>NC_090305.1:73755972-75005972 GCF_039906515.1 Pseudorca crassidens
TCGTTCCTCTCACAACAAAATTAGCGATATTAATACATGAGAAACAATTAAAATGGAATCCCAGTACACCTGGAAGACCCATCAGAGAGCCCTGTGTGACCAAAGCTTAAGAACAACACAGGGAGAAACCAGCAAGAACCCGGCTTTTATCGTCGGAAGGTACCACGTGCCTGTGTGTTTGTACCTGCTGCCTCACTCGGGGTTCAGCGCTTCTAAAGGGAAATCTGTTCGAGTGTCAGGGCCCAGACAGCCCTCTTGCTTTTCTCAGTCTGCTTTTCGGGTCTTGATGGCGTCAGGGGAAGGTTTCCGGAGAGTGTGCCTTTTCTCTTCCGGAATGTGAAGTTGTTTGGATGAAGCAGGAGGTGACCCCAGTGGAAAGGCTTGACTCCCCACGACTGGTTTTTGATGTGCATGGAGCAGAGATCTGGTGTTTGCCGCAGGCCGGCCAGGAAGCTGCCTCTCATCACAACCTGGGCTGGACTCGCAGAGGCTCTGGAAGGCTGACGTTCCGCCTTGTCAGCGTCTCCTGATGCGTTCATACCTCTGCGCTCTCACGGTTTACCTGGGAGACTGTGGGTTCTGTGGCCACCCGGGAGGCCCCGGTTCCAGCTCCTTCAAGACAGAGCGCCGTTACTCTCAGCAGACATGTCCAGGCTCCCCTGCCCTCCCGGAGACACGCCTTTGCAGAGGAGTCGAAAGACCTCTGCTCGGGATGGCTGGAGGGGTCGCCCTGCTGACAGAGAGGGCTGTGGTCATGCGGAAACGATGTGCGCAGGGCCGGAGGAAAGGTTTGACACACTTGAAGCGTCGGGCCGACTGGAGAATTCTCTCCCTACCCTTCTCCTAAAGAGAATACCCTGCCAATACCACCACCAAACCAAATTCAGAGAGACCGAGAACAAAGAAAGCAAGATACGTCCCCCAGATGTTGGCAAGATGAGCAGCGTGTGAGGGGCCAGAAGCCTTCAGCCTGATTCAGACAACGCCAGGGTTATTTTGAGACCTGAATGTGGATGTGAAGGTTTGTCGCAGTGCCTGCCCGTGTCCCTCAGGGGCTCCACCTCACCGAGCACCTTCCACGCTCACTGAGCATCATTGCACTGGCTGCCTTTCCCCATCAGAGCTCCCGCAGGACCAGGGAGACTATCTCCTAGCCACTTATACAGATGTCAACACAGTAAGGACACAAAGATATGGATAAAGCACCCTTCCCTTTCATGTGCTCACCCACTGACACGCGTCTCTACCATCTCATGTGCCGTGGGGCAGAGGTGTCAGGGCAGAGCGCTGACCAGCACAGCTTGTCCCCTCGTTAAGTCGTAAACTTCAACCCAATTAAGGCAAGACCATCACTCTACTATGCAGAGCAGGGGGGTCTCAAACTTGGGCAGAATTAGACTCACCTAGAGGGGTTATTCCAACACGCTGGCCACACCTCCGGAGTTTTTGATTCAGTTGAGCTGGGGGTAGGGTGCTAAAAAACGGGCATGTCTAACAGATTCCTCAGTGATGTCGAAGCTGCTGCTCCGGCGCTCACCCTGAGAGCCCCTGTACAGGTGAAACACTGAGGCCCATCAGCAGCCAGTAATTAATCATCGTGGCCCAGGTCTCACAGAAAGTAGTTAATCCGAAATTCAGACTCAGGTCTGATTCCGAAGCTTTGCTCGTAATGGCGACAGTATTCTGCCAGCCCTATGACACTCCATTCACAAATCCATCAGTTAAATAACATGGCTATTCAGTGAAGGGGAAATTCAAATTTAGAGTTTTAAAAAATAAATTGGGCATATGGATGAGGTGAATGAATTCAGACAAAGGGTGGCCTGGGTGGGACACTAGAGCTAGGGTGACCCCTGTTCTCATTTTCCCCCAGAGAGCCCCAGGTGGTACATTGGTTTACATGATGTTTTATGATGACCCTAACTATAGATGCTACATTTCCTCAATTGATTAGAGTTTTTAACTTGAATTTTAAAAGGCAAGAAAGGAAGGTAACAATCTGAACAAATTTCCCCTGGATCCTCCCCGCGTGCATTTACAGCCTCCCTCTTGTAAAGAACCGTGTGGGGTTGGCTGTTTAATGAGGTATTTCCCACTCGGAGCTACAAAGTGATGATTCCAAATCCTGAGAGAAGCCCAGGGGTGGCTTCCAGCCTTAAGTGCCAAATGAAATGCCACCACGGGGCCTCATGTGAATCTGCGGGACTCCCAAGCTACCCAAGAGATGGTCATTGTACCTTATAAAGGAATGTCATGGACCTATCCCAAAGGCATCGGGCACCAATGCCAAAAGGCAATGAACTTGAACTAAGTAAGCCTCCTGATTGGCCGTTGCTGTTGATGCTGTAGAAGACTCTGCCCGATGGCATTGGGCCTGAGTAAATGCTGGCTTGGCTGACCCAATCCAGTAAAATGAATTGGGCATGACTAACGTGCAGGGATGCCAGGCCTTCCATTAACAGAGAAGGCATGCAGGGGCAGCAGTGAGGGTCAGCATACAAAGCTTGCAAACAAAGATTCCTTTCCAAAGGGTGAGTTACAGGAGGAAGGAAGGAAAGAGAAGACAAACCTTGATGTCCTTGGGGAATGGGCTGCTTAACAAATCCATCCTTACAATTGCAATGCAGCCTGAGGCAAGAGCCCTTGCCGCCACCAAGCAGACGTGAGCACGTGGACGCATCTGTAACATCCACGAGCCTCAGCCTTCCCCTCCGTAAAATGGGGTTCACACTCCACTCTGCTCCTAGTAACTGCAAGGAATTGCCATATGGATCAAATGACAGGAGATGGGAGAAAAGAAAGAAGAAAACTTTACATAGTTAAATGCTTTATAGGAATATAAGGTATCCTCTCACAGCATGGGTTGGGGCGGGGCAGTGAAGAAGGAGGGGAAAATCAAAGGGGGCTTTGGCTTTAAGAACAATGTTTCATTTTGTTTGAGGGTGGCAAATTCGCATATAATTTCTAAAGACGGGTAGATATGTGCTATATCTACAAGTCAGTATATTCAGAAAGACTTGCAGCTCAATTAGATGGCAACACACAACTCTATTTTTTTCCTCATTTGCCCATTCGAATCCACGTTTGGGGGCCAGTTCTTTCCCACCTCTTGGAAAAAGTCTAGAGATGGTCCCATAAAATTTCTGGTCTGCCTGAGACCACAAAATGCCCTCTTGTTAGTTACAGTCTCAGAAATTGTGTCAATTTGATAAATAATGTACAGTTTCATATAAAGGTCAAAATTCAAGTTAAAGCTTCGCCTCTCGCCCACTCAGGCTGCCTCAGGCTGAGACCTCTCATGGGGGGAAGACGCACAAGGATCTTTCTTTATTTCCCTGTCTTTCTCATATCTTCCTGGCCCCAGTCACTGGATTTCTGACTCCTCCAGGCCTGGGAGAGTTAAAAGGCAGGAAAGGTCCTGGGGATCAACACTACAGTGTAACCTGACGATGGTTTTCTCTGGCCACAGCTGATGCTTAAGGCCAGGCATTTTGGGCTGGCAGCGGGGAGTCCGGTTGGTCTGACTTTTCCTCCATCACTGGAGATCTCTCCTCCCCAGTTCCTTTATGCAGACCAAGGTCTCCCCACTGGCTGTTCCACACTTTCCCCTGAGCCCCTGGTGAGGTCCACCCCATGCGGAGTCTCCCCGACATCCCGCGGACTGGGACTCTTCCTGTGTGGCCTGCGTCTGGTCCAAAGGAAACATTTGGAAGTGAGGGCTGTGCGCGAGCAGTCACCCTTCCCCATGCCTACCGGGCAGCAGCCCGCCACGGCCACGTGGAGCCCAGGCCTGCATGGTCCCAGAGTCTCCAGGAAGTCTGTGCAACTCCTTGAAGGGTGAGTTTGAAACCTCACTCGTGTGCCTTGGGGTTAAGAGGAAGGAACACCGTGCGCACACGGCGGGTGGAGGCCGTGGGTGAGGTGAGAAGCACAGCACGCTCACAGCTGTCTCCAAAGGATTCTTCTCTCGATTTCCACCTCTCAGCTTCTTCAATTTTCAATGCAGCTTTTCAACTTTCTCACCCTTTTATAGCCTCCAGTGAGGGGCTAAAAGGTTGCAAAACATCCTCAGCTACCTAGTTTGCATGTCCCACAGAGATGGTCCAATAAATTTTTTCTAAATATTCTGAGATACTAAAATGCAGCTCTTTCTGCCCGTTGTCCACAGTGACCCCCAATCAACAGGCATTAAATACTACTGGACTCTTCGCTAAACAAGACAGAAAGGGTTCTCTCCTAACATCCCACTGTAGAAAAAAGACTGGAAGCAGATATGCTACATGTTAATAGTAGTTAATTCCAAGGCCTGGAACTATGGGTAATTTATTTTCATTGTACTTCTCTATATTAAAAAAAAATTAACAGAAAATAAGATATTCTTAGTAAAAGATGAAAAATTCTAGTAAAGGGGAGACTATGTTAAAGAATAAAAGAAAGAAGGGAGGAGAGAGGCAAGAAGAAAGGGCAGGGTTCTCTTTTCTGCATACTCTCTCCAGCATTTATTGTTTGTAGATTTTTTGATGATGGCCATTCTGACTGGTGTGAAGTGATACCTCATTGTAGTTTGATCTCCATTTCTGTACTAATTAGTGAGGTTGAACATCTTTTCACGTGCCTCTTGGCCATCTGTATGTCTTCTTTGGAGAAATGTCTATTTAGGTCTTCTGCCCTTTTTTTTTTTTTCCTTCCCTTGAGTATTTAAAAAAATTTTTTTAAAACATCTTTGTTGGAGTAGGTGTGTTAGTTTCTGCTTTACAACAAAATGAATCAGTTATATATATACATATGTTCCCATATCTCTTCCCTCTTGCGTCTCCCTCCCTCCCACCCTCCCTATCCCACCCCTCCAGGCGGTCACAAAGCACCGAGCTGATCTCCTTGTGCTATGTGGCTGCTTCCCACTAGCTATCTACCGTACGTTTGGTAAAACAGTGTATATATGTCCATGCCTCTCTCTCGCTTTGTCACAGCTCACCCTTCCCCCTCCCCATATCCTCAAGTCCATTCTCTAGTAGGTCTGTATCTTTATTCCTGTTTTACCCCTAGGTTCTTCATGACATTTTTTTCCTTAAATTCCATATATATGTGTTAGCATACAGTATTTGTCTCTCTCTTTCTGACTTACTTCACTCTGTATGACAGACTCTAGGTCTATCCACCTTATTACAAATAGCTCAGTTTTGTTTCTTTTTATGGCTGAGTAATATTCCATTGTATGTATGTGCCACATCTTCTTTATCCATTCATCCGATGATGGATATTGAGCTTCATGGCTGTTTGTATATTTGGAGATTAATCCTTTGTCAGTAGCCCTCTTGCACTGTTGGTGGGAATGTAAATTGATACAGCCAGTATGGAGAACAGTATGGAGGTTCCTTATAAAACTAGAAATAGAACTACCATATGACCCAGCAGTCCCACTACTGGGCATACACCCTGAGAAAACTGTAGTTCAAAAAGATACATGCACCCCAATGTTCATAGCAGCACTATTTACAATGGCTAGGACATGGAAGCAACCTAAATGTCCATCAGCAGATGAATGGATAAAGAAGATGTGGCACACATATACAATGGAATACTACTCAGCCATAAAAAGGAACAAAATTGGATCATTTGTAGAGATGTGGATGGACCAGAGTCTGTCATACAGAGTGAAGTAAGTCAGAAAGAGAAAAACAAATATCGTATATTGACACGTGTATGTGGAATCTACCACATGTATGTGGTATAGATGAACCTATTTGCAGGGCAGGAATAGAGACTCAGACGTAGAAAATGGACATGTGGACACAGTGGGGGGAGGGAGTTGATGAATTGGGAGATTAGGATTGACATATATACACTACCATGTGTAAAACAGATAGCTAGTGGGAACTGGCTGTATAGAGCAGGGAGCTCGGCCCGGTGTTCTGTGATGACCTAGATGGATGGGATGGGGGCAGGGTGGGAGGGAGATCCAAGAGGGAGGGGATATATGTATACTTATAGCTGATTCACTTGGTTGTACAACAGAAACTAACACAACATTGTAAAGCAGTTATACTCCAATAAAAAAAAATGTTTTTAAGTAGAAAATTAAAAAAAAAAAAGAAAGGGCAGGAAAGGAGGGTAAAAAGAAGACAAAGAACAAAGCCATGGCATAAAATAGATGACAGAAACAGAGATCATTATTTTCTTTCAAAGTATGTGTTTAAAGTGAAGTCTGCTTTTGCATAGTAAATGCACTCATTAATGTAGAACTAGTATTGCAAACATCTACCTTTTCGTATAGGCTAAGAAAATACGCTAGACCAGACTATTACCCATGTTTGTTTTGTGTGAACAGACTTGATTCATCTTTACATGAATCCCAGGGACAGGCCAACTCCGTTGATGGAAAGAAACTCAGAATCAGGATCATTCCATGGGACTGGTGTGACATTTGCATTTTGCACAGGCCATAATGGAAGAAATGTGGGGGAAGTTACGAGAAAGTAGCTACATAAATAAGACTGCAGAGACCACCTACAAGCTCTTTAAATAACATTAATTTAACAGCATCCATTTGAACAATGTGCTAATCTCAGAAAATCTTCTCGTAAAACAGGTCTTGGCATCAGCTTCTTCTTATAGCTAGGAAAAGTAAGAAAACACCAATTCCTTTTTCTTTAATTCCAAGACTTCGACTTCTCACTGTTTGAGATGGGATGGCAGGCATCGGGCCTAAGCACTTTGGGGTGCCATTGGAAGGATCTTAGGCGGAGGAGCTGTGTGTGGGGTAATTTCTGTGTGCCTCCAGATGCCCTCTCTGCCGTTCTCCATCCTGCTCTCTACCCCAGGAAGGCTGACCTCGGCAAAGTTCACCCCCTGGGCCTTCCTGCTCTCTATTTTTGAGTTGGGTTTAGTCAGTGGAAGGTGCTGGAGGATATGGAAACATGAGAGGAGAGAGAGATTGGGATATTTATTCATTCATTCATTCTACTGAAGGCTGCAGCTCCTCGCAGATAGCACTCTCCTCCAGCTATAGGTCTTGCCGAGGTCTGGCTGTAGAAGAAAATGTTCGAACCAAGGAGGGCAAGAGTGGACTTCAGGAGATTAGTTGATTATTCTGCGTCCAGGAGGAAGGTGATGATGGTTTAGTCTATGGTATGTAGTGTAGAGAGGTAGATAGATTCTGAAAGCATTAAGGAGATAAACTTAATGCAACCCATGGTCATGGATTGGTCATGGATTGGACATGAGGGTGAAGGAGAAGACTTCTAGGTTGTAGGTCTAAGAAATCTGACGGTTGACGGGCCATTTGCAGTGGTAAGGAACACTTGGATTCAATAATCTCTCTCGGGGAAACTCACTGTGTGAGTTACTCCATTGGAGGTGGAGGTTGGGAAAGGTCCTTTCTCTCTGCCATTCACTGAGAGCCTGCTGAGGAAGCAGCACCCAGTCCCTCAGCAGTGGAGAGTGTTTTAGGGCATGTGGCTCTGTGTGGTTGAGGGGCCTTACCATGCATTTGGAGAGCCAGTTCTTTTCTCGAATTCTAATTTGCATCTACAGAAACTCATACTGTTTCTCTTACAACACCTAATGAAGACAGATTAGGCAAAACAACTTTAAAACTTTACTTCTTCTAGCTCTCTAAGTACCAGAAAAATTGAATGTTAGATTTACAATCACTGTGCGTTTTGTTTGAGAGAGAAAGAAAAAACTCATACGCAAAGAACATTTTCATAAATCATGTCTATGATTAAAAAAATATGGTTCAAACAGACACAACTGCACTTTGCCCTGCATCTGTTTCACATACACAAATGTGTCAGGTTTACATAAACCACACTGATACAGATGAAAAATAAGGGAAGAACAAGATAAAAATAGCTCTTACAGTATCAGGGTATCAGTAACACATCTTTTATTATAATTATATATGATACCATTGCAATCAATCACGTTCTTATATTGCATTGACTAGTGACCTCCAGCCCCATGAAGGAAGAGCTAGCCAACATCCAGGAATCGATTCTTGTAGCTTTTTAAAAAAGAAATCTTCAATGTCATATGTTTGGATTTCTGGTGACAATTTCAAAAATAGTGAAATGAAGCAACTTCACCCCCCAGGTGGTGTCCACGTCCTGATTTCGGATGTGTTCCTTTACATGATACCGTCGCAAGGCAGGAGCAGCTAGGGGCAGTGCCCCGTTTCAGGTGCTACTATAGATGGATCATCTGTGAATGGAACCACCCAACCAGCCACTAGTAGCTTCCCAGGCCTGAGAGATAACACTGTTGATTTGAGCTTTTATCAACCCTCTCTCCTACTGTCCCTGACTATCTGAGCAAACATGCAGCTGGAAAACTCAACTCATTTTTCCCCCTCAACTAAAATATTTAGCTTTTATACTATAATTATAAAAATTGCTGAAGTCTCAAGGGAGGATTTTTTTTTTTAATGCATGTAAGCTTGACCCTAGTAAGTAACACTCTGCTTTCTCATTCATTGACTAAACACACTTTTTTCTCACAAACTTGCATTATTTCAATGTCTCTTAATGCTTTAGCTGTACTTTTTGTCCCCTCATCAGCCCTAACCTTGAAGTCCACGGATCTATAAGCAGACACTTTAGTGTTCTACCGGGGGCAATTCTATTTAAGGGTAAGGAATCGTTCTGCCATGCAAATATTTATCCCAGATATAATATTTTACCAGTTTTAATCTTCAAATATTGAGGTTGCTTAAAATTCTACTTCGACCCTGGTATCCCATTTGAAAGCATTTGGACATAGGTATCAGAAGACTCTTTTTATTCCCCCTTTTTCTGGGTACAACACCCAAATTTCCATTTATGAAATTGTATTTCCCAGTAGGGGCTGGGGAGGGGGGGATGAATTGGGAGATTGGGATCGACATGTATACACTAATATGTATAAAATAGGTAACTAATAAGAACCTGCTGTATAAAAAATAAATAAAATTCAAAAATAAATAAATAAATAATAAATAAATAGTAATGAAGTCTCATTTTCTTCTAACTTCGAGGAGATAAAAAAATAGATGCAAGGAGACACTTTAATATTCTCTTCCCATCATCAAAAGAAATGGCTGGCATGCAATCTGCTTTGGAAACCACAGGTTTAGACTATTCACAAGCAACCCCAAAAGTTTAAAAAAGAAAAAAAGGAATGGCGCTTCCCCTCCTCTCTCAGGCCACGTGGATTAAATAGGGCTGACGCCATCCCTCACTTCCATGAGTGAAAAGAAGACCCAAGTCCACTTAACGAGAGTGAGCCTTGAGATGTTTGCTGGGATTATTGGGAGAGAGGATTTCTTTTTCTGTTCGGGTTGCTGAGTTGGTAGAATGAGGCCCAGAGTGGTTGATATCCATCTTGCTTCCATGTGGGAAAAGCCTACCAGACACTGATGGCAACACAAAGGAGGGCAGAGCCAGGAGCTGGAGGGATGTGGACTCATAACAGCTCCGTATGGGCAGGTTGATTCAGCTTAATCTAAAGCACTTCTAGCCTTGATCGTGAACTTTTCAATTACTTTCCTAACTTTCAGTTATAAAACCCTCATTTGTTTAGTTTGGTTGGACTTGGATTTTTATCACTTAGAATCCCCTCTCACATCTCTTTGTTCCATTTTATGCAATATGTGTGTGTGTGTGTGGCGGGGTGTCAAGGACAGGACCCCAGTCAAGGGATCTTAATTAGACTCCCCTTCAGCTGTTGCTCCTTCCTTATAAAGCCAAATGGGAATTGACCACGTGGCATCTAGACCTATGATGGCCCACTCCCTAGGAAATTTCATCATTAGATGGCCTCTCCCTTCATGACACCGGGACCTCAGAGGTATGGAAAATATGGGCTCACCCAGAAGAGAAGTGTTATCCTCTCTCAGAACTCATGACCGTCTATCGGGGTAATGATCTTCAACTCTGCTGTGATGAAACATTTACAGACGGCCCCTCCAAAATCTACTTTGCCAGACATTCCTGGTCAGGGAAGAAACTAGAGAATCTCTTTCCTACAGGGCTTTTACATTCTTTCAGTTCTGAAATATAATGCTTACAAAATTTTAATTTCATCCCTAAATTCCTAAATCTCTGTGATGCAGACCCACTGGGCTGACTCCTCATGAGTGGTGCTGGCCCATCCGTAAGAGCTTAGGCACCTCTAGGTGAGGTTGCTGCCTCCATGAAAACTATGGATGTTGTACTTGGATGGGAAGCTCTGGGAGATTATAAAACTCAGTGAGGAGGTAACCACACCCCTAATTCCATAGACCCACAACAATCCATTTGGCAGAAAGACACCTACATGAGGAATTAGAAAAGGAAAATTTTCCAGTAGTCTGCTAAACCTATGAAAACCTAGCTCAATTCCAAAGGGTCCCATAAATACAGTGACACACTTTTGTACACAGACACAGACACACACAGACACACACACACACACACACACACACACACACAGAATCTCAACAAAAGAGCAGAAAATGGCAAAATGAACTTTTCTGGCCTGGTTCTTTTTACAGAAGTTCTTACAAAGATGTAAAAATTAAATCCCATTCAGTTAAACTCATCAGGAGTTACCTTTATTAAAAAGAAGAAAATTATATGCAATTAGGACTGTGCGAGAAGGCCGTGGGATACACGATAATTATTATCTCTGGGTATTGTATCCAGCATGAGAAAAGGGAAAGGCATAATAATGGACCCAGGGCTTGGGCCCTATCCACTTAAATACAAACAGCATTAGATTATTAACTACCTATAATTCATTAATGGCTTATTTATGCCACAAAATGCCTTGATCTTCTGTAAGGTTATTAGCAAAGTTAATGCCCCACCACTGGGACACCCAGTATGCATAATGATCTTCTCTTAATAACCTATAAGACACCTTTGGAGTGTCATGGACTGAATATTTACATCCCCCCAAATTTACATGTTGAAGCCCTAACCCCCAAGTGGCCATATTTGGGGATGGGACCTCTAAGAAAATAATTAAGGTTAAATGAAGTCATAAGGCTAGGACTTTTATCTGATAGGATTAGTGTCCTTATAGGAAGCGACACCAGAGCATTTTCTCTCTCTCTCTCTCTTTCTCTCTCTATGCATCTCTCTGCATGCATGCACAGAGGAAAGGCCATCTGACACCTCAATAAGAAGGCAGCAGTCTACAAACTAGGAAGACAGCTTTCTCCAGAAACCAACTTTGCCAGCACCTTGATCATGGACTTCCAGTCTCTGGAACTGTGGGAAAACAAATTTTTGTTGTTTAAGCCACCTAATCTGGTATTTTGTTATAGCAGCCCGAGCTGACTAATTCAAAGAGGAGACAAATAAATGCAGTCATTAATTACTCCACACTTAAGTCCCTCCTCCTCCTTCCATGGGGCCACTGGGGTCATATGTATAATCAAACCATACTAGCTCTATGCCCAGGAGCTCATGGCCTGGCAGTACTGCCTAGTGGTTAGGAGCCTAGTCCTTGGAATGAGCAAACATAGATTTGAATCCAGCTCCATCATTCTGCTACTTGTGTGGTGTCTGGAAAGTCACTTAACTTCCCTGAGCCTCAGCTTTCTTATTGGCAAGACAGTGATGTTGTTAATAATAGCACCTGCCCATTGGGATTGATGGCAGTGTTGAGTGAGATCATGTCTACGACATTATCGTTCAGCTTCCATGAGGTGGCTTTGTTGAGAAGCATCTTCTTGGAACTGATGGCCCTGTGGATACTGGGGGAACAGGTGTGCCTTAACCACCTGATGTTCTCTGCCAAGTGTAGGAGTGGTGACATTTTTAGGCGGAAGTTCTGGTGATAGGTTCATTGGGCTGGAATGGAATATACCTGAATATGGTTTCTTTGAAGATGACAAATCAGGAGTAAAAAGAGACATTGTAAGGAGCTGTAAGCCATCAGGGCTGCTCTCAATGAAGCATAAACTCAGTGAGGACAAGGGCTTTGATCTCTGCTTTGATCACTACTGTTTATGTGGTACCTAGCGTAGGGCCTATCACAGATAGGGGCTTGATCAAGATTTGTTGAGCAAGGGGGAAGAAAAACCAAGCAAGTGATTACTGACCAAATGCTACTTGGCAAGTCCTGGTCAGTGTCACATCATAGATAGTCTTGGTGATGCCACCAATGAAAAAGGTAAGGTTAAACATCAGCTTGTTTCAGAATCGCGGGTTGACTTCAGTGGTGATGAGTGGTCTTGTTCGTTAGAGTCCCACTCCTTGTCCTGACTGTGTGAAACATAAAGCAACAAGGACTTTAATAAATAAACTCATTGCAAGTCCTAAAACTGGCATGACCTAGCATAATTGTCACTCTCTGCATGTTTTAATTTGTAATCGGTTTCGCTGGCTAATGCCTAAATAAATGAGAACAGATATCTGGTACCCAACGGTTTTCTGAGCACATAGCAGATATTTCTAATCAGTCATGACACCTTTTCTTCCTTGGCTTGGTCTCAGACTATTTCTCAACATGGCATTCCAGAGAACCACTGATAGTCAACTGGAGTTGGCTTTCGAGGTGGAACCATTCTGTCTGCCTGCTCTACATGGGTTTCGTTTTACACTACTGGCATAGTCGTTTGTTGTTTTTCCTCCCAGGCATCCACTCTTCCTTCCTATGATAATATTCTCGTTTTCACTTGAGGATCCGCTTCTCTTCTACTCTTAATTTATTGGCATCCAGGGACACTGCCTCCATCCCTGGATCTCGGATAGAGCACATGACCAGTTGGCTCTCCCTCCCTTCCCCTGACCACAGAGATTTGTTCAGAGTGGTATAAGTCAAGTGATATCATTTAAACCCCTGGATTCAATCAGATACTCCTAGAGTGTTACAAGTAACTTCTCGCTCTGTGCATCTATTCTTTTCCTGAGTTCTTGGATCATCTTTACAATCACTACTCTGAACTCTTTCTCGGGTAGATTGTCTAGCTCCACATCACTTAGTTGTTCTTCTGGGGTTTTATCTTGTTCCTTCATCTGAAACATATTCCTCTGCCATCTCATTTTGTCTAAATGTTTATTAGTATTTTTATGTATGTAGAAAGTTAGTTATGTTTCTTGACCTTGGAGAAGTGGCCCTCTGTAGGGGATGTCCTATGTGTCCCAGCAGTACACTCCCCTCTCATCACTCAAGGGCCAGGGCCCAGCTGGTCCCAGGGTAGGTTCTGGTCTGTGTTTGTGGACTCAATTCCGCAGGCTGCTGGATGGTGATTTTCTTCTGGTGTCTGCCCTTTGGTGGGTGGAGCTGGGTCCTGGCCCTCTGGTGGGCAGGGCCATGTCAAGGGGCATGTTTAGAGGTGGCTGTGGGCTCAGCAAGTCTTTAGGCAGCCTGTCTGCTGATGCATGGGGCTGTGTTCCCACCATGTTGGTTGTTTGGCCTGAGGCGTCCCAGCACTGGAGCCTGCAGGCTGTTGGGTGGGGCCAGGTCTTGGTGCCAAAACGGTGACCTCCAGGAGAGCTCACGCCGATGATTACTCCCTGGTACGTCGCCACCAGTGTCCTAGTCCCCACAGCGAGCCACAGCCGCCCTGCTGCCCACGCCTCTCCAGAGACCCTCCGAGACTAGCAGGTAGGTCTGCCTCAGGCTCCTATGGAGTCACTGCTTTTTCCCTGGGTCCCGTAATGCATAAGACCTTGTGTGCGCCCTCCAAGAGTTGAGTCTCTGTTTCCACCAGTCCTGTAGAGCTGTTGTAATCAAGCCCCACTGGCCTTCAAAGCCAAATGTTTTGGGGGCTCCTCCTCCAGACTGGGGAGATTGTGTGCGACTCGGAGCTCTCACTTCTGTGGGAGAATTTCTGCAATATAATTGTTCTCCAGTTTGTGGGTCGCCCACCCAGGGGGCATGGGATTTGATTATATTGTGAGTGCACCTTTCCTACCATCTCGCTGTGGTTTCCTTTTTATGTCTGTGGATGTAGAATATCTTTTTTAGAAGGCTCCAGTCTCTTTTATCAATGGTTGTTCAGCAGTGAGTTGTGATTTTGGTGTGCTCGTGAGAGCAGGTGAGCTCAAGGTCCTTCCACTCCACTTGTCCCACTCTGTTACAATTCCTTTTTTTTGTGAAAATTCCTTTTTTTTTTTTTTTTTTATTATACTGGTATGATTTGGGTATTCTGCTACTTACAAGAATAAGACTTAAAGCAACACATGCTCTGGTGCATTCCTCCAACTCTTCAAGGTCATGGATCTCATGAAAAGACCTTCCAGGCCCACCACATTGCCAACCTTGCCTTGGCCTGGTTTTGGAAACTTACAGAGCTGCCATCTCTCTCTGGAACAGGGGAAAGCACCTGCTTAAGCAACGAAAGTCTTGATCCGTCCACCGAGGTGGATGGGGCTTTAAAGGGCTTAGAGACCGGCTGGGCATCTGGAGTTTGGAATTGTTCTCCTTCTACCTCACCATGTGAATGTCCCCAGTGCTGGGGTGCTTGCCGTCTTCCAGGAATATCATTTCCAAATCTGCTGGCTCTGATTATTCAAAATTTTTCAACCTTTTGAGGAGAGAGAGGAGAGCTAAGCCTGAACCCTCCATTCTAAACTACACCTTTCAGTAAGCATTCTTCGCCCACTTATTTGTTCACACATTCATTTCTTCACACATTCAGTAAATATTTGCTAGTGGCTTCCATGTGTCAGGCACTGGTCCAGGTATTTGGGATACATAAGTGAACAAAATAGATTAAACCCCTGACTCATGGAGCTTACATTCTAGAGACAGAAGACAGGCCGTCAGCAATAAGCATGATGATAATAAGTTATGTGGAGCATTAGAAGGTGACAAGTGCCGTGGGAAAAAACAGAGCAGTCTAAGAGCCATCAGGGGCTCAGTTTCACTGTTATAAACAGGTGGTCCAGGTGGGCCTACCTGGTGATGGGAGAGTGAACTGTAACTTGAAGGAGGGGAGGCGTGATCCATGCAGAAAGGTAGGGGTCATAGGACCGGTTTATTAACATTGTTGTCCAAGTTCTCGAACTTCTGAGCTATTTACTCTGTTTCCAACCACCAGTATTTGTTGGTAGTTCAGGGCTGTATTTCTACACAGACCACTTCAACTGAATTTCTCTCTTTTTTGTTTAAGTGTTTAGGGTGGTAAAGGGTGGACAGCTGTCAGATTTTGGCAGCGAGAAGCTGAGGAGTAATGCTGGTGGGAGGCATGCCAACCTCACAGTTTGCCTGAACACTGCCCTGCTAGGGCATCAATTCCAGAAATATCTAGGAAACTGAGTCAGTACCAGAGGACTCAGACAGATGCGTGAGCTGCAGCAGCACCTGACAGGGCTTTTTCTCTTTTTTGAACAGCAGCTGGAGGTGCTGCCTCTGTCGGGGCTGGTGACCTGCTGACCCTGGAGACCAGGGCCTGGGGAGTGGCCACCGGGAGGTGGCCCCCTTGGCCTTGGGCTGCCCCAAGTGGGGGTTATGTGAACCGGCCGCCCTTCGCATGTGTGTTGGGGCTTTCTCTTTCCTGACCCGTGCTCCCACTGGCTCTCCTACTTGATAGAGATTTATGTGCCGACGTCACGCTCACCCTGGATCCGTTGAGGAAAACATAAAACAAATCCATAGGATTTGGGAGGGAGGGGCCAGTCATCGGTTACTTTGAGGAAAGTCAGAGACAGCTGCACACGGCCTCCATCACTTCAAGGTGCATCTTGAGGCTGGAGCCCAAATCCCTTCCCTGCCAGTGATGGCAGGGTGCCTGCCTGAGCCTGGTCCCAGGGGCGGCTGTTCTGTGTTTCCCAATGAGAGGCTAACTAAAGGCACTACATACATCCCTCCCTCCCAAGTCTTTCATTTCTCCTCTTCAGATGTCACCAAGGATTGTCTTATTACTGTAACAAACATTTTCTAATTTTCTAATGCGTTAATCTTACCTCCCTAGTGAGATTATAAATGCTGATGGACAAGAAGCATGTTTACTACTCCTTTGTATTTCTTTCTCACCCTCTCCAACATACTAAAACCCCCCCTTACCACTCCCACACCTACTCCCAAACACTGGGCACAGTAGCCAAAATTAACATACCTACCATTTATTGAGTGCTTACTATGTGCCACCTCTGATTCTAAAGGCATTTTAAATGCTTAACAACTAACAAATCTAAACACTTAACATCTGAACACTTAACACCTCTCACCTCAATCCAAACCACCATTTTGATTAGGGGATTGTCATTCCCATTTTACAGATGAGGAAACTGTAACTCACTAAAATTAAATAAGCATACAACATGCCCCAGCTGGGAATATTTTAGGATTTGAACTCACCTCTGCCTGTTTCTCAAGCACATGTTCTTTCTTTTCCTTTCTTTTTTCTAAGTTTGTAGTAATTTTCTTTTTAACATCTTTATTGGAGTATAATTGCTTTACATTGTTGTATTAGTTTCTGCTCTATAACAAAGTAAGTCAGCTATACGTATACATATATACCCATATCACCTCCCTCTTGAGTCTCCCTGCAACCCTCCCTATCCCACCCCTCTAGGTGGTCACAAATCACCGAGCTGATCTCCCTGTGCTATGCGGCTGCTTCCCACTAGCTATCTATTTCACATTTGATAGTGTATATATGTCAATGCCACTCTCTCACTTCTTCCCAGCTTACCCTTCCTCTCCCCATGTCTTCAAGTCCATTCCCTACGTCTGCATCTTTATTCCTGTCCTGCCCCATCGTCCTTCAGAAGCTTTTTTTTTTAGATTCCATATATATGCGTTAGCATATGGTATTTGTTTTCCTCTTTCTGACTTACTTCACCCTGTATGACAGACTCTAGGTCCATCCACCTCACTACAAATAACTCAGTTTCGTTTCTTTATATGGCTGAGTAATATTCCATTGTATATATGTGCCACATCTTCTTTAACCGTTCATCTGTTGATGGACACTTAGGTTGCTTCCATGTCCTGGCTATTGTAAATAGTGCTGCAATGAACATTGGGGTACAGGACTCTTTTTTTTTTTTTTTTTTTTTTGCGGTACACGGGCCTCTCACCGTTGTGGCCTCTCCCGCTGCGAAGCACAGGCTCCGGACGCGCAGGCCCAGCGGCCATGGCTCACGGGCCCAGCCGCTCCGCGGCACGTGGGATCCTCCCGGACCGGGGCACGAACCCGCGTCCCCCGCATCGGCAGGCGAACTCTCAACCACTGCGCCACCAGGGAAGCCCAGGACTCTTTTTGAATTACGGTTTTCTCAGGGTATATGCCCAGTAGTGGGATTGCTGGGTCATATGGTAGTTCTATTTTTAGTTTTTTAAGGAAACTCCATACTGTTCCCTATAGTGGCTGTATCAATTTACATTCCCACCAACAGTGCAAGAGAGTTCCCTTTTCTCCACACCCTCTCCAGCATTTATTGTTTGTACACATTTTGATGATGGCCATTCTGACTGGTGTGAGGTGATACCTCATTGTAGTTTTGATGTGCATTTCTCTAATGATTAGTGATGTTGAGCATCCTTTCATGTGTTTGTTGGCAACCTGTATATCTTCTTTGGAGAAAGGTCTATTTAGGTCTTCTGCCCATTTTTGGATTGGGCTGTTTGTTTTTTTGATGTTGAGCTGCATGAGCTGCTTGCATATTTTGGAGATTAATGTTTTGTCAGTTTCTTTGTTTGCAAATGTTTTCTCCCATTCTGAGGGTTGTCTTTTCCTTGTTTATGGTTTCCTTTGCTATGCAAAAGCTTTGAAGTTTCATTAGATCCCATTTGTTTATTTTGTTTTTGTTTCCATTTCTCTAGGAGGTGGGTCAAAAAGGATCTTGCTGTGATTTATGTCATAGAGTGTTCTCCCTGTTTTCCTCTAAGAGATTTATAGTGTCTGGCCTTACATTTAGGTCTTTCATCCATTTTGAGTTTATTATTGTATATGGTATTAGGGAGTGTTCTGATTTCATTCTTTGACATGTAGCTGTCCAATTTTGCCAGTACCACTCACTGAAGAGGCTGTCTTTTCTCCATTGCATATTCTTGCCTTCTTTATCAAAGATAAGGTGACCATATGTGCATGGGCTTATCTCTGGGCCTTCTCTCCTGTTCCATTGATCTATATTTCTGTTTTTGTGCTGGTACCGTACTGTCTTCATTACTGTAGCTTTGTAGTATAGTCTAACATCTGGGAGCCTGATTCCTGCAGCTCTGTTTTTCTTTCACAAGATTGCTTTGGATCTTCAGGATCTTTTGTGTTTCCATACAAATTGTGATTTTTTTTGTTCTAGTTCTATGAAAAATGCCATTGGTAGTTTGAGGCGGATTGCATTGAATCTGTAGATTGCTTTGGGTAGTAGAGTCCCTTTCACAATGTTGATTCTTCCAATCCAAGAACATGGTATATCTCTCCATCTGTTTGTATCATCTTTAATTTCTTTCATCAGTGTCTTATAGTTTTCTGCATACAGGTCTTTTGTCTCCTTAGGAAGGTTTATTCCTAGGTATTTTATTATTTTTGTTGCAGTGGTACATGGGAGTATTTCCTTAATTTCTCTTTCAGATTTTTCATCATTAGTGTATAGGAATGCAAGAGATTTCTGTGCATTAATTTTGTATCCTGCTACTTTACCAAATTCATTGATTAGCTCTAGTAGTTTTCTGGTAGCATCTTTAGGATTCTCTGTGTATAGTATCATGTCACCTGCAAACAGTGATGGCTTTACTTCTTTTCTGATTTGGATTTCTTTTTCTTCTCTGATTGCTGTGGCTAAAACTTGTAAAACTATGTTGAATAATAGTGGTGAGAGTGGGCAACCTTGTCTTGTTCCTGATCTTAGTGGAAATGGTTTCACTTTTTCACCATTGAGAACGATGTTGTCTGTGGGTTTGTCATATATGGCCTTTATTATGTTGAGGTAAGTTCCCTCTATGCCTACTTTCTGGAAGGTTTTTATTATAACTGTGTGTTGAATTTTGTCAAAAGCTTTTCCTGCATCTATTGAGATGATCATATGGTTTTTATCCTTCAGTTTGTTAATATGGTGTATCACATTGATTGATTTACTTGTATTGAAGAATCCTTGCATTCCTGGGATAAACCCCACTTGATCATGGTGTATGATCTTTTTAATGTGCTGTTGGATTCTGTTTGCCAGTATTTTGTTGAGGATTTTCGCATCTATGTTGATCAGTGATATTGGCCTGTAGTTTCCTTTTTTGTGACATCTTTGTCTGGTGTTGGTATCAGGGTCATGGTGGCCTTGTAGAATGAGTTTGGGAGTGTTCCTCCCTCTGATATATTTTGGAAGAGTTTGAGAAGGATAGGTGTTAGCTCTTCTCTAAATGTTTGATAGAATTTTCCTGTGAGTCCACCTGGTAATAGCGTTTTGTTTGTTGGAAGATTTTTTTTATCACGGATTTAATTCTAGTGCTTGTGATTGATCTGTTTATATTTTCTGTTTCCTCCTGGTTCAGTCTCAGAAGGTTGTGGTTTTCTAAGAATTTGTCTATTTCTTCCAGGTTGTCCATTTTATTGGCGTATCGTTGCTTGTAGTAATCTCTCATGATCCTTTGTATTTCTGAAGTGTCAGTTGTTACTTCTCCATTTTCATTTCTAATTCTGTTGATTTGAGTCTTCTCCCTTTTTTTTCTTGATGAGTCTGGCTAGTGGTTTATCAGTTTTGTTTATCTTCTCAGAGAACCAACTTTTACTTTTATTGATCTTTGCTATCATTTCCTTCATTTCTATTTTCATTTTTTTCTGATCTGATCTTTATGATTTCTTTCCTTCTGCTAACTTTGTGGTTTTTCTGTTCTTCTTTCTCTAATTGCTTTAGGTGCAAGGTTAGGTTGTTTATGTGAGATTTTTTTTGTTTCTTTAGGTAGGATTGTATTGCTATAAACTTCCCTCTTAGAAGTGCTTTTGCTGCATCCCATAGCTTTTGGGCCATCCTTTTTTCATTGTCTTTTGTTTCTCGGTATTTTTTGATTTCCTCTTTGATTTCTTCAGTGGTCTCTTGGTTATTTAGTAACATATTGTTTAACCTCCATGTGTTTGTATATTTTACAGTTTTTTTCCTGTAATTGATATCTAGTCTCATAACATTGTGGTTGGAAAAGATACTTGGTATGATTTCAATTTTCTTAAACCTTCCAAGACTTGATTTGTGAGCCAAAATATGATTTCTCCTGTAGAATGTTCCATGAGCACTTGAGAAGAAAGTGTATTCTGTTGTTTTTGGATGGAATGTCCTATAAATATCAATTAAGTCCATCTTATTTACTGTGTCATTTAAAGCTTGTGTTTCCTTATTTATTTTCGTTTTGGATTATCTGTCCATTGGTGAAAGTGGGGTGTGAAAGTCACCTACTATGATTGTGTTACTGTCAATTTCCCTATTTTATGGCTGTTAGCATTTGCCTTATTTATTGAGGTGCTCCTATGTTAGGTGCATAAATATTTACAACCGTTATATCTGCTTCTTGGATTGATCATTATATAGTGTCCTTCTTTCTCCCTTATAATAGTCTTTATTTTAAAGTCTCTTTTGTCTTATATGAGATTTGCTACTCCAGCTTTCTTTTGATTTCCATTTGCATGGAATATCTTTTTCCATCCCTTCACTTTCAGTCTGTATGTGTCCCTAGGTCTGAAGTTGGTCTCTTGTAGACAGCATATATACGGGTCTTGTTTTTGTATCCATTCAGCTAGTTTGTTTCTTTGGTTGGAGCATTTAATCCGTTTACCTTTAAGCTAATTATCTATATGTATGTTCCTATTCCCATCTTCTTAATTGTTTTGGGTTTGTTATTGTAGGTCTTTTCCTTCTCTTGTGTTTCTTGCCTAAAGAAGTTCCTTTAGCATTTGTTGTAAAGCTGGTTTTGTCGTGCTGAATTCTCTTAGCTTTTGCTTGTCTGTAAAGGTTTTAATTTCTCTGTCGAATCTGAATGAGATCCTTGCTGGGTAGAGTAATCTTGGTTGTAGGGTTTTCCCTTTCATCACTTTAAATATGTCCTGCCACTCCCTTCTGGCTTGCAGAGTGTCTGCTGAAAGATCAGCTGTTAACCTTATGGGGAATCCCTTGTATGTTATTTATTGCTTTTCCCTTGCTGCTTTTAATATTTTTTGTTTGTATTTAATTTTTGATAGTTTGATTAATATATGTCTTGGCCTGTTTCTCCTTGGATTTATCCTGTATGGGACTCTGCACTTCCTGGACTTGATTAACTATTTCCTTTCCCATATTAGGGAAGTTTTCAACTATAATCTCTTCAAGTATTTTCTCAGTCCTTTTCTTTTTCTCTTCTTCGGGGACCCCTATAATTCACATGTTGGTGTGTTTACTGTTGTCCCAGATGTCTCTGAGACTGTCCTCAGTTCTTTGCATTCTTTTTTCTTTATTCTGCTCTGCAGTAGTTATTTCTACTATTTTATCTTCCAGGTCACTTATCCGTTCTTCTGCCTCAGTTTATTCTGCTATTGATTCCTTCTAGAGAATTTTTAGTTTCATTTGTTGTGCTCTTCACCATTGTTTGTTTGTTCTTTAGTTCTTTTATGTTGTTTGTTAGACATTTCTTGTATTTTCTCCATTCTATTTCCAAGATTTGGATCATCTTTACTATCATTACTCTGAATTCTTTTTCAGGTAGGCTGCCTATTTCCTCCTCATTTGTTTGGTCTGGTGGGTTTTTTCCTTGCTCCTTCATCTGCTGCATAGTTCTCTGTCTTCTTGTTTTGCTTGTTACTGTGTTTGGGGTCTCCTTTTTGCAGGCTACATGTTCATAGTTCCTGTTGTTTTTGCCATCTGCCCCCAGTGGGTAAGGTTGGTTCAGTGGGTTGTGTAGGCTTCCTGGTGGAGGGGAATGGTGCCTGTGTTCTCATGGATGTGGCTGGATCTTGTTTCTCTGGTGGGCAGAACGGAGTCCAGTGGTGTGTTTTGGGGTGTCTGTGACCTTATTATGATTTTAGGCAGCCTCTCTGGTAATGGGTGGGGTTGTGTTCCTGTCTTGCTAGTTGTTTGGCATGGGTGTCCAGCACTGGACTTTTCTGGTTGTTGAGTGGAGCTGGGTCTTAGTGTTGAGACGGAGATCTCTGGGAGAGGTCTCACTGATTGATATTACATGGGGCCAGGAGGTCTCTGGTGGTCCAGTGTACTGAACTTGGCTCTCCCACCTCCGAGGCTCAGGCCTGACACCTGGCCAGAACTCCAAGACCCTGTCAGTCACACGGTTCAGAAGAAAAGGGAGGGAAAAAAAAGAATGAATGAAAAAGCAAAATAAAATAAAGTTATTAAAATCAAAAAAAATTTAAATGTATTATTGAAATAAAAAATTTTAAAAGTAATTTAAAAAAAAGAGAGAGCAAGAAAACCAATAAACAAATCCACCAATGACAACAAGCGCTAAAAAGGAAACTATGATAAACATATAAATCAGAGTCTAGTCAGTCGCATACAGCAAACCCCAAGTCTACAGTTGCTCCCAAAGTCCACAGCCTCAATTTTGGGATGAATCATTGTCTCTTCAGGTATTCCACAGATGCAGGGTACATCAAGTTGATTGTTGAGATTTAATCTGCTGCTCCTGAGGCTGCACGAAGAGATTTCCCTTTCTCTTCTTTGTTCACACAGCTACTGGTGTTCAACTTTGGATTTGGCCCCGCCTCTGCGTGTAGGTTGCCCTCTGGCATCTGTTCTTCACCTAGACAGGAGGGGATTAAAGGATCAGCTGATTAGGGGGCTCTGGCTCATTCAGGCCCGGGGGGAGGGAGGGGTACAGAACGTGGGGTGAACCTGTGGCGGCAGAGGCTGGCGTGTCATTGCACCAGCCTGAGGCGTGCCATGTGTTCTCCCTGGGAAACTGTCCTTGGATCGTGGGACCCTGGCAGTGGTGGGCTGCACAGGCTCCCAGGAGGGGAGGTGTTGCACACAGGATTCTTGGTGGCTGCAGCAGCAGCCTTTGCATTTCATGCCCATCTCTGGGGTCCGCACTGATAGCCTCAGCTTGCATCCATCTCTGGAGCTCGTTTAGATGATTTTCTGCCTTCTGTGGGCAGACAGGGAAGGAATCTCCTCTTCTCGTGCACCCCAAAACAATGGTCTCTTGCCTCTTAGGCAGTTCCAGACTTTTTCCCGGCTCTGTGGCGCACTAGCCCCCTTCAGGCTGTGTTCACGCAGCCAACCCCAGTCCTCTCCCTGCACTCCGACCTCCGAAGCCTGAGCCTTAGCTCCCAGCCCCCACCTGCCCCAGCGGGTGAGCAGACAAGCTTCTCAGTCCAGTGAGTGCTGGTCAGCACCGATCCTCTGTGTGGGAATCTCTCTGCTTTGCCCTCTGCACCCCTGTTGCTTTGCTCTCCCCCCCCCACCCACCCACAGTCTCCACCAGTGAAGGGGCTTCTAGTGTGTAGAAACCTTTCCTCCTTCACAGCTCCCTCCCACTGGTGCAGGTCCCATCCCTATTCTTTTGTCTCTGTTTTTTCTTTTTTCTTTTGCCCTAGCCAGGTATGTGGGGATTTTCTTGCCTTTTGGGAAGTCTGAGGTCTTCTGCCAGTGTTTAGTAGGTGTTCTGTAGGAGTTATTCCACATGTAGATGTATTTTTGATGTATCTGTGGGGAGGAAGGTGATCTCCACACCTCACTCCTCCACCATCTTGAAGGTCCCCCCCCCCCCACCATGTTCTTTCTGATGAATAGCACAGTCCCTTTATAAATATTTAGCACAGGTTGTGCCTGGATGTTTGTCAGTATCCACTAGTCATTTCCAGTACAGGCCTGGTTTGCTGTCTTGCTTCAGTTGGAGGGCAAAGGCAGGAGAGTGTTGGGTGCAACAGTGGTTCTCAGTGTGGGTGGTTGCCCTCCAGGAGACACTTGATCTTTGGAGATATTTTTGCTTGTCAGAACCAAGGCAGGGGATGCTACTGGTCTCTTGTGAGTAGAAGCTGCAGATGATGTTGAACATCCTAAGATCCACAGGGCAGAGAATTATTCCAGCTCGGTGTCATTAATACTGGGGTCAAGAGCCAGAGAATTGGAGCGAGACCCCATCCTATCTCCAAGTTAGGTCCAGAGCTTTCCTTGCAAACACCTAGCTGGGATCAGCTCACAGTCATCTTCCTGTCAGCAATTAAGTCTTTACTTTGTTCCCAGAACTCTGGCATGCTCCATCAATAATGAGACCCATATAGTTTCCATAGTATTTGTTAAGGACAATCTTCCAAGTAATTACTAACTTTCTCTTTCTCTTATTTAAGGTAAAATTAGAGTCTTTGCTGGGATGAGTGGATCCACAGGGCTATCACAGTTTATATTCACCCCAAAGCCTTCTGACTTCCTGCCAGAAAGAGTATTTTAATACTGACCAAGAATAATAGCACTTAGGGAATGTAAACCGCCTCTTGCTACTCAAAATATACCCTTCATTTTTTATTTGAATCATTTTCTCCAATTAATTCACAAGCATGTGATACACTCAAAACAGGGGATCATCTTCGAACGAGGACAGTGTTTGAGTAGATCACCAAGTCTGTAGATCACCTAAGGCTAATACTATTGTTAGATAAAAGTTAAGCAGTTGTGCTATCAGAGCTCTCCAGAGAAACATAACCAATAGGATATATAGATGTATAGATGTAGTTATAGGTGTAGATGTAGATGTAGATGTAAATGTAGAGGGATAGAGACAGAGACAGAGATAGAAATAGATAAGAGGAGATTTATGTTAGGAATCGGCTCCCATGATTAGGAGGCTGAGAAGGGCCAGGATATGCTGTCTGCCAGCTGGAGAACCAGGAATGCTGGTGGTGTAATTCAGTCCAAGTCAAAAGGCTTGAGAATCAGGGGGCTGATCGTGCAAGTCCCAATCTGAGTTCAAAGGCTTGAGAATCAGGAGCACAGACGTCCAAGGGCAGGAAAAAAACAGATATTCCAGTGCAAACAAAGAGAACACATTTGCTTTTCCTCTGCCTTTTTGTTTTAGTCAGGCCTTTAACAGATTGAATCATGCCCACCTGCGTTGGTGAGGGTCATCTTCCTTATTCAGTCCACTGATTCAGATGCTAATCTCTTCCAGAAACACCCTCACAGACACACCCAGAAACAATGTTTACCGGCCATATGAGCATCCCCAAGTCCAGTCAAGTTGACATATAAAATGAACCATTACAGCAGTTAATCCTTGACAAAGTTTCTAAGAACTGGGGTCATGTGGTCCCTTGATTAGAATCTAGAGATGGCTTGATCAAAACATATCAGGACTAAGGCATGGTTTGACTGAGTTGTAAAACTGAAAAGACCAGAGGAAAGGTGACTTCAGGTGTGCCTGAATCCAGGTACACAGAAAGCATCACCAGTATCTGTTGTCTCTATTTATCTGCCCTCCTCCCTCCGTGTTGGCTCCATTTTCACAAGGATTTTACCCTCATGGAAGCAAGACGGCCACTTCAGTTTCTGCCTTTATCCTTGTAGGTTCTAGTCCAATGGAAAAGAGGATGTCTTTTCTGACATTCCCCCAAAACGTCACAGTGTGTTTCTGATTGGATTATGTGCCATTCCTTAGCCAATCACTGAGGCCACAGGAACACGACCCTCCACTTGGCTAGGGCTGCTTCATTGCTGTTAGGGGAGGGATGGAGACAGGAAAGTGGATCGTGCCAGCCAAATCCACAGTGACCATTTGAGGACAAAATCAGTCCTGCCCAGAATCAGTACTGCTCCAGAAGGCTTGAGCCTGAAGAATCAAGCGCATCACAGGAGTCCTCACTGGGAGTGATAAGTCTATCCCTGACTGGCTGAGTGACCCTGAGCAGGGTACCTGTCCTCTCTAAAGACCTCCAAAGTCCCAACCACTTTAGAATATTTTCCTCTGCAGATGACTTCACCAGTTGCTTCAGAATGTCTACCCCAAGCCATCTGTTCCGTGAAAGCAAATGCTCCACCAAACACAGCAAAAGAAGAAAAATGGGACAAGCGTCTGCAGAGCTCTACTGCTGCTTCGTGTCTTTTCTGGCAGTTACAAAACAAACCAGCTAATCACTTACGATAATCTACTTGGTTTACAAATTTCATGGTAGCACAAACCACTCAGTAGGTTCTGATGAATACCTTTTAGCACCAAAAGGGTAATGTGCCAAGGACAGCAGCCTGAAGAAGACCTCCAGCATCTGACAAAGATGGACAGGAAGAAGGAACAGAGATGAACATGCCTTCTGGTCCAAACACCTCACCTCTTTCCCTTGGGGGAAAATCATTTTCTAGTGGTCAAATCAGGTGGAGTGTGGAACTGATATCAATATTATGATAAAATTACATTCTTTGCTGGAAGCATGAAGCCTGTAATGGTTGATTTCATCCGCTGATGTGGCCACATATGGATACAGATGTTGGTAGTAACTCAGCGGGGATCTTGGCATCACCTACCAAAGCATTGGCTAGCAATACTCGGGAGTCTATTAGGAAAGTAGCATAAGCATGAAATGGTGTGGTAACTGATCCATCGAGGCTGTAACTGTATTACGAAGCAGAGTCTGTGTTTCTCTTAGTAAATCTATTGTCTCTAGGTCTAAAATGGAAAAACCTGCTCTTCCTCTAGAGAATGGTTAAGAGGCCCATGATGACTCAACAATTAAAGGTAGCAGCATGAGTTCACATTGGAGCCAGAGCCTCAGAGCTGTAGAGGGAATTAGTAAAACGGAAGGCAGAGTGCATTCCAAATGTAGTGAGAAGATGAAAAGATGGATGATACACCCAAGAGGTTAAGACATAGAGAAGGTGGTGGGAGAAGGTTTAACACAAATCTAATCCAAGTTCTGGAAGGTGGTAAAAGACAAAACAAGGGAGAAGTACTATCAAAGAGATAATGTTACCAATTTTCAGATTTAGGATTTAACATAGAGGCATCATAGTGAAACTGATGAAAACCAAAGAAAATGAATCGCTCTTTAAAGCAGGCAATGATAAGACACAGATTGCCTACCAGGAAACAGCCTTTAGAAGGGCTGCTGGTTTCTTAACTACAAGGGAGCCCAGAGGAGTGGAATCTGAGAGAAGAAGGCTGAGAAAAGTTACTGTCAACCTAGAGCTCAGTGAGACTCTTTCAACAATGGTGATCAAATACAGACACGGACAAAAACTGAGTATTTATCCACAAATTAGTAAGCTATAAAATGTCCTTAAGACTCAATTTCTAAAGGATATATATTAGATAGAAAAAAAAATTAGTCCAGATGAAAATCTGACGTAAGTAGAAAGAATAAGCAAATACATTGGTAAATAAGTGGACTAAGTGAATGATTGTATAAAGCAATAATAAAACTAAAACCAAATGGGATGTGGCAAAGCAAGATAATAGCTGAAATAAAAATGCTGGCTTATAATAGTGAAAGAACTCCAGCTGAGACAATAATAATGGACAATAACAGTTGGAAGGAAGGTGATCTGGGAGTGAGATTATCCTAAGCTTTGTGGATTGTTCAGGAGGATGGGAACTATGTTAATTCAATTTGGACTTTGCTAAACTAAGTATGCTTATTAAAACTACCAGTATACTACTAAAAGAATAAGCATGGAATCTATGTCCATCAAAGAAGTAAATAGCAGGGAAAAATTAAATAGAAAAACAAAATCCAAAAGAAGGACAAGAGAAGAATCAGAAGAAGTAGGACAAACGCAAAGCACATGACAAGATAGAAGAAATAAATTTAAATATATCAACATTCACAATGAATATAAATGGATTAATGTCTACAGATAAAAGACAAAAACTACCAGGCAGAGTTGGAATTTTAAAAGTTCAATTATATTCTGTATATAAAACCAAAAAGTAACAGACCTGCAAGAACTAGGTAAATCTATCTATATAACAGAAATTGCTTTAACATACCTCTCTCAATAACTGTCAGATCAAGCAAACCAAGAAACCATTAAAAATTGTAAAGGACAATTAACAATCCTGATTTAATGGGTTACATAGAACACTGAGCCCAGCAACTGGAGAATACACACTCCTTTCAAGCACAAAATCTGGCCATGGATTATACCATAAAGCTAGCCTCAGGAAGTTCAGAAACTTGGTGTCATCTGTGCTGCATTCTCTGACCTATATGCACTGAAGTGAGAAAATGTGCAGCAGAAAAGATAAACAGAAAAACTGCACATATTTGGAAATTAAGAAAAAAAAGAACTAATGTGTCAAAGAAAAATAATAATGAAATCAGAAAATACTTATGTGGGAAGGTCTAAAATAGTATTACAGGGGAATTATACTGTCAGTACTCCATTAGAAAACAAGAAGGTCTCCAAATTAATGAACTAAGCATTCAACAGACAGATTTAGGGAGGAAAATGCAGAATAAAAACAAAGAAAAGAGAAGGAAAGCAATAATAAGGTTAAAAGCAAAAATTAATAAAACAGAAAACAAATACACAAGAGTACAGATCAACAAACCCAGACATTGATTCTTTGAAAAGACTAATATCAATAGAAAATTATCATCAATACTAGCAGAGATTAAAAAAATCATTCAAATCAGAGATAATATGCAAATAAGCAATATTAGGAGTGAAAGAAAAGATATAACTGCAGATCCTGCAGAGATTATTAGTTAATAACAGGTTATTATGGACAACCTTATGCTAATAAACTTATAAATTTTGTAGAATGGATAAATCCCTGGAAAAACAAACTGTTAAAATTGACTCTCAAGAAAGAAGAGAATGTAAGAATAATCCTATAACTGTTTTAAAAATAATATCAAAAGCTTGAAATGTTACAAAAAGAAAACACTGGTCTCAGGTGGCTTTATAGGCATGTTCCACCAAACAGGAACAGATAATTCTGAATTTACATAAACTCTTCCAGAGAATTATTTTATTAGGCCAACCTAACCTTGATTCCAAACAAGACAGGGACAGTATAACAGTCCAATGTCACTCGTGAGCATAAATGAAAAAAGTGTAAATAAAATATTGGCAAACCAAATTCAGCAATACATAAAAACAATAAAATAACATTACCAATTTGGGTTTGGTCAAGAAATGTAATATTGATTTAATATAGAAAATAGATTAATGCAATTCTTCATATTAACAAATTAGACCAAAAAATCCCACATGATTATCCTAGGAAACGCAAAAGAAACTTTCCATAAAATTCAACCCAGTCAAGTGAACCTATAACAAGACCACTGCAAATAAGATCCTTAGTGACAAAAGTCAAAAATATTCCATCTCTAAATATTTTTAGAAATCAATATAGAAGAATAAACTTATTACTTCTGTAAGGAAAGCATTTTTAAATAAGACATAGCACAAACAATAAAGGAAATAATTGGAAGTTTTGACAATTTTAAAATTGTTTAAAAAAACTTTTTCATAAAAAACAGCAAACTGGGAGAAAATTTTGCAACCCATAACCAACAGAGGATTAGTATCAAGGATAAGATTTTCCTATAAAAAGTCATAACTCAACAGAAAAAAAAAATCACAAATAGACATTTAATAGGGAGGAAATAAACAGACCATATGCCTCTTCAAAGTTGATCTCAACTGGTAATTAGATAAATGTGAATTAAAACTACATGGAGATATAATTTTGAACTGGGAATAATCAAAAAAATCTGACAGTACTAGATGTAGGCAAGAATGTGGAGTATGGAGATTCTCATTACATTGTTAATGGAATATGGATTGGAGCACTTAGAAAAATATTTTGGCATTACTCCAGTAAAGTGACAGTGCACCAGCACCAAGACCCAGCAATTCCAATATCGGGTTGGAAAACTCTTACAAGAAACTCTCTAACAGAAAACTTACACATGTGTGCCAGGGAACATATACAAAATGATATGGCAAGATCGTTCATAAAAGTGAAAAACTGGAAACAATTCAAATGTCCATCCACGCTAGAATGGATAGCTAAGTTGTGGTACACTTCTACAATGAGTAGTATATAACAGTCCAAACGAATGAACTAGAGGAAGTTACAAAAGCATGCAAACAATATAATCCATTTATATCAAGTTCAAGTTCAGGCAGATTAATGGATTCATTGTTTAAGGGTTTGTAAATAGTGACACAACCATAAAGAGAAGAAAAGAAATGAGAAAAATTTTTGAATATTAGTTATCCTAGGTAGAGGGAGGGAGGGAGATGAAATTAGGGAAGTATCAAAATAGAGTTTGGAAGGTAGTGGAAGTGTGTGTGTGTGTGTGTGTGTGTGTGTGTGTGTGTGTGTGTGTGTTAATGTGGGTAGTCAGTACTTGGGGCTTATGTGATTATTTTTCTTTAAACTGTAAATACATTTTATAAACTTTTGTATATATGAATATTTTACAATTGAAAGAGCGTTTAATAATATTATGGTGTCTTTTTCTCAACTTTAGAAAGACTCTAAAATGAAGCCAGATACTTTTTAAATATGTATGTTTTAAATTTCTTAAATCAACCAGCAGTACTGTGCTCTTTGATGAAATGCTCTAATTCCCAATGAAATTAAGAACAGGTTAGTAATATCATTACTATTATTTAACATTCTTTACAATATAGCCATGAAATTGGATGATAGCATTACATAAAAAGTAAAAGTATTAGAAAGGGAGAACATAGCTATTATTTCTTGCGGGTTATATTTTTAGCCCAGAAAATCCAAGAGAATCAGTTAAAAAAAAAAAAAAAAAAAAAACTAATGGAGTCAGAAAGAATTAAATAAGTTACTCTGGATCAAAATACATATGCAAGAGTAAATAAAATTTTATATAATACCCTATTTTAAGAACATCAGATTTGAAAAATAACTTAAAAACATAAGATACTTAGAAATAAATAAGACATATTCAGGACCTACCCAAATAAGATAATAAAATTATACTGGGGTACAAAATAAAGACAAATAAATCAAGAGATGTACCACAGATGTCGTTAGGTAGGAAGACATAATATTATATCAATTTTCTTGAAAACTAGTCTGTAAAATACATACCATCTCACTACTTTGGGACTTGATGAAATTGTTCTAGAATTAGTTTGAAGAATAATCAGTGAAAATTGAAAGGAAAATATTTTTTAAAAGGAGAGTAATGCTATAGCAGAGCTTTATCAAACTCCTTGATATTGAAATGCATCATAAAGCCTTGGTGACTAAAACAATATGACATCCACTCAAGTACAAGGACACCATACCAGAACGTTTGCTGGAGCACTTTTGATATAATAAAAGAGGAGCATCTACATGTCTATTGTCATGAACCCATTTAATAAATTATGTGACAGTAGACATTGAAATACACAAATAGTAAAAACCTAAATAAAAGTTAATCTGCATCGAGATACTTCACATTAAATCTACAGGACACAAAAGACAATGCGAAAAATTTTAGAAGCAGGTGGGCAGAAGGTTCTATATTATGAACCAAAATATGGCACTTTAAAGGGCAGGAAACTTCTCAAAAACAACAGTCTAGGTCAGAAGAAGATTGAAGAATATACCAAAAATAGCAAAAATAAATAGTAAGCCTAGAATTTTCCTGTCAGCTAAATTACCATTCCAGAGTGGGAGCATAGAATAAAATAAATATAGTTTCACACAAAGTCTACAGGAATTTACCACTTGAAGTCCCTTCTGAAAGAACCATTAAAGAATGGATGACAAGAGAGAAGGAATCTGAAACTCTCTAGGAGAGGATGGGATGAGAGAAGTAATGTGAGCAAATTGGGAAAATCTAAAGCAAGGACTGGGTGTATGAATTATGAGAAAAAAGCATGATATCACAATAATCTGTCAATAAAGAAGGCGTAATGAGAGTTAAAACATTACATATACTGTGATTTGAAGTTAAGCAACCATGTTAAAAATATTGTGTTGACTCTTAAAAAAATATAAAAGAAGCACATAACTTGCAAACCAGTGGAGGAATAAGAGTTGGAAAGAAAAGAAATCACGCAATTCAACAAAAGAAAGAAAGGAGGAAAAAAATCCATAAAGAATAAACAAGGTAAAGAAAATACCCAAACATAGACAACTTTTGCACCTTAGGATGTAGAAGGATCTGATGGACCACTTCTCTTGTGTTAACAACAAGACACCAGACAAAATAAAAATCATAATGAGCTAGTAAAGAGCAGTTAGAGCCTTGAATAACTGAATTACAGAGAGAAAAAAGACCATTATAAAGTGAGTAGAACCTCAGCTTCAGTTTGGATACAGATGGACAGGAGTGGGCTTCAACCATAAACAGAGATAATTTGTGCAGATAAGAAATCAGGCAAACCTCAGATGAAAGCCTGGACCAGCAGGACTAAATCCAAATGCAAAAACAAATGACTCATCCCAACAAGGCTCACCCCTCTTCCACACCCTCAAGTTCTGCCAAGAAAGCATCAATACAGGAGGGGAAAAAAATAGGGTTCAAGGGTCTTGCTGGAGTTGAATTCAAAGATAAAGCAAAACGACAGCCCAACCTCCTCCCAGCTCAAAAACTGACATAATCCAATGGGGAGTGGTTGGGGGAATGAGAAGGACATGTTACCTCTGTGGTTTTCTCTCCCAATTCAAATCCAGTCGTGAGCATGGCATCAAACAAATCCCAAATGAAGGGAATTCTACAGAATACCTGACCACCCCACCCCACCCCCCGCCAAATTGTCAGGGTCATAAAAACAAGGGAAGTCTGAGAAACTGCCATAACCAGAAGAGTCTAAGGAGACATGATGACTAAATGTAATGTGGTCTCTTGGATGGAATCCTGGAACTGAAATGGGACATTAGTGGAAAAACTGGTGACATCTGAAAAAAGTTGGAGCTTAGTTAATAGTAATGTACCAGTGATGGTTTCCGAGTTATGACAAATGCGTAACAGTCATATAAGATGTTAATATATGGGAAAACTGGGTGAGGGATATACATGGCATCTTTGTACTATCCTTCCAACTTTCCTGTAAATCGAAAACTATTCTAAAATAAAAAGATTACTTTTTTATAAATATATCTTCATTGGAGAATAATTGCTTTACAGTGCTGTGTTACTTTCTGCTGTACAACAAAGTGAATCAGCTATATGTATACATATATCCCCATATCCCCTCCCTCTTGAGCCTCCCTCCCACCCTCCCTATCCCACCCCTGTAGATCGTCACAAAGCATCGGGCTGATCTCCCTGCGCTATGCAGCAGCTTCCCACTAGCCATCCACTTTACATCTAGTAGTGTATATATGTCAGCGCTACTCTCTCACTTCGTCCCAGCTTCCCCTTCCTGCCCTGTGTCCTCAGGTCTGTTTTCTACATCTGTGTCTTCATTCCGGCCCTGCCACTAGGTTCATCAGTACCATTTTTTCAGATTCCATATATGTGTGTTAGCATACGGTATTTGTTTTCTCTTTGTGACTGACTTCACTCTGTATGACAGACACTAGGTCCATCCACCTCACTACGAATAACTCAATTTTCTTCCTTTTTAGGGCTGAGTAATATTCCGTTATATATGTATGCCACATCTTCTTTATCCATTCATCTGTTGATGGACATCTAGCTTGCTTCCATGTCCTGGCTATTGTAAATGGTGCTGCAATGAACGTTCTGGTACATGACTCGTTTTGAATTATGGTTTTTTTCAGGGTATATGTCCAGCAGTGGGATTCCTGGGTTATATGGTAGTTCTCTAGTTTTTCAAGGAACCTCCATACTGTTCTCCATACTGGCTGTATCAATCTACATTCCCACCAACAGTGCAAGAGGGTTCCCTTTTCCCCACACCCTCTCGAGCATTTATTGTTTGTAGACCTTTTGATGATGGCCATCCTGACCAGTGTGAGGTGATACCTCATTGTGATTTTGATTTGCATTTCTCTAATGATTAGTGATGTTGAGCATCTTTCGATGTGTTTGTTGGCAATCTGTATGTCTTCTTTGGCGAAATGTCTCTTTAGGTCTTTTGCCCATTTTTGGATTAGGTTGTTTGTTTTTTTGATATTGAGCTGCATGAGCTGCTTGTATATTTCGGAGATTAATCTTTGACAGTTGCTTCATTTGCAAATATTTTCTCCCATTCTGAGGGTTGTCTTTTCATGTTGTTTATAGTTTCCTTTGCTGTGCAAAAGCTTTTAAGTTTAATTAGATCCCATTTGTTTATTTTTGTTTTTATTTCCATTATTGTAGGAGGTGGATCAAAAAGGATCTTGCTGTGATTTATGTCATAGAGCATTCTGCCTATGTTTTCCTCTAAGAGTTTTATAGTGTCTGACCTTACATTTAGGTCTTTAATCCATTTTGAGTTTATTTTTGTGTGTGGTGTTAGGAAGTGTTCTAATTGCATTCTTTTACATGTAGCTGTCCAGTTTTCCCAGCATGACTTATTGAAGAGACTCTCTTTTCTCCATTGTATATTCTGGCCTCCTTTGTCAAAGATAAGGTGACCATATGTGCGTGGGTTTATCTCTGGGCTTTCTATCCTGTTCCATTGATCTATATTTCTGTTTTTGTGCCAGTACCATTCTCTCTTGTTTACTGTAGCTTTGTAGTATAGTCTGAAGTCAGGGAGTCTGATTCCACCAGCTCCGTTTTTCTTTCACAAGATTGCTTTGGCTATTCGGGGTCTTTTGTGTTTCCATACAAATTGTGAATTTTTTTGTTCTAGTTCTATGAAAAATGCCATTGGTAGTTTGAGATGGATTGCATTGAATCTGTAGATTGCTTTGGGTAGTATAGTCCTTTTCACAATACCGATTCTTCCAATCCAAGAACATGGTATATCTTTCCTTCTGTTTGTATCATCTTTGATTTCTTTCATCAGTATCTTATAGTTTTCTGCATACAGGTCTTTTGTCTCCTTAGGTAGATTTATTCCTAGGTATTTTATTCTTTTTGTTGCAGTGCTACATGGGAGTGTTTCCTTAATTTCTCTTTCAGATTTTTCATTGTTAGTGTATAGGAATGCAAGAGATTTCTGTGCATTAATTTTGTATCCTGCTACTTTACCAAATTCATTAATTAGCTCTAGGAGTTTTCTGGTGGCATCTTTAGGATTTTCTATGTATAGTATCGTGTCATCTGCAAACAGTGACAGTTTTACTTCTTCTTTTCCCATTTGGATTCCTTTTATTTCTTTTTCTTCTCTGATTACTGTGGCTAAAACTTCCAAAACTATGTTGGATAATAGTGGTGAGAGTGGGCACCATTGTCTTGTTCCTGATCTTAGTGGAAATGCTTTCAGTTTTTCACCATTGAGGACAATGTTGGCTGTGGGTTTGTCATATATGACCTTTAGTTTGTTGAGGTAGATTCCCTCTTTGCCCACTTTCTGGAGAGTTTTTATCATAAATGGGTGTTGAATTTTGTCAAAAGCTTTTTCTGCATCTATTTAGATTATCATATGGTTTTTATCCTTCAGTTTGTTAGTATGGTGTGTCACATTGATTGATTTGCCTATATTGAAGAACCCTTGCATTCCTGGGATAAATCCCAAATGATCGTGGTGTATGATCCTTTTAATATGCTGTTGGACTCTGTTTGCTAGTATTTTGTTGAGGATTTTTGCATCTATATTCATCAGTTATATTAGCCTGTAATTTTCTTTTTTTGTGACATCTTTTCTGGCTTTGGTATCATGGTGATGGTGGCCTCATAGAATGAGTTTGGGAATTTTCCTTCCTCTGCAATTTTTGGGAAGAGTTTGAGAAGGGTAGGTGTTAGGTCTTCCTTAAATGTTTGGAAGAATTCACCTCTGAAGCCATCTGGTCTTGGACTTCTGTTTGTCGGAAGATTTTTAGTCACAGTTTCAATTTCAGTACTTGTGACTGGCTGTACTTGTGACTTCTATTTCTTCCTGGTTCAGTCTTGAAACATTGTACTTTTCTAAGAATTTGTCCATTTCTTCCAGGTTGTCCATTTTATTGGCATACAGTTGCTTGTAGTAATCTCTCATGATCCTTTGTATTTCTGCAGTGTCAGTTGTTACTTCTCCTTTTTCATTTCTAATTCTGTTTGTTTGGGTCTTCTCCCTTCCTGATCGTCTGGCTAATGGTTTATCAATTTTGTTTATCTTCTCAAAGAACCAGATTTTAGTTTTATTGATCTTTGCTACTGTTTCCTTCGTTTCTTTTTCATTTATTTCTGCTCTGATCTTTATGATTCCTTTCTTTCTGCTAACTTTGGGGTTTTTTTGTTCTTCTTTCTCTAATTGCTTTAGGTGTAAGGTTAGGTTGTTTATTTGAGATTTTTCTTGTTTCTTGAGGTAGGATTGTATTGCTATATACTTCCCTTTTAGAACTGCTTTTGCTGCATCCCAAAGGTTTGGGATCGTGTTTTCATTGTGACACGTCTCTAAGTATTTCTTGATTTCCTCTTTGATTTCTTCAGTGATCTCTTGGTTGTTTAGTAGTGTATTGTTTAGCCTCCATGTGTTTGTATTTTTTACAGTTTTTTTTTTCCTGTAATTAATATCTAGTCTCATAGTGCTGTGGTACAAAGAGATGCTTGATATGGTTTCAATTTTCTTAAAAAGTTTACTTTTTGAAGGAGAAAAGAAACCCTATCCATTTACAAAGTGCAAAACATTTGCGAATAAATTTAATAAAAGATGAGCAAAACTGGCATGCTGAAAACTAAAACATACATCTCACAACAATTTTTAAAACAGCTAACTAAGTGGAGAGGTGCCATGTTCATAGACTGAAAGCCTTGACAGTGTTAAGATGTCATTTATCCCCCAGATACATCAGTTGATTCAGTGTAATACCAATCTAAATCCCAGTATGCTTTTTCTTGTAGAAATTGACAGGCTGATTCTAAAATTTAAAAGAATAGCCAAAACTACTTTGATAAAGAGGAACAAAGTTGGAGAGTTAATACTTCCTGATTTAAAGTCTTACTAATAAGTGGAAGGAATCAAAACAGTGCAATAAGGGCATAGCTATCAACATGGAACTAGTACAGCAATAGACACATATGTGTATGGTCAGTCGATTTACAGCAGAAGAATCAGGGTGAATGACTGGGTAAAGGGTGGTCTTTTCAACAAATAGTGCTCACATAATGATATTTTTATTTTAAAACAATGAACATCTACTTCTACATCATACCATGAACAAAGATTAATTCAAAATGGCTCATAGACTTAATGGAAGCTAAAATTATAAAACTTAATTTAGGAAACGATTTTCATAAGTTTGGGCTAGGTAAAGATTATTTGATTGGAGAGGGCGGGGAAGATGGTGGAAGCGTAAGATGCGGAGATCACCTTCCTCCCCACAGATACATCAGAAATACATCTACACGTGGAACAACTCCTACAGAACACCTACTGAACGCAGGCAGAAGACCTCAGACCTCCCAAAAGGCAAGAAACTCCCCACGTACCTGGGTAGGGCAAAATAAAAAAGAATAAACAGAGACAAAAGAATAGGGACTGAACCTGCACCAGTGGGAGGGAGCCGTGAAGGAGGAAAGGTTTCCACACGCTAGGAAGCCCCTTCGCAGGCGGAGACTGCGGGTGGCACAGGGGTAAAGCTTCAGAGCCACGGAGGAGAGCGCAGCCACAGGGGTGCGGAGGGCAAAGCGGAGATTCCCGCACAGAGGATCGGTGCCGACCGGCACTCACCAGCCCGAGAGGCTTGTCTGCTCACCCGCCAGGGCGGGCAGGGCTGGGAGCTGAGGCTCGGGCTTCAGTCGGAGCGCAGGGAGAGTACTGGGGTTGGCGGCGTGAACACAGCCTGCAGGGGGTTAGTGCACCACGGCTAGCCGGGAGGGAGTCCAGGAAAAAGTCTGGAGCTGCCGAAGAGGCAAGAGACTTTTCTTCCCTCTTTGTTTCCTGGTGTGTGAGGAGAGGGGATTAAGAGCACTGCTCAAAGGAGCTCCAGAGACGGGTGCGAGCCGCGGGTAAAATCTCGGACCCCAGAGACAGGCATGAGATGCTAAGGCTGCTGCTGCCGCCACCAAGAACCCTGTCTGCGAGCACAGGTCACTCTCCACACCTCCTTTCCGGGGAGCCTGTGCAGCCCGCCACTGCCAGGGTCCCGGGATCCAGGGACAACTTCCCTGGGAGAACGCACGGCGCGCCTCAGGCTGGTGCAATGTCACACCAGCTTCTGCCGCCTCAGGCTCACCCCGCATCGTGCCCCTCCTTCCCCCCGGCCTGAGTGAGCCAGATCCCCCGATCAGCGGCTCCTTTAACCCCGTCCTGTCTGAGCGAAGAAGAGACGCCCTCCAGGGACCTACACGCAGAGGCAGGGCCAAATCCAAAGCTGAGCCCCGGGAGCTGTGCGAACAAAGAAGAGAAAGGGAAATCTCTCCCAGCAGCCTCAGGAGCAGCGGATTAAATCTCCACAATCAACTTGATGTACCCTGCAACTGAGGAATACCTGAATAGGCAACGAATCATCCCAAATTGAGGAGGTGGACTTTGAGAGCAAGATTTATTATTTTTTCCCCTTTTCCTCTTTTTCTGAGCGTGTATGTGTATGACTCTGTGTGAGATTTTCTCTGTATAGCTTTGCTTTCACCATTTATCCTAGGGTTCTATCCATCCTTTTTTTTTTTAACTTAAAAAAATTTTTTTTCTTAATAATTATTTTTTATTTTAATAACTTTATTTTATTTTATCTTAATTTATTTTCTTTTCTTTTATCCCCTTCCTTCCTTCCTTCCTTCCTTCCTTCCTTCCTTCCTTCCTTCCTTCCTTCCTTCCTTTCCTTCCTTCCTTCCTTCCTCCCTTCCTTCTACTTTTTCCCCCTTTTATTCTGAGCTGTGTGGATGAAAGGCTCTTGGTACTGCAGCCAGGAGTCAGTGCTGTGCCTCTGAGGTGGGAGAGCCAACTTCAGGACACTGGTCCACAAGAGACCTCCCAGCTCCACGTAATATCAAACGATGAAAATCTCCCAGGGATCTCCATCTCAACACCAACACCCAGCTTCACTCAACGACAAGCAAGCTACAGTGCTGAATACCCTATGCCAAGCAACTAGCAAGACAGGAACACAACCCCACCCATTAGCAGAGAGGCTGCCTAAAATCATAATAAGCCCACAGACACCCCAAAACACACCACCAGACGTGGACCTGCCCACCAGAAAGACAAGATCCAGCCTCATCCACCAGAACACAGGCACTAGTCCCCTCCACCAGGAAGCCTACACAACCCACTGAACCAAGTTTAGCCACTGGGGACAGACACCAAAATCAATGGGAACTACGAACCTGCAGCCTGCAAAAAGGAGACCCCAAACACAGTAAGATAAGCAAAATGAGAAGACAGAAAAACACACAGCAGATGAAGGAGCAAGATAAAAACCCACCAGACCTAACAAATGAAGAGGAAATAGGCAGTCTACCTGATAAAGAATTCAGAATAATGATAGTAAAGATGATCCAAAATCTGGGAAATAGAATAGACAAAATGCAAGAAACATTTAACAAGGACCTAGAAGAACTAAAGATGAAACAAGCAATGATGAACAACACAATAAATGAAATTCAAAATACTCTAGAAGGGATCAATAGCAGAATAACTGAGGCAGAAGAACGGATAAGTGACCTGGAAGATAAAATAGTGGAAATAACTACTGCAGAGCAGAATAAAGAAAAAACAATGAAAAGAACTGAGGACAGTCTCAGAGACATCTGGGATGACATTAAACACACCAACATTCGAATCATAGGGGTTCCAGAAGAAGAGAAAAAGAAATGGACTGAGAAAATATTTGAAGAGATTATAGTCGAAAACTTCCCTAATATGGGAAAGGAAATAGTTAATCAAGTCCAGGAAGCGCAGAGATTCCCATACAGGATAAATCTAAGGAGAAACACGCCAAGACACATATTAATCAAGCTGTCAAAAATTAAATACAAAGAAAACATATTAAAAGCAGCAAGGGAAAAACAACAAATAACACACAAGGGAATCCCCATAAGGTTAACAGCTGATCTTTCAGCAGGAACTCTGCAAGCCAGAAGGGAGTGGCAGGACATATTTAAAGTGATGAAAGGGAAGAACCTACAACCAAGATTACTCTACCCAGCAAGGATCTCATTCAGATTTGATAGAGAAATTAAAACCTTTACAGACAAGCAAAAGCTGAGAGAGTTTAGCACTACAAAACCAGCTTTACAACAAATGCTAAAGGATCTTCTCTAGGCAAGAAACACAAGAGAAGGAAAAGACCTACAATGACAAACCCAAAACAATTAAGAAAATGGGAATAGGAACATACATATCGATAATTACCTTAAATGTAAATGGACTAAATGCTCCCACCAAAAGACACAGACTGGCTGAATGGATACAAAAACAAGACCCATATATATGCTGTCTACAAGAGACCCACTTCAGACCTAAAGACACATACAGACTGAAAGTAAGGGGATGGAAAAAGATATTCCATGCAAATGGAAACCAAAAGAAAGCTGGAGTAGCAATTCTCATATCAGACAAAATAGACTTTAAAATAAAGACTATTACAAGAGACAAAGAAGGGCACTACGTAATGACCAAGGGATTGATCCAAGAAGAAGATATAAAAATTGTAAATATTTATGCACCCAACATAGGAGCACCTCAATACATAAGGCAAATGCTAACAGCCATAAAAGGAGAAATCGACAGTAACACATTCATAGTAGGGGACTTTCACACCCCACTTTCACCAATGGACAGATCATCCACGATGAAAATAAATAAGGAAACACAAGTTTTAAATGATACAATAAACAAGATGGACTTAATTGATATTTTTAGGACATTCCATCGAAAAACAACAGAATACACATTTTTCTCAAGTGCTCATGGAACATTCTCCAGGATAGATCATATCTTGGGTCACAAATCAAGCCTTGGTAAATTTAAGAAAATTGAAATTGTTTCAAGTATCTTTTCCAACCACAATGCTATGAGACTAGATATCAACTACAGGAAGAGATCTGTAAAAAGTACAAACACATGGAGGCTAAACAATACACTACTTAATATTGAAGTGATCACTGGAGAAATCAAAGAGGAAATCAAAAAATACATACAAACAAATGACAATGGAGACACAATGACCCAAAACCTATGGGATGCAGCGAAAGCAGTTCTAAGAGGGAAGTTTATAGCAATACAATCCTACCTTAAGAAACAGGAAACATCTTGAATAAACAACCTAACTTTGCACCTAAATCAATTAGTGAAAGAAGAACAAAAAAACCCCAAAGTTAGCAGAAGGAAAGAAATCATAAAGATCAGATCAGAAAGAAATTAAACAGAAATGAAGGAAATGATAGCAAAGATCAATAAAAATAAAAGCTGGTTCTTTGAGAAGATAAACAAAATTGATAAACCATTAGCCAGACTCATCAAGAAAAAACGGGAGAAGATTCAAATCAATAGAATTAGAAATGAAAAAGGAGAAATAACAACTGACACTGCAGAAATACTAAAGATCATGAGAGATTACTACAGGCAACCCTGTGCCAATAAAATGGACAACCTGGAAGAAATGGACAAGTTCTTAGAAATGCACAACCTGCCAAGACTGACTCAGGAAGAAATAGAAAATATGAACAGACCAATCACAAGCACTGAAATGGAAACTGTGATTTAAAATCTTCCAACAAACAAAGGCCCAGGACCAGATGGCTTCACAGGCGAATTCTATCAAACATTTAGAGAAGAGCTAACACCTATCCTTCTCAAACTCTTCCAAAATATAGCAGAGGGAGGAACACTCCCAAACTCATTCTTCAAGGCCACCATCACCCTGATACCAAAACCAGACACGGATGTCACAAAGAAAGAAAACTGCAGGCCAATATCACTGATGAACATAGATGCAAAAATCCTTAACAAAATACTAGCAAACAGAATCCAACAGCACATTAAGAGGATCATACACCGTGATCAGGTGGGGTTTATTCCAGGAATGCAAGGATTCTTCAATATACGCAAATCAATCAATGTGATACACCGTATTAACAAATTGAAGGAGAAAAACCATATGGTCATCTCAATAGATGCAGAGAAAGCTTTTGACAAAATTCAACACCCATTTATGATAAAAACCGTCCAGAAAGTAGGCATAGAGGGAACTTTCCTCAACATAATAAAGGCCATATATGACAAACCCACAGCCAACATCATCCTCAATGGTGAAAAACTGAAAGCATTTCCACTAAGATCAGGAAGAAGACAAGGTTGCCCACTCTCACCACTCTTATTCAACATTGTTTTGGAAGTTTTAGCCACAGTAATCAGAGAAGAAAAGGAAATAAAAGGAATCCAAATAGGAGAAGAAGTAGTAAAGCCATCACTGTTTGCAGATGACATGGTACTATACATAGAGAATCCTAAAGATGCTACCAGAAAACTACTAGGGCTAATCAATGAATTTGGTAAAGTAGCAGGATACAAAATTAATGCACAGAAATCTCTGGCATTCCTATACACTATTGATGAAAAATGTGAAAGTGAAATCAAGAAACACTCCCATTTACCACTGCAACAAAAAGAATAAAATATCTAGGAATAAACCTACCTAAGGAGACAAAAGACCTGTATGCAGAAAATTATAAGACACTGATGAAAGAAATTAAAGATGATACAAACAGATGGAGAGCTATACCATGTTCTTGGATAGGAAGAATCAACATTGTGAAAATGACTCTACTACCTAAAGCAATCTACAGATTCAATGCAATCCCTATCAAACTACCACTGGCATTTTTCACAGAACTAGAACGAAAAATTTCACAATTTGTATGGAAACAAAAGACCCTGAATAGCCAAAGCAATATTGAGAATGAAAAACGGAGCTGGAGGAATCAGGTTCCCTGTCTTCAGACTATACTACAAATCTACAGTAATCAAGACAGTATGGTACTGGCACAAAAACAGAAATATAGATCAATGGAACAGGATAGAAAGCCCAGAGGTAAACCCACGCACATATGGTCACCTTATCTTTGATAAAGGAGGCAGAAATGTACAGTGGAGAAAGGACAGCCTATTCAATAAGTGGTGCTGGGAAAACTGGACAGGTACATGTAAAAGAATGAGATTAGATCACTCCCTAACACCATACACAAAAATAAGCTCAAAATGGATTAAAGACCTAAATGTAAGACCAAAAACTATCAAACTCTTAGAGGAAAACATAGGCAGAACACTCTATGACATAAATCACAGCAAGATCCTTTTTGACCCACCTCCTAGAGAAATGGAAATAAAAACAAAAATAAACAAATGGGATCTAATGAAACTTCAAAGCTTTTTCACAGCAAAGGAAACCATAAACAAGTCCAAAAGACAACCCTCAGAATGGGAGAAAATATTTGCAAATGAAGCAACTGACAAAGGATTAACTCCAAAATTTACAAGCAGCTCATGCAACTCAATAACATAAAAACAAGCAACCCAATCCAAAAATGGGCAGAAGACCTAAATAGACCTTTCTCCAAAGAAGATATACAGAGTGCCAACAAACACATGAAAGAATGCTCAACATCATTAATTATTATAGAAATGCAAATCAAAACTACAATGAGATATCATCTCACACTGGTTAGAATGGCCATCATCAAAAAATCTAGAAACAATAAATGCTGGAGAGGGTGTGGAGAAAAGGGAACCTTCTCACACTGTTGGTGGGAATGTAAATTGATACAGCCACTGTGGAGAACAGTATGGAGGTTCCTTAAAAATCTACCAATAGAACTACCATACGACCCAGCAATCCCACTACTGGGCATATACCCTGAGAAAACCATAATTCAAAAAGAGTCATGTACCAAAATGTTCATTGCAGCGCTATTTACAATGGCCAGAAGATGGAAACAACCTAAGTGTCCATCGTCAGATGAATGGATAAAGTAGATGTGGCACATATATACAATGGAATTTTACTCAGCCATAAAAAGAAACGAAATTGAGTTATTTGTAGTGAGGTGGATGGACCTAGAGTCTGTCATACAGAGTGAAGTAAGTCAGAAAGAGAAAGAAAAATACTGTATGGTAACACATATATATGGAACCTAAGGAAAAAAAAATGTCATGAAGAACTTAGGGTATCACAGGAATAAAGACACAGACCTACTAGAGAATTAGTTGAGGATCTGGAGAGGGTGAAGGGTAGGCTGTGACAAAGTCAGAGAGTGGCATGGACATATATACAGTACCAAACCTAAAACAGATAGCTAGTGGGAATCAGCCGCATAGCACAGGGAGATCAACTCGCTGCTTTGTGACCACCCAGAGGGGTGGGATAGGGAGGGTGGGAGGGAGGGAGACGCAAGAGGGAAGAGATATGGGAACATATGTATATGTATAACTGATTCACTTTGTTATAAAGCAGAAACTAACACACCATTGTAAAGCAATTATACTCCATTAAAGATGTAAAAAAAAATAACCTTTGAAAATATTTTTTTAAAAAAAGATGATTTGATTGGATAACACGAGTATGAATTATGGGAAAAACTGTTAAAGTGGAGTTCATAAAAATTAAAAACATCTGCTCTTTAAAATTTATCAGTAGTAAAAAATAGACTACATACTGAGGGAAATATTATATATATATAATATGTATTTGCATCCAAAACATATAGAAAGCACATACATTTCAATAATGATAACATTAATAATCCAATAAAAATGAGTAAAAAATTTAAATATATAATTCCCAAAGTAGATATGCAAATGGCCAATTAGGACATAAATCCTTACTCTTCGTCATTAAAGAAATTCAAATTAAAACCACAGTGAGCTAGCACAGCCTACTCCAGCATGGCTAAATGTTTTAAATTGACAATACTCACTCTTGGCAACAGTGTGGAGCAGCTGTAACTGCTGATGGCGCCATAAAAGGATGAGACAACTTTGGAAAACGGTTTGGGCGTTGCTTATAAAGGTAAACATCCACTCGTCATCTGACCCAGAAGTTCTACTCCTGAATAGTTACCTGAGAGAAAGGAAAATATGTCCACAAAAAGTCGTGCACACCAATTCCCAAAGAGGCTTCATTCAAAGAAGTCAAAACCTAGAAGCAACTCTACTGTGCGTCAATCAACAGAAAGAATGAACTGTTGTATATTCATACAATGAAACGCTACTCATCAAGAAAAGGATATAACTCCAAATCATGTAACGATGGTATAGATTTCAAAAATAGGATTTTCTGCCAAAGAGGGAGACACAGAAGAGTACATGTGGTAGGATTCTGCCTATGCAAAGCTCGAGAACAGGTCAGACTTATCTATGGGATAGAAATCAGAGCAGTGGACGCCTCTAGATGGAGGACTGACTACACAGAAGGATGAGGAAAATTTCTGGGGTTATGGAACTATTCTGTATCTTGATTGGAGTATAGATTACACGGGTGTATATATTTGTTAAAGTTCATCTGTCTCCAGATGTAGTAAGCTGTCATCTGTGGTCCATGGGCATTTATTAAGCCCCTGCAGAGTGCAGATATTAATATATGCACCATGGTGAGCTAGGAGCTCTATAGTCTGCCCTTAGGTGTCCTCTCATCTTGCTGAGAAGCTAGACTATCCACTTAATCAGGAAGCCAAGCACTCAAGGCATGTGAGCACCAAATGGGAAGAGGCAGGCAGAGAGAGAACAAGAATGTGGATACCAGAACTTTCCCCCAGGTGCCCATGTGCAGCCTTATTTTCAGGGACCCTTTCGACTGCCATATGTAGCAGGGGCTTCTCCCAAGCTGCTTCCCAGCAATCCCTGTACATCCTAAGGTCCCTGCAGGAAACTCACAGGCTCACAGCTGATCGACACACCTTCCTTTCATCTCTAAGTGAAGTGCAGCTTTCAAGTTCAAGAGTTCATACACCAAAGCCCTCCAGGGGTGTTACCCCACCCTTTGCTCTGTGAAGACAGCACCATGGCCCGTCATGGCAGGAAGCTAGCAGCAAGGTGCTGGACTTGGGGCCTTAAAGTTTGGGAGGCCGATGTATACTCTTCTGAGGTGCTCTGCTGAGAGATTCTGTGTGACTGAGTCTCTCCTGGCAGCAAGATACCGCAAAGGGGAAGGCTGAGTGAGCACCAAATGCTTGAGATACAGTTCATCTTTTGTGGCCTCAATTCCCTAAATCTTGTAGCTGCCGAATGGTTCTTGTTAGATTTCTCTCTTCCTGCCCCTATTCCTACGCCTTCCTGGTAGAAAGATGGTGAGTTTGTGAGGGCAAAGCTTGGTCTTAGGGAACCAAGCAGGAGCAATGGCTTCTAGGCATAAAAACCTAGTGCTGGTCCAGAGGAGCAATCAGTCTGGTTCCGACATCAGCAACAAAGGCCTCAAACGATGCTCAGCAACCCCCAGATGACCCTCTAGCTCAGCATCTGTGAAACTGAAACTTAGGTAGTGTCTTAGATAGTGTCCATGCTGGCTGCCTTAACAAAATCCCACAGACCAAGTGGCTTATAAACAATAGAAAATTATTTCTCCCAGGTCTCGAGGCTGGAAGTCTGTGATCTGCATTCCCTTATCCCACAGCTATTTATGGAGGACTGGACACTCTCCTAGGTGCTACGGATACAACACTGAACAAACTAGTTCAAAACCCCTGCTCTCACAGAGTGCACACTCTAGTGAAGGGACCAATGAACACAGCAACTTCAGGCTGTGAGAAAGGCAGAGGTGGAAACGTGGTGAGGGAAGGAACTTAGTGGGACTTGGCGGAGAGACACTTCCTTTGCTAGGAAAGCTGAGGGGTTGGAAGATCCTCTTGGTTCAAGCATATTAAGGCCCTTCATTTCTCCTCCTCTTTCATCACGTATTTTCTTAACTACACAGCCAATACCACAGCCCTCACAAGATTTATATCCTTGTTATCTCAGTTCTTTATTTATAAAGAACGGCCTTTTAGTATGTTTAGGAATGTGAAACTCCTCTCTCTCTTAATTGCTTATTCACTCCCCTAATTATAGAGTTCCCATTTGGTGCCAGGCCTGAGGGAGGATGAGAGACCTCCTGATGCTTCACCTGTGGGAAAGATTAAATGCAATGCTAAGAGATCAACCCCTTAGTACTCCACTAGCGGATATTAGAAGCAGGCACCCCTTCCCTCAAAATTCTTTACTTCCACTTGTCTAAAAGTTGTCATAATCAAATAATCACCACATTTTGGGGGAACATAGCATTCTATTGATACCTTCCAGAAAACGCATGTAATAAATATCCTAGTAGCCAATATTTGTGATATAAACGGTATTTCTTAGAGATGGAACACTTGTGCAGTGCACCACCTGCACAACCATACATGGTGGCCCTAGGAAAAACAAAATCCTACATTTCTAGGGAAAGAGCACTGATGTGGGTGGTTGTTCCAGATTTGACCTAATTTTCTGTGTAACTTTGGAGTTCTGAATAGCCTAAGCTAATCATGATAAAATATTAGGGTTTTTTTTTTTTTTTGGTACATAACTTATATTGAGTAAATGTGAGTGAGGGTTAGCTCTACCCCACAACCTTCCTACTGAAAATGAGTTTCAGCCTAAATCTGCCCCACTGGAGGACCTTTTATAAACGGACGTTAATTGGCAGGGAGGCACCAAACAGTTCACACAGCCTGCACTGGAAAATTGCCTGCACTGGAATTTTGTGCACTGGAATTTTCCAGTGCACACAGCCTGCACTGGAAAATTGATGAGACCCCAGCTCTCTGAGTTCTCAGCAGCAGTGACCATAGCTTGTGTGAAAGGTTGACTTGAAGCAGACATTCCGATAATCTACAGTCAGGTTTGTGTGACCTGTATGGTCTGCCTCAGACAAACAGAAATATGTGCCCCAGTGGCTGAGCGTAGGCTCATTTAATGTCATGCTTCAGAGTCTAGCCCCAAACGAACAGGCCACAGATGGGTTTTCACAACTTGTTTAATGCGAGGATGAGAAGTTGTCCCTAGTATATTTCAACCAATCCACATATATTAAATACACTAGTTTCACCAGTGAGAGCCCATTTCTAACACTCACCGCGTTAATGGACAAGCCACTCATTTCACCAAGGAAAACCCATTTCTAGCATTCTTTCTGTAAACCTCCAGAGCCCATGGTATGGAGAGAAGAGCTAGAGAAAGCCAAATAGGCTTTCTGATCAAAATATTGGCTCGCTAACCGTGGGTCTGACTTCCTGATTAGGGAATTAGCTGCCTGAGGGTGTTACAGCTAACAGCACATTCTTTTTTTTTTTTTTTTCATTTAAATTGGAGTATAGTTGATGTACAATATTATATGTCACAGGTGTACAACATAGTGATTCACAATTTTTAAAGGTTCCATTTATAGTTACTAAAAAATACTACATCCCCTGTGTTGTACAATCCATCCTTGTAGCTTATGTATTTTATGCATAATAGTTCGCACCTCTTAATCCCCTACTGCTATCTAGCCCCTCCCCCTTCCCTCTCCCCACTGGTAAGCGCTAGTTTGTTCTCCATATCTGTGAGTCTGTTTCTTTTTTAACAGCACATCCTTAATATCCCACTGCCTAACGTGCATTGTAAAATATAGACTTCCCTACCACGAGAACATCACCTAACCTGCCTTGCCTGTTTCCTCAGTCACTCAGTCCACCCCATTAAACATTTGTTCATGCATGCTGTGATGGAGACTAGAGATACATTCTGCCCTAAGGAGCTCAAAAGTCTAGACAAATCATTTCCTATTGCCAACCCATTGCTAGGAGCTCTGTGGAGTACTGGCTCAAGAAGAATCCAAGCTCAGCAAGAAAAGAAATTTAGGAATGACTAATGTCTGCCATGGCATGAAATGGAAGATGGCCGTACATATTTATGTGCTATTCCCACACGTTCCGTAATGAAAAGAAGACAGTCTTACCAACCTCTCCAGACACTTAAAATTATAAAGTAGACTAATTAATTGTAAAAGTACATTGAAAAAAAATCTTAAAGCACTATGCCAATGTGAAGCATTGTTGCTACCAGAAGCAGCTGCCAGTTCAAGCAGAAAGATGGTATCACATGCCCATCTTCAGGGATTCAAGCACACAAGAGATGAAAAGAAGATGAAAAGAGAGAAACGAAAGTGCTGGCAAGCTTTACTTCTGGCAATTTCCTGTGAAGAAAGGTCAGTACATTCCAGACTATGCCAACCATAGCTTCCAGTTAGCTTCTCCGAGAAACCAGGGAAGGATCCAGCTGGCGACGGTCTGGCTGTACTCTGCACAGCACACCTGTTCTGAAGTTAAACCATTAGTGTTTGGGGCTTGGATGCCAATGATCCGAATCAAACCTTACTGGCACAAGACCCCCGACTTAACTGCAACCCCCCCCGCTTTGAGAAACAGGGTCAGAGTTTTCCACAGGACTTATGAGGGGAAAAGGTGTTGAAGCACAACATTCAAAATCTTCATCAAGGATGCATTTTTTAAAAAGATAGGAACCTCATAAAAATGGCGGCACCTTTTTACACGTGTTAAACGGTTGAGAAATGCATAGTACTGTAATAAATACGGCAGTTTACCTTGAAAAAGTCCTGATGTTCCCTCATGGAAGTGGGCATGGGAAGGGTTGCAGCCTGTGAGGTCTTCTTGGGCAGTGGCAGAAGGAGATTATCTGAAATCAGACGGCAAGTTGGAGCAGTAGATGGGGCTGATGTGGCCCGTAACACCCGTGGTGACCTGAGGCGGACGGTGGGTGTTTGAGGGGTGTGCGTTTCGTGTATTCCTACATGTCTTTGTTCAGCTGGGTTGCAGTCTCCGGAGTTCACCAGGTGTTTCTTCTGGACAAAATTCAGCATACCCATGTAATACTCGTGTTATGCTCAAATTGTTCCCTAATATTTTAATATCTCATTGAAATAAATGGGAATTTATAAGACAAGCATCATAGCAGAACTGACTGTATAAAAGTCTAGTCTGGAGCACAGAGGGACTAATGAATAATAGTTATCACTTATTGAGAACTCAGTAAACCCTTACGCAAACTTTCTTAGTCAAGCATCACAACCAACTCATAAAGAAGTTAATATTTGCAACTGAGGAAACTTGGGACACAGAATTTAAATATTTGCCCCCATTGATTCATGCTATACATGGTAAAGAAAATTTTGAATCAAGCTGGCAAGAAATGCAACACCCATGCTCTTCACCACTGCGTCTACTGCCTCCCCAAGGAATTGTTAGATGTGAGGGATAATTTATCCACTCATTGATTCATTATCTGAGATATCAGGGTGAAACAGGGTTATTGTTATGATTAAATTAAATAACAGATATAAAACTCTTAACATAGCAAGTGCGGAATAGATAATAGTTCTCACCTCAACCATGTTCATCGCTGTTCTCATTATCACGGATGTCTTCAGTCAGAAAAGGGCTGGATACAGTGAAAGAGGAATCCCAACCCACCTTGCGTGGGGTCATTGTGAGAACTTCTCATGCAATAAGAAACTGGAGAAAGCCTTTCCAAGGAGGAGACAACGAGGAGAATTTTCATTGGTATAAAAGGACTGGTTTTAAAATGCAGTTCAATCCTTCTCATTAATGCTGGCCTTCTGAAAACCCTGACTCTTATTTCCTCAACTTTGAGGAAGCCACGTGCCATCAAAACGCAGGCAGCCAATTCCAAAACGACTCAAAGAGCCAAGGAGACCAGAGAAACTAAGTTAGCTGCAGTCCTGACAAAACTTGAAAGCAGCAACTGTGGCCTGTTCAGTCATATCCTGTCCCTCATATTATAAAAAAACAAAGTACTCTTAGGGGACGAAGGGGCCTATGATTTGCCATGAAGTAAATCCAGTATTATTCATTTTCACCAAGACAAATACTTCCAATTGTTCATTTTTTAATGTAAAAGGGTACAGAGAATTAAACTCAGTATCTTCAAGGTATGTCGTAGATTTCCCGATTTTCAGGTTGTTGTAAATCAGGTATCAGATTCAAGAGGATAAACCTGAGAGATGAAAAGAAGGATTCTCCATAGGGATCCTGTGCTGTTCTGCCACTGGCAGCATCAGGTCCATTTTGCACTGGGGGATCCACCCTTCCCCAACTTAGGTCAACCAACTATTACCTGGGACAATCATATCTTACTCCCCTGGCCAGAGTGGGTGGCTCAGGGATAGGCACAAGATCCAATCAAAGTCGGTGAGACCCAATCAGACCTTGGTCTGCATTGTTGGGATAAAGACCAAAGTCTCTCCCCAACTCCGCTGGAACCAGAAAGAATGAAGGCAGTGCTTCTGCAGCTATCAGTATTTTGCCACCTGGAAAGGCAATTCCTTGTAAGAAGTGACCTCTATCAGAGAGCCAGAGTTAGAGAGGACAGAAACTGGAGCCTGGTAGACTCTTTAGAATATGTAGATCTATCCATGCCTGCAGCTATACATTCTCATAGAACACATTTACATGTGCCACTAAATTTACTTCTTGCCTACACCCAAACCTTGCCCATGCCCACCTGCATCTGGTAATTTCCTATCTGGAATGCCTTCATTATTCCTCTCCACCTGTATGAAGTCTAAAAATCTTTCAAGACCAAGATTCTTTTATCAGCAAACTCTCCCCTGACCACACCAGCCCTGGCCACTGCTCCCTCCTCTGGGCTGCCAAACACTGGTTATTGGAGCCATTGCCCTACAACGTGACACATCAGAAAGCATGCTGGGTACTCACCATCATCCCCAATTACTCTGGAAGCATACTGGGGTCCCATGAAGCACCTCACAGAGCCTAGCTCAGCTCCTGACACATAGGTGATCTCAGAAAGTGTTTACTTGACTGTTGAAGTTGATAAAAGTGAGTTTCTGAAATCCAGAGAATGATATTTAGTAAAAGAAATATTTTCTTATCACACAAATTAAAGAGACCAAAGCAATTCATTTCTATTACAGATTCCACATCCTTTATAGTTTTTAACAAAGCACCACCACCACAGCGATGCCAACTGTAATAAACAGGTGCTATTTTTTGAGTGCTTATGGTAGGTCAGTGCTTTGCATAATATTTTATTTCATCTTCATCACAAACTCATGAACTTATCCCATTATAAACCCCACTTTATAAATGAGAAAACCGAGGCTCAGAGACACACAATGACTTGTTTGGAGTCACGAGGTTAGCAAACAGCTGAGCCATGTTTGCTAGGGCTCTGCCAGGGCTCTGAATCCTGGCAGTCCAGCTCCAAGGTACTTTAGTCACTGCACGGCACTAGCTCTCAAAATCACAGCCTCTCTGCTAACGTGTGCTGTGATTTCACCTCTAGAAGTCACGGTCGATGTATCTTGCTAAATGCTTTTCATGTAAATAGTTTATAATTGCTAAGAATAATTTTTATAATATTACTATAATTATAAAAATTATAATTGCTAACAATAATTTTTATCAGTTTGATGAAATTCTCTTTTAAAACACTTCAAAATAATAGAGATTTAGGCTAGTTTTAATTTCCATTAAAGGGCTGCATCAATAGTGCAATGATGACTCTAATGTAAATGGCCACTTGACTAATGTACTATCCATCACTTTCACAAGTGCTGCACAAGGAGTCTATTAAATCCATGGTCCAAGGATAAAGATGAGAGGCCTCCTTTATGACACAATTTTCTTTTAAATACAACCAAATAGATGTCTGATAAAACTGCGTTTGTTGCTCTCTGGAAAGAAGTGCCTGAGATTTGTACAAGAACTGAAGAACCCCCTACATGGAGGGATGGGATGGAAGCGTTACTGGTTGAAGCCAGTTCTGCAAGTCAATTCACTCCTACTGGTGGGGACCACTTAACACACTTGTCTTATTATGGTTACAGCCTCTGAGGCTGGCGGCTCTGAGTCTGCAGTTTAGATCTAAAATTCCACATCTCTAAGCATAGCCCAGGGGAGTTGCACACATAAACACTCAGCTTCAGAGACTTCAACTACGATTGCTCAGCAGAACATGGGTGATTTTCCTTTTTGCTTTATTTTTACCATTCTTTTTAAAACTTAAAAAAGAAAAAAAGGGAAAAAAAAGCAACTCATGGTTTCTGCTGGCATGCCAGTGTGTATACACCCTGAGTAAGTACAAGACAAAAGGTGTGAGGTTGCTCCTTGCATGTCTGGTCTAGGCTTTACACCTTTATAAAGGAAAGGGGAGGAAGTGGGGAGGCAAGGAATCATCAAAGTGAGGATGATTCTAACATTGGACCTATAGTTCTTAAAGACCAGTCTCTAAAGGCAAGCCAGTACTTCATTCAGTGTTCTACCAAAGAAACAATCATCTGTCCAGCATGGAGGGTAACGATGACTACTTTAGATTTTTACCTTACTCGCTTCCCTTAGGACATAACTCCTGTGTCCAATATGACTCGCCTGTGTAGAAAACATGTCCAGTATCCAGCCAAGAGGAGGTGGCCCTGGTGACAGTTTACTATCTTCTGGCTCTTGGTGTGCGCAGCACCTCACCCTTGGCCCACCTGTCCCGTAAGCTATCACTTATCCATCTGGTAGGCAGAGTTCCCCAAAGCTGGAGATGGCCAACCAGATAACCACTTGGATTGAAGAAGTGGAACTCTTGGGCATGAACCCAGGTGACCATCAGAGCCATACTCAAGAGTCCAAGATTCAGTTCCTACACAAATATCGACTATGAGAATTCTGTCACTGGGTCATCCAGAAGTTCCACAAATAGCTCCTTACCTTGACCCTAAAGACTTTCCCACACACTGTTCTCTCTGACATCATCTTCAAAGGTTTATGGGTGTTCATAAAAAAAATAATTTCAAGGAAATATACAAAAACATACAGAATGTGTGAAGACAAGTACATTTATAAACATGTTAAGAGAGGATGTCTCCAGGTTAAAGGCTTATGGATAATTTTTGTTTTCTTTTATGGCGCTCTCTCTTTTTTTTCCCTTAAACTATGTTTCAGATTTGTAATTTTATTTTTTTTGTGTGTTGCCTGCTATGAATCTTTTTTTTATTGAAGCATAGTTGATTTACAATGTTGTGCTATTTTCAGGTGTACAGCAAAGATATATATATATATAGAAATATATATAGATAGATAGATATTCTTTTTCAGATTCTTCTCCCTTATAGGATAATACAAAATATCGAGTACAGTTCCCTGTGCTATACAATAGGTCCTAGTTGGTTATCTATTTTATATACAGTAGTGTGTATATGTTAATCTCAAACTCCTAATTTATCCCTTATCCACCCCCCTTTTCCCCATGGTAACCATAAGTTTGTTTTTGATGTCTGTGTGTATATTTCTGTTTTGTATATAAGTTCATTCGTATCATTTTTTTTTTTTCTAGATTTTACATATAAGCAGTATCACATGATATTGGGTTGGCCAAAATGGAAAAACACAAACGAACTTTTTGGCCAACCCAATATTTGTCTTTCTCTGTCTGACTTGCTTCACTTAGTATGAAAATCTGTAGGTCCATCCATGTTGTGGCAAATGGCATTATTTCATTCTCTTTTATGGCTAATATTCTATTGTATGCATACACCACATCTTCTTTATCCATTCATCTGTTGATGGACATTTAGGTTGCTTCCATGTCTTGGCTATTGTGAATAGTGCTGGTATGAACATAGGGGTGCCTGTATCTTTTTGAATTCTGGGTTTCTCCAGATATATGCCCATGAGTGGGATTGCTGGGTCGTATGGTAGTTCTATTTTTAGCTTTTTAAGGAACCTCTATACTGTTCTCCCTAGTGGCTGCACCAATTTACATTTCCATCAACAGTGTAGGAGGGTTCCCTTTTCTCCACACCCTCTCCAGCGTTTATTATTTGTAGACATTTTAGTGATGGCCATTCTGACTGGTGTGAGATGATACCTCATTGTAGTTTTGACTTGCATTTCTCTAATAATCAGTGATGCTGAGCATCTTTTCATGTGCCTTTTGGCTATCTAGTTGTTTATCTAAGGCATGGGACGATAACAATGATGGTGAAATTTATCAGTTAGAAATTAATTCAGCAATATAATTAATACATAGCTTGGGTAACAAGGGCACTACTTAACTTTAAAAGTTAGATGGATAGATAGGTAGATAGATAATAGAAAGATAGATGATTGATAGATAGATAGATAGATAGATAGATAGATAGATATTCTTTCGCTCCCTGGGCAGCAGAAACCATTTAAAACTTCAGCCACTTTCAGTCCTTGACTCTCTTGGCTCCCGTGTCAAATCCCAGGAGAGACAATTTATTGATCTATTTTAGGCCGCCTTCCCACTCCCTTCTCTGTTGCTGGAAGGTCCCCTAAATTGACAATCCCAGCATGACTCCATGAGGTTAGGGAAGAGGAGCTCCCCAAAGGAAAATCAAGTGCTATTAGTAAGGAAAGGGCTATGGAGGCAAAGGAGAAAAAGCAACCAACATCCACCATAATGAAGACACTGAATATCTGTCAGGTCCCTACTATGTGCTATACACCCAGCTAAATACACACTTAACATAGATCACCCCACTTAATAATAACAGATAGGCTCTATGATTATTTCCATTTTACAGCTGATGAAACTATGATTGAAAAAGATTACCTAGCTTACTTATGTAACAGGGTGAGTGGGAGGGTTGGACTAACCCCAATCCATTTGACTCTAAATCCCACACTCTTAGCCACTGTACTTACAACCCACCAAAACCTCCCCATCACTGCCCTGTTATTGATGTTACATATGCATCCTTTAGGTTGGAATAGCAAAGATAATGGACACAGCCAAGTTACACACCATCACCCCGTCCCCCCGTGCCTGATTAAATGGCTACCCGTTGAAGCCAGGGATAACACCATTCAATAGAGTAAGGGTTAAACACAGCCCTATTCACAGATGCATACTGGAAAGGCACAAAGAAATAGACTCAGGAATAAGACCAGATTTCATCTCCCTTCCATTATCAGAAAGAGAAGCGAGGCCAAGATGTGTGCGCGCCAGAGTCCACGAAACCCTCAATGCGTTTCTGTGAGTGCTTCTCCTTCTGGGTCTGGCCTGGGTGTATTTCATGAAAAGACAATCTGTCTGTTTTTAATCCGCTTACATTTAATTTATTAAAACGTTTTGGGCCAGAGTTGAGTCTCAAAAAGCATTATGGGTCTATTTTACAAGACTTTAAAATAACTATTTCCTTTGAACAAAGAAGTTCTATTTTGCCTCATATGGTTTGACCAAAACCTCAAAAAAAGTAAAATTGCTTCTAAATTCAGGACCAAAATGCTTAAGTCTATTCTAAAGTCTATTATCAGGCACCTTAAACACACTCAGGCTACCTAATGGTAATGGGGGTCATCTGGTCTCCTCAAATGTTGACCATCAAAACAAAAGAAGAGATAGTATGATCCATGAAGGAGGGGTGGTGGTGATTTAAAGCTAGAAGGCAGAGGAACTGGTGGCTTCAGCTGTGTGGCCTCCACTGATCCATTTTCCCTCTCTGGGTCTTGCATTCCTTTCTTTTAAAATAGAAGGGGTATTTATGTTCTTAGTCTACAGGGTGTCCAAGGATCAAGAGAGAATATATGTAAAGGCTTGACCACATATAAAGGATAACCTTCATTATTATCATCACTACTAACTCTACAATAAGTAGAAATAATCACGTTGGTATGACCAGCAGCTTAACCAAAGCTAAGAAGATGAATTTTCACAGCTCAGGGCAAAGATTTGCTCAAAGGTCTCAGCTTATAAATGTCAGCAAAACCCAACTCTCAGAGGGTAGTTGTTGTGCCCATCACTACGGCAATGGGTTGACATGAGAGCATGTGTTTGTGTGGTCTAAAATCTAAACTAGTCACAGCATAAATTGTGAACAAATTATCAAAATCAATCTGACTCCTGAGCCTCTAGCCCAGTAATAAATATCTGTGTTAGACCTGGCTTACACAAAACCTTTCCTTGAATTTGATCGTGATATAATTTTTATTGCCAGCTCAAAAATGGAAGTTAATGATAGAGCAAATGTGAAGGGAAAGAAGCTCATATGGGTGAAACATTAACTTGTTCAACTTTCAGACCACAGCAGAAAATATGATGGTTCATTTCATGTCTTTGTAGGGAGTAATACACAGAACTGTAATGGTTTCAAAATTAACTAGCAAATGAAAAATTAAGTCTTCCAAATACTCAGAAACAATTTGTTCATTTTATTAAAAATATATAGCAACATATATTATTCTTTGACTCAAGTGACATATTTTCCTGTCGGGAGAACCAAATTGTAGGAATTACATTTGTTTCCCAATGTATTCCATGGGACAATGCCAAAATACAGGCTTATGGGCAGGAAACTTCACATCCACAGTAGATTTTCCACATGTAACTGCTAGTCGAAAGCAGCTCCCCAGAGACAACGTCTGCTCCCGGGGATCACTAAGGGCAATGGTTGTGCTGAAGGGGATTTTTATTAGGGAGATTCTCCCGCATCGACTTTTCCGAACATTTTTCCTTTTCAACCGACCTGGAACTGAGATCAGCTGGTGAGGGCAGAGCAGTGAATGCTATTTTATTTTAAAGAGTTGGAATGTGGATAAGAAAATGTAAACCAGGAATCCCTTTCCCCTGTAGCCACAGAGAACTGAGAGAAAATATTCCCCCTTCCACTCACTGCTCTAAACCAGGGTCCGTAAGCTTTTCTTAGAAAGTTGGGTAATTACTATTTTTGAATTTATGGGCCAAGAAGCAAATAGAGGATATTCTATAGTTACCTCATGACAATTTTAATTGTAACTATTTAAGGAAAGGCCTCAGGAGGTGGATGGCAAGCCTGAACGTGGACACGGGGATACCTGGCTATCTGCGCACCATTAGAAAGGGGACCCAAGACCATCCTAGGCTGAGTGCCAGCAGAGGGAGAAAGACCTCAGGTCCCCAGGCTGATGTATAGTGTCTGAGCATAGATGAATCTTGGGCCACAGATGCTGAGTGGAGTTCCCCCGCCCAAAACAACAGGATGCCAGAGAAAATGTGTCTTCTTGATGGGCTGGGCAAATCAAGCCTAAGACAACCTCACAGAATACTTCCCTCCCAGAAGGACACACAAACAGAAATATGCCACATCCTTGGAGAGTAACAAGGACACAGGACCAGTGGCTGAAGGAGAGAGAGTTGGATGTGAAGGGACCTTGCCGACGGCAATCCTGAATGACTTAGCAGCAGCTCTGAGTTCCAGGCCAATGATCAGACGAGATGAGGGACACATACTTGGGCACCAGCATGCCAGCAGAAGGGTGATGACTGAAAACCAGAGGATGGGAGAGCACCAGTAGATGCCAGCACAGAGAGCTGGGACCAAGGTGGGACCATACAGGCACTCATGACTTGGCCCTCTGCTGTCACCCAGAATTTGGCACAGCTCCAAAGGGAGCATCGGATGCTATGTTCCTGCCACCAGGCAGAAATGGCTTGATTCAGAAGCTGAGCATGGTTGATAGTTGTTTATAGCTATATATCTTATATACCTGAGTCTGAAGGATGAGATTCCTAAACCCCTGAAGTGGCTAGTAAAAAACAAAAAAAGAAAAGCAGTGGTCTGGTATGAGATCCAGCTCTGCTACTAACTTACTGTGTGTCTTTGATAAACTGAGCCCTGGCTTTCTGATGTGTTAAGAAGGAATGGTCCACGTAATAGATGGCAAATAGGTTTCTTCTCTGTGGGCCACACTGAATGAATCAGTAGCTATTAACTAGCGCGTTGAGTTAAGAGGGCTCTGAGGTTGCATCTAGGTTCTTTTTTTTTTTTTTTTTTTTTTTGCGGTACGCAGGCCTCTCACTGTTGTGGCCTCTCCCGTCGCGGAGCACAGGCTCCGGACGCGCAGGCTCAGCGGCCATGGCTCATGGGCCCAGCCGCTCCGTGGCATGTGGGATCTTCCCGGACCGGAGCACGAACCCGTGTCCCCTGCATCGGCAGGCAGACTCTCAACCACTGCGCCACCACGGAAGCCCACATCTAGGTTCTTTAAGAAAGGATGCCGCCATCCGTTACGGATGGTTCCCCTGGGTACAGAGGTGAGAAGGCTGGTGGCAGACGCAGCACATTTTATCTACTCCTGAGCAGCTACATGATACCCGAGGTCCCTTTTAATTCAGGAAGTCAGCAGTTGTTCAAAACGCCTAACACCCAGCAGTTGTTCCAGAAACTTTTCTTGGGAAAATTTTTCACCAAGGGTCTAGCTAGCCTTGGCAGAGGCTGGGCTCAGAGAGGTGAAGGTGCTAGCCCTGGAGAGGAGGGTGACTGAGCAGACCCACCCACGCGCTTCTCCACACCCAAAACTCCGAGTGAAGCGGGCTGAGCACTAAACGTGGAGTCAACTCCTTTGAAGCCCTGAGCAGCAGCCTCTCTGTTTATTCGACACTGAGCCCCAGACAGTGTCAGGGAGATCAGACAAGACGGTGAATGGGGAATGTGCCCAGCACACAGCAGGCACTCAGTAATTGCCCACTGCCCTCTTTCTTGCACGGGGGATTGTGTTTGCCAACAAGATGGCAGTCTACAGGAAAATTCTTTCTGGAATGTGAAAACGGCTTGTCCTCAGAATAATTCCTTTTTTAGGCTTTCAAAGTACAGAAAGTTCAAAGTAATATACATTTAAAAAAAATTCGTTTACAACCCTTGCGTCAGAATTGCATAGGGGCTTTCTAGAAAGCAGATTGCCAGGCCTTGTCTTAGACCTAATGAGTCAGAATCTCGGGGGCTGGGGCCTGGGAGCCTTTTGTTACCACACTTCTGACACCCACTAGCATTCAAGACCATCAGTTTAGCAGCCACTTGTAACCTCTCCCTCCAGCCCAAACCACAAGGTTCATCCCCTTCCCCTCTTCTGGGAGGCCTTCCCTGACCACCCTACCCCCACCCAGCCCTCCTTATCTCCGTTTCATTTTTTCCCATAACTCTTTCCATTCACAATGCCATCCATATATTTGATGTGTCTTTTCTTATCCCACCTGACCCTGAATGTCAACTCTACAAAGGCAGGCCTCATTATTTTGTCCACTGCCATGTCCCCAGAGCCTAGACTAGGGCCTGACACACGTGGACACTTGGTAAATATTAGTAGAGTGGTCTTTGCTGCATCCCATGCTCTCATTTGACCTCAGAGGGCCCCAAGAGGGAAGGTCAAAAAGCTGAGAAAGGTAGTCTGTGAAGGGTTCTATCATGACATGATTGAAAAAACACTTATATAGAAACGTTAAGTACTGAGTCCCAGTGACCTTTTTTTTTTTTTTTTTTTTTTTTGCGTTATGTGGGCCTCTCACTGTCGTGGCCTCTCTCGTTGCGGAGCACAGGCTCCGGACGCGCAGGCTCAGCAGCCATGGCCCACGGGCCCAGCTGCTCCGCGGCATGTGGGATCTTCCTGGACCAGGGCACGAACCCGTGTCCCCTGCATCGGCAGGCGGACTCTCAACCACTGCGCCACCAGGGAAGCCCCCCAGTGACCTTTTAAGATAAAAAGGAAACAGATGATCGCCTCAAACCTTGTCCAACCTTGATAATTTTCTCAACTAAATGGCTAACCGATAGCTTTGGTTTTCAGCTGCTTGGTTGGGCAGGGCTGAGACCTGGCCTAAATCCAGGAGCAGAGGGAAGGCGGAAGATCCCGTCTCCAGTCACTCAGTGTCCTTGGTGTCCGCTCACTCTCCAGCTCCAAGCTCCACTTCCCACTGCAGTGGTCTGCCCGTTCCCTGGCCAATGCCCTTGATAGCCAGGACCAAGCCTGGCACCACCCTCTCTTGCCTCTGAAAAATGAGGGTGTGGTTCCAAGCATCTGGAGATGAAGGGGGAGACTGTTATTTAGCAAAAGAGACACATCATTATTTTCTTGCACCAGGATCATGGTTCATTTAGCTAACTTGGCTCCACATTTAAACAGCATCCCCCAGGCAAGTAATACAATTAAGCAAATAGGAGATTTAGTAACAATAAATTCCACAGAACTGGTCATTCTTTTGCATGCAGTTTTAAAAGGAGCAGAACATTTAGAAGGATCAATCACCCTGAATTTCATGGACTTAAACATTATATAGAAACTGCTAGCAAAAACTGATGGGGATTTGAAACATACATACACACCCACACACACACACACCCCCCCCCCACAGAAATACACTCATGGGTTAGGCCTAGACATACTTTCTTTTTTTTTTTTTAACAATCCAATAACTAAAAGACAATTATAAAAGTAGGCTTAGGGGCTTCCCTGGTGGCGCAGTGGTTGAGAGTCCACCTGCCGATGCAGGGGACACAGGTTCATGCCCCGGTCTGGGAAGATCCCACATGCTGCGGAGCGGCTGCGCCCGTGAGCCATGGCCGCTGAGCCTGCGCATCCGGAGCCTGTGCTCCGCAACGGGAGAGGCCACGGCAGTGAGAGGCCCACATAACGCAAAAAAAAAAAAAAAAAAAAAAAAAAAAATAGGCTTAGGATACACATGGAAGAATTTAGGCCAAAATGGAAAATAAACTACAAAAATAAAATCTCTGAGAGCCAGTCAGGGAGGGAGAAGTGCCCCTAGGAACTATGTTAGAGCAGATAAAGGATTACTCTGGGCACCAAGAGACCTGAATCATCATATCAGCTCTACCATGCATATTCTGTGTAATTTTAGGCAAGACAATGACATTTGTGAGTTTCCATTTCTCTCTATATAAAACAACTTTTTTGAACCCCATCACCGCCATTTTTACCATCCCCAAGCACCATCAGTATTGCTATTTACATCTTTCATTTAAGTCAACTCTTCTTTATTTGAATATGGTTACGTGCTGGGGAGGGACATGAGTATTCATTATACTATTCGTTGCGTTTTGCTACAACTTGTACATTTCTTGTAATAAATACATTTATTTAGAAAGGAAATTATTTCACTAATATAAAAAGAAAGCCAGAATCACTGGTCTTAAAATAGAAGGTAATGACAAAAATAAGTACAATGAACTCCTGCTTTTAGCCATGACAGACTAGTTTGCTTCAGACCAATCCCTTTGCCAAGAACAACTTAAAAATCTGGATAAAATATATAAAATGTAAAACTGAAAACAAAGAACTTCTGTTTGAAGACATTGGGGAGATACTAAGGCAGCTAGGACCTCAAGAGCCAAGAGCCAGGAGACAAGGAGAGAACATTGAAATAAGTCCAGTATTTAAAGCACTGTTTTCCTCCAGGCATTTGCTGATTTGTAAACTTCATAGGACGCAGAGGCTCAAAAGTCTACAGCCAGTCTCACGATAAAAATTTATGTTTGGGGTCCACCAAAGAGAAGGGCCCTGGTAAACACTTCAGACTTCCAACTGGAACCGTGAAAGGGCTACACATTTGAAGTGAGAGTAAAGCAGAAATAGCTCAACCCTCCCAAAGACTAAAACCCAATTTTGAGCTCATTCAAACCCAGATAAGAAAAGTTGATCTACCAGTACTCAAAAGGCCTGACAGAAGCAAAAGAAAATGTAGTTTTCTCTGGAAGAAGGCAACATAATCCAGAATTTCAAATTGGCTCTACAGTTTGTCACAGAGTATGTCCAGCATTTACCAAAAATTATCAGGCATGCCAGGAGACATAAACAAATTACTAAAAACAAAGAAAAAAAGCAGATCCATATGTGAGTAAGATATTGGAGTTATCAGGTACAGACTTCAAAATATCCACAGTTGATAAGCTCAATAAAGTTGGTGACAAGATGGAGAATTTCAAGAGAACTATAATCTTTGTAAAATGAAAAATGCAACTCTGGAATTGAAATATGCACTAACCAAAAATAAGAATTCACCAGATGGGGTTTATTGGCAGATTAGACAATGCAGGAAAGAGAATCTGTAAACTGGAATATATGACAGCAGAAAATATTCAGACTGAGAATGGAAAGCAGAAAAAACCCCCAAAAGATATGGGACTTGGTGAAAAATTCTAACATGTATGTATTTGGAGATACTGAAGGAGAGACAAGAGAATATTGAGCAGATGTGATACTTGAATAGACGATAGCTGAAAATTTTCCCAAATTTACCAAAGACATCAAGCTAAAGATTTTTAAATCTTTACAGTTTCAAACAAGATAAAGAAAATCACAAATAGGCATATCATAGTGAAACTACTTAAAGACAAAGACAAAACTTGAAATCAGCCAAAGAAAAGAAATATATTACCAACAAAAGAACAACAAATGATGGAAGCTGACTTTTAAAGAAAAATGATGGAAGCCAAGGAACAATGAAATGACATCTTCAATGTGCTGAAAGCAAAGAATTGTCAACTTAGAACTCAAGGATTATTGAAAATATCCTTCAAACTGTACATGAAATAAAGACATTTTCAAACAAACAAAACATGAGAGAATTCATGTTCAACAGAAATGCATTAAAAGAAATACTGCAGAAAATTCTTTGGGGCAGAAGAAAATGAGATCAAATGGAAGCACGGAAATGAAGAAAAGAATGAAGACAATAGAAAGTACAAATATGTGGGTAATATTAACTGCACCAAATAATATTAATTTATTTTGCTATGTAAAATATGTGTAGAACTAAAATAGGTACAGCAATGACAAAATAATGTGGAGAGTAATGGCCAAGATATGGAAACAACCTAAGTGTCTAACACTTATATGATTGCATATATATACATACATATATATAGTTGATCCTTGAACAACATGGAGGTTGAGGCACAGAACCTGCTCCCACAGTTGAAAATCCACATATAAATTTACAGTAAACCCTCTGTACTGAAGGTTCCACATCTGCCGATTCAACCAACCATGGATGGTGTAGTACTATAGTCCATATTTCTTGAAAAATCCACATATAAGTGGACCCATGCAGTTCCAACTCATGTTGTTCAAGCCTTAACAATATAGAATGCATATTTTTTTCAACTACACATGGAACATTTACTAAAATTGACCTTTTGTTGGGCCATAAAGCACATCAAAACAAATATCAAAGAATTGGAGTAATATAGAGTGTATTAGTTTTCTCTTGTTGCTGTAACAAACTGCCACAAACTTAGTGGCTTAAAACAACACAAACTTATGACCTTACAATTCTGTCAGTTAGAAGTCAGAAAGGAGAAAACAAAATTAAGAAAACAATTCCATTTATAATAACATCAACAAGAATTAAATGCTTAGGAGTAAATTTTGCCAAGGAGTAGAAAACTTGTACACTGAACACTACAAAATATTTTTCAAAGAAATTAAAGATCTAAATAAAGGGAAAGACATCTGTGTTCATGGATTAAAATATTTAATATTGTTAATATTGCAATACTCTCCAAATTGATTTACAGACTCAATGCAATCCTTATCAAAATTCTGTCTCTTTTGCGGAAATGGATAAGCTGATCTTAAAATCCGTATGGAAATGCAAGGGACCCCAAATAGCCAAAATAAGCTTGAAAAAGAAGAACAAAGTTGGAGGCCTCACACTTCCCAATTTCAAAGTTATTACAAAGCTACACTAATCAAAACAGTGTGGTACTGGCATGAGGATAGACATATGGACCAATGAAATGGAATTGAAAGTCCAGAAATAAACCCATACAACTGTAATCAACTGATTTGCAACAGGGGTGTCAAGGCCATTCAGTGGGGAAAAAATAGTCTTTCAGCTATTGGTGTTGGGACAACTGAATATCCATATACAAAAGAATGAATGTGTACCCATACCTCATACAACATAAAGAAATCAACTCAAAATGGATCAAATATCAAAATGTAAAAGCTAAAGTATAACACTCTTAGAAGGAAACATAGGTGTAAGTCTTTATGACCGCATATTAGGCAAGTTCCTTAAATACAACACCAAAAGGATGAACAATAAAAGAAAAAATAGACATATTGGACTTCATCAAAAACAAAAATTTTTATGCATCAAAGGACATTATCAGAAAGGTGAAAAGACAAACTACAGAATGGAAGAAAATATTTGAAATCAAATGTCTGGTAAGAATCTAGCCTTCAGAATATTATAAAGGACTCTTACAACTAAACAATAAAAAGAAAAATAACCTAATTAAAAATGGGCAAAGTATTTGCATAGAGATTTCTCCAAAGAAGATATACAAATGGCCAGTAATGTACATGAAAAGATATTCAACATCAATAGTCACTGAAATAATGTAATATTGGGGCTTCCCTGGTGGCACAGTGGTTGAGAGTCCGCCTGCCAATGCAGGGGACACGGGTTCGTGCCCCGGTCCGGGAGGATCCCACATGCCGCAGAGCGGCTAGGCCCGTGAGCCATGGCTGCTGAGCCTGCGCGTCTGGAGCCTGTGCTCCGCAACGGGAGAGGCCACAGCGGTGAGAGGCCCGCGTATCGCAAAAAATAATAATAATGATAATAAATAATAATAATAATGCAATATTGGCTCAAGGTTAGATAGTAGATCAATGGGACACACTAGAAAGCCCAGAAACGAACCTGGAAACATACAGGCACTTGATTCACAACAAAAGACTCTGCAAAGTAGTAGGGAAAAATGATGTTTCTTTAAATATTATTATGCTGAATCAATTACGCATCCAATGGGGAAACAAACACAAATTCTGATCCCTGCTTTACACCATACACTGAAATCGATCCCACAGAGTATACACATGAACTTGAAAGGTAAAACAATAAAGCTTCTTGTACAAGATAACATAAGACAATATCTTTATAACCTTAGGGTAGGCAAAGATTTCTTAAATAAGACCAAAAAAACAAAACAAAGCACCAACCAAAAAGAAAAACATTGATAAGTTGGACCACAGCATCGAAAATAAAGCCACAGAGTGAAAGAAAGCATTTACAATGCCATTACCTAAAAAAGACCTTGTATACAGAATACATAAAGAACTCTTACAAGTCAATTTTTAAAAAAAGACTGACACCTCAATAGAAAAATGGGCAAAAGTCTTGACCAGGTACTTCAAAAAGAGAATATCCAAATGACCAAGAAACAGAAAAAATGGATACTCCGTTCCATTAATCACCAGAGTAATGCAAATCTATAATCAAAACCACAATGAGATTTAACTACACACCTACTGAATGACTGAACACTGTGTACCTAATAGAAAAGCACAGATATGCAAAAGAATGTTCATAGCCACCTAGAACTACTAACCAAAAACTGGAAACAGAGGCCATCCATAATAGAATGGCTAAGTAAATTGTGATATATTAATACATGGACTAACACATAGCAAAGAAAAAAGAATCAATTAGTGTTACGTAAACAACACAGATGAAACTCCGATATGCAGTATGACACAAAAGAAGCCAAACACAAAAGAAGTGATACTGAATGATTTCAGTTACATAAATTTCAAAACTGGCAAAGCTTATCTAAGGTATTAGAAGTCAAGATAGTGCTCTCCTGGGGGCTTCCCTGGTGGTGCAGTGGTTGAGAGTCCGCCTGCCGATGCAGGGGACGCGGGTTCGTGATCCGGTCCGGGAGGATCCCACATGCTGCGGAGCGGCTGGGCCCGTGAGCCATGGCCGCTGAGCCTGCGCGTCTGGAGCCTGTGTTCCGCAACGGGAGAGGCCACAACAGTGAGAGGCCCGTGTAAAGATAGTGTTCTCCTTTGTTGAGGGTTGGGGAGAGAGTTACAGAGAAAGGGACTCCTGAGATACTTCTAATACTGTATGTTTTAATCTGAGCAGTGGTTACATGTGTGTGCTCACTTTTTGAAAAATCATCAAGCTGTATACTTATGAGTGCTTTGCTGTATATGAGTATACATTTCAATAAATATGGGTTTTTAAAATTGAACACACAAGAAAATATCTGCAATCATCCTAATGCTTTTAGGAATTATATGAATCAAATGTTAGAGCCATGTTCTGTCCTTTGAGTCCAAAAAAGAAATGAATGTGAGTCCACAGTAAATATACTTTTGAAAAAAATAAATACACTCAGTGCATTCAAAACCATGTTGTTCAATTCCAGTGAGATTCTGTTGCCTGCTATAGCTCTGAGCCAAAGGTCTTGTCTCCCGTAGTTAAAAAGAGGTGTTCAAGAAGCACTTTAAGATTTACCACCAAGCTGAGATTGCTTCTCGATATATAATGGAAATAGGACTGAAAAGGAAATTGCTTTCTCCAAATGTGATGCAATAACATCCATTACTATGTATCATCTGAAATCCCTTGGCTAAACATCAGGGATCCCCAGACACCATCGGACCCACTGGCTTATTTGATCTCAGAGTTGCCTCCCAGCTGACCATCTGTGACTTTGTGATTGAAGACTGCACCCCAAGGAAAGCTACAGATAGTACCAAACTTGGAAATGGTTTCAGAAAGGAAGATTGAGTCAAGTCCATTGGTTACGGGATTTGTGAAAATGCTTAGGCATCTATCTCTTACCCCATGATATCATGCCACCCCTCCACACATCACAGGCCTAGCCTTGAGAGGATGGATATGCAAAAGGGGCTTCCCTGTCCTGCCCCACATCTGAGCTACCAGCAAAGCCGTCAGCTCTACTTTCAAAATTCATCTGGAATCCATCCACTTCTCACCATCTTCCAAGTCACCATCATCCCTCACCTGCTGGCCTCTTAACAGGTCTCTCCACTTTCACCTTTGTCCTCCTTCAATTTGTTGTCAACAGAGCAGCCAGAGTGATTCTGTTAAAGCCTAACTCAGACTGGAGCACTCTGCTCAAAACTCTCCCATCTCATGGAAAGCAAAAGCCAATAGACTTGCCATGGCCCCCCAGGCCCCCCATGACCTGACAGCCCATCACCTCCCCGACATCATCTCCTACTGGGCTTGCCTGGCTCACTCTGACCCAGACCTCAGAGCTCTCCTTGCTGATTTGGCACCTCTGTTCCCTGTGTCCAGGACACTCTGCACTAGACATCTGGCTCAGCGCCTCACCCACTTCCTTTATTAATGAATCTGCCTCTTACACAAATTCGCACTCCCCTCAATACTGCCAAGCCCTGCTCCCTGCTTTTGTTTTGGCTTAATATTCACCACCATCTAATATTCTATGTATTTATCTACTTACCTCATTTAGAGCTTGTTGCTCTCCTCTTTAACCAGGAGATTTTTCAATAAGGAAAGCAGATCCCAGGACTTCAAATTCAAGAGAAATTTAGACATGAACTTGAAAAGATGCTAACTCCCCTTTTAGCTTTAGACCATTGGTAGTGGTCCACTTGGGTAACAAGACTCCTTTTTTTCACTCTTATTGGGCTGATAAAGCCAAAAAGATAGTCCAGCTGCTGACAGGAAGCTGCTGTTTATCTTTTAAGACCTGACATTCTGTCCAATTCCTCCCTTCCAATTCTGGAGGGCTCACTGATTTACTGGGTGGGGATGGGGGAGCGGGGGGAAAACCTTTGCTCTGTCGCTCCCTTGGGGTGGGAGAGTACAGTTGTTCACTCAGCAAATACTTATTGATTACTACTTATGCGCCAGACAGTGAGCTGTGTGCCAAGAACACACAAGGATCCCACATCGCCTTTGCCTGAGTGACGCTCACAGTCCAGAGAGCGGAGGGGGAGCGGGGCGGGTATCTGAGCGCTCCGATTAAACTTGCAGATGCATGAGACACAACTTCTGCTCGGTCCTGACAGATGTCACGTTGTTGCCAGTAATTTGTAGGTAGTAAGCTATTCAAATTTGCAATCATCCAGTCTTAATTTATAGTTGAGAGTGAGTTAAAGGTTGTGCCTATGATGTCACTTTCACTCTCTGATATATACCTTAACTGAGAGAAAAATGAAGTACAAGAAATTAACATAAGCCGGGAAGTGCCCACGGAGTGAGTGTGTCACGCCCGAGGTTGTGAGGTCATGAGGGTGCAAGCTAGAAACTGGGTGAGAACCTCTGCTATAAAATATTCTTTCCCTCAATGCATACCTTGTTCAAATTCACAGGCAGCAATGATAAGGTAACTGTCACTGCTGGTCACTGGTACTTGCAGGCACCATGAGAGGCACTTGGATTAAGAACTCATTTAATCCTCATGCAATAAGAGGGTATTAATTTTTTCCTTTCCATGTTATTGAGGTATAATTAACATGCAGCACTGTGTAAATTTAAGGTATACAGCATATATTGACTTGACTGACTTATACTGTGAAAATGATTACCACAGTAAGTTTAGTTAACATGCATCATCTCATACAAATACCAAAAAAAATTTTTTCCCTGTGATGAGAACTTTCAGGATCTACTCTCTTAACATTTTAAAAATATACCATACAGCAATGTTAACTGTAGTCATCATGTCGAACATTATATCCTCAGTTGTATACATTCCAGTTATCTTATAACTGGAATTTTGTACTGTTTGACCACTTACATCCGATTCTTCCACCCTCCCCCCATTTCTTAATTATGCCTGAATAGTACTCCAAGGTGTATTATTATTTTTTTAATATCTTTAATGGAGTATAATTGCTTTACAATGGTGTGTTAGTTTCTACTTTATAACAAAGTGAATCAGCTATACATATACATATATTCCCATATATCCTCCCTCTTGCGTCTCCCTCCCACCCTCCCTATCCCACCCCTCTAGGTGGTCACAGGGCACTGAGCTGATCTCCCTGTGCTATGCAGCGGCTTCCCACTAGCTATTTTACATTTGGTAGTGTATATATGTCAATGCCACTCTCACACTTCTTCCCAGCTTACGCTTCCCCCTCCCCATGTCTTCAAGTCCATTCTCTATGTCTGCATCTTTATTCCTGTACTGCCCCATGGTTCTTCAGAACCTTTTTTTTTTTTTTTTTTTTAGATTCCATATATATGCGTTAGCATAAGGTATTTGTTTTTCTCTTTCTGACTTACTTCACTCTGTATGACAGACTCTAGGTCCATCCACGTCACTACACATAACTCAGTTTCGTTTCTTTTTATGGCTGAGTAGTATTCCATTGTATATATGTGCCACATCTTCTTTATCCATTCATCTCTCGATGGACACAGGTTGCTTCCATGTCCAGGCTATTGTAAATAGAGCTGCAATGAACATTGTGGTACATGACTCTTTGAATTATGGTTTTCTCAGGGTACATGCCCAGTAGTGAGATTGCTGGCTGGTATGATAGTTCTATTTTTAGTTTTTTAAGGAACCTCCATACTGTTCTCCATAGTGGCTGTATCAATTTACATTCCCACCAACAGTGCAAGAGTGTTCCCTTTTCTCCACACCCTCTCCAGCATTTATTGTTTGTAATTTTTTGATAATGGCCATTCTGACTGGTGTGAGGTGATACCTCGTAGTTTTGATTTGCATTCTCTAATGATTAGTGATGTTGAACATCCTTTCATGTGTTTGTTGGCAATCTGTATATCTCCTTTGGAGAAATGTCTGTTTAGGTCTTCTGCTCATTTTTGGATTGGGTTTTTTTTTTTTCTGATATTGAGCTGCATGAGCTGCTTGTATATTTTGGAGATTAATTCTTTGTCAATTGCTTCGTTTGCAAATATTTTCTCCCATTCTGAGGGTTGCCTTTCATCTTGTTTGTAGTTTCCTTTGCTGTGCAAAAGCTTTTAAGTTTCATTAGATCCCATTTGTTTATTTTGTTTTTGTTTCCATTTCTCTAGGAGGTGGGTCAAAAAGGATCTTGCTGTGATTTATGTCATAGAGTTTTCTGCCTATATTTTCCTGTAAGAGTTCTATAGTATCTGGCCTTACATTTAGGACTTTAATCGATTTTGAGTTTATTTTTGTGTATGGTGTTAGGAAGTGTTCTGATTTCCTTCTTTTACATGTCTCTGTCCAGTTTTTCCAGTACCACTTATTGAAGAGGCTTTCTTTTCTCCATTGTATATTCTTGCCTCCTTTATGAAAGTTAAGGTGACCGTGTGTGCGTGGGTTTATCTCTGGGCTTTCTATCCTGTTCCATTGATCTATATTTCTGTTTTCTGTGCCAGTACCATACTGTCTTGATTACTATAGCTTTGTAGTACAGTCTGAAGTCAGGGAGTGTGATTCCTCCAGCTCTGTTTTTCTTTCTCAAGATTGCTTTGGCTATTCGGGGTCTTTTGTGTTTCCATACAAATTGCAAAATTTTTTGTTCTAGTTCTGTGAAAAATGCCATTGGTAGTTTGAGAGGAATTGCATTGAATCTGTAGATTGCTTTGGGTAGTAGAGTCATTTTCACAGTGCTGATTCTTCCAATCCAAGAACATGGTATATCTCTCCATCTGTTGGTATCATCTGTAATTTCTTTCATCAGTGTCTTATAGTTTTCTGCATACAGGTCTTTTGTCTCCTTAGGTAGGTTTATTCCTAGATATTTTATTCTTTTTGTTGCAGTGGTAAATGGGAGTGTTTTCTTGATTTCACTTTCAGATTTTTCATCATTAGTGTATAGGAATGCCAGAGATTTCTGTGCATTAATTTTGTATCCTGCTACTTTACCAAATTCATTGATTAGCTCTAGTAGTTTTCTGGTAGCATCTTTAGGATTCTCTATGTATAGTATCATGTCATCTGCAAACAGTGACAGTTTTACTTCTTCTTTCCAATTTGGATTCCTTTTATTTCTTTTTCTTCTCTGATTTCTGTGGCTACAACTTCCAAAACTATGTTGAATAATAATGGTGAGAGTGGGCAACCTTCTATTTTTCTTGATCGTAGAGGAAATGCTTTCAGTTTTTCACCATTGAGGACGATGTTGGCTGTGGGTTTGTCATATATGGCCTTTATTATGTTGAGGTAAGTTCCCTCTATGCCTACTTTCTGGAGGGTTTTTATCATAACTGTGTGTTGAATTTTGTCGAAAGCTTTTTCTGCATCTATTGAGATGATCATATGGTTTTTATCCTTCAATTTCTTAGTATGGTGTACCACATTGATTTGTGTATATTGAAGAATCCTTGCATTCCTAGGGTAAACCCCACTTGATTATGGTTTATGATCCTTTTACTGTGCTGTTGGATTCTGTTTGCTAGTATTCTGTTGAGGATTTTTGCATCTATGTTCATCAGTGATATTGGCCTGTAGTTTTCTTTTTTTGTGACATCTTTAGTTTTGGTATCATGGTAATCGTGGCCTCGTGGAATGAGTTTAGGAGTGTTCCTCCCTCTGCTATATTTTGGAAGAGTTTGAGAAGGATAGGTGTTAGCTCTTCTCTAAATGTTTGATAGAATTTGCCTGTGAATCCATCTGTTCCTGGACTTTTGTTTGTTGGAAGATTTTTAATCACAGTTTCAATTTCAGTGCTTGTGATTGGTCTGTTCATATTTTCTATTTCTTCCTGGTTCAGTCTTAGAAGGTTGTGCTTTTCTAAGAATTTGTCCATTTCTTACAGGTTGTCCATTTTATTGGCATATAGTTGCTTGTAGTAATCTCTCATGATCCTTTGTATTTCTGAAGTGTCAGTTGTTACTTCTCCATTTTCACTTCTAATTCTGTTGGTGTGAGTCTTCTCCCTTTTCTTTGTGTTGAGTCTGGCTAGTGGTTTATCAATTTTGTTTATCTTCTCAAATAACCGGCTTTCAATTTTATTGATCTTTGCTATCATTTCCTTCATATCTTTTTCATTTATTTCTATTGTCATTTTTTTCTGATCTGATCTTTATGATTTCTTTCCTTCTGCTAACTTTGGGGTGTTTTTGTTCTTCTTTCTCTAATTGCTTTAGGTGTAAAGTTAGGTTGTTTATTTGAGATTTTTCTTGTTTCTTGAGGTAGGATTGTATTGCTATAAACCTCCCTCTTAGAAGTGCTTTTGCTGCATCCCATATGCTTTGGGCCATCATGTTTTCATTGTCATTTGTTTCTAGGTATTCTTTTGATTTCCTCTTTGATTTCTTCAGTGATCTCTTGGTTATTTAGTATCATATTGTTTAGCCTCCATGTGTTTGTATATTTTAGTTTTTTTCCTGTAATTGATATCTAGTCTCATAACATTGTGGTTGGAAAAGATACCTGATACGATTTAAATTTTCTTAAACTTACTAAGGCTTGATTTGTGACCCAAGATATGATTTCTCCTGGAGAATGTTCCACCAGCACTTGAGAAGAAGGTGTATTCTGTTGTTTTTGGATGGAATATCTTACAAATGTCAATTAAGTCCATCTTGTTTACTTTGTCATTTAAAGCTTGTGTTTCCTTATTTATTTTCATTTTGGTTGATCTGTCCATTGGTGAAAGTGGGGTGTGAAAGTCCCCTACTATGAATGTGTTACTGTCGATTTCCCCTTTTATGGCTGTTTAGCATTTGCCTTATGTATTGTGGTGCTCCTATGTTGGGTGCATAAATATTTACAATGGTTATATATTCTTCTTGGATTGATCCCTTGATTATTATGTACTGTCCTTCTTTGTCTCTTGTAATAGTCTTTATTTTAAGGTCTATTTTATCTGATCTGAGAATTGCTACTCCAGCTTTCTTTGGTTTACATTTACATGGAATATCTTTTTCCATCGCCTCACTTTCAGTCTGTATGTGTCCCTTGGTCTGAAGTGGGTTTCTTGTAGACAGCATATATACGGGTCTGATTTTTGTATGCATTCAGCTAGTTTGTGTCTTTTGGTTGGAACATTTAATCCATTTGCATTTAAGGTAATAATCGTTATGTATGTTCCTATTCCCATTTTCTTAATTGTTTTGGGTTCGTTATTGTAGGTCTTTTCCTTCTCTTGTGTTTCTTGCCTAGAGAAGCTCCTTTAGCATTTGTTGTAAAGCTAGTTTGGTGGTGCTGAATACTCTTAGCTTTTGCTTGTCTGTAAAGGTTTTAATTTCTTCATTGAATCTGAATGAGATCCTTGCTGGGTAGAGTAATCTTGGTTGTAAGTTCTTCCCTTTCATCACTTTAAATATGTCCTGCCACTCCCTTCTGGCTTGCAGAGTTTCTGCTGAAGGATCAGCTGTTAACCTTATGGGGATTCCCTTGTATGTTATTTGTTGTTTTTCCTTTGCTGCTTTTAATATTTTTTCTTCGTATTTAATTTTTGATTAATATGTGTCTTGGCGTTTTTCTCCTTGGATTTATCCTGTATGGGACTCTCTGTGCTTCCTGGACTTGATTAACTATTTCCTTTCCCACATTAGGGAAGTTTTCAACTATAATCTCTTCAAATATTTTCACAGTCCCTTTCTTTTTCTCTTCTTCTTCTGGGACCCCTATAATTCGAATTTTGGTGCATTTAATGTTGTCCCAGAAGTCTCTGAGACTGTCCTCAATTCTTTGCATTCTTTTTTCTTTATTCTGCTCTGCAGTAGTTATTTCCACTATTTTATCTTCCAGGTCACTTATCCGTTCTTCTGCCTCAGTTATTCTGCTATTGATTTCTTCTACAGAATTTTTAATTTCATTTATTGTGTTTTTCATCATTGTTTGTTTGCTCGCTCCTTAGTTTTTCTACGTCCTTGGTAGACATTTCTTGTATTTTCTCCATTCTATTTCCAAGATTTTGGATCATCTTTACTATCATTATTCTGAATTCTTTTTCAGGTAGCCTGCCTATTTCCTCTTCATTTGTTTGGTCTGGGGGTTTCTGCCTTGCTCCTTCATCTGCTGTGTTTTTTTCTGTCTTCTCCTTTTGCTTAACTTACTGTGCTTGGGGTCTCCTTTTTTCAGGCTGCAGGTTCATAGTTCTCGTTGTTTTTGATGTCTGCCCCCAGTGGGTTGTGTAGGCTTCCTGGTGGAGGGGAGTAGTGCCTGTGTTCTGGTGGATGAGGCTGGATCTTGTCTTTCTGGTGGGCAGGACCATGTCCGGTGGTGTGTGTTGGGGTGTCTGTGACCTTATTATGATTTTAGGCAGCCTCTCTGCTAATGGGTGGGTTTGTGTTCCTGTCTTGCTAGTTGTTTGGCATAGGGTGTCCAGCACTGTAGCTTGCTGGTCATTGTGTGGACTGGGGTGTTAGCATTGAGATGGAGATCTCTGGGAGCACTTTCTCCATTTGATATTACATGGAGCCAGGAGGTCTCTGGAGGACCAATGTCCCAAGCTCTCCTCTCCCACCTCAGAGGCACAGGCCTGATAACCGGCCAGAGCACCAAGACCCTGTCAGCCACACAGCTCAGAAGAAAAGGGAGAAAAAAAAGAAAGAAGGAATAAAAATAATGTTATTAAAATAAAAAATAATTATTAAAAATAAAAGAAATTAAAAAGTAATAAAAAAAAGAAAGAGAACTAAAGAGAGCAATGAAACCAAAAAATAGATTCACCAATGATAACAAGTGCTAAAAACTATACTAAAAAAAAAAAATACGGACAGACAGAACCATAGGACAAATGGTAAAAGCAAAGCTATACAGACAAAATCACATAAAGAAGCATACACATACACACTCACAAAAAGAGAAAAAGGAAAAAAATATATATATATATCATTGCTCCCAAAGTCCACTGCCTCAATTTGGGATGATTCACTGTCTATTCAGGTATTCCACAGATGCAGGGTACATCAAGTTGATTGTGGAGATTTAATCTGCTGCTCCTGAGGCTGCTGGGAAAAATTTCCCTTTCTCTTCTTTGTTCACACAGCTCCCCTGGTTCAGCTTTGGATTTGGACCCACCTCTGCGTGTAGGTCGCCTGAGGGCGTCTGTTCTTCGCTCAGACAGGACAGGGTTAAAGAAGCAGCTGATTCGGGGGCTCTGGCTCACTCAGGCCGGCGGGGAGGGAGGGTTACGGATGCGGGGTGAGCCTCCGGCAGCAGAGGCTGGCATGACGTTGCACCAGCCTGAGGCGCGCCGTGCGTTCTCCCAGGGAAGTTGTCCCTGAATCACGGGACCCTGGCAGTGGTGGGCTGCACAGGCTCCCGGGAGGGGAGGTGTGGATAGTGACCTGTGCTTGCACACAGGCTTCTTGGTGGCGGCAGCAGCAGCCTTAGCGTCTCATGCCCGTCTCTGGGGTCCGCGCTGATAGCCGCGGCTCGTGCCTGTCTCTGGAGCTCATTTAGGCTGTGCTCTGAATCCCCTCTCCTCGCACACTCCGAAACAATGGTCTCTTGCCTCTTCGGCAGGTCAAGACTTTTCCCCGGACTCCCTAAGTTAGTGGTGCACTAACCCCCCGCAGACTGTGTTCACGCAGCCAACCCCAGTCCTCTCCCTGCGCTCCGACCGAAGCCCAAGCCTCAGCTCCCAGCCCCGCCCGCCCCAGCGGGTGAGCAGACAAGCCTCTCGGCCTGGTGAGTGCTGGTCGGCACCAATCCTCTGTGCGGGAATCTCTCCGCTTTGCCCTCCGCACCCCTGTTTCTGTGCTCTCCTCCGTGGCTCTGAAGCTTCCCCGCTCCGCCACCCACAGTCTCCGCCCGCGAAGGGGCTTTCTAGCGTGTGGAAACCTTTTCTCCTTCACAGCTCCCTCCCACTCTTGCAGGTCCCGTCTCTATTTTTTTGTCTCTGTTTTTTCTTTTGCCCTACCCAGGTACGTGGGGAGTTTCTTGCCTTTTGGGGGGTCTGAGGTCTTCCGCCATCATTCAGTACGTGTTCTGTAGGAGTTGTTCCACGTGTAGATGTATTTCTGATGTATTTGTGGGAAGGAAGGTGATCTCCGCGTCTTACTCTTCCGCCATCTTGAAGGTCTCCCCGTAAGTGTTATTTAATCTCATTTGTTCAGATGCAGAAATTGACACTGGGGTTTGTGTTAAATACATTACCTCAGGTTATACAGAGGGCAAGAGAGAATTGGAATTGAAACCCAGATTTGTCTGATTCCAAAAGCTTTGAATAAAATCCTTCTGGCATGCAGCTTGGTAAATCAAGTTGGAAGTTTTTGGAATCAGACTCTCCTTTGAAGAGAGACTTGATGCATTTATGAACAAATGTGATATAACCAAGAACTAATTAAGTGAAATAAGGTATGTAAAGTGGGTAACCCAGGACTTAACCCATAGTAAGAGCTAGATGCTAGGCAACTCATCATCACCCTTTTCTATCACATTTGCTCCCTCCCTCCTTCCCTCTCTCCCTTCTTTCCCTCCTTCCTTCCTTCCTTCCTTCCTTCCTTCCTCCCTCCCTCCCTTCGTCCCTTTGTTTTTACCTTAAAACAACTACCATCTATTCTTGCTCATGAGTCTTCTGGCTGCCTGGACAGTTCTGCTGAGTGAGGCTGGACTCAGCTAAGCTTGTTCATGTGCAGCTTGTGAGCTGGCTGGGCTGGCTGGTGTAGGATGGCCTCAGCCATGCCTCTAGAGATTGGCTGGCTTTCGGTTTGGGGTGACAACCCGCAGGCCAGCCCAGGCTTGTTCACACGTTGGCAGCAGTGTTACAAGAGAGTGAATGGAAGCAAGTGCGGTCTCTTGAGGCCTGGGCTCAGAATTGGCCTCCCTCACTACTATTTCAATACAATTTATAAAGCCAGTCCAATCCAGGGAATGTGGAAATAGGCTCCCACCTCTTAATGGGTGGGGCTGAAAAATCACATTTCCAAGGATGCCTTACTTTTACTCTTACTCTCGGTTCTCCTAGTGGACGGACAGACCTTTACAGGCACAAGAACTTCCTGCCTCCAAACAGGTTCCTATACTCAGGTTCAATCTGACTACCTATTGTTTAATGTTAATAATTCTTACTGCTCCTCTGATTTAAGTTGGTGATATCTTTTTTTCCCCTGAAAATGGGAGCCCACCCACAATATCTTTTCCTAGTGGAGTTTCCACTGTTACCCTTTTATTTGCTAAGTAGTCATATTACATTACTTTGGGTCCAATAGCTGTGAATAAGTAAGGCATCCAGAGCTACAGGTTCTCCCCACTGAAAGAGCTCTGCAGAGTCACACCTCACCCAAACCCATGGCTTTGGACCCACCGTGAACCTGGCCAAAATTTACCTTTTGTAACCTTGTTTTCTGCTGCTACCCCACATGCACCCTCCTGCTGGGGCCAAGCTTCCAAGGCCTCGCTCAACCCACCATGAAACTGTATGTGCTCCTTACTTTTGTACATGCTGTTCCTGCCGCCTGGCCTGTGTGTCCTACCCCCTCTTCTCCACCTGGTGAGCCTCCATGAATCCTTTACAACGCAGATTATGTCTCATTTTCATTCATGCCATCATTCAACAAGTATGTACCGATGTGCCAGGCCCAAGACACCGGTGGACTAAAAACAGACTCAGCCCCTTCTCCTCATGGAATTATTGTCACACTTGTGTGAAACACCCAATTTCTAAGTCCCTGCCTCTACTCTGTTCCCATAGGTGTGTGTGTGTGTGTGTATGTGTCTGTGCATACATATGTATACGTATGATTGTGTGTGTTTATATATATGTGTACACACACACATGCACACATACCTTTTACACACAGACTACATTGGATTCTGATGGTTCGTTGGTGAATTCTTCTCTCCCATTAAACTGAGCTCTTTCCACTTAGGGATCATACCTCATTAGTCCATTATTATGATTAGATCACCCGGTCTTTCCTTATAGTAGAAATCCAAATCAACATTAGCTGAACAGACAAATGACTGAACGTCAGAAGGAAAAGGTGTTTTTGGCTCAATGTCTTAATTTTGCCAATGAAAAAACTAAAACCCAGGCAATTAAACTAGTTATTGTGACTACAATGCCTTGACACAGGGAACAGTGTGGTTGCCCAACTTCAGAGTCAAAACGGAGATGGTTTTATGTTTTAAACACAGTTTCTGGTTTTAAGGAATTGTGTTTTGCATTTTATAAAAATTTCAAGTGGGCAAAATACAGTACATCAAAAGTGATTAAGAAATTGGGCTTCTGAGCCAGACAGATTTGGAATAAAATTCTGGCACTGTCTGACCTCAGGCAAGTTAATTTTACCTCTAAGTCTCACTTTCCTTACCTATAAAATGGAGCTAACGATCAGTACCTGCCCCAGACATGTTGGGAAGATTTAAAAAGCACAGGGCTTAATCCATAGAAAATGCATGATATAATAAGCTATGATTTTTTAATCATTATTATTTTGCTATTAATTTAAATGATACCTAGAAAATAGCATTAGCTAAATATTTAAAGGTTCAAGTCTAACCATAATTGTACTCAAGAGGTCTCCACAATGGTTGCTATCTTAAAACAGCTACAACAAATCTCTTGTTATTAAAAAAAAAAACAACTTGCGTGTATTTTTGTCAGAAGTTTCAGATGCAGTATTACTTTTTCCCACAGGATTTACCTACAGGAATTAAAGCATTAGCAAGGTCCTGAGCGCAAGGAAATGAACGCATTCCAATGCGTGACGGCAAAGCCCAGGATCGCAAAGAGAGTGATTCAGATGCCATTACTGAACTAGTAGAACCTGCTTTTAATGGCCAGAAGATGTTCATTTCCTGAGGCTCGGTTAGTACAAATACCGAACAGTCCTTTTTTCCATGCATAAAAATGGAAATGTAAAGGTTAGAACGCTATGGTTAAGAAGGGTTTTAAACAATATTTTATGGCATCTGAAAGCAACCCTTTTATCTTTTACATCTTCACTTTTTATTGTCTGGGCTTTTATGAGCTGCGTGCTTGAACTAGACCCAAATCCTGGGTGCCACGCTCAAAATCATATGGTACATCTGTGTCTCTGACTGAGGACGTGGTGGGATTCCGCATATCAAAATCTTCCTCCCATCATACACTTATGTTTGGTGAAAGAAATGGAAAATGTTGCATCCATGCCTTCTCTCAACAAGGGCAGTTCTGTTCACATCCCATGGGGCCATGGGTCAGGGCAAGGCCAGAGTCACCAGGAGGACATCAAGTTTACTGTCTCAAGCCTCCTACATGGGCATTCATTTCTCCCCGGGAATCTTCAGAACTGGTGAAGGTCCACACCTTATGTGGAACTTGACCTTGGCTGGTACTCCCTGGGCAAACGGAAATGCCCTATCATTATTTCAGAAATCAAGCAAATGCCTTTTAGTCTTTTCCCAAATATGGGATGGATTTTTTAATAAGAACATGATTAAATTATTTTAAAGTAGGAGAAAGTCAAGGGAGACGTGTGTTATAACAAGGGCTACAGTGATAAGTGTCCTACTGTTGTTTGTGGAACTAAGTAAACTTTGTCTGGCAGAAGCAGTATTCTCTTCCAAAAGGAATTTGTATTTATAAAAATTTTGTGCCAAAAGTTAACCGAGAGACACCAACTGTGTCTTGAGCCTGCACATTTCAGTGATGTTATCCAGAATTCACCCGAGCCATAGCATGAGGGCTGAGTGAAATGCAAGACCCGAGGAATTGGAGAAGGCAAATGGAACCCCTGAGAACAGAGTAGTTGGCATAGAGGGCGAATCAAAAGATCTGGTTGGAAATTATACTGGAAAGGCACACTAGGGTGAAGCTATCAAAGGGTTTGAATGTCAAGCTAAAAAAAAAAAAAAAAGTCTAGGATTAGCACTCTAAACACTAAGGGGCCACTGATGTTTTTGAGTATATCAGTTTCTGGAGTTCACAGGGGCTAGGCTGTTCCTGCCCCTCTTAACATTACTAGAGGGCTCTGGCCCTCACCTGTGATTAGTGAGCACGAGCCCTCCCCCAGGTTCAACTACCATTCCTGAATTGGTCAACCGTGTCGCCAGTGGGATATTTTCAGGCTCTCCTGTTCTCAAGCCCATCAGAGGCCCTGTTGCTACCCTCTGTTTCTGCTACATAGACGCTGATCCCTGGGAGTCTTGTGGTTCTTGATGGTTTATCCTCATTCCTTCCATTTGGGGGTTTGTAGGACTACCTTGGCTTGGGAGAGGCAGTTGAGATGTTTGGTAAATGTTGACCGTTGGTTTATGGCTTTGCTATCCAGCTGTCCTTTTTGTATGGAGGAATTTGGAAAGATTAAAAAAGATGCATCCACTACCACTTTCCCAGAACCTAGAATTGGGTTTTGTTTTGGTTTTGTTTTTTGGTGGAAATGGGTGAACTCCTGGTTTGACCTAGAACAGAGTGGGATAATGAGAAAATGCAGCACGGTGAGACAGTACAGTTTACAAAATAAATTCAAAAGAACAAGGAGCTCAGATCTAGAGGTGACCTTGAGGAGGGAGCCCTAGAAAAAGAACAGAGGTATCTGTGAGGGCTTTGGACTTTCTCAAAAGGTACACGGGGAGCTGCTGTCTGGTTCAGTGCAGTCAGGAGCTCTTGGGTCATAATGACGGTCTCTTTGGTGGTGAGTGGCAGGGTGGTCTCTTCTTGCCATAATATCTCCTTGGGGCATCCCAAATTCTCCAGGTGAGAGTTCAGGCTCAGCTCTGATGACCACTTCTTAGGGAGGAGGCCAAGACATGAAGACCAAAGATATGTGAATAGACGTGAAAAAAAGGGAGTTGAGAAGCATCAGCCTAAGTACTTGTGGAAGGAATTCCACCAGGTGAACATGGTTTTGTTGGTCGGTTCTCCATACTTGGGATGGAGCCCTAGCATGGAAATGTAGGGAGGTGGTTACTTACATGCCATGGGAGGAAGTGTGTTCCCCTCTCAGAGAAACGCCTTTCCTAATGTATGAGATAAATGCTAAGTACCCTTGTTCCTCCCCTGGAATCCCAGACCCTGCAATGAAACATGGGTGCCTCAAACCCTCCTTGGCTGTCTGTGACAGAAGACTTTCCAGGACATGAAATAAGTTCCTCTCTTTCCCTCATTCATAAGGCAAAGTCCAGGGAAAATTTCAAAACCTGACAACATGAGAGAGATCCTAGACTCTCATGCAAGCTGCGTTAGAGACCCTTGCACTCGTACCCTTGACCTGAGAGACAGAAAGGCAACCGCATGGAGGGAACATAACACAAAGGAAGCAGAGTTCTGGCCTCCTGGCAGGCCACATGCACAGCACAAGAGAGGGACACACAGTTCCGGGACAGGTGGCCTGACACCTGATGATGAGGCACCTTTGAGGCAGAGTAGCAAAGGGTCAGGGGACTTTTTCAACGATGAGCCTTACCGCACATACCTTCCAGACTGCGTCCAGAGCTGGTCCTGGCAGCAATCACCAAGCTAACAAAGTACCATTGGGTCGTTCCTCGTCTTATCCTGTTCAAGTCCTCTCCCGCTCTCCCCGCAGTGACATCCCTTTCCTGTTGATTTCCAGGAGCCCACTGACCTTGAGCCTTAAGGGGATAAAAGAGCACAGACTTTGAAACCAAGGACGTTGGACATGTTTCTTGACTTCCCTGAACCTTAGTTCCCTCATCTAAATGGGCAGGATAATTTCTCATTGCTACAAACATGATATATCCATACATGAGGAGACCATGCAAACCTGTTGATGCAAGACACTCCCACTTTTTGCCTGTTGCCCTGGCACCCCATCCCTCAAATGAGCATCTCTTTTCACTCTCAGAAGCATTCCAGTTTGGAGGATAAATTCTGTGGTTACTCTATAAAGCTCCTAACGCAAAACCTGACAAAGAAGAGGCAATAGGCCATCCCCAATACTTTCCTACCCAATGTGCTTTCAGAACCTTCAGTCACATTGAAGTGTAAATGTTTGACAGTATTTAAATATTAGCGCTGGCAGAAATCTTAAACCAGAAAGGTGTATCTCTTGTGGCAGAATCTCAGTGACCAGTTTGTGAGCTGGGAAGATACTGGGGGAGGAGGGGGGCTGGGGACCATCGTACCTCCCATGCATAAGACTGACCCCCAGTGGCCATTCTGAGCTTTGTGACTATTCTTCAGCCTTAACTGTCACCCCCAACCCCGCCACCAAACATTCCAGCGTAGGTGGCTCAACACCCTCAGAAGGTAGGGTTCTCCCAGGCAAGTTCTCCATCCTCCAGGTGGTTCAAAGCCTTCTCTCTGAACAGGGACCGCTGATGCTCCCGATCCCCTTGGTGTATGAAGAGGACATAACGCACAACAACCTGAAATGCACCGGGAAGTGGATATCCCACCCTGGAGACGTGGGATTATTAGAGTGAGGGACATGGTAAGAAGACTGTGCCTCACAAAGCAAACAGAACACATTTTAAAATATTAAGCTAACAATTTACTCCACAGCTATTTAGTTTAGTCATTAAACAAACATGTGAACACCTACCAGATGCCAGAATCCTGGAGGCACGGTAGTCCCCAACTGGTCAGCAAGATGGCCAGGATCATAAGGCCGGGGGGGCGGGTAGGAGAGGCGAGTGTCATGTGTGGAGACCAAAGTGAAACTCCCTAACCAGTGGCAGACGCTGCAGCCAATTTTAAAACTCCCCCACCCAGACTCTACTTTCTCCATTAAAAAAATAGATGTTATATTGTTTAAATAATATATGTTCATTATTATACAATTGGAAAGCCTATATCAATTAAAAGAAGTGAAATGCTAATCTTAATCCCCCCCAGGTAAATACAACCACTATGAACTTTTAGGCATTTTTCCTATCACCGCTTTTCTTCTGTCCTTAGTCATCTTTGTTCCTTCCTTTTGGCCCCATGGAAGGTAAAATTTTAAACATTTATTTCTTCTGATTACAAAAGTACATATATTTATTGTAGAAAAGGGGAGACACATTCCAAATCCAAAGGATAGAATAACAGCCATTCACAACTTGCCAAGCAGGTAACTACTAGTGATGTTTTGAAATGAATCAAACAGATTGTTTAAAACTATAAATACACATTAAAACAATAAAATGTAAAATGTGAATAATTTTAAACATACCTCTTACAGTGAATAAATGATTTATTAATTGGGAAAAATCTATAAACACACCATTTTCCTGCTAAGAGTGGTTGTTGTACTATAGGAACCCAAGAAAATAATGTCCCTAATCTTTCAGTGCTTGATTTATTCACTTAGTAGGTTGTGTAAAAGCTGCGATTAATGAAATTCCTTCTACAAACGTGATTTCTAATGTCTGTATAGAAGACCGTCAGAGATATAAAATTATTTCATCCTCTGGGTGCACCTTGAGGTTTTGTTTGTATCTTTGTTTTTCATTTGCTTGTAATTTGCAGTTTGTTCACTTAATAATTCTTTGCCAAATGCCCACTATGTGCCAGAAACTGTTCTAGGTTCTGATGATACTAGAAACAAGTGTCTGTTCACTTTAAACAGATTTCTCTATATACATCTTAGATTATTTCCTTAGATCCATTTCTAGAAGTAGAAACATTGGACTAAATGGTCAAACCGATTTAATTTATACTCCCACAAGTGCCATGTAAAAATACCTTGTCCTCTCACAAATAATGACTTTCTAACAGCTTTTGAGTTTGGGAGAAGGGCAATAATTTGTAGGAAGCCAGCAGGTGAAGTTCTAGGAGATATGCACCACTTAAAATCTATTGGGAATAAAGAAAGAATGTCCTTATTGATCATAAAGTAATAAAATGGAAGACATGGCTAAGCACCCAACTCCAGAGCCAGACTGGCTATGTTGGAATCCTGGTTCTGCCACCCACTAGGGAGTGGTTTGGGGAAAGTTATTTATCCTTTCTGCACCTCAGTTTCCTCATCTGTGAAATGGGGATAATAATACTACTACCTCAAAGGGCTGTTGTGGTGACTAGGTGAGTTTAAAACACATAAAGCACCGAGAACAGTGCCTGCCATTTACTAAGTACTCCTGTGTTTTTTAAAAAATAAAGTCTTATCTGTATAACTTTCTAGATAGCACAGTTATTGGCAAAGTAAATCTAGTTCTCTCCCATTTCTAAAACACTTGTTGATCCAGAAAAATTATAAAGGAATACTAAAAATTAGATTTGAACCCTAAAGGAGCTCGAATTATCTCCCTTCCATCACTTTCTATATAGCTCAGTTCTTCACGTAGGTCCCGAGGCATCATCAAGCCCTTCTTGGTCCCAGGACCACGGAACATTCTCTACTCCTCAGTCTGAACACGACCATCTCTCCACTGATGCCAAGAACCATAGAGCTTCATGGGAGAAATACCCTGCCTGGGGCTCTTATTCTGAAGAAAAGCTCAAAATTCAATTGTCTAAAGCTCTCAGTGCCATTGGCCTGCAGGAAAGTGTCAAATCCTGGAGAGACATGGCATTTTGAATTATGGGACAAACTACCCAAAGAAGGCAGATTTTGACGGGAGCTATAGCTGTGAATTCTGACATCCATTCACTAGTGATTAATGACATCAGGAAAAACAAGCCAGCAGGCACCGATGCTAAGATAGAAAGCTATTTTAAACATCCCCCATTCTAATTAAATATTTCTTCTTATAACACTTGGAACCTAAAAATAGGTTTGATCTGTCCATTGGAGGCCACTTCGAGTTGACAGAAGTTTAATTAGATTGCCTCAAGCAGGAATGTTATTCTCCAAGGTTTTTGATACTGGTGTTCGCTCCAGGACTGAAGTCTAGCTTACATGTGTGTGCAGTGGGTGCTCGCTAAAGTAGAAGATAGTATTTTCTACAAAGTCCTGACACCGGAGGAGGCTGGAAGAAAGGCACATTTACACCTGGTGCATTAGGCCTTTAACAATCCAGCAGTGGGTGATCATAAATATAGTTAACCCTTTAATGTAGAAAGTGTTTCATATGCTTTGACTCCAATTCAACACAGAAGCAACAGTGGTGTCCCTGGCATGAATACCTGATGGAATAGAAACAAGGCATACACCCCTACACCCCTCCCCACAAGGCATCATTCGGACTGAATTCATGTCAGTTTAGTCAACATGCTGGTAGGTAGTTGGTTAAACTACTGGGCATTTGGCAACCTAGAGTGTTGATGGGCTTAAGCAACACCCATGATGAACATGGAGAAGGTCTCCAATGTCTTGCTACTCAAAACACTCTCTCATCCTTGGTACAGGCTCCCCATCCTAATGGTAATGAAAATGGAGGAAACTCTCCAAATACTGTGTGAATCTGAATTTCTAGAAGTAGGACTGTTGAATTTGGAACTTTGGATAAATGTAGCCATGCTGCCTCACCAGCAGTCGACCACACGCTTACCATCATTCTTTTTTATCTTTTCCAATTTGACAGGCAGAACATGGTATCTCAGGATTGTCTTGTGGGTTTTTTTTTTAATTACTAATAAGATTGAACATGTTTTTCAAATATTTGTTGACTCGTTGAACTTACTGTGTGAGTCATCTGCTTATATCCTTCATTCATTTTTTTTTCTGCCAGCATCCTTAAATATACACCTCTACATAGTTTCTACACATTTTTCAATGGTGTTTTTTCCCTTTGATGTTTGGTTTTATATATTAAAGAAATTAAACCTGCTCAACATCACTAATCATCAAGGAAATGCAAATCAAAACCGCAATGAGCTATCACCTTACCTCGGTTAGAATGGCTATTTTCAAAAGGACAAGATAACAAATGCTGGCTAGGATATGGAGAAAAAGGAACCCCTGTGTGCTGCCGTTGGGAATGCAAACTGGTGCAGCCGCTATGGAACACAGCATGGAGGTTCCTCGAGACATTAAAATAGAACTACCATATGACCCAGCAATCCCACTTCTGGGTCTATATCCCAAGGAAACAAAATCATTATCTTGAAGAGATAGCTGTACTCCCATGTTCATTGCAGCATTATTCACAGTCACTAAGGTATGGAAACAAAGTGTCCATCAACAGATGAATGGACCAAGAAAGTGTTACATATATGTATATACGTATGTATATGTGTGTGTGTGTGTGTGTGTATGGAATATTATTTAACCTTAAAAAATACAGAAATCTTGTCATTTGCAACAACATGGATGAAACTGCAGGGCATTACACTAGGTGATATAAACCAGACAGAGAAAGACAGATTCTGCATGGTATCATTCATATGTGAAATCTTAAAAAAAAAAAGTCAAACTCATAGAAACAGAGAGTAGAAAAGTAGTTGCCAGGGGCTGGGAATGGGGGAAATAGGAGAGATTGGTAAAAGGGTACAAAATTTCAGTTATAAGATGAGAAAGTTCTGAGGAACTAATGTCTGATGGGGACTGTAGTTGATAACACTGTATTGTGTAATTGAAATATGCTAAGAAAGTAGAATTTAAATGTTCTCTCCCCAAAACGGGTAAACAAAAAATTTTTTTAATGAATTAACCATTTGTCAGCAAATAACTCTATAAGGTTGTGGTTTCTCAAGATTTTCTTTAGGAGTTTGGGGGAGGGCGTCTGTGCTGAAGATTTTTTAACTCTTACGTAATTGTCTTTGTGTTTCTGCCTTCAGTAACATGTTTAGAGGTGTCCATATCCCCCGAACTATGTTTTAAATGTTGATTCATATTTTCTTCTTGTTTAAATCTTTAACTCATCCAGGATTTTGATATGAGGTGAGAGACAGAATCTAGTTATATTTTTCCCCAAGTGCAACTGGTTGTCTGAGTTTTCTTTAAACTTTCCAAATGTTTCTACTGGTGTCCAGAGACACAGCCCAAATGGGGCCTCATTCGGCAGTCCAAAGCATCAAATGACCGCCAATGGAATGACCACAAGGCAATAAACAGGTTCCATCAAAAATTAGGGAGGAGAGAGCCAAGTATTTTCCCTCTTAGAGTATTATTAAGAAAAGTATTTTGTCTCAAAGCTATAGCTGTGGGAACAAATGCTATTTAAAAAATCAGAGAAATATTTATCCTGAGCCAGTGGGCGAGGTGAAAATGAAAAGAGACACAAAGGCCAGGTGGGATTGAAAGGTTGATTGTCCTTGTTAAAGATCAAGAAAAATTTCCCTCATAAAAGCACATAAATATTAATTTATTCAGATGGTAACTCTCGGTGCCAGGACAAAATGTCCATGGCCTTTCCGTGGGTTAGAATTCTGACAGCTTGGCCGAGTTGCCAGTTCACAGGATCGTTTGTTTCTTGCTTGACTTGGAAGAATCTCTAGGCCTAGAAAATACAGATCATGGGTGGTCGAGTGTTGTCCTGGCTAGAAGGATGGACGTGATGTCCAGAGAATCATGTTGACAGGTCTTCAGATGCCTATCTCATGATTGTTCTTCCTTTTTATCCTTGTTCCTTTATTCCTTGTTTTCAGAAACATGATGGCCACATGTTTGAGATATGCCCAATGAGCTCCAGATATAGCCTCCTCTGCCTTCTTTTATTCCCCAAATATTTACTGAGCATCTTTTATGTGCCAAGAACTGTTATATACTTAGGATATTGTGACGGACAAGACAGACAGAAGCCTGGCCTCATGGAGCTTACATTCTAAAACAGGTTGGCAAACTATAGCCTGCTGCCCCACTGAATATTTCTGTAAGGTGCAGGAGCTAAAAAGAATGTCTGTATATGTAAGGTCCAGGTTATTGCATTTTTTGAAGATTTTTTTAATCAAAAGAGTATTTTGTGACACGTGAAAATTATATGGATTTCAAGTTTCAGTGTCCACAGATAAAGGACTGGAACACAGCCACATCCATTCACTTACATTTTGTCTAGATGTGCTCTTTCACACTAAAATTGCAGTGTCGAATCTTTGTGACAGAAACCATAGGGCCACAGAGCTTAGAATATTTTCTATCTGGCCCTTTACTGAAAAGGTTTGCTGTGCCAGAAGACAGACTAAACAGGAAAATAAGATGATTACTGACTAAGCCAGCTGGAGCACATCACTGAGTGAGATGTGGAGGTACTGATGGCCAAGGTCAGGGAGAGCATTGCTGGAGAAATGTGATTCGAATTGAGACCCCCAAGGAGGACAAAAACATAGCTTGCGAAGGGCCATGAGGGAAAAAATTTCCAGGCAGTAGAAATACAAAGACCCTGGGCGTGAAGATTCAGAAAACCAGCCTGTGCTGGGGCAAGTGGGAATGGGAGGCTGGGAGGCTGATGAGACGAGACTTGGGCAGGACCGGATCACTCGGACCACACGGGAGCAGGGCTGGAAGCAGAGGGTAGCCGACTCTTCCGGGAGGCCAGGAGAGAGACCAAGGGGGCTGAGACCAACGTGGTGGTGCAGAAATGCAGATCCTGTGTAGAGTCAATAGATATTTTGGGGGTGGAGCCCACAAAACAGTGCTGGATTGGAGGTGGGGGAAGGGAAGAGTTACGGGTGGGGACTGGATGTCTGGCTTAAACTAGGCAGCTGGTGGTACCATCGCTGATGGAGAGGACGGAGAGTTATAGTGTGTGTAGGAATCGGGGCGGGGAGGGGGCGGGGAGGGTAACTAGAGAACTTGTCTTTAAGATGCTCAAGGAAAAATGTCAAATTGGGGTGGAGATAAGAGTCTGGAACTCAAGGGAGCCGTTGGGGATGGGCCTGACATACACACTCTCTGAGCCTGTGTGTTTAAAAAGACACCCTGGGGCTTCCCTGGTGGCGCAGTGGTTGAGAGTCCGCCTGCCGATGCAGGGGACACGAGTTTGTGCCCCAGTCCGGGAAGATCCCACATGCCGCGGAGCGGCTGGGCCCGTGAGCCATGGCCGCTGAGCCGGCGCGTCCGGAGCCTGTTGCTCCGCAACGGGAGAGGCCACAACAGTGAGAGGCCCGCGTACGGCAAAAAAAAAAAAAAAAAAAAAAGACCCCCCCTGAATATCCTATTGGTGAATCTGCGGCTTCTCTGCCGACGGGCCATGGAGCTGCCATGGCTTCCAGCGACCAGATGCTCTAAGTCTGCCCCACCCCTCCCAACCAGAAGGACGCTCCGTGCACATGCATTTGGCCATCTGACAAACATGTATGAGCTGCTTTTTACTCCCATTATCTCCTCAAGTCATACACATCCATCACTGCCCACTGTCCCTAGACACAAAGCGGCATTCCTAGAGGGAGGACGAGTTTTCATTACAAGAGGTCGCCACACCTCATTATACGGGGCTCATGAAAAGCGTTTCCTGCTCAACATGGAGCAGCTCTGGACCTGTGAGAACCCACCTCCTGCTTTCATCAGGAGAGCTCAGCTTGGAAATGCCAGGGCGGTTAGGTAGACAGGAGGGCTCTACAGATTTCTGTGAGCCTTTGGACTTGCCTGGGTCACTGAAAAACCATTAGCAAGGTCACCTCTCAGACAACACTGGCACCAGCCCCCCCATCTCCTTGGCAAGCCCCATCCTGTAAGTATGCAAGCATAAAATTACCCAATTTGTACCCCAGAGATCCCCTCTGCATTCTTTCAGGCTGTGAGAACCTCCCCAAACCAGGGGTTTTTTTTAGTTTATTTTATTGAATAATTGATTTACAATATTGTGGTAATTTCTGCTATACAGCAAAGTGATTCAGTTATACATATACATACATTCTTTTCTTTTTTCATATTCTTTTCCATCATGGTTTATCACAGGATATTGAATATAGTTCCCTATGTTATGCAGTAGGACCTTGTTTATCCATCCTATGTATAACAGTTTGCATCTGCTAATCCCAAACTCCCCCACCGCCCTCCCCCTTGGCAACCAGAAGTCTGTTCTCTACGTCTGTGAGTCTGTTTCTGTTTCATAGATAAGTTCATCTGTGCCATATTTTAGATTCTACACATAAGTGATCAAAACCAGTTTTATAGAAGGGTTTACCAGCTCCCAAGGTCCAGTACAGATCCAAAGGTATTAAAATCCACACCCTCCACTCCATGGCACTCCGTGAAGACATTTCAAGTCACCTTCAGGTGATTGTCTTGACAAAATCCGAGGTTTTGTGCACTGCCATGGGTACACCATTGGCTCAAATCTAGAAGCTAGGGATCCTGTACTGCTTTTTCCACCCGCTGGCTGTTTGGGCACAGATCGTTCCCTCTCTGTGTCTCAGACTCCTCAACTGTAACAGGAAGGAGCTTATGCCCTATTTCAGAGGCATTTGATGAGCACGGCAGAGGCTGTGCTAGGCCCTGGGGATACAGATATGGGAAGACAGGTGCCTGACCTCGAGGAGACTAGAGCGTGAGCTGGCTCGGGCACAGGCAGCACTTTACATGCTAGACTCGGTGTGATCAGTGCTTGAGCACGTCGCACGAATGACCTCATCTCCCTCAGCAACCCTACGAAGGAGGCTTGACTACCCCATTTTACCTATGGGGAAACTGAAGTTTAGAGAGAGTAAGTGGCTCATCCAACAGTGTCACATACACAGCAACTAAGAGGCAAAGCCAGGACTCAGTGCCAGGCAGGCTGAATTCAGTGACCCCCCAATCTTCAACACTTGAAGGGCCTCTCAGTCAGGTACGGCTTCCCAGAGAAGGCTCATCCTGTGATTCCCTTGCCACCTTTCAGCAAGTCTGTGAGTGGAGGCCCCTGGCAGCTTTGTAAGGTCTGACACTTATGTGCTCTGCTGTTTTCTTAGCCTCTCTGGACCTCAGCTTTCCCAGAAGCAGCTCAGAAGTCCAATATAGGAGGAGCCTCAGAAGCCATCAGGGCAAATTACTTCATTCTTAGAGATGGGGAAAGCAGAGGCAGGAACATTGGAATGTCTTGGTCAAATTCTCCCCAAGAATGAGCAACAGAGCCCAGTCACGATCTCAAGCCGAGTCAGGAGTCCAACCTCACGGTCATATTCTTCTTCACTACACATCTCAGGCTTTGTATTATCTTTTTTTTTTTAAAGATTGATTGATTGATTTTTGGCTGCATCGGGTCTCAGTTGCAGCACGTAGGATCTTCGTTGAGACGCTCGGACTTCTCTCTAGCTGTGGTGGCGGGTTTTCTCCTCCTCTAGTTGTGGCACACTGGCTCCAGGGTGCGTGGGCTCTGTAGTTGTGGCACGCAGGCTTAGGTGCCCCCCGGCATGTGGGATCCTAGTTCCCTGACCAGGGATCAAACCCCAGTGCCCCGCATTGGAAGGCGGATTCTCTACCACTGGACCACCAGGGAAGTCCTCGTATTATTATTATACTTTTTGGCTGCATTGCGTCTTTGTTGCTGCTCGCAGGCTTTCTCTAGTTGTGGTGCGCGGGCTTCTCGTTGTGGTGGCTTCTCTTGTTGCGGAGCATGGGCTCTAGGCACACGGGCTTCAGTAGTTGTGGCGCACGGGCTTAGTTGCTCTGAGGCATGTGGCATCTTCCCGGACCAAGGCTCGAACCTGTGTGCCCTGCGCTTGGCAGACGGATTCTTAACCACTGCGCCACCAGGGAAGCCCTCCCCGTGTTATCTTTCAGTGCAGGAGGAAATTAGGGCCTAGGTGAAGGAACCAGCTTAACCAAAGTCTCCCAACCAGAAAGTAGCAAAGTGAAGACTGGAAACCATTTATTGTTGGCAGGAACATGGAAACCAGGTGAGAGCGTGGCGTTTGGAATTGGGTGTGGACCTTCCTAGCTCTGGGAGCTTAGGCAATTGACCTGACACCTGCAAATGGGAACAATTACAACGGCACCCTCATCAGACTAAGTGACACACATAATGGGTTGAGCACACTGCCTGACATACAGCAACCCTTACAAATATCTACTGAGCAGCTACTATTCCAAGTGCTTTTATCCTTCTTTACAACCTACTGGGTAGGTCTTACTTTTTATTTTATTTTTTTGCGGTATGCGGGCCTCTCACTGCTGTGGCCTCTCCCGTTGCGGAGCACAGGCTCCGGACGCGCAGGCTCGGCGGCCATGGCTCACGGGCCCAGCCGCTCCGCGGCACGCGGGATCCTCCCGGACCAGGGCATGAACCCGCGTCCCCCGCATCAGCAGGCGGACTCCCAACCACTGCGCCACCAGGGAAGCCCTTTTCAGATGAGCGTGTTGTAGTAAGTCACTCGCCCCAATTGCTCAGCTTTAACTGGTGAGGGCAGGATTCACACCCGTGCAGTCCGGCTCCAGACGTCCAACAGTCTTCTATGCCAAGCTCTTCTGCCTGCACCCCCTTTGAGTGTTGTCGTAAAACAAGCCTCAGGAAGGCACAGTAGGCATTCTTTCCTTCATATAACAAGGTTGTCCTTCGAAACGAAGCCATGGGGGTGAGCAGGGAAAGAAGCCATGGTGGGTGGGTGATTCAGTGCAGGGAGACCAGAAGCTGCATCTCGGGGCTGACGGAGGACTGAATATAACCGAGCAGGACCCTATGGGGCCTTCCGGGGACAGACCCCTCCCCCATGTCCTCTGCTTTAGCTCCTCCCTGAAGTACCTAGATAATGGTATCTGATGCACATTTCCTGAGTTTATCCGATGCTAAACCACCACCAAATGGAAGAAATTAACTACTTGATGACCATGAGCACGTAGCCCCCAGACCTACTGGTGCCTAAGGATTGGTAATGTTAACCCCTGTGACACCGCCCTGTTACCTCACCATGAACCAATCAAAGAACTGTGCACGCACATACCCTAGGATGCCCCTCCCTCACCTGGCCTTTAAAAAGGCCTTGCTGAAACCCGTATGGGAGTTGGGGGATTTTGAGCGTGGGCCACCTGTTCTTGTACTGGCACCTTACCATAAAGCTTCACTTTATTGAAAGACCAGCTTGGGTGTAAGGGAAGTTTCAACCCAGGCACAAGGTTAGTTTCAAAGGCTAGGTAATAAATCTATCTTGCTTTATTTTCTCTTTTTGCACAGAAGCTGGTAATCTAGGACCTATGTGTGAACAACTTTATATATGAATATTTTTGGTACTTGGTTTACTTGGGCTGGTAGGATACATTATATTGAAGTTCCTTGAATACTGTAGATATCCCCCTAATGTGTATGAATGACTGAGGCTTTGTCAATTAGGGACGTTTGTGTGAATAAAGTTATTTGATGGGGTCAAAGAAGCCAGATGTGACTGGAAAAAATAATTCTTTTTTTGGCTTTATTGGCTTGACTGCACGCGGGCAAGCAGACCCAAGTTTGGTTCGGTAACATGAATGCATCTCTGCCCGGGGGTCTCAGCAGCCCAGAAGGCCTGTGAGAGAAGGCCTGGCTCCTCATCCCGTAATCTACCACTGGATGAACCTGCTCTCAAAAGAGCGAGTTGGGTGACCAACACGGCCAGAGCCTGGGAGGGCCCCGCTTTTTCAGATCCCACAGAAGCAAGTGTTACTGGAATGGAAGGGCTGTGTCCAGACTGGTCCCCAGCGCAGAGGCAGGCGGGGTTAGGAGGGGTCTGTACCCTTCACCGTAAGTGACAGCTGTGTGCTCTGAAGCCACAGGACCAGTGTCATTTAGAGCAACAGAGCTTGTCCACCCCATTGCATTATTTTTCTTCCTCCTGGTGGTTTTTCCCATCTTTGGAGCTGGATTACGTTACAGCTGATCTTCCAGTTCATTCCATTGTCGTGGCTGATTTGCTTGGCTTTCGCTCAGCCATGTGCTTTAGAGAACTGATAGAGATGTAGAGGAAGGTTTTCTCTTTTTTGGTTGAAACACACTTGCATCACTTTCCCTAAAGTGGAAGAAAGGGGTATAGATGTTAGGTTTGCACTTTTCTGACTCCATTTCTCCCTCTGGTTTCCTTCCCAGGAATGAAAGGCATCCACTTGAGTACCTGTTCTCTCAACTCCATCACAGGGCATGCACGAGCACAGCCCAAACAGCCACTTGTCCGGGATGGGCAGAGGGACAGGGACACTGGAGATCACCTGAACCACATGGGACTTTGAACCAGATAAACCCCCAGGGCTGCTGCCAATGCTAAGATGCTATGCTTTCCACAGCATCACCTGAAGTGGGTAAGTTGGGATGAGTATCCCTCCTGGGGGTGAGGAATTTGTCAAGAATAATACTTAAGTCCTATAACTGTACATATAACCACTGGTCCCCTACAGTAATCATATGTGGTAGGTACTAGCATTATTCCTATTTATAGGGCGGAGGAGCTGAGTCACAGAGAGGTTGAGTGACTGATCCAAGGTGACACAGGTAGTTTATAGCAGACCTAGGATCTGAGCCCAGGCAGACAGACTCCAGAATCTGTGTTCCTAAACTCCAACCAGTATAGCCTCTATAACCCGGTCCAAAGAGATAAAATACGGAGTCATGGCTTAGAATTTAGCCTGTGATCTTAACAACAAACCGCAGTGGGTTTAGAGCTCAGAGTCGACTGGTCTGGTCTGCACACTGCACTGAATGGCCATCGCCCTTCCCAGTCTCCCCACCCCTCCACGGTGCACCCTTCCCATTCCCACCAAAGCCCATGCTGTCTCTTGCTTCCAGACCTTTGAGCCCTGCTGTCCTTCAGCTTGGTACAGACACACCATCCCCTACGCCTGGATCACCCCTACTCACCCTTCAAGACTGAACGTAAGCCTCCCTGCCACCTTGACTTTCCAAATCTGGCATTTGTGCCCCTCCTGCACACACACGTATCAAACCCAGCACCCCAATCTCTGCACATATCACAGTAATGCTGGGTGGGAATAAGCATATCCTGTCCCTCTCCCAGACTGTCAGCTCCAAGAGGGAAGAGATGAGCTCTCTACTCGGCATGTCACAGCATCTCGATAACTTTTTAGTGACAGGAATTTGAGGGGTGGGGTGACTTGCGGCTGCCCCCGGTATACCCCAGACAGAGAATTTGTAGTTCCTTCAGTCCCTCTAGGGTATCATGCTGTCCCTCACCACTGGGCCTTTGTACATGCTTTGCCCATGGCCTCCTTTTCAATCTACTCTCTTGTCCCCTAGCTGGGTCATGTTGCCTTGTTTGAAGCTCTCATCAACATATGTACTTCTCCTTTAAAGACATTGTTCCCAAGGTGTGATCCCTGGACCCCTGGGAGGTCCTTTAGATCCTTTCAGGGAGTTTGTGAGATCAAAACTGTTTTTATAAATCATTAATCATCAATAGAGTACCCTGAAACGAATACAAGGTAACATGTCAATTTTATCTCAATTAAAAAAAAGTACAAAGCAAATCATAGTAGGTGCTCAATAAATATTCAGAAAATGAGTGACCCCAAGCCCTACTGATGGGTCTGAGGGTCAATGTGCATGCCTGAGACAAACCCCGCCTCGCCAAGGGCAGCTCCGAGTGGGGCCTCTGGGAAGGGGCTGTGGAAGACTTCTCCTGGGGGAGACACGGGAGGAGGAAGAACGGAGGCAACGCATCCCCTGGCGCCGGGTACCCACTGGGCAGCATCTTTGGGCCCAACCTGGTGCTCTAAACGTGCAACTTCCCCCTTGGCTCTGCATTTTCCCCATTTCTCGCAAGTGCATCTGGAATACATTAGAAAGGGGTCAGGCTGGTTTGGAAAATGTTTGGGTAACTCTGGATGTGGGAGGTGGAGCTGGAAACCTGTGGGGAAGAACATGACCCCCAGACAGAGTTCAGAGTTGTGGCTGGAGAGCTGCTCGCCTGCCAGCCCCGGACGAGCGCCCAGGCCTCCCGCACTCAGGCCCTATCCATCTGGAGGCCTCTGGCTCCACCTTCATCCCTCAGAGACCCCCTTTCAGACTGGCTGTGTAAGGAGACATCCCTCCGTGCACCCCTCCTCATCCCCCCATATCCTTCTCCTGTTGCTTCTCCCGACCCAAACCACAAACTCAGCCCAGGCCCCGCTCCATGAATAGCGATGGTCATGATGGTAATTGGGACCCATAAATCATTTCCCATCTGTGGAGCCCTCATGTCCCAGGTGAAGAGCTTCACGCACGTTCTCTCCCGTTTTATCCTTTGAATAAACACTCCAATCATATGTACTCCTGTTCCCACGTTGCAGATAAGGACACTGTGGGGCAGGAAGTTGACCCAGCTCTCTCGGGGTCATAACGCTGAAACTCAAACCCAGAGCTGCCCAGCACCAAAAGTTTGTTTCATACCCTCCACAGCACACCAATATCCCAGGAACGTAAAAGACTCGCCTGGAAGCCAATTCCTTTTCTCCCAAATCAAGGAGATGCCAAAGCGGCTAAGAGGAGGAGCTTGGAAGCAGAAGGAAACCTCTTATCCATGGCACCTGGTAACCTGTAACAACTAGCTCGTTTTATTGATGAATTAGCCTCCCCTGCCCTCAGCTGTAGCTCCCAAGTCAAATCTCAGCCACCTGCCGCGTTAACGGGCTTTGAGCAGCTACCAGGGACTTGAAACCCGCTTCCTCAGCCCACCCCAGCCCTCAGAAGATGGGAGCGCTTCAGGGAAGTTAATTTTCTCAAAACAACTCTTCTCTTGGACTATCCCTGAGAAATCCAGGGCTAACGTTGAACTCGGGGTATGCAGTGGAGACCAGAGACCCAGGGCTCTGCAGAGCAGAGGACAGGCTGGCCAGGGGCACTTCCTTGCTCACAGCTCGTGGTCAAAGGACAGCACAGCCCTCCAGCGGGTCGCAGTGCTAAAAAGGGCACAGGACGGAAACCTGGGAAGGGCCACATCTGCCGTCCACTTCACCCCAACTTTTCCTCGGTCTAGACCCACGCTGTCCCATGCTGCAGCTACGAGCCACCTGTGACCCCAGGAACACGGCTAGTCTGAATCCCTGTGTCCTGGCTGAGATACACTCCTGACCTCGAAGACTTAACACCAGAGAAATGTGAGTTATCTCAATAATGATGTTTACGTTGATTTCACGTAGAAATGATAAATCTTTCTGGTATATTGGGTTAAATATATAATCAGAATTAATTTCACCTCTTTTGCTGTTTCTAATGGGCTATCAGACAATTGTAAATTACACAGGGGCTTGGCGTTATATTTCTATCTGACAGCACCGCCCTGGGGTTTCCTTCCCTCCCGCTCAAGCCCCGCCCATCCAGTTACCAGAAGCCCCTTCCTCCCTTTGAAGCCTGCCCCTCCCTTGCTCCAGATTCCCCAGAGCTCCCCATTACAGGTCATATCAAGCCTAAGCCACTCTCCCCAGCTTTCCGGGCCACCTGGTTCATTGACTGACCCCGTCCTGACCCCGGAAGCTGTCTCCATCTTCCTTTCATCCCCTCTGCGTCCTGGCACGCTGCCGCTGCCGGGGCCCCAGGAAGAGACCCACCCTCCCCCGGCCCCGCTCCTTCTGGTCTTTTGCCTTCTGAAGTTTGCAGGTAATTGCTCCTTCTCTCCTCTTTAATGAGCTCCTGGCTCCTGGGCTGCAGGGAACACGGGCCTGGGCTTTGCCCTCCGTCCAGAGCCAGTTGCTGCCCAGCCTCACCCAGATCACCCTAGCGCAGATGCCCAACAGGTATGGGCCCACCGAGCCCAGCCTCTCCCTCTGAGCCGCGCCCCCGTGGGGCACTGACACTGGGCAGAGCCACAGCCACTGGGCGCTCCCTGCTCCCACCGTTCCTCCCCGCCCCGGGAGCTCTTCTGCTGGAGAGGATCTCCCTGACTTCCCTTCCTGCGAAACATCCTGCTCCGCCACCTGCAGAAGCCCCCTCTCACCACCCCAGGCTTCCCTGCCATCACCTCAACCAAGTGTGTACTTCTGCTCTTAGAACTCCCAAAGCGCTTACCTCGGGGGCAGAAAGAAGGCCCCGTGGTCTGCAGTCCTCACTGAGGGACGTTGATACTCACCAAGCACATTCACCTGTGGCCTTTAATTCCTGCAGCAATTCCACGTGGTGGCAATCATGCCCGTTTAACGATGAAGAAGTCCAGGCTCAGAGCGATGGAGGAACGTTCTCAGCATCCCCTGGAGGCAGGCTCTGAAGCCAAGAAGTCGACCTCTGAACTTCCATGCTCTTTAGTGTTGAAAGAAGACCACAGACGGAGCAAGGTTTGAATCCCGCTTTATCATTTTCAAAGTCTGTGACTGTGCAAGCTTCTTTTTTTTTTTAAAGTTAATCCCAAACTCCTAATTTATCCCCCCTTTCCCTTTGGTAACCATAAGTTTGTTCTCTATGTCTGTGAGTCTGTTTCTGTTTTGTAAATGAGTTCATTTGTATCATATTTTAGATTCCACATTTATGTGATAACATGGAATTACTGTCTTTCTCTGTCTGACTTACTTCACTTAGTATGATAATCTCTAGGTCCATGCATGTTGCTGAAAATGACATTATTTCATTCTTTTTTTAAGGCTGAGTAGTATTCTGTTGTGTATATACCACATCTTTATCCATTCATCAGTTGATGGACATTTAGGTTGCTTCCATGTCTTGAATATTGTAAATAGTGCAGTTATGAGCATTGGGGTGTATGTATCTTTTCAAATTAGAGTTTTCTCCGGATATATGCCCAAGAGTGGGATTGCTATATCATATGGTAACTGTATTCTTAGTTTATTAAGGAAACTCCATTCTGTTCTCCATAGTGGCTGCACAAATTTACATTCCCAACAACAGTGTAGGAGGGTTCCTTCTTCTCCACACCCATCCAGCATTTATTATTTGTAGATTTTTTGATGATGGACATTCTGACTAGTGTCAGATGATACATCTTTATAGTTGTGATTTGCCTTTCTCTAATAATTAACGATGTTGAACACTTTTTCCATGTACCTATTGGTGATCTATGTGTCTTTTTTAGAGAAAAGTCTATTTAGGTCTTCTGCTCTTTTTTTTTTTTTTTTTCCCAATACGCGGGCCTCTCACTGTTGTGGCCTCTCCCGTTGCGGAGCACAGGCTCTGGACGCGCAGGCTCAGCGGCCGTGGCTTATGGGCCCAGCCGCTCTGTGTCACGTGGTATCCTCCCGGACCGGGGCACGAACCCGTGTCCCCTGCATCGGCAGGTGGACTCCCAACCACTGTGCCACCAGGGAAGCCCCTGCTCATTTTTTGATTGGGTTGTTTTTTTGTTATTGAGTTGTGTGAGCTGTTTGTATTTTTTGGAAATTAAGCCCTTGTCATTTGCATTGTTTGCAAATACTTTCTTCCATTCCACAGCTTGTTTTTTTGTTTTATTTATGGTTTCCTTTGCTGTGCAAAAGCTTATAAATTTGATTAGGTCTGTGTAAGCTTCTTAATCCCTCGGTGCCTCACTCAGTTTCCTCATTTGTAAAATGCCAGGGATCATCTCAAAGTTGTCATGGGGATTAAGTGAGTTGGTGCAGGGTTTGCATTTAAAGCAGTGCCTAAGGGTGCCATATAGTAAGTTCTCAATAAACGGGAGCTGTTGATATTAATAAGTATTTAATAAGTACCCAATCTTCTCTCCACTAGGCTGTAAGCTCCTGGAGTATGAGAGATGTGCCCTGGACCATACTTGGCCTCCCAGCCCTAGTCTCCAGTGAGGGTCTTGAAAGTGCTGTGATGATGACAGCAAGACAGGGGGATCCAGGTAAGTGCAGATTTTGTGAGCTAAATGTTTGCGGCCTCCACAGAATTGCTATTGAAATCCTAACGCCCGGTGTGTTGGTATTTGGGAGCTACAGCTGAGGGCACAGGAGGCTAAATTTGAAACAGGAGCTGGTTGTTAAAGGTAATCATGTGCCATGGACAAGACGTTTTCCTCTGCTTTCAAGCTCCTTCTCTAGCTGCTTTTGCAACTCCTTGGTTTGGGACAAAAGGAATTGGCTTCTAGATGGATTCTTTAGGTTCCTGGGATATCCGTGTGCTGCGGATGGTATTGAAGCAAACTTTGGTGCTGGGGAAAATGTAGGAAAAATGTTCTATTGAGTTTGACACCAGCTGGAATTAGACATTTGTTTTTAAGAAATGCAATATTCGTATGTTTAAGTGCCGTTTGTGATTCTAACTTTTGGCTAGCAGAATAAATAATGTGGAGGTTTGAACAGCCCAGCTTTATGGAACAAATAAGCAAAAGGGGAAGCAAAGGCCAATATTTGTAAGAGTGGTTCCAAGTAACCTGTTCTTCACATGCAATGCCATATTAAATCTTAAATCCTACAGAATAGTATTATACCTGGTTCTATAGACAAGGACACTTACGACTCAGAGGCTTTGTTGGTGACACAGATCACTCAGCAGTAGCTGTGTAGTCAGGATTCAAATCCAAGTCTGTTGGCTCCAGTGTCCACGTTTCCTTCTACTGGCCCAGGTGGCAGAGTGACTAATGGGGGACTTAGTCTGAAGGTCAGCTCTCTTATACGTGATAAAATAGCCCATACAGTCTGCCCATGTTCATAGGTTCTTCATCAAACTTTCCCCCATAGAACAGGAGGAAAAAACCACATCTAACATCACCTCAATTACCATCTACTGAAAACAGCAATAAATCACACTCATATTTTTATGTACTATAGTCTTAAAAATGTACATAAAAGCTAAAAGTAAAAAAAAAAATCCAAAAAGGATAAGTGTTGATGAGGAATTCCATTCACAGAAAGCTAAAAACGGCAACAACAAACGCCTATTTTAGGGTTGCAAGTGGTAATAATCTCTGGTTGCTATAGGACATGAAAATGATGATTTACAGTATACCAAAACTTACACAACACTGGCTTGCAGAAAAGAAAAATTATTTTCTCTGAAATGATTGGGTGTCACAAACCTGAGTTTACTTGTGTAGTTTGAAGTTGCGTTCAGACGATGGAAAACACTGATCTGGTGCTGTGAAGAGGGACTTGTTGGTAGTTATTTGGTTTTGTGTTTTTAACTGAAGTATAGTTGATTTACAATGTTATGTTAGTGTCCGGTGTACAGCAAAGTGATTCAGTTATGCATTTATATATATATATATTTTTTTTTTTCTTCCTATTCTTTTCCATTGTAGATTATAACAATATATTGAATATAGTTCCCCGTGCTATACAATAGGACTTGTTGTTTATCTATTTTATTTATAGTAGTTTATACCTGCTAATCCCAAACCCCTAATTTATCCCTCCCCAACCCTTTTCCCCTTTGGTAACCATAAGTTAGTTTTTTATGTCTATGAGTCTGTTTTGGCTTTGTAAATAAGTTCATTTGTATCATACTTTAGATTCTACATAAAAGTGATATTATATGGAATTTGTCTCTGACTTACTTCACCTAGTATGATCATCTCTCGTCCATCCATGTTGCCGCAGATGGCATGATTTCATTCTTTTTTATGGCTGAGTAGTATCCATTGTGTGGAGCAAGAGCGTGGGATATCTTTCCATTTCTTTAAATCATCCTCTGTTGTCTTTATCCATGCTTTATAGTTCTCAGCATATGTCTTTCACCTCCTTTTTCAGGTTTATTCCTAAGCATTTCATTCTTTTTGATGTGATTTTAAAAGTGATTGTTTTTGACTTTCCCTTCCCTTTCATTGTTAGCATAAAGAAATGCAACAGATTTCTGTATGTTAATCTTATATCCTGCTACATTGCTGAACCTGATTTTCAGTTCTAGTAGTTTTTGTGTGGCATCTTTAGGATTTTCTAACATAGTATCACATTATCTATGCATAATGACAAATTTACCTCTTCCCTTCCAATTTGAATACGTTTTCTTTCTTTCTCTCACCTGATTGCTGTGACTAGGACTTCCAATACTATGTTGAGTAGAAGTGGTGAGGGTGGGCTTCCTTGTCTTGCTCTAGATTTTAGCAGGAAGATTTTAAACATTTCACTGTTGAGTATTATGTTGGCTGTAAGGTTGTCCTAAATAGCTTTTATTACGTTGAGATATGTTCCCTGTATACCCACTTTCGTAAGAGGGTTTTTTTTTTTTATCATGAATGGATGTTGAATTTTGTCAGATGCTTTTTCTGCTTCTATTGAGATGATCGTGTGGTTTTGTCATTGCATTTGTTGGTGTGGTGTATCAAATTGATTGATTTGCATATGTTGAATGATCCTTGTGACCCTGGGATGAATCCACCTTGATTATAGTGTATGATCTTTTTTATGTGTTGTTGGATTCAGTTTGCTAATGTTTTGTTGAGAATTTTTGCATCTATATTCATCAAAGATATGGTCAGTGATTTTCTATTTTGGTATTGTCTTTGTCGGGTTTTGGCATCAGGGTGATGGTGGCTTCATAGAACGACTTTGGGGGTATTCCCTCCTCTTCAGTCTTTCGGAAAAGTTTGAGAAGGATTGATATACATTCTTTTTGCATGTTTGGCAGAATTCCCCAGTGAAGCCATCCAGTCCTGGACTTTTGTTTCCAGGGAGTTTTTTAAATTACAGGTTCTATTTCACTTCTAGTGATCAATTTGTTCAGAATATCTATTTCTTCTTGATTCAGTTTTGGTGGGCTGTACGTTTTAGAAACTTGTCCATTTCTTATAGGTTGTCCAATTTGTTGCAATATATTTGTTTTTTTTAATTCCTTGTTTTTATTTTACTTTTTAAAATTTTTATTTTACATTGGAGTGTCGTTGATTAACAATGTTGTGTTAGTTTCAGGTGTACAGCAAAGTGATTCAGTTAAACATATACAGGTATCTATTCTTTTTCAAATTCTGTTCCTGTTTAGGTTATTACAGAGTATTGAACAGAATTCCCTGTGCTGTATGGTAGGTAGGTCCTTGTTGGTTACGTTTTTAAAATATAGCAGTGTGTTCATGTCAATCCCAATCTCCCAATCTATCCCTCCTCCCACCCCATCCTTCTCCCCTCTGGTAACCATAAGTTCATTTTCTAAGTCTGTGAGTCTGTTTCTGTTCTGTAAATAAGTTCATTTGTATCATTATTTTTAGATTCCACATGTAAGCAATATATAATAATTGTCTTTCTCTGTCTGATTTACTTCACTTAGTATAAGAATTTCCAGGTCCATCCATGTTGCTGCAAATAACATTATTTCATTCCTTTTAATGGCTGAATTATATTCCATTGAATATATGTACCACATCTTCTTTATTCATTCATCTGTCAATGGACATTTAGTTTGCTTCCATGTCTTGGCTATTGTAAACAGTGCTGCAGTGAACACTGGGGTGCATGTATCCTTTTGAACCATGTTTTTCTCTGGACATATGCCCAGGAGTGAGATTGCTGGATCATATGGTAGCTCTATTATTTCTTTCTTAAGGAACTTCCATACTGTTCTCCACAGTGGCTGTATCAATTTACATTCCCACCAACAGTGTAAGGAGGGTTCCCTTTTCTCCACACCCTTTCCAGCATTTGTTGTTTGTAGATTTTCTGATGATGCCCATTCTAACTGGTGTGAGGTGATACTTCATTGTGGTTTTGATTTGCATTTCTCTAATAATTAGCGACGTTGAGCATCTTTTCATGTGTCTCTTGGCCATCTGTATGTCTTCTTTGGAGAAATGTCTATTTAGGTCTTCTGCCCATTTTTTTACTGTGTTGCTTGTTTTTTTGATATTGAGCTGCATGAGCTGTTTGTAAGTTTTAGAGATTAATCCCTTTATAGTCTCATCGTTTGGAAATATTTTCTCCCATTCTGAGGTTGTATTTTCATTTTGCTTATGGTTTCCTTTGCTGTGCAAAAGGATTTGAGTTTAATTAGGTCCCATTTGTTTATCTTTGTTTTTATTTCCATTACTCTAGGAGATGGATTGAAAAAGATATTGCTGCGATTTATGTCAAAGAGTGTTCCTCTAAGAGTTTTATAGTATCTGGTCTTACATTTAGGTTTTTATGTTTGTGTATGGGGTTAAAGAATGTTCTAACTTCATTTTTTAACATGTAGCTGTTCAGTGTTCCCAGCACTATTTATTGAACAGACTGTCTTTTCTCCATTGTATAGTCTTGCCTCCTGTGTCATAGATTAATTGCCCAAAGGTGGGTGGGTTTATTTCTGAGCTTTCTATCTGGTTCCATTGATCCATATGTCTATTTTTGTGCCAGTACCATATGGTTTTGATGACTGTAGCTTTATAGTATAGTCTGAAGTCAGGGCACCTGATTCCTCTAGCTCTGTTTTTCTTTCTCAAGATTTCTTTGGCTATTCAGGGTCTCTTTTGTCTCCACACAAGTTAAAAATTTTTTTGTTCTAGTTCTGTGAAAAATGCCATTGGTAATTTGATAGGGATTGCACTGAATCTGTAGATTGCCTTGGGTAGTACAGTCATTTTGACAATATTGATTCTTCCAATCCAAGAACACAGTATGTCTTTCCAAATGTTTGCATCATCTTTGATTTCTTTCATCAGTGTCTTATAGTTTTCTGAGTACAGTTCTTTTACCTCCTTGGGTAGGTTTATTCCAAGTACTTTATTATTTTTGATGTGATGATAAATGAAATTGTTTCCTTAATTTCCCTTTCTGACCTTTTATTGTTAGTGTATAGAAATGCAACAGATTTCTGTGTGTTAATTTTGTATCCTACAACTTTACTGAAATCATTGATGAGCTCTAGTAGTTTCCTGGTAGTGTCTTTAGAATTTTCTTTGTATAGTATCATGTCATCTGCAAACAGTGATTGGATTCCTTTTAGTTCTTTTTCTTCTCTGATTGCCGTGGCTAGGACTGCCAAGACTATGTTGAATAAAAGTGGTGACAATGGACATCTTTGCCTTGTTCCTGATCTTAGAGGGAATGCTTTAACGTTTCACTGTTGAGCATGAGGTTAGCTGTGGGTTTGTTGTACATGGCCTTTATTATGTTGAGGTAGGTTCCCTCTATGCCCACTTTCTGGAGAGTTTTTTATCATAAATGGGTGTTGAATTTTGTGAAAAGCTTTTTCTGCATCTATTGAGATGATCATATGGTTTTTATTCTTCAGTTTGTTAGTATGGTGTATCACATTGAGTGATTTGCATGTATTGCAAAGTCCTTGCATCCCTGGGATAAATCCCACTTGATTGTGGTGTATGATCCTTTTAATGTATTGTTGGATTGGGTTTGCTAGTATTTTGTTGAGGGTGTTTGCATCTGTGTTCATCAGTGATATTGGCCTGTAATTTTCTTTTTTGTGGTATCTTTGTCTGGTTTTGTTATCAGCCTGAGGGTGGCCTCATAGAATAAGATTGGGAGTGTTTCTTCATCTGCAATTTTTTGGAATATGTCCTGAAGGATTAGTGTTAAGTTTTCTCTAAATGTTTGATAGAATTTGCCTGTGAAGCCATCTGGCCCTGGACTTTTTCTTGGGAGTATTTAAATCACAGATTCAATTTCATTACTTGTGATTGGTCTGTTCATATTTTCTATTTCTTCCTGTTTCACTCTTGGGAGATTGTACCCTTCTAAGAATTTGTGCATTTCTTCTAGTTGTCCATTTTATTGGCATATAGTTGCATAGTTGCTTGTAGTAGTGTCTTATGAACCTTTGTATTTCTATGGTGTCTGTTGTAACTACTCCTTTTTCATTTCTAGTTTTACTGATTTGATCCCTCTCCCTTTTTTCTCTTGATGACTCTGGCTAAAGGTTTATCAATTTTGTTTATCTTTTCTTATTTCTGCTCTGATCTTTATGATTTCTTTACTTTCTTTAGGTTTTGTTTGTTCTTTTTTCTCTAGTTGCTTTAGGTGTAAGGTTAGGTTGTTCATTTGAGATTTTTCTTGTTTCCTGAGGTAAGAGTGTATTGCTATAAACTTCCCACTTAAAACTACTTTTGCTGTGCCCCATAGATTTTGGATTGTCGTGCTTTTGTTGGATCATTTGTCTCTAGGTATATTTTGATTTCCTCTGATTTCTTCAGTGATCCTTCAGTTGCTTAGTAGCATATTGTTTATCCTCCATGTGTTTGTATTATTTACAGTTTTATTTTTCTTACTAGTCATCCATTTTATATACATCAGTGTATACATGTCAATCCCAATCTCCCAATTCATCACACCCCAATCCCCACCACCCGCCGCTTTCCCCTCTTGGTGTCCATATGTTTTTTCTCTACTTCTGTGTCTCAATTTCTGCTCTGCAAACCGGTTCATCTGTACCACTTTCTAGGTTCCACGTATATGCGTTAATATACAATATTTGTTTTCCTCCTTCTGACTTCCTTCACTCTGTATGACACTCTCTAGATGCATCCACATCTCTACAAATGACCCAATTTAGTTCCTGTTTATGGCTGAGTAATATCCCATTGTATATGTGTACCACATCTTCTTTCATCTGTCAATGGGCATTTAGGTTGATTCCATGACATGGCTATTGTAAATAGTGCTGCAGTGAACACTGGAGCACTTACTGAACTTACTGAATTATGGTTTTCTCTGGGTATATGCCCAGTAGTGGAATTGCTGGGTGATATGATAATTCTATTTTTAGTTCTTTAAGGAACCTCCATACTGTTCTCCATAGTGGCTATAGCAATTTAAATTCCCACCAGCAGTGCAGGAGGGTTCCCTTTTCACCACACCCCCTCCAGCATTTCTTGTTTGTAGATTTTCTGATGATGCCCATTCTAACTGGTGTGAGGTGATACCTCATTGTAGTTTTGATTTGCATTTCTCTAATTATTAGTGATGTTGAGCAGCTTTTCATGTGCTTCTTGGCTATCAGTATGTCTTCTTAGGAGAAATGTCTATTTAGGTCTTCTGACCATTTTTTGATTGGGTTGTTTATTTTTTTTTTTAATATTGAGCTGCATGAGCTGTTTATATATTTCGGAGATTAATGCTTTGTCTGATGATTCATTTGCAAATACTTTCTCCCATTCTGAGGGTGGTCTTTTCATCTTATTTATGGTTTCCTTTTCTGTGCAAAAGCTTTTAAGTTTGATTAGGTCCCACTTGTGTATTTTTGTTTTTATTTCCATTACTCTAGGAGGTGGGTCAAAAAAGATCTTGCTGTGATTTATGTCAAAGAGTGTTCTTCCTATGTTTTCCTCTAAGAGTTTTATAGTGTCCGGTCTTACATTTAGGTCTCTAATCCATTTGGAGTTTATTTTTGTGTATGATGTTAGGGCGTGTTCTGATTTCATTCTTTTACATGTAGCTGTCCAGTTTTCCCAGCACCACTTATTGAAGAGACTGTCTTTTCTCCATTGTATATCCTTGCCTCTTTTGTCATAATTAGTTGACCATAGGTGCATGGGTTTATCTCTGGGCTTTCTATCCTGTTCCATTGATCTATATTTCTGTTTTTGTGCCAGTAGCGTATTGTCTTACTACTGTAGTTCTGTAGTATAGTGTGAAGTCAGGGAGTCTGATTCCTCCAGCTCCGTTTTTTTCCCTCAAGACTGCTTTGGCTATTCGGGATCTTTTGTGTCTCCATACAAATTTTAAGACTTTTTGTTCGAGTTCTGTAAAAAATGCCATTGGTAATTTGATGGGGATTGCAATGAATCTATAGATTGCTTTGGGTAGTATAGTCATTTTCACAATATTGATTCTCTCAATCCAAGAACATGGTATATCTCTCCATCTGTTGGTATCATCTGTAATTTCTTTCATCAGTGTCTTATACTTTTCTGCGTATAGGTCTTTTGTCTCCCTAGGTAGTTTATTCCTGGGTATTTTATTCTTTTCGTTGCAGTGGTAAATGGGAGTGTTTCCTTAATTTCTCTTTCAGATTTTTCATCATTAGTGTATAGGAATGCAAGAGATTTCTGTGCATTAATTTTGTATCCTGCAACTTTACCGAATTCACTGATTAGCTCTAGTAGCTTTCTGGTGAGATATTTAGGATTCTCTGTGTGTAGTATCATGTCATCTGCAAACAGTGACAGTTTTACTTCTTCTTTTCCAATTTGTATTCCTTTTATTTCTTTTTCTTCTCTGATTTCCGTGGCTAGGATTTCCAAAACTATGTTGAATAGTAGTGGCGAGAGTGGACATCCTTGTCTTGTTCCTGATCTTAGAGGAAATGCTTTCAGTTTTTCACCATTGAGAATGATGTTTGCTGTGGGTTTGTCGTATATGGCCTTTATTATGTCGATGTAGGTTCCCTCTATGCCCACTTTCTGGAGAGTTTTTATCATAAATGGGTGTCGAATTTTGTCAAAAGCTTTTTTTGCATCTATTGAGATGATCATGTGATTTTTATTCTTCAATTTGTTAATATGGTGTATCACAGTGACTGATTTGCATATATTGAAGAATCCTTGCATCTCTGGGATAAATCCCACTTGGTCGTGTTGTATGATCCTTTTAATGTGTTGTTGGATTGTGTTTGCTAGTATTTTGTTGAGGATTTTTGCATCTATATTTATCAGTGAAAGGGTCTGTAATTTTCTTTTTTTGTACTATCTTTGTCTGGTTTTGGTATCAGGGTGATGGTGGCCTCATAGAATGAGGTTGGGAGTTTTCCTTCCTCTGCAATTTTTTGGAAGAGTTTAAGAAGGATTGGTGTTAGCTCCTCTCTAAATGTTTGAGAGAATTCACCTGTGAAGCCATCTGGTCCTGGTTTGGTTTGTTGGAAGATGTTTAATCCCAGTTTCAATTTCATTACTTGTGATTGGTCTGTTCATATGTTCAATTTCTTCCTGGTTGTCCATTTTATTGGCATAGAGTTGCTTGTAGTAGTCTCTTAGGATGCTTTGTATTTCTGCGGTGTCTGTTGTAACTTCTCCTTTTTCATTTCTAATTTTGTTGATTGAGTCCTCTCCCTCTTCTTCTTGATGAGTATGGCTAATGGTTTATCAATTTGTTTATCTTCTCAAAGAACCAGCTTTTAGTTTTATTGATCTGTGCTATTGTTTCTCTTCTTTGTGTTTCATTTATTTCTGCTCTGATCTTTATGACTTCTTTCCTTCTGCTAACTTTGGGTTTTGTTTGTTCTTCTTTCTCTAGTTCCTTTAGGTGTAACGTTAATTTGTTTATTTGAGATTTTTCTTGTTTCTTGAGGTAGGCTTGTATAGCTATAAACTTCCCTCTTAGAGCTGCTTTTGCCGCATCCCATAGGTTTTGCATTGTCGTGTATTCATTGTCATTTGTCTCTAGGTATTTTTTGATTTCCTCTTTGATTTCTTCAGTGATATCTTGGTTATTTAGTAACGTATTGTTTAGCCTCCATGCGTTTGTGTTTTTTATGTTTTTTCCCTGTAATTCATTTCTAATCTCATAGCATTGTGGTCAGAAAAGATGCATGATACGATTTCAATTTTCTTAAATTTACTGAGGCTTGATTTGTGACCCAAGATGTGATCTATCCTGGAGAATGTTCCATGCACACTTGAGAAGAAAGTGTAATCTGCTGTTTTTGGATGGAATGTCCTATAAATATCAATTAAATCTCTCTGGTCGATTGTGTCATTTAATGCTTGTGTTTCCTTATTAATTTTTTGTTTGGATGATCTGTCCATTGGTGTAAGTGAGGTGTTAAAGTCCCCCACTATTATTGTGTTACTGTCGATTTCCTCTTTTAGAGCTGTTAGAAGTTGCCTTATGTATTGAGGTGCTCCTATGTTGGGTGCATATGTATTTATAATTGTTATATCTTCTTCTTGGATTGATCATTACATAGTGTCCTTTCTTGTCTCTTGTAACATTCTTTATTTTACAGTCTGTTTTGTCTGATATGAGTATTGCTACTCCAGCTTTCTTTTGATTTCCATTTGCATGGAATATCTTTTTCCATCCCCTCACTTTCAGTCTGTATGTGTCCCTAGGTCTGAAATGGGTCTCTTTTAGACAGCATATATATGGGTCTTGTTTTTGTATCCATTCAGCAAGCCTGTGTCTTTTGGTTGGAGCATTTAATCCATTGATTTTTAAGGTAATTATTGGTATATATGTTCCAATTACCATTTTCTTAATTGTTTTGGGTTTTTGTAGATCCTTTTCTTGTGTTTCCCACTTAGAGAAGTTCCTTTAGCATTTGTTGTAGAGCTGGTTTGGTGGTGCTGAATTCTCTTAATTTTTGCTTGTCTGTAAAGCTTTTGATTTCTCCGTTGACTCTGAATGAGATCCTTCCTGGGTAGAGTAATCTTGGTTGTAGGTTCTTCCCTTTCATCACTTTAAGTATAACATGCCACTCCCTTCTGGCTTGTAGAGTTTCTGCCAAGAAATTAGCTGTTAACCTCATGGAAGTTCTCTTGTATGTTATTTGTCGTTTTTCCCTTGCTGGTTTCAATAATTTTTCTTTGTCTTTAATTTTTGCCAGTTTGTTTACCATGTGTCTCGGAATGTTTCTCCTTGGGTTTATCCTGTATGGGACTCGCTGCACTTCCTGGACTTGGGTGGCTATTTCCTTTCCCATGTTAGGGAAGTTTTTGACTATAATCTCTTCAAATATTTTCTCGGGTCCTTTCTCTCTCTCTTCTCCTTCTGGGACCCCTATAATGCGAATGTTGTTGCATTTAATGTTGTCCCCGAGGTCTCTTAGGCCGTCTTCATTTCTTTTCATTCTTTTTTCTTTATTCTGTTCCACAGCAGTGAATTCCACCATTCTGTTTCCAGGTCACTTATCCGTTCTTCTGCCTCAGTTATTCTGCTATTGATTCCTTCTAGTGTAGTTTTTATTTCAGTTCTTGTATTGTTCATCTCTGTTTGTTTGTTCTTTAATTCTTCTAGGTCTTTTTTAAACATTTCTTGCCTCTTCTCAATCTTTGCCTCCATTCTTTTTCTGAGGTCGTGGATCATCTTCACTATCATTATTCTGAATTCTTTTTCCGGAAAATTGCCTATCTCCATTTCATTTAGTTGTTTTTCTGGGGTTTTATCTTGTTCCTTCATCTGGTACATAGCCCTCTGCCTTTTCATCTTGTCTGTCTTTCTGTGAATGTGGTTTTTGTTCCACAGGCTGCAGGATTGTAGTTCTTCTTGCTTCTGCTGTCTGCCCTCTGGTGGATGAGGCTATCTAAGAGGCTTGTGCAAGTTTCCTGATGGGAGGGACTGGTGGTGGGTAGAGTTGGCTGTTGGTCTGGTGGGCAGAGCTCAGTAAAACTTTAATCAGCTTGTCTGCTGATGGGTGGGGCTGGGTTCTCTCCCTGTTGGTTGTGTTTGGCCTGAGGCGACCCAACACTGGAGGCTACCTGGGCTCTTTTGTGGAGCTAATGGCAGACTCTGGGAGGGCTCACGCCAAAGAGTACTTCCCAGAACTTCTGCTGCCAGTGTCCTTGTCCCTGTGGTGAGCCACACCTTACCCCTGCCTCTGCAGGAGATCCTCCAACACTAGCAGGTAGGTCTGGTTCAGTCTCCTATGGGGTCACTGCTCCTTCCCCTGGGTCCTGAGGCACACACTACTTTGTGTATGCCCTCCAAGAGTGGAGTCTGTTTACCTCAGTCCTGCCGAAGTCCTGCAATCAAATCGTGCTAGCCTTCAAAGTCTGATTCTCTAGGAATTTCTCCTCCCCTTTCCAGACCCCCAGTCTGGGAAGCCTGACGTGTGGCTCCGAACCTTCACTCCAGTGGGTGGACTTCTGTGGTATAAGTATTCTCTAGTTCATGAGTCACCCAACCAGCAGTTATTGGGTTTCATGTTATTGCGATAGCTCCCCTCCTACCATCTCATTGCAACTTCTCCTTGTCTTTGCATGTGGGGTATCTTTTTCGGTGAGTTCCAGTGTCTTCCTGTCGATGAATGTTCAGCAGTTAGTTGTGATTCCAGTGTTGTCGAAAGAGGGAGTGAGAGCATGTCCTTCTACTCTACCATCTTGAACCAATCTCCCCTACAGTTTTTTTCTGGTTGTTGATTTCTAATCTCATAGTGTTGTGGTTGGAAATGGTGCTTGATGTGATTTCAGTTTTCTTAAATTTGCTAAGGCTTTCTTTGTGGCCTAGCACGTGATCTATCTTGGAGAATGTTGCACTTGAAAAGAATGTGCATTCTGCTGCTTTCAGACAGAATGCTCTATAAATATTATCTAAGTCCATCTGGTCTAATGTGTCATCTAAGACCTGTGTTTCCTCATTGATTTTCTGTCTTGGCGATCTGTCTGTTGATATAAGTTGGTTGTTATAATCCCCCAATATTGTGTTACTGTCAATTTCTTCTTTTATATCTGTTAACATTTGCCTTCTATATTGAGTTGCTTCTGTGTTGGGTACATATATTTACAATTCTTATATCTTGGATTGATCCCTTGATTATTATGTAGTGTCCTTCTTTGTCTCTTGTAACAGTCTTTATTTTAAAGTCTATTTTTTCTGATATAAGTATTGCTACTCTAGCTTTCTTTTGATTTCCATTTGCGTGGAATACCTTTTTCCAACCTGTCACTTTCAGTCTGTATATGTCTCTCTATCTGAAGTGGGTCTGTTTTAGAAAGTGTATATACGCTTCCTGTTTTTGTATCCATCTAGCCAGTCTTTGTCTTTTGGTTGGAGCAATTAATCTGTTTACATTTAAGGTAATTATCAATATGTATGTTCTTATTGCCATTTTGTTAATTGTTTTGGATTTGTTTTTGTAGGGTTTTTTTTCCCCTTTCCTCTTTTGTTATCTTGTGATTTGAAGATGTCCTTCAGCGCTGTGTTTGGATTCCTTTTTTCACGTGTGTCTGTACATCTATTAAAAATTTTTGGTTTGCGGTTACCATGAGGATTTGATATAGTATTCTCTCTATATACGTGATTGTCTTAAGTGGCTGATCTCTTAATTTTCAAATACATTTTAAATACTGTGCATTCGTACTCACCTTCTCTCACAATCACTGTTTTCGATATCACATTTTACATCTAATTGTTTTGTGTGTCCCTTAACGTCTTATTTTTTATATAGATGATCTTGTTACTTTTGTCTTTTAACCTCCCTACTGGATTGCGTGTGGATGATTTCCTACCTTTACTGTATCTTTGCCTTTACCAATGAGCCTTCCCATTTTGTAATTTCCTTGCTACCAGTAGTGGCCTTTTTTTCCCACCTAGAGAAATGCCTTTAACATTTGTTGTAAATATGGTTTGGTCTTTCTGAATTCTTTTAGCTGTCACTTGTCTGTAAAACTTTTGATTTCTCTGTCAAATCTGAATGAGAGCCTTGCTGCACAGTATTCTTGGTTGTAGGTTTTTCCCTTTCATCATTTTAAATATATCATGCCACTCACTTCTGGCCTGCAGAGTTTCTGCTGAAGAATCAGCTGATAGCATTATGGGTGTTCCCTTTTATGTTATTTGTTGCTTTTCCCTCATTGCTTCTAATATAGTCTTTTTATTTTATTTTTATTTTTTTCAACTTCATTACTATGTGTCTCGCCATGTTCCTCCTTGGGTTAATCCTGTATGGGACTCTGCATTTCCTGGACTTGGACTACTTTTTCCTTTCACACATTAAGGAAGTTTTCAGCTAATCTCTCTTCAAATATTTTCACGGGCCCTTTCTCTCTCTCTTATCATTTTGGGACCCCCTATAATGTGAATCTTAGTATGTTTGATGTTATCCCAGGGGTCTCTTTTTTTTTTGAATTTTATTTTATTTTTTTTATACAGCAGGTCATTAGTTATCTATTTTATACTAATTAGTGTATATATGTCAATCCGAATCTCCCAGTTCATCCCACCCCCACTCCCCCGCTGTCCCCCCTTGGTGTCCATACGTTTGGTCTCTACATCTGTATCTCTGTTTCTGCCTTGCAAATTGGTTCATCTGTAACATTTTTCTATATTCCACATATATGCGTTAATATACGATATTTGTTTTTCTCCTTCTGACTTCCTTCACTCTGTATGACACTCTCTAGATGCATCCACGTGTCTACAAATGACCCAATTTCGTTCCTTTTTATGGCTGAGTAATATTCCATTGTATGTATGTTCCACATCTTCTTTATTCATTTGTCTGTCGATGGGCATTTAGGTTGTTTCCGTGACCTGGCTATTGTAAATAGTGCTGTGGTGCATATTGGGGTGCATGTGTCTTTTTGAATTATGGTTTTCTCTGGGTATATGACCAGTAGTGGGATTGCTGGGTCATATGGTAATTCTGTTTTTAGTTTTTTAAGGAACCTCCATACTGTTCTCCATAGTGGCTGTATCAATTTACATTCCACCAACAGTGCAGGAGGGTTCCCTTTTCACCACACCCTCTCCAGCATTTCTTGTTTGTAGATTGTCAGATGATACCCATTCTAACTGGTGTGAGGTGGTACCTCATTGTAGTTTTGATTTGCATTTCTCTAATAATTAGTGATGTTGAACAACTTTTCATGTGCCTCTTGGTCATCTGTATGTCTTCTTTGGAGAAATGCCTGTTTAGCTCTTCTGCCCATTTTTCGATTGGGTTGTTTGTTTTTTTAATATTGAGCTGTGTGAGCTGTTTATATATTTTGGAGATCAATCTTTTGTCTGTTAATTCATTTGCAAATATTTTCTCCCATTCTGAGGGCTGTCTTTTTGTCTTGTTTGTAGTTTGCTTTGCTGTGTAAAACCTTTTGAGATTCATTAGGTCCCATTTGTTTATGTTGTCTTTATTCCCATTACTCTAGGAGGTGGACCAAGAAAGATCTTGCTGTGATTTATGTCAAAGAGTGTTCTTCCTATGTTTTCCTCTAAGAGTTTTATAGTGTCCGGTCTTACATTTAGGTCTTTAAATCCATTTTGAGTTTATTTTTGTGTATGGTGTTAGGGAGTGTTCTAATTTCATTCTTTTACATGTAGCTGTCCAGCTTTCCCAGCATCACTTGTTGAAGAGGCTGTCTTTCCTCCATTGTATATCCTTGACTCCTTTGTCGTAGATTAGTTGACCATAGGTGCATGGGCTTATCTCTGGGCTTTCTATCCTGTTCCATTGATCTATATTTTTGCTTTTGTGCCAGTACTATATTGTCTTGATTACTGTAGCTTTGTAGTATAGTCTTAAGTCAAGGAGTCTGATTCCTCCAGCTCCGTTTATTCCCTCAAGATTGCTTTGGCTCTTTGGGGACTTTTGTGCCTCCACGCAAATTTTAAGACTTTTTGTTCTAGTTCTGTTAAAAAAAAAAAAAAATAGCCATTGGTAATTTGATAGGGATTGCATTGAATCTGTAGATTGTTTTGGGTAATATAGTCATTTTCAAAATATTGAGTCTTCCAATTCAAGAACATGGTATATCTCTCCATCTGTTTGTGTCATCTTTGTTTTCTTTCATCAATGTCTTATAGTTTTCTGAGCACATGTCATTTACCTCCTTAGGTAGGTTTATTCCTAGGTATTTTATTCTTTTTGTTTCAGTGGTGAGTGGGATTGTTTCCTCAAATTCTCTTACTGGTCTTTCGTTGTTAGTGTATAGGAATGCAAGAGTTTTCTGTACATTAGTTTTGTATCCTGCAGATTTACCACATTCATTGATTACCTTTAGTAGTTTTCTGGTGGCATCTTTAGGATTCTCAATGTATAGTATCATGTCATCTGCAAACAGTGACAGTTTTACTTCTTCTTTTCCAATTTGCATTCCTTTTATTTCTTTTTCTTCTCTGATTTCCGTGGCTAGGATTTCCAAAACTATGTTGAATAATAGTGGCAAGGGTGGACATCCTTGTCTTGTTCCTGATCTTAGAGGAAATGCTTTCAGTTTTTCACCATTGAGAATGATGTTTGCTGTGCGTTTTTCATATATGGCCTTTATTATGTTGAGGGAGGTTCCCTCTGCCCACTTTCTGGAGAGTTTTTATCATAAATGGGTGTTGATTTTTGTCAAAAGCTTTTTCTACATCTATTGAGATGATCATATGGTTTTTATTCTTCAATTTGTTAATAACGGTGTATCACAGTGATTGATTTGCATATATTGAAGAATCCTTGCAACCCTGGGATAAATCCCACTTTATCATGGTGTATTATCCTTTTAAGCTGTTCTTGGATTGTGTTTGCTAGTATTTTGTTGAGGATTTTTGCATCAGTGTTCATCAGTGATATTGGCCTGTTGTTTTCTTTTTTTGTGACATCTTCGTCTGGTTTTGGTACCAGGGTGATGTTGGCGTCATAGAATGAGTGTGGGAGTATTCCTTCCTCTGCAAATTTTTGGAAGAGTTTGAGAAGGATGGGTGTTAGCTCTTCTCTAAATGCTTGAGAGAATTCACCTGTGAAGCCATTTGGTCTTGGACTTTGGTTTGTTGGAAGATGTTTAATCACAGTTTCAATTTCAGTGCTTGTGATTGGTCTGTTTATATTTTCTATTTCTTCCTGGTTCAGTTTTGGAAGGTTATACCTTTCTAAGAATTTGTCAGTTTCTTCCAGGTTGTCCATTTTATTGGCATAGAGTTGCTTGTAGTAGTCTCTTAGGATGCTTTGTATTTCTGCAGTGTCCGTTGTAACTTCTCCTTTTTCCTTTCTAATTTTATTGATTTGAGTCCTCTTCCGCTTTTTCTTCATGAGTCTGGCTAAAGGGTAATCAATCTTGTTTATCTTCTGAAAGAACCAGCTTTTAGTTTTATTGATTTTTACTATTGTTTCTCTTGCTTGTGTTTCATTTATTTCTGCTCTGATCTTTACGATTTCTTTCCTTCTGCTAACTTTGGGTTTTGTTTGTTCATTTTCCTCTAGTTCCTTTAGGTGTAAGGTTAGATTGCTTATTTGAGATTTTTCTTGTTTCTTGAGGTAGGATTGTACTGCTATAAGCTTTCCTCTTAGAAGTGCTTTTGCTGCATCCCATAGGTTTTGAATCGTTGTGTTTTCATTGTCATTTGTTTCTAGGTATTCTTTGATTTCCTCTTTGATTTCTTCAGTGATCTCTTGGTTATTTAGTAAAGTATTGTTTAGTCTCCATGTGTTTGTGTTTTTTTGTTTTTTTCCTTGTAATTCATTTCTAATCTCATAGCATTGTGGTCAGAAAAGATGCTTGATATAATTTTGTTTTCTTAAATTTGCTGAGGCTTGACTTGTGACCCAAGATGTGATCTATCCTGGAGAATGTTCCATGCACACTTGAGAAAAAAGTGTAATCTGCTGTTTTTGGATGAAATGTCCTATAAATATCAATTAAATCTCTCTGGTCTATTGTGTCATTTAAAGCTTGTGTTTCCTTATTAATTTTCTGTTTGGATGATCTGTCCGTTGGTGCAAGTGATGTGCTAAAGTCCCCCACTATTATTGTGTTACTGTCGATTTCCTCTTTTAGAATTGTTAGCAGTTGCCTTATGTACTGAGGTGCTCCTATGTTGGATGCATATATATTTATAATTGTTATATCTTCTTCTTGGATTGATCCCTTGATCATTACATAGTGTCCTTCCTTGTCTCTTGTAACATTCTTTATTTTAAAGTCTATTTTATCTGATATGAATATTGCTATGCCAGCTTTCTTTTGATTTCAATTTGCATGGAATATCTTTTTCCATCCCCTCACTTTCAGTCTGTATGTGTCTCTAGGTCTGAAGTGGGTCTCTTGTAGACAGCATACATATGGGTCTTGTTTTTGTATCCATTCAGTGAGCCTGTGTCTTTTGGTTGGAGCATTTAGTCCATTCACATTTAAGGTAATTATCAGTATGTATGTTCCTATTACCATTTTCTTAATTGTTTTGGGTTTGTTTTTGTAGGTCCTTTTCTTCTATTGTGTTTCCCACTTAGAGACGTTCTTTTAGCATTTGTTGTAGAGCTGGTTTGGTGGTGCTGAATTCTCTTAGTTTTTGCTTGTATATAAAGCTTTTGATTTCTCCGTAGTATCTGAATGTGTTCCTTGCCAGGTAGAGTAATCTTGGTTGTAGCTTCTTTCCTTTAGTCACTTTAAATATATCATGCCACTCCCTTCTGACTTGTAGATTTTCTGCTGAGAAATCAGCTGTTATCCTTATGGGAGTTCCCCTGTATGTTATTTGTCGTTCTTTCCTTGTTGCTTTTAATAATTTTGCTTTGTCTTTAATTTTTGTCCATTTGATTACTATGTGTCTTGGCGTGTATATCGTGCCTGAGACTCTCTGCACTTCGTGGATTGGGAAGCTATTTCCTTTCCCATGTTAGGGAAATTTTTGGCTATAATCTCTTCAAATATTTTCTCGGGTCCTTTCTCTCTCTCTTCTCCTCCTGGGACCCCTGTAATGCGAATGTTGGTGCATTTAATGTTGTCCCAGATGTTTCTTAGGCTGTCTTCATTTCTCTTCATTTTTTTTCCTTATTCTGTTCTGCAGCAGTGATTTCCACCATTTTGTCTTCCAGGTCACTTATCCGTTCTTCTGCCTCAGTTATTCTGCTATTGATTCCTTCTAGTATATTTTTCATTTCAGTTATTGTATTGTTCATCTCTGTTTGTTTGTTCTTTAATTATTCTAGATCTTTGTTAAATGTTTGTTGCATGTTCTCAGTCTTTGCCTCCATTCTTTTTCTTAGGTCCTGCATCATCTTCACTATCATTATTCTGAATTCTTTTTCTGGAAGGTTGCCTATTCCACTTTATTTAGTTGTTCTTCTGGTGTTTTACCTTGTGCCTTCATCTGGTACATAGTCCTCTGACTTTTCATTTTGTGTATCTTTCTGTGAATGTGGTTTTCATTTCACAGGCTACAGGATTGTAGTTCTTGCTTCTCATCCCTGAGGTCTCTTAAACTGTCCCCTTTTCTTTTCATCTTCTTTTTTTATCAATATTTTTATTGAAGTATCATTGATTTACAATGTTGTGTTAATTTGTTCTGTAGTGCCAACTGATTCACCTATCCATATATATAATAATCCTTTTTATATATTCTTTTCTATTATGGTTTATTGTAGGATACTGAGTATAGTTGTCTGTGCTGTATAGTAGGAACTTGTTGTTTATCTATTCTATGTATAAAAGCTTACATCTCCTAACCCCAACCTCCCACTCCATTCCTCTCCCAGCCCATTCACTTTGGCCTCCAACAGTCTGTTCTATGTCCGTGATTCTGTTTCTGTTTCACTGATAGGTTTATTTGTGCCATAGTTTAGAGTCCACATATAAGTGATATCATATGGTGTTTGTCATTCTCTTACTGCCTTACTTCACTTTGTACAACTCTGTAGTTGCATCCATGTTGCTGCAAATGGCATTATGTCATTGTTCTTTATGGCTGAGTAGTATTCCATTGTGTATATTTATCACATCTTTATCCATTCACCTGTCGATGGACGTTTAAGTCATTCCATGTCTTGGCCTTTTTAAGTAAGCAGTGCTTCTATGGACATAGAGGTGCATGTATCTTTTTGCAGTATAGTTTTGTCTGGATATATGCCCAGGAATGGGATTGCTGGACATATGGTAATTCTAATTTTAGTTTTCAGAGGAACCTCTGTATGGTTTTCCACAGTGGCTGCACCAACTTACATTCCCACCAACAGTGTGGGAGGGTTCCTTTTTCTGCACACCTTCTCCAGCATTTGTTATTTGTAAACTTTTTAATGGTGGCCATTCTGACTGGTGTGAACTCATGTCATTGTCGTTTTCACTTACATTCAATAGCTCTGCTGAGCATCTATTTATGTGCATATTGGCCATCTGTATCTCTTATTTGGAGGAATGTCTATTTAGGCCTTCTGCCCATTTTTTGATTGGGTTGTTTTTTTTTTTTGCGGTACGCGGGCCTCTCACTATTGTTGCCTCTCCCGTTGCGGAGCACAGGCTCCGGACGCGCAGGCTCAGTGGCCATGGCTCACGGGCCCAGCCGCTCCGCGGCATGTGGGATCTTCCCGGACCGGGGCACGAACCCATGTCCCCTGCATCGGCAGGCGGACTCTCAACCACTGCGCCACCAGGGAAGCCCTGTTTTTGTTTTTTTGAGTTGTATGAGCTGCTTATATATTTTGGAAATTAAGCCCTTGTCAGTCTCATCATTTGAAAATATTTTCTCCCATTCTGAAGGTTGTCTTTTCATGTTGTTTATGGTTTTGTTTGCTGTCGAAAAGATTGTAAGTTTGATTAGGTCCCATTTGTTTGTTTTTATATCTTTTGCCTTGGGAGACTGACCTAAGAAAACATTGGTACAATTTATGTCAGACTTTTGCCTATGGTCACTTCTAGGAGTTTTATGCTGTCATATCTTATGTTTAAGTCTTTAAGCCATTTTGAGTTTATTTTTGTGTGTGGTGAGAGGTTGTGTTCTAACTTCATTGGTTTATATGCGTCTGTCCAGTTTTCCCAACACCATTAGCAGCCACTTTCTTTTTCCCATTGTATATCTTTGCCTCCTTTGTCGAAGATGCATTGACTGTAAGTGTGTGGGTTTATTTCAGGGCTTTCTATTCTGTTCCACTGACTCATATGTTTGTTTTTGTGCCAATACCATGCTGTTTCAATTACTATAACTTTGTAATATTATCTGAAGTCTGTTAGGGTTATGCCTCCTGCTTTGTTCTTTTTCTTCAGGATTGCTTTGGCAATTCTGGGTCTTTCATGTTTCCATATTAATTTTAGCATTATTTGTTCTAGTTTTGTGAAAAATGTCATGGGTAATTTAATAGGGATTATATTAAATCTGTAGATTGTTTTGGGTATTATGGCCATTTTAATAATATTAATTCTTCCAATTGAAGAGCATGGGGATTCCCTGGCCATTCAGTGGTTAAGAGTTGGTGATCCCACTGCTGGGCCTCTGGTTTGATCCCTGGTCAGGGAACTAAGATCCCACAAGCTGTGTGATGCAGCCAAACAAACAAATAAACAAACAAAACAGAAGAGCACAGGGTATCTTTCCGTTTCTTTGAGTCATCTTCAGTTTTCTTTATTAATGTTTCATCGTTCTCAGTGTATAAGTCTTTCATCTCCTTGGTCAGGTTTATTCCTAATTATGTAATCTTTTAGGGTGCGATTTAAAAGGTAATTTTTTTACATTCCTTTTCTGATATTTCACTATCAGTGCAAAAAATGCAACCGATTTCTGTATGTGAATCTTGTATCCTGCTACCTTGCTGAATTTGTTTATCAGTTCTAGTAGTTTTTGTATGGAGTCTTTAGGGTTTTCTATATATAGTATCATACCATCTGCATATAATGACAGTTTTACCTCTTCTTTTCCTATTTAGATACACTTTATTTCTTTTTCTCATCTGATTGCTGTGGCTAGGACTTCCAATACTATGTTGATTAGAAGAGGTGACAGTGGGCATCCTTGTCTTCTTCCAGATTTTAGCAGGGAGTCTTTTAGCTTTTCACCATTTGGTATTATTCAGGTGTGGGTTTGTCATAAATAGCTTTTATTATATTGTGATATGTTCCCTCTATACCCACTTTGGTAAGATCTTTTATCATGAATAGATGTTGAATTTTGTCAAATGCTTTTTCTGCGTCTATTGAGATAAACATGTGGTTTTTGTCTTGTCTGTTGTTTATGTGGTGTATCACATTGATTGATTTGTGTATGCTAAACCATCACTGTGAACTTTGGATGAATCCCACTTGGTCATGGTGTATGATCTTTTCTATGCATTGTTGGATTCAGTTTGCTAATATTTTGTTGAGAATTTTTATATCTATATTCATCAAAGATATTGGCCTTTAATTTTCTTTTTTCATGGTGTCTTTGTCTGGTTTTGGTATCAGGGTGATGGTGGCTTCATAGAATGTCTTTGGGAGCGTTCCTTCCTCTTCAATATTTTGGAAGAGTTTAAGATGGATTGGTATAAGTTCTTTGTGTGTTTGGTAGAATTAACCTGTGAAGCCATCTGGTCCAGGACTTTTGTTTGCAGGGAGTTTTTTAATTACAAATTCTATTTCACTTCTAGTGATCAGTCTGTTCAAATTATCTATTTTTTCTTGATTCAGTTTTGGTGGGCTGTATGTTTCTAGAAACTTGTCCATTTTTTCTAAGTTGTCGAATTTGTTGGCATATAATTGTTCATAGTATTCCCTTATGTTTTTTGTATTTCTGTGATATCAGCTAATTTCATTTCTTATTTTGTCTATGTGGGTTCTCTCTTTTCTTTTTGATGAGCCTGACCAGATGTTTGGCAATCTTGTTTATCCTTTCATATAACAAGCTCTTGGTTTTATTGACTTTTTCTGTTGTGTTTTTCTTTTTATCTTTTTTTTTTTTTTTTTTTTTTTTTGCTGTATGCGTGCCTCTCACTGTTGTGGCCTCTCCCATTGTGGAGCACAGACTCCGGACGCACAGGCTTAGTGGCCAAGGCTCACGGGCCCAGCCGCTCTGCGGCATGTGGGATCTTTCCAGACCGGGGCACGAACCCGTGTCCCCTGCATCGGCAGGCGGACTCTCAACCACTGCACCACCAGGGAAGCCCCTCTATTGTGCTTTTAATCTCTATTTTATTTATTTCCTCTCTGATCTTTATTTCCTTCCTTCTGCTGACTTTAGGTTTTGTTTGTTCTTCTTTTGCTAATTCTTTTAAGTGGTAGGTTTCGTTGTTTATTTGAGATTTTCCTTGTTTTTTGAGTAAGGCCTGTATTGCTATGAATTTCTCTCTAACAACTGATTTTGGTGCCTCCCATAGATTTTGTATGGTTGTGTTTTCATTGTCATTTGTCTGAAGATATCTTTATTTTCCTCTTCTTTTCCACATTGACCCATTGGTTGTTGTTGTTTAATCTCCATGTAATCTTTTTTTTCCTCATTTCTTTTTCTGTGGTTAATTTCTAGTTTCATGCCATTGTGGTCAGAAAAGAGGCTTGAGATAATTTCTATGCTCTAAAATTTGTTGCTTGTTTTGTGCCCTAGTATGTGGTCAATCCTAGAGACTGTTCCATGTGCACTTGGAAAGAATGTGTATTCTGGGGTTTTTGGGATATAATGTCCTGAAAATATCAATTAAGTCTAACTGTTCTATAGTATCATTTAGGATCTCTGTTGCTTTATTGATTTTCTCTTTAGAAGATCTGTTCATTGATGTGAGTGGGGTGATAAAATTTCCTACTATTATTGTATTTCTGTCAATTTCTCCTTTTATGTCTGTTAGTATTTGTTTTATGTATTTGGGTGCTCATATATTAGGTGCGTATTTGTTGAAAAGTGTAAAATTCTCTTCTTGTATTGATCCTTTTATCATTATAGAGTGTCCTTCTTTATCGCCTTTGTTTTAAAGTCTATTTCGTCTGATATGGGTACTGTGACCCCTGCTTACTTGTCATTTCTGTTTGCCTGAAATATCTTTTTCCATCCCCTCACTTACAGTCTATGTGTGTCCTTTGCCCTAAAGTGGGTCTTTTGTAGGTAGCATATCATAGGCACTTGTTTTTTTGTTTGTTTGTTTTTTAAATCCAATCTGCCACACTGTGTCTTTTGATTGGAGCATTTAGTCCATTGACATTTAAGGTAATTATTGATATATATGAGTTTATTGCCATTTTAAACTTTGTTTTCCCATTGATTTTATATTTCTTCTTTGTTCCTTTTTCTTTTCTTTCCTTTGTGTGTGTGTGTGGTTTGATGATTTTCTTTTGTATTATACTTATGTTCTCTTCTTTTTGTTTTTTGTGAATCTGTTGTATATTTTTGATTTGTGGTTACCCTGTTTTTCAAGTATGTTACCCCCTTCCTATATCTACTTGCCTTAGACTGATAGTTATACAGGCTCTAACACATTCGAGATAAAAAAATCTGTTTCCTTTCTCTCCCCCACCACATTTTATGATTTTGATGTCCTCTTTTACATCTTCCTGTTCATCCTTTTTCTGTTCATGGTGGTTATCATCACATTCACAGAAATTTTTTACTTTCTTAAAAAATCCATGTACTGGTTTATTTAAGTGATTGTCTTTCCAATTGTGATTTTCTCTTTCCTATAGATTCTTAATACTTTTCTATTTAGAGAAGACCTTTCAATACTTCCTTTAGGATAGGTGTAGTAGTATTCCTTTAGTTTTTGCTTGTCTGAGAAATTTTTTCTCCTATTCTAAATGATAATCTTGCTGGGTAGAGTATCCTAGGTTGCAGGTTTTTCTCTTTCAGGACTTTGAATATATCTTGCCACTCCCTCCTGGCTTGTAAGTTTTCTGTAGAGAAATCAGCTGATAGCCTTATAGGGGTTCCCTTGTAATTAGCTCTTTGTTTTTTCACTTGCTGCCTTTAGAATCCTCTCTTTAACTTTTGCCTTTTTTATTATAATATATCTTGGTGTAGGTCTGTCTGGGTTTATCTTGTTTGGGACCCTCAGTGCTTCCTGAAACTGGATATCTGTTTCCTTCTTTAGGTTTGGGAAGTTTTCAGCCGTGATTTCTTCAGATACATTTTTGATCCCCTTTTCTCTTTCTTCCCCTTCTGGAATCCCCATTATGCATAGATTGACCCACATTTTATTACCCCATAGGTCTTTTATCTTGCTTTCACTTTTTTTTTTTTTGGTCTTTCATTATCTCATTTTTGAAATGGGCATCTATTAAACTAAAGAGATTTGTTTCCTTGTTTGTTCTTTCAGGGGAATTCTCTTGGTCTTTTACCTGGGAGTGGGTTCCTCTGCGTCTTTATTTTACTTACATTTCCCTTGCTCTCTGAGTTTAGGAGAAACAATTACGTACTGTGGTTTTTTAGGGCTCTTTACATGTGGGAGGGTGTCACTGTGTAGGTTGGCTGGGTTTAGTATATTGATATTTGGTGTGATGGTTGTTTTTAGTATAGATGCCTATAGCCTCTTTCCCCAGCATGTGCTGGTCATTATCCCCTTGAGTGGGGGTGTGCAGATAAGGTGGCTGATACCCAATCCTGGGGTTCTCAGCAGCAGCGGCAGCTCAGGTGCACCCCTGGAGCATGTGATGGGAGCAGAGGTGGCTCACAACCTCTCTTGGAGTCTGGATGGGCAGTGATGGCTCGAAACCACTCACAGTGACTGGACAGGTGACAGTGGAAGCTCACTACCCCTTCATTCTTTTTTCTTTATTCTGTTCCACGGCAGTGATTTCCACTACTATGTCTTCCAGATCACTGATCCATTCTTATACCTCATTTGTTCTGCTATTGATTCCTTCTAGTGTATTTTTCATTTAATTTATTGTATTCTTCAACTCTGATTGGTTGTTCTTGATATTTTCTAACTCTTTGTTAAAAACTTCTTGTAACTTCTCGCTTTGTGCATCCATTCTTTTCCAGAGTTCTTGGATTGTCTTTATGATCATTCCTCTGAACTCTTTCTTGTGTAGATTGCCTTTCCCAGATAGATTGCTTATCGCCATCTCACTTAGTTGTTCTTCTGGGGTTTTATCTTAATCCTTCCTCTGGAACATATTTCTCTGCCATCTCATTTTGTGTAAACGTCCAGTTGTATTTTCATGTATGTGGTATGTTTCTTGATCTTGGAGAAGTGGCCCTCTGTAGGGGATGTCCTATGTATCCCAGCAGTACATTCCCCTCTCGCCATCCAAGGGCCAGTGATGAGCCCCACGGTAGGTTCTGGCTGGGGTTTGTGGACTCAGTTTCACAGGCTGAAGGACTGTAGATTTTTGCCTCTGGTGTCTGCACCCTGGTGGGTGAGGCTGGTCTAGAGGCTTGTGCAGGCTTCTTGCTGGGAGGGGCTCATGCCTGCCCACTGGTGGGTGGAGCTGGGTCTTGGCCTTCTGTTGGGCAGGGCCGTGTCAAGGGGCATGTCTAGAGGCGGCTCTGGGCTCAGCAAGTCTTTAAGCAGCCTGTCTATTGATGGGTGTGGCTGTGTTCCTACCCTGTATTTTGTTGGGCTTAGGCGTCCCAGCACTGGGGCCTACAGTCAGTGGGGGCCAGGTCTCGGTGCTAATGACCTAAGTAAGATATCAATCTCCAGTGAAAATTTACTCAGGTGAATAGTCCCTGATATCTCTGCCACCAGTGTCTATGTCCCCAGGGTGAGCACAGTCTCCCCCCTTCCCCGACTCCCCAGGGGACCCTCCAAGAATAGCAGGTAAGTCTGGCCCAGGCTCCTATGAAGTCACTGCTTTTGCTCTGGTTCCTGGTGCTCATGAGACCTTGTGTGTGCCCTCCAAGAGTGGAGTCTCTGTTTTCCCCAGTCCTGTGGAGCTCCTACAATCAAGCCTCGTTGGTTTTCAAAGCCAAATGCTCTGGGGGCTCCTCCTCCCAGTGCTGGACTGCCAGGCTGGGGAGCCTGATGTGGAGCTCAGAACTCTCACTCCTGTGGGAGAACTTCTGTGATATAATTATTCTCCAGTTTGTGGGTCATCCACCCAGGGGGTATGGGATTTGATTACATTATGTGCATGCCCCTCCTTTATGTCTTTGGATGTAGAATACTGTTTTTAGTAGGTTCCAGTCTTTTTTATTGATGGTTGTTCAGCTATTAGTTGTGATTTTGGTGTGCTTATGAGAACAGGTGAGCTCACAGTTCTTCTACTTCACCATCTTGTCTCTCATCCCTTAAAGAAAGCCATACTTTCTTCAAATACACTTTCAATCCCTTTTTCCCTTTCTTCTCCTTCTCAGATCCCTATTATGTATAGATTGGCTCGTTTTGTATTATCCCATAGGTCTCATATATTGCTTTCATTTTTTTTTCATTTGTCTTTCTGTCTGCTGTTTTCACTGAGTGATCTCCATTGTTCTATCCTCCAGATCACTTATTTATTCTTCTGCATTATTTACTTTGCTATTTATTGCCTGTAGCTTGGCTTTCATCTCAGAAAATGAATTTTCTAATTTTAATTGGCTCCTCTTTATAGTTTCTAGTTCCTTGTTACAGTGATCTGTATTTCTATCAATAACCTTTCTTAATTCCTTCAGTATTTTTATTACCTCCTTTGAACCAGGGATCTGGCAGACTGGAGAGGTCTGTTTCATTGTTCCTTCTTTCAGGGGAATTCTCTTGTTCTTTTAGTTGGGAGTGGTTCCTCTGTTTCATTTCTCTGACTCTATTAAGTTAGGAGAAACAGTAATCTACTGTGGTCCTGAAAGCCTATTTGTATGTGGAGGCTGCGTGAGTCTAATATTTTTGGTGTGAGGGCTTTCTTGAGTCTGGACAGCTACCACATCTTCCCTCAGTGTGTTCTGGCCATTATCACCTTGATAGGTGGTGTGATTGCTGTTGTGACCCAAGCTGCACTAGATGTTGAGTGGGGTGTCTTCTTTGCTCTGTGGTTGTCACAACACTGTCTGGGGCAGGGTTTGCTCCCCAGTTGTTGGAGTAGAGGTCCCCGGATCTCCTTCTGATCTGTAGTGTGAGGTAGGTGGGACTGCAGTGCTTCTGCTGGGAGAGGAGCCACCGAGTATTCCTTGGCAGGAGCTGTCCACCAGGCAGTGCACTCTGCAGTATCACCTGTCACCCTTCGTGAACACTCACAAAGTACACTGTTGCTGGCGCTGCCCTTGGCCCCGCCTCATGGGAATGCAGGCAGTCAGCCCAGATGTCCCTGAGGCACTGTGCTCACAAAGCCTCCAGTGCAGACCTACTGAAGTCAGACACCAGGACCAGCTGTCGTCACACACCTGCACCTGCCAAGGAGGCTATGGGGTCAGCCCAGACCCTGGCCCCACCTCAGCATTTGTTATTTATAGGCTTTTTGATGATGGCCATTCTGAGCAGTGTGAGCTGATACCTCATTGTAGTTGTGATTTGCATTTCTTTCGTAATTAGTGATATTGAGCATCTTTTCATGTGCTTATTGGCCATCAGTATATCTTCTTTGGAGAAATGTCTATGTAGGTCTTCTGCCCATTCTTGATTGGGTTGTTTGTTTTTTTTGTTATTGAGCTGCATGAGCTGTTTGTATATTTTGGCAATTAAGCCCTTGTCAGTTGCATCATTTGCAAATATTTTCTCCCAGTCCATCCACAGGTTGTCTTTCTTTTGTTTATGGTTTCCTTTGCTGTGCCAAAGCTTGTAAGTTTGATTGGGCTCCATTTGTTTATTTTTGCTTTTTTTTCTTATTGCCTTGGGAGACTGACCTAAGAAAACAGTGCTGTGATTTATGGCAGAGAATGTTTTGCCTATGTTCTCTTCTAAGAATTTCATGGTGTCATGTCTTATATTTAAGTCTTTAAGCCATTTTGAGTTTATTTTTGTGTATGGTGTGAAGGAGTGTTCTAATTTCATTGATTTCATGGGGCTGTCCAGTTTTCCCAACAACACTGGCTGAAGAGACTGTCTTTTTCCACTGTATATTTGGGAAGGGACGGAGCAGGGACCTGTGTAGAGAATGGGGAGATTGCTGACACTGACTTATGCTTTTTACCAACTATTTTGAAAAATTAGTCAAGAAGAATTTGTTGATTATCTACCTTTCTCCTTTTCATAAAATGAGCTTTAGCAAGCTATATCTACCTTCTCCTTTTGATGAAATGAGCTTTAGCAAGCTATATCTCTCTCAAGAATACCCCAGGGCTTCCCTGGTGGCATGGTGGTTGAGAGTCCGCCTGCCGATGCAGGGGACACGGGTTCGTGCCCCGGTCTGGGAAGATCCCACATGCCGCGGAGCGGCTGGGCCCGTGAGCCATGGCCGCTGAGCCTGTGCGTCCGGAGCCTGTGCTCTGCAACGGGAGAGGCCACAACAGTGAGAGGCTCACGTACCGCAAAAAAAAACCAGACAGGGAGTTTAGATATATGTCTAGCTACAAACTGTTAGCAGGAAGACTTTGATAGCAAGTGCCTTGTGCTTTAGACTGGGTCTTATCTTATCCTTGGGAATCAGGCATGTCTGGCTGGCTGCCTTTCTTCTTTCCTTCCTTCTACTTCTCTACTATGAATTATAAATAGAAAGATATCATTTTAGTAGACAGCCCAGCATCTTCAACACAGTTCGCAAGCTCTTCATGATCTCCAGCTGAACTTCCCAGCCCAGTTGGCCACTGTCCCCACCATTCTTAGTCATCCAGTCTCACTGGCCATTTTTCAGCTTCTCAAAGGTGCCAGTCCACCACAGGGCCTTTGCATTTGCTGTTTCTTGTGCCTGGATTACTCTTCCCTGACACCACTCTTCCCAGCCCTGCCTTTGCCCAAGGTACCTCCTACTTATTCACCAAGCTTCAGTGTAATTCCCAGCTCAATTTCTCTTTCTTTGAGGGAAACTTTCCCTGGTCCCCCCGATTGGGTCAAGCTCCCTAGTATAAACTCTCAGAGCACCATGAGCCCTTCATATCAGTTATCAATTGCAATTTCATATTTATTTGTGTAATGGTTTGATTGTCTGCTTTTCCAACTATCTGGTTAGTCCCGTAAGAATAGAGACAGAGTTTGCACTGGCTCGTACCTGATTCCTGAGTGTGTAGCACACAGCTTTGTTATCATAATATTTTGTGAGTCAAAGGGATGGATGAATAATTGTCATTTCATACCCAGGAAAACGTCCATTTAAGATTGATGGTTAAATAAAAATATTTTCAATAAAAAAAAACTAAGACAATTCCCATCAACTCACTAAAAGAACTTCTAAAGGCTGCACTTCTGGTGCTAAGGAAAGTCAATACAGATCACAGGTGGTCTAAGAGACAAGATCTTGGCATATATGTTGGAAAATCTAAATGAACATTGACTGTTTAAAATAATAACTGCAGTATCTACTTTAGGGCATTAAGTAACCAGGACACTGGTCAAATAAGAGCATATACATTAGGAGAAGAAAAACTGGAATTGAAATGATCTAGGAACCTCACATTGCTTGAGAAGATGATCAAGGTACTGATTAATATTCGACTTTATTCAATATAAATATTTAAGCATAGAGGGTATCCATATTTAAAAAAATAGGAAATATAGCTTCCGAAACAAAAAGAAAATGGAATGAGAAAAAGGAAATACAAATCACCCCAAAGAGCAAGAAAGGAAGATAAACAAAAGAAAGAAAAAGTAGGACAAACGGAAAGCTCAAAATATATACAATCAAAATAATGAACTAACTTTTCAGTTAAAAGGCAAAGAGTGAAGATCGTCAGAGTAAAGAAAATCCAACTCCAGATGTTTAAAAGAGACACTCAAAACCTAAAGATACAGAGCAGTTGAACAAAAGGATTAAAAGAGACAAGTACCAACCAAAAGGAGACGATGGTAGCCGTACTGATACCAAACCCAATAGAATTTGAGGTGCAAAACATCTGGTATTAATAGGGATAGTATATAATAATAAAAGTTTTTATTTGCCAGCAACATAGCAAGTGAAGAAGATGCCGTCAACTCATTTGCATCTTCAAGTCATTGTGAAAACATGTCCATGGAAAGGGAGCAGCTCTGTTGAAACCAAGGGGGAAGCTCACCCCTCGGCTGAGGACGCATCAGCCCAGGGGGGATGCCGTCCGCCTTTACCACCAGCCTCAAACGGAAGGACCTCCCTGAGCTCACCATGGCTTCACTTCCCTTGACTGCCGGCCGAGTGGACTGACTTCTGCTGCCGTTTGGCACAATTCCTCAGTCACCTCCACTGAAAGCGACAACTGCTCACCCACACGTCCTTGGTCCCGTGCTCTTCCAGCCCCAGGTCAGAAACCTAAAAGAACCCAAATGCTCTGCGTCAAGTAAACATCCTCTGATTCTCCCTCCTCTCCAAGCTTCACCATGTGAGTCTGACTTAAATTCTTTCTTCATTTTTTCCTCCTGTACTTTTGCATAATTATCAGCACTGAGCACTGTCCCAGGTACAAAGGAAAAACCCCTTCAGAGTCCTTAGCCTGACTCTCAGGACCTAGCCTAGCGGGTCCTTCTCCCATCGCCTCCTGCGGAGGGAGCGGTGTGACGCCGATTACGACTCCTGAGCCGTTCTCCACCCTTGGAAGCCAAAACTTTGCTTAGCTTCAAGCGTGAAGTTAGCCCTCAGAGATCGTTTTCCACACTGTTCACAGGGGTAGTCACACGCATGTCAACCATTATTTCATGTGTCCATTTTTATATTTAAAAATGACCTTTAATGATTGCAAAAAAATCATTTTCATCATAGAAATATTAGAATATAAAGATTAATAAAACTAAAAACTGACTTCACCGCTGTGAACACTTTGGTGCACTGCTATTCAGACATTTTTCCCATACACACAAACACACACACACAGGAATAGTTTTACCCATTCATTTCCATTATGAAATAGAGCATTTAGTCTGAGGGCAAAAAGGAGATGAAGACCCTTGGATATCACCAAGTCAGGTGTGTGAAGCACCCCTTCAAATCACGTGTTCTCAGGACTAAGTTTTTCACTGAAAAGTTGCAAAATCAACAGCACATTTAATAGTAAGAGAAATGGCTTTCAAATTGTTTCCCACCAAAAGAAAATAGAGCTCTTTGAATTGGTTACCTGTGACTGCATGACAAAATGCCTCACTACCCCTAGACGTCACAAAATAAAGCCCTGAAATGGCATTGGCCCCGTAGGAGCTGTGTCTGTGCTCTCTGAACACCTCATCAAAACTCCCTCCTTTTTTTCTTTAAATTGTGGTAAGAGAACTTAACATGAGATCTACCTGTTAACAAATTTTTAAGTGTACAATACAGTATTGTTAACCGCAGGCACAATGCTGTACAGCAGGTCTCTAGAATTTATTCTTCTTGCGTGACTGAAACTTTATACCCGTTTGAACAGCAGCTCCCTATTTCGCCCTCCCCCCATCATCCCCCGGCAACCACCATTCTAGTCTCTGTTTCTAGGAGTTGGACGATTGTGGATGCGTCCTGTAAGTGGAATCATGCGGTATCTTGTCCTTCTGTGACTGGTTTATTTCACTTAGCATAACGTCTGTCCTCCAGTTTCATCTACGTTGTTGTGTATGGCAGGATTTCCTTTTTTTCTTTTTTTTTTTGCATTACGCGGGCCTCTCACTGCTGTGGCCTCTCCCGTTGAGGAGCACAGGCTCCGGACGCGCAGGCTCAGCGGCCATGGCTCACGGGTCCAGCCGCTCCGCGGCATGTGGGATCCTCCCAGACCGGGGCACGAACCTGTGTCCCCTGCATCGGCAGGCGGACTCTCAACCACTGCGCCACCAGGGAAGCCCATGGATTTCCTTTTTTTAATCGAAGCTGAATAATATTTCCTTGTACGTATATACCACATTTTCTTTATCCATTCATCTGTCGATAGACATTTAGGCTATTTTCAGATCTTGGCTATTGTGAAGAATGCTGCACTGAATACGGGAGTGCACATGTCTCTCTGAGATCCTGATTCCAATTCTTTTGGACAAAGACCCAGAAGTGGGACTGCTGGGTTATATGGTAGTTCCAGGAATTTAGACCCCAGGAATCGGACTTGAGCCCAGAAACTCTGCTGCCCTTCCTCCCCACCCCCAGCTGTGCTGATTGAACAATGGCAGATGAATGGGCGAATCAGATCCTCGCTCTGGATTATGGCATTCAACCTGGCAGCAGGGTTTCTAGAAACACAGGAGAGCTGGGAGTGCAGATCTGGAACATAGGTTTTAGTCTCATCCAAGGAGCCTAGAAAAAACAGATTCCCAGGACTCCCTCCAAGCGTGATGAATCTGCACGTCCAAGGGAGGGCCCTAGCATCTGTATTTTATGAATATCCTAGCCGATTCGGGAGCTCTGTCAAATTTGGAGAGCACAGCAGAGGGCAAATTCACGCATTTCTGATCTGAGGTCCCCGGAGCCACCCCTATGGCTCAAGACTTCCTTGGCTTCCAGGAGACATGGCAACATCTTCCAAGGAGCTGTTGTTTCCTCCAGCTGAAGTTGGATTCTGGGATTGTGGTCAAAAGAACCTTAACTTAATACGGTCCAGAACCATTGGCACTCTGGGCACCTGCCGTGTTACAGCCTCCATTTTGCACTTTGCAGTCTTTGCTGATCTTGTGTTGCATCTGCCTCTCTGTGGAGTATTTTCCCGCATTTGGACATGATGCATACGAGAAACAGGGTCCTCAGAACAAGACAGCTGATTTGTGAGTTTCAAATTCTCGATTCTGGGGGAAGCTGATCTCTGTAAGGTGTTTTTCTGATTTAAGTCAGCACCCTGTTGACCGTGGGTGTTGGTGTGGTTTAAAGGTGGTGGAGGCCACAATGCTTCCTGCAGGTACAGCTTGAGCATCTAGGGGGTACAGGCACAGCTCCAGGCCAGTGCTTCCAGTAGAACTTTCCTCAGTGCTGGAAAGTGCTGTAACTACGCCGTCACTTTGGATGTGTGGTTGTTAAGCATGTGAGATGTAGCCAGTGCAACTGAGGAACTGGATATTTTATTTTATTTTAATTAAATTTAAATCGCCAAATGTGGTTAATGGCTCCTGTATTGGACAGTGCCGTTCTAGATACTTCACCTGATTAATTATGCAAGGCAGGAACACCAGCTTCATGATCCAGGTGAGGAAATCGATACTCATAGGGGCAAAAGGAGATGCCTGAGGTCCCCAAGTGAGACAGGGCAAGGATTCAAACCCAAATTCAATCCATGATATGATAACTGGTCTCCCCCACCCCCCCCGCACACACAAATATACAAGCACAGACACACATACACAATGTGTGTGAAATCCTGAGAAGGGATAAAATAAAACTGAACAGCTCATCTCTGAGGCATCAGCTCTGTTTTAGTTACAAAGCCAAAACGAAAAGAAAAGCCACAAAGCAGGACACACACTGTCAATTCCTCCTAACCCTGTAGCCGGTCAGGGCAACGGGCTTGGCTTCTCCTCCAGCCGTCCTGGCTCAACACGGGGCCTGTGGTCGAGTGTGTTTTATTGCATGCCGAAAACTCCAAGATAGCTCGGCCTCCAAGAACAAAAGTGATTGTGGGGTGAAGAGGGAAGGGGGCCAAGAGGCAGTCCCTCCCGCCTCCTAGGACGAACACTGCGTCTAACAAGAGGCATCCTGGCCTTTAAAACTACCGCCCAGCTGCGGAGGGGCCCTGTGCCCCGGGAAAACTCCATCACTAACAGTTATGGTCAGCCATTTAAATCACATTACACTGTAAGTGGATATACAAATTGTCAGCCCTAATGAAATTTAGGAGGAAGCAGTGGGAGAGGTGAAAACACTTAGAACTGGTTTCTTGGTTTGTGAGACCCGAATTCAAGTGGTTTAAACTGCTCGCTGAGAACGTGCTCGAGTGTGGTTTTCCTGCCGGCGCGTGGAGGCTCCCTGGGAATCACCGTGCAGTCTCCTTCCTGGTTCAGCCTGGACTTGCACCTCGCTGTCGACCTCGAGGTCAACTTGGAGCGGCTCGAGGCATGAGAGGGTCTCGCTCTTTTCCGCACCTTGCAGAAGGCCTGGCGCCCAGCAGCGTCTGGGGAAGGTGGAGGGAGAGAATAAAAGCAGACAGCCTTCAGGCACAGCCGGAATCGTGAAAGTCTGAAGAGGCCCTAGGAAGGGAAATCCACCTCGAGGATGCCAGAAATCCCTCCAGAAAGACGGCCGGGGGCTGGGAGGGCTGCGAAGAATTGACCGCTTTTAGTCTCTTCTCCCAGGAAGCACACTCAGGGGACAACGTGCCGAGGAGTGCATTGGAGTTAACTCGTGGATTATATGCTGCTACATAGTTGATCAGGCTTCTCTCCAGGGTGGGAGGGGTCCCGGCAGACAGGCGGACTTACAGATTAGGATAATAACATAAGAGCTTCTGGTTAATGAGTGGTCACCATGTGCCTATCACTGCAGGAACCCTTTTCCAGGTAATCCTCACAGCAGCCCTGCACCGTGGATAGGGTTTGCCCCTGTCACAGACCAGGAAATGAGAGCTCAGAAAGGTCAGATTTGCCCAAGATGGTGCAGGTGTTTCTGATTCTGACACTCACAGTTTTCCTGTGTTGCCACCTCATGCTGGGTGGGGCATGGAGCCAGGACGTGGTAGAGGAGGACGTACAAACGAGATGCTCTCCCTGTATGTATCCGGAAGCAGCGGAGGCCGGTTTTCATTTGCATTCTTTTATTCCCAAGTATTAGGGTTTGAGGCCTGTTCTCCACCTCCACATGCCAGCAATTTCCTGGGACGCGATACTGCTGAACAGGAAACCAAACTCAGTCATGTGACCCCATCCAAACCATTGTGCATATGTCAGGAAATAAGGCCCACCGAGGGGAAGGGATTTGCCCAAAGTCACACAGCAAAGTGGTGGCCAGAGTTGGGCCACTATCCAGATGGTGAAAGTGCTGTTGGGCTGGTCATAAAGCCAGAGTCTAGGTCTCTCAGGCCTGGTTCATGTGCAGAGGGAAACCTTGCAAGAGTGTGTGAACTTTCACCAGGGACTCCAAGGTGGTCTCAGCTCGAAAACTAGGACAAGTGACTCTGGGTCAGGAATGAAATGTTAGGTTTCTAGTGTTTCTAGCCTTCCATTTTTCTCTTTCCAGTAACCCTGAGGTAGTGTCATCTTGTGGATAAAATGAGGGCTCTATAATCAGAGGGACCTGGCTTTGCTTCTTACCAGCTCTGTAGTTTCGGAAAAGACACTTAGTCTTCTGGGGCTTCTGTTTCTTCTGGAAAATGAAAAGAGTAACCCTTCTTTTTGTTGGATGCCATGAGATCAAACAAAATAATGAAAAATACATTAAAAAAAAACAAAAACCACCCAGGACATGTGTGCAGTAAATGGGAGCAGTTGCACAGGTCTTATTATTTCCACTTGACAGACAGGAACCTGAGGCCCAAAGGAAGCTCACTGGCTTACGCACGGGGGCACAGCTTGATACCCGCAGGAAGCGAAGTGGGGTACGGTGCAGGGTGTGCCTAGGGTTCAGGGCTGCTCTTCTCAGCCTCAAAATCTTGCTCTGTAAAGAAGAGGTGGGTCCCCACCCTGCTCGTGTCACAGGTCTCTCCTGAGACATGGGAAAACATTCCTCGGGGTTTCCCAGGGATGGGGGAGGACTTGGCATGTCTGAGCTGAGGCTGAGCCCATCCTCTGATTCCCCACCCTCTGCTTCCCCAGCCTGAGCCTGACCAGGAACCTTCAGGAGTCCCCTCCCAGTGCCTTGAAGGGAGCGAGCGCCCTGCAAGTTGCTGAATCAGGGAGGCTCATGAGTCATCAAAAGCTGGTGATGGGAATGTGGCTGTTTTCTCCCCATGCCAGCGGGTGACTGCTGCCACCACCACCATCATCCCTGCCACTGCTTGAGGTCCTACTCGGTGCCATGCTCTTCACTTCCATGATTAGCAGTCCTCACCAACACCCTATAACGTTATCATATCCTCATGTGCCACGTGAGAATACTGAATGAAGCTCAGAGGGGTTAAGTAACTGGCTGAAGGACACACAGCTAATAAGAGCAAAGCTTGGAACCAGGTTTTCTTGACTCCAAATTCTTTGTCCTACCCTCTGCCCCATGCTTAAGGTGGGTTTCTGGGGGTGAGAGAAGGGAATCCTATTGCAGCTGCTGTCAGAGGAGAGAGGTGAGGTAGAGCCACTCAAACACTGTGGAATCTTGGCCCACGGGAGGGACCATCTGAAGATGCTGCAGCAACTTCTCCCAGTCTGTACAGATCTCCTTTGCAATGTGATCTCCTTTGCAATGGGACTTTGCCACTCCTCTCATTGAGAGGTGGTGCCTATTTCTCTATCTCTTTGAATCTGGGCTGTCCATGGGCTTGCTTTGGCCAGTGAATGCAGTGGAAGTGATATATAGTCATCCCTCCACGTCCATGGGAATTGGTTCCAGGACCCCCCCTCAGATACCAAAATGCGAGGACGCTCAATTCCCGATGTCAGCGTTCTGTATCTGTGGATGTGGAGGGCCAACTCCAGTGTAACTGGATTTCAGGCCTCAAGAGGCCTTTGAGGCTTCCAGTCTCACCTTCGTGGGATGTGGTATCACAGTGTGAAAGAGCCCAGGGCACCCCTTATCCTTAAAGATAAGAGACCACATGGAGAGAAAGGCCCCGCCAGCAGCCAGAACCAGCTATTGAAGTGTGCGAGAGAGAGGCCGTGTGGGATCAGCCAGCCCCTCATCCGTCCGCTGGTCCCTCACAGTTAACCCAGCCCGTATCGTTTACCCACAGGATCCCAAGCAAATACAGTGGTGATCGTTTTCAGCCACTGATTTTTGGTGTGAGTGTGGTGTGTTATTCAGCAATGGACAACTGATAAAGGGAGTGACTTAATTCTCCCAGCCTCGGCATCCTCATCTGTAAAATGGGCATGATGCTCACGTCCGTGTCTGATAAGCTTGTCAGGGAGAGTGAAGGAGAGGAAGCCTGTGAGTCTCGAGGCGCTGAGTCTAGTACGGTGTTGGGGGCATCGGCATCAAGGGGTCACTACTGGTGTGAGCGGCCCTGGTCAGGGTCTCTGAGGCAAGAGGCATGTGGTAAGCCCCTCTGAGGGTCTGATGCACACAAGAGCCCCTCACAATTATTTGGCCCAAAATGTCAGTCAGGGTGAGGTTGAGAAACTCTGAGTTAGAGGGAAGACACTTGTGACAACCATGGCAAGTGCGTGAGTCTGCAGGGGTCAGTTAGGTGGCATAAATGGCTGGCTAACTGGACACAGCCGGCCTTGTCTGGAAGGCGCAGTGGCTGCTGGGATCCAGCTGAGTGTCGCTACAGGGGACCTGTGACACCATGTACTCAGGTGGCCAGTTCTTCCTGTTCTGAAGCAAGAAATCCCAATTTGAATGTGAAAATACTCATCTTTTTAAGTGCTGCCAATTAATTTGAGTATCTTTTTAACGCTTGCCAGTGAAACAAAACACATCTGGAAATGTTATATACACAGAGGGCCACGGTTTGTAACCTCCCCCAAACACTAAGGGGGCCTTCCTAGCACTGAGCTAGCCGCTGGGGGGTATTTTAAAGAACACTGGCCCACCTTCCTGGGTTTAGTCTTCAGACTTACTTCATCCTTCTTAGCTAGCCTATAGTGAGCTCTTCCTATGTACTCGAACCTGCGCTAAACAGTCCAAACATGGTAACTCATGTTTACAAGAACCTACAGTGTAATACTCTCTCCCACTTTAACTGGGTGCTCACAGAGGTTATACAGCTTTCCCAAGGTGACAGAGCTAAGGGCAATACCAGTATTTGAACACAGGCGGTCTGGCTCCCGAGCCTGTATTCTTCATCACTGAGCCAGGCTGCCCTGTGAAGGATGCTGCAACTCCACACTCTACATGGGAAAGCTTGCAAGGGACCTCGCAGGTTCATTCGTCACCCCAGGCAAGCACCAGTCCACCACCGTGGTCAGCCTGCGTGCCCCAAGTGCTCAGAACCTCAGTTCCTCCATCTAGAGCTGTGCGTCTCACCTGGGGTTGATTCTGCACCCTGGGGTACACTGTGCAGTGTCTAGAGACACTTCTGCTTGTCACAAATGGGGGAGCTACTGGCATCTAGTGGGTAGAGGCTAGTGATGCTGCTAAACATTGCACAGGACAGCCCCCCACAATAAAGAATTATCCAGCCTGAGAAGCCAAAAGTGCTGAGGTAGAGAAACCTGATCTAAACACCTGGCTGGCAACCGTGGCAATTTCCAAAAGGGAACCAGCAGAGAATATTCCAGGTGATTCAGGCTGTTTACCTAGGACATTTTTTTTTCTCTCCTCAAATCACTCTTTCTCCTCTTGGCCTGGTATTTCTTCACAATCCCATGTCGCTGTGCTAAACGCCTGCGCTGAATAATAATCTCCCAACACAACTCTCATATATTAGCGGCAGAACAAATAAGAAATGGGGAGAAAAACAGCTACAGGCAAAAAAAGATAAGCATTAAAATACACAACAGATCCTTGAGATTTGACCATAGTATCATCTACATGCCTGAAATGGGCATTTTTTCCTGGATTCGCTAAGCCATAATCACACTCTAGGCCCACATCAAATTTCAACTGCCACGGACACCATCTCTGCCAAACATACACGTGACCGCACTGATTTTATAAAATGACTTTAATAGAAAAGTAGTACAAGATATGAACAAAAATAAATAATCTTTATCTATTTCTAGCCCAGCAAATGGTACACTGCTTGTAAAATTGGTCTTTTGCATGCAATTTTCCTTATTCCTTTTTTGCTTTTGAAATACTGAGACAGAATGTTAATTAAATCTTCTAGATTAAAATTGATACATTTTTGGTTTTAAAAAAAAAATCGTACCGACCTTTAATCATTCCACATCCAGTTTTAAAAGTTGGCTAACAAGATGATGTTTTACTAACATAAAATATTATCCAGTCATCAGAGTTAAATGTAAGGTCTGTGCGAACAGGTAAATTAGAAGATTCCTTTACTAAGTTTTAATTCCTACGTTGCTGAATGTTTCCTGTATTAAGAATGCGTTTCATCATCTTACTTTCAAAGTATGGCATCTGGCTTTCACCATTCCACAGGGAGGGGAGACTAACAAATACTTTCTTAAAAAAATAAATATTTTAGAAGTACACTTTACAGTGATAATGCAGTATCTTAGACCTATGTCTTGGGGCGTATTTGCATCATATATACCCTTCAAGTTATCAGTACCTTTTCTAGTTGTCTCTATTTAAATTACGGGTCACTCAGTCTTTGGGGACTGTTTCTGCTAACGATCTCTGTGAGTCAGCCAGTGACTCTCTTATTTGGAGTACTTATCCTGCTACAGTGTCATCTTTGATACTTCTGGTGGCTTGAACAAGGTCTTGCAAAAACAAATTGAAAATTGTATTGGCAAATCGTACAAGCAAAGGGTTTGCATGGGCTACTGAAACACAGTGCCGGTCTCGGGAGGTCAGCAGCTTGAAAAACTGAACAGATACACTGGACTAAAGCTTAAAACAGTCTTCCTGGTACTTAAGTCCATAATTACTATTTTGAACATAGCTCTGTTTGTCGCTGCCTGTATATAAATTTTTTGTTAATTTTCCTGTATTGGGAAGCTCTTGAATGCACTCCAGGATGAGAAGGAAAAAAAATATGCTGACGCTCCTAAATCGCGTATATGTTTTTGCAATAAAGAACACTGGTCAATATACAACTGAGGAAAAACTGAAACAGATGTGAGTCCTAGAACCACAAGCGTTTGAATTTGCCCAGAAATGCTATTTTAAACACTCTATATGTTGGTCTACTGTTTTTTTGTGGAATAATGCATTCTTGGCATCCTTAAAAGGTTTCAATATGTTACAAGGTTATCCGGAAAGAAAAAAAGCAAAGGGCTAACGTATCAATCTGTGCGTCGCGGGCCAGGCTTCGCTGCGCGTTTTCAAGAAGCACAGGGCTTGTATTAATTGCACTTAACACAACGAACCTTCAGTTTCCTTCATTCTCTGCAGACTGAGGCTTGCTTTTCATAAACCTGCTTTCCAAGGGGCAAGGAGACACTCCATCCACACAGTAACTTCGAACTAGAGCAGCGCGCTAGCTGCAGTGGTGAACACAAATACACTTTTTTTTGGACTAAACTTCTGGTCATGGATAAAAGCATGTGCCTTTTCAGTTCTTAGCTCTGAGATGTTACAACACCAACAAGCTCTAAAACAATTAAGTTACATGCCTAATGCTCGAAGAATGTGAGCAATCCTATAACCAGCTTTAAGCCATCTGCTTGATTTCTTTTTTTGAGGAACATATATAGGAAAAGAGAATTCCCCTTTTGTTCCGTTACATATAGAAATCTTTTGAAGCTCCCAAATAGTTTGGTTTTGGTAAAATTCTCCACTCTTCTGTTATTCTGACATGTAGTCACCCCTAAACTATCCCTCATGTTTTCTCAAAAACTCTCCACATGAAGTATCTGAAGGACAATTGAAACCACTTACCAATATCCAAGTAACGTTTTATTTTATATTCTATCTTCCATTTGGCATAAGCCTTTCGATGTTTGTTTGTTTTCTGAACCAGTGAAATATACAAATCGCACGAGACAGAAATATGTACATGAAAAGTATAGAATAAAGGCCATAGAAGATATACATAATATCTGAATGACAAGTAGAATATTTTACATTAAATAGTTTCCTTTAAAAACTAGGATTGTTAAACTCAACTCTCTTCATAAACAGGAATCACTAAAAAGGAACAAAATCTGGTTTAGCAAATAAAAAGAACTTACTTCATGGTTTTTGTATAATAAAAACCAAAAAAGTGACATTTTAAGCTAATTAGTGCTTCTTACTTTCAAGATCTTTTGCTTGCAATTCACTGCAACTGCAGGGGAGTGAACATCCTTGTGCAACAAGAGCCGCAGGTGGCTGAGGTGATCTGAGGGCCACCCGTTCCCACGAGGGCTGCAGGAGATGTGTATCTTTCCCAACTTTTAAAGCAACAGAAGTCTGAGATAAGAACACATTTGACGGTACTCTTTGCAAAGAGGTGTCCTGGTTTAAAAAACTTTTTAAACTAGCCATATATGTTGTGAGCTGGATTTTCCTCAGGGACTCAAATAGGTACTATCAGGTCTAATGGGCACCAGTTTCCACTCTGCAAAACGCATGAAGGAAAGGGAAATGCCGACAGTGCTTCTGAGTGTTGAATTATCTCTTCATTCCCACGTCTGTGATGAATAAGTAATGCCCTCTCCAGAAAGGGTACAGAAAAGGAGGATGGGGCGGGGAAGATAAAAGAAATCTTCAAACCAACAATGCACATGAGTATGAGACCTTCCGGATTCCTCAGAAACAAGGCTGCTCCGTGATGCTCAGGGCGTGATGGCATGGAGGCCACAGCCCCAGCTCAACTCAGAAACCGTCTGCAAAAATCCCAATTGGATTGCAATGGAGGACGACAAGGCTCTAGACCCGAGTAAACGGTAAATCTAAATCACTGGCCGCACTGAGATATAATTATATCTATATTTATATATATATATATGTGTGTGTATATATATATATATGTATGTTATGTACAAGAGACTGAGATATCAGGCACCATTAAACCACATTTCCCCCCTTATAAATGCAACTGTTCAAGTCCTCTAGGAACAGTTCTGGGGTACACCTGCAGGGTAATAGGAAAGCGTGAGTGGAGAGTCTAAACACAGGATCATAACAGGGAAACGCTGCCACACCTCTGTGAAGTCCATTCGCCAAGTAATGTCATTAAAACATAGAAAACTACTGCTCCTCAAAGTAAAAGTTATAGGGGAAAACCAAAATCCCTAAGTAGCGAACTGTCTCCCAAGCGGAGCTCCTCTGTTTCATTTCCTGTCCTACTATCAGAGGGGACGCAGTGGAGCTGCCGTTTGGAAACGTGGCCGGCGTCACAGCGCAGCAAGGCATGGAGGAATCGGACAGGGCGCGGGGTCAAGCAGGGAGGGCGGATGTCACGTTTCCCCCTCAAATAGGTTTTCTGCTCTGGTGCAGTGCTGAACTGCAGGCAATTACCTTGTAGCTCGGGCTGAGGATCTGTGAATGGAATTCATTTATTAGTTTCATTGTTATCGTTTATTAACCAAGTATCCCTAAGAAAATTACAGTATATTTTCCTTTACAGTCAAGTCAACCTCCCTTGCCCTTCTCCAAACAAAAAGTCTAGTACCCAGAATCGCTCGGGGATCCTTTTCCAAGTGGATAACCTAATTCCCACAACAGCGTCAAATCACTGACTTAATATAAGGAGTTTTTAAGTTTTCTCTTTTTTTTTAATTTCTGGGGCTTCCCTCCCTGCTCCCCAAGTTTCAGTAGCTACTAGAATGGACCATCTGTAGATGGAATGTTTGAGAACATTGCGACACGTGATAAACCTTTTTTCTTTAAGGGATATGAGATTTTTGCTCTTAGACTTTAAATACCATTTTGGAAATGTTTCAGGCTGGCAGCCTCTGGGAAAGGGGCGGGGGGGTGTGTGGGTCTCATTGTTTTGTTTTTTTCTCAAGACCTTTCAACTTTCACCAGAGCACCGAATTCCTTTTAGTCACAGGAGCTAAGTCACGCATAGATCTGTACCACCCTCCTGCAGCTGGACGCTACCTGTCCCATATGACCCCATAGTTGAGACAAAGAAAACAGTGTTTCCTTGACCTTCCAGATGTGCACACATCTAACTTAAGGTGTGCGTTATTCCCCCCTCATCCTATATACCAGCAAAAGAAGTCTTGTCTTACTTTTCAATGATCCACAAAATAAATATTTTCTTGGTTCCCACCCCCCCTTTTTGCCAAATAATAATTATAATATTAGTAATAAACCACAGAGTTCTCAGATGGGAACAGAAAAAAAAAATGGTTCCGGTTGCAATTCTTGGGGACAAAAAATAAACAGTATTAAAGACAACAACAACAACAGAATCACTGTACTTTCTATAAATAAGTGGGTCCTGGGAGTGGGGCTGGGTGACAGGCGGGCGGCGGGGTGCCCACTACTTGCACACGAACTGGTCCACGATCTCTGTGCACTTCTTGCACTTGACGTAGCAGCACCAGTGGAACTTGCAGTGGCAGCGCTCGGTCTGCACCGTCTTAAACTGGTCGTAGCCACGGCCGCAGCACATGAGCTCGCAGCCGTCCATGCCCTCGGACGTCTTGTTGCACAGGCGGCCCTGTGTGCCCAGCGAGCCGGTGCTCTCGTTGCGCACGCAGTAGTCGGGGCTGGGGTCGATGTAGACCAGGTCCTGCGTGGTGGGCGAGTTGAAGCGGCTGTTGACCTGCACCAGCTTGCCCCGGCTGTTGAGCCGCATGGCCGCTGCGCTGTCGTACTTCTCCTTCAGGGCGTCGCCCACCTTGCGGAAGTCGGCCAACTGCAGCCAGCACGTCTTGAGGCTGCACGAGCCTGACACCCCGTGGCACTTGCAGGCCACGTCCGCCAGGTTGTACACCGTCTGTGGGGAGAAGGGGACAGTCAGCGGGCGAACTCACCCGGGAGCCCAGACTCGGGCGGGGGTCGGGTGACCGAGCTCCCCGGCTGGGTGGAGCCCTGGTCACCAGCTCAACCTGGGCCTGGGCTACTTCCCCCTCGTCCTCCATGACCAGGAGCCTTGTGTTGCCTTCTTTAAAAAGTCTGCAAAATAAATAGCCTCTTAGCCCCTCATTATTACACATCATCATAATAAACAACCACAGTGTTTGAATGGGAGCGGGGAAAAAAATTGGTTCCATTTGTCTCTTTTTTTTTTTTTGCAGGGAAGAACACTGGCAGCAACTCATACATCTTGAACACTCAGCCCAGAGCTGCTATCAGTTCCTCACCTGCGTCACCTGGATTCATCCTCACCACCAGCCCATGAGGGAAGAGCTCTATCATCTGCATCTCACAGAGAAGGGAAGCGAGACCCAGCAAGGTGAGTTACTGACCCAACCACTGGGAAGGAGCGGGGGCGGGGGGCAGGATTTGAACCCAGGCAGGTGGGCTCCAAGCTCATGCTCATGACTTGGCCCTGGGCACCCAGCTGGTAAGTGGCAGGGCTGGGCAGGTGTCCAGCCCAGGTAGGATCAGGGTTCAAATCTTTCCTCACTCTTACTATCACTACTGCTGTGTGGCAGGCACTATCGTAAGAGCCTTTACACTCTTCATCTCACTTAATGCCCCCAGCGAGGTTGTAACGTGGCCTGGATTAGATGATGGCAGTGACACAGACAGAGGGTAAGTGGCCCGCACAGGTCGCACAGCTAGAATGTGGGAGAACCGGGCGTGGATCTCAGGTACCCTCACTCCTGCTTCTCGCACACTCCCTACTCCCTATCTGCCCCTGCCTAGGCGAAAAGCATCCATCTTGGGCCCAGGCGGACCTGGGTTCTGTCCTAATCTGTCCCTGAATTTAGGCAACAGGCTTCACCATTCTGAGCCTCCGTTTTCAATTTGGGAAGGGCACTGTGATGGTTGCAACCTCACAGCACGGTTGCAAGGATACGATCAGGAGATGCATGAAAGTACTTAGCAGGCAGGATGCAATCAGTAAACTTGGTCTGCAGGGTGACCGTCTGGACGCTGGTCCTGGGCCCTTGCCCAGTCACCCTGGCCTCGCAGTAGCAGCACCTATGGGTCTGGCCTCACGGTGCTGTGTGCCCAGCAGTCTGGGAGGTGGCGGCTGCCTATTTATAGTGCCGACTGCCCACAGTTCCTGTGCCAGTGACCCTCCAGAGCCGGCGTGCCGCTGGTACGCTGCACAGCGCCTGTCAGGAACCTGGAGGGCCAGAGTGAGTTAGAAGGCTGCTTCGCCCAGAACAGCTACCTTCTCCCTCCAGGGATGCATAAGGGGCTTTCTTACAAGGGGAGCTGAAGTGTACTCCCTTGATATGAAGTGTTTCAGTCCCGCTAGTCTGCAGAAGGGTTTTGCAAACCCTTCTATGTAACCTTCGCTCCCCTTTGAGGAAAATCAAAAGCTAATGTCCCAAGGAGATTCTAACACGATTTCCTGGTACAGTGTCTAACTTTCCTCCTCCCACCCCCACTACCCCGCAGAAAAACTGTCTTCCCAGTAATCTCACCCACCAGAATCCAAGCACAGTTCATTGCTCCAATTATAAAATTTCCAAAAACACTCCCCCTAGTTAAAAATCCAAAGGTTAAATGAAATTCTATTGAAGGGGCTTTTCCCACTCTCCAAAATCCCCTCTCTCCACCTGGAAATCCCTTGACCATCTCTTCTTGGTTGCTGTAAGCCCCTAAGGATCTCTCCATGAGGGAAGTCGAAGAGATCCACAAAGATGGATGAAAGCACCAAACGGGCAGAGTGGGGCACAGAAGGGTCAGCCATACCTGTCCTGGAAGCGTTTCTGGTCTGAGAAGCTGGGCACCCGGCATGCAGCGTAAGGTGATGTGTCCCTGATGAGGGCAAGACCAAAGTCCTAGGGCCCCAGAGAGAGCGGGACTGGCATGCCCACTCCATGGCGCGGGTCGGCTGCCGTGGGGCGTGAGTCCACGCACACTGCCAGCACCACGGCAACGGGCGGCCTCGGAAAGGAGGGGCCGCACTCACCTGGAGCAACTACCTGGCCCCTCAAGGCACCACATGAAATTCTCCAGAGTTTAGTCTTTCCCTGAGAACCGCCCCCCCCCCAAATAGTTAAGATCAAACTTGAGAAGAAATGGGTTAGCTGGAATGATCTAGATAATCTTTGGCTTCCCGAAGTCCTTTGCTTCCAGTAACTAAGCTATCATTTATCAAGCACTTACCTCAGCCCTTCAATTGAACCTTATGAAATTGGATGTCAGAAATGGTGAAGTATTGGTAATAAGGTACAATCTACTATGTGATGCCAGTGAGTCCTACAGCAACCCCAAGTGATAGCTAACGCCCATTTAACAGATGTGCAAATGGGGAAACGGAGGCTCAGGAACGAACAGACGGAAAGGGATTTTAACCTAGATTTCTTTAATCCCCAAAACTATGGCCCTTTACCCTCGAGCTGTGACGCATTAGTTTCATTAAAAAAAAAAGCGCCTGGGCTTACAGGTCAATCCACTAATTCTCCCCACGGGCTTGAAGTGGTTCTCCAGCCTCAGTTTCCCAGTTTTTAAGTGAGGGGGTGTGGATGAGGGGCCCAAAGGCTCCTTCCAGGCCTCTAGCTTCACTCTGTGATTATCGTCCCTTTTCCTCACCCCAAAATACAGAAGACTGAAATCTCTGACCAGAAAGTTCCTGGCATTTACCTTGGGTTCTGTGAAAAAATAATGGCTCTGGTTTTCAGTGCTGCCAAAGTTAGGAAAAGTTTTCACCCCTTCATTATAAAGCAGCCATAAAGTGCCATGTGTTTAACCACAGGAAAAAAGGGTCTTTTTTAACGATTGTGGGCGAGCCTTTCACATCCGCATCAGGGGAAGGAAAGAATGAAACCGGGAGACTGGGGCTACCTGGCAAGGATTTCCTCTCTGCATACTACTGAGTGGCTCTCTCCCCTCCCCAGAGCATCTCTCTGCACACCTCTGAGTGGCTCTCTGCCCTCTCCAGAGCATCTCTCTGCACACCTCTGAGTGGCTCTCTGCCCTCTCCAGAGCATGTCTTTGCACACCTCTGAGTGGCTCTCTGCCCTCTCCAGAGCATCTCTCTCCACACTTCTGAGTGGCTGTCCCCTCTCCAGAGCACGTCTTTGCACACTACCCAGTGGCTCTCTCCCCTCTCCAGAGCACCTCTCTGCAAATTTCTCAGTGGCTCTCTCACCTTTCCAGAGCATCTCTCTGCACAATTCTGAGTGGTACTGCCCTCTCCAGAGCACCTCTCTGCACACTTATTTTTTTTTCTTTTTTTGTGCTACGCGGGCCTCTCACTGTTGTACCCTCTCCCGTTGCGGAGCATGGGCTCTGGATGCAAAGGCTCAGCGGCCATGGCTCATGGGCCCAGCCGCTCCGCGGCATGTGGGATCTTCCAGGACCTGGGCACGAACCCGTGTCCCCTGCATCGGAAGGCAGACTCTCCACCACTGCGCCACCAGGTGAGCCATCTCTGCACACTTCAGAGTGGCACTCCCCTCTCCAGCACATCTCTCTGCACACTTCTGAGTGGTGCTCTCCCCTCTCCAGAGCATCTCTGTCCACACTTCATTTTTTTGGTGTTGTTTTTGTTTTGTTTTTTTGTTTTGTTTTAGTTTTTTGCGGTACGCGGGCCTCTCACTGTTGCGGCCTCTCCCGTTGCGGAGCACAGGCTCTGGACGCGCAGGCTCAGCGGCCATGGCTCACGGGCCCAGCCGCTCCGCGGCATATGGGATCTTCCCGGACCGGGGCACAAACGCGTGTCCCCTGCATCGGCAGGCGGACTCTCAACCACTGCGCCACCAGGGAAGCCCTCTCTGCACACTTCTGAGTGGCTCACCCCTCTCCAGAGCACCTATCTGCACACATCTGAGTGCCTCTCTCCCCTCTCCAGAGCATCTCTCTGCAACTTCTGAGTTTCTGTCCCCTCTCCAGAGCACATCTTTGCACATTCCTCAGTGGCTCTCCTCCCTATCCCGAGCACCTCTCTGCACACTTCTGAGTGGCTCTCTCCGCTCTCCAGAGCATCTCTCTGCACCTCTGAGTGGCTCTCTCCCCTCTCCAGAGCATCTCTGTCCACACTTCATTTTTTTTGCAGTTGTTTTCATTTTGTTTTTTGTTGTTTTGTTTTTTTGTGGTACGCGGGCCTCTCACTATTGCGGCCTCTCCCGTTGTGCAGCACAGACTCAGGACGCGCAGGCTCAGCGGCCATGGCTCACGGGCCCAGTCGCTCCGCGGCATGTGGAATCTTCCCAGACCGGGGCACGAACCCGTGTCCCCTACATCAGTAGGCAGACTCTCAACCACTGTGCCACCAGGTAAGCCCGCTCTGCACAATTCTGAGTGGCTCACCCCTCTCCAGAGCATCTCTCTGCACACTTCTGAGGGGCACTCCCCTCTCAACAGCATGTCTCTGTTCACTTCTGAGTGGCTCTCTCCCCTCTCCAGAGCATCTCTCTGCACACCTCTGAGTGGCTCTCCCCTCTCCAGATCATCGCTCTGCACAGGTCAAGTGGCTCGCCCGTCTCCAGAGCATCTCTGTGCACACCTCTGAGTGGCTGTCACCTCTCCAGAGCAGGACTTTGCACACTGCTCAGTGGCTCTGTCACCCCTCCAGACCACCTCTCTGCACACTTCTCAGTGGCCCTCTCCTCCTTCCAGAGCATCTCTCTGCACACTTCTGAGTGGCTGTCCCTTCTCCAGAGCTCGTCTTTGCACACTACTCAGTGGCTCTCTCGCCTCTCCAGAAAGTCTCTCTGCACACCTCTGAGTGGCTGTCTCCCCTTTCCAGAGCATCTCTCTGCACACTTCTGAGTACCTCTCCCCTCTCCAGAGCACCTGTCCGCACACTTCTGAGTAGCTCTCTCCCTTCTCCAGAGAATCTCTCGGCACAGTTCCTAGTGCCTCTCCCCTCTGCACAGCATCTCTCTACACACTTCCGAGTGGCTCTCCCCTCTTAAGAGCATTTCTCTGCACACTTCTGAGCAGCTGTCCCCTCTCCAGCGCATCTCTCTGCACACTTCTGAGTGGCTCTCTCCCCTTTCCAGATCATCTCTCCGGACAATTCTGAGGGGCTCTCTCCCCTCTCCAGAGGACCTCTCTGCACACTTCTGAGTGGCTCTCCCCTCTCCACAGCATCTCTCTGCACACTTCTGAGTGGCTCTCTCCCCTCTCCAGAGCATCACTCTGCACACTTCTGAGTGGCTGTCCTCTCTCCATAGCACGTCTTTGCACACTACTCAGTGGGTCTCTCCACTCTCCAGAGAACCTCTGCGCACACTTTGGAGTGGCTCTCCCCTCTCCAGAGCATCTCTCTGTACACGTGTTCGTGGCTCTCCCCTCTCCAGAGGATCTCCCTGCAGACCTCGGAGAGGCTATCTCCCCTCTCCAGAGCCTCTCTCTGCACACTTCTGAGTGGCTCTCTCCCCTCTCCAGCGCATCTCTCTGCACACTTCTGAATAGCTCTCCCCTCTCCAGAGCACGTCTTTGAACACTACTCAGTGGCTCTCTCCCCTCTCCAGAGAACTGTGCACACTAGAGTGGCTCTCTCCCCTCTCCAGAGCACCTCTCTGCACACTTCTTAGTGCCTCTCCCCTCTCCAGAGAATCACTCTGCACACTTCTGAGTACCTCTCCCCTCTCCAGAACATCTCTCTGCACACTTGTGGCTCTCCCCTCTCCAGAGCATGCCCCTGCACACTTCTGAGTGGCTGTCCTCTCTTCATAGCACGTCTTTGCACACTACTCAGTGGGTGTCTCCACTCTCCAGAGAACCTCTGTGCACACTTTGGAGTGGCTCTCTCCCCTCTCCAGAGCATCTCTCTGCACACTTCTGAGTGGCTGTCCTCTCTCCCCAGCATGTCTTTGCACACTTGTGAGTGGCTCTCTCCCCTCTCCAGAGCATCTCTGTGCACACTTCTGGGTGACTCTCTCCCTTTTTTAGAGCAACTCTGTGCACACTTCTGAGTGGCTCTACCCTCTCCAGAGCATTTATCTGCACACTTCTTAGTGGCGCTCCCCTCTCCAGCGCATCTCCCTGCACACTTCTGAACTGCTCTACCCTCTCCAGAGCACATCTTTGAACACTACTCAGTGGCTCTCTCCCCTCTTCAGAGAACCTCTGTGCACACTTCAGAGTGGCTCTCTCCCCTCTCCAGAGCACCTTTCTGCACACTTCTGAGTAGCTCTATCCTCTCTCCAGAGCATCTCTCTGCACACTTCTGAGTACCTCTCCCCTCTCCAGAACATCTCTCTGCACACTCGTGAGTGGCTCTCCCCTCTCCAGAGCATCACTCTGCACACTTCTGAGTGGCTGTCCTCTCTCCACAGCACGTCTTTGCACACTACTCAGTGGGTTTCTCCACTCTCCAGAGAACCTCTGTGCACACTTTGGAGTGGCTCTCTCCCCTCTCCAGAGCACATCTCTGCACACTTCTGACTGTCTCTCCGCTCTCCAGAGGATCTCTCTGCACACCTCGGAGAGGCTATCTCCCCTTTGCACAGCATCTCTCTGCATACCTCTGAGTGCCTCTTACCTCTCCAGAGCACCTCTCTGCACACTTTGAGTGGCTCTCCCTTCTCAAGAGCAACTCTCTGCACACTTCTGAGTGGCTCTCTCCCCTCTCCAGACCATCTCTCTGCACACTTCTGAGTGGCTGTCCTCTCTCCAGAGCACGTCTTTGCACACTACTCAGTGGCTCTCTCCCTTCCCAGAGTACCTCTCTGCACACTTCTTCACGGGTCTCCCCTCTCCAGAGCATCTCTCTGCACACTTCTGACTGGCTCTCCCCTCTCTCCACAACATCTCTCTGCGCACCTCTGACTGGCTGTCTCCCCTCTCCAGAGCATCTCTCTGCACACTTCTGAGTGTCTGTCCCCTCTGCAGATCACGTCTTTGCACACTACTCAGTGGCTCTCCCCTCTCCAGAGCATATGTCTGCACACGTGTTAGTGGCTCTCCCCTCTCCAGAGGATCTCTATGCACACCTCGGAGTGGCTCTCCCCTCTCCAGAGCATCTCTGTGCACACGTCTGAGTGGCTGTCTCCTCTACAGAGCACGTATTTGCACAAACTCAGAGGCTCTCTCCCCTCTCCAGAACATCTCGCTGCACACCTCTGAGTGGCTCTCTCCCTTCTCCAAAGCCCTCTCTGCACATTTCTGAGTGTCTCTCTCCTCTCAAGAGCATCTCTCTTCACACTTCTGAGTGGCTCTCCCCTCTCCAGAGCATCTCTCTACACCCTTTTTTTTTTTTTTCTTTTTTTGCGCTACGCGGGCCTCTCACTGTTGTGGCCTCTCCCATTGCGGAGCACAGGCTCCAGACGCGCAGGCTCAGTGGCCATGGCTCACGGGCCCAGCCGCTCCGTGGCATGTGGGATCTTCCTGGACCGGGGCACGAACCCACGTCCCCTGCATCAGCAGGCGGACTCTCAACAACTGCGCCTCCAGGGAAGCCCTCTGTGCACACTTCTGAGTGGCTCACCCCTCTCCAGAGCATCTCTCTACACACTTCTGAGTGGCTCTCTCCCGTCTCCAGAGCATCTCTGCACACTTCTGAGTGGCTGTTCCTCTCCAGAGCATCTCTCTGCACACTTCTGAGTCACTCTCTCACGTCTCCAGAGCATCTCTCTGCACACCTCTGAGTGGCTCTCCCCTCTCCAGAGCACCTCGATGGGCCTGTTGGTCAGACCTATATAAAACTCAAGTCTGATAAAAATGCTCCTCGTTTTGGTAGAACTTGTGTATCTGAAAAACCCTGAATCCATCATGCCTGCTATCTAATGACACGAGGAGGGGCACGAAGAAAGCAGCGGGGAAGGTAAGTAACCCTGGAAGCTTGGGTGAGGGCCTTATGAGCTGGGCACCTACTGGCATAAGTAACTCCCCTGTCCTCCATTGAAGCCCAGCCACAAACTTGATCCCGGGCGGAGGGCAGCGAACGTCAGGAACATTTTTATTGGTGAGCTGGCCTGGCCAGCCCTACTGTGGACCAACTACAAAGGCAAAGAAAGCTCTTTCTCAGGCCAGGTCGGGAGCACCTTGGCTGGAGGGGGCCAAGGCGGGATGCTTCCCCTCCAGGAGGCCTTTCTGGGGTGTCCACCCCTCTCCAGGGAGGCCTGTGTGTAGCTGCTTGGGGAGGGGGTGGGGGGAGAGTGGAAAGAGAGCAGCAGTGAGAGGCGGGGAGAGACCGGCAAAGCTAGGACGGGAGGCAGAGACGGGAAGAGAGGGAGACCCAGACGCAGAGACAGAGAGAGAAACGGAGAGTGGAGCACAGCACCGCCCGCCCCCAGGAGGGACGCGGCGGCGGGGATGCTCACCCTGCGGCCGGCCTCGTTGTTGTGCAGGTTCATGAGGATGCGCGCGCTCTCATAGGAGCCCTTGGCGTGGATGCGCTCCCGCTCGCGCGCGTCCACGAACTCCTTGGCGAAGCGGTAGCCGTAGTCGATGTTGTCGCCGCAGCCGCCCCACAGCCAGTCCCGCGGCAGGTCCTTGGGGCGCGCGGCGCGGCTGCAGCCACAGGTGGACAGCTCGCCCTCGCGGCAGGCGCGGCTCATGGCGTTGACCACCCCCGCGGCGCTCACGGCGTACGTGAAGGCCGTCTCGCGGCTGCCTGCGGGCGAGGACGGGTGAGTGGGCGCCCCGCGCTCCGCAGCCCCGGCCGGGGCAGTGCCGCAGAGGGCGGGTGGCGGGGGACCGGCTGGCACACCGCCGAGCCCCCGCTCCTGGCTGGGGAACAAGGAGGCCCTGAGCCTCCGCGCCCCCCCCCCCCCGGGGGAAGGCGGGAGACATTCCCCCCACACACGTAGAAGCGACACATGACAAAGGAGTAGCATCCCTGGTACCTCTGCTCTGACACTTAAGAGCCCAAGGCAGGATTCTAAGCAGTGCTGGCCTGAGTTTTCTCTACACCTCTTACGAAAATATTCCAAACTTATTTTCCAAAATGCCCATGAAAGAAGTCACTGAGGGAAACGTAGACTTGGGGTAGACTTCCTTACACTTATTTTAATGTTTGGTATTATTTTCATTCTGAGTTACCTACAGGGCAGGAGCCTGGGAGCTGCAGGGCTTAGAGCCCCTGCAGCAGCCCCTCCCCACTCCCTGCGGCCTCGGTGGTTGAAACCCGTCTTTCCCATCCTCCATCCACAGCATCTAGCCTGTCTCAGAACAAGGCTCCTGACTTTCCCAGAGGACGTTTCTAAACTGGTCCCTAGAGAGTTTTAAATGAAACTCGCCTCTTCTCAAACCCCAAGCTGACCGGGCTGACACTTCTCACTCACGTAGGTGAGTGTCTACTTTTAAAACAGCCCACGGTTCCTTAGTGTCACTTCTGCAGCTCCCCAGCAGCCTCTGACTCCAAGTGTTAGGATAACAGCAAAAAGGAGGAACAAAAATAAAAAGGTTCTTCTTCCCCAAACTTGTAAAGAATATACAGGCCTAGAGGAAAGAAGTTCTCTCCTTCCCTAAAACGTGTAAAGAGTATCTCCCTGTCAAACGGTTCTATAGGAGCCCTATGTGTAAGGACAAAACAAGAGGTAACCATAGACTACCTCCATCTCCACTTGCATGTGGAGACATTTCCACATGTAACAAGAAGTCACTTAAAGTATTGTCCTATGAGAGAGAGAGGGTTAACACCCGGCCAGCTGAAGCTGGACCTGGGGTGGAGGGGTGGAAGGGGGGGCAAGATGAGGGGGTTCCTTAGTTTCCTCAACTATAAAATTAAGGGTATTGAACTAGATGCCTAGGGAAAAAAAGGGCCCCTTCTGGCACTAGAATCTCTTTACCGGAAACGGTTGCTCCTATACTTAAAGAGCTTGCTAACAATCTTTTTCTTTTGGGGGGGGGGGTGGACAAGGGGGGAGAGCACAAGAACAGCTGACAACGGGACTCAGCCCCAACCATCCTGCAGGAAGACGGCTCTGCCCAGGCAAGTGTCCCCCAGGCTGCCCTTTTCTTGGACTTCTGCTCCACACTTCAATCCACAGCCATTTGTGATCTCCCTTCCAGGAATAGTGATGGTTCTGATTTACCAGAGCTTCCCTCCCACATTTTAAAAAATGAATAACTTGAGGACTGTACCGGTGGTTGACAGGAGGATCCAGGAAGTTCCTGTTGGGGGGGGGGGGGTGCGGCGTGGGGGGGGTGTTACAGCTACCTAGCCTGAATTGGCAAGGCAGAGAACAGCAAGGGAGTGGAGAGAAATGAGGAGAGCAGACAGATTCTAGGGAGTGATTTGAGGATTAACGCTGATAATATAGAAAATGCTGTGTCCCTGGACGGGAGACTTGTAGAATAAAGAGGTAGTCTGAGGAAGAGAGAGAAAAACAATCCTCTGGAGACAGAGAAAATAAACCACTCCTGTATATATAGAGCACAAAAGGGCTTTTACGTAAAACACAATAATGCTGCTATTTTCATAAGTCTATCTTGAACGTATCCTTTTTTGGCCCCAGAATACAAACCTGGTAGAAATCTCTAAGCTAACTGGTCATTGCAGGGAAACGTCAGCTTGCAAAGTGCTCTTTGGCTAAAGCCTGTGGATACAGTCATCCTGGATGGAACACTGCTGGTCCAGTTACAGCTCCCTCCCTGTGAAATCTGCATCTACTCCTATTCTCACCCTCCTTAAAAATGGCGCCTTTCTTATACATCTTTTCACAGCATGGAGACAAAGATGAGACAGAGACAAAAGCTGGAAGGAAAGGCTAGCGTGATGAAAAAACGAGAAAGCTTCCACAATGAAGAGTGGGGCCTTTATGAGGCGATGGTGTACAGCGCCTGGACTGGCCTTGAGAAAGGAGGTAAGGGGTTGGGGGTGGCAGCCTGAGTCAGACACTGGCCCCATCACAGGGTCAGATTCTCAGGGACAGGAACTGGCCTCCATGTCCCTGCTGTACTAAGTGCTCTGGAGTGGGGCACCCACACACCTAGCATCAAAGGTGTTTTAAATTTTCCCTTAGCTCATTCTCTTCCAACATACCGTTAAATAGAAAAGTGAAAGCTAAGTAACTTTTCCACTATTGGTGTGGGGTCCATGTTTCTCTTCCATAAAAATCTATTCTGATTTTTCTTCCCTCCATCTCTCTTTTTTTTTTAAAGGCTCTGTCTGCGTTCACCCGAAAGCCACCCAGCAGTAGCTTTCTGCTCTGAGACCTTGGACACCTGAGGATCCTTGGGCAGGGTGCTCCCAGGGCCTCTGTGACTTGCTAATAGGATCTAGGAGGGCTCCCTCCTCTGAGGCCGCCACAAGGTTCCACTCCCGCCCAGTTCGATTCAACCTAGACAGTGCCACACAGCTGAGGACCAGAGAGTCGACTTCCAGGGGACAATTAAATACAGGCCTTTGTACCAAGGGTTCTGCTTGCTCCCTGAGGAAGCAGGCTCTTTGAGTCTTGGACCACATTTTAAATAAATCTTCAGCAGAACTCAAATCCACTTAGCAAATGATAGCTTATTCTGAACATGTTGGCCCAAAACAGACTACGCAGGAAGAGGATCTTAAAGCTGTGCTCCAGTGACTACCCAGAAAAACAGTTCCAACTGCTGTCTTCCTTCCTTGTTGCCATCGGAGGTGTATGATTTTCACTAACTCATATACATGTGAAAAGCCACTCCCATAGTTTAGTGTGAGAGGAAGGCAGATAGATAGGGGGAACATATAAGGCAAAGGTGACGGGGGGGGGGGGAAAGCTGACAGGTCACCATTCTGATACAGCCAAAAAAAAAGTTTTTGGGTCACTCACAATATCAAAATGCAGCAGAATTCAATCATCTTCACTACACTGCCAGTTAACTACATAAGGCAGCCCATAATCGGGGAAAACTCCGGTGTTCCTGAAGCTTAACTCCTAGAGTCAGAGCCCAGTACATACATTAGCACATTTTAATCATTAACAGGAAGGACAAAGCCCTATGAAACTCTGCAGGCTGAGGCTGCAGACCATTTTCCCATTCAATTAGAGGAACAGCTTCCAGTCCTGTATTATTTTAGTTTATGAAGCCGCTTGGCTCAAACATCCACTGACAACTCTTTTTTGTTCTCAATGAATGCACTTTTCAGGGTTTTTAAAAAAGCGTTTTATCCGTCCATGATGGACATTAAGCCAACTTTTTATCTTCAGTCAGTATAAATAGTTAATTGCTTTGATAAATTGCTTATTTTAGGAGTCACTGCAGTCATATTAATTACACAGGCTTGTTTGCATAAAAGTAAAGAGAGACCGAAAATATTCACTAGGAAACACAGGACCACATCTGTCAGACTGTAGCCTATGCTATTCAACCAAACCAGAGGCAAACTGATGTGCCAAATTCTTTGCCTTTAGCCCAGTTTTAACGCCACCTCCTCCCTGAATGGAATAGCAAGTTCAACAACACATTTAAAAATAAAGCACTGGACCGTGAGCCGTACGTTAAAACTTTTTAAAGTTTCTAGGCTGAGATCTGAAGCACGTGCCTTTATATCATCAATGGCCAACATCGCAAATGTAAATTGGATCACATCTGATTAAACTTCTTTCTGGGACTAAAAATAAAGCCTTTAACATATATCCATCTTGATAGCCTTAGGAAATAATATCTATATTAGGAAAATTGAAACCTTGTTTACTTCCAACACATCCAGCATTCTGAAAGAAAGATGAGTTTTTAGTCTGATGCTTGGGCCACTTTAAAGTGACTCAGCTTTCCTCCTCATCTTTCGAGAGACCAAAATAAGTGTTCTGCTACTACTATTTTAAACAAAATGCTTTTTAGAAAAATTAAGTGTGCAGAAAAATGAAGGTGTCTTTGATGCCCTCCCCCATCTCCTGATTTGGGTCAAGAAGTCCAAAACTTATAATTAGATGTGGGGACAGGCATGCACACAGCCATAATGACAAAATTCCCAAGCCACCAGCCTGCTGGAAGACTCCCTCCATATCAAGCTTGTAAGTAACACTAAAGACTCCTCCTAGGAGAAAAGTTTCTACATATTTAAAAATACATTAAATGGTTTCCTACCTATCTGCATGACCCTGCCGAAGACTGAGGTGTTATCCACGGTGCTGCAGTTCCACCTCCGGTGTCGGAACTGATACTGGCATTCTTTGATGCCTGTCTTTGCGCCCTCTCCGATGTACTGCATGTGGTCCTGATACAAGTGGCATAGTTTCTTCTGTCCTTGAGAAAGTCCTGCCAGTTGGCTGCACAGAGGCTGTGCTCCTATGATATATACTTCTGACATCTGAACAGGGTTATTCATACCTAGCGACCTAAAAAACGGGGGGAGATGTGCATTCAAGATTTACGTGAACTCTCAAGGTGGGCCCCCTGAAAACATGTCAGCAATACATAGTTTTAAGCACACAGATGCTTTTTCTCTCCTGCTTGTCCTCATGACAAAGTATGAGAAGGGCTTCATAAAACTCCTCTGTTTAAACTCCACTCAGAAAACAGAGGTATTGTGTAGTCCCCATCCCGCCATCTGGCTCCTCCGTTAGAGTTTTCACTCCCTTCCTTGCCCCTCGCCGCCATATACCTGAAGCAGAATTTCACAGAATTCTGAAATCCACACCAGAGAAGGGGGAAGTGGCAGTTTGGGGTACGGGCCTCTGACATTAAAGAAAATGACTCACTTTGCCCCACAAACTGGACCGATCTGCCTTGAAAAATGTATGAATGCCGAAAGTAGACACAATTAGACACGGGTAGGAGATAGATAGCAGTTCCTTTTGACTGATGGAAGAACAGTAGGACAAGTGTACTGAAGAATACTTGTCCTACCGAAGAAAAATTCAGCCCGTTCCGGACATTTTAAAAGGGCTCCTTATGTGATTGTGAAAGACCCAAGACAGGGTATCCAGTGAACAGAAGTCGTGTTTGACAGTCAGAAAAATGCTGTTCATTTACAGCGAAAAAATATCCAGAACGCCGTCAAAAATAATCCCCTGGATATACTGCAGTCTATCTTCAAGGCCCCTGACGGCAAGAAACCCTCGTTTAGGGACATTCGACTACTTCAAGTTGACCTCCTTTTGATCAAATTTCAAGCCCCAAATACCCACTTGGAGGTTAGCTGTCTTCCTACAACTCTGCCTACCTCAGACCCTGAAGGTTAATAACCTCAAGTGACAGAAAATAAACGCTGGAACTCACTTTTACTGCCTCGAGGTGGCAAAAAGTAAATTTTATAGATAGGCTTACAATTATTAGAGAAGTGAATTTCGGTTCCCCTTTATTACATGATGTCCTACAAGCATACCTCTGAACAAGGACCTCATAGAAAAAGGTCTGAATTTATAGGTTCTGATTCCCTATGGAGCTAAAGATAAGCTTCAAAGCATTAGCAAATTTAAAAATGTTTTGATTTAAAGATACATATATATGTATATATATACCTGTATAAGATATATATATATATATATATGTATTAGATAAATGCACCCAAACTCACGACTCAGCTTTAAATACTGCAGCATTATACAAACGAATCTTTAAATAAAAGAGTATGCACATAGAAAAACTTACCACCAAGAATTGCCTTCTATTACGACCTGGGCGAAGGAGATAAATATGGCCAAAGCCATTAGGAAGAACTTGGAAGACATTGCCCTTCCAGCCGTCCCCAAAGCAACTCCTGGGCTTAATATTCCAATCGACTTCTGGAGAGGGAAGAAAGGAGCAGATGTTTATTGCCTCTCAGATAATTTTCAAGCATACAAGTTTAAACAACGGAAGCATCCGGGGTCTCTTAAGTTTACTGCTGATTGACTGCGCTTCTCCTCCGTGAGTTTTTTGATGGCAAGATATAGGCAGTTTCTTTTTCCAAATTAATCCACCCACGCAACCTCACCAGGAAATCTGATTTCGCTGGGATCCTGCGCGCGGGGCACGCCAGCGATTACAAACATGTCTCAATGCTGTTGAGTCAAAACCCCGGTGCCAGGCGCTGCCTCCTTCCTGCTTGCTCACGTCCCGCACCCCCTCGCTCCCCTCTAGTTCGCGCTGCGCTGAGTCCCTCCTCGGGAATTCACTCAGGAACCCGCTGCCACCCTCGTCCGCTCCCCGACCTGGGCAGAGCAACAAGTGGAGCCGGAATTAATTCCATGGGCGAGAGGAGCGCAAAGGCAAGAGGATCGCGCCGCCGGCGGCTGCGGAGGAGGCGGAGTGGCCGGGGTGGGGGGTGGGGGCAGCACGCGGTGGGGGGGGAGGGCAAGGGGTGGGGGGCGAGGCCCCCGGGAGCAGCGCGCGCGCGAGTGCCCAGCTGGGAAATGCGGCTCCGAATTAACATCGTCTGTTTCATAATCAGTTTACGGCCCGCTTTGGGGCCAGCCACTTCCAGAGGGGGAAGGGCAGCCCGGGTTTCCTTAGAACGCTCTTCAGCCAGACGGGAGGGGGGAGAAGGAGATGGGGGGGCACAGGGGATAAGGGGGAGAGCGAGCTGCTCTCCCAACCAAGGAAAGCGGAAAACAATGCCCTCTCCCCTGCCTTCGGCCTCCTCCTTGGACTCAGTGTACCCCAGAGAAGGGATATACCCCAGAGGAAAGAAGGAGGTCTGGGTCCCGCTGTCCCGAGAGACGGGATCCCTCGGCCCTCCCCGCAACCCTCCCCCAAATTCTGATTTTCTCACTCCCCCTACCGCCCCCCTCCGATCTCCACTCCTGGCAGCTGCCACGGAGAAAGGGGAAAGGAAGCCAAGAGGGGCTCCAGTTTCCTTTGGTCCGGGTCTGGAGTTGACCATCTCTCTATCGCGACACCGTGAGCCTGGTCCTGGAACAGCGCTACCCCACCCTCCAGCCCAATTCAGACTTGGTTGGGTCAGTCCCGAAAGGTGAGGGTCCAAGGCGAGGCCAGAGCCGGTGCGAGTGAGCCCCCGCCGGCGGGGCCAGAGATGCTCCCGCGCCTCAGCTGAGTCCCTGCATTCCAGGGCGCCAGGGCCCTTGGCGGCGAAGGTTCGCGTCGTGAAGAATTTCGGAGGCAGGGGGCGGCCTTGGAAGCTTCCGCTGCCGTCCTCCCCACTGGTGACTTCTCCACCTGTAGGCGGCGGCGGAGCGAGGCGGTGGAGGGTGCGGGTGGGAGGAGCGGGTTTCCAAAATCCCCTTTTACATCTCTGATAAGGGTAACCCGGCCGCGCTGCGCCGCCCGCAACCCCCGAGGGAGCCCCTTCCTCGGAAAAGGGAAGGTGAGCCTCCTCCAGGCGGCAGAACGGCCTGGCCTGGAACCTGCGCCGGAAAAGAGATCGAGGGAACCTAGGCAGCCGTGGAAACGCGAAGGGGCTCGGGAGCGCGCCACAGCTTTTCCCTGCCAGCCGCCCTTTTGGCCCAGACTCCTTGGGGCTCCTCGAGAGGAAATGCTTATGTGGTCCCAGTGCCCGCTACCCAGGGCTCCGCGCCTGTGTCCCACTCGTCCCTAAAACGCCGCAAAGCCCGGGGAGCATCCCGGAGAATAGAAACCTGGGGTTTCCCCAGCCCAGCAGAGAGAAGGCTCCGTCTTCCTCCCCACCCCCGCCCCAAGTGTCAAGTTTCCTCCAGGGGAGGGGGTTGGTTGCGAGGGCTGCCTTCGCGCGCGGCCCAGGCTGCGAAGTCTCCTCTCCCCAGCGGCGGCCAGGACCGCGCGCGCACACATTCATACACACACTCACGCACATTCACACACTCACTCGTCCACAGACACACACGCTCCGACGTGCTTCCAAGGAGGCGGCAGAGATCGCTGCGGGCCGCGCGCACTTTCCGAGCTTCCCGACGGGCGGGGCGCGTGGGGCGGGGAGCGGGCAGTGGAGAAATTGGTAACAGATTCGGCGGATTACTGCGGATCTCTTTGTTAGAGGCGAAGCCACACAAACCGAACCCACTCTCGGCCCGACGACCCCGGGGCGAGTCCACTCGTTCACAGAATGGGGGCCACCTGGGAGCGGGCCATTTGGTTTGTGCGACTCGGGTCTCTAAGCGCCAGGCTGGGGGTAGGCCGGAGGTGTCCCAAAGGGGATCCGGCAGGAGAGCCCCGCGAGTCGCGTCTCCACTTAACCCCGCGTGCTTGGCCGGAAACACCTTGGTCCTCTTCCCGCTCCAATCCCCGCGCAACCCAGAAAAGGCCCCACAAGTTTGAAAGACAAGGAACCCACAGCAAACTCACTAATACATCTACTCTGTAGGGTGAACGTCCCTGCCTGTTTGCCAAGAGATCTGATCCGAAAAGAGTACGAATAAGACCTCTCCGGAGACTGTTAACACCGAGGGTAAAACAAAAGTTCTGGGGGAGAAGCTGAGTTTACCAAAGAACGGACTAAAAGTTTTTGAACAATTTCAGAGCCCAAGGAAACCGACTTTGTAAGGATCCTTGGAATCTCTTCCTAGTGTGCGACAAGTAGGAGGGTTGCGGGCATTTGAGAGGTTCAAGCACAGGGGAGGAGTGAGGTGGGGGTAGGGCGTTCGTTCGCACGCCCTTGTTTCCAGCCTCAGAACAGATCCATAACCCTTCTTGAGAGAGAGAGAGAGAGAGAGAGAGAGGGAGAGAGAAATCCGTCACACTAGTTCAGAGGACGTTTGGGGCAGCAGAAAGCTTCGGAACGCACGCGCAAACTCGCGCGGCACCCAAGTCCGAGGCCGGAGGCCACTAAAACGAAATTCCCCGGAGGGAGGGCGAAGATTCTGGACCCTCGGCCGACGGCGCTACCTCACTTGATCTGGGTATCCCCTGCCACCTCCACCCTCAGCCCCCACCCCCAGTCTCTGGGAGCGGAAATGATGGAGAAACTGGGAGGAAGAAATTAGATTGACCTGGGCTCGCGCTGGCGAAAAGCACAGGAAACCCCAAGAATCCCAGCTCTTAGTGGGAGATAAATTTTGTTTTCCCCCCCACCTGCGATCTCTCCTGAAAGCAAGGAAAGAGACGGCGAAAATTGCAGAAGAAAAATCAGTGGCAGCCACAAAATTGGGGCGTCCTGCCCAGGGGAACGCCACTGTGAGAAGCAGGAGGGGATGATGGGCTGAAAGGAGGTCCGCTTAGGGGGAGCAGACAAGGAGCCAGAGCTCCGCCAAGGGTGCCTCGGGAAGTGTCCCCAGCGCTGAGTGCTGGGGGGGGGGGGGGGGGCGGGGGCTGTGTGGAGCGGAGGAGAGAGGAGGTGGAGGAGGGAGCTCCTTGAGCCCAAATCAGTGCAAGGAAGGTGTGCAGCCTCTGATTGCCCTGTCTCAGAACTGACACCAGGTCCGGTAACAGGGCATATCCAAGGGAAGAACGGTGGCCAAGTCTAGTTCTGTTCCTTGCCTCACCTCATCCATCCCCAGACAAGGCTCTCCAGACTGCAAGACAACTCTCTCTCTGTCTCTCTGTCTCTCTCTCTCTCACACACACACAGATGCCACTTCCACCTTCCCACACAAGATGTCTAGCTCTCTCTAGCCACAGGCTCTCAACTCTGTCCAGAAGAGCTGTTTGTCGGCAGAAGGAGAAAGAAAATTAAAGAACACTTCAACCCCCAGTCTTCAGAGGCAGTTTCAACTCCACTTTTTAATAGACAAGAAACAGACCGAGAGGGAGAGAAAGCACCACTTGTCCTGGACCACAGGGAAAACTGGTGAGAGCGCCAAGGCCAGACCAGAGACTTCCTAGGGTGACGCTCCTGTTCCTTGCTATGCCCTGGAGAAGCGGTACCAATCCTCCTTCCACTTGCCCGAGCCCCATTTGCTGCGTCGCACCCTTGGCCCCTTCCTTATTAACGCAGCCGCCCAGTGCAGCTTGGCCTCTGGGGGCCTCCGAGGGCCCCTCCTGGGAGAGTGGGACCTGGTGATCTGAAGGGATGTGCTTGCAGAGCCAGAGGTGGGAGGAAGAGGCGAGCAGCTGCCCGCCGGCCCAAAGAACCGAGACTCCAAGACGTCCTACCTCAAGGCAGCCAACAGGGGGCAGCCGGTACCGCACAGCGAGGAAGAAAAAGACTTCAGGACTAGCTGAGGTCTGGCGCACCGTACTAACCCCTTGTGCACCGGGGAGCTCCGCTGAGCGGAGGGAAAAGCAAGGGACTCTGGCTGGGCCTCCTGGGCAGGGTCTTCCTTTGTGGAGACGGGCCTGGCTAAGTAAGGCTAGTATATCCAAGACCCGAGAACAACTGACCTTCTACTCCGCCCCAAAACACGCAGGGCACAGATCCACACACTCGGACACACAATTTCCACTGCCTCCCATCGCCTGCGCGCTTTCTTTCAGCTTTGGCCCCTCGGAACTCCCCTGGCAGAGATTGTCTAGAAACAAAATCTCCGCATCTGGCTGGAGCAGCCTTGAACGTTGGCGGGAGGGCAGGGGTTGAAGAGGTGCGATCCCACCGCTGGCTCCAAGTGACTTCCAAACAGTAAGCTGTCCATTTAAAGAAAGACGAGGGAGGAGAAGGGACCCTGATGCCAGGCTGCCATTGGAAAGTAAAACAAGGCCACAGGGTCTCCCAAGTTTGGGGGTTTTAAAAACGGGGTTTTTTTTGGTGGGGGGGGGCTTGTTTGCTTTAGGAAACATCTTAATTACAATTCCAAGCTTATTTTCTAGAAAAACTGAGAAGGGGAGAGATCAAGAAAAATGAAAATAAGGATCGAAGCTTGGAGGACAGAGAGGAAAAGTTGTTCGGAAAATAGCAAGTTATACCGCAGGAAGAAATGTTAACTTTCTGTAAAAGTGAACTCTCGGTGACCCTCGGAGTGTGTGACTCGGCTTTAACATACAACTGACAATTAAAACAAACAAGAGTTCACAAACTGCCCCCCGCCCGCTCTCCCAACGCGGAGGCCCAAATGTTTCTAAAGGACAAGGCAGATTCCGCGCAGGGGGCCGGGGCGCGCTCTCCCAGGGGACAGGATTAGAGCCACCACTGCCAGCCCTCCCCGCCCCCATCACTGCTGCAAACTGCGGAGCTCACCCAGTGGCAACTAATAATGCTAATAACGCGACCCCGTTCCCCGAGCCAGGGTGCACGCTGGCCCCCTGCCAGGCACTCTTAAAGGCACAGGGCCTGCAGCGCTTGGGTCCCCGGCTGCGTTGAGCTTGCAACCTGGCCTCTGGCTGCAGAGGGCGAGAGGTGCGCTGCTCGGCACAGTCGGCCCCTAGTCCAGCTTCACGGTCTCTCAACCAAGGAGTCCCCTTCCCCTTTCTGAGCCCTGGCTGCACACCTTCTCTGTGCCCGCGCTTGGTAAATATTTGTTGAATTGAATCATTATGCTGTTACTGAAATATACAGAGTAAATTACACTCGCGTTTCTCAGGGCAAAAGGAAACTCATCCGTGAACCGCTGTGTTTCTGTCTCGTCTCTTCCCCACTTTTTCTCCAAAGTCTAAAAAGTTTGCAGAACGTTTGGTGGGACCAGGTCTCCTGGGAGGCCGAGGCAGTGCGCGGGGCGGGGGTGGGGGGGTAGCGCGGCAGGGAAAGGGTAGGGGTCCCTGCCAGCTACGCGGGAGTTCTAAGCCTCTCCAGGCATTAGGAGAACTGGCGGGGGAGGGATAGGAATAGGTGGAGGGGGGGCGGGATATTTAGTTAACTTCCAAAAGAAAAAAAAGTGGCGAGCGTCGGCGGAGCACAGAACACCTACCTTCATTGCGAGGGGGAGGGGGCGCGGGGAGGAAGTCGCCGCAAGACCGAGGGCAGCCGAAGAATCTGAGCGGAGCGGCCGGGTTAAGCCTGGAGGGACGATCCGGCGCAGAGCTGCGTGCTCCTCCAGGGCGCGTCGGGCAGGCTCAGGGGATTGGAGCCCAAGCGGTCACTGGCATCGAGTCTGGGTGCCTGAGCCGGAGCAGCGCTGGGATGCGTCCGTGAACCGAGGGGCGCCGAAGTCCGCCTGCCGGCAGCAGGAACAGGGCCCGGCCAGCGCGCAACAAGGGAGCCGCGGGTCCGGCGAGGGCGCGCAGGCGACTGTTTCGCGGCGAGGCGCTCCCTCTCCAACGTCCATCAGCGACGGCGGTAATTAGGGCTTTCCAACCCCAAATGTGGGCGTGATTGTGCAAAATACTTTACAACAAATAAAAAAAAAATCTTCACAAGCGGGTGAAAAAAATGCCCCACAACTCAACTCTGGCCCGGGGCGGGGGGGTGGGGGAGGCGATCCGTGCGCCCAGGTGCCCCCAGTTCATTCACACCACGGATTCTGCAGACTCCTGGCGGCTCACGCCTCCTGATCTCCAGCTCCTCCTCTCCAAGTCTGTGGCCGAAACGTCTGCTTCCAGGCGCTGATCCTGCGGCCGCGAGTGAGTGTGTGGATGTCTGTGTACACACACAGACACACACCCAAACACACACACACCCACACGCACTGCAGCTTGGGGGCCACAGAACAATCAGGCGCGCGTGGGTTTTTCTCCGGGAGATGCCGCTGAAAATGCAGAAGTCGCCATCCGAGCTGCAAGAGTCAGCGCCAACTTTTGTCCTTTCATTTTAGGGTTTGGTAAAAAGGGGGAGCAAACTGGGTAAAAGTTGTCCCCGAAAGTTCTGCCTCCAGTGGGTTCGGGGACGATGCGCGACTGCCCCAGGGGAGACACTGGCTCCCCCCTCCCAACCCCCTTCTTTCCCTCTTCTGGTTAATCCCCCTCTTCCCCGCCTTTCCAGGGCGAAGAGGCGCGCGGGCACCGCGGCCGTGGGGCTAGAGAGGGGCGAGGGCGAGGGACTCCGCGGCGGCTGTTCAGCTCCGGCGGTCCATGGCCGGCGTGGCTCCCCACCTCCTCGTTTGGCGCCGGGACGAAGGGGCGGGAGAGTGAGCAGGCGGGCGGCGGGCGGTCGGGGCACGGCGGCGGCGGGAGGAGCTCGCTCGGCAGCGGCCGCACGGAACCGGACTCCGGGTGGCGGAGGCGGCGCCTCGGAGCTTGCAGCAGCCTTCCACGCGATCCTGCGCCCCACAGACAGACTGACCGACCGCAGGGACCACGTACCCCCCACCCACCCCCCGGCCTCCCTCTCTCCCTCACTCTCTCCGGACTCCTCTTTCCCCTGGTGTTCTCAGAGAAAAAAAAAAAAAATTTTTTTTTTAAGTTTTAGAACCAAAGGCTGCTGGAAAGGGGGGGAGGGGAGGGGAGGGGAGACAGAAAAAAACTCAACTTTGTCTTTGCGCATGCGTGCTGAGGCCGACCTATGACAAACTCTGCAGGATTTTAAAGCCGTACCACGAGCTGGGGTGCAGGGGGGCGGGATACACTCCCTGCTCGATCCCCCGGCTTTTGGCTCCCCATCCCCCAGGCGTCTGCTGAGAGAGAGAGAGGTCCACTCCGCAGCCGCTGCCTGACCGCCGCCCGGCCCTCTGCTCTCCTTCCAAAACCGCCTACCCAATGGAAGCTGAACCCCAACTTCAGCCTGGACCCCTTGGCTCACCTGTCCAAGGCCGCTCGCACTGGGGCTGCACAGGGGGCTGTCGCCATGACACGGGATCTCTAGCAGGACCTCCTTCCCATTCTTAACCTTGGGGGAGGGTCCCTAAGCCCGGGGGCTGGAGACGAGGACAGGCGCACACATCCTGCCCCGCCCCCAGTGTAGGAGATCTGGGTGCTGGGGTGCGCGAGTGAGCATCTGGCTGCGACCCAACGCATCCAGAAGCGACCCGTGATCCTGCCGGGTTGCATCTTGGCTGGTCCCCTCAGGTGAAAAGGCTGCGAAGTTCGGCAAAACCAGGTTCTGCAGGGCACCGCAACGTGCAGGCACTTCCAGACACCTGTGGTTTGGGCGACCCCGATTGGGCGGGGTTGGTGGACGTGTGACCCCTACTTCCCGCACGCCAGGGGCGCCACCCACAAACAGTGGTTCACACTGGAGTGCAGTTCTTGTTCTCAGCCCTCCCCATCCTCAACCCAAGGTGGAAGACACACACACACACACACACACACACACACACACACACACACACGCACACACTGGATTCAATTTCTGCCATACATCTGGCATGCCCTTGACCTTAAAGCACAAAACCCTTGGCCTGGGTACTTGGGGCAGTGGCTGTTTCGTTCTTTCCATCCCCCACTCCAATCTCTGGCTGACCACCCCAGGGCGATGCTGCCCCACCCTCTGCAAGTCCCTTCCTGACCCTTACTTGTCCCAGCTGCCTGTACCCCTCCAGGGTCCTGGCCTTTGCTGGGCACACCAGAATGGCAGTGTGGGCTTCCCACAAACTACAAGAGAAGCCCTGGCTTCCTCCGGGGACGATTTCTTTCACCAGGGACGCATGCAGACTTAAGAAGGGGGAACCCAACTTTATCATAGATGCCCTTGGGACATCTCCCATTCACCTGAATCCCCTCTCCCTTCACATTCTCTAGGCCTTGACCACATAGTGGCTATTTTCCAATTTCTAATCTAGCCTTAGATCTGCCCATGGGAAGGAGGGTCTAAACAAAGAAGGGTCCCCTCCTGGCAAACTGCCCCTGGGCAGTCAGTGTCTCTCCGCAGTTCCCTCCCTCCAGCTCTTTGGCCCAGCGGCTGGCAGCCTGGATTCTCCGGGCTGTGGGGAACACACCCTCCTCCTGGGCTGGCACCCCAGCAATGCTCCGCAGCATGGCTTCGGACCCAGTTCAGCCACGGAGGCTCTGATAAGTGTCAGGAAGTAAAGTGACTAAGAATAGAGTTCCCAAAGGGTGCTGAGCTGAAGCCCCCCACGTGGGGGGCACCTGAGTGCTGGAGGTAGAATGCTTATAAGATCCTATTCTGAGAATTTGCTCCAGAAACACTAGCTACCTAACCACAAACCTTAAAAAAAAAAAAAAGTTATATTCTGAATTATCAGAATAATTGCCGGCTTCTCTCTAATTGCCTTTGTTAGTTAGCCTTTGTTAGCCCCAAGAGTTTCATATCCTGTTTTGCTGTCTTTCCTCTAGTGGGAACTGGTGCTAGGTTATGGTTGAGTGTAAACTCTGCAGTCTGGAGTTCCAGTCCCAAATCTGCCTCTTTCCAGCTGTGAAACCTTATACAAGTCATTTAGCCTCTCAGAATCCTCTTAAACACACACATGACAACACAAATATTGATTTTGTTACAATACAAACAAACAAAACCCAGAGAAATATAATGGCCTCGCCACACAACAAAGAAAAACAGAAACATGATGACCTACCTGGTAGGAGAGCAGTGAAAACGAAACAGATGACCTTGAAAATCAGGGGTGCAGTGAGAATGAACAGTGATGCTTCTGGAGAACTTAGCAGGGGTCAGGCACGCACTGGGCACTGAATACCTGCTACTCTACAAAAAGCAGCTCTGAAAACAGGTTTTTAAGCTCCTTTGGTGGCAAAGCTGTACCTCCCATGACAAGATCATTTATAGTCTTAATTTATCCCAGTTGGAGTGAATGTTCGTACTCTTCACAGATGAAATATGAACGGTGTTGGGTTACCGGGTACTTCCCCAGACCTCACTGGGGCTATGTGCAAACTAAATAATCATATGCCCCATTTTATCTTTCAAAAAAAATTCCAAAATTTCCAACAAACCAGTCTATCCCCAAGCAGTTCAGATAAAGGGCTGTGAATTTCATCTGATGAAATTAATATTGGGTGTGCTGAGATTATACCCCACGAGGATGCAATAACCTCTGTGACAGTGTTTTTCATGGCTGCAACTCCAGTGCTCAGAACAGTGCCTGGCACTTGGTAAGTGCTCAACAGTATTTGTTGAACGACCAAATGAATGCATGAATGGATGAAGGAATTCTTTCCAGGGGAAAATGTCAAGGGAGACCAACTGTGAAATCCACTGAGAAGCTTCAACCAGGTTCTGCTCTGGAAAGTCGGGCTCAGTTGTAAGAACCAGTCCCACCATGGGTGCTGGTTAATTTGGCTGTGAGAGGAGCAGACAGTTGGAAGGAGGCAAATGGATGCCTCTTCACCTCCACCTTCAAATATTCTCGTTTAACCTACCTCCAATTTGTGGAACTCCATGGTTTCCCTTTGCAAACCGTGTGTGCATTTGGGTGTGTGCACACAGATTGAGTCATCTGCAGACACACTGGCAAGGCATCGCCATGCTCCACTCATTAAAAATGCTTTTGAGTCTGTGGAACAAATAAATCAATATTTTTGGCTGCTCTCCCAACAGGGTTATTTCACAAAACAGAGTGCAAGATAAGGAATTTATGAACGATCGCATCCCTGTGCCGCCTTTCCCAGTGGGAGAAAGCAGGGCCTGGGTTGTCATTCTGGGAAAATCTACCCCCCTTTTATGCCCAGCAAATAATATTTTATGGCCCTAGGTTTATGGTGGTGTTTTAATGATCCGCTGTAGAAAGCGGTTTTCTCTCCGGTGACTAGAATTTGTCAAGAAGGGCTGGAGGCCATAAAAGAGGGACGGGCCCCAGGGACAAACAGGCTCCATCTTCTGAAATAAACTAATAAAGATTTCCAAGATGTTTACTTCTCCACCTCAGAGTCAAGACCAGCCGGGCTGCTGGCGAGGGGCCCACAGATGGAGCACTAAACAGGACAAAGAGGCCGGAAGGGGGTCAGGGCTTCCTCACCACCGCATGGCCACAGTCAAAGTAATACCACCACATTGTGTTGCCACTGGCCACCGGCCTTGCAGGGAGGAAGGGACAGAGGCTCCTTTGAGGTTGGAGGACAATTTTGGACACTGGGCAGACTCAAGGAGTCTCTTTGAGAACCTCAGGCTCTCCTAGCACTGGCCTAATCACGGTGCTCTCCTAACTTAGAGCCCTCTTTATTTTTATAGTCAATGGTGCTTTTTTTGTGGGGTGGGGGGGTGGGGGTTCTGAATGGATGCTTTGTTTTTTTGAGTTTTAAGGGACATCGAGGTCAAACAGACCTAAGTCTGAATCTCCACTCTGCCTCTTGCTGACCAAGTAACCTACAGGGGTCACTTTCCCTTCTGAGCCCCATCTCCTCACCTGTAAGATGGAACACATTAGGGGGGCTCCAACGATTGAGAGAACGTACAGAAGGCTTCGGTCCAGCCTCTGCCCGTGGAGAAGACTGCTGCACTGATTTCAACATGAGGAATATCTGTCCCTGGGTCTCCGGGGAAAATCCTGAGACAAATGAGTTGCCTGAGGAGGGTAGGGCTGGATGTGTGGGAAGAGGAGAGAAATATGGTAGGCAATTATACATGATCCGCCGGGTCTGCACGGTAGAATTCAATAAGGAGGAGGCTGATAAGTGCCGAGATAATAATGAGTAATGAATAATAGTAATGATTGCTGGTAACATTTATTGAGCTCGTATTATGTGCCAGATACCAGCTCCTGTCTGAACTCTTTAAATTCATGGCTTTGTTTCACCCTTACTACTTCATGGGGTAGATCCTGTTATTATCTGCACGATATGGAGAAAAAAAGGGTTCAAAGAGGTCACAATTTCTATAAACCCAAGCTGTTCTAGTATTCAAACCCAACAGTTTGAACCCTGGTAATCTGCACCTAAATAACAGAGGCTTAACCACCATACTTTACCTATAAATAAAGAGAAAACCACTTTTTTAAAGGTATCTCCCCGATTCCCCAAATGTGCCCACACTTTTCCCCTTGGCCTCTCCCACATGAGGCTTACCTTAGTGGAAAGAGTCTTTTCCTGAAAGCTTCTGATTCACTCCACTAAGCCCCGAACAGAAAAACCACCAGAATAAGCCACACCAGGAAAGTCTGATTCAAGTCCAGTTCAGTCTGATGGATCTGTCAAAGATTTGTCCTTATTTCATTCACTGGCGTGCCGTGAAGCCACGACTTCCCTGCCCTCATTCCACCAGCACCGTCAGCAGTCAAAGCATCCATGCTCAGCAACTCACCTGGAATGCTGACCTTGTCTGGACAATGTCCTCCGAATTCCCGGTTCTCTGAGAAGGCCTTAGCCTGCTGCTCCTCCTGTGTTATCCCTGACACGAGAGATGAGGACATGAGGGCTCGCCCTCCCCAGTGCAGCTCAGATCATATCACTCCCCTGCTCGAAGTCTTGCACGGACTCCCTATCTTACCAGATAAAGTCTAAACAAGTCGACCTGCCTGACAGCCACATCGTAATGCATCCTTCGTGCTTGCTGTTCCCGGTGCCGGGAAAGCTGTTCCTCCCGCCTGGGCACCCTCACTTCACTCAGGCCACCACCTCAGTGTATACATCCTAACCTAAGGGACCTCCAGCTCCCCCTGCCGGTGGTTCTGTGCATGATTTTCTTCTTCCATCCTGGTCTAAAATGAGCTCATTTCATCGGCATGCCTATTTCTTTGTTTTCTGTTTCCCCTCACTAGAATGTAAGCTCCAGGAGGGCAGGGGTCTCATCTATCGTGTTCAGAGCTGTAACCTCCAGTGTCCGGCCCAGAGGAAACGCTCAGAATGAATGAATGAATGAATGCTCATGCCCATAGCAAGGGTTTGAACCTTGGTAATCTGACTGTAATATCAGGAGCTTCACCGGTATACTTTATAGATACTTTACCTACAAATAAAGGCAAAACTATTTTTTAATGTTTCCCTGGTTCCCCAAATGTGCCCCCATTTTCCCCCCTGGTCTCTCCCACACAAGGCTTACCTTAAGTGGAAGGAGTCTGATAAGAGAAACTGTTTTCTTCTGAAGGAAGATGGCGTTCCATTACTCCCCCTTTTGCCGTACTATTTCTTCGGAAAGGCGATTTTTTTCTTAACTGGCATTTACTTTTAAAAGGCAGCTGGCATGGTCAGTCTTGTTGCCCATTCCATATTGTATGTGGGCCACTGGGCCTCTAGATGCTGGGTATAGGAGAACATAGGTTAACTATTTGCAGGGGAATCCAAGTCCATTTATTAGACTCTCCTGAGAGACAGGAGAAAATGTTGGAATTTTATTTTGTCTTATTTATTTACTGGTCACACATTTCAATATCACGTGCCAAAATCTGTGTATTAGGATTTGCAGATCTGATTTGGCTACACTTGGTAATTACTTTTGTTCCCAAACAACCCATTACCCGGCCAAACTTCTGGGTATGTAAGAGAAGGTTTTCAAATTCTTCAGCTAAGTTCCTTTCTCTGGAAGAAAAATCTAGAAGAGTGTAATATGTTTCAAAAATTTCCGACTTAGGCATGCAGTGAAACTGGTTGGCAGAAGAACACAATCTCATTAGAAAGGGGCTGGATAACGTTCAGATTCGGCTCTAAGAAGATTCCAACGTAGATCAAATCTATCCTTTCCAGATACGAAGCAATGAACAAGTTTCCTTTCATGACCACCTGGAAAGCCTACCTGGAGGATGAGTGTTAAAAATGGATTTTGCCTGAAGAAGAAAAGTGCATCCTGGCATCTCAAGACTACCTAAGAATATGAACATCTCTTTTTGTTATTTTCAGCTATGTGACACAATTTTTAACTTCAAACCAATGATGGAGAAAATTTTTCAGCAAGAGAGATACAGAATAGTAACGTACCTAAATGAAAGGGACAACATTTCACCATTTAGTCGTTTATTTGGAATTCCTGATACCAACCTGTGCACAAAGTATCTAGGAAGCTGAGGAATTTTTTTTTTTTTTTAACTTTTCAGGAACGTTCTGACTTACAATAGCAATTGCACATCTTACTGAATTTTAACTGGAGTAACTCTCACCAGATTTTTCTCTTCTGTGCAAATATTCTCGACCTCCTTAAAAGGGACCACAAATAATTCCAAATAGCAGAATTAAACCCCAAGTCCTTTTCATTTTGTATACATTGGCACTATAATCATCAATGCTCAATTAAGTGACACTGTTATGACTTCCCAAATCTGTCTCAATAAATCAGAGAATTTTGGATAAAAGCTTCTTTTCTCCACTTAGTTTAATCCTTAATTCAGTGATCTATAAGTGTCCATTTAGGTCAAGTGACAATTCATTGACTTTGAAAAACATGAGAAACACTCCTAGGGCAAAAGATCCTGATGTCTCTGAATGTATTTAAAGTAAGTGGTTTTGACTTAAGCAAAGATTTCTACTTAACCCAGAAGAAAAGCAGTTACTCCTTGGAAATAGCACAGAATTCAGGAAAGTGAAATGAATAATGGCAAAGGATTAAACTTACCTATTCCAGCCCGTACATATATCTACCGAGTATATACAGGAACACGATGGCTCCACTCATGTGTCATTTGTGGACAACCCTCCTTTCCTCAACCCAGGAGCATGATACTCTCAGTCATGCAGACGTGTCATAACAGAGATTAGCGAGTACGTAAGCACCATGCCTCCCTCATTCTGCATGCTCAGTTCAAGGATGTTTGAAAATACCTCTTTCTATTTGAAAACGGAATTCAATCCATGTGACGGCATCATCTATTTCAAAATTCAACAACAGGAAATAAAAACAAGTCATAAATTTAGAGTGTCAGTTTGCTGGGACTGAATTATAGCTACAGAAAATAAATCAAAGATCAGCTTAACACATATGGAAAGTAGTAGCCGTGGACATGACTGACAGGCCATTCATTCATTCATTCATTCAGCCAACATTTATGGCTCATCTACTGTAGATCATCAACTATTCATTTAACAAGCTTTACGACGCATTCATTCATTCATACATTCATCACATTAGTATTGTATGTGCCAGGTCAGGTTGTCATGTTGGTTTGTTCATTTTAGTCAACAGGTAATTACTGAGCACTTATACTAGGCACTAGACCCGAACAGGCTCTAGAATAAAATCTCAAACGTGTGGCTGAGGGGGAAGCCCCCCGAATGTGTTTCTACACATATCCCGGTTGTTACTGCTGCTTGGGTGAGGGCTCTGGGTCTGTGACCTCTTAAGGACCAAGTTCAACGTTGGGGATCCCTCCTCGTGCTGGCTGGCCACGCTACAAGTCCCAAGGGGGTCCAGCCAGAGACAGGGGTTTACTCTGACTCCATGGGTCACCATCAGAAGACAAACCCTCTACACCCATGTCATTGCCAGGTCTCCCAAGCACTGAAGTCTTACAGGGGGCTCAGAGAACAGATGCACACTGTCCTCTGTCGAATGACACTGGCTGGAGGTTGGGAGAACTCGTAAACAGTCTCTTTTCTACAATCGTGACTACCTACCCCATAGAAAATAGAATTTCCCCCCACTTCTGTCTTAAAACACTCACTCAGGTCTGTGCTAAGCATTTTATGGACATAATATGGAGCCTGACCTGAAGGCTGTTATTATCCTGATGTTACAGAAGGGGAACGTAAGTTTGGAGTAGTGAAGCAACTTGCCCCAGGGCACATAGCCAGGCTAAAGATGAATCTTGCAGATCAAGAGCCCTGGTTGGCTATAAATGTGTTTCTGGGTAAGGGGTTGGGAAGCATCCCAGGACATAAGGAAGTGTTGAAAATAAAGGCAATACAGAAGTAAGCAGAACCCAGAAATGGAGAACAACAATGGGGCTTGTCGAAGCCCTTGGATCCAGCCGTGCCTGAGGGCCACCTTAACCTCCTTACCTTTCTTTTGTGAAATCAGTTTGAACTGGGCTTTAGCACTTGCAGTTCAAAGAGTTCTGACAATACAACAGTGTTGGGTTGTCTTAGGGAAATTAATATTTAAGTTAAAAAGGCAAATTCAGGTTTAGGGTTAAATGGCAGATACCTGTTCCCTGCTGGGGTTTGGACCAGCCCCCTCGAAACTAAAGGAGATTTGATCTGAGACCATCCTCAGGTTCTCTTGAGACAGACTATCTTGTCAGAGCAGGAAGAAGCCATGGGGGCTGAGCACTGATGTATGAATGGTGTGGCGTGGGAGAAGAGTCCATACGTGAGTCGGGCGAGGACCTCGGGAGCACTTGGAGGATAAGCGGTGAGGTCCAGGCCAGGAAAAGAGTATGTGAGGGTTTTTTCTCAGAGACAAAATACTCTGAGGCTGAGAGACGGACGGTGCAGCCTGTGACCTACGGTAACATCTACAGGACATCTGCCTTTGACGTATTTGGGACTATCAGTGAGGAAGTCAACAATTGTCTTTTAAAAGTAGACCCTCGGGAATTCCCCGGTGGTCCAGTGGTTAGGACTCCACACTTTCACCGCCGAGGGCCAGGGTTCAGCCCCTGGTCGGGGGAACTAAGATCCCACAAGCCACGCGGTGCGACCAAAACAAAACAAACAGCAAAACAAGTAGACTCTTGATTTCTGTGGTCTCTCTGATGCCATTTCATTTGGAAACATAAACGGTTTAAATAAATTAAATTCATTACTTTAAGCCTTAAAATCCAGATACTCAGGGGAGAGAAAGAAGGGACTTAGATTCCCTATGCCCATTAGGAATCAAGTTTGAAGTAACTAATTTCTCCATGTGGATTCATCAATTTGCTCCCCAAAAAAGACTTCTTGCAAGTCTCCTTCATGCCTGGCACTTTGCAGGGCTACAGAGATGGGCAAAAATTGGATAAGGTTCTTGCCCATATGGTACCTACGTATCTTCCCTGCCTAAGAGATCCTCCTTTTCCATGGTAGTGAATATATTCATTCAGTCATTCATTTAATGGTTTTTCATTTATACCAACTTGTATAAATATACATATTAAATATGACCAAGTAAAAGCTCAGCTAGCAGGATGTTCTAGGAAAGAGCTATTCTTTGAGGATAAATCAATGGTTTAGCAAACTGGGAATGTAAGAATTAACACGTTAAACTCCTGCTATACCTTTTTGTTACCTTTGTTAAAAATGGAAATTTTACTGAGTTTCTTCCTCGGTAAATACAGTCTGGTAAACCTGGATGACACAGACTTCAGTGACTCAGGCATGACGGCACAGGGGTGAGAGCTACACACGCCCAGTACAGTGGTCACGGACCACATGCAGCTGCTGAGCACTTGGAAATGGGGCTCGTCCAAATTCAGATGGGCTGTAAGTGCAAAATATAAACGGAATGTCAAAGCCTCAGCACGAAAAAAGAAAAAGATTATAAGATATTAAGAGCGTCTAAACCGACTATGTTGAAATGATAATATTTTGGATATACTGCATTAGAGAAAATATATCATCGAAATTAATTTCTCCTGCTTCTTTTTAACGTTTTTAAAAATATAGCTGCTAGCAGATTTAAAATTGCATACATGGCTTGCATTATTTTCTGTTGGATGGCTCTGGGTTAGAGCAGGGCCCTGGAGTCAGAGTAAGGATTGAAACCTGGTGCCTCTATTTAATAACCGTAGGGACGGATAACTTAGCCTCACTAAACCTCGGTTTCCCCCTCTGTAAGACAGTTACTAACAGTACCTACCTCCCTGGGCTGTTGTGACAATTAAGTGAGCAAATGTACTCACAGTGTTTAGCACAATGCTTGGCATGTAGTTCCTTCTCAGTGAATGTCAGCTGTTCAGAGCTACTCTGCAGTTATCGTCTCCGGAAAGTCAGGAGATGGGGCTAGATCAGCACTGACAAAAAAATATACTATAGGAATTTGCATACATTCCTGACACCGAGTTGTTTCCTTTTAATTTGCCATTTTCCTAAATCTAAAGTGCTCACCAAACGAGGGTGGTGTTACCGGACAGCCGTGATGAGCCAGGTTCTGGTTAAACACAAGCTCTGATGAGTTAGGTTCTGCTTAATTGAGGACTAATACTCATTATAATTCTTCGTGGCATTGAAGAATACATGCAGTTATGGTCACACACACTATTAACATAGGTAATGGTTCCTGGGAGCCTACCATGTGCTGGACATTGTGTTAAGCATTTTCCTTAAAGGTCATGCTCCCAACAGCCTTAAAGCACAGGGAGGTTGAGAGATTTGCTTAGGGTCACCCAGCCAGGAAGTGGCAGAGACGGGACTCAACCTGTCTGTTTGACCCCAAAAGTCAATCTAAGTATTCCTGAAGCAGAAATAGTCTGGGTAATTCCTTGTGGTCATGAAACTATGGTGCTTTCCTCAGAGCTCCACGGACTGTTTAGCTAGAGGAGAAAGCTTGGTTTATCACAGGAATTCCCGATTGTTGCACCAAACAAACAGAATCAGGGATTTCATAATAATGAAAAGTTCTGCTTTCAAAAGGTGTCCATTCTCTAGTTATAAGGAAGCAGAGGACATCCGTCTGTAATAACGACCCCATTAAATGCAACCCTTCCCATTTATGGCTCTAAAATATTACCAGGCAGAAACGGAAAAGTGGCAGAACTTTCTCTCTTGAGAATTTTCCAGGACCTTACAAACATGACCCCATTAATCCACTCAATACCCGGATGAGACAGGTAGTTGGTTGTTATTCTTCTTCTCACTTTCAAGATAGAAAACCTGAAGCTAAGAGAGATTAAGCAATTAGTTGAAGGTCAAATGGTGAGCTAGAGACAGACCTGGAAATGAAACAATTATCTTCTGAAATTCCAATCAAACGCACAAACTGATTGGCTAGTTACCACCATGTGCTAATATCCAGTTAGATGCCCTCAGCACAAAATGACTGGCTTTTACAGGAGACTTCTGCAGCTGTATTTGCCTGAATTTGTATGGATTGGTTTAATACCAATGTCCAAACTGACATCAGATTTTTCCAAAATATTGGCTGAAGGAAAATACAGTTCCTTGCTCCAAATGTGGTATCCATTTTACCTAGCTCGGTTACATTTAATCATACCTACCAGTGCCGTTTCTGGAGGATAAAGGGAGGATTGTTCCACAAAGCCGTCCCGCTCGTGTTTTGTTTTCTTCAGAGATAAGCTGTAGCACAGAAAAAGGTTTAGGGGGCATCTTGCAATTTACCCTTATGTTGAGACCGAGAAAAGATGAACATAAACTACCTCGGAGTTGTACAAAATCTGGAATCCAATTTGCCTGTATTATCGTTCTTCAGTCAAATGCCTTTTACTCTTTTCGGCTGGATACTTTTGACAGTAGGTGACACCGTATGAACCAAAGTCATAGGTTAGGAAAAGACAAGACTTCCAGGTGCACCAGGAGGAATCCATGCTTTTCGGAACAATTGCAAGGACACATGCACAGAAAGTTGGTCTCCTGAAGAAAGTGCTACTAGTGATGTCTCTTGTCCAATTTTGCAAAAGGCCCTGCCCCTCCAAATACCTGGAGCAAATTTTTATTTCTTTCTGCCTACTTGAGTCTTAGGTAATTTAAAATCAACTACTCTGTTATCAATTTCGACTGGTTTGGGGCAACATGATATATCAATGAAACCGTTGTTGTCAGAAGGAAAATAGGGCCATTTCATTAGCTTGGTAGAAGGGCATCTACACTTCTAAAAATGGCCCCATGCCATGCTCTGAACTCGTTCTTTAAGAATTCACTGTGATCACTTTTCAATTTGTTGAATTTCAGTTTCTTTGGCCAGCCAAATAAGACTCTTGGAGAAATTCTTCTCCCATGACTTTATAATTTCTGGAAGTTCAGGAGACTTGGGACTGGTCATCTTAAGAAATTCCAATTCTGTCCCCTAACACTGCTCAACCTGCTCGACTTCAGCTCACCCGCCTTGGTCCTGTGCTGATGTGGACAGCTCCTTCTAGAAACACAAATTCAACCTAAGCCCACCGCAGGAATGCTAGCCTGCTCATGCACAGACACTGCACGGGAAGAAATAATAGTAGCAATAAAGCTTAGCCGGTTTCTTCTTTCTTAAAAAAATCAAACACTTTGCGGGAATCCAAAGGCAAGACATTTTTTTCCCTGTGACCCATTTTAACTTCCTTTCTCATAAGCTGAAAACATGACGCTCAGAAACCAAAGAATCTTCAACTACAGTTTGGGGTCTAAGTCTGACACCTTGCAAAGGAGTATCTTGAGCATTTCCGACTGGAGTCACGGTGACAATCTCTCTAAAAGTCCTAGTATGTTGCTGTCATGGCATATTTCCATGGAACCCATTAAGCTACCTTGTTTGAAGGATGCTGAACAGCTTGGCATCATTTCCAAGCGACCATGCTAAACTGAGAAAGGCAACTCCATTACCAAAGGGACACTGAAAACCAAGGCCGTGGATTGTGGCCAGAGGTGAAGGTACTGATTCCTAACCAACCCATGGCTCATCCTAAACGCTTAATTCTTCTTCCAGATGTATGCAGCACTTGGGAAGGAAAAAGGAAATGGTCCTGCCAGTGCAAAGGCTTCCAGTGGTGTTTTGCCACACTGGTATCAGTCCTTTCTCTGCTTTCTAACCAGGCACCCGTTTCTTATCATACAGGTTGGGCAGCTCTTCCCTGCATTTTAAAATCCTGGTGTCTTATTGTCTACAATGCTTGATGTTGACTTGAGTTCACGTGTTTTGTGGAAATACAAGTGGTAATTACACAGTTACCTGCCATTGGCAACCGTCACCAGGGAAATTTACGGCCCCCAATATCCACATCTGGTAACTGGTTATTAAACGTGGCTGATGAAAACACTGACATGGCAAATGGGATCTGAGCAAGGACTGGCTCAGCAGCGATTCTTGTGAGACAATGGCTGGAGGTCCACAAGAGACCATCGATTTTATTTCATTAAACATTCTAGTATTTATGGCAATATTACTACTAATAATAGTTATCATTTCCATTTTTTGAGAATCTGTCACGTGGCTGGCATTGTGTTAAGTGCCTATTTGATCCTTATTAAAAAAAAAAAAAAACCCTTCTGGGAATGTATTATAATTTTAGGATTAGAAGACAGGCACAGAGAGGCTAAGTAACCAGCCCATGGTCACTTTTTGGGCTGTGATGGAGTCAGGATTTTAACCTTTCCCAAACCTGCAAACTCAAATACCTTCAGGCGGTCAGGCTGGTAACACTCTGGGGTGAAGTGGGCCAGGTGTAGATTTATAGGGAGAAATGAGGACAATGGAGAAATGGCAAGTACATCTAACATCTCCCCAAGTTCCCAAACTCCAAGCCTATTACTACTGCCCTGGGGGAAAAAACCCTAAGACACGGTACCGGCCAGACAAGAAGTATCCGAAATCTGAATTCATTCCACAGGCCCTAGTTTTCCAGCCTTCGTCATCTGAAACTGGATTCATGCTTAATGACATTACATCTTTTTAGGATACTTTTTCAATGAGATACACAGACGGAAACGTGCACAGATTATACGTATGTCACCTGATGAATTTTCATAAACTGAACATAACCATGTAACTGACTTCCAGGCCAAGAATCAGAATATCACCAGCATCCCAGTGACCTTTTCTTGTGCCCTTACCGGTTACAAACCCTCTGAAGGGGAGCCATTATCCTGAATTCTAACCCCATAGAGGAAATTGGTCTATTTCTGAGGTTTACATAAATGGACTCGCACAGTTGGTTCTCTTGTGTCCATGTGCTTTCACCTAATGCTATGTGAGATTCATCCATGTCGTGGCAAATGGCAGTAACTCCTTCTCAACAGCTTTTACCCTAAAGTCTGTTGCTTGATATATTTGCCTGAATACATTATAGCTGAGCCTCTAACGAGGAAGACTTCCTTCTCTGGAAACAGGTTCTAAAAATTGAAACAAGTCACTCTAGGACTTTGTTAGAATTATGGAGAGAGTTCTGTTGTTAAAATAGTTTTTCTAAACATTTTCTCATTTATTGTCTCATTTTATCTTCTCACATACCACGCCAGGTAGTTAAGAGACATATTATTCCCATTGGTTAGATTCAGAAACGGAGGGTACATGCAACTATATGACTGCATGCTACCATAGAGCAAGTGTGGCAAACTAGTTATAAAACAGAGATTTCATCTATGTCTTCATTGCCAATCTAATGTTTCCACCTGAACGTACATCCTGTTCCTCCTTTCTGGGTCAAGGTTCTATTCACAGGTAAAATAAACCCGTCTCCAATGATGTTTTGCTGTGAGTACGTCATACTGCTGTGTGCCTTTGATGCTTCCCTTCTCAGCACCCATTTCCCTTTCTTATTTGAGAGTCCATTCTTTCCCCTTTCTCGATCCACAAGAGTGAGGTGGGCTCCATCCCTAGTGGGGAACAGCACATGACTCCTCCCCTAGGGGTCTAGGGTCTCACCTGAAACCTGGCGACTGTTCAAGAATGGATTACCACGAAGGAATCAAAACTGAGAAAAGGACAGTGAGAAGTCATTTGAGCCCCTGGGACAAGCCACTCCTGAAACCCACTACCTCTGAACTGTTCACTGCATGAAGCCATATATATGTATGTGTATGTCTGTATTTGTTTTTGCTCAAATTGTCTTGTGTTATGTTTTTGTTCCTTTCTTCTTTGCTGGGGGAGGGGGATACTTGCGAAAGAAAGAACTTCTAACAGTTATGCTTACGTAAATAAATACTCGTATTTCACCTCTCAAATTCAAACAGCCATAATGTCCTTATCCAGTGAGTTGCAGTTATGCAGACATGGAGATTTTGTCTTGAATTTATGCAAAGTTTCTCTCCTGAGTCCTGTCTAAGTGAAGTCACAGTGTTGGCACAGACAACATCTCTTTTTAACCCATAGAAATGCTGGCTTTGCCCTGCGCTTGGGAAAGGGTCTGTTCTGCCCACAATGATCACTTCTGCCACAGATGCTGAAGTAATCCAACAGGGGGAGGCAAGGCTAGAGGTGGCAAAGGTATTTTCAAATAGAAGAGAAAACTGACTGGTCCAAACAACGGACCGAATCAATGAACTGTTGATTTAGACAGTTTTGATCCAAAAGACTTTGGGAACTTCTCTAGCCAGTGTGTTGTCCTCTACACTTCCGGCAGAATGTTCTGAGACAGAGATCTGATCATTTATCTCTACACTTTAAAAATCTATCATAAAGTGGGAGGAAGAAGTAAGTACAGTGGAGCAACCTGACAAACACTACCTCGGCCAGGTGATCAATCAAGGTTAACATCGAACAGCCAACAACCGTATCGATAGTATGCACCCTTGATATGATGTGATGAAAGTGGCACTCTACCTCTGTGGTCTTCTGCCCATAACCCATATTCCCAGTCTGACCATGAGAAAAAGATCAGACACATCCTAGCGGAGGGGCAACCTACAATATACCCGATCCGTACTCCTCATAACTGTCAAGATCATCAAAAACAAAGAGAGTGTGAGAAACTCACAGTCAAGTGGAGCCGACAGGGACATGACAACCAGACGTAATGTGGATTCTGGATGAGCTCCTGGAACAGAGAAAGGACATTACCTTAAAACCAAAGAAATCTAAATGAACATAGGCTATAGTTAATAACAACGTATTCATGTTTGTTCCATTAGTGACAATATACCATGTGAATGTAAGATCTTAATAACAGAGGAAACTGTATCTGTGTGGGAAGGAAGGTTATATGGGAACTCTCCGTACTATCTGCTCAGTTTTTCTGTAAATCTAAGAATGTTCTAAAAATAAAGCCTATTAAAAATAAAGTTTATTTAAAAATCTCTCTCTGGATTTTTGTTGCTGCAGGAGGGTTTCCTAAAATTCAGAGATCAAAGTGGACCCTTGAAATGATTACAGGGGGTCCACAGGCACAGTCTGAAATATCCCCAAGCCACAGAGTTAAACATTCCTTCACTGACCATTTTCAATCATTCTGATTCAGTAACAAAGAAAAACTCTCTGTTCAGCCCCACAAACACATTTCTAACCTTTGCCAGTTTCCCTCTTCAGCAAAGAAAGAGAAAGCTTCAGACTCAGAACTTTGTTTTCAATGCTTCCTTTTATTGTTCTTATTTTCATTATTTTTTGTTCTTATATTTGGCGATGGCTACGTATGGAAAATTATCCCACTTACTCATCTATGATGGTGGCATTTTTTTTCTTAAAGTATATTCATTTAAATAAAACAGTAAGCCTATTTAATTTTATAAGGTCCTTAACTCGACTACATATTGTCTTAAGACATAGTAAGAATCTGGCAAGCAGTATGCAAATAAGTGGAGTTGAGAACCAAAGGCCAACAGGGCTCGGTCTACACCCCCTAGCCTGGAGCTCAGGGTCCTCTCCCACCTGGGGACACCTGTCCAGTCTCCTGTCACCAGACGCTCCACCTTGCAAACCCAAAGATGCCTAGAAAATCAGATGCCGATGCCCGGACAATGAGAGCTTAGAAGAAACCAGAGAGGCCCATGGCTAGCAGGTTAAAATGCAACAGGCTAAGCGTTGTCTCAGCTCTCCTTTCACACGTGGCTGGACTTCCTTTGGGCCCCACTGCCATTCTCTCATCCCATGGGCCAGCAGTGGCGCTGATGAAGCAAACAATTCCTCCAAGCCTCTGTGAGCTGGATAGTCGTGGTGGAGACCGAACTTGCGATATGGAAGCACTGCTGGGTGGGTACCAGCAGGATCTGAATTTCAGCCCCATATGCTCCACCCACCTGACCTGGGGCCTGAAGCAGAGGGCTTGCTGAGCACTGGGTGCGAAGCCTGGCTCCACCACGTCCCGTCTGGGCGACGCTGGGTGGGGTGTGTAAGCTCTCTGGCCTCTTTCTCCTTGTCTGTAAAGTGAGGATAATAATAATACCATACTACACGAGGACAGTACCTACCTCATGGGATTACTGTCAGGACAGGTGAATTCATGTAAGTACAGCATTTAGCACAATGGTCCACCAAGTAAGTGTGCTTGATAAATGTGCACCGTTTCTGGTCACCTCTGCGGGCCTCCATTCCCCTCGCTGTGAAATGTGGATCACGGCAGTACCTACCTCATGCGACTGCTGTCAGGAATAAAGGAGTGGTGCCCATGGGTCCCTGGTGCCATGGTCTGGCTCCTAGCAGACACTCCATAATGTTCAATTACTTTTATCTGTGTTTACTTATTATTAGTGTGATTATTCTCACGAATTAGTGACGCCAAGAATTAGAATGTCTCTCCAATCTTTTGTAACAGCAGTTCACAGACACAAGAAGCAGTCAGGGTGGACTTTCAAGGTCAAACATTAGGCTTGTCTATATGCTTCAGTGGAACTAAAGGTATGGGTGGACCTGCAGCTGAGGGCGGCAGTTTGTGAGCTGGTACTCTTCCTTCCAGAAGGACTGCTTCTGTGCACATAGGCGCAGAGGCTCCATCTGGTCAGCTGGGCTCATATAACCAGGCTTGAACGCAAGCTGGCTGCTTCAGGAAGTTCTATGAGGTAAGAAATTCTTGTCCAACAAAAGTTCTTTTTCCATAAAAAGGTACATCATGAAAAGGGCAAATGACTTTGCAGGTTGCCCCCAAATGTGTCTGACTGTGAGAGAATTTCACACCCAGTGGCTTTGAGTCCATAAAGTATAGAAATGAAATGATATTTCCCCTGTGTCATCAAGGGCCAACTGGGAGGAAGAGAGTCTGTCTCATCCTCTCCTCCCCAGAGAGCCTTCAGGGACACATATTCCTGTTTCGGAAGTTCTAGGGACAGCCTTGGATTGCAGTGAACTTACCGTCTACGCCTGGATCAGTTGCTTCCGGCTGGGCCTCAGTTTCCCCATCTGTAAAATGAAGATATCAGGTTACATGACATATACCTTCTAGCAATATAAATCAATTACTGTTTAACTGCAATAATGGTAAGAATTGATAATTTGTTTCCTCGAATATGATTCAAACTTTTAACGAAACCAGGAGCTGATTCTCCACTGCAATCCACAGGTGAGCTGCAAAGGCTGGTGAGCCCTTGCACGGACAATCCTGTCTGTGTATTTTTCTGGATGATTTTGTGCATGTATCCAAGGGATGGCAGGGCTATTGTTATAGCCTCCTCAGCTTTCAGTGTCTTTCTTCTAGACTACAGCCCTTTTTTTTTTTTCCTTTGGAAACTACATCTCCCATATCCAGTAAGGCTGGATGTATGATCCAAAAAGGACCAGTAAGAGTCCCTCTAGAGGGCTGTTATGGATGCTGGAAGAGAGGAGTGTCTCTCTTCTAAAATCCAAGAATACTCAAAGCTGTTGGGAGTCATCTTTGCCACCAAGTGGAGAGAAGCAGCAGGACTGATGTCAACCTCATGGAACGTGCAGAAGAAACAAGGAGGAAAAGAGGAAGGGAGGAGGAGAGGGGAAGAAAGGGAAGTGAGAAAAGGTGGGAAGGAGGAAGAGAGGGAGGGATAAAGAGAGATCGAGAACGAGGCTGGAACTGAGAGAGAGAGAAAGACAAAAACGGAAGGGAAAGAGGGAGGGAAGGAGGAAGGGAGACGCCACCAGTGACTTAATTACTTAACACAGTATGAGCCCTTAGATCCAGCTATGCATAGAGGGAAATTTACACCTTGGCTCTTCCAGTAAAGTGAGTCCATAACTTCCCTTTTGCTTCCTTTTGTCTTCAAGTCCATAGCTTCTTCAAAGGGGGATCCATGACCCAAACAAGATTAGAAACCACCACAGTTGGAGCATTTATTCAAGATGGAATGAACTCGCTTCAGAAAGAAACAAAGTTTATTTGATGAATATAAATAAGGCGATCAGCACAAAGTACTTCTCATACACGTGATAACAAATTTATGAACTGTACATACCTTGTACGTTGTACTTCTACTAGACACGAGGTTACAATGACTGGCTACTACATGCCCACTGGTAGTTTCTGAGGGTTCCTTAGTTTTATTTATTTATTTTTTATATCGAAGTCCATAATCACATGGTCAATATCACAACCCACATGCCACTCACTTGGAGAAATATTACAAGAAGCACTATCAAACGAGGGTCGCTGGGAACTAGATACACTGACCCCTGGCAGCATTCAAACGCCACTCGACACAAAAACATCTCAGTAGAGCTTATGTCAACACATTTGAGGTCTCGTCATAAACACTGTTTAAAAAGTAAATGGAAACCCACTTTCAAATGAAAGTTGACACGCTGTTAACGTGCATACTGGATACACAAAAATCATTAAATACAAAATAGAGACAGTACATCGAAATCAAACGGGGTATAAAGTATAAGCTTGCTTTTGCACAAAGCAAGAAGACCAACTCCTCCTAAATGTTAGTCTCGACTTTTTCAATTTCGTTATGATTAAGGGGGAAACCTGCTAAAGTCTGTGCAAAGGAAATGTCTTCCCAATAACACAGTGTTTGTTGTAAACACAAACTATTTTTAATACGTGAAAAGGGAAATTTTTTTGCTAAACCCCCAATCTCAGAGAATACTACATGATATATAATGAAAAGATGCTATGTTAGACAGAATTCAATTTTTAAGGGACTAAATGATAATGCCCCCGTAAAAGTGAGATCGGGACGACTTTAAACATAAGTGGGGCAAAAATGAGCCCCCAAACAATAGGTGTGACAAAATTGGCACATACTTGGAAATAGCTAACTATACACGGTTGGTTGATTTTTCCGTTTCTAGGACCCTCTATTCCCTAGTGGATTTCCTACTTCCTACTTCAAGTATTCAGTGGCAGGGTTCAGATCAGGACCTGGTTGCAGGAGGCAGTGCGGCCACCTATTAGAGGACACCCAAACCGTTCACGGGGACACGTTGCAGGCCTGGGTTTTCAGTGCAACATCATGTCAGAGTGTGCGAAATACATCTGCAAAGAACTCTGCTCATTTCTCCAGTCAAGACCAAGATCCCTTTGATAGTTAAAGGACAAACTTTTTAAACATGAATGTATTGGATCGCTTATGCAACACAAAAGCTTTACACAGTTTGCAATACTTACGACAAGAACAAAGCCAGAAGCAAGAAACCTGCTCGAATATATTACCCCTAACGCACCAAGGATGAACAGTGCAGCCCAGACACGGTTTCCTCTTCCCCGATAGATAAATAAGGTGTCTGACTTTTAACTATCTCTATGGCTCACGCGAGAGGTCCAGAGTTAATTGCACCGACATTTTAAAAAGTAATAATAACGACTAAATTCAATGCAAGACTTCAGGAACGTCTGCTTAGAATCCTTTCCACAGCAGCAAAGAAAGACAACTATATTTATTAAGGCCACTCATGCTTAAATTCACTGTTTGTCCTTTAAAAATGCAGATTTTCATCCCCCACTTGCATACCTGTGGAAGTGTTTCTTCCAATGACAAGAAAATGGATCAGTACAAGAGTTGCACATGTTTGCCAGACTTGGTCATGAGTTTTATGAAGTTATAACAACTTTAAGTTGTTTTGAATCTTCAGAGGAAGCAGGAGTTTAATTCTCCTTAGTACCATGTCACTGTATGTAAAAGACCTCAAAATTGGGTCTCTTTCCCTGGCATGTGCTTTAAGTAATGACTCTGTACCACAAACATGTTGTGTAGAGCTATATACAGATACACTGCTTTTGTGATTATTCCTCATTCATCAATGTTTTCATGTTTGATGCTGAAAATGTTTTGGAATCCATGTTGGAGACATTTTTAAAAAAATGAGAAATGACCCTTCGCTTACAGAAGATCTAAGCTCACGCTGTTTGCACAGCGTTTGGATCTTGAATGTGAACGAGTCCCAGCTTCTTCGTGGAGACCTGCGTGTACAGGAATGGTAAGAGTCTGAGGCTCAGTCGCATCCCAGCCACGGGGGATGCAGGAAACACATGGAAGAGAAATATGCAGGTGTCTCAGGCTCTGGCCACTCCCCAGTACAAAAACAGGGTAGATAAAACTATGAGTGATCAACTTAGATGCGCCATGCGTTGTCAGAGACACACACCATGTTCTCATAAGGCGATTTCTTGGCAAGTACTAGTGGTTTAAAAAATTGATTTCATTTCCAACCTGGCCCAGAGGTAACTACTGGTTCCACCATCAAAATGTGGTTCTTCAAACAGCAGATTAAAGAAATAGAGGAGGGTAAAGGCTCACCACTTTTGGTGTTTTGGTTTCTTTGTCAAACACTCCATGCATCTTGGGATACAAACACTGCCAACACCACTCACTCACAAAATTTACACTTTTTGATAATCTAATGCATTAGGTATGACCACTTAGACTGAACCAGCAGAAAAACGGGAGATGAAGCTAGCTGTCCAACAGAAGCTGAATCCACAGTTAAAATCCCATGAAGTTCAAATTTATCCAGTGATGTTTAAGTAACATAAGTAAAATGTTATAAAATAATGACATTCAGAGGAGATGAACACACTTTAAATGCCCAAATCCCGACCAAAAAAATGGAGGACCTGCCATGTTTTCCTCCTCTGCATTCTCCTTTCCAACATGTCTGAATCCATGAGAAAGGACATGAGACGATGAAGGAAATACCAAGTTGAACAGAATTGTGCTCAGTAATGAAAGTGAAAACTCCTCTTCGGTCCTGATGAGCGTTCCCGGGTGGTGATAGACAGTGATGTGAGCTGCACTGCAATAGATTATCAGAATATTGCTGCAGAGCTGCATTTCCCCTTTAGTCAGCCCTTCTGATAGCTGCAACAAGAAAGCACATAGTTTAGCAGGGAGAGGAACTGGCAGTGATATTGGAGATAATCCTGGCAGGCACTCCCCCAACTCCCACCCCTGCCCACCCCCACCACTCTCTTTGATCGGGGTTGATTGGGACTGGGGAGGGCAGTGAGGCGGAGGAAGCATGGAGCGACGAAGTGAACAGAAAGTTACATTATGTCCTGCAAACACATCTGCGAAGAGGCCTCTTTCAAAATATTTCACATACAGGTGTAGATGACTCTTGATATGCAAAAGGAAATTGAAAGGAAATAAGCCAAAACTGTTGTAGTGATTATCTCTATGTGATCAGATTATGAATTTTTTTCTCTCCACGGGTTTTCTACAATGAGTATGGTTTTTAAATTATTTTTAAACTCGACTTTATAGATATTAGAGAGTTGAAGATGGTCAAGACACCAGAAATCTTAACATTCACTTACAAACCACCTAAGAGCAATGATTTAAAAGAATACTGGAAATTTCACTCCTAGGTATATACCTGGACGAATGGAAAACAGGGACTCAAAGACTACTTGTACACAATTGCTCACAGCAGCATTACTGACAATAACCGAAAGGTAGAAACAAATCCCAAGTATCCAGCAACAGATGAATGGAAAAACAAAAGGTGGTATATACACACAACAGAATATTATTCAGCCCTAAAAAGAAATAAAGTTCTGATTCCTGCTACAACATGGATGAACCTTGAGGACATGACGCTAAGTGAAATAAACCAGTCACCAAAGGACAAATACTGTACGATTCCACTTACGTGAAACATCTACAATAGACAAATTCAAAGATGCAGAAAACAAATTAGAGGTTACAGGGGCTCAAAGGGAAGGGGGGAATGAAGAGCTATCTTTTAACGGGTACAGAGTTTCTGTTTGCAGTCATGAATAAGTTCTGGAAATGGATAGCAGTGTTGCTTGTACAATGCCGTGTATGTATTTAATGCCACTGAATTGTACACTTAAATTGGTTAAAATGGTAGAATTTTAATGTCTATTTTACCACAATAAAAGCGTAACTTAAAAAAGAATATTGATATCTCCTTAAGCAGAGCAGAATGAAACAAAGTTGGCTGCCATCCCCACATCCCATGACGTGTGTGTATATGTTCAGCCCTAAACATAAATGCAACAGTCATCCATTTGCATACTTCACGCCCTGGGGAAGATGTATCCAGAAGCACCCCGAGTTTTCTCACTGTCCCCATAAGGGTCCCTGGGTGTGGAATACAATTGCAGCCTGGGAAGAAACAGTAAAATGGGTGAGAAGAGAGGACCAGCCCACAACGAGCCCGCAAATGATGACTTTCTTCCCTACTGATGCTGGACTTTGTGCACCTGCATCATTATCATTCACATATGGTCTCTGAATACTTCGGGAGTTTCCGGGCACACGGCAAGTAGTGCAGCTACCTGGGGAATATGGCGGGGAGGGGAAAGATCAAACACACACACTCACACGCATGTGAGCCACTTTTTATATATAGTCTCAGCTGTCTGATCTGGTGGTCGATACACAGCATTTCTCAAGTCCCCCTGACTAAGGAGCCAACCAAAGATCCCACTGTCTGCACAGGTAGGCAAGTTATTTCGAGCCCTTATTAAGCAGTGCAAACGAAATAGGTGGCTTAGATGAACTGTGCTAATTCATACTCTGAGGAGTTTGGTGTAACCCTTCTGGTTAAGAAACTTGAATCGGGGCAAAAAAATGACTTTTGCAGAGCCAGAAAGCTAGGGAGTTCCTAGAGCAGATCATATTACTCATTCTGGCACATAAAATCTCTGCAAACTTTGTATGAAAATTGTAAGTCAGAGCACTCTTTCTGCTTCATGAGCTGTGCATAGCTCTAATTCTTCTGTGCATTAAGCATTTCTTAATCATCCTTTTAAGGGGTTGACCAATATATTAAAAGGCCACATGATTAAAAGGTAAAGAGAAACCCAAAGTAGTACTAAAATGCACCGGTCGTATTTTACAGATGGGGAAATGAGTGAAAAATAATTACAGCCAATGTCCAACGTCCTTGATGTTTTTCCAAGATAAAGTAGCAAAGAACAATCATTTATTCAGTTGAAAGAAAGATTTTCAGCTGGGTAACAGGTCACAAGGCAGAATACAGTGCCTCACGACAGCAACACACTGCTTTGGGGTAAGGTTTGCACTGTGGAAAAGAGAACTCTCAAAAAGTGTCGCCGTTCCTTCCACTGGACAGTCCATTCGCCAGGAGGCCTAATGGATTTGAGGGGAAAAAACTCAGATGACACTGCCAGCAGTTGCAAATTAAATGATCCCTTGTTGAGAGGCAAATAAGCACACACTTTAAAAAAAGTTTTAAAAAGCAACCCTGGCTTCCAGCAAGGAAGCAGTCTGGGCAGCCACCCACTGTGAGATAATCTCTGGCCGGTCCTCCCTGCCCTGGATGGTCACAGCAGCCCCAACCTGTCCCCACGCGTCTTCTCTTCCAGCACCCACTCTACATTGTCACCGGTACAGCCAACAGTGCTATTTCAACAACAACATCTACTTCATTTGCACTCCCTATTTACAGCCTTCACTTATAATCCCATCACCGTCAGGGTGGAGGACGGACTCCAGGCCATGCTGGCCTCTCTCTCTCTCTCTCTCTCTCTCTCTCTCCAGCTCCACGTTTCATGTTCCCCCTACGCTGTACTTGCCTCCGCAGTCCTAAAGCTTCCCTTCCTCCTCATTGCACAGACTTGTCTTTCTGTCTGACATGCATTCACACTAACCCTTGACCTGACCGATTCCTACTTATTCTTCGGTCTCACTCTAGATGTCTCTTCTTTCCTGGAGGTCTTTCCTGACCCTCCCAAGTGTGGGATGCGGCACGAGAAGTCTCACACATACGGCACGGTCCCTTTTCGTGACTTGTCTAGACTTTTACTGTCCAACATGGTATCCGCTGAACAAATGCGTCTACTCAGCACTTGAAATGTGGCTGGTCCAACTTGAGATGTGCTGTAAGTGTAAAATGTGCACCGGATTGGAAAGATTTAGTGCGAATTTAGTTTTTTTCTATTGACTTCATGTTAAACATGATATTTTGGATATACTGGATAAAATGAAATATATTATTAGAATTAATTTCACCTGTTTCTTATAACGCTTTTCAATGTGGCTACTAGAAAACTCAAAACTACAGATGTGGTTTGCAATATCTTTCTAATGAACAACATTGGTCTAGGCTACAAGCTCTATGAGGGCAGGGGTCACGCTGGACTTGCTCACTAGCATTCCCTGTGCCGTGCGCACTTCATGGAATAAGCTGATTCACTCACACTTTCCATAGATACTAGAGAGCACCTAGAGTAGGCAGAATCCTAAAGTCCTCCCCACCCCAAAGATTTCCTGCTGTAACCGCTGACACTGGGACTGTGAACATCGCACAACAATTCCATTTCCAATTCCACAATTCCATATGTATGATTATGTTACCTTACAGATACAATTAAGGTTACTAATCAGTTGGCTTTAAATTAATCAAAAGAGAGAATGAGTGGACCTAATTTAAGCACGGGAGCCCTTTAATAGCAGAAGACTTTTCTCTTGCTGGTAGCAGAAGAGAAAGTCAGAGAAATCTGAAATACAAGAGGGATTTGCTGAGATGGAGGGAGCCACAGGGCAAGGAACTGAGAGTATCCTGAGGGATCCAAGAGTAGCCCACAACTAACAGCCAACAAGGGAATGGGGACCTCTGTCCTACAACCACAAGGAACTAAATTCTGCCACAACCTGAATGAGCTCAGAGGCGGGTGCTTCCCCAGAGCCTCCAGGTTAAATCCAGCCTGGCCCACACCTTGACTCTGGCCTTATAAGACAAAGAAGAGAACCCAGTGGAGCCTGAATGGTCTTCTCCACCACAGAAATGGGAGATAATAAATGGATGCTGTTTTAAGCCACTAAGCTTGTGGTAATTTGTTATGCAGTATAGAAAACTAATATAGCTCCTTTCTGTGCCAGGCAGTGTGCTTGGTGCCAAGAATACAATAGTAAAAATGACAGACAAATTCTATGCCCCCATGGAGCCAGTATTTTCAAGAGTGAGACAGGCAACAAATAGATAAATAAATAAATAAGAGAATGAGGCGTTTAAAACTTTGTGCCTGGAAGGAAATTAATAGGGATCTGTGACAGGCATGCTTAAGATTTATTGACTACATGACAATTTTTATCTATTTTTTAATATAGAAAGATGTCCATAATTTTTCAGTGAAAAATGCAGATGGCAATTCCATATGTATAGTTCAATCTTATTTTTGTATCAACATAAACACTTGCAAATGCATATTCCAGAACATTGTTAATAATTATCTCTGGGTGGTGTTTTGAAATTTTCTTCTTTCAATTTTTTTTTTTTTTTAGTTGCACTTTTTGGATTTTTTTAAACCAAGAATGTGTAACTAGTATCACAGCAGAATTGAAAGCTATTTCCACTGTGAAAAAATCAGTACTGGATGTGATCAATGCTCTCGACTTGGTTTTTTCAAAGGGAATCCTGCAGTTGGTGTGCAGGGGTCGGGGGGGTGGGGTGGGGTGGGGCGTGCAGGCGAGCTGAGTGCAGCAGTCAGATTCTGCCCCAGGACAAGCGCCCCCAGGAGAGCAGGCTATAAACGTGTGGTGTCTCACAAATATTCCTCCAGACTGTTTTTCTTTGGAATAAAGACACCTGCCGGATTATGGCTTTCTTCTCCTGCCCTTTCAGTAGTGATTTGCAGAAACAGGCTGGGAGAAAGGGCTCTTTGGTAAATACGGAGGGGTTAAAGGGGAAACTGTTTAATAACAGTAGTAAAACACAGGCTATTTTTGACATCTGGGTTAATGTCCATTACGCTCCATGTGCTTTCCAAATGTGTGCAGTGTGCCCCCAGGTACAAAAACAGACAACCATTCACGGCAGCTTCGGATGCCCCTGACATTGCACATGGTGCCCACGTCAGAGCCAGCCCCTGATAGGCTAATTAACACAGTCTGAAGAGAAGAGCCGTTTGTTCTGGGGGCAGTGGGCATCCTGTGGAACAGCTCCACTAAGTGACTCTGCTCGCAGGAAAACCCAGTAGAGTCGTTTCTGCTCAAAAAAACCTATAACTACATCTGTGTTATTACTTAACATCTTTTAAAACGGCGTGGAATAGGTTTCTCGTTTTCCTCATGAAGATTTATTTATTATTGTTGTGATCAAAGTGACAACAAATTATGTTAAATCATTTAATTTTCTTGATAGGAGCAACCACCTTGAAGCCGTAATTCAAAAATATGACTGGAGAGCAACATGTTACCTTGCGAGTGGCCTCCTACAGCTCCACAGGGCAATAAAATGTAACACTTCAGAGCCCAAAGGGCTGACGCTGGGGCTGCGGGTGGACCCAGCAAGGCCTCAGCTCAGAATTCAAACTGCTGTAGAGCCTGCTGGGTGGGAGGGGCCCTGAGCGTCTCCGGATTTCATCTTTACCTTTGCTTTCTGTGCCCTGGGGTGCAACTCAGCCGCAAGGTTTTAAATGAAGGGATTTTGATGGATTCAGATGTGTACAGCAAAACGGCAACATACACTGCTGTGCCTCCTGAGAATTTATTTTTGCCATTATCACTGTGGTCAGAATTACTCGCAGCTAACATTCTGTGCACGCTGCCTGCCACGCTGGGCGCTCTGGGCTTTTGAGTGAATTATCTCCAACAAGTTTGACAGCCCTATGATACTGACCTGGTTGACAGCCCCTTAGTAGGCGAGGAAACTGAAGCTTAAGGGAAAGGAATGCGTTTGGTCAAATTCCCATCTTCCTGGGGCTTGATTTGAAACCACATCTTCTCGACTCCAGAGCACATTCTCTTTACCATAAGGCCAGGGCTTCCTAAACCTCGGTCCTTCGTGTTCTACTGTCCCAGTTTTTGTAACCTTTCTATAACACCTGCCACAGTGGATCGATATTTTTCTTTAAAAACCTTTTCTAAAAACCAATTTCCTTTTAAAGAAAGATTTATTTTAATACCATACTGGAGTATTTATCTAATATACCTTACAATAATTGCATAGTTATTAAAATGAAAGTGCTTCCCCACGAAACACCTAAAGCTATCTTCTCGTGGACATGCAACGCCCTGCCTGCCCCTAGCCCTCCCTGCCTTGGAGACCATTCCCACTGCCCTGGGTGGCCTTCTCCAGAGCAGCTCCTGGTCTGTCGGCTGGCCTGAGCATGGGCCACACTCGGGCCACCAGCTATCCCCAGCACTGCCTCAGACGACACTTTAGGCTCAGCTACCATGGGCACTCTTTTCTCGTTTCTTCTCCACGGGCAGATGGCAGCAGAAGTAAAGGTCAGAAATCTGCCACTCAACGTCAGTGTTAGGTACGCTATGTAATTTTTAAAATACTGGTTGAGTAGAAATGTGCTTTTAGTTGCCATTTTTTCCTTAAAATGATACCTTCTTTACCCTGAGAGATTGCCTACAAGCTAAAGGCCTTTGCCACTCTACTCCACAATTTCTTGATCTTGGTACCATGGACATTTGCGGCTGGATAATTCTTTGTTGGGAGGACTGTCCTGTGCATTACAGGATGTTTAGCAGCATCCCTGACCGCTGTCCATTAGATGCCAGTAGCATCACTCCCTCTCCCAATAATGACAATAAAAAATGTCTCCAGATATTGCCAAGTTCCCCTTTTGGCGGGGAGCGGGGAGCAAAATTGCCCCCATTTGAGAACCACTGGTCTCATCAATTGTTTCTGTATTTAACTGGATGATGGTATAAGCATTGTAAAATATGTAAGATAATTACATATTATAAGATATTTTGATAAGCTATGTATATGCATACATGCATCTACCAACCCATAAAAGATACGAGCAATTTTGCAAAAATAAAGATCTATTTCTGAGCTCCCATCATATTATTGCAGACACCGCAGCATAGATTTAAAGGTCCTGTGGAAATAGGTACAAGCTAAGTTATAAAAATAATGAAAATGTACAAGTTATCCGACATAAAATAGAAATGCCGCAATCCTGAGATAGCAAGACACCTAAGACACTTGCTGAGCTCAGTGAAAAGGTACAATCTAGTTTAAATTTATAGCATTCCTTCAGTGTCCCTCTAGGAGTTTGGCGTTTTGCCAGGGTTCCTTGTTAAAAATTTGTTAAACGTGTTTGGCATTAATGCAAACACAAAGTGGTCATTTGTTACAAATTCTATTGGAATGCATTCATTTAAGGCAATGAAGTAGTTACTAGAAAAGAAAAAAAGTTCATTAAATACATTTTAAAAATACAATGATGTATGCAGTGTGTAGCCGTGGCGCCCTGGTGGCTGTATAAATCGCTGACAGAATAACCACACGTTGTGTTTAGTTTGAAACTGGAATCTTTTAAACATAAGTGATAGAACAAAAACTGGTTTTGTTTGTTGTCAAAACCCATGTTAGTCTTTCTTTTCCGAACGGGTTAAAATAACCAGAAGTTTGGCATACGATTTCTAGCATCTCAAATCAGTGAAACATATAGGTTCGAATCATGCTTTGGGAATCTTTTCCGGGAACTGGCTGTGACACTGGAGATGAAGGCTGATTCAACAAACAGAATGCCCGCCTCCCCCCGCCCACCCGGAGAGGGGGGAAAATGCCCGTGTCATCGTGGGAACCCCACTCAGGGAGGGTCAGTACCTCTGTGTCCTCACAGCTGTCTGAGGTTATTAGGTTACCTGTAGAGGGAAAACCATTGGCTTTCATCATGGAGACAATGGAATCCTACGAGCAAATATTCTAAGCCTGGTGTATAGAACTTCCACCTTCCTGTCCCACCCTGCACTGTTCACACAAAGGAATTATTGCTGGGTAGTGATGACTCCTTATCTCCTTCAAGAAACGGTTCTGAAGCTCAGCTTTTGAGGAAAGGGTCTATTTGACATTCTATGACATTTGATCCTGCCACGTTACCCTGCTGCGGATGTGTGTATGGAATATGCCATCTCAGGGCCCCTAGATGTTTGCTAAAAGCCAATCCTAAAGGTGAATAGGAAACTCACGTTTCACAAGAATATTCAGAAAGTATTCACTGCTTTCTTCCTCCCTCTTTCTCTCACTCTCACATACTTACTGCCATGAGAGCATCTGGAGGATAGAATCCCCGTAGTCCAGGGAGCCACAATCCCAAACCCCCATGGCCCCCAAACCTCTCTCTAGGTTGGTCTCTTTCGCCAACTGAGTTTGGCGTTACCCAGGCTGCCCTCGAAGGGGACAGACTCAGAGTCTTGAAATATTCCCCTAATTCAAGAGTAAACTTAGACAAAACCTGGTATCCTGTGTGTGACCTAAAGAAGTTTGCCCTTCCCGTCACAAAGGCCAAACAGGGCCAAGAAGCCAAACATCTAAGAACAGGGAGAAAATACTTATCTCCCAGGAGCAACCAGAATGCATGATATAAAAGGCAAGAAACACACCAAGTATTACAGAGCACACCGTGGTTTTATACCATTCGTTGGGCCCTCTTTTAGAAAACGATTGGCAGACAGATGACGGTTTCAAACTAGACAAAACTATACGGCCACGAGAACACACTGTTAAGGCCTCTCTCAGGGCCTGGGAAGAGGTCTGTGTGCTTGAGGGGCCAGAAGCTTATGCCCCGTTAGATTCATGATAAATCTCTTCTGCTTGCAATTAAAGTGTATTTTTGAGATTGCATTCAAATTCTAATGAGAATAAAGTAAAGCATGTTTTCAAATCCCTTACGGACAAGGATTCAGCTTTAGGTTGATATTGGGAAAGCGCATCGGAGCACGAGGGAGTTGCAGGCATGAGATGGCCCTCCTCGAGAAAGGGGCAGACGAGGCATCCTGGAGGATTTGAAACATGACGGAACCATTTGATATCTCAAGTTTGCCGACCAGAAGTGGCTCGGATGACAAGTGTTTACAACAGGATCTTCATAGAGCCAATAATGGCAATTAGTCCCCAGGATTTGAAGGCGCCCTTCCCGCCTTGCCTCACTGAGGTGGAATGCCACTTACTCTTGGGGCTGGCGACTAATTAGGGGTCTCTTTTGAAGATCAAGGTTTTGCGATCCCTGTTTCTTAATAACAAGGTTGGCCTGTCGGCCACCTGGGTCCAGGCGAGACCTCCCTTTCCCTCTCCCCAAACAGCAGGCACCGCCTGAGGCCAGGAGCAAGTGTGGGCAGGAACACACAGATCCAGCCGGGTGAGCAATTTAACCTCTTCACCACCAAGGTTCTGCAATCCAGTGCTCCATTCAGCCGCCCGGAAACAGACACAGTTGACCTCGCTTCTCAGGAAGGGCTGAAGGCCTGGGTGTGTTGCAAAGTAACCATGATCAAGGTGCAAACACTACACAGCAAGCTTTCATATGGGAAGAGGGGCAGGAAGACTCCACTTCTCCAGAGGAGTGGCGAACCAAGAGGGTCTTTGCATCTCCTTCAGCTCGGGCAAGTTCCAGAAGGAGTTTTACAAGTCACCAGCTAACGAAGGCTGAAGGTGGAGGGGGAAGGACAATGAAGCGCCCCTTCTGGAGCCCTAATCTGTCATCAGACCTGAGAGAAAGGTGCCCGCCTCTGCTGACCTCTTACCAGGGCCCCCACGGCCTGGCCGGATGAGGCTGGGCGGGCTGCTATGCTCTTTAAGACACCGTCAGGGAGAGAGAGAGGCCAAGACAGCAGGAAGAGGAAGCTGCAAAGAATTAAACTCGTGACAGGCTGGGCAAAGCACAAACAGCAGGAGAGGTCGGTCCTTTTGGCTGGTGACACACTCTGGCCTGGGGTGGTTATGGTCACCAAGCCCATCGGCATTCCAAAGTGTCAACGGCTAATGCAGCAAGTTCAGCGTGGTTTTGTTTCATTTCTGAATGCTGGTTGCACGGCGGCAATGATGGCCGCTGAAGGCCGGCAACCCCACTGCCGTAAACAGTCAGCACTGTCGGTGATTCTGAAAATCACTGAAAAAACGCTTTATTTTTGGCAGATAGGGGCTAAATGGACCTTGCATTTGACTAACTGTACTTTAATTTCAACTTGCTTCAAACTTTTTTGTGTTTTCTAAGCAACACCAAATCAGAGTTTCCTCAACACAAGGAACTAGCCTTCTTGAGGGAGGGGGAGACTTCTTCAGTAGGTGGGGAGGGCAACGTGTACACACAAGCCAGCAACCAGCTGAGTGAAGTCAGGCCTTTCAGAGACATATTCAGGGTCTCTGAGCCCACTGAGCCCTGATCCACACCCCCTGCAAATCAAGGTATAGGTAAAAAGCTCCCTCACTTTAGTCCATAGAGTTGAAAGTGAAATAGGTTATTAACTGTGATGCAAAGGCAAATTCAGTTTGCATTTTGTATTGTCTTTAAGCCACGTTTATGAAAAGCACGAGAATCCTTCCTCCCTCCCCTCCCTCCCTCCCTCCTTCCCTTCCCTCTCTCCCTCACAATTGTGAGCGCATCTACCAAGAACCACGCTAAGTACTGGAGACATACGGCTGAACGAGATAGACGCTAGCTCTGACTTTCATGGAACACACATCTAGTGAGCCTGTCAGACATCACATTCAACAAATAATTAAACTGAACATGTGCTTAATTAATTAAAATTGTAGTAAGTACCAAGGAGGAAGAATGACCTGTCAGCATTCTCTGAGCACAGCGCTTCTGACACGTGGCATCCGGTCCTCACACTCTGAAGAAGTTGCTACGATTAACTTATTACACTGCTCCAGAAAGAGGCACAGAGAGGTAAAGACACATACTCAGAGTCACACAACTAGGAGGTGGTGGGGTCACGGGGCAATCACACACACTAGGACATCAAATCCCCAATTTATAGGAACAAATGGGGGCCCTGATCTGATCTGCCAAGAGAGCTGGAAAGACTTTCCAAGGAGGTGATGTCTATGTTGGGGTACACACGCCAACTGGAAGAGAACGGCTTCTTCCAAGACAACTTCTTCTTCCTGTTCCTGTTCCTCCTCCCCCTTCTCCTTTTGCTCTGTGCTAACTGAAAAGTAAGTCTGTGGACTTCTATGTATTCCTAGGGTTTCGTCCAGACTCTCTGTCCTTTGAAATGGATTTTTACTCAGCGCTTTTCGTCTGTCAACACGAGCTCACCTACAGCCTCCTTCAAAAACCTCCACTTCAGAGTATCGTGGCACATGCATCTTCCTTCCCCCTAAGAGTCTGCATTACGGCCTTCCAGCTTCGTGGTATTTGGGATGATTAATCACTTTTAAATATGAAAAAAATTAACATGTCTGAAGCATTCTTCTCCACTGTCAGAGGTTTTGCTTTAACATAGATCCAGAATGTCTCCCTTTCCCAGCAATTCCAAAGCAACGTATCTTCTGTTGGAAATTCAACTGTAAGATCCCATGCAGAAGCCCCAAGCAATATATCTTAACATCTTAATTTCATTTAGGAGGAATGCAATGATTGATTATTTATCATTCTGAGATTGAGTGAACTATCTGGAGGATTCCAATCTATTGCCTCTACGCAACTGATGGGATATTCACATGTCTTCTGGCTGCAGGAGGGATTTGGAGTCCAAGTTGCCTTTGAAGAAGTGGGATGCTAAAAGGATTACTGAGCCGGCGGGGGGCGGGGGGGTCTGCCTTTACCAGCAAAGTATGACTCCAAGGCTTGACTTTCTCCAAATTAGAGCTTCCCCCAGTGATAGCCAGGATGTCTGCTGTCGAGTTACTCCCATTTCTCTATCCCCACACATGGAATCATGCCTTGCTGCCCTTATCCTTTCATAGGTAACCTTAAAAGGCCTGGGGAAACCTTGACATGAAATCCATTGACACTGGTGGACTTGACTTCTCATCCATGAGATTTCTTTTTTTTTTTTTTTTTTTTTGCGGTACGCAGGCCTCTCACTGCTGTGGCCTCTCCCGTTGCGGAGCACAGGCTCCAGACACGCAGGCTCAGTGGCCATGGCTCACGGGCCCAGCCGCTCTGCGGCATGTGGGATCCTCCCGGACTGGGGCACGAACCCGTGTCCCCTGCATCGGCAGGCGGACTCTCAACCACTGCGCCGCCAGGGAAGCCCCATGAGATTTCTATTTAACTGAAAGCTGCTTTGTCAGAAAGGAACTGTTACCACAGTATAAACAAAATGGCACCTTCCTGGGACATCTGGGTCAGACCATTGGCCTCATAGCTGCCATTCTGGTTGCCACACAAGACATCATTAATACCTCTTCATGTTGGTACTGTTGCTTGGTCAGCAGGAGAATTGGCCAAAATGTTAGAGAACAAGACTTTTGGAGTGTCTACAGTACCACTGATCTTCTGCTAGATGTGTGGGTGAGAGTGGGCAACAAAAACATGGTCCTCAAGTCCAAGTACGTGTTCTATAATGATAAATCCAAACTGAGTACCTACTATGTGTTTTACGCAGTGTAGGTTTTAAGAAATACTCACAGAACAAGATGCCTCCAAAATCACAACCCATCTCCGCAAACACACACTTGTGTAGCTTGCTCGGGAATCTCATTGCCCAGTGGACCACCTCACAAAGAAAAAATGACATTCGCTCCAGAGAATGAAAAGTTTGGGACAAGCAGAGGTTATTTCAGAGGGAATCTAAGGCCAGTCACATCTGCACAGTGCTCAACAGCAGACATGCTCTCTAGTTTGAATTTACATTTAAATTCCATGTCGAAGTCTGCCCCTGTAGGTCTGCACAGAGCACAAGGCCAGTGGCTGCAGCCCTAGGTCTTCCATCTCCAGCTCCTGCTCGGGGATGTAAGTGAACTCTGTAACCGGCACTGGGACTGAGGGGCTCTGAGTGAAACTGAAAGAGGGTTAACAATAGGCCCCTCAAGGGGACCCATTCTCCCATCTGTTATGAGGCTTCTGGCTATCACAAATGTTTCCAACTTAGATGTGCAGGTGCCCTGAGAGGGAACTCCAGCACTGCTTTTGTCACTGGTCACTTTGAAGATTAAAGAGGGGAAAACGCATTTTCATAATACATGAACTCGCCGGAAGTTTCCCTATTAAATCCCAAGGTCCTGGTAGGTGGGGGCTATGTTTAACTCTTCCAAGACAGACCTGGCATCCGGGACGGAGGGCCAGGAAACGCCTTGGGAAAGAACGGGGCCAGAGATCAAGGAGCTGGGACAGGACAAAGTAGACACGTGAGGCATGACACCAGCTGGTCCTGGGTCCCTTGGAGTCACTTCCAAAGCCCAATATGGCAGGACTCCAAAGTCCTCCAGCAGTCCCCAGGGGACCCAAGGATACACCAGAGGCCTCGACTTTGCGGCAGAGGACTTCCTTAGGATTCGGCCCCATGGAATGTCGCAAACCCCTGCAAGAGCACAGGAAAGTCCTGACTGGCAGTGCCAATCTATGAGTACAGATCTGTACTGCAGGAGGGGGCACAGGGCTGGGTCCTCGTTCAGGGCTTTTTCAGGGCAGTTCCTTCTGCCTGGAGCACTTTCTCCATCGCCCTTTACCTGGCTACCTCCTGTTCAGGTGTCAGCTTAAATGCCACTTCTTCAGGGGAGGGTCTTCCCTGACTGCTGTTCCTGGTCAAATCTCCCTGCCCAGCTCTCCCTCAGCCCTCCCCGCCTCTCCCTCACGCCCCTGCTTCAGAACAATCTGGAGTCGTGCGTCTGTGTCAGTACTTGATTAACGTCTGACGTAGCCTCAGTTGCCTTCAGGAGGACAGACTGTGTAGACCTTTCTCATCACAGTATTTCATATACGCCTTCCACACAGTGGGTGCCCAATAACTATTTCAGTGGATTAAAGGGAGAAGTGAATCCACTGATGATAACAAACGTTTATCGAATGCTTACTACATGCCCGGAAGAGTCCGAAATGCTTTACAGCAGTGATTTTCAACTTTGGCACTGCTGACATTTGGGGTGGATAACCCTTTGCTGTGGGGGGCTGTCCTGTGCTTTGTACAATGTTTAGCAGCGTCCCTGGCCTCCACCTGCTAGATGCCAGTAGCACGCCTCCCCTTCCGCTTCACGACAATCAAAAATGTCTCCAGACATTGCCAAAGCCTCCTGGGAGGGCAACCTCAGCCCCTACTCCCTGCTGAGAACCACTGACGCACACACCTCAACCCACTTAATCTTCCACAGTTACCCCATGAACTGGGCACCATTGGTCTTCTCCTGTTAGAGTTAAGAAAACGGAGGCTCAGAGAGGTTAAGTAACTTGCCCGAAGTCACAACACCAGCAGGAAGTGGAACTGGGACACGGGAAATTCAGTTGCTCAATTTGAAGAGGTGTTGGAATGAGAAAGGGCTGGCCCCCCGGTCACACAGGTGACAGGTGGCCACTGGGGGACCAGGACCTGGCCTTTCCTACCTTCGCCCAGTGAGCTTCTTGGCTGTGGCCCTGGGGTGCCTTTTCAGACTGTCCCAAACCAGGACATTGGTGCTGGCCTTTCAGAAGGACTCCTCATAGACCAGAAGCAGCTGCACATCTTCTGTTCAGTGACTGCTTCTCTTTCCCGAGTCAGTGGCCAGTGATGCCAGACCCTCCGGGAGCAAGGCTGTTAGGAACCAGCAAGGTGAGGTCAAGGGCACCTCACTCCCAGGCATGTGGGATGTGATGGGGAAGTGGGGACTCAGACCCAGGTCTGCCTGCATCTGAGCATGGTGGGGAGCAAGCCCTGGACTGTGGTGCAGCCATGCTGAGTAGCAGTCCAAGTTCGGGCACGGTCTACCTTTCTTGCACCTGCTCAAGTGACTCCACTCGACCCTCGACCTCTCATCCAAGGGTGAGTGGGAGGGGTGAGACTGTCCACCTCAGAGGGTTACCCTGAGACAGGGCCTAACAGAAGCTTTGCACACGTGAACTGCCTACCACTTTTTCCTCTTCTTAGTTTGAGTGATCTCTGGTAAATCACGTAACCTCTCTGAGCCTCAGTTTTTTCATCTACAAAGCAAAGATAATAATTCTAACCTCTCCAGGTAGCTGAGAAGATAAAAGAAAATGAGCTTGCTGATAAAGCCCCTAGATCAGCGCCTGACATGTAATAGGCGTTAATTAGCAGTCGTTCTTGTCACCTTCCCCTCTACACTAGCCCACATACAGTAGAGAGGGACGGGCATCAGGACCAGCTTGATCCAGAGTGTGGAAAGTACCAGCCCGGGGTGTTCGTGCCTAGCTTATGCATGGGGTTGGACCAGGGCCTGGGCATTTCATGAAAGGAAGCATGCAGAGCAAAGAGGGAGCACATCAGAGGAGCCTAGAAGGAGCAGTGGCCGAAGGAACCCAAAGCTTCTCCCAAACTGCAAATTCCATGCCTCCAACCTGGAGCACCTCCGGCAGCCGGCCGCACTGGCAGCCTCCCCCTTTCTCCTTGGGCTCTTCCTGTTGGCACAGCCCAGCCGCTTTATAAAGCTTCAGGAGAGTTTTTTCATGGCTCCAGCTGTTAGATAAACTTTCAGGGATATTTCTGTGGCAGGTACAAACCTGGACAGGAAGCCTCGGGAAGAAATCCTAAATTAATTATATGTCAACATTTAAGCCACAAGAAGGAGCAGTTGTCATAAATTTTGGGGAGGTTAGAATCCAATTTTAGTGGTAAATGGGAGCGAGCTCGCTGACTCACTTGTGAACTGGTGCCAACAGAATGATATATTTTACGTTCTTTCACGGTTTGTTTTGGCTAAACACAATGAATAAAGGGGGAGGGGCTTACAGTTTTTACTCTTTAGCGGGCCGATATGTTCAATCATGCAAAAGAGCTACATCACACATGTGCCAAAGTAGAAGAAATGAGCTCGACTCAGCCACTTTTTCTGTTGCCTTCCACCTCTGTTGAGAAAGGAGATGGGGCTGAAAACTCAACACAAGGCCACAGGCACTACGGTCACCTTCAGTGGGACCCGACGCCAGATATTCCCAGCAACAAATCAAGGCTCCCCTAGGAACTGTCCTCCTGGTTGATCTTCAGTTCTGACCAAACCCTGGTACGGTAAGGGTCTCCGAAACATCAGTTCTCTGAGCACTTGTCACAGGTTAAACCTGGTGTCAGGCGGTCATTGGCAGAAAGGTAAAAAAAGTCTCCTTTGATCTCCACAAAATTAGGAATGTGGCTGGGTACTATGATTATTTTTGCTTTCTGCTTTCTTCCTTCTTCATTCCTTCAATTGGTTATTCAACTCAGGAAGCATTTATTTCTGCTGCCATGAGCTAGGACTGGAGGTTCAATGGAGAATAAGACACAGACCCTGATCTTAGAGTCTGGCGGCTAAGTCGGAGGCATGGCTGGGTAAAGAGACGACTGCAGTACAGTGTGATGTGTGAGCGAATGGGGACGGGTGGGGAGGGAGCCCGGGAGGCACCTGATACAGTGTCTGGGAGGGTCAGCAAAGACCCCACAGAGGAGATGACTTCCAGGTTGAGAGGTGAGGGGTAAGAAGCGGGAGTAACCACAGGAAGAGGGCAGACCGTTCTGACTAGCGGGTCAACGTATGTAAGCGCACGGCCTGACGTAGAGCCAGACCGAGGCCTGCTCAGAGGACTGGAAGCACCAAGGACAGTCAAACACAGAATGTAGGTGGGGAAGCAATGTTGCAGGCATCGAGGAAAGCCAGGCCGAGCGGGGCAGGAGATTGGACACTTCCCCGGGGGCAACGGGGCACCACGGCAGGGAAGTGATCTGGCCAGGTGTGGGATTTAGGAAGGTCCCTTCAGGCAACGTGGAGGCTGGATGGTGGCAATTGGTGAGGCTGCGGGGAGGAGGTACATACCCTTCCTCAAGGGAAAATCAACCCGCTGAGTGGCGGTATGGGTTGAACTGTGTCCCCTAAAAGGAGATGTTTAAGTCCTAATCCCTGGTACGTGTGAATGTGACTTTGTTTGGAAATAGGGTCTTTATAGATGTCATCAAATTAAGATGAGGTTAGGGCTTCTCTGGTGGCGCAGTGGTTGAGAGTCTGCCTGCCGATGCAGGGGACACGGGTTCGTGCCCCGGTCTGGGAAGATCCCACATGCCGCGGAGCGGCTGGGGCCGTGAGCCATGGCCGCTGAGCCTGCGCGTCCGGAGCCTGTGCTCTGCAATGGGAGAGGCCACGACAGTGAGAGGCCCGCGTACCGCAAAAAAAAAAAATTAAGATGAGGTTAGAGTGGATGAGGGTGGGCCTTAATCCAATGACTGGTGTCCTTCCAAGAAGAGGGAACTTTGGACACAGAGACACAGGGAATACACACAAGGAGAAGAGCATGTGACAATGGAGGCAGAGATTAGAGTGAGGTATCTGTAAGTCAAGGAACACCAAGGATTACCAGCAACCACCAGAAACTAGGAAGAGCCTCCAAAGAGAGTGCGGCCCTGCCAACACCTTGATTTTGGACTTCTGGACTCCAGAAACTTGAGAGAATACATCTGTTGCCTTAAACCACCAAGTCGATGACACTTTGTCACAGCAGCTCTAGCGAACTAACACAGGGGTCATGGTGGAGTCTTGCTGTTCTGCTCCCACCAGCATCAAAACTCCAAGCTGCCTGTGTGCTGAGACAGCTGGGGTCCATATGGGAGACGGTCATCTGAGATCCAAGAAGCATCTACCCTTGACTCTGGTCCCCTTTGACCTGCTTGGTGGCCTGTGATGGGCCTCTCCCAAGGGTGGCCATCCGTGAGAGAGTTAGCACCAAAAGTCAATATTTGTCCACAGGCAACAGTTGTGTTTGCACTATGAAAGCCCCAACAGGTTTTTACAGAGATTTCAAGCCGTGTGGTCTTCAGGCCATGAAGTAACCCTGTCCTGAAGAAACCCCTGAAGATGAGCCAGGAGGGGTGAAAGTCCCAAACAGTACGCTCTGACAGCCAGTGGCTCAGGAGGCGCGAGGGGACTGGTCCCAGGGCCAGGATCTTCCGGGGCGCTCTGCAGACAATCGCTGTGCTTGTACTGCTGGCAGGCTGGACTTCCTCACGTGGCTCCTCTGAGGCTCCTGAGCCCTCCCTCTGTGCTGATCAGCTATTCCCAGCTGGAAGCGCTAATGTCATCCGCGTCCCAGAGACGCCAGCTGATACAGCTGATGGGACTGCTGGCCATCAGGAGTGCACATGTCCCCACACCTCGTGTGGGAGGAGATGCCTTGCCACCCTGGTTTTGACTGGGTGGGGCTGGGGGTTCAGGAAGCATCTGCAGGGCCGCTCAGTGCCAAGGGCAGTGCCTGGAACTAGGGGCTTCTCAATAAATGAGTAAGTAAGTAAATGAAGGCTATGGGCTTTTTAATCCAATGGAACTTAAATTCAATCCTGGCCTGGCCTATGGTGAGCTGTGCAACCCCGGGCTTCAACTGCCTCATCTGTGAGATGGTGATACTGAAAATATAGAAGTGTTGAGAGGATTAAATCAGATCATAAGTGCTTAGTGGAGTAGCTGACAGTAATAAGGGCTCAATAAATATTAGCCATCGCAATTATCATTCTTTTTCTTCATGCAGTCATGCGCCAGTGTAACAGAAGTGTTAATATTGGCCAGTTCTAGACTTGGAGGCAGGAGTGGGAGGCAGGGAAGAGAGAGTAGAGAAATCCTCATTAGAACGCAGTTTGCAAACCCCTTCTATTGCCTTGATCATTACTGGCTGTCATGACAACCCTGTGACATAGGTCAAGGGTTGTCATCTCTACTCCTGATAAGAGAGTCCGAAGTTCACACCAGTTAAATAACTCAAGCAAATGCTTTCTAGTGATAAGTGGCAGAACAAAACCAAGCCCAGTTTTCCCTTCACATCGGGACAGAGCCCAGAGGCACTGGATGACTCCTCCCTGAATAAATGAATGAATGAGAGATCCAACTGCAAACCAATCTTCAGGAGCAGGTGGGGGAAGTCAGAGCTGACAAGGATAAGATGGGAGGCATTAGGAGACCTGCCTGGACACCACTTGCTGTGTGTGTTTGGGCAAGTCACCATCCCTTCTCTGACCTCAGTCCCTAAATCTCTTACAAATCCTAGGAGAGGAGTAGTAAGGGGGAACCAGAAGCTACTGATTAGCAATCATTTAATTTCCCGAGCCTCAGTTTCCCCATCTGTCCAATGGAGATGATGATACCCATCCAGTCTTACTCTGAGGCTTGGATGTGATATATATATGAAAGGGCTCTGCAAAAGGATGAAGCAAAATATGATGGCAGATTGGAAAAGAGAAAAGGAAGGAAATGGCCCAAGATAAAAATGCATTAATATTAACCAACAGGTTCCTTCAGAACAACAAAGCAATGAAACAATAATTTTAGAGAAACAAAACCCAGCCTAGGAAAAGTCTGTCAGAGGGAGCGGAAATGAAGGAACAACCAAGTGGCCCTTGGCTTACCCATCTGGAAAACACAAGATGAAAAAGATTTTTTGTAAACCAATATTTGTAAAAGCCTCACTGGGCTTTCTGCCTGCACAGACTGCCTATCATCCTGGCAAAGGATGAAAACAAGTGAATTCTCATTTTACATGAGTATGAAGCAAATTCAGGTAAATGTTATCAGCATCATCATGAGCTACCATTTCCTGAATGCCTACTATGTGCTGGGCAATGTGCCAGGAACTTTGCATGGATACGATATTTGGTAAACATTTTTAGCACCTTTATAAGGCAAGCATAATAGTCAATCATTCATACATTTGTATATTTTCGTATGTTTATTTGTTCAACAGATATTTCTGAAGTGTCCCCTACAAACACTAAATGCTGGAGAGGGTGTGGAGAAAAGGGAAGCTTCCTACACCGTTGGGGGGAATGTAAATTGGTACCACCACTATTGAGAACAGTATGGAGGTTCCCTAAAAACTAAAAATAGAACTAGCACATGACCCAGCAATCCCACTCCTGGGCATATATCTGGAGAAAACCATAATTCGAAAAGATACATGCACCCCAATGTTCACTGCAGCACTATTTACAATAGCCAGGACAGGGAAGCACCCTAAATGTCTAACGACCGAGGAATGGATAAAGAAGATGTGGTACATATATACGATGGAATATTAGCCATAAATACAATGAAATAATGCCATTTGCAGCAACATGGATGGACCTAGAGATGATCATAGTAAGTGAGGTCAGTCAGACAAAGACAAATATCGTGATATTACTCATATGTGGAATCTAATTTTAAAAAAATGATACAAATGAACTTATTTACAAAACAAAAACAGACTCAGAGAAATCAAAAACACTCTTACGGCTACCAAAGGGGAAAGGTGGAGGGGAGGATTAAATCAGGAGCTTGGGATGGACACAAACACACTACTATATATAAAATAGATAACCAACAAGGACCTACTGTATAGCACAGGGAACTCTACTCAGTATTCTGTAATAACCAATATGAGAAAAATATCTGAAAAAGAATGAATATATGTACATGTGTAACTGAATCACTCTGCTGTACGCCTGAAACTAACCCAACATTGTAAATCAACTACACTCCAGTACAATTTAAAAAAAAAAGAAAAAGCAGGTAACTAACAACAACAACAAATGTCCATTATGCGTTAGAGATGGTACTGTCTGGTATAGGTACGTGATGAGCAAGGTCTAGTCCCTTCCTGTAAGTCAAGGTTTCTCAGTGTCAGCGCTTGTGACTTTCTGGGCCAGTCCTTCTCTGTATGATAATTCTTTGTGGGGGGGTGGGTGGGGCGGGGCACTATCCTGTAAACTGTAAGGTGTTTAGCAGCATCCCTGGTCTCTACTCACATAGATGCCCGTTGCACCCTAGCCTGACAACCAAAAATGTCTCCAGACCCTGCCAAATTTCCCCTGGAGGGGGGGGGGGGGTGAGATTGCTCCCAGCTGAGAGCCACTGCCTTAAGTAAAAAGATGAGGAAAGTAAATCTCAGAGAGGGAAAGTCCAAGGTTGCACAGCTAGTCAGGGAGTCGGATGAAGCAGAAGCCAGAGCTGATCTTTGATGCTGACGTGACTTTGTTTCTATGCGTTGAGCTCCTGGGGGTGGGAGATCCCAGGCCAGAGTCACTGTGATCTTGTCTTGTTTGCTATCAATACACGTCACCCTTCAACTCTACCTTTGGATTCTTTCGCTTTTTCGCTCCCTGCCAAACCACATCAGTCACAAACATTTAATTCTTGAAACGTGGAGGAAACTCTAGGTGACCCGCGTTCTGACCCCAAGACATCCTCACATATTGCTGTGAAGGTAAGTCAATTCTCCAATGAGCCCCTGGATGGCCCTTGGGAGTACAGTTCATGTTTCGGCTCCTTCAACAGTAACTCAGTGGGGGGCGTAGAGAAAGTCGTAGAGGAAAGAGAATTGCGATTATTATATTCCCAAAATATCCTGGAATTTTTAAACTTCAAAGTTGTATTTCAGTTCCAAGAGTAGCCTAACCTTTGCAAAGGTTACTCTACAAATACATATAAGATAAAGAATTCCCTGGGAGAGTATCTGCCAGGATCCTAAACCTATATTCGTATCTAATTTATAATCACCCTGAAAAAGACGGGTTCCTTTCACAAGGAGCACACGTTACCCCTGGTCTGGCATTGTGCAGAGGACTGACAGGTGCAATTTGTGTGAATAACCACCGCAATCAACTGCGCTTGAGAAGGAACCAGGGACGCGTTCTTCAGAGGGAGAAACTGCTGAGTCACACAGTCAACTTTTGCTCCCCAAAATGGTGCCAAGGGCACTGGTTGTTACTGACCAAATTCAGAGGACCCGGCAGAATTAATCTGGCCATCTATCGGGATCTAAGTTCTCCGACTTGGAAGACCTAGGCTCTGGTTCCAACTGTGCTATTAACCCATCATGTGATCTGGAAGAAGCCCTTTCCCTTCACTGGGCCTCAGTTTCCTCATCTGTAAAATTAGATCACTGGACTAGATGAGAACAAAGGATTTGTCTTGCTTAAACAGTCAATGATTTTCCAGAAGCATCCTTTTCTCCACAGTAGTTGTGGCCTATAGCCTGGGAGTTCCTCAGGGGAAGGGACTATGTACGAATATGATGACATTGATGATAATATCTCAGGGCAGGCGGTCCTTGAATGAATGACTCAAGGGATGAGTGTGGGTGTGGCCGTCTTGCACCTGGAGCACAGAGCTGCCTCTGCCATCTCACTGGATCCCAAACCCAGGATAACTTACTCTGGGACATAAGGGATTTATGGGTTTGTGAGAACCATTGTGTGGATCAAGGATTGGATAGAGAGTAAAGGGTCACACAATAAATATTTCAGAGTCTGCAGATCTTATGGTCTCTGTCACAACTACTCAGTTCTGCAATTGTGGCGTCGAAGGAGGCCATAGACAGTAAGTAAATGCACGGGTGTGGCTACGAGCCAATAAAACAAAAGTGGGTGGGGGGCTGGATTTGGCTCTGGGCTGCAGTTGGCGGGTAGTCCTGGGTGTAGCCAAAGTATGTGATGTGTGTCTTCTCCATCTTGATCGGTCCCTGGTGTCTGGGCCTGGAGAACAGCATGGCCACTTCCTGAAATAACTACAATAATAACAGTCCCACCTCTCCCTTGGCTCATCCTCCTGCAGTCACTGGAGGCTAAAAACACCTCCTTTGAAGAGCCCAGTTTTCAGCTGAGGAGCAAAGATCTCCAAAATTACTGGCATCAAAAGCCACACTGTCTCCCTACATGAGGCTAGGGCTGTAAGAGCAGGGAAATCAGACGGAAGGGATGGATGGCATTGCAGCACCCATGCACGGGAACTTGGCTTGCCTTCCCTGGAAAATCAAATCCAAGTGTTAAGAGTTATGACACCCAGTTACAGCAGGCAGCAGCAGCTGAGGGTGGGGGTGGGCTTTGCTCCCACCAGAACACCTTTCCGGTTCACACATGAGCACAATTTGGATTCTAACAGGACTATGAAAGAATAGTTTGATCGTGAGGTCATCACATGGGGCTCCAGAGCCCAACTGACCTTTTGAAGTTGGCTCAGGGAACCTCATTATGTTGCATTTCTGCATCGATCCCTCTTCTGATTTTTTTCAAGTCCCTTTGCCCCTGCATTCCTTTGATTAGATTTTTGCCTTGATAGAGAGGCACAGGCTGAGGGGAGGGGAGCCATGGAGGGAACCGAGAGGAAAAGACCTGATTATTAAGTGAATAATCCACCCTGGGGGCCTTGGCTTGCTACTCCTTGGGCTGGGCTTACTGGAGAGGATGTCTTTAAGGAGTAGTAATTCTCCAGAAGACAGGACTCCCATCGCTTACCAACACCATTTGGAATGAATTGATGCAACCGTCGAGTCGCAAGCAACAACCCCGGCCAAAGCAAGCACGAAGTTTCCCATCTTGGAAAGCAGTCATTGGGAGTAGCTCCTCCAGAAAGGAAGCCAACCCTTCCACGTGACAGGCCACTCCTCCCTTGCCTCTTGAACAGAAGTGTGTTTGCTCAGCCCACTGTCTGCCCCGATGTGCTTTTGCGTCCTTGCTGCCATTTTTCATAGTAATGACCCTTGACTTTCTGCTAGCAGAATGTCAGAGCACAGAGAGGTCCCCAGAGATTCTCGGTTCCCTTTAAAAAGATGATAAAGGACGGCTTGGCGTATAACTGCACGCAGAAATCACCGTCTTCGTGATCCAGTCAGGAGAAGAGGTAACTCTCCCCCTGATTTCAACCTGCTGATGGGAACCCTCAGTCAGGCTCAGGCCCCCAGCTCAGTGATAAAAACTGCTTCCCCTGCCCGGCTGCCATGCTTAGAAAGCTAGGCTTTCCCTGGGCCACCACTGGCAGCCACAGGATGCCTCTTCTTCCAGATTCAACATATTGGAAGAGTTTTAAGGCACAAAGCGAACCTGGGGGGGGGGGCTCCTCTCACTTGTTGGAATAAGAAGCTTGTAAATTTCAGAGTCATTAATCATGGTAGTAAAAAGACTGGGAAATAGAACCCAGGGAGACTGTCCTCCAGGTTTTAGCCTTTCCAGGCTGATACTTCATATCCAAAGCTGCTTCATACCAAGACTCCAGGGCCGTACAAGACCTCTGCTTGAGCCGCGTCATCTCCTCCATTGGTGTTCCAGATCTCTTCTGTGGTGTAAAGATGGTGAGGGCCATTAAAAGTAACTGTGACTTGGAAACGCCCTCACATGAATGAAAGACCACAGGGATTGACATTCACACATAGGGTGTGTTAATATCACACACCCTATGACATTAACACATAGGGTGACCCGGGTTAAGCTGCACAACTTTTCAATGCTTTGATCAGGGCCCCTCCGGCTGCACAGGTCTCTCCCTCTGACCTAAGGACCGACACAGTATGATTACTTTCTCTTTATCATCACAAACATCACCAGCAACAGGGGCTCCTATTATGTGCTCGGCGTGAGCTAGGGCTGGGGCACAAAACTCCATAAGACACATCCCTGCCCTCCAACAGAAAGCAAACAAACCTTTCCAATATCTCAAGTGCGTAATCACAACGACAATACTTAGCACAGACCAGGCGCAAAGTATGGTTTCCAAAGCCGTTTCTATACATTAACTCATCAAATCCCCCCAAGTCCCTTTTAAGTACTTTTTTCATCCTAGTTTGAGAGATGAGAACATCAAGGACCTAACAGGTCAAGACCATTGCTCGGGGTCCCACGGGTGTTAAGTGATGAAGTTGGGAACAAACCCAGCCTGACAGCAGGGCCATCTCAAGGGGCACTCCCACCTCAAGGACATAATGGTGGTGTGGGGCTCCTTCCTCACTGGTGTGGTTCTCTCACTTAATCAACACACCTTTCCCTTTACTCCAAAACATTTTAATGAACCCCTTGTAGGAACCTGACTCAACGCTGGGACTATGGCAGCAGCCGGGAAAGACAGGGTCCCAGCACTCACGGGGCTCACAATGGAGCAGGAAAGACCCCTTCTCCCCCCAAAACCGCTTTAAACCCTTCTTCACTGGCGAAGACCCTTTGTCCCTAGAAACCTGGGGCATGAGTCGGAAAATGTCTTCCCAGGGGACAGGACAGGCTAAACTGCAAAGACTGAGTCACGGCCAGGAGCAGCTCAGTGTAAGACCTGTTTTCCCAAAGTGCGTTTTCTCACCTGACAGGGATATTTTCTTGGTCAGCAAAAGATGTATCCATCAGGGGACACAGGGAGGGACACAGGGAGGTCTGGTGGGGGCGTCACAGGCAGGAGTGGCCAGGCTGAGGCCTCCTGGGCACAAGGGCTGAGTCCAAGAAGGGTTCTGGGTGCTTCTGTGACTATGGAGGTGGGGGTGGGGCGGAGGTTATCTCAGGACTGGAGGTTCTAACCAGGACTCACGACTCTTCAAATGTTCCCGCACCTCCAACTCCCTTCTATGTCCTTACGACGATACTCAAATGAGTCACAGCAGGATCCGCCAGTTGTCGAGTGCCCTGTGCAGCCGTCGGGCCGAGGGCATGATGTGTATTCCGGCATTTCATCCTCACCACCGCCCTGCATGGTGGGTGTTAATATTCCCATCCCATTCCAATTCCAATGCTACTCTCTCTGTATGACTGTTATCTCAGACCAGAGGCAGCAAAGGAATGAAAACCCAGAAGACTGCAAAGAAGGGAGCAGAAAATGAGAGGTGGCATGACAAGGACTTGGGGGTGAGGGGAGCAGGTTGGAGAGGCAGCTTCTTCCATGTGGGCTGGCGGGTGGAGGTCAGGATGACAGCTGACAAGAGCTCCCCTCGTGGAGGGAGGTGACTCGCTGAACATTTCGGGGCCTCTCTCTGCTTATCCCCTAAGCCTCACATACCCACCCTTCATCTGGGACAACTCTGCATTTTCTCCCTTCTATATTTTGTGGTTCCTTATACGATTTCCTATGAACTAAAGGCTCCGTATCATTTTGATGATGTAGAGAAAGTGAAGCCCAGAGAGGGGCAGGTCACCCCGTGGGTGAGTGATGGCACGATAAGGCGGTTAAGAATGTGGCCTTTACAATCAGAGGTGTCGGGTTTGAACCCCAGCTCTGTGGCTTACTGGCCAGGTGTCTTGGGCAAGTTACTTCATCTCTTCAAGCCCAGTTTCTTCTGTTGTAAAAGGACAAGAGGAACTCCTCACTGGCTTGGATGGAAGGATTTGCTGAGAACATGGGCTAAAGAACCTATCGCAGAGCCTGGCACAAAGTAATAGCCCAGTAAACAATAGGAAGTATTATTTTCAGTCTCATTCGAATTCTGACTCGTAGTCTTGAAGTCAGGGTAGAATCTGAATTTAGCACCAAGCAGTGACACAAGGTTCTCCAGTCATTTCAGGACCCAACAGAACACTGGAGTTCCCATGGCTTTGAAGAGAGAGCAGTTAAGCGTCACAGTCAGTGGAAGACATAAAGGTGGAGAGCTGAGGGGTCCCTAAAGCATCCAGTGACTGGAGTCTTGCATCTGAAACAGGCTGGGGCACGTGTGGCCATAACTCAGCCCTGGTGCATCCAGAATGTGGTATTTCACCGTGTGTGACCTCCCCAGGTTATTTCAGTGGCTCAGAGCTTCATTTCCTACCCAAGCTTCCGAGTGGAGCTGACACACGTTCCCCCTTCGTGCCTGACTTGTTATTTCACCAGGCCCCCCTTCTAAATGACAGGGGAAACATCCCCTGGAATATTGGAAAGCAGGAAACTACCTTTCAAAAATAAATGGGTACCTTAAGCCAGCCTTCCGGAATTCTACTACACGACCGCCTTCCAAATTCAATGACGGCCTAAAGCGTGTGTGAGCGTGTGCAGGCCCAGGGATATTATTTTTAGAAAGAAAGGCTGGGAGCAGGGGGAGGAGAAAGTGAGAGTCTATCCTAAGCCACAGTTGAGGGGTGACTCTGGAGCAAAAGATTAACACCTGGGACACAAGCATTTTGGGAAACTGAGAGTCTGGTGACTGGGTGAGCCACCGGCAGCACATGACAGTGGGAGGGAGGGGCTCAAATAGATGTGAAGCTCAGGCACATGAATGGGGCCGTCGAGGCCCTCTCCCTGCCCCGTGATCTGGGGAAGGGGATGAGATCCTCTCCCCCAGCCCACAGGGACCCGATTCCATTTCTTACAATTAAACAAAACAATAGTTTTAAGTGCCAAATTCCAAATCATTGTCCCCAGTGCAGCCAGAGTGAACTTACTAAAACAGAAAGAGATTAAGCCCCTCGCTTGTGTAAGACCCTTCTGAAGCTCCCCTTAATTTTTTTTTTTTTTTTTTTTTGCGGTACGCGGGCCTCTCACTGCTGCGGCCTCTCCAGCTGCAGAGCACAGGCTCCGGACGCGCAGGCCCAGAGGCCATGGCTCATGGGCCCAGCCGCTCCGCGGCATGTGGGATCCTCCTGGACCGGGCCACAAACCTGCATCCCCTGCATTGACAGGCGGACTCTCAACCACTGCGCCACCAGGGAAGCCCAGCTCCCCTTACTTTCAGGAGAAAGACCAGTTCACCTCTTCCAGCTTCTTTCATAGTCTAGCTGCCTCTCTCTGATCTAGCTCTCTCCTTTCCTTGTCACCTGACAAACTCAAGTTCACCCTTCCATCTCAGGTTAGACAGCATTTCCTCCTCTATGAAGTCTTCCCTGAGCCCCTGGTCTAAGTCAGATGACCCTCGCCCTTGCTCACAAGGCCCCCCGACCCACCCACCCCTCCTGGCGCTTCTCACACGTATATGGCTAGTCTTCCCAGTTACACCGCATGTCCATGGGGATAGGGACCCTGTCTCCAGTCCATCGCTGTGCCCTAACACTGTGCCCAAAGCATAGTATATGCCCACGAAGTATTTGTGGATCCACTGAGCTGACTTGATATAGGGCCTGGGGTAAGGTCTTATAGAACCCAAACGTATCAGCCTCTGTCTAAGGAGCTGAAGTCATAAATTGACAGACTGTGAAATATAAAAATTGAAACTTAAAGATTTTGGTAGCAATGAATCCAAACTTCCTGCCTCCCACGGAACTAAACACAGGGGTTTATGGTGGAAGGAGGGAAGCCCCCTACCATCTGACTCAGGTATCAAGAGGCAGGCCCTGGGTTGCTCTCAGTAGCATGCTGATGGCCTCCCAGCCCCCTCTGCCCAATGCCTCAACCCTGCCCGACAGGAAGGGACTGTGAAACCTCAAGCTCTTGCCTTGAAATTAGAGGCATCTAAACCTGTAGCTTAAGAACTTTTGCCACATGTAATTATTGGCCTGAGACATCAGTCACCTTCAAAAATTCTGCGCTGACAGAGGGCAAAAGAAAAGCATCTAGAATATCAAAAGGTAAAGGGTCCAGATTAAAAAGGGAGAGGCAAGGAGGGCTTTTCCCAAGTCATAGCCTTTAATTGACTCCAGTCTCTGCTGAGCACCTTGGCCTTCTTTGTCAGAATGCTGGGAGGTGGGCTGGGCTCCCCTGACACCGGTAACTCGCTGCAGACAGGCCCAGCCAGCAGACACATCTCCCGGAGAAACGTCCCCTCACTGCCATGCCGGGGGCCATGAGCAATCAACATCTAGAAGTGACAGGTCTGTGGCAAGAACAGTCTTAGAAGCTGGGATGGGTCTGGAGCATAGAGGTAGAGGACGGTCCCGTCCTCCCTCCTACCCCTGGAAGTGACAGACTACAGAAAAACCATGAGAATATCAAAGGGTGAGATGCCAGGCCTGGCCCTTGACAAACTCTGGGCCAAAGGGAGGCTGACTGGCTGGCATTTTTAATTCAAAGGTCAGTTGAGCAAATTTCACAAGTCGGCTCATTCCTCTGCGTCCTAGTTTACCAATCTGTGAAGTGGTTCTAGAAAATTATCTGTGTCTCTGCCCTTCACTCCCACTTTAGAGCACAGGCATATTTTTAAATAAAACAAGACCTTCTCTTCTCAGAAAGATTGCACGTGTAGTTTCCGTCAGCCTCCAGTTCAGTGCAAATGCAGCTTTCCTTTGCACTATTTCAGATATAAAGAAATCGCAGGCTGCCTTGGAAGGAAATTAAAAAGACAAACCAGAGTAATTCCTCCAGAAAGCCTTAGAAACCAAAGTCCTGCTTATTCTGCGTGGAGAGCACAGGCAATGAGGACACATATTTCAACTTTTTTTTTTTAAATGTTACATTAGCATTGTACTTTCCTGCAAGGAAGTCCAAAAATGAACCAAAGGGCTTTAGAATCGCGAATGAAGGTGCTGCCTATTAGTCTATCAGAACACTGCAAACCGCGTCCACCCCCCCCCCCCGCCACCGCGCCCCGACTGTGGACAAGCCTACCACCTTCGATTTGTCTCTCTGGTTGGCATGCGGGACGCAGCACAGAGGAGACGCTCTGTAGGATCGGCCTGTCAGATCCTTTGAGTTCATATAGGATAAAAACTGGTATCAAAAGGAATGTCAAGCAAAGAAATCTAAAAAATTAAAATCTGTTTAGTGGCTATAGACATCATCTCTTTCTCTTTGCATTTCTGTCCCTAGCTTTTTCTTTATCTCTGAATTCCCCACCAACCCGTGGGACTTTGCTGGGCAAAACCCAGTTCTCCTCCGGTTGCTGCGCTGTGCTTATTAAATGTGGATGAATGTCAATGTCACCCAGCTCATTAATAATTGATTTCCAGCCCTGTCTCTATTTGCAGAGCAGAAGCCACTTACGGAGTCTATTATTCCAACTCTGTGTGTGGGTCATGGGGCCAAAGAGGTTCCACCAGGGGTAACCTTTGTTGACAACCATCACCATGGCAACTCCAGCCTCAACTCAGATGCCCACGAAGGTGTCAAGTCCTGCCCTGCGCTGGGGACGGGGCTGGAGTTTGCCGAGCTAAATGTCTATACGAGCAACACTGCTGGCAAAATGGGATTTTTCCGTTTTAATTCTGGTCTTTGTCGAATAGCATTGCCTTCTTTAACGAACACATTTGGAAACGGTCATGGAAAAGGGCATTTTCAGATTTTAAAAAACAAAACCCTGTTTTTCCTTCTGTCTCCTCGGGCAAAAAATAAAGACAAAGTAAATCTCCCTCTGGCTGCTTTTTAAATTAGGTCACTTTAAATCAATGAAACCTATATAATCCCGGAATAACCGATGGTTTCCTTTCCACCCGACCAAAGGCTGCAAGCTTAGACGGGAAGAATTACTGTTTTGCTTTTAACCAACCTATTAATATTTTGTCCTACTAGCCACGCTTCCTCTATCCCTCTATCCCTTCTTTGAAGATTTCCCCCCACTAAATTAATGTTTGACAATTAAATGAAGCCAACGGAGAGTTTTGAAAGATCCACACAATTACGGATTGGGTGGGCGTGCAGAGCCTTTAATTTAAGTGGGAAATGTTTCCCAAATTATGGCCTGAGACCTCACGGCTAATTACGTAATTTTTGGCATCTGAAAAAACATAAGCTGAGAAAACGCGAACAGAATCACACTGATAATGAGAGAGAAAAACCTGGAAGTGGGTCCATCTATTATTTTAGAAAATAAAGCTACTAGATATATCAAGGAAGACTCCATAGCAGAAAAACAGTGCTCGAACTCCACGTGGTTTGAGAGATCATCTGTCCTATATTTGTCAAGTTGAGGCAGGGTGCTTGATTAAACAAGACCACACATTTGCGAATTAGTGTATATTTCACCCCTGCTTGCCAATTTTCTAAGGCACTTTTTTTCATATTGAAGGCTCTGCTAAGTCCTGCAATGAAATAACATATTTAATTTGTAGTCCAAAATTGGCCAAATTTATGTGATTTTATAAAAAGAATACTTATTTAAGTAACGTTTATTGAAACAAAATCAAAAATATTTTAAAGTACTTATTTTAAATAAATAACACTGATTTAATACATCCTGGGGAGACTTTTATTTTTTTAAGTAAACTTTTTGTGCTCCTGTGCAACCTGAATTTCTCCAAATACACTTTAGAAAACGCTGGATGAATTCTATGCCTTATAAACAAAGACACTGAGTCCCAGAAAGAGCATCTAAAGGGGTTCTTGGAGGAAGAGAAGGGTGGATCACAATATTCCCAGGCCAATGCCCTCTGGATCAGAGCTCACTGATGCCCTACCTGAGAGATGAGAATATACCACGGAGACAGACTGGATTCGAGGCCATGACTGGGATAAGTCAATGTGCCTTTCTGTGACATCCTCAAAAGAATGCGCTCTTGAAGTGAGAAGATAGAAGGTACTTGGGGGAATTGGGGTGATGTGCACTTGGGAGACTGGGGCGCCAGCTCATCAGAAGAGGTACCTCCTTCTCACGTGGGAGTCATTTCATACTGTGCTCTTCTACTCTGGCTAATGATAACTTGGAGTGGTAGGAATGTTCCAGACTGAGAGCTAGGAGACTAGGCTGGTGCTATTTCAGGCTGATCTTTGCTACAAAATATGCATGTTGAGGTGGCTGGGGGCAGGAGTAGGGGTAAGAGGTAGCCCATCCTCACTTGGGAGAAGAAAAGATAAGATTTAATGAAAGCTTTGCCACTGACTCGTTTTTTGCTTAGGACATGACTTTTAATCTGAGGTCTTAGATTCTCCATCTGTAAAATGAGGGAGGTGAACCCCAGTATCTTGAAGGCCCTTCCCAGCTTTAACATTCTTTATCCTACTCTCCTGGGAGTGACACTCAAAGCCACATTCACACAATGACTATACCATGAATAGCTGCTTTTAAAGTCAAAACCGTCTTCTCTGAGAAAGAATCGTCTTTGTTTCTTTAAAGAGCAAGGTCAGTTCAGACCAGCACCCCACAGACCAAATGCTTATGCAAAGCTTATGCCTTTTCTGGGAGGCACTAGGACAATCCTGTAAGGGCTGGCTGTTCCTTACTCTGCAGAGACTTTCAGATAACAGCTTCTCTTGTTATAGTCTGGCTCTCACTCCCTGTGAAGAAAAGCAAGAGGTGCAGATGTGCAGAAGCCAACAAATACATATATATATAAAGTTTTCTTTGGAAGAAAATTTCAGAACTCAGAAAAGTTAGGTCCCAAGTCCAAGTTCAGCTCAGGTCTTCCTCCTGATCAAAAGTCTCCATTCCTGAAATGCTATCTGAGAGAAAACAACTTCGTTCAGGACATCAAGCCGTGAAGTCACCAAGTTTTGAAGAATATCAACCTCCCAGACCGCCATCTGTTATGCAAGCTACACGCAACGAATAAGGTTGCTAATTTTTTTTGGCAAGAACTTCAAATTCCATGCTTTTACAAATTAAGATGACAAACAGCTTATTTTACAAACACTTCGGGCCAGCAGAAAACAGTCCGGTTCCCCCAGCAAAACCACAGCTTTGATGAGAGGTCTGAGACTGTCAAGTTGAGCCAGTGGTGCTTGCCGGGATTTGGACCCTGCATCCAGGCTGACAAGACCCCTGGTGGTGGGGCTCCTAGAGGAAAAGTCATTGACTTTTCATTTTAAACAAAAGCTAGGAAAGATCATTCCCGTTTTTGTTCTTAACTAGCTTGTGCAACTGATCATCTCTGGTAAGGAAAGTTCACGGGACAGTTTAATGATTCATCAAGAGCAACTTTCATAATCTTTATATTGCCTTCTCCAACGTAAAAATTGGTCTGTTTTCAGCACATACCATTCACAGAATTCAAAAATTGTACAGGAAAATTGAACATTTCTACACAAAATGGGTTGTTTAGAAAGCCAGACAAGGACGGTCATTTGATTCCAGATAATAATACAAGCAGGAATGTTTTTGCCCTGGTTAGTTTCATAGACCTTGGAAATAGACAAGTCAATGTGCTACACGCCAAGTCAGTTTTGTTTGAATCGATTTAGCCCCAGACATATTGAGCTTTAAATTTTCCCAATACCAAGCTACCTTTTATTGAGCACCTATTATTTTCTAGGCACTATGAAAAGCAGTAACATGTACCGTCTTTAATTCCTCACAGCAATCTGGCATAGTCTATATTTTAAAACTCATTTTATAGTTGGGGAAATTGAGACTCAAAAAGCCTAAACATTTGTCCAAGAGCACGAGACTTGTTCTATGAAGCCAAGATTTGAATCCAAGTCTGCAGAGCTGGGTTCTTTCCCCTATATTCTGTAGGAGAAGCCAGTTCTGGTTCCTTTTACTACAGCTAGAGCAGCGCTCACCATTCCCTTTGCCATTTTAATGCCAAAATGCTAAGGCCATGGAAGATTGTATCAAAAAGAGGAAACCGCCCAAGGTGGTCAATGTGGCTCATTAGAGAGCTAATGACCGCCTGGAGATCTGTATTCACTGTGGCTCAGTGAAAAGAAAGCTGGCCAGTTTGGGGGATACCAGCCATGGGAGAGGAGAGTATTGTTATCTGTACCATTTATTTTCTGACTCTGAGCTACAGGATACTATCAGGACCAAAATTCATCTCCTTCTCTCAATCTTGTTCTTTCTCTCATGCCTTGAAAAAGCAACCATCAGTGACTCCATGACATATTCCACCAAACTTTACTTCCCCCAGGGAATTACTCTAGCAGTAAAATAGTCAAGAACAGGGGGAAAAAAAAAAAAAAAAAAAAAAAAAAAAGATGGCACAGATCTTCTTTCATAGAAAACTGAAGAGCCCTGAGTGCCCTTCAAATCATTTCCCCCTTTGCCCCTCCTCACTGACAGCTGCTCTGGGTCACCTTTTTCATTCAGGTTTCTGTCTATGTCAAGGTGACTCACAGCTTGCCTACCAGCAGACCAGTTCTCTCTTGCCTGACACCAAAAGGAACGTTCAAAGACTTCTCCGAGTCTTCTAATGGATTCCACTGTGGCCCATACGTGCCTTCCTTCTGCATCCTATTTCCACGCAGAAAGGCGTTTGGTCTTCCGACCCAATCATATATGGTCACTCTTGTCTTCTGTCCCTTAGGGTAGGGCACCCTCTCTAGAGGTCCCTCCGGGGCTCTGTCTGTTGGGACAGTTTCCTAGTTCCCCTATCTGCTCAAAGCTTCTGAATTGATGGTATTCCTCTGCAAGCCCAAGATGATCCCTTCTCCTGGCCTGCCTTCTCGACCTCCTGTGCCCTTTGTGTTTAATCTGTCCTCTCATCTGTCCCTGAACTCCATCAGACCTCATCTCTGGGGGAAATGCAGGAGCAAGGCTGAAAAAACAACAGGGGCTGCTGGGGAGTTGTTTGGGAGGAGAGCAGCCGCAGAGGGCTGTCCACGCGTAAGCAGTCAGATATCGGAACTTGGAGGGAGAGCTTTAGGGAGACAGGGTTTATATCCGCCAGCAACATCGAGGGCCGGAGCTTAGACTAATAGGAAGAAATAAAAATGGGAATGTTTCGGCTGGACATCAAGAAAAACATCCTGATGAAAAGGGAAGGCTCCCACGTGGGGGATGTTCTCATAAAGATGAGTGAGTGGCCAGGTCACTGCTGCGCTCAGCTCCAGCGGGTTATAAACAAGGCCGTGCTGCCTCGGGCGAGTTGGAGCCTGGCCTCCCTCCAGTTTCCTTTCCCTTGGAGAAGACCACGGAGGTGGGGCATGCAGATAGATCATGCAATGTGTGGCCAACCTTGGTTGTAAGAATCAGGAGGCACTTAAGCTAAATCAAGAAAATGGGAGTTTGGGCAAGCATTCTGCTGGTCTTGGGGAGAATGTCATATGTCATATTTGGGACTGAAAGAGGATCTGACAAGTGCCAGGAGCTAGGACAGCACGAAACCCCTCTCTCCTGCGTGGGTTGTCCCCGTCTGCCATTTGATCCTCTCTGTGGACGCTTTTTTCCTGGTTCCTCATGCTTTCTGCATCCACAGAGCCTCAGCCTGCATGCAGTGGCTGGCCTGGCCTCTCCTGCCTCGCCAGCCTTGCAGCCTTACCCTCATGGCTAATCAACTCTACCTCCCCTCTATTCAGAGTCCCAAGAACAAGAACCTGACGGGCCCATATCACTGGTTCCTGGAAGGCCAGCTCACAGGTCAGCAACCGGGTGCCCAGCCCTCATCCAGTTAGTGATGGCTGAGGTGGGGCTGGGCAGTGGGGTCTACACATGGTTGCCTAGGGGATAGGAGCCGTGGATGGGGCATGGGGGGTGAGCGGGGGATTTAGAAAGCGATGTGGGCCTTAGAAACCACCAGACCTGTCTGGGACTACCTCTCCCCTATTTCAAGCACATAACTCAGTCCTCCAAGCTCCAGGTTTCAGTCTCCCCATTAGAGCTAGACCCCCTCCTGAGCTCCAAGGCCCTCCTGCTTGGGTTGGGCGACTGCTCAGCAGATGGAAAAAAGGCGACCTTCCCACTCGCACATATGGCCCAGCGACTGGCTATGGGGTTTATTGGGTCTCAACAACAGCCTTTTATCAGTGACGGATGTGCCATTTGTTCCCCCTCCCCCTCCCCCCAATTCTGCCACACCTACCCTTTGCTCCTGGCTGTGAAGAGGCCAGTCCTTCCCCACCTATGATGTCCCCCACCTCCCCGTGTCAGTGGAGGGGGTAGTGAGGGGCACCCTCTGTGAATGGTCTGCTGGGGGTTGTTTTCCTCTCACTTATCGGAGTCACTTAGGATAAATCTGAATTCCAGAATGTTTGCCAGATAGTGGCTCGTTGCTTGACTCTCCCTGGATTCATTAAAGAATTCAGCTTCAAGTCAAGGAACCACTTCCGAGACCCTTACCAGGGCTGAGGAACAGGGTGGGGGGATGGGGGAGACAGCACTCCCCATTATTCACCACCACAATATACAGGTCGTCACAGTGTGCCAGCCCCATGAGAAAGGACTCATTACTATCTCCATTAAACAGATGAAGAAGTAGCTCTCAGAAAGTTCAACTACTTTGTCCAAGGTCTTGTGATTAGTGCCAGACGTGAGATTTGACATCCATATTAGTCTTTACTAAAGGTATATCACTTTCGTAGGTCAAGATTTTTTTTTTTTTTTTGGCGGTACGCGGGCCTCTCACTGTTGTGGCCTCTCCCATTGCGGAGCACAGGCTCCGGATGCGCAGGCTCAGCGGCCATGGCTCACGGGCCCAGCCGCTCTGCGGCATGTGGGACCTTCCCGGACTGGGGCATGAACCCGTGTCCCCTGCATCGGCAGGCGGACTCTCAACCACTGCGCCACCAGGGAAGCCCCCAATTTTTTTTTTTTTTTGGTATAGCATCGTTTACTATTTTATTGTACATTTAATAAAAAGTAGAAACACACACATATCCCCTCCCCCGACATCATTAGGGAGGGCTGTTTACATTTTTCTTAATGCAGATCTGGCCAACTTTTGTGGTTGTCATTGCCATGTGACTGTTACGTAGTATAAAATAGCTCCTGCTTTTCTCCACTGTAGTACTGCACCTTCATTTGTACTGTTATCATTCTGATGGCTGTAAGAGTGCTTTCTCCAAAGGACTACTCCTCTCCCGTCTAATCAGTCACTAAGTCCTGCTGCTTTTATCTTCAGAATGTCTCTGGGATGTGGTCCTATTTCCCATCCTCACCGCCACAGCTGCCACATCTCTCTCCTAGACTCCCTCATGGATTCTAACAGGGCTCCCTGCCTCCAGCCACGGCACCCTCCCCAGCCACACTGCAAATTCCAAATGGCAACCAGAGGGCTCCTTGCAAGGGGGAGATCTGATGATATGACTCCAGAGGGAGGGATGGAAGGATGGAGTGATGAGAAGCAGAGAGCCCTGAGGATGTGCAGTGAACACTGACACTGAATTTCCACAGAGCTGCAGAAGGACAGGGACCACTATGCCTGGGACCAGGTGGATGGGAACAGAGTGCAGCCGGCCTGAGCACCTGAGGAGCAGTTCATCCTCCTCTCGGTGGGACTGCCAAGGACAATCTGCTCCCATTGGCAACTTTCTTCCCCAAGGAGCACTCGGTATCAGCAAATCTCTGCCCTCCAGGAAAGAGCTTCCGTACGTGTCACATGGAGCAAAAACAGTACAAAGATGGGACGAAGAGAAAGTAGTCAAAGGTAGAAGCAAACAGAGGCTAGCAAGCTGTGCTCACACCTACTGTGCCAAGCTATGGCCCACTGGGCCGAGGTCCTCCCGCCAGTGTTGTCAGAAGCACAGCCCAGAGTTCTGGGGTGTGGTTCAGAGCGCGGGGGCACAGCTAGGTGTCCCCGCCCCCCGTTCCTGGAGGAATCCAAGGGCAGGGGAGTCAGGTCCATTAGGGGGCCCTGAGTCCCCTCACCCTGTTTTCAGTGCCCTCCTTAGGGGCTCTGAGCATTCACTGGCTCAGCACACACAGGGGCCCTCAGTAACTGTTTCTGCAGTGAATAGGTGGAAGGAGGGTACAGCAGGAAGTGAGGACCCGGTGGCCCGGAGCCAGGCACCATCAGCAGCTATGTAGGTAAGGGGCAGCCTAGGAAAAGCTTCAGATGGGTGTGGGGATCCAGACGCCTGACGATTATCAGTTTATATAATGAAGGCAAGAATAACAAAGGCAGCAGCTACCCAGGAGCCAGGTGCTGTGCAAGGCACTTCACTGCCATCTCATTCCAGACGGCCTGGCCTCATGGCTGTTCCTTCATAAACCAAGCTGGCTCCCACCTCAGGGCCTTTGCCTTCCCTGTGCCCTCTGCCAGGAGCACTGTTCCCTCACCTCCGTCAAGTCTTTAAATCACATTCCAGTGAGACCCTCCTTGATCACCCCATTAATCCTGTTCCTCCCCCTCCCCCTCCCACCCCTTCTCTGGGCTGCATTTCTCTCCAAGGCGTTTACATCATCCTCTGACACAAGACATCATTTCCTTATTTATCATATTTACTGTCTGTCTCGTCTCTTCCACCAGAATCCAGGCCCCATGAGGGCTGGGATTTTATTTTGCTCATTGCTCTATCTCTAGGGCCAAACACAGTGCCTGGCACATAGAATTTGCTGAGACATCTGCTGAATGAATCTTACTTAACCATCACAATGACACTGATAAAACCAGGTGTTGTATCTCTTCCCGTTTCACAGATGAGAAAACTGAGGCTCAGTGAAGGCAGGGAACTGCCTAAGTGAAAACAGCTAGTAAGTGGTGAGGAAGGAACATGTGTGTGTGCCTAGGTCTCTCTGATACTTGAGAGCAGTCTCCTTCCCACACCCAAAAGAAGAGTTTGGGCTTGGTGATTTCTGAGGTTCCCTCTCCTGACTTGTGAGGGGGAGTCACAAGTGGTTTAAGGAATGAGAGTTTGAGTCCCGTTTTCCCTACTCAGCCCTGGGGCCTTGGTACCCTTCTCAGCATCTCTGAGCCTCTGCTCCTCTGCTGCAAAACGGGAATGACAACAGCGCATCTCTACAGGGGAGTCATCAAGAAGCCAAGATGCACATAAAAGGCTCTCACGGTGCCCCGCACAAAGTGCACGTCACGGTCGGTCTGCCGAGGCCTAGGACCCTCTCCCTACTCACCCTCGCCCTGCTTCTTTCTGTCCAGCTCCCCATCACTGAATCTCCTGGGGCAGAGAAGCACCCCGCTCCTGTTATCCTCTGAAGCAGCCAGGTCCTAATGGTTCAGCCTCCGAGAGGCGGGGTAGGGCCCAGTGGGCCATGTTTGCAGCCCGGCAAATGTTCCTAGAGCCTTGTTTTTTGTTCTGTTGCTGGGCCATTTGTTTTTATAGCTTATCGTTTCTGCAGGGGGGCTTTGAAAGGCTGCCATTGCTCCAATGGATGTTTCCGGTTCGCCTCCATCAAGCCACATTTAATGAAAACCAGTTTAAGGTCTTCTTTCTCATAAAATGTCTCAGGGTTGCTCCTGCAGCTCCTCTTGGGAAATAATGAAGATGAGCGCTCCCCGCTTGGGGCAGCAAACCCTCAGCCGCGGGAGATGCTCTGTCCCCAGGAAGTTTCAAAGACTGGAGGAGAAAAAACAATCCAGTGCAGCCTCTACTAGGGGGGAGGAGAGGTGAAGCCTGGGGATCCTGAACGTTGCAGACAAAGGCAATGGAGCTGGGTTCCTCGTCCCCTCTCAAGGAATTGTCAGACCAAAGAATTTTTGCTCTGGGAAGGGGTAGTCTCTAAGCCCCTCAATAAACACTTGCAGTCCAGGGAAGTGAAAGACCTAAGATCACACAGCACAGTTCGGTTAGTTGGAGCAGAGCTGGGAATAGAGGCCAGTTCTCCTGGGGAGGACTCCATGAGCCAGGGCCAGGGGACCTCCTTCAGGCTGTCAGGCCTAAGCTAGGGTCGGGGATATCTGATGAAGATCTGACAGGTCTGCAATAGGGGCCGGAAGTAGCTGGAATACAGTTTCACAGACAGCAGGAGGCCTCCTCTGAATATAAAACACAAGGATTTCAGATGCATGCGCTTGAATGCACTGGGGCCCAGGCACTTGTGGTTACCAGCTGACATAAACACCCATGGGTGAGATCTGGTTCTCCCCAAACATGCCGCGTGGGAAAGGACCGACACAGCATAGCAATGCTCTTCTCCTGGACATACAGCTACTTTTCTCCTTTCAGATTACCTTTGTGGTAATAAATCATTTTGGAACTGCTCTACCAATTGATTGTTTTGTCAGTTGTTGCAGGAGATAAAAGGGTTCAGTATAGCTGATTGATTTGGATTCTTTGCAAAAGTGACATGGACTTTTTGCCCTAAATGTGTCTCCACATTTACTTCTAATTTGCCCATTACTCTAGCTGCCACACTTGCTCTCACTGGAGCCCTCTCTTCTGGGCAGGAAAAATAAGAGCAGAAAAGAAATGGCCACGCTGGAGCCTCTCCTGTGGACCTGACAGATGTTATGTCAGCAAAGATGTTGATGTGGGGTGGGGGTGACCTGGGAGTGGAGGCAGCCGGGTTCTCTCTCTGCTCCTATCATAGCACCCCAAAGCTGTGTGTCCTTTGATAGGTCATTTGGCCTCTCTGGAACGCTTTTCCCACTTCTGAAAGAGGAGGTTGGTTCAGATTAGAGGTCACGACTGTACAGTGTTTGCTTGGGCAGTAGGCGGGCAACAGTCCTGTCGTGGGAGTGGGAGGGACTGTGGCAAACTGGGAGCCGTTCCTGCCCTGACGGAAGGGGCGGCCAGCTCTCCGCTCCAGCCCATGTTGTTTTCCACACGTGGAGATTCTTAGCGGCCAGACTACCCATTTTTCAAAAGGAACTAAAAATCTAGATTTTTATGGGAACAACCAACTTCTAAATCTTGGCAATAAAATCAGATGTTTCAAATACCATGCACACAGGTAAAAAAAAAAAAAAAAAAAAATCCAATTGTTGATCTCTAAAGTAACCCTGGGTTTAAAACTCTAGAATCCATACTCATTTATCACCAAAAAGCAGAGGGTGTGTAAAACAGAGCTGAATTTGCTTGTACAAGAGAGGAGCTGGAGTCCTGAATTCACCACTGACCCGAAGCACCCATCACCTCCAGTGTCTGAGCTCCTTGTCTATGAAACGGAACAAGATTGCCTGCCCTTTGTTCCCGCAGCGCGGTGGCGGCGTGAGGATTAAATAGGGTCTCTTGTGCGGAAGGACTTTATAAAGGGTAGGGTGCCATGCCCTGGCTATTCTCATTAAAAATTCTTCTCACCACTGGGGACCCTGAGGCCTAAACTTGGAACTAAGCAGTCATCTGCGAGGCGAGGCTGCTCTCCCTAAGCAAAATGCCTGAGACAATATGGAAACCAGATGCGGAGCAAACACCGCCTTACCTTTTTTTTTTTTTTCAGTGCTTTTGTAATGTTTCTAAGTCGTTCCACATTCATGAGCTCTGATATCACTAAACTCACAGCTGCTCTGCAAGGCTGTTAGATCAGGTATTATTACTTTCCAGATGGGGAAACTGAGGCTCAGAGATAAGAATGACTGGGCCAAGGTCCCAGAGGAAGTAAGTGAAACAAGATGGAGACCCTGTGGCCTAGACAGCTTCTGGCTGGCGATCCTTTCTGGGTGGCTGGCTGCTTGCAAAAGACATACTTTTCTAAATACAGGCTTAACATGTATGGTCCTGCCCTCGGCGAGCACTAAGGCAGCTGAAGCATCTTGGTAAATTTCATTTTCAGTGGCAGGAGTGACAATGCTAAAAGGAACAGCTGCTTCCGCCACTATCACTCTTGCAGCCTGTAGCCTGGAGAACTGAAGACACCCACTGGGCGCCCTCTGCAGCTTTACCAACCCGCTAAACCTTAGTCCAGGGTCATCTTTCCTAAAGGCAAGACATTTCTCTCTCGCGCTCTCCCTCTCCCTCTCCCTCTCTCACACTCACACTCACACTCACACAAACACACACACACACACACACACACACACTGTTACTAGAAAACTTTTCCATGGCTTCTTACTGCCCATCACGGTCTGAACCATACTCTTCACATTCTTTGCAGCACAGCTTCTAGCCTGGCCCAGCCTGATGTCCATGCACCTTTGGCCTCTGCAATCTTCCCTTGCCTTATGCTCCTCCCCTCTCCCCCTGGCCTTCCTGCAGTAATACTTACCTTCTTCCCTCTCTCTTCAGGGCCTTTGCAACACCTGTTCCCCCCTCAGCTCAAGCATCACTGCCTCCAGCATGCCCTCCCTGAAGCCCCTATTCTTGGTCATATTCCTTCGCGCAGATCTCTCATAGAATCCTGGTCCTTTACTTCAAAGGCTTTATCCCAATTTGTGAGTATACGTTCAGGAGTGCGATGATCTCATTTAGTTCCATCTCCTCCACTGAAATCTAAGCTGCTGGAGGGCAGTGGTCTCATCTCTTTGTATTCAGCATCATAACTCCAACGCCAAGGATGGTGTACAGTAAATATTTGTTGAATCAGTGCATAAATAAATATGTGAATTAGGCTACACTCACTATCTCATTTAATTCTCTCCAAATTCTATGAAGTAGATTCTATGAAATATTCCTTGTTGGAGGTGGGGAGACAGAGTCCAGGAAGGTCAGTGACTTGCCCAAAGTCATACAGATAGTAAGAGATGCAGGTGGGATTCAGCCAGAGGTCTTCCTGATTTCCAAATTTTCAAACATAGACTATTTAACAAAATAGTAGAGTAAACCTCTGTATTAGTCAGGGTGCTCTAGAGAAACAGAACCAACAGGATGTGTGCAGTGTGTGTACATGACAGAAAGAGAGAGAGAAGGAGAAGGAGACTGACTCTAAGGAATTAGCTCATGCAACTGTGGAGGCTTGGTGGATTTAAAATCTTTTAGGTGAGGCCGGCAGGCTGGAAATTCAGGGGAAAATTGAAGATGGGCCCAAAGGCCATCTGTTGGCAGAATTCCTTCTTGCTTAGTGGAAGTCAGTCTGTGTTTTATTAAGGTCTTCAACTGACTGGATGAAACCCACCCACATTATGTAGGGTAACGAGACTTACTCAAAGTCCACTGATTTAAATGTTAATCTTATCCAAAAAAAAAAAAAAAACTTCATAGAAACATCCAGAATAATGTTTGAAAATACCTGGGCACTGTGGCTCAGACAAGTTGACATGTAAAATTAAGCATCACAACCTCCGTTCACCCATCATTCAGATTCAGCATTGATCAAGAAGTTGCTATATTTGCTTCAGCTAGCCTTTTGTCCTTTCTTTTTTTCCTTCTTTCTTTCCTTCTTTCTTTCTTTCTTTTCTTTTTCTTTCCTTCTTTCTTTCCTTCCTTCCTTCCTTCTTTCTTTTCTTTTCTTCCTTCCTTTTTTTTTTTTTTTTCTGTTGGTGAGTGTTTTGCAACATGTCGCTGGCCCTCTATCATTATACCCCAACCTACTTTGTAACTCAAGCCTGCACCCAATGACAATGCCTGCCCACGGTCCCCTGCACCTCCAAGAGCGGGGTCCCGTCCTCAACTTGGAGCAACCTGGTCTCTCAAAATGCAGAGAGGAGGCTTCCCAGGGCTCAGGGCCCAATCTCCACTACCTGGAAGGTGAGGTCTGATTTGTGGGACAATTTCCAGGGTCTCAGTGAGAAGTCTCCTCTACGTTCCAGCAAGTCTGCACGTAAATTGAGCTTGGCAGGGATGGGGTGGGGATGGGGGCAGGTAGCAATGCTTGCACCTTCTACTCCGGAAACTCACTCTCCCTTTTTCCACGGCCGTATATTATTTTCATTTTCAGGTTGCGCCCACCCGCTCCCCGTCGTTTATTGCTGTCTCCTTCCTCCCCCTCCCTCTCTTCCTCTGGCTTTGAGAGGTCTGGACTTCTGCACACTAGAGAAAGGGACCCATTCAATCTACTGTATCTACAAGCTTTGTAAACAAGGTACAGTGAGTGAATCATGGAAAAAATGTACTTTATGTGAAAAAGTTCATTATATGGCTTTGTTCTATTAAATTGCCTGGTGTGACTAACCCTACCCCGCGAATTTGGGAAAAAAAAAAAGAGAGAGAGAGAGAGAGAAAACAAAGGGACCCCTGGAAATGCCCCACTGGTATCTATGTCCCGAAATTCCACATCAACATTCATATCATTTCTGTTGGTTTAAAAGCACATGAATGGACTATTTCTCTAAGCATGAAATACAGGGACTCATTTTATGTTGCCTTCTAATCATCTCTTCCTTAAAAAAATTTTTTTACTTGTCCAAATAGATTTAGGAAGTAGGGTTAAAAACCCACCAACTGAATAAATTCTTTTCTTGAGTGGCTGAATAATTCTTCTACTTTAGCATCATTTTTGTAACTTAATAATTTTGTGTTGTTATGATTGTGGGGCTTCCAGATTTTTCTATTTTTCTTATGATGATAACAACAACGAGTTATTAAAATGCACTGGGCACTGTGCTGAACGCCCTACATGGGTAATTTTGTTTTATCCTTACAACAGCCCCATGAGGACACGGAGGCTTTGTGGGGTTAAGTAACAGGCCCCAGGTCACAGCTAGGAAATGACAGCACTGAGACTCAAAACTTACAGCCACACCTCTGCATCATTTAAAGTCTAATTTTCCAAGTTACAAAAAGAGGGTTGGAGATCAAGACATACTAATGATAATGGAATTGGCTGAAAGAGGTTGGAATACTGGGTGACTTTCAGTTTCTTCTTTAAACTTTATTAAAATTTTTAGAGTTTCTAAAATGAATCATGGAGTAGTGCTTTTATAAAGGTTTTGTCGGGGAAACAATGTAATCCTGCCTAGGCTTGTAAAGGGAAGACTGAATGTCTTCTATAAGGTGTCTCAATGCACCTGAGAGGAAATAATACAAAATATGCCTGATTCTTTGTATACTGCGATAAAATGCAGTTTCAGGACACAGAGGACGCAGACTGTGCTGGCTGCCCAACTCCTCACTGTGATTAAATGGGTGAGCTCCTCCCCTTCCCTGGGCCTCAGTTGTTTCATGTGTACAAATGGGACTGATAGGTTGAAATACTTTCAAGGCCCTTCTGGCTGTAAACTTCTACGACCGAATAACTTAGATGGCTCTGTGTCACCAAATATTCAAAGACAATGCTTTATGGGAGCTCATGATATCCTTAACAGGTAGAAGGAACTTTTAGGCATTTTCCGTCCTTTTGTTAATGTTTTCAAGACAGAGGTGCGGAGAGGGCCCCGAGGGATTAATAGCCAGGCTGTAGTTGGCCTCTTAGGGACTGTGACAGGAGACACGGGCCTGTTTTCAGGAGATATTAAATGGATGACATCCTCTCCTGGGGTCTGAAGGGTCTCAGGATGCTGTGATTGGCTCTTTCTTCTCCTGCTTCTGCAGGGACAGCCTTGGACTCTCCATTAGTGACAAAACAAAGCCACTTGCAAATTGCACGGTTGTGAATTTTCACTGTTGCTTCCCAGGAAGCTGGGTTTCCATGCCTGTGCCCCATGCGGCAGGTTGCCCCTGTTTTAAATCGAGAGTGAGGGCTGAGCCCAGGGGCACAGCCAGCCTCACCTTGGAGCGCCTGGGTTCTCAAGGCCGGCAAATCTCTTTCCGCCCAAGCTCCAAGAGAGGCTGTAGCTGCTCTGCCCGCTAAGTCTTCAGTTCACCCACCCCTGGAAAGTAAGGAAGGGAGCCTTGGACTGCCTGTGAGGTGGGGCCTGAAGCCGGCCCAGAGCCCTGGCTCAGACAGAGACTTCACCAGTGATTCTGCGGATACCATTTCCCATCACCACACCTAGCTGCCTTGAAGAAATCGGCCCTGGATGCCGTGGAAAAAAATTAAAATGCAGGCACAAATAACAGTAATAATCCTAATAATCTGAGACCTGCCATCCTTGCTAACAGGACCATAAAGGGCATTTGTTTCTAATTAAACACCAAAACCCTAAACCTTTCAACTCTGCATCCACAACTACTGTAAATGTTTATGAAAAACGGGAAATTCTCGTTTAATTCAAACCATGCCAGAAATGCGTTTTCATTGTCTCGACTGGTGGAGAAACCCTGTCAGCCCCAGCTTGAGCACATCTGAGCTTTAAATTAAGAAGGGCAACCTGCCTGCGAGCAAAGCTGAGTCCTGGGCAAGACCTACGTGAGGAGTTAGGCCAGAGCAAAAGCCAGAGTGCTTTCCAGAAAGAGAAATGGGTACCAGAGGTGCTAACATTTGGGGGGAGGATGACAGACACCTCAGAAATGGATCAGGCTGCCCAGCAAAATGGTTACAAGCACAAGTTCTAAAATCAGATAACTGGGGTCAACTTGTTATCCCCTGGGTGATCCAAGACAAAATTGTTAAACTTTGTGGGTCTCAGGTTCTTCAAAGATCATTATGTTAATTGAGATCAAGCCCTAGCCGTTGGCAGCGAGCAAAGCTGGCATGGTCCCTGCCCTCAGGAAGCCGATGGGCCATGCGGAGAAGCGGCATTAGTCAGATACTCGTCCCCAGCTCTGGGGTATTTCCTGGCAGCCCTTCTGAACCCTCATCAGTAAAGACCCCTAGAGTTGCTGAAATTGCCCCCACTCACTGAGGAAGCAGGTCAGAAAGGTGTCAGCAGGCGGGGAGCAGCCCTTTCAACAATTCCAACGTGACTGTGCCCCAGGGCCTGTGGAACCTTGAATGCCTTTCCAGAATTCACAGCACCCAGAATTCATCGGCACGCTGATGTCCACCCCGGCTGTGGAAATTCCTAGGACAGGGGGCATCTCTGCCTTCTAAATCAGAGGATGCAAGTCCTCCCTTGGAGACAAACATTTCATTTTGCCTGAGAAAGAGCAAAGAAGAAGCCTCAAGGGCTCGCTTAGCTGCATTTCCTCACCCTTCATCCAGCCTTAAAAATTGGGGGATTTCCTTTGCAAGTCTTTCGGGAGAAGGCTTAGGACCTAAAATCAGGGGCTGAAGCATCCTTTCTCTCACTCTGCATATTCCCACTCTAACAATGTCAGCATTGGCCTTTCAAAAGCAGGGAGGTCCACCCTCCCACCTACCCAATAGGGTCGCATTACTGCCCTCTAGGAGAGTAGAGGGGGCATAGGGTTTTGCCTTTTGACATCCAGTTACCTTACCTCCAGGAAGGTAGCCCAAATTCTCACCTCCTGCAGTTCTGTCCACATGTTCCACCCCCAGCTATAGCCGTACAGCCTGGGACACAGCTTGACCAACCATAGTATGGTACACTCCCTGGCCTACAACGACTCAATCAGACCTAATGGGGTGAACTGAGAGTTTTACTCGACTATTGGAAGAAAGGTGACTTCTCTTTGCCAACAGACCCGAACCTGGTGGCCATCTTGCTACCAGGTGGAGCTTGAGGGGGTAACCGATGCACAGGAAAGCACAGGCACAGGGTGAAGGGAAATGATCCCGACCACATCATTTGAGCCCCTGGTTCCCACCATGCCCGAGGGTGGGATCTCAATCTTCTAATGTCACAGGCCAATACATGCTCTTATTTGATTATGCGATTTTGAACTGGTTTTTCTCTCATTCACAACTGAAAGAGTTGAAAAAGAGAAGAGCTAGATATGTGATGGACAAGAGGCAAAGTCTATTAACAACACCTAACAAATATTTACCGAAAGCCTGTTATGCGCCTGGCACGGTGCGAGGTACACTATGGAACACCAGGACCCAAACACACACACAGGCCTAGAGTTCACAGTCTTTTAGGAGAGATGAGATATGAGCTTAAGTGACAGAAATATAAGGCAAAATGTGACAAAGGCTGCAAGAAAGGGGTAAGAAATTCTGCTGACACACGAGGAATGAGAGCCTTCCTCTGGCTAAGGGCCAGGAGCAGTATTCACGGAGCCGGCATTTCAGCGCCACTTTGAAGAGAGGTAGAATTTCATGAGCAGAATTTGGAACGGGAAGTGGCAGATAGCACCCCTGGTGGAGGGGACAGTGTGAGCAAAGGTGAGGGACACGTGTTCTGGAGCGGCAGATACCACTGTCCCCACTGACAGGCCAGTACCAGGGAAAACGGGGAGCAGACGAGAATTCTGTGTGGACGTGGCCAGGGCTCGCCCTCCCTCTCAGCCCACCTCTAGTGTCTTTGTCTCCATCATGCAACCATTCTGGCTGAAATTCCGCCACCTTGGGCTGCTGAAGGCAAAGGTTCCTACAACAGATCTCAGCCTGCAAAGGACTCTAGCTTTTGCTATCCTGGCCACCTCTGGAGGGAATCCTTTATGTGTAGAGTAGTTGCCACGTGAGCTCTGCTCTCTCTGAAAGTTAAACAGTTCACTTGGCACTCTCCAAAGGCTGCTTCTAACATAAAGCCATGCAATATGGGCAGGAAATCCACTTGGAAGGAGACCGGGAGGGGCACACTAGTCAAGGCCCTGCATGGGTTGGCCATACTAACCTCTTCTCACTCCACTCGTCTCTTGGCTTTCTGCATTCTGATGCCACCTCCAACCACAGGGCCTTTGCACATGCTGTTCTCTCTGCCTGGAACTCCATCTCTTTACCTAATCAACTCCAACTTACCCTGCAGATCACGACTCAATTGCCACTTCATCACAAAAGCCCTCCTGGACCTCCAGAACTCAACTCCTCCTGGTGTATGAGTTAAGGGCCAGGATTCTTGTGTCCGAATGCCTGGGTCTGAATTCCAGCTCTAACGCTTACTAGGTGTGTGACCTTTCTGTGTTTCTGTTTCCTCATCTGTAATACAGGCATAATAATGGAGAAGCTCCATAACAGCAATAGCGTTAGCACATAAAGACACGTGGTAGACAGGAGCCGTCATCACGTGACTCCAGAGCGCCACTCTTTGCCACTTCACAGATGTAACTTAATGTTTTCGTGTGATCCTTTGATTGACATCTGTCTTTGCCAACTGAGTGACAGCCCCATGACGCAGGGGTAATGTCTGCTTTTGCTCACTGTCATATCCCTACCACTTGGTGCATTGCTTGGCGTATAGTAGGTGCTTACTAAATACCTCAGGAATGCAGTTATGAATGAAAGAATCCAGGTGGAATAAAAGAGAGATCCCAAATATTCTTATCATTTGTAGAATCCCTGATCTCAACATGTCCCTCCAAGTAACTCAAGAGCAAGATCTTGAAGTTGCAAACATCTGTTGTTTAAAAAGATGAAGAAAACAGGTTCCGGAAGATGCTCCAGCCACCAAATTCCCCGTTAGCCATTCATTTCCTCCTAAAAAATAGATACAAGGCTCGGAGTAAATGTAGCCAGCCAACCAGATGCAACACTCTGAATTCAGCAGAAGTCTGTCCAATGTGCATCAAATGACTATAATTCCTCCTCTAGCATCCCTAACAGTTGCTGAGAGATTTCTGTGTTTGTGGCCTTTGGCCCAGATTTTAAATAATATTATGCTTTGCTCTGTAATGCATCTGAGAGTTTACATGTTTAGGGTACATTTCTCTATGTGCCTCATACCATATAATGGGCCAAACTCTCCTCTGAGATCCACACTGGATCTCCAAAGTATGGAATATGTTATAGATCCATGGGTAAATAGTGGTTTCCACGCCAAACTTTTGATCCATCCTGTTCTGTGGTCCTCCAGAAAGCGTGGCTCAGATGGGAATGACCAAAAGTGAGCATGGTTTGCAGTGGGGGCATCAACATTTCCCCCTGCAAAACTCATCGATTTAGTCCTTACAGCAAGGTCTGGAGAAGCAGATGCCAAGTGAGCACTGACAGAAATGCAGGCAAGAGAGCCCGATGCTAGAGCTGCACCTTTGGACGGACTCTGACGTGCAGCTCCGTCTGGGCACTGGTTTCCCCGGAGCAGGGCTCCTTATTCTGCTTTCCCTTGTCCCAAGTGCCTGAGCCAGCCCAGCCAGGCTCACTTCATGCATCTCTCTGTAGGTCTGAACCACAGAGATGATGTTTTCCTTCCTGCATTATTCAGCCTTCTGAAAATTTTTCTGCATCTTTCCTCCTTCCTTCCAAAGACATGATTCTCGAACTCTGAGGTTCTGATTCATGCAGCATCCGTGGAGTACAGTTCTGAAGCACAACTCTCCCCTCACAATGGCTTCTTACACAGAAGAAAGTGCTAGAGAGACAATAAGTGCATGCATATATCCAAAACCCACACACACCTTCCCTGCGACTGAAGCCATAGCCTCTCAAACCTTACCAACCTGAACTCCCACCTCTCTGGGGTTCCTATTTCGTTACCTTGTTTTAGGTCCCATATCTACCTGTTTAGCAACTAAATTGTTAGCAATCAATGCTAGAAGTCAGATTAGCTGCATCAGACAACACGTGTGTCCCTGAGAGACCCGGCTGGTGAAATGAGGCTGGAAAGGAGGCCCTAGTGGATGGGGCCCGAGCACTGAGGTGGGCTAGGTTTTCAGGGGTGAACCTAGATCCCTGCAAAACTCCACACAGAGGGGCCTCAGAGGACAACGCCTCCCGTGTATCCATCAATGTCCTCCTTGTCTTTGGCTTCTCTCCATTGGAGATGGAGAACAAAGAGAGAACAAGAGAGATTAATTTCTTTCTAATCCTTCCCTTCAAGCAAGGGCCTGACCACTTGGCTTGGCCTGTATCAGCTCTGTCCCGGGCAAGGCCATATTTCACGCCAAATCATCGGTTTCTAGGGGAACAATGTACCACCCCGTGGGGTACGGATGGCTGTCCTATCTCACAAGGGCCCATGGGGGCTGCTCAGACGTGATGTCATTCATCCTCGCCCTCCAGAGCAAGGTGGGGACCAAGAGCTTCATCTTGCCTGTGCTGGGAGGGAGCTTTAGCCCAGAGGCGAGGTGCCTCTCTTGAATCCTGCGGCACCAGGAGTGATGCCCAGGCCAGCCCTCCTTAGCTTCTCAACAGCACAGCTCTTCTTCCCGGCCCAGGCAGCATGGTGGTAACAAACTCATATGTAAATGAGTGGGCGTGGCTGTGTTCCAACAAAACCTTACTTACAAAAGCAGTGTTTGGCTCACGGGACATAGTTTGTTAACCCCGTCTTAGTATAAGGCCTGCCAGAGAGAGAGTTCCTGCTCAAAACATCGTCAGACTGAAGCAGGTTTCTCAGCCTCGGCACTATTGACATTTGGGGCCCGGTCACTGTGGTGAGGGCTGTTCTGTGCACTGTTTTAACAGCATCCCTGGCCTCTGCCTAAGATGCTGGTAGCAATTCCCCCTAAGTCATGACAATCAAAAATGTCTGCAGATACTGCCAAATATCCCCTGGGGAGCAAAATCGCCAGAAGTGGAGAACTACTAGGTTGGAGGGAACTTAGAGACCCTGATGCTTGAGTTCTTTCAACTGTTGTCCCCGCCCAGGGTAACCCAGGCTCGGCTGGCATACCTGCAGGCAGAGGGATACTGGATACTCTCACTTAGAACAGTCTACCTGGAATCAGACGATGCAAAGGGTGCCACAGCTCCTACTTACTGAGTACGTCCAACAAGCCGGGCTCTGTGCTGTGGGCTTTGTAGGTATCATCACAGCAACCCTATGAAGTGGGTACTGCTTGATCCCACGTTAGAGTAAAGCTAGAGGGACCCCAGATGACACAGCCAACAAGGGCAGAGGCTGGGCTTCAAACCCCTAGCCCATCTGCTCAGGGACCAGAAGACCACGCCCTCGGCCTCCCAGTCATCCCGATGTTAACTAGTATCTGCCTTCTTCACCCAGACTTTTTCTAACACTGACTGGGACTGGGGCCAGTTGGTTGTATCTGACGTCCTGCCTGCCTGCTCAGAATGGAGACTTGCCCACTCTCTGCCTGTGCCGGGCAGGGTAGATACAAGAGCTAGACTCCTCCAGGTCCACGCTTAGCTGTTTGACCCTGAGCCAGTGCCCCATCCTCCTACAGCTTCATATGTCAGTGAAGTGAGAATGATCATCTTGCCCTTGAAAGGCTGCTGGAAGACCAGAAAGATAATGTAGGTTAAAGGCTTGGCAAAACCAAGCTCTGTAGACATATTGGATTCATTACTGTTACTGGGCTGACGATCTCTTTCTCTAGCGTGGCTGCTACTTCTGGACTGGCTCCCTCTCTAGCTTCATTCTAAGTTTGCATTTTTCATTTTGGGTTCTGGGATCCCTAAGCCCTTCTCAGAGGTTCCTTTGGGACTCTTCGAAGCGTGGCAATTAAGCCAGATCCCAGGTCCCCTTGTGCCATGCCCTTTACCCAGAGCACCTCTGCTTTTATCTTTTGTACGCACTGAGCCTCAACTTGAGATTCCTTTGGTAAAGTAGGCTCAGCTGCTAAATAGAGCTAAACACCATCGCTCTAGGGCTTTGCTCTCCAAGTGTGGCCCTTGAACCAGCACATCAGCATCCAGCCTCACCTGGGAGATCATCAGATGTGCAGAATGTCAGTCCTTATCTGCATTTTCATGAGATACCCCAAGAGAAGCATATGCCAGGGAAGTCTGAGTGGCTGTGCTCTAGGGGTCCTCTGATGCAGGAATGCACATTATTGTACCCTCCTGGGACCTCCTGCACTGGAAACAGGACACTGCTTTGACTAAGTCAATCCAAAGCTGCAGTTGGGAGATCCTTTGGCTATGCAGAAATTTCTGTAGACTGTAACTGCATTTGTTCTAAGGGGATTAGATATAATATACTACTGTGTGGATTAAAGATGGCCATAAAAAGCGGAGTCCATTGTTCCACCCACTGAATCTGCTCTGGCCTGTGACTGCTTTGCCCCATGGAGTATGGTGGAAGTGATGCTATGTCCCAGATTCTATAAGAACTAGTAGCTTCTGCGACATCACTAATTATTAGAGAAATGCAGATCAAAACTACAATGAGGTACCACCTCACATTCGTCAGAATGGCCATCATTAAAAGTCTACAAATAATAAATGCTGGAGAGGGTGTGGAGAAGAGGGAACCCGCCTACATGGTTGGTGGGAATGTAAAGTGGTGCAGCCACTATGGAAAACAGTATGGAGTTTCCTCAAAAAACTAAAAACAGAGTGGCCACATGATCCAGCAATCCCACTCCTGGGCATATACCCAGACAAAACTATAATTCGAAAAGATACATGCAGCCCTATGTTCAGAGCAGCACTATTTACAATGGCCTAGACATGGAAACATCCTAACTATCCATCAACAGATGAGTGGATGAAGATGTGGTATATGTACAGTGGAATACTACTCAGCCATCAAAAAGAAGGAAATAATGCCATTTGCAACAACATGGATGGACCTAGATTATCATACTAAGCGAAGTAAGTCAGAAAGAGAAAGCCAAATACCATACGATATCATGTATACGTGGAATCTAAAATGTGATATAAATCAACATATCTAAGAAACAAAGACAGACTCAAAGATATAGAGACTTGTGGTTGCCAAGGGGGAGGGGTGGTAGGGGAGGCAAGGTATGCGAGTTTGGGATTAGCAGAGGCAAACTATTATATATAGAATGGATAAACAACAAGGTCATACTGTACAGCACAGGGAACTCTATCTAATATTCCGTGACAAACCACAGTGGAAAAGAGTATGGAAAAGTTATATCTCTATATATAACTGAGTCACTTTGCTATACAGAAGAAATTAACACAACATTGTAAGTCAACTATACTTCAATAAAAGTTAAAAAAAAAGAACAGAACTAGCAGCTTCTGCACTGGTCTCCTGGAGACCTAAACTGCCATGTAAGGAATCAGACTACCCAGATGAAGAGTCCACAGGGAAGGCTCTGAGAGTACATGAAAAAGAGGGCCCCAGCTGAGCCCAGCCTGCAGCCATGCCCACCAGGGCACCAGGCAGGTGACTGAAGCCTTCTGGGACTCTCCAGCCCAGTCCAGCCCCCAACTGAATATCACTGAGGGACCTCAGTCCACACCACATGGAGCTGAACTGCCCAGTGAAGCCCTAATAGCATTCCTGACCCCCGAAATTGTGAGATTTAAGAAAACGGTTAAGACACTAAGTTTTGGGGTAATTTGTTATGCAATGAGAGATAACTGTTAGAATAATTTCAGAGAAGAATGAGGAAAATCTATCATTTGGTCAAAAGTCTTAGAAACTCAGGTTAGAAATATGATCAAGGAGGAACCAAATGGTCAGAAAGCCACTGTTGGGGCAGAGTATTTAGGTCATTGTCTTGGCAGGCTGTTGGCCTATTAAGCCCCTCACATCCCTTTTCTGAGTACACTGAACCTTGTCTCCCAGCAAGACTCAGGGCACCAAGTGAGGGAGGGCACTCCAGACCTTCCCCCCACCGTGGCTTGGGATGCAAACTTGAAAGACTGGCTTATCAATGGATCAATGGCTAAAGGCAAATATGATTTCATCAGTTCAGGCAGAAGGTTTAGATGATGTTGGAATGTTCCCACCAAGCTATTGCTTCTTCACTTAAAAAAAAAAAAAAAAAGAGAAGAGAAAAACTTAGGCTAGAAATCATACATTCTGGGATGCAGAACAAGCTCTGTCACCTTGGATAGTGACAAGCTTTGTGACCTTGGGAAAATTTCTTGACATTCCTGGTTTTTAATTTTTCCATATGTCCACTACGGGTTTGTACAAGCTCACAGGTTTTCATATATAGTTCTTGGGAGTTCATGGAAGATCCTCAGAGACTGTGTATGTTTATGTGGGTTAGAAGCAGGCAAGAGGGAAAACTCAGCAAACTGTACTCTGGGTCCTCCAGCTTCATTTCAATCAAAGGAATTTACTAGCATTCAGTGGAATATTTAATTCGAAAATGAAAGCTAAAAACATTCCTGAATATCACCAGTCTTTGTGATTTGTAAGGGTCCTTCTAGAATCCTCATCCCTAAATTCTCCGTTCTTAATTTTGAGGGGGAGTGGGTATGGCAGTCGTGCACGTATTTCACCCACTGTAGTTTTCAGAAAGGTAGGCATGTGGGCCACTCTTTTTTTTTTCCTGCACAGTATCCACTCGCTTCTGCCCAAATTTCCTTTGGGAAACCACCCCTCCTGTACTCTCAGTCTAAGTAGGATATGACCATACATGCTCAATCACAATGCAGCATCCTCTTGGCCATGACATATTTTTCAGCAATGTATAGGCACAGGTCCCAAACCCGTCCAATGAGTGTCTGCCCTGAACTTTTACTAGAACCGTTAGAAAAGTGACCATCTCTTCATGGGGCTGTAGGATGCCAGCCTGGAGCTGATAGCAGCCATCTTGCCTCCTCAATGTGAAAGCCAGCCTAAGAATGAATCCAACCCAGAGGAGAGAAGAGCCAAGAGATGGAGAGAGACACTATCTTGATGGCATCATATGAGGTTCTGGACGCAGCTACATGTGAAGTCAATAGAGCCTTGGACCTTCTAGTTACTTAAGCTGAAAAATCCTGCTCTCCCCCTTCTTTTTCAATTAAGCCATTTTGAGTTGGGTATTTGTCACTTGAAACCAAGCATCTCAACTAACAGAGTAAGTACTTACAGCTTAATTGAATCTGGGGATGTCATATGAGAAAAGTCCAAGTGTTTTGCATACCTTGCCTGCAGAGAAAGCAACCGCCAAGGTTGGTGGCCTGAGAGTTTGTGCAACACCAAAGAACACCAAGCTCACCCAGCCCAGTTGCCCTCACATCCTTTTTTTTCCCCATTTCTTTCCAGCTGTACCTTCTTTTATAGAGCTCATCTTTCTCCAGCCAAGACATCCAAAATGACATGCTATTGGAAGACATTTCTGTCCATGCTACTACCTGCATTTAAATTTCTTTGTTGTGTTTAAAAAAATGATCGTGATGTGATAGCAAATGAATGTTGGCAAATTACCAACTGACAGGCGTAAAATTTTATGAACATGCACATTCCAAAGGAATGTGGAAATAAGCCATCCACTGTAGTCCAGTTTGGCAGAAATGTTACAAAAATATAAGTTTGGCATATACTGTAATTCATTTAAAGATGCTTAAAAACCCATCCATCAACCTTGGACGGAAGGTCAAAGAAACATATGAATCCCAAATAAACAGTAACTGATGTACAAGGAAAAGGGCCTGAATGTCAGCCCTGGATACCAGAGAGAACACACGCATGTGAAGAAGATGGTGGTGAGGTTTGTTTGGAAGGCTGAGCTTCTAAACCTTCATCAGTGTTTAAAAAGAAATAATAACCACTTCTTAGCAATAAGTGGGGTGGACTCCTGCTTGCTGAATGGCCGTCTGAATTCTGCTCCTCGGAGAGAATTTTGCTAATGGACCGATGAGTACGCATCCTTAGAGTCTACATTTTTTACTTCAAGGACCACGTCTGTAAAAGGAGCAAAAAGAGTCCAATAGATTGCCCTTGCATATCTGGCATGCAGACCCTCTCCACCTCAACATGAATTGGAGGCGCTGACTCACTCCTTCAGTCCCAAAAGGGCTCCTGACTGGGACCTGACCAGTCAGATTGTCTGATTATTAATAATCAGATTATTCAAACCCTAGTCAGTGTGACTGGTTCAAGGGTGGTGAGTGTTCCGTCTGAGCCTTCCATATAATCTGATAAGTGAATACTGAAAAGGGGGCAGGGAGGGAGACCAATCCTTTTCTTCGAGGATCCTCAGCAGAAAAGACCACGGGCTGTGGAGAAATTGCTACCTTTTCCTTAGCCTTTTGTAGAAAAAGGGAATGAGGTCAACATGCTGAGAGAAGTAAGATAGATGCAACAAGGGTGGGAGAGATAGAGATGGAGATAGAGACAGAGAGAGAGAAAGAGACAGAGGTAGAAAGATCTGAGGTCCAGCTGTGCCTGCAAACAGAACCACCCCTGCCTGGACTTCTCAGTAATGCTAGCCAATAAATATTCTCTCCAGCTTCAGCCAGTTTGAGCTGGGTTTCTGCCATCTGGAACTGAACTAATTTTGACTGATACAGTTACCCACAATATTTGCAGCATGATCAAGACCATAAAAGAAGTTGGACAAAGAAGAAGGATGACACGGTGCTTACTTCAAAGAAACTCACAATCGAATCGTGCTCAGTTTGGTAATGGCTGGCTAAGCATCTGTTCTGTTCCAAGGCCTGTGCGAGGTGCTGGGTGATCCTAAGGTGAAGATGACACAGGTCTCATCCTAAAGGATCTCTCTCTCAAGCCAAGAGGTGGCTTTCTTCTTGGCGTTTTGAAGGTAAGGAGATTTGTGACTATTTGGAACCAGGAAAGCACCATTCTGCTCTGGAAGAAGGTGAGCAAAGTACAGGGGAAGAAGGAGAGCTTGGGGGAATGTATAGGGGACTCGGAAGTTCAGTTGTAGTGTTTTAGTACAGTGGCAAATCATTAAAGAAAGACTGGAAAATTATTAAAGAGAGATGCTCCCTCGATGTCTTCTAATCCCCTAATTCTAAGTGGCCTTGTTCTTTTTCACGTTTTAATCATTTGTGAAACTGCAGTGTAGCTTCTAAGTCGCTTGAGTGCTTGAGATTCAGCTTCCCCAACTGCAGTGTGGGATAACAATATTCATGTTGTAGGATTCTTGGGACAGGAACACTGCTAGTTGCCCACCCTACTTTTTGTTCACCATTCTTCTTAGTTACAGGATCTCTGACTTTTAGATAGACACATGGCTACTAGAATAATGACCATATTTTCCAGCCTCTCCTGCAGCTGTGTGTGACCATTTGTTTAAATTCTGACCGGTGAAATGCAAGCAGACTGGTCCTATGCAATTTCTAGGACATGTCCATAGAGGGAGAAGGAGGCCGTATTCCTGTTGCTTAGAACACAGCCCTGATGGCTGGAGCTTGAGCAGCCATTTTGAATCAGAAGGCAGAAACCACGTCCTATCCCAGGACAGGGATCAGCAAATGTATTCCTTTCAGGGTCAGATAGTAAGTACTTTTGGCTTTGTGGGCAATACGTTCTCTGTGGCAGCTACTCAACTCTGTTGTAGTGCAAAAGCAGGCCTAGACAATATGTAAATGAATGAGCATGGCTGTGTTCCAATAAAACTATATTTACAGCAACAGGTAGTGGGCTGCAGGCCTCAGTTTGCTAAGACGGAAGAGCAGCAAGTTAAAGGGACCAGGGTCCCTGATGACATCATGACACTCCTTACCTGCACATGAACTGCCTCCCACAAGACTTACTTTATACGAGAAAAAAAATAATAAATTTCATGATTGCTTTAGAATTTCTGCCATTATAAGCCAAACCTAATTCTAACTAAAATAATTGTTTAAGGAATGAGTAAATGATACATGTAAAACATCCAAAAAACACATTAAAGTGAATATTGAATAAAGTGGGTATTTCATAATACTAAGCAGATAGCTATATTTAAAAAAACCTTTAACCTCCCTCCAAGTTGAGGACCTAGTGACCAACAGGCCTCAAGTCTTCCTGGAAGAGAGGGCAAGAGTCTGGGCCACAGACAGTGTACAGATTAACCCTTCTGCCGTTGCATGCACCTCTTGCTCTGCACGGGGTCAGGGAATCTGCTCTCCTCTATTTTATCGGGCTGGTATTCCTTCCCAGCCTGCTGAGATGCTGCCATCAGGACAACAATAAACTACTCAGAAAAGAAAAAGTGCTGAACTTTATTAAACGTCATAAAAAAGAAGTGACTGCCTAGGCCCACGTAAGCTCACTTGGGTTAGAGCACCCAGGCTTGGCCGTAAGTCACCCTCTGGCAACCGAAACCACATGAAGCACAGTGTTGAAAACTTGCTAAATCATTTGTCACTCAAAGACTTTTAAAATAAAATATTTTCAGAGTAATCATTTGATTTCAGGCTCTAAACTGTGGGCTTCATGAGCTGAATGTAAATACTCTGTCTTCACAGGCACATTCAATAGCAACTGAAATCAGGGCTAGTCAAAAGACTTTTGCTGTCAAGTTTCAAATCCAAAAATACACTTCTCTCAAATTCCACATTTCTTCTTCCTTATGCCTCAAATGAAATAGTTGCATCTGGGTGGAGGCGGAGGTCCCTAAACCTAGGGGAAAATGTCCTGGCTATTGAGTTTTCTGGCTCTGGATTTAAGTATACTTGACGTTCATTCTATTTATGTTATTCCTTCACTGAACTTCCTACTGTGTGTCAAGAGCCTCTGCTCTATTCTGACTATGTGGGTTCAGCTCCTGGCTTCGCCACTTACCAAATGTGGGACTTTGGGCAAATATGTAACCTCTCAACTGCAAAATTGGTTACATGAAGAATGAATTCATTCATACATCATGAAGAAAAGTGTTTTGAGCACCTACTATGCACCAGGTGCTATTCACTGTGCAGGGAATAAAGTAGACAAATACCATGCATGTATTATGCCCGGTGCAAAATAATTACTCAATTAAAGCTTGCTGTTATTTTGCTGATCATATATTGTGTGTGTGTGTGTATATATATATACACACACACATATATATTAGACCACATTCTAGGTGTGAGAAATCCAGAGGGAAACACCAGAAGTCCTTCTTCCCATATCACTTGCATATGAGTGGAGAAGGCAGGCAACATATAAATATAAAACCAAGATCCTTTCCTATGGTTATAAATGCCATGAAAACAACTAGCTGGAGTTATATGACAAAGTGATAATATGGGTCAGGGTGGTCAGGGGAAGACTGCTTGAAGCACCATGGGCAGATCTGGGACAGAGCACTCCAGGCAGTGGGATGGGCCTGTGCAAAGACCCTGAGGCCAGGAAGGCCTTGATGTTAGAGGAACAGACAGAAGGTCAATGAAGCAAAGGGAAGAGTGGCATAAAGTACAGTTGGAGAGGTGGGCAAGTAAGCCCCTCATCATATGGAATTTAGAAGCCCTGGTAAATCTTTTGGATTTTATCCAAATGAAATGAGATCTCGCTGGAAGGTTTTCAGGAAGAGCTTAATCTGATTTTCAGTTTAAAACCTGATCCTTATGAATGTATAGACACTAGGGTGAAAGCAGGATGACCAGCTAGGAGGCTGCTGTGGTCCAGCTGGGAGACGGACTGGGTGGTAAATGGTAAGATGATAAGAAATGGACAGTGGTGGGGTGAACATACTGGGTGGAGGAGGTGAAAGAGAAGGAAGAGGAGACAATGATTTCAAGGCTTTTCAGGAGGAGGACCAGATCTGGAAAGACAGTGAGAAGACACTGAGAAGATGATTTCCCAGTGGGGATAGAAACAGGGGTCTGGAGCCCTGCTTCAGGCTTTAGAGTCATCACCCATGGATGGAAGATGAAGCCAGGGGAATGGATGAGGTCACTCTGGTGATTAGTGGAACAACATACAGTAGCTGGGAGAATTTCCTTCTGGCCTTTTCCCTCACAGCTGTTCTATCACTATCCGGTGAGTTTCACTCCTGGTGATGGTTTCCCTCTCTGGACCTTTCTAATCTGTTTCCTTTTAGAAGGTGGCTGTTTTCAGTGGATTTTCATTTCTTTCTCATTTCTTTCTTTTATTGCTCATAGCCTTCTCTTTAGCTGCCTTGGCAGGGAGATGCTATATATTAAAATAATTATAATTTTATTTTATAGCTCAATCGAATCTATATTCAGCTCATTACAAGGGTATGGGCCCCACTAGCCAAGTACACTTCATAAGAGTGAGCTCTTATTGAGAGAGAAATCTCATGTTCTCTTCGTATCTCCCATAGGCTGCTCCCTGAATTGTGATGAACCACATGTGGGCACAAGAGGCCCACAGTTTGGGTCAGCACTAGTTAAAGCATTGTCCTGGTTCAACTTGGCAATGCTTATAAAGCTGGGACCCATGAGGTCTAAGCTCAGAGTGGCAAAGTAACAAGAGGAGAATCACCCAGCAACCCGTGGTTAGTAGGTGTCTCAAAACTAACATGTCCCGAACCGAGCTCCTGATCATTACCAACTCATTCTGTTCTGTCATCTTCTCTATTCCAGGTGGTGGCAACTCTGCTCCTCCAGCTGCTCAGGCCAAAAATTTGGAGACATCTTTTTTTTTTTTTTTTTTTGCGGTACACGGGCCTCTCACTGTTGCGGCCTCTCCCGTTGCGGAGCACAGGCTCCAGACGCGCAGGCCCAGCTGCCATGGCTCATGGGCCCAGCCGCTCCACGGCACGCGGGATCCTCCCGGACCGGGGCACGAACCCGCGTCCCCTGCATCAGCAGGCAGACTCCCAACCACTGCGCCACCAGGGAAGCCCTGGAGACATCTTTGACTTCTGTCTTTCACACTCCACATCCAATCTTTCAGCAAATGCTGTCATTTCTCCCTTCAAAACCCACCAAAAAGCCACTGTTACCTTCCCCTCCCTTCCCCTCCACTGTTACCACCTTGGTTCAAATCCCTCAACATCTCTTTCCTGGGTTGTTTTAACAGCCTTCCTGCCCTTGTCCACATTCTGTCTATTCTCAAGTCAGCCAGAGAATTCCCATGAAAATGAAGTCAGATCATGACCTGCCCAAAACCTTCCAATAACTTTCCTTTTCACGAACAGTAAAAGTCAAAGTCCTTCTGTGGCTTCTGAGGCCCTACATGGTCTGGCCTTGTTTCCTCTCAACTTATCCCCTGCTGCTCTCCCAATGCTCGCCATACTCATGTTGAATGTCACGAACACATGAGACACATTCCCATCTCAGGGGCTTTGCAGGTACCCTTTCCACCACCAGGAATGTTCTTCCCCCAGATATAAGCAAGGCTCACTCTCTCACCTCCTTCAGGTCTCAAATATGACATATGACATTCTCACCAAGGCCTTCCCAGGCAACCCGATTTAAAAACTGCAGCTGTCCCACACCTCTCATCACCTCTTCTTTTCTGAATCTGTTCTCCTTCTTGACAAGAGGAAGCAGAACCATCAGCAAGTATTTCAGCTATTTATCTTTCTCAAATCGCCTATCTCCCTGAACTGAGGGCAGGGATTTCTGTTTTGTTCATTGCTCTATCTCCAGTGCTTCATCCAGCACCTGGCACAGAGTAGGTGCTCAATAAACATTTGTTAAATGAATGAACGAGTGAATAAAAAGACAGTCTTTAAAAATTCAAGTTTTTTTTTAAATTACATTGACCTTACCACTAGGAAGGGCTTTGCTCACATATAAGTCAGGATGTGCCAAGTTGTGCTGCAGTAACAAACTGAAATCTCAGTGGTTTTTACACAGCACAGTTTATTCCTTGTTCACGCTCTGTGCCTACAATGGGTTATCAGGGGGTTCTGCTTGTCATAGTTACTTGGAATCCACCCCAGCACAAGCTCCACAGTCAGAGAGGTAAGGAGGAGAGAGCAAGGTGAACTACACATGACTCTAAAAGCTTCTGCACAGAAGTGCCACACGTTGCCTCTGTTCACAGTTCATTAGTCAGAGCGAGACACCAGCTCAAGTCTGACTTCAGGAGGAAGGGAGGTGAAATCCCCCCTTGTACCCAGAGTGATGTTGGTCAAGGGCCCAAATAACTACCCCAGTCTAGCAGAACACAGTAAAATTCTCTTCATCCGTGTCCCCGCAGCATTCCCTGCAGCCTCTCCAGTTCCTCCCACCCTCTGTCCCCTCATCCCCCAAAGCTCCTCCAACACAATTCTCCTTCTTTCTTCAAGGCATGCCCCTCTCCAAGCTCTAACTCTTCCCCTGGATATACACACATATCATTCCGCAGATTCTGCATCAAAGAAGCCAAGGACCTGGTTCTGCAGGGACGGCCCCTGCAGGGGTGAGGTTGGTGGGGGTAACCTTTTCTCAGCTGGAAAAGCCAGAACCTTTTCAGCCGGCTGGCTGAAGGGCAAAGCTGGTAAAACTCACAAGTTATAAAGCTTTGTCCAGTAGCACGGGCACACGGCATCCTGCCCACTAGCCAGAACATAGCGCTGGCGCTGATTTCCACATCCCTGACACCAAGATCTTAAAGTGATCTAGGGAAGATCCAGCCCTTTGGCATCCTGTGCCTTCAAGAAAAACCCAAAAAATCTATTTAGATTATCCTTGTAAATGTATGGAATCTGTGATGTCTAACCAGACTATTAGCCTGGCAGAATCATACCCATTTCCCTCGCTATTCCTTTTAACAGAGGTGTTACTATGTCAATCATTTTGTGAGTCCTTAAATCTCCATTCATCATTTCAACAAATTTTTACTGAGTATCTACTACGTGTCAGGTACAGAGTGAACGAGATGAAGATCCTTGCCCTCCGGGAGATTAAATTCTTACCAGGGGTGACAGACACTGAAACAGATAAAATGCTATCATGTTGGAAGATGCCAAGCGATATGGTGAAAATAGACATGGAGCAGAGGAAGGGAGCTTCGGAATGTGGCTGGAGGTGGATCTTTTGTTCCAGGCCATGGCGAATACAATCACTGTGCAGGAAGGTGATGCAGAAGATTACGGTAAGCTGTCGTGTCACCTGTGGCCCAGGTAAGCCAAATAGAAAGCTAGTGTCGCAGGGATGCTGTGGGTGGCTCTCATCACCCCATCAGCCAGGGACCACTGCTTCTTTTTATCCTCTTCATTTCAGAGTGATGAAAATGGAATGGGTTCTCCATTTTCCTCACCTTTCATTCATCTCTCATTGGGATCATTCCAGGAACTTCTGGGTAATATGATTGAGGGAGAGGGGCTAAAAGTTGCCTCTGGACCCACTTCAAGGAAATGCCACTGAAACCCCAGAATTCATCACACTTCAGTGAGCAGGTACCCTTGTCTCCAAGGAGCTGAGGAGGCAGCAACTTTCCAACCTATCTGATTAAACAAATAGATGAAAAGACCACATTTGGCGGCAACAAAGGATCAAAAATCCCTCCATGATTATCTTGGGCTGAATCTGAAGAAAGAATCTGCACTCATTCCAATAACGCAGTAAAGTTCAGTGGCTGAAAAATCTGCAGAACAAGTTGGGTCCCAGTGTGGAAAGGGCAAGGAAGGAGCATGCACTCACTCTGCCAATGGGGAGGAAAAAATTTTAACGAGGGCAAGATAAGAGCCAGACGTGTAGAAATATTTCTCTTTGAGGATATTCTTTGTACCAATTACTCTTCAAAGATATCATGTTAGCGTTTTTGGCACAACTTGACAATTAAATTAGACGAATGGTTTTCAATGTTTTTGCATCTGATGTGCCTGAAACTCTTATTATGCTAACATTTTCAGCCCGTCACACACATTTTTAAAACTTTGGCAAGTCATATAAACACTGATTTTAATTAAGTCAAGAATTTAAAAACATTTCACTATTCATCTTTTTTAATGACATGGCAAGTAATTAATTGGGCTTGATTCTCATTTTGCGGTGCCCAAAGTCTGAGGATAGAAGGAAACACAGCCACTAAATTTCTACTTCTAGATGATGCCTTTCAAGATGGCTTCATTTCTTGTATTCATTGACTCTCCTCTCCTCCCAAGAATTAATGGTGCCTTGAATCAACCCCCCCCCTTTCAATTTCATGCTCCAAAATGGTTCCTGTCCTGGTGCTACTGGTCCCATCTCCATCACAGAAAGGAGAAGAATGCTGTACTGGACATTGGAAAGGAGCATAATAACCGTGTGGTTTGCATATGAACCTCAGCCAGAGGAGAAGCAAATCTCAGGTCTTATCTCTAGGGTCATAGTTTCCCACTTGCTGATGTGACAAGGTAACTTGATGAGATAATGATTTCCAGGTTGGTTCCAAATGGTCTGGGATTGGAAGGTGAGTGTAGATGGAAGGCCAGCAGGAGTTGCAGCAAGCAGATGACACACGGATTGGAAGACGTGGCTATTCTGCAGGACATCTTTCCCAGGAGTTCAAAGAGTTCTGACAATATTCTCTAACACACTGCCGATAGTGATAGAACAGATGGTCTATCTTCAGATAAGCCATAGAGACTGGTACGTGATAAGGAAGTTCAAGGAACCTCTAAACCTTAGAGCTTTCCTTTTCTTCTCTGCCCTTCCCTCACTTCCTGCCTTTCCCCTGCACAAGTCTCTTTGTTTTCTTCTCGCTTTTGACACGTGCCAGTTCTTAATCAGGCTGGCCAATTTTGACCAACATCAATAAAGAGAAGTGATGTTCCTTTCTCCATACCCATTCTCTGTGCAGAGGGTTCTTTCAGGTCATCAGGGATATTTACTTATGAAAAATCCCACAGAAGTCTGTTCTTTCTCTATTTCATCTGTCAGTACATTTTAGAATGACCGGTGATCTGATGTCTTCATCCCTGCTGCGTGGAAAACTCCATGGGGACAGGGCTCAGGTCTGTTTTGTGTACCACGTACGCCCCAGAGCCTAGGTGCATTAAACATTTTTTGTTTTTATTCTGATATTTGGACATCTAGGGCCTTACTGACCCTAGAAAGACTGCTCATCCCAGGATCAGCTGATTGCTAGAGACAGGAAACGACTCGCCTCTCAGTGTACCCTTCATAAGCAAAGCGCCCAGCAGAAGCCGATTCCCCCAACCACCTCCTTTCCTGGGCACTTACAGGGTTCATATACTTGCTCTAGGCTAATACTGCCCTGCCCTAATCACCCCAGGGCCAGGTACCAGACAACTCAGGACAGCCTGTACGTGACAGAGACCAGTGAAATTACTCAAAGCAACCAATCCTGAGCCTGTTTGCCCTGCCTTTCCTGTGGAAACCACAATAAAGGCTCTTGCCCACTTCTTCCCCTTGCACCTCCTGCCTCCCGACTGACTCTGGTGCTTCCCCACGTGGTCCTGCATGGCATGCCTCCTACCCTTGGGAACTGTGGGTTAACAAACTAACTTTTCAATGGCAATCGTCTCCTTATCTGTTGGCCTCACCATCCCTGAATAATAACAAAACCTACATTTTGAAACAGTGGCATGGTGCCTGGCATAGCATAGGTGCTCAATAACTAAGTGGATAGCTCTTCCAGCCCTTCCTCCAAACTTAAAAGTCCCCCCAGATTCCCTGCCTATTGTTTCTTCGGGCTTCTTCCTTCCTTACAAGATAATGTCAACACCAGGCCACCCACCTTGGCCAAAATTCAGGTGGTCCCTCTCCACCCAGGGAGTACTGTTTTTCCTCCCCTGGCAGGATTTGCGTGGCCCAAGAAGGCAAGGCTGATGGTGTTGCTGAGGGGAGATGGCGTTGGGACACTGAAAGGGCTTTTCCTGGCCGCCTGTCATTGTGAGACATTCCAGCTAGCAAGGAGAACAAAGACAACAGCCAGGGAACCTCGCCTTTTACGGTTCTGTCCTGGCAGCACTTCAGGAACAGCCCAGCATGTAGGTGGGGGGCCAGGCAGGCTTTGTTACCCACTTATGTGCTCCTAGGCCACCGGTTCTCCAGCTAGAGAAACACTCAGCACTGCAAGAGGTGCAGGGATCTGAAAGTGAGAATGCAATTGCTGAGGGGGACACCATTCCTGGAAATTAGCTTTCCTCATGCCCATCCCCAATCATTTCCCATACACACCTGCGTGGGCATCAGAAAGAAAGGACTGAAGGAATTCCATACTTAAATAACACCAGTGACATTTTTTTTGACCCCTTGGGGATATTTGGAATCTTCTACAACATGATAGGTAATATTTATTGAGCAGTTCCTCCATGCCAGCACCATTCTGAGCACTTTGTGTGATAGCCAAGCCTTACAATAACCCTGCCAAGGGGTATTGCCAGCTCCATTTTCAGATAGAAACGTGGAGATTGGGTAAAGGGACTTGCCCAAGGTCACAAAGTCGGGGGGTTGGCAGGTTTAAACTCTCAATATGTAGCTTTCAAACAGCCAAATTCTAAGCATTCAAAAGCCTTATCTGGGTGGCCTCTCAGGGCCTCAGTTTCCCTCTTTACTTTGAAGCAGTCGCCCCCGATGCTGCCACTCAGGGGCTTTTTGTGCTCTATTATTTTGACTCAACAAATGACATTCCAAGCATCACAGATTTTCCTTTGTTGCTGAGAAAACTGCAGGGTGTCTGAAGCCCCTTCATAGGCTGTGACCTCGAACAAGTTGCTTAACTTCTCTAAGATACAGGAAAGGAAACAAAATAGTCCCCAAGCAGGTCTGACCCCCAAACCCCAAGTTCTTTCCAAGTATTCTCCACCTGCACCACTTCTTTCCTCACCAGTATTCCTTTGTCAAGGCACATATTTCTGGAATCTTAAGGAATTACAGGACATGACACACAGAGGAATGGGAAAGGGATAGGCCTTAATGTTGCTGAACCTTATCTCTACTACTTCCTAGGAAATATTTAGCTTTCTCTGTGCCTCAATTCTCTCATCTGTAAAATGGGCACTGGCAGTAGTCATTGTTCCACAGAGTTACGTGAGAACTGCCTGAGATGATGCATTTTGCATGAAGCTGGCCGACAGCAAGTACTCAATAAATGTCAGCCATTAATATGATCGTTGAACTTTATGATTTACTCTATTCTCTGCATGCCTCCTACATCTGGAATGATGATGTGAAGAGCAACAGATGTGAGGGCAGTCAGGATGGCGGGGACCACAGCGGCCATCTGGTAGTGAGCAGAAATTCAGCACCAAGAGGCAATGTCACAGCTAGTTGGAGACAGGCTATAAAAGGGAAGACTGGGTTAGCTGGACGACCCATTGGGCTACTCTCAGGTAGTCCCTCACAATTGTCATTACTTCTTCCTCTATTTGCACAGCCAAGGTCTGTCCGTCCCTCAGTCCTCTGCTTGCCCGAGTCAACTGCCTGGACCTTCCTGAGCCCAGGCATCCCTGCCTCGTCTTCACCCTGCACGCACTCAGTTCAGGCATCCATGAAGCCTGCCACAGGCAAGAAGCCTATGTAGAAACGATTCTGTCTACAGACTTTTTTGGAGTGAGGAGGAACCATGAATTTCCATAGTCCTAAAATGCATTATTTTCCTACCTTTAAGCTTTTTAGAAATTAGAATAGAGTTCACATTTGATGAGTGCACTTGACGTGATGTTTCTTATCACCCAAGAACTGTAAATAAATGGGACGGGCATTTTAGAGGTGAGGGAATACACTCACTTATCCCTGCCTTTTGTGCAGAAATTAAATACTATCCTGCTAGGGTTGGTAGTAGTAGTAATAACAACAACAACGACAACTGTTATTATTATTGTTGTTCTTGGTGTTATTGTTATTATTAGCAGCCACTTTGTGTTGAGTTCTTAAAAAATGCCCAAGACTTTCCATGTAATATTTTTAATCCCTCATAAACAGAGCTCTGAAGAGTGGGTTCTGTTAATCTTGTTTGATCAATGAGGAAACTGTGGTTCATAGAGGTGAAGTGACTCACCCAAAACTGCACAGCTGTACAGCCAAAGGGTTTGGATATCCATAACTTCTCTCCAGAGAATGAGAGCCTAGATCAGCTATCACCCGTCCCCGCAGGTCAGAACGGGTCCCCTCTGTCCCTGTGGCCAGTAAGTACTAAGGCGTTAGCTGGTCACCACTGCTACATGAGCACCCACTTGTCCATGACAGAGAACCACACACCAAAGGAGGGGTGGCTTTGGGGTCCCTCTTCTGAACTACTGGCTCACAGAAGGTCTATTTCCCTATCCCTCTCCTGGTCTCGCCAACCCAGGGTTCTTCCGACCGACAGAGTACAGTGGATACGTTGTGGTTCTGTAGTCAGGCTGCCTGGGTGCAAATCTGCGCTGTCTCATTCTGACTAGCCCACGTGACCTCTTGAAAATTATGTCACCTCTCAGTTATCTGCAAAAGGGGGATAATGAAAACAAAAACCACCCTGCAGGGCTGTTCTAAGAATTCTTTGGGGAGGATGGGCACAGAAGTCAACTATCATTATTCTGAACTCGCCCAACAGGATGCCAGGCCTGATTCCTGGCCCCAGCGCCCTCCCCCACCAGCCAGCCATGAGCCTCCCAGGCTGCTTCAGCTCAAGAGCTTCTGCAGTCCCACTAGGGGCTCAGTGCAAGGCAAGGAGAAGGAGCATGGGCGCCATCTGGACGTCACCAGACTAAATTCCACCAGCCTAAGGCCTTCTGACTGAAAAGAGCGTGCCTTTGGAGGAAACCCAGAATAGCAAGAGCGGCCAGACGCTGCTGGAACTGTGTGCCAAGCCCTGGGCTGTGCATGAGACATACCTGACTGCACCAAACCCTTTCCATAAACGATCACATAGGTACTTTCACTATGCCCGTTGGACAGAAGAACAAGCGGAGATTCAGAAAGCCTGCGAAGTGATCTGCTTCAGGTCACACAGCGACTTAACAATCAAGCTGGAATTCCAACCCAGGTCTGTGGGAATCTACAGGCCCATTTCTATACATCCTGCTCCAAAATAAAAACATCTATGAAGTTCCTATCACGCACCAGGAGCTCCTGCTGGTGTGTTAGCGTATTCAATGTCCCAAATGAGTGCACTTGATGTAGTGTTTCTCTCCTCATCACCAAAGAGCTGTTAATAAGAGGAAGGGGCATTTTAGATTTGAGGGAATTCACTCACTTATTCCTCAAAAATTAGTATATGTCATACCCTTCAAAGAATATATATATATATATAATTTTATAGATGAGTAAACTGAGGCTCAGAAGGTGAAGGGACATGCCCAAGGGCAGCAGGGGAGCAGCTCTGGAATCCAGGTCTGCTAGGCTCCAGGCACCAGCCCTTAGGCATTTTCCGTGTCATTACCCTGGGGCTCCTCCCAGGCTCCAGAGCGGAAGCAGGTGCCGGGCATGCCCTCTCCAGCTCTGAGCCAAAACAAGAAGTAGAGAACCAGCCTCCAAGTAAGTCTACTGCCCTGCGGGCCCTTCCACTGGCTAAGAGCCCTCTGGGTCTCTTTATAGCCTTGGCCGACAGCGTCCTCTTAGTTCTCGGCCCTCAGCTCCTGACCCACCGCACCAAATGGGAAAACTGAGGCTCCAAAGTGGTGGCAAACGTTAGTCACGCAGCATCACCAGAGACTCAGGGGAGACTCTTCTTGTGCGAGATGATGTCACACCCTCAGGGCCCCATGGCCTTTCCTGAACTGGGCTCTGGTCTCTCTCTTCAGGGGCGAGACCTGCCACACTTGGTTCCTAGACAGGTCAGGTGATAAAAGATCAAAAGACAAGCCGAGGCTGCTGGCTTACCGACAGGCTATTGTCTGCCCTGTCCCCAGAGCCACTCTCCAGGCCTCGGAGGCCTGCGAGCAGTCCCTCTCCACCCGACCACCTTCTCTTTCACAACTGATTTTAAAAAAACCCTCCTCCTCCTCTTAATTGCATGCTGCGTGTTCAGATTTCCTGAAGTTCATGAACTGCTGTGAAATTTAAGACAAGCCTGCATTCCTGCTGCACTGCTACTTTTTAATTCTAAATTCCACCCACCCTTCCTAGGGAAAAAAGGAAAAAAAAAAAAAAAAAAAAAAAAGCCAAGCTGAGTCAAAGAAAATTTATGCCAGTCGAAAGGAGAAGGCCAGCCCCAAATAATTCTACTAATAAAAGGGCAGCGAGAGACAGGGTAAAAATAATAACGCGATATCCTCATAAAGTTCGTTTATTTGTGATTCCCAAGGCACTTGGGGAATGTTAGCTCATCAGGGCAGGGTCCCAGATTCAGCATCTGCTCCCAGTGGCCGCCTCCATCCCTCCGGGTGCTCCATAAACGCTGGATCCTAGCGGTCTAGGGCCTTCAACGTGGGTTGGTGGGAAGCGTGAACCAGAGGAATTTTATAGCAGGAGAAAGAGGTGCCAAAAAGCCTAAAGACTTCCCCATGGTCACCTGATGAGTCAGGCTGAACCCCAAACAGAGCCCAGGCACGCACTCCAGACTTTGGAGAGGAACCCACTGGGCGGTGGCCACAGGCCATTAAGAGATGCTTTGTAATAACAAAGACCACGTCCTGGAGCAGTTCATGGGGCCTCCACAGTCCTGTGGAAGAGGAAGAGCACCCCTCCCAGGCCACTGGAGTGAAAGGAAAGGGAAGAGATTGGATAGGACTTCACCGCACCAGTCAGAGATCATAAATTCAGAGAAGAACTTTCCTAAGACAAGCCTTTACTAAGGCCCTACTGTGTGCGTGGCCCCGGAGGTGGGGAGACAAAGGAGACAGGCGCGCCGCTCAGGGAGCCCACCAGCCCCTGGTGGCAGCACTGCTGGGTGAACAGCAGGCTCTGAACAAGGAAGAATGGGGCGCGTGCTATGTCAGGCGCAGAGCGGGCCTGCTCTCTCAGGGCCATCCTCGTCTGAGTCACCAGCGACACTCATCTGACCTCTGCCGCGGTCTGTCAACTGCTTTCTTGAGGCCACCACACAAGAGCCAGACGATGAAAAATATACAGTGTCACTCCCCTGTGTCAATGTCCTCCATGGCTTCTCCCAGCACTTGTACCACAGTCTGGCTCCTGTCTCTCTCGCAGACCTCTGTTCCCACTATTCCCTTTCTACTTCGTCATTCCCCCAACCCTGTCTTGGGACCTTCACACGAGCTTTTCTTTGCTCCAGGAAAACTCTTGCCTCAACCCTACCCACAGTCAGCATCCTCTAATCATTCAGATCTTGGCCCACCTGTCCCCTCCTCAGAAAGGCCTTCACTTAGCTTCTTACATAAAGTAGACTGTGCAGCTCCCTCTCCATCATGTGACCCTGTCTTATTTCCTTCATGGCAGTTGTCCCTATCTGATCTGCTTACTCTCCCTTATGTATTTGTTCACTTACATATAGCCAGTCTTCCCGTATTAGTTAGCTATTGCTGTGTAACAAACCACCCTGAAACTCAGTGGCTTAAAATAGCAATGATTGATTGTGGTTCATGAGTCTATAGGTCAACTGGATGATTCATCTGGTCTCGGCTGGGCTCACTCATGTGTCTACAGGGATTAGTCAGGTGGCTCTGCTGATCTCAGCTAGGTACTCTCACGTCTTTGGGAGTTGACTGGCTGTGATCTGGTCTAGGATGGTCCTTGTTGGAGCAACTAGGGTCTCCTGTACATGGCCTCTTATCTACCAGAAGGCTAGTGTGGGCTTGTTTTAGTATGATTAGCAGAGTTCTGTGTGTGTGTGTGTGTGTGTGTGTGTGTGTGTCTGTGTGTGTGTGTCTGTGTGTGTGAGAGAGAGAGAGACAGAGTCAGAGACAGAGACAGAGACAGAACAAGAAAAAGAGAGCAGGAGTTCACAAGGCATCTGAAGGTTTAGGCTTCAAACTGGCACGCTGTCATTTCTGCCACATTTTGCTAGCCAAAGGAAGTCTCAAGACTAGACCAGATTCAAGAGGAGGTGAGCCAGAATTCTACCTTTTTATGGGAGAATCTGCAGCACTACATTGCAGAGCATGTGGATAAATGGATCCTGAAAAACTGGGGACATTTTTGCAGTCAATCTAGCACATTCTTCATGTAACTTCCACGAGAGGAAGGACCTCAGTGAGCACTTGCCACGCACCATACACAGCTTTAACCATTCACATAGTATACATAATTCACGATCTGTGTATGGTGTGTGTGTCAATTTTTTAAAAGTGGCGCAAACCCCTTTGTAACACTGGATTCTGGGACAAGGTTGTGATCTGGGTTAGACAAGTTACAACAGGCGTCTACCGTATGGAGCTGTTCTGTGCTGGGAGACGTATTTGCCCCCTGAGATATCAAAATCCACGTAATAACAGGTCATGTTATAACGAGGTTTTGCTGCACATGCTTGCTCTCAATTTAGACAGCAGGCCCTGCCAGGTCTTCCTCCAGCTGCTGGCTTCAGACCCCTCTTTCCAGAAGGATAAGAACTACCTGTCAAAATGCAAAGCTCTAACAATGAAATATACAGCACATGCTGTGGGAAAGCCCTCGCTTTACTTCCACGGGCTGCAGCTGGCGTGCACGGCTGAAATGATTCATTCCTCCACCCAGCAAAACAAGTCCGTTTACAGGGCCTCCTAAACAGAACACATCCTCAGCCTTTCACATGCTCTGCGTTCGGCTGGTGATTTAACCTCCTTTGCGCTGAAGAGCAGCAGACTCGGGGCTGGAAAAGGCGTCTCCTTCCTGCATCGCTCTCTGCTCCAAGGCAATGTACTGTTACATTTCTAGGAAATCAGAATGTCTTTTGAATCCTGCTTCAAGTATCTACACATTCCATGCTAAGCTGCAATGCTTAATTTAATATCTCCACAGCAGTGGTAAGAGTTTCAGACAATAGAGCGTGCAGTCTCAGGGACACAGGAGGAGAACTCAAAAAATGAAATAATAGTTTGGGGATGACTGCACATTTGAGACGAGGCAAAAAAGACCAAAAAGCAAGCACAGTTTTGGCCACAGTTGTCAAAAGTGAATGTAAATGCCGCTTGATAGCAACATCAAGGACATCTTTTCTCTTGGGAAGCATGAACTTTACAGGGTTCCATTTTGGGAGAGGCTAGAGGCTAAAGGCTATCCCTTGGCTGAAAACCTGAGGGCAAGAAACCTATTTCAGCCATCAAAAGAGCCACGGCTTTTCAACGTCAGGGGAATCTGAGGATGGAAACCGAGAGAGGCCGAATTCACTTCCTTTGGAAATCACTGTCTGGATCAGGCGTCCTCAGATTGTTACCTACTCCCACGAGAGCCTTGAAATCATTTCTCCAAATCAAAGGCGCTAATTGCTTTCTTAAGGGTGCTGGCTAGAGTGGAACCCCAGAGCATGGCAAGTGCGATGTTCTCATTCCTCTGGGCCTGAATGATGCTGGAGTTTTGGAATGTAAACCTGTAGACTGACTACATATACATTCTGACCCCTGAGATGCCTGTCTTCCTCAAACCCACACAGGCATGTTATTTGTCCATTTATTCATTAAATATACATTGAATACCCCTAGTATGAGCCGTGGACTGTTCTAAGAACAGTGAGCTTACATGCTTGCCTGCATGACGCTTATAAACAAAATCAATAATGGAATACTAAATACTAAAAATAAATAGTATTTAGATAATGATAAGTGCCAGATACACCACGGACGGGGGTGGGGTTTATTTTTAAATATGGTGGTTAGATGAGCCCTCACTGAGTAGGTGACATTTCAACAAGAGTTTGAATGTGGTAAGTCCTGTGGTTATCTGGGGGAAGTGAATTATAGGCAGAGAGAACAGGCAGTGCAAAGACCCTGTGGCAGTAAGTGCCTCGCTTGTTTGAGGAGCCTCCAGGAGGCCAGTGGTGGAGGAGAGGGATGGGAGTGGGATAAAGGGGACACACTGTATTGGGACCCGTGTGACACCGATTTTAAGGATGTGTTCCTCTAAGGCAGTGCTCAGTGATTTCCATCAGCCCTCCAAGGAGTCAATTTTAGGATGAGCAATTCAGAAGGGAAACAGAGGTACTGTCAATCTTTTCCTTTTCAAATACTTAAGCCCTGGTGCTCCTACTGCCACTTCCTTTAAAGAGGAAAGTAAGTGAGAAAGAAAACAGCATGTCTAAAAATAGGCATGCAGTAATATTATTTAGTCCAGCCATGGGGAGAAAAGGTGAAATGTCCAGGGTCATTCATCAAGGTGAGTTTATAGACTGTAACTTCTTTCAGACAGTAATTACACTGATGGCTGATAAACCCAGGGAACTTACCCAGAGGTAGGGACTTTAGATGTGTAAGGAGAAGTCTACATGGGCAGGAAAGCGTGGCCAGCACTGTTTCTAAGTGGGAGTCAAGGTGAGAGTGAACAGAACAGGGTTCCTGACCAGTGGTCCTTTCAGCCCCACTTCATGGGTGGGCTTCAGAAGGTACCTGTGAACCTCCTAAAATGATATACAACATCTCATAGGCACTGTGTGCTTTTTCCTGGAAAAGGGTCCAGAGCCTCTCAGAAATTTTCATGACCTCCTCCAAGACAAAGAACCATTGACTTCCCATAATCTAATTGGTCTGAGCACTGTCCAGTCCTCCAATTGTACACAGGCTCTCATTTACTTCCTGGACTCCACACATGCTGTTCCCTCTGTTTAGAACACTCTTCCCTGTTTTTCACACAGCTAACGCTCACATGTCATTCAGGTCTCAGTAAAACGACATCTCCTATAGGAGGTGATTCCTGGTGGGTAGACTAGGCTATGAACACCTATAGCATCCTGCGTGTTTCCTATCTCATCCCATCAGAGTTTATTGTGAGTTCCAGCTTCATAGACGCTTTCCCCGCTAGGATGTAAGCCCTGGGAGGGCAGGAACTGGGGCTCTCTCCCTTGCCACAGGGCCCCGGATCTAGTAGGTACCCAATAGGTACTTCCAGATGGATGGACAGATGGGTGTACTGATCAATTACTCTTAGCAGAGAGGTAAGTTGTTTGGGACAACAACCTGCTCTACTCCCCAACCGGTGGCCAGGAGCCATGAAATGGGCTATTGCAACCTACAACTTCTGATTCTCATGGATTGAGTAGTTACGCCCAGAAGCTGGCTATCAAACTTTTGTGGGAGAATCTTCTTTTTAAAAATTTTTGCTCTACCTCAAGGACTGAATTTTGCACAGTGGATTGACTCCCACTTTGAGTGAGTTTTTAAGCAAGCCCAAACTACCTTCTGCCTCTGTACCACTTCACACTTCACAGACTTCTTCAGGGCTTCCTGCTGAGCCTTCCCTTGCATGAAGGAGTAAATGTTGAGCCTGACCTTGAGAGCCTTTGTCAAAACAGACAGGATGACATAGGTAGCCTGAGTTCAAATTTAGACTTTATTATAAACCAGCTGGGGGACCTTGGTGAGCCATCTAGTGTCTCTGAGCCTCAGTTTCCCTGCACGTGATCAACTTGTGGTGGTTAAGAGTATGGGACTTCAAAGGCAAAGCTCTGAGTTTGAATGATGACTCAACATTTGCCAACTGTGTGGCAACATGAAGCTTACTTAAACTATGTGGGCTTCAGTTTTCTCATCTGACGAAATGAGGCTAAAAGAGGTTTACTGCAAAAATATCGACTGCTTAGCACAGAGACTGAACTTGGTAAGTACTAATTATTGTGCTAGTATTGAAATTATATTATCTTCATAGTTATTGATATGCTACGTAGACCAGAATAATAAGACAGCTATTCCTACAGCTAAGTCAAGGAGAGAGGACTTGGGTTGTTTCCTCAACACTACCCAGAGGCCAAAGCAAACTGTCAGATTCTTACCCCCCAAAAGATGGCCTGTAGTCTCTTTGCATTAGCGAGTAAGAATCTAGAAAAATCACATGTGAAGTCAGGCATCTGTTAGCTATTGGCTACTTTCCAATGCAAAAGCACTCATTCCATTCACCCATTCATTCAGGAAAGAAAGCAAGGGTGCACTGGGCGATTATTAGCTTCCCTAATAATTTACTGAGTACAATTCTATGTCAGCAACTATGCTCAGAGCAACAGTGGTACCAGACAGTATGGGCTAGTGGAAGCTGGGGGACCTGCTCAGCACGGGTGATGGGACCAGCCAAGTATATGACGGAAAAGTCCCAGCTCTTCTAAGGAATCCAAGGGTTCACTGAGTTGCTCCTGCCATTGTGGCCTTCAAAGGGCAGCAGGGGCCTAGGAGGAGTCCTTGCCAGCAAGTCCAACTACACCCCGACTGTCTTGCTCCCCATCCTAACAGTCCAAATTCTCAAGGTTTCCTGGGCTGGAATCTTGACCCCTCCACATATTAGTTACATGACTCTGAGTAAGTCACTCAACCTCCCAAGTCTTAGTTTTCTTATGTATAAAAGAGTAATAAGCAACATCCGAGTCTGACTGCAAGGAACAAAGGCGATAAGGCAGGCAAAGTGCTTCTTTAATAGTGCTTGGCACAGGGAAAGCGCTCAGCAGACAGCTATTATTATTATTATTAGCAGTAATAACAGTGTACTCTCAGAGACCCTACAGTGTAGCCTACTGGTTAAGAGCTCACTCTGGAGCCAGATGACCTGGGTTTCGAGACGGGGCCTGCCACTTCCTAGTTGTACACCACCTGGGGTAAGGTGCTTCATCTCTTGCAGACTCAGCTTCCCCATCTGCAAAATGGGATCAAGAATAGCACCCAAGGGCTTCCCTGGTGGCGCAGTGGTTGAGAGTCCACCTGCCGATGCAGGGGACACGGGTTCGTGCCCCGGTCTGGGAAGATCCCACATGCCGCGGAGCGGCTGGGCCCGTGAGCCATGGCCGCTGGGCCTGCGCGTCCGGAGCCTGTGCTCCGCAACGGGAGAGGCCACAACAGTGAGAGGCCCGCGTACCGCAAAAAAAAAAAAAAAAAAAAAAAAAAGAATAGCACCCACTTCCTGGAACTTTGATGAGGACTCAATGAATCAACAGGCATGAAGCCCTCAGAGTCATGCCTGCTTTATCTCAATGTGCACTAAAGATGGCTGCTGTTACTGTTCACTATTCATGCCAGGTGTTCGGGGCTCAATTCCTGACTCTGCCCCTATCTTGCTGAGACTCAGAGGAAAGGCCATTCCCCTCAGTTAGACGAGGTTTTAAAACCACATGCTTTCTTACCTTCTCACTCACTTTATTATAATGCGGAGACCCTGAGGCATGGGGTGGACTTTGTAGAGGCTAAAAACTCTCTCACTTGATATGTCCTGTGGGCTATTTACAGCTTTCCTCTTTACTGCCGCGCCATCCTGCTCTGGTGAGTGGAAGCAGCCACGGTCCACATCTTCCTGCTAAGGCCATCTTTTTACACAAGACCCCCCCAGATGGGGTGGGGATAGAAGGATGTGTGTGGGAAGGATAACATAAGACAGACAGCAGCAATTCCTCACTGAGTTGGGAAGATTGACAGGGGAACCCCACCAGCAAATTGGAATCACACATGTAGCACTCGGGCATTCCTGTCCAAAGAGGGAGGTGTCCAAACGAATGGCTTGTCTCAAGCTGAGCAGAGGCCCTGATTTTATCACGGAGTCAATGGACAACAAGAACCAGACTTGCCTGCAAATGCCCGGGGAGTTACAAATCCAAATACGGTCTTGTCTTTGCTGTTTCAGGAGCCTGATGTATGTCTGTCCATTTGGTGGGGAGGAGCTCAGGCAGAAACCGGGTTCTTTCGAGCTGGCTTCTGCCGCCACTGTGGTCCCTGAGATTCGGTTCTTTGAGTTCCTCTGTTTACCGTAAAACTCAAGTGGTACCATCTATTAAGTCCAGATTCCCCAGCTTGTTCTGAAATAAATAGCACCCAGAATGGTCTCCATAGCTGACTGTGCTGTCAACTGGGCAGCTCTCAGCAGGGTGGGTTAACAGCCTTAGGACTAAATTTCTAAAAGGTGCCTCCTTCCAGTTTCTCATTTCTCCTGTGTCAGGGCTCAGGGTTTTTACACTGTTAACTGTCCTTGGGCATCAATGGCCCGCTAAATGGCTAGGCTGACCATCACTGACCTGGGGCTCCATTCAGCCGGATGTTCCTCCAATAACCAGCTCGACAGTCACGACCTCAGGTAGCTGCCGAGCCCACAATAATGCAACTCAGAGTTATTAGGATATGAAGAAAATTCCCTACATACCCCCTTCCTCTTTCTGCAACTGCTATGGTTCTAGGTTGTTAAAAATGTGATCTTTGTCACAGGGTGCTGCTGAGAAATGATAAGCAAGAGTTCTACTTGAATTTGCTTGTCAGAGAGAGCTCTCTGGGGGACTTCTCCCTGGAAGAGAATAAAACTCCAAACTGTATAAGGATGTTTAATTGTTACTCCCAGTCATATAGGCCAACGGTATGGCTACTGAGGGATGTCTGTGGGTTTGAGGTTTGTTGACCCCAGTCCTTCCTTTGTGGCCACGTGAATCACCTTCTTGATTATTAAGAACACAAAGTGACCTAGAAAAGTCTGCAGGTTTCATGGAAATGAAAGACCCACAAACAAACACAGCTGGTTTCAGCTTTGATGCCGATAAGCTATGCGAGGCAGAGCAGAACCGCAGAACGAAAATCAAAAACCAGCCTGAAAACAAGAAAAGAAAACCTTTTTCCTCTCAGCCTGTAGATGTGGGAGGGAGGCTAGAGGGAGCTTTGCAAAGGGCAGTGTTTGAGAGCAGGGCTTCCAGGAAGGGAGTCTGGGAGCCCTGAGCTGTGTCCTGGATCACATAGAGGCCCTGGCTGCAGGCCTGTTGTCCAGAGCACTGGCACACCCAAATGGACCCCAGGCCGGGGGAGGAACAGTAATTATGGGGGGGTAGGGGAAGGACCAGGATGAAACCAAGTGAGAAGTTGGTATTTCCCAAAAGAGAGTGGGTTGGGTGGATGGGACCATATTCCGAAAGAGAATAACCTGCTTGTAGGAGGGTAAAGCAGATGTCCACAAGCTCTCTTCAGATGCAAGAGAAGGACCCTGGCACTTAACTGCCCAAAGAAGCCCTGGGAAGACATGTGGAGCGGCCCTTGGGCTGTGGGTCTTTTTTTGCATTTCCAAGGTTAATTCCAAACCCTCCTTGCCCAGCACAAAGGTGGATTCTGGTCATGATGCTTAGAGATATGCTATTCATAGATCCCATGCTACTTGGGGAAAAGATTTTATGATGAAAGTGTAACTTTATATTACTGCATTTGACCATCGCAGCAAAAAACACAACTATTACTAAAAACATCTTACTGGGAGATTTCCCCACTCTGCATTTACAAACATAGAAACACAGTCTGAGTTGGTGACCTAGCTGGTGACCCATTTAGCCATAATTAATTTAAAGAAAACTGCATTTAAAACAACTGTAGTCTCTAATTGTCCTTAAAAAAAGAGTGCATATTTTTTAGCCAAATTTTCAAACTCTTTTTAAATCTCTTACTGCTCTAACCTTTTCCACATTTTGTGACATAACACGAAATTCCTTAACCCACCCCCCCCGGCTTGCACTATAGGAAAAAGAGATACAAACTCTTTGAAAGGAGTATTTTTATCCTTTTATTCCTTTTTCTGTGGGAAACTTAATTTTATTTATTAAAAAATCTATTGTGGGGCTTCCCTGGTGGCGCAGTGGTTGAGAGTCTGCCTGCCGATGCAGGGGACACGGGTTCGTGCCCCGGTCCGGGAAGATCCCACGTGCCGCAGACCGGCTGCGCCCGTGAGCCATGGCCACTGAGCCTGCGCGTCCGGAGCCTATGCTCCGCAACGGGAGAGGTCACGACAGTGAGAGGCCCGCGTACCGCAAAAAAAAAAAAAAAAAAAAAAAAAAAAAAAATTCTATTGTGAAATAGTTCAAACATGCAGAATAAAATTGAAAATCATGTTTTACACACTTATATACCCACTTTTATTTATATCCGGTGGAATAAATAAACCTTAACATTTTGCCATACTCCCTTCAAATCTTTTTTTCTAGGAACAAAAAATACAGATATAATTTAAATCCCCCATTCTTGATTTTCTTCCCCTCCCTTCCCTAATTCCAAAGTAAACACTAAACTGAAGTTGGTGAGTATTATTTCTATGCACGTTTGTTATGCTTTTAATACTGTTGTGCTCTATGTATTCATTAATAAATGTAGTATAAATCTGCAAGTTAAAAATTTTTAAACAAATATTTTCATACTGCATTTATCACTATTAAACTTGCTTCTTTCATTTAATATGTTTTTGCAATTTACCCATTTTAATGTAGTTGGCTCAAGTGCATTTTAATGCTGTGATGTATCCTTTTGCATAAATATACCAGAACTTCTGTTGATAAATATTTGTATTGCGTCCAATTTTTTGCTATTACAAAGCTTCAGTGATGCTAATTACACCTGTCCTCATGTACATAGAGTCAAGCATTTCCCTAGGGTATATACCTAGAGGTCGAATTGCTATGTCGAATTGTTAGTGACTGTCTAACTTAAACTTGACTAGATGTTGCTGAGTTGCTCTCCAAAGTGGTTATAAAATCCGTACCAGCAGAGCCAGGGCAATCCACTTTTGCTGTAAAGTATTATTTTCCTTGTCTGCTAGGCTGGCAATAATATTATTCAGTGGTTTCTACGTGCCGGGCCTTGTGCTATGCTTTTCAAACATATTATCCCATGTAATCCTAACAACGACCTTGTAAAACAGGTTTTATCAATCCCATTTCACAGACAGGAATCAGAGGCCTGGACAAGCCACTTACACATGGTCAAGCTAACAGTGAGTAGTGTGTTGGTCATAGCAACCAGCTGTGTCTGGCTCCAGAGCTCTTAAAAAGTTAAGTACCACTGCCTTCAAAACTGCAAAAACATCCCTTTTCATTGACCAGACCCATGATTTTAAACCACAGAGACAATAAAGTTAGCCAAGTGACTAAAAAATTGCTATGCAACTCTAGGCTGAACCCAGTCTCCTGACTCCTTACTCCCAATTTGAGGCTGGTGCAAATGTCAAGGTTGCTTCCTTAACAGTTTTCCCCAAGGGACCACAGAAGGCTCCAAGCTGGGTGGCATCAAGGGCAAGCATCTCTGCTTCCCAAGCCTAGCTGTAATGGTGTTCACAGACCCCAGCCCCTCCTTCCAGGAACAGTCCTCCAGCCACGGCCTCCCCACCATCAATCAGGGCGCCGTGGAACGCATCAGTCAGGCAAACCATTTGGAGCATTTTTCCAAGAAAGGGAACAACATCATAAAGTCTCAGCAACTGAATCAGAACAAATGGATCTTAAAGACAACTTTCAAATTAGGCCCCAGTAGGTGGACGAAATGTTAAAAAGACACATGAACCTCAGAAGTGAAAGCAGAGAGCGAGAGGGAAATCCCCTCGGCCTGATGACTCAATTCCAGAAAAACCCTTTCACCTGGTCCCCATCCATCAGCACCAGAGTCAGAAGATGCGAAATGTTGGCTCTCACTCTTAGCACCTCTGCATTAATGTTACCCACACTCTGAGTGTGGTCAAAGGAAACTGATTCTGGGACAGAGACCAGGAAATCCTGACTTGGGAAGAGTGTACCTCGAAAAAGTGGTTCCTCCTTCCCAAGTGAGATCCAGAGATGCTGATCTCCCGATGAGATCGCTGTGGGCAGGAACTGTGCTCTAACGCTTTGGTTTTGTTCACAGAAACGTTCTGTTGGGTCATGAGGGTCCCTTGGGTTGCTTCAAGTTCATTGTTTCAGTACGGCCCGCTGGCCACCTAGCCCTTCCAGAGTGGTGGACAGGCCGATTGAACCCAGTGCTTGTGCCATAACCATGGCTTGGGGTACTGTGGAAGACTCTGAGGATAACCAGATCCCAATACAGAGGCAGAGCAGGGCAAGAGTTAAGCACAGACTTTGTGGTCAGCTGGACCTGGGTCTGAATTCACTTACTAGCTGTGTGACTTGAGCAAGCAACTTAACCTCTCTGAGACTCAGTTTCCTCAGCTTTAGAGAGGGAAGTGATATCACCAACCTCAGAAGGCTACTGGGATGATAAAAAATAAAATGAAGTGTTTAGAGCACACAGCACAGTGCCTGGCACATGGCTCTGCTTCTCTCAGTTGTGGTGGTTCTGTCTGAATTAGAAAAAACACCCCCTTCTTCAAGACACTTGATGGCCATCTGGCAGAAATAATCCTGCAAATCTACAATTACTATGCGATGAATGGTGCCCCTGGAGTTGTGCAGTGGACAACCTGCACAACCATAAGCACTGGCCTTGCAAACGGTAAGTGCTCACTAAACTAATACTAATAAACTAATACTTCATCAGTAAGAATAAAAATTACCATCACCTAAGAGATCTATGAGGAGTCTTTCAGCTGGCACTGCATCCTTGAAGGAAGTTGTAAATGAGTTCCCAGGACTCCAAAAAGCGTACAGAACTCATGGTTGAGGGGTTTGGGAAGAGTGATGTGGGGAGGGCAATGAAAGGTTTTCAGGCAACAGACCCAGCAGGAGACAGGCAAGCAGAGGATTCAGAATCCTCAGGTCAAGCCCAAGAGGCAAGCCTCATCAGTCACGGGCAAGTTGAAGGTCTGACAACCAGGAGGTCATCCAGAGCTCAGCCTACCTCCCAGGACTGCACCGAGGAGCACATAGGGGCAATAATACACACGAAAGAAAATGCCGTGAACTGCACGACTTGCCGAAGGATTACTACCTTTTGCTCACGCATCTCCAGTCCGTGAAATCCTTGTCCTCCCAACAGCTTTGGGAGGTCCTGCGTTTTCACCGTACCTTTAAAAAAAATCACTTTATTGGGGTTTGTTTGTTACTAATTATAAAATTAGGACAATTTTTTTTTAAAGACAATAATTTCACTCAAAAAATGGGCCACAGATACAAATGGGAAATTCTTAGGACAAAAAAATAGCTACTGAACAAATGAAAATAAGTTACATATAAGAGAAATAAAAATTAAAACAGTGAGTGAAAATTAAAACAATTTTCCACTCACCAGACTGGGAAAAAAAAATTGACCGATGTTGTCCAAAGCTATTAAGATTACGGGGAAACGGGCACCCTCTCATCCTACTGGTGGGTGTATAAGGTGCTTTCAAACATTGTGGAAACCAGTTTGGAAGACTTTATTAAAATTGAAAGAGAGCATCCTCTGACTCAGAAGTTATACTTCTAGGAGTTGATTCCACAGAAATAAAAGCACCAGAATACAGAGCAAAACGTAAAGATGTGTTTGCTGCAGTCTTCTTGATACCACCAAAAAAACCAAACCAAAACAAAAAAACAACTGGAAACAACCTATTGCCCGTCAAAAGGGTATAACTGAATAAGTATGGTTTTCTTCCTATGGTCTGGAACAGTATGCTGCGTTAAACTTAGGAGGGAAGTCTATATACACAGATCTGAAGGAATGAAATTGATATGGTATCAAGTGAACCACAATGGCCCCAAAATGCAAATTGCAGGCCACAATTCCATAAAAATTACATATATATGTATGCATACATGCAAATAGGGATATGTGTTATAAACTCAGGGAAAAACTGGGAAGGACAAACACCAAACTGTCAACTGAGGTAGCATCTGGGCGTGTGATCCAACTGCCAAAAGGAGGGGTGCAAAACACTGACTTCCCACTTTATATCTCTATTTAAGAACTGTGGGTGATTTTCACTCGTGACTTTAGCAAATTTTTGTTCGCACAAGAATTTAAAAGCACATGCTCTATATTATTGAGCGGTTAGGAAATACTGAGAAGTATTTTTTCATTTTCGTATCCGTCTCTTCTCTTACTTAGGACTGCATTATGCCATGTACGACCTCACAGTTCTACCCCGGTGGGACCCGGCACTGTGACAGGGAGGGGAGGTCTCTGGTGCAGAAAGTCTAGTGGAGAGTCCTCAGACCCGAACCTCAAAGTTGGTTCACATGAATCAATATCGCGTTTGCACCCTTTGTTTTCCAGATGCAGACACTGGGCCTGGAACATGTTGTTACTCATGCAGGCCGGGAACTATTTACAAAGAGGATGAGAACTCAAAACATAAGCATGTGTGGTTCTGATGGAAGAAGCAGCTGACTGAAGCCCAAACCAAACATCCACAACGAGGATAAACAAGCACAGGTTTGAGTGGGTGCTGGGGGGGGGTCTCTCCTGCCAGGTTCACTGCCCTCCTTCTCTTTGCCAGACCCTCTGTCAAGCACCTGATCTCCGTTATCCTCATCCTTACCATGGCCTCCGAGGCAGGTTGGATGTATCCCATTTACTAACGAGGAAACTGAGGCTCAGAAAAAATAACCTGGTTGCATAAGGTCACACAGTGTATAAAGGACCGAGGCAGATTTTAAATCCAGTTGTGTCTGTCTAATGCCCTAACACACAGCTAAAGAAAACATGACTTCCCTGTCTCAAGGCTTTCTTGGAAGAAGCATTTGTGAAAAAGTGCAGTGCCCAAAAAGGTGCCAGCCAAAAGCGGGCTTTGTGAGGGACAGCTCTCCAATCACGCCAGGCTGTCCGCCAAGGAATAGCTGGTGAGGCTTCCTTGGGCTGTTCCAACGTGTGGGCAAGGCAGGAAGTTGGGATTCTAAGTGACCCAGCAAAACGGGAAGGGCGGCCAGGCCAGACGCAGGCTTCCTGGAGCTTATGGTAGCTCACCGATGAGTTCTGCTTACTCAAAGGCTGCCATCAGAGCCAGGAGAACAAAAGCCACTCGTGCTGACTCAGGAGCTTGGGCCACTGTGGGCATGTCCCTAAGCCCAGGCACAAGCTTTGCTCAATCCATTTTTGTCATCTGTTAAAAAGCACCTGATTGGTAAGCTTTTGTTTTGAAAATAAACACTCTCGGATTCCACACTCTCTAGGCCAATCTTTTCAGCCTTTATTGATGCTCCTATCTCTCCCCTCTGCCCTCTCCTTCTGAAGAGATATTTTTCTTTTATTCTTTTGGGATTTGCCTGACAATCCTTTTCTCCATGCTGGTGGAGCCATAGGGAAATGTAGAGAAAGATCTATTTTAGGAGGGGGTGTGGGGAGAGGATAGAAAGCGTGAGTGAGAAGGGGACTCTGCTTCTTTATCTGAAACCCATTTTCATCTCTCTCTGCCTTCTTGGGACCCCAGCTTCCTGTCTATAATGACAAAGTGTATATACATACACATTAATAGCGAGAATGAAAAATGACTAAACCACCTTGGATCAGATCACCGAAGAGATAGGAGCTAAATGATCAATAAGCCAAACCAACAGATGTAGACATCCAGGTAGTTAAATCTGAGCAATTCTGGACAGCCCCCACCCAGCTCTGCCGAAAGTATTTCCTTTCACCTGCCCACCAGTGGTAGCTGACATTCTACTATTAGAGAGTCATTCTTTGGACTGATAACAGTGCTTGTTAAAATGCACATCAGAATAACAATCTCTCATATTTGCAAAGGATGAGGTGTTTGAAGACCTCTCATATTCTTGCAATAACCTAGTCAAATAAATTCTATGAGCCCCTACTGTATGCTAGGGGCTATCAAGCCCCTATATTAAGCCTCTAATTGATAACATGCTGGTATTGCAATGGCAAGTTAGAAAGACATGATACCTTGTGCTCCAGGAGGACACGATAACGGGTTAACCATCTAGACCTGGGGCCACACTCCATGCCCTTGACTCCTGATGCCGTGCTCCTCTATCTGACTACCTGTCACACTAACGCTTGGGTGGTATGAGACACCACACCTTTGCAACCTTCCTCACCTTGGCGCAAATCAGTCCACTGGTTCATTTCCGTGTAATAGCCATCTAAGAACAGGGCTGGGCACGGGGAGATGGAAAGGAAGGGCCCCATGGTGGGGGGCGTGGGAGGGCCATCCATGGGATTCCACATGGTTGCTTAGGGTGCACAGAATATCCCAGGGACAGAAACCAGGGTGAGGATAGTATGGGAAGATCCAGAAACACACACCTCCTGCCCGTCACAATGCTCCTTGGCAAGTCTTTTGATCACTGGCTAACGTCCTCTCCCATTTCAGACAATGGTTTTTGTCCAAATTTCTCCTTATGCCTCCAAACATCTCTCATGCTCATCAGAGATCTCACCTGCTTTTAAGAGACAGTCAAGGTCATTCAACATGAGCCTCACAGATTATACTTTTCCTCACCTGGTGATATTCCCTGTCTGCTCACTGGGGATGTGGCAGGTGCTTTAACAAGCTAATGAACTCATCCTGCTACCTCTCCCATTTCCTCCGGGACCAAATATCTGAAATCTTCCTGCTTTTGTATCTTCCTACTCAGCTTCCTCTGGCTCCCTCCTCTTGGTCTACAAATAGGCCTGATTCTCTCCTATCTAAAAAAAAAATCTTTCCACACTACAACCTCCTCTCTCTCTCTCTTCAATGTCTGCGGCCTCCACCTCCTCATCTAGACATTGCTCAACTCTTCTTTTTTCACCATCTCAGTGATTTTGTGTCAGATGCCAACATTGAATCTTCAGTGCCATAAGTCATGGTCTTGCCCAGGCTTCCTTATCCTCATCGTGTATCCTGTAATAAAAAACACTGTCCTTCCTCCTCTACCTGGAATTGGCCCCCTTCTCTGCTTCTGTGACACTACACTCAGATTCTGTCCCAGCCTTGCTGACGGCTCTTTTTCTCTCCTGCATTGTCATCCCTGAGTTCCACACTCATGTATCCAAATGACCACAGAAAGAAGAGGTGGCAAAAAGATGATGGAGAAGTGTTCAAGGAGACAGAAGAAGAACTCCAAAACGTCCAAAGTCACAGAAGTCAAGAAATGAGCAAGTTTTAGGAAGGAGACAGATGTTGACAAAATCGAATGACTCAGAGTAACACTGCTAGCTCTTTCTAAGACAAATCCAGGCCTGAAGACACAGTTGCAGGAATGAACTAGGCTTTTGTGGTTTGTGGTCTACAATAGAATTTTATTAAGAAAGGCCCTCCTAGTTACTCAAAGTGCCCAAATGAAAAGTGGAGGACTCTAGGTCAGGTAGTAGTAGAAAATTCGGCCTCTTCTCCAGTTCTTTGATTATATAATATCCTTTCTCAGACTTGAAAGAACTCCTAACATATGGTTATCACCACCACCAATATCATCATCTTCATCACCGTTATTACCACCAACATCAGTATTCTCACCACCAGCACCACCACTACCACCATCAGCACATTTATTACCATTCTCTCTACCACAACCACTTTCATTATCATCATAATCATCAAATTTCATTGAACAATCTCCAAGTATGTACTTAGTATGTACCATGTTTTGTGCTGAGCACTTCATGTATATTATCTCACTTAATGTTTATATCAGCTCTAAAAAGTCAGTTTATTATTTCAATGTTACAGATGATAAAACCAAACTCAGAAAAGTTCATTAACTCACTTATGATTACATAGTTAGTATGTCCTAGAATCAGAATTCAAGGGCTGATCTGCCTGAGAGATTTTGCTTCCCTATGGCAGGCTGCCTCTCTTGAAATGTGAAAGTAGACGAACCTGCCAATGACATATTCAACAAGCTAATACGGAAGAGGAAGTTCTTTCAAAATATAAGCAAGAAATCTCGCCATAAATTGCAAACATGTTGATTCCAGAAAAGTTAACATTCCCAGTCTTGGTCACATTAAGACAAGCCTGTCTTTCAGCACACATATTTCCCAGCTTGTTAAACTGGGATGACTCTACATTTGTTCATGAAGAGTTTGGCATCTTCTGCTAAAAATCTACTGCAATGATCAGAAGATAAAAGACCTCTCTTTTCTTATTTGCTTAGAAGGACCCACCAGTTTAAAATGTTTTCTCTACTAATATACACAAAAGAGTTTATTAATCCAAAATCAAGATATCTGTTTAAATGTAGACCAAAGGATTGAGGTCAAAAAGACATAGATATGACTTGCTTATCTTTAACAGGATACATTGAAACTAAATAGTGGTTTAATAGCATCATTCCAACATTTTGTCTCCTAATGGACTTTGCAGGATTATTTTACATTAAAAATTTTCCTGTCCAATACTAAGGTTCTTCAAAGACTTTATCATCATCCCTTACCCTTTTGGGAGGTGGTGGCAGGGAAGAGAGGGGGAGGTGAAAAAGCCCTCTTGCAAATCCTTTTGCAAAGATCTTTGGCTGAACAAAGTCTTTCCCATTTAAGAGCAGGTGACAGTAAGATCTCTCCCATAGGCAGCACATTAAGACTCTCTGCAGCAGTAAACAAATCCGTTATGATGAAAGCCGGACATTCCTCAGGGCCAGGATCTAATGAAAATGTCAGTGTTTTATGCAGTTTAAAAACTGACAATTCAACGGTTTTACAGGAGCTATTTAACATTTATCATCACTTACAAGAGCTCAAATGTAGACAAGCAGAAGGGCAACAGAAGAAACCAAGTGACTCCTTGCTTAGAAGCTGCTATGTTACCCACAACCCAAGAGCATTTTACAATCTGTCAATTACCGGAACTCTTAGGCAACACAGCACAGGTCTTCGCAAAGGCAAGTTAGGAGTCTGCACTCCAAGATATAACCATCACAGTGACCATGATCTGCACTTATATTTATACCTCACCCCATTAAAGACCCAACCACTCAGGAGCCAGGATCCTAGAGAAAGCTGTTAAACCAACTGAAGGCAATGCTTAAAGGCCTCTGAGTGTCTGCCAAATTATGCTTTAGATACTATCTAAACCACTATGAGAAGAGAAATAGAATATGTAACTTCCAAATCAGTAGAGGAGAAAATAAAAAGAAATAAAGGAAGCATAGTCAATTCAAACAAAGCAGTAAAGAAGAGAAAAGGAAGAAAAAAATGCCCATGGAACATGCAAAATAAGAAGGCAAAGTTAAGTCCGAATAGATTAGTTACAATAAATATAATTAGCTTAAATTCCCCCATCACAAGACAGAGACACCCAATTAAAAACAAAAAACAAACAAAAACTCCAGCTTTATGTTGCTTATAAAAGGGACCAGGAACACACAAAGGCTGAAAATGAAAGGATGGAAAAAGCAAACACCACATTAACCAAAAGGATGTTGTTATAGCAATATTATCAGACAAAATAAAATTCATAGGTAAAAGCATTAGTAGGATAAAGGGAGAGATTAATTAATAACAAGAATAACCCACTAGGAGCTGTAACATTAGATAATGAAATGTAATACAGTTAAGATCATAGGCTGGAAATATATAAAACAAAAATTGATAGAATTACTGAGAAATGAGCAAACGCACAACCATGAATATGTGAATGCTTATCTCTAAGCAACTGAGAAGTTAAACAGCTAAAACATTAATAGAGATATAGAAGATTTCAGTTACATAATTTATAAGCTGCATCTAAAAAACAAAGAAGAGGCACTTGAAGGAAAAATACACATGCTCTTCTAGTACACGTGGAATGTTTACAAAAAATTGAACATGGGCTTGACCTTTAAAAAAACTCAACAAATCCCAAGAAGTGATATCACGTGCTTGACATCTGAACTTCTCTGTTGAAAGAATAATGAAATTGTAGAACCGTATACATCAAGGCTATTCCACCCGATTCTTTGCCTAGAGAGTTCTTCTCATTTTCCAAGCCTTTTCTTAGTGTCTCCTCCTCAAAGCAGCCTTCTCTGATCACCTTAGGTAGAGGAGGTCCTTCCAAGCTCAGTCACTGTTATATTGCTCTACTGTATCTTCTTCATGCATTTAACTGGTTTCTGAAGTCACCTTATTTGTTTATTTACTGGTTTATTGTCTCTCCCCGTGGCCTCCAACCCTAAATATAATGGAATGCATTTTTAATCTCTTGCTCTTAGAATGGAACCTGGCCATAGTAGGCACTCAATGAACATTTGCTGATGTCAGCCTGACTTGGCAGCCTGCAGTGCTCTAGCCCCTCACAGAGGTACAGAGCTGTCCCCTAGAATAGATCCCATTACATCAGGTTATTTGTGTGACAGTCTCAGTAAGAGAGAGTGAGCTTGTCATCATATCTGCATATGTAATAGATACCAAATAAACAGCTGTTGAATAAACTATGATCACCCTGTGTATCAGAAGTCTGAAACCTCGAGGAGCCACATGACCTGCTTCAAGCCACACCTTGTTAATGAAAGTGCCTGATTCCTCACTGTGAGCATCACACCGATCCCCTCCAAGCAACCTCTGAAGCACATCCTATCACGGGTGGAGGCTGCAAATGAGGACAGAGAAGACAACTTGGAAATATCTTTTTCACCAAACTCAGTGTTTCTGTTACTGTTATACAGATACCAGCCTTTGCCGAGTCTATTAAAATTGAATCAAATGATCACTTCTTGTAGTAACTGCATGTCTATCTGTACAAGGACTGCATTTTCCAAGTAAGGAAATGAGGAAGGGATAAAACTTAAAATAATAGCTTGTTGACTTAAAATCAGCAATCTGGCCATGTTGTAAGCCCAGTGGTTAAAGTAGGAGGAATCACTATGTGACTTTGGACAAGTCAACTAGTGGCCTAAGCCTCAGTTTCCCTATCTATGAAATGGTCATAATATTAGTGCTTACTTCATAGATTGCTATGAAGACTAATTAGATTAATCCATCAAAGCACTGAATATAGTACGTGTCCCAGTGAACTTGACAAATGTCACTAAGATTTCAGACCCTTGCATGGTCAACTTGATTACTTTGGCATTAGTTGTTTGCAAGCTTTGCTCAAGAAGCTGGTGTTTGGTAATCTGTCTTCTGGAGCTCTTCCGGAGAGGTAAAACGGTTATAGAATGGGCCTTAAGGTCTCCTTGAATCTGATTAAATCCATTCCCTGTTGTTAGAGCTGAGCTAGAAAAATCCTGGCCGATGCTACATGTATTTGTTGAATGGCCTTTTTACCGAAGATTTCAGGAAGATGAGGCTGCTGGAGGGGCAGCCAAGATGACAGCACTGATTAACAAAGGGGCATATTGTCCGGCACATTCTTCTCTGACCTAACCCACCTCCTGCCTCAGAAGGAACTATTCTGGAATGGAAAGTTTCACCATAAACATCTGCTTGCCAGATCTGTCCCAACACTGCAGCCACTGGTGACAGCCATCAGGCACTAAGCATTTTCCCTTGCATTGGGAGCTGCTTGAAGAAGGGCATAACCAAACTTCATGTTTATCATGGCAGAAGACAGGAGCAGCACAATTTCCATAGGGACTCCTTTTAAAGATCAAAAAAAGTTTGCATACCCTTTCACCTAAGTAATTTTATTTCTCTTATCTTTTGATTCAGAAAAACACCTGATGACAAAAAGCTACTGGGAATTCAGCAGTGGTTTGAAATGAAACCTCACTGCTCCAAGTGACTATCTTTCTTAATTCATTAATTTTTTAAAAAGCCACTCAGACCTCCCTGAAGTTTAACCACTCCCTGTCATTTTGTGTTCACTCAGGCTTTGTGCAGACAGCCAGTGAGCTGTCCTTCGGCACTCTAAAACGTCAGAGCTCATGCCGTGAGTTCCCTCCTATGGCCAAATTCTGCCACTCTGAAGAGAAGCAGACGCTCTCAGAGCTTGGGACCCTGGACCGTCACTCCTAAATGACAGGAGAAGGATGAACAGCTGGGGCTTCCGTAAAACTCAGTGGGATAAGAGCACAAAGGGATTCAGAAGCCAGAGTTAGTTCTGCATTTCCTCTATAATAACCAGCATCGATTATAAACATACCACATGCCAGACATTGTGTTTCAGCTGCACAATTAAACAGGAAGTCCTCAATAACTGCTTCTGGATGGGTGGATGGAGAAATAAATGAATTAGATATCAATTTTACTCCACCCTCCTGAAATCGGGCCTCAGCATTGCAAGGGCATTTGGATTTGCACAATCTCTTCTTTCATTTGTCAACTATTTGAGTGCCAGATCTGTGCAAAATTAGCTTGCCAGGCATCAAACAAAACCAGACAGAGAATCGGCCCTCCAAGTGTGTCCTGGCTTGGAAAGATGGAACCAGTAGTAATGACTCTGGGTCAAAGAAGGCAGTGGGTGAAGACAGTTCCTTACTCCTAGGAGCTTCTGGCCACATCCAGTAAGATTCTCTGAAGATGCTTAAAATGCCTCCCTAAAAGTCACGTAAGAATCTTCGAAGGTATGGTAAATGTTCCCTACAGGCAGCTTTGCTCTCAAGGAGGAGACCAGCAGAGGCTGATCCCCAAAGGAATGATCTCAGAGAGAGGCAGTGAAAGAGTCAGAGGAAGCAACAAAAGGAAGAGAAATAAATGCCAAGGTGCTGGCCTCACACTTGGGCACAGTGGTACTGGTGCTGTTAGTGGACACTGGGAAAACTCAGTGTCTCCTGGGGGAAGAGACCCTCCCCTGGGTTCACTCTGCAGTGAGTCTTTGGGTGTTTTCACCCATGTGGTTGCTCAGAAGGTTCTCTGCTGTGGCAGCCTCTACAGGCAGAGTCCCAGCTAGCATGGGAGGTGGTACCAGCTCCCCAGGGACACTCTTCCTCACCCCCCACCGTGCCACCAACCTCGACACACAACCAAAATAACAACTGCAATTCTCAGCTTCAATCGCCTGTCCAAAGAGAACTGGGAGCCTGCTTCTCTGTTCTCTGCTCTCGTAGCTCTCTCATCCTTCAGAACGCCTTTCAAAGTGTGAAAATGCACCTTTTTTCATGTAGATATTTGCTGAAGTCTCTGTGCCTCTGGGCTGTGGGCTTCCTGAGGGCAGGGGCAGGGCATTCCCTGTGCATCTCCAGGCACATGAGGCTGACTAGCTTCATCTTCCAATAGGAAGGGCTTCCTGGCCAGTCAGGGAGCTTTGTCACACAGTAGGAGACTTGCCTCCGTTTCCTGGGAGAACTTTAAACTTTACAAGGTAAGGTGAAGCTGAAAGGTTACCAGGACCGAGCACACCTCCACCACCCACTCTCCTTGATGGTTCCTCCAACCCACCTTTCCCTCCTCTACTGAAGATCTCAAATGAGAGTCTCCCCAAAAAGCAAATAACACCCCAAACCAGAGATGCTACACTTATAAAATGAGACAGTCCGTTACTGTGAAAGAGCTGTGGCGAGTGAAAACAAAGTCAAGACAAAAAAAAAACAAAAAACAAAAAACCATTGCCCCTGTTCTAAAATCTTTAAGAAACCCTTTGCCTCACATTTAAGTTTTGGGTTTTTTTTTTTTCCTCAACAAATCATATTTAAAATATGTGTTTCCCCTTGGGGATATTGGTTTAGAAATATTATACCGAATTAAAAAATGCTTTAGTGACCAATTCTACTTTTTAACCTTAGCAATTTTCGCTCTTCCTTCCCCTTCCTCGGTATCCCTGCTGACACCACACTCAGGGGGCATGTCTGAGGACCAGAAAGGCGGCCAGTGTGGTGTGGCAGAGCACAGGTTAGGGGTGGTGGGGGGGGACAGCATCAGATGAGCCAGGCAGGTAGGCAGGGGAGGGAGCATGCCAGGCCTTGTAGGTCTCAGCAAGCCTTTACATTTACTTCGAGTACAAAGGGAACTGCCTGGAGGGACTTAGGAAGTGAGTGTATGATGTAATTTACATTTTATAAACATCATGCTGCCTAACTGTCTGATGAATTTATGCTTTGTGCCCATGATTGGATTTCAAGCTCCTGGATGACAGGGTTAGAGGTAAACTCCTATTAATGCCCTCACCTCATGCATTCACAGGAGTTTTAAACCAATAGTTCTCAAACTTTTGTGTGCAGCAGAATCATCAGGAAGTTCATTCAAACCCAGTGTCCTGGACCCCACCTACAGAGTTTCTAATTCAGTAGGTCTGGGTGGGGCCTGAGACTCTGGATTTCTAACAAGTTCCCAGGTGATGCTGGGAAGGAGGTTGCTGGTGCAGGCAGGGCACTTAGAAAGCCAGTGTTTAAATCTGTTTGCAGAATAAATCAGTCAATGAAGGGACGTAAAAATGTTTTTTAGAAAACACAAATAGGAACAATCAGTGGTGTGACTTTGACCTAAAACGGCAATCATTTATTCTAATTTTTCTTTTTCTTAAATTATTCCCGTCCCCATATTATGTGATGATAACAAGAGGACTAACCCCTCCATGCAGAAGTACTCTGAAAGGAAACAGATCATTGTGATTAGACAAGATGAGACACTTCAGGGACTGCATCGCCAAGTTTAATTATAAATCAAATGTCATTCAAAGATTTTTTTTTTTTTTTTGCAAAAGTATGTGATTTATTTGTGTAGGCAGTAATTACCTGCCTCAATCCAGAAAGGATATGAGGTGGTGAGGCGTCTGTTGGTGCTGTTCCAAAACTGAAAATTAAACTAAACTTTCCTTGGATGCAGAAATACAGCTCACCATGGCCCATCCCTGTTTGGTTCAAAGCACACAGCACTGGTGAACACACATACTATGAGATGAGGTCGTTTAAACTCTCTTTCTTGAAGGAACCCCCAAAGTTTCTAATTTACGTGCTTATTATGCCAAAGCAGATATGCAGCTGAAGAATGCAAAGTAGTAGAGACTCAGAACCAACAGAGGCAGCAAATATTCGCAAACAATGAGACCTGCAAGGGATTAATTGCCAAAATATACAAACAGCTCATGCAGCTCAATGTCAAAAAATCAAAGAACCCTATCAAAAAATGGGTGGAAGTTCTAAATAGACATTTCTCCAAAGAAGACATACAGATGGCTAATAGTCACATGAAAAGATGCTCAACATCGCTAATTATTAGAGAAATGCAAATCAAAACTACAGTGAGGTACCACCTCACACCAGTTAGAATGGCCATGATCATAAAGTCTACAAACAATAAATGCTGGAGAGGATGAGGACAAAAGGGAACCCTCCTACACTGTTCGGGGGAATGTAAATTGGTATAACCATTATAGAGAACAGTATGGAGGTTCCATAAAAAACTAAATACAGAAACACCATATGATCCAGGGACTTCCCTGGTGGCACAGTGGTTAAGAATCCACCTGCCAATGCAGGGGACACAGATTCGAGCCCTGGTCCGGGAAGATCCCACATGCTGCAGAGCAACCAAGCCCGTGCGCCACAACTACTGAGCCTGTGCTCTAGAGCCCACAAGCCACAACTACTGAGCCCGTGTGCCTAGAGTCCATGCTCTGCAACAAGAGAAGCCACTGCAACGAGAAGCACGCACACTGCAACGAAGAACAGTCCCCCCTCGCCACAACAACAGAAAGCCTGCATGAAGCAACGAAGACCCAACGTAGCCATAAATAAAAAAATTAATTAATTTATTAAAAAAAAATAAAAGCAAATACCATGTGATCCAGCAATCCCACTCCTGGGCATATACCCAGAGGAAACCATAATGTGAAAAGATAGAGGCACCCCGATGTTCACTGCAGCACTATTTACAATAGCCAAGACAGGCAAGCAACCGAAATGCCCATCAACACAGGAATGGATAAAGCAGATATGATACATATATACAATGCAATATTATTCAGCCACAAAAAGAACAAAATAATGCCATTTTCAGCAACATGGATGGACCTAGACACTGTCATACTGAGTAAAGTAAGTCACACAGAGAAAGACAAATATCATACGATATCGCTTATATGTGGAACCAAAAAAAACGGTACAAATGAACTTATTAACAAAAGAGATATAGAGTCACAGATGTAGAAAACAAACTATGGTTACCAGGGGGGTAAGGTGAGGGGGAAGGATAAATTGGGAGATTGGGATTGACATATACACACTACTGTATATAAAATAGATAACGAATAAAGACCTACTGTACAGCACAGGGAACTCTACTCGGTACTCTGTAATGACTTATATGGGAAAAGAATCTAAAAAAGAGTGGATATGTGTATATGTATAACTGATTCACTTTGCTGTACACCTGAAACTAACACAACACTGTAAATCAACTATATTCCAATAGAAATTAAAAAAAAAAAAGAACCAACAGAGGGACAATATACTTCAGACCTAGGATAGTTGGCACAGACCGCTACACAGGAAGCACCCAGGGTCTCTGAGGGTTTACCTTGCCTCTCCACACGTGAGTCTGCAGTTTCCACGTGTACACATCCATCCATCCAGAAACTGTTATCATAGCCCAACCAACAACAGGCAGTACAAACTTAGGGATGGCTGGGGGCTTGAGGGGTTCAACAGGAAGCCCTTTTGCCTAAGGTCTACAGGGTCACAAATTCACATTCTGCTTAGGGAAAAAGCTGGTTAGACATACCCCAGGACTGTTTGGGACTAGACCACCACAGATGGGTGGTCCTAAATGAAATCTCATCTATTCAGTAGTTATTCGGGAACTCATGGTCTAAGAGGTTGGCCAAGGAGGGAGGAATTCAAAACATCAAAAGCCAGAGTTTCAAAACAAGAAAGTCTGCTGAAAATCATAGGCCGTGAAAAGCAAATGATAAATAGTCATGAAATAGGAACCAATGAATGAACCGTACTCTCTATCCACATAGCAAGACACAAACAACTGGAAGCCGATGGACAATTTACTTCATGTGGATGATGAACCTGGATCTTTGTTCTATGCTGGTGGGAATTCATGGAACAGTCTGGCTATGATTTAACCACAAAAATAGCAACCCCTACACTCTAGCAAAACATAAAGTACATATGAGCCCCCAAATCCAAGATCAATATTCAGAGTCCCTAAAACCCAACTCCCCATGGCATTTGCAGTTACCCACCTCCGAAAGGGTAAAAGTAAACATGGGACCTGCTCTGGTGTTAAACTGCCACCGGATCCTCCCCGCTGTCTCCCTCCTCCTCTTCTTCTTTACAGACACGTAAAGTTGGATCTCTTGAAGGAACTGGGGGCTCCCACTCTAGGCAAAGGTTGGACAGGTGATCAATGTACAGCATGAGATTTGACTGTGCCTCCGTGCCTCCGACAGAGCTGGATCATCTGGGGCAATGAAAATTATAAGCAACAAGAAAGTGGTATTAACAGCAAGGGTAGGGAAGCCCAGGCAGCACACACCATGATTCCCTAGGACACCCAGCAACCACTCCTTTCCCCATTCAGTCATTCCGAACACACCATCAAGCACTGTGCCAGGCTCTGGGGAGACAGTAGTGACAAATATAAACACAAGCCCTGCCCTCACGGAGTTTATGGGCTATTCTGGACAGTGAGACAAGCAATTAAAGGACAGTGTGTAAAGGAACCTAGAGGGTGCAGTGGGGCACAAAGCAAAGGCAGTCAACCCAGACTGGAGGTGGTGGTCAAGGAAGGATTCCCGGAAGAAGTGACATTTAACGCTGAGCCTAGAGGACCCGTGGAGTTAGCCAGACAAGACTGGGATATGTCGGCATGTGTCCGAATCTGAGATGAGAAATCATGGTTGGTCTGCGGGGCTGAATGTCCCTTGTTCTCAGCCATTGTCCAGGCCATAATCCTATACTCAACAAAGGCACCAGATCTGGAGTCGGCAGCTTTCATCACAAGGTGCTCCTCCAATGCCCACAATCCAGTTGTGTTTCACACTCTTCCAAGTGGGATCCCAGGAAAGGAAAGAACATAGAAAATAGTTTGTTCTATAAGAAGATAGGAAAGAAAGTGAAACAATAATGTGGACTTGAACTGCTACAGAACAGACCCAATTGCAGCCATCTGTTTTCTGCACACCAGCATTACAGGTAAACTGAGATATCAAGCTCACTCAGGACAGCTGAAACGACACGAGGCCCAACTGCAACTTGGCGTCCCCAAAGTGGGAGCCCCAAGGCTTCTTCCCTTTGGCTCTCTCGCTTTGCCCTTCCCTTTCCTCCAAGTCCCCAGAAAATCACAGAGGGGGCTCTTCGCTTTGTTGCTCTTATCCTTGGTGTTTCTGATGTCTAAAAGGCTACCACAGACATGATACCTCCCACTTGCCTTATGCAGCTGAGGAAAACCAGAGAGTTTAAGAAGCCAATCTTGCAGGGGCCCCCACGCAGGAAAACAAAACAAACAACAACAACAAAAACTTGTGAAAGTCCCAGTAGCTTGAGTGTTGCCCAAGGTTCTAGCTGCCTGTGCATTATGAAAGAGACCATTGTAGGGGATGGTTTAAGACACGGCAATAAGCACGTTTTTACCAAAATGCACAGTCCGAAGTAGCTTTCCTTTACATTTTCATATTATCATATAATTCAAGACCTGCAAACAAAATCCCTGATTGAAGACAGAACGAAAGGAGCAGGCAGCTATTTTAGAGACAAAGAAAGGATGTCTTTTTAACCTATGACAACACAAATTTGTTTAGGTTTTCGCTCCACTAAGTAAGTAAGCAATTAGGTTTTGTCCAATAAAAATATCCCTGTGCGTGTGCAAACACCCGAGGCAATCATATAATTACCCTGCCCAATCAGATTCAATTGCTGACAGTTGAGTTCCCACTGCTCATTAACTTCAGATCACAATGAGGGCTTTACGGAAGCCCTTTCCCGTCTCTTTACAAAGGTTCCTATGATGCCATGAGCAGCCCCAGCGCTACCTCATTCAAGATAATCGTCCAAAATGGCCAGGGCCAAGGCCAGCCTACTCTGACTTCCCTCTGAAAAAATAAAAAGAGAAATTCGAAGAAACACTGGCTTACACGCCCTTGCTTCATTTGGGGATCTCACTTCTAAATATAATAGTAACCTTTCACCCCCACACTTTAAGTGCCGTAATTATATAATTAAAACCAATTATGTCATTTAACAGAGACTTTTTCAAGATCCACAGCAAGTGGATCAATTACCTCAATCATTGACCTCAGAAGATTTCAAACTGACCTGCAACAATGACAATTGGATAAATTTAGACACTGGCTTCCAAGGCCTGCATGGACCAGCTGTGTGGATTGTAGCTGGTCTAGATTCTTCTAGACTCTAGAAGCTGAACTAAATTCACTAACTAAATGCATCTAACACTACCGCCACCACTTGTTTGCACAACACTTCCAATATCCCAAGATACTTGCTTGATTTTTTATAACCACCCTGATAGTGTTGTTACTTCCATGTTTCAGAGGAGAAAAGGGAGGCTGGGAGAGTTTGACATTATCTCAAGTTATGCAGCAAGGTAACGGGCTAGCTGCATAACTCCCACCACAGAATCCAAAGCCTGTTAATAGCAAGTAGTGTGTGTGTGTGTGTGTGTGTGTGTGTGTGTGTGTGCGTGCGCGCGCGCGCGCGCATGTGTGTGCACATGCGCGCGCGCACACGTCTTTATTCTCCTGGGCATCCATTCCTCCTATTTTCATTATCTTACCCCAATTTCCCTTTGAGGAAACACATCCACCCCACTTGCAGCTCACGTGCATGACACGGGGCTCCACTCCAGCTCCAGGGTATGCAGTAACCTAGGCCTCAGCCAATCAGCTCCTAGCATTCTCCTAGCCACAGCATTTGCTCAGGAGTGAGCACATGACCCAACCAAAGCCAGTGAGACACACTGAGAATCTTGGGAAAGAGCCTTACTCTTGGGCTTTCATGTGAGAGGAGCTACCATCCGGCAGTTGAGCAGCTATCTTGCTGCCACCAAAGGAGTGAGGGATAATGGAGCCAAGAGATACAGAGAGATACACTGGCTCCAGGAAACTCCTTGAATCCCTTTGTGTTGACAGTAGGGGCATTTAGAACATGGAGTGAGTCACCAGTACACTGGAGAACATGTGAAGAGTGCTACCACCTACCGCTTGGACAGGCTTGATGGCAAGGATGGAAGTAACTGACTGTGGCTCTGAGCAGCAGCCCTGTCTCCTGCTCACAGCACAGTGAAGTGCCTCCTATTTTTGAGTTATTTAAAAACATACCATTTTACGGGCAGAAGGAAGCACTTTAACCTGCAAAATGATTTTTATCACATACTAAACATCCTTATAACTTTGTGGTCCTCTGCTCTGGTCAAAGTTGTCTCTCCTTGGAGTTGAGACAGCTGTTGGAGCCAAGAAGACCTGCCTTGACCTTGCACTCTGCCCTGCTCAGTGGTATCCTTGTGCTCTCCAGTTCCTGGATCTGCGTGGGATGTAAGAACTGAGGACATACACACTCATCAAAATGGAGCATTTCCTTTCTTTTTTCTCTTATCCCAGGCCTTGAGGGAAAAGAAAAAAGAGCAAGAATTCTTCTATCACAGGATTTTCAACCTTGGCACTCTTCAAGTTTGGGGCCAGATGATTCTTTGTTGTTGGAACTGCCTATGCACTAAAAGATGTGTAGCAGAGTCCTCTGGCCTCTACCTACTAGATGTCAGCCGCATCCCTGTTCCACACTGGACATCCAGAAATGGCTCTAGGGGACACTGCCAAAGGTCCAGGGGTCGGGGCTAATATCAGCTCTGGTTGAGAACCACTGCTTTAATAGAACATCTGAGGTATTTATTGGATTTTCCTTGCAGCATCTTTGAGTATTATGATGTCTTCTCCTTAAAGTGGGAGGAGGGAAGGAACCACCATGCTCCTTAGAACTGGCTAAACAAAAAGACCCAGGATCTCAATACTGTCTTCTCTCAGGGCCAGGAAGTCACATAAGACTAACTGACCCACTAAGGACCGAAGTGGGGAAAAGGCATATCAAACAGAAATAATTTTACCTAAAGATCAGAGAGAGGAAAAGGATGTGGAGGAGAAAATTACAAGTGAAGAACGAGTGACTATACAGTGAGTTCCAAAGTGGGCACGTGGCTTCTCATTTCCACAGGAAAGAAAATGAAACCTAAAGATTGTTGCTGGGTTTCTTGAATTCAGGTTCAGCCCAAAAGGTGGAAGAGTCTGGTTTCAAACAGAAATGAAACTCACCCTGTAGAGAAAAAGCCAAAAATGGTAGTCTCACTTATTTGGACAAATGTGGGCAAAGACACTTGAAACAGGCAAGACTGATGGATTAATAGAATATTTTTTAAAGAAAGGCATTTACTCTCTTCCACACGTCAGCAGTAAAATAAGAGTGGGTTGGCAGAGGTCCTTCCTTCAGGCTTGCTTGAATGAGAAGACAGAATTCATTATATAAGCAATATGCATTGTGAAGCCTTGAAGAAAGAGGTTGAATTGGTTTGCCCTCTCAATGAGTTAATTAGTCACATTCCCTCAGTATTCTGGGGAATTGGTTTCAGGACATCTAGTGGATATCAGAATCCATGGATGCCCAAGTCCCTTATATAAAGTGGCAGAGTATTTGCATATAACCTATGCACATCTTCCAGTATACTTTAAATCATCTCTACCCCTAATACAAAGTAAATGCTATGTAAATAGTTGTACAGAACATATTGATAAATGCTCTGTAAATAGTTGCTGGAGCATGGCAAATTCAAGGTTTGCTTTTGGAACTTTCTGGACTTTTTTTTCAAATATTTTTGATCTGCAGTTCGTTGAATCTGCAGATGTGGAACCCACGGATATGGAGGGCTGACTGTGTATCTTCACACTAGCAGGTAGCTGAGACCAGCCTAGGAATTCCACAGTAGTGGGATTTCAGTGAGGCTTTAACGCACAAACTTCTGCACACCTCACAGTACTGACTGCTTTTTCATTAATTAATTAATTAATTTATTTATTTATTTATTTTTGGCTGTGTTGGGTCTTCGTTGCTTTGCGTGGGATTTCTCTAGTTGTGGTGAGTGGGGGCTACTCTTCATTGCGGTGTGCGGGTTTCTAATTGAGGTGGCTTCTCTTGCTGCAGAGCACGGGCTCTAGGCACGCTTCAGTAGTTGTGGCTCACAGGCTCAGAGGTGTGGCTCACGGACTCTAGAGCACAGGCTCAGTAGTTGTGGTGCACGGGCTTAGGTGCTCTGTGTCATGTGGGATCTTCCTGGACCAGGGCTTGAACTCGTGTCCCCTGCACTGGCAGGTGGATTCTCAACCACTGCACCACCAGGGAAGCCCCAAAGTACTGACTTCTGATCAAGTCTGTCAAAAGAACCAGGTTGGTTTGCATGTAAAGCCTGGTTTTTGTTGGGGTGTAACTGGATGAAAATGTTCGGATTCTAGCAGTTTCTCTCACTAGAAGTCCTAATGCCTCAGAGCATGGAGAGGTGTATTAGGGGAGTTCAGATGATCAGAGCTGAGGCCCCACTGCTTCCTCAGTTCCCAGGCAGCCTTCCCCTTTAGCTATCACCACGATCCAGCTGTCCCATCTTATTGCCCCTAACTTCTCTCCTGCAAGCAGTGAGATCTGACTGCTAGGGTGTGACAGTGTCTCAAATGGAGAAAGAGTAAAAATAAAGGCATCTCTGAAGGGCCCTGGCCCTCCTCCCATTGTTCTTTTAGGCTTACGGTTTTTTGTTTGGTAGAGGTAACATTTAGAATAAACAATTATAGAAAAATAGAAGTAGTTGTCTGGAGGGTCTAGCAGAGGTCCACAGGGACTTTTATGAGCTGTATAAAGAACTGTCTTTTGACTCAAATCAACAGAATTAGAACGGAAAAAGGAGAAGTAACAGCTGACACTGCAGAAATGCAAAGGATCATGAGAGATTACTACAAGCAACTATATGCCAATAAAACGGACAACCTGGAAGAAATGGACAAATTCTTAGAAAGGCACAGCCTTCTGAGACTGAACCAGGAAGAAATAGAAAATATAAACAGATCAATCACAAGCACTGAAATTGAAACTGTGATTAGAAATCTTCCAACAAACAAAAGCCCAGGACCAGATGGATTCACAGGCAAACTCTATCAAACATTTAGAGAAGAGCTAACACCTATCCTTTTCAAACTCTTCCAAAATACAGCAGAGGGAGGAACACTCCCAAACTCATTCTACGAGGCCACCATCACCCTGATACCAAAACCAAACAAAGATGTCACAAAGAAAGAAAACTACAGGTCAATATCTCTGGTGAACATAGATGCAAAAATCCTCAACAAAATACTAGCATACAGAATCCAACAGCACATTAAAAGGATCAAACACTATGATCAAGTGGGGTTTATCCCAGGAATGCAAGGGTTCTTCAATATATGCAAATCAATCAATGTGATAAACCATATTAATAGACTGAAGGAGAAAAACCATATGATCAACTCAATAGATGCAGAAAAAGCTTTCGACAAAATTCAACACCCATTTATGATAAAAACCCTCCAGAAAGTAGGCATAGAGGAAACTTACCTCAACATAATAAAGGCCATATACAACAAACCCACAGCCAACATCATTCTCAGTGGTGAAAAACTGAAAGCATTTCCACTAAGATCAGGAACAAGACAAGGTTGCCCACTCTCACCACTATTATTCAACAGTTTTGGAAGTTTTAGCCACAGCAATCAGAGAAGAAAAAGAAATAAAAGGAATCCAAATCAGAAAAGAAGAAGTAAAAGTGTCACTGTTTGCAGATGACATGATACTATACACAGAGAATCCTAAAGATGCTACCAGAAAGCTACTAGAGCTAATCAATGAATTTGGTAAAGTAGCAGGATACAAAATTACTGCACAGAAATCTCTTGCATTCCTATGCACTAATGATGAAAAATCTGAAAGAGAAATTAAGGAAACATTCCCATTTACCACTGCAACAAAAAGAATAAAAATACCTAGGAATAAACCTACCTAAGGAGACAAAAGACCTGTATGTGGAAAACTATAAGACACTAATGAAAGAAATGAAAGATGATACAAGCAGATGGAGAGATATACCATGTTCTTGGATTGGAAGAATGAACATTGTGAAAATGACTATACTACCCAAAGCAATCTACAGATTCAATGCAATCCATATCAAATTACCAATGGCATTTTTCACAGAACTAGAATAAAAAATTTCACAATTTGTATGGAAACACGAAAGACCCTGAATAGCCAAAGCAATCTTGAGAAAGAAAAACGGAGCTGGAGGAATCAGGCTCCCTGACTTCAGACTATACTACAAATCTACAGTCATCAAGACAGTATAGTACTGGCACAAAAACAGAAATATAGATCAAAGGAACAGGATAGAAAGCCCGGAGATAAACCCACTCACATATAGTCACCTTATCTTTGATAAAGGAGGCAAGAATATACAATGGAGAAAAGACAGCCTCTTCAATAAGTGGTGCTGGGAAAACTGGACAGCTACATGTAAAAGAATGAAATTAGAACACTCCCTAACACCATACACAAAAATAAACTCAAAATGGATTCGAGACCTAAATGTAAGGCCAGACACTATTAAACTCTTAGAGGAAAACATAGGCAGAATACTCTATGACATAAATCACAGCAAGATCCTTTTTGACCCACCTCCTAGAGAAATGGAAATAAAAAGAAAAATAAACAAGTGGGACCTAATGAAACTTAAAAAGCTTTTGCACAGCAAAGGAAACCATAAACAAGATGAAAAGACAACCCTCAGAATGGGAGAAAATATTTGCAAATGGAGCAACTGACAAAGGATTAATCTCCAAAATTCAGAAGCAGCTTTATGCAGCTCAATATCAAAAAAACAAACAACCCAATCCAAAAATGGGCAGAAGACTTAAATAGACATTTCTCCAAAGAAGATATACAGTCTGCCAACAAACACATGAAAGGATGCTCAACATGACTAATCATTAGAGAAATGGAAATCAAAACTACAATGAGATAACATCTCACACCAGTCAGAACAGCCATCATCAAAAAGTCTACAGACAATAAATGCTGGAGAGGGTGTGGAGAAAAGGGAACCCTCTTGCACTGTTGGTGGGAATGTAAATTGATACAGCCACTATGGAGAACAGTATGGAGGTTCCTTAAAAAACTAAAAATAGAACTACCATACAACCCAGCAATCCCACTACTGGGCATACACCCTGAGAAAACCATAATTCAAAAAGAGTCATGTACCACAATGTTCATTGCAGCTCTATTTACAATAGCCTGGACATGGAAGCAACCTAAGTGTCCATCGACAGATGAATGGATAAAGAAGATGTGGCACACGTACAATGGAATATTACTGAACCATAAAAAGAAACGAAATTGAGTTATTTGTAGTGAGGTGTATGGACCTAGAGACTGTCATACAGAGTGAAGTCAGAAAGAGGACAACAAATACCATATGCTAACACATATATATGGAATCTAAAAAAAAAAATGGTCATGAAGAATCCAGGGGCAGGATGGGAATAAACACAAGGACCTACTAGAGAATGGACTTGGGATGCGGGGAGGGGGAAGGGTAAGCTGGGACAAAGTGAGAGAGTGGCACGGACATATATACACTACCAAATGTAAAACTGATAGCTAGTGGGAAGCAGCCGCATAGCACAGGGAGATCAGCTCGATGCTTTGTGTCCACCTAGAGGGGTGGGATATGTAGGGTGGGAGGGAGGGAGACGCAAGAGGGAAGAGATATGGGGATACATGTATACATATAGCTGATTCACTTTGTTATTGTAAAGCAATTATACTCAATAAAGATGTTTTAAAAAAAAAGGAATATGCTGGGGAATGGGCAAAATAGTTTCCTCTATATCCTTTTATTTTATAAATCATATCTATATGTTAATAATTTTAGATTTGGTAGTGAGTTCTCCATTAAAATAATAATTATAATCAAAAAAAAAAAGAACTGTCCTTTGTAAAATTTAGTAATTAAATCTGGAGGAGCGGGTCTTTTACTCTTGATACATAAAGAATGAATCTCAGGGCACACTCTTCCTGTGGATGAGCATCCCCCCACCCCACCCCCTTTCCACTGAAATCATTCACCCTGGCCTGCCTATGTTTCTCAGAATACCTGGCTACATCAACAGAGATAAAAGAGAAGAGTAGCCCACTTCCCAGTTCCAGCTGGTGTTAAAATCATACGATGAGTTTTCTGTGTTTCGATGGAAGTGCCTCCTGAGTGAGTCCACACACTGGCACATGAAAATTTTGTTTGCACCGAAGAAGCGAGTCACGGTGAGAACATGGGTGTGCTTGAGCAGGCATGCGCCGCCGTTAAAAGCACAAAATCCAGGGCTCTACATACACCCTAAGACGAGTACTGCCCTCCCCGTGTCCTTCTCAGCATGAAGTAGGGGAGAGACAGCTTCACTGGGGTGGCAGGTGTCACAGGTCACCCTCACAGTCATTACTGAACAGAACTTGTAAGAGCAGCAAGTCCTTGCGCTTGCCACCGAGAAGCCTTACTGCCAAGTTCCAGAAAAGGATGTTAACAGTGTGTGGAATTCGGGTTAAGGCAGGAGTTGGCTTCTAGAGATGAGCTTCAGCAGATCTAGAAACTGTGTGAAATTCGGCGTAAGCACTCTCATGCTTTACTCTGAGGAGCGGATTTGTGGTTTTCATCATCTTCTCAAATTAGTATGAAACTCTGAATACAAAATTAAACAACAGTTTTTATAAAGCTATTCTGCAATTTTTTTCAACAGTTTTCTGAGCTGTAATTTACATGCTGTCAAGTTCATTCCTCTTCAGTGTAAAGTTCAAGGATCTTGAATAACTTTATTTGTGGTGCAGACATCACCATAAACCAGTGTTAGAACATTTCCACCACCTCAAAAAAGATCCTGTGCTCGTTTATAATAAACTTCCTTTAATTTTTGCAACACAAGTTCTAGGGTTGAAAGAAGGCTCTTTGCATATCGGCAGAGCTGATCCATTTTTCCTCCCCTTCTCAAAAGCTCTGCTAAAAAATTATTTAGTGTTTATCTTAAATTCAAATATAACTAGGTATACTGTATTTTTATTTGTGAAATCTGACAACCTTAATCCAGGGTCAAAGCAGAACTAAGCAAGTGAATCAAAGTTCAGGTCCAGAAATCAGTGTACTTTTTTGAAGCATTGAAAAAAGACATACATTATATTCGCAAATTTGAACCATCTAGGTTCAGAGATGGTTAGAAACTAGTTCCATCTAGGATTCATGCTGAAAACTAAAGCTGCACAAACAACCAGACGAGCTCGGGACCCAACTGCTGTTTTACAAGCAAGCCTGGCACTCAAAGGCTTATATGCCACATTTGCTTTGAAAGGTTAAGAAATTGGACGTAATTGTTAACCTTGCAACTCACAATCACAACTAGAATTGTGACTTTTACAGGCACAAATTATAAGGAAATTGTTCTTAACCCTTCTGAGGTCATAAACCCCTTTGAGAGAATCTGATAAAAGCTATAGACCTTCTTCACAGAAAAATTTATGGATACATACAATATTTTGCATAGAATTTCTAGGGGGAAGGGAGGTTCATAGATTCTATAACAATGATCGTGGACCTCTCAAGGGTCCAAGGATGTGGGAAGAGCCTAGGCAAATTGACGAAAGCTATCCTGAAATCTTACCCTCCTTGCTTTTCTCTTCCTCCTGTTGCTGCAGGAAGGGAAGTCAGAGTAATGGCACAGGAACTGGGTAAGGCAGGAAGACATGGCCAGGCTGCTCTCAGCCAGCAGTGGTGAGAACTGGAGCAACTCGCCTGAACTCCACAGACTCGAGGGTCACTGTCCGTAAAATGAACAGATTGGCCCAACACTGTTTCCACAGCTTATGTCCCAGGGATCTAGCTGAAAGGTATCTGAGAAGGGTCATTTTAGACCCTGGAGCACTGCACAAGATTTAGTGTTTAAGAAAAACAACAACAACTTTCAAAACCACTGGACTATAAGTCACCAAAGTCATCAAGGTTCTGAGTCACCTGGTTATCTGATTCTGGCTCTATAGAGCACAGGTCAGGAGACAGTGGGGAAGATCTAGGCGTTCTGGGAAAAAAGGCATTTGGCAGGGAGAGGAGAGAAAGACACCCTGGCCCTCACCACTCTTTAGTTCTGCAACACGTTCTTCCTCCTTTGTGCTGCTCTCCCTTTCTTCATATGGAACATCCAAACACTGCCCAGTTTTCCTTTGGTAAAATAAATACTTTTCCCAAGTACATGAACTTAATCAAATTTCCTTTGGGTAACAAGGATACCCCATGATCTATTATATCATTAGGTAATGTTATATACTAAGTATAACAGAAGCCCACATGGATAAAGGACATGTGTGCCCAGCTCTGTGCATTAGAGATAGTATCTCTTTTATGCCTTCAAGCCTCCTAAAGTACTTCTCAGTATTATCAGTCTTATTTTTCAGAAGAGAAAACTGAGGGGAAAAAAATTAAGTGATTTATACAAAGTCACCCAGCTAGCCAACGACAAAAAGAGATTTCAAGTTCCAGAGCCTACACCCATAGCCACTCTACTATATTGAAGAGATTAACTATGCAATTTGTGACTCAAAAAAAAAAAAAAAAAAATACAGGTTTTACTCATTTATCTTCTCCTGAAAACAAAGAATCTATCACTTTAAGGAAGTTTATTATCATGCCCAATGATATGAACCATAAAACTATTTTTGAACCTTATTTAACACTTACTGACATCTACTAAGCAGATCTACCATGATCATATTTATCATCTCAAAGTAAAATAAATGATTTAGTTTTGGGCTTTATCTTATCCATCCTTGGTCCTTGAAACAGCACAAAAGATACACTCTCTTCTTACTTGTTGTCACAAGATACTAGAGGCAAGCTGAGGAAAACATGCTGGGATGTAATGTTCCACACTTTGTGTTAAGACTTTTCTTCTTTAAATAGAGCTTGTGTAAATCACAGACGAAGTTGACAAATTTCACGGCTTAGTCATGGCTAACGTATCGGATTTCATGGTTTGACAGAGATTAACAAGAAAATCACATTTGAGTTACAACTATTAGTAGATTCTTAGATATTTGGTAAAGAAACTCCGAGCTCTCCAAACTCCATTGCTCACTGCATACCACTTTTCGTCCTTCCCTCCATGGATGCAGAACCTCTGTGAATCCAGGGAGAGCAAACTGGGATCCTCCAGAGCTCCTCAGTCACCCCCCGGCTATCACAGGGGTGAGCTGCTGCCTAATGGGCTCTAGGGAAAGGTCTAGCATCATCGTGGAATAGAGCAAGCGTTAGCGTTTATGACCCAATTCATAAAAGTGTAGACAGGAAAAAAACATACTATGTTTGTACATAACACAGGCGTTTCACCCTAACATCACATGCACTAAAGAGAGGAATGAATTATTATAGGTGTTGAAACTCAGATATTTTAGGGGAAAATTAAGTTTTCACACCTCAGATATGTTAGGTAAAATTTAAGATTTCACATGTTTATGAGGAGGCAGTTCAGCAGAGGTCTTGTTAAAAGCAGTGGCATCCAAGTAGAGACTTCAAAAAGCCTGCTGACTGCTGAGCCATTTGGCCTGAGGGCTCTGCATATCCTCTTTCGGTAAGAGCCCAGCTTGCTTGTCATTTTTGCGTAAAAGACAACCAATTTGTCAGCCATTTGCTTTAATTCTTTTTCTGAGTCTTCCTAACGATAAACTCCATCTACCTTCTGGTCTTCAATATCATATATCTGACTGGAGGATGGAAATTCACTTGCACCTCAGACCAGTTTCCTTCCCAGGCGATCCTCCTGGGCCTTATAGGATGTCCTTAATCAGAACCACATTACTCAGCAAGAGGAAGTCCTTGCGCAGACGCTGGCAAGACACTATGGCAAATTAGTTTCAGAACCTGGAAGGTCAGATTGGGAATAAAACCTACAGTTATCTATCGTGTTTTCTTTAGCTGAGAAAATTAAGGCAGGGTGCCTAACTCTTAAATAACCAAGATTTGGACACGGAGCAGCCGTTTAGGAAAGGAGTTCCAATGACTGCTGTGCACAATAGTCAGCTGTGGAAACTGAAGTCTTCACATTCCAGGTATTCTGGATGTGAGCAAGGATTTTCTCATTTTATCCAGATAGGTTTTTGTATTTCAGTAGCACCCTAGATGGGTAAAATAAAAATAGCTAAGGTATTACAGGTTTTGTCCAAAAATATAATTGTCGTTTAACTTAGTGTGTCTGTGTGTACATAATACATATATCTATATACATATTACACACGTATATGTGTGTTAAATAAACAAAGCATATTTTAATTACACTCTTATGTGACAGGCACTATACTAAGCACTTTTCATATGTTATTTTATTTACTTTTTCAACAAACTATCATGGTAGAGATTCTCTTTGTTTTTCTTTTACGGATGAAAAAAAAAAACCCCTGAGATTAAAGGGGATTTGAGCCACAAAATTAGTCATAGAGCCATGAGTTGAACTCGGGGTGCCTGACTCCTGAACCTGTGTTTTTAAGCACTGTGGTATACTGAGCCCTGGAAATTCTCATCAGTTCCATTGAGATGGGTGCCCAAGCTCACTCTCAAAAAAATACAAATTTCCTGACGGTGGGAATGAGGAGTCTATTACTTCACTAACACACGACTGTGAAAGGCTTCGGGCAGATGGAGGGGAGGGTGTGAGAAAAGGGAGAAATTGTTGCAGAAACCCAAGACCTACCTCCTTCACAATTTTGCACAGGATTAGCCTGCCTCGGGAGACTCAGAGAACCAGAAGGACCAGGGGCCTTAGTGGGAACCTGTCCCCCACCCAACTTCAAACTGGCAGCCTTCCCTTCTCATGAATGAGCTGGCCCGAGAAATTTGGAGCAAGAAATATTTCCAGTGTGTCTCTACCTTAACTAACACCATGGGGGCAGCTAACAATTACAAAAGGAATGAACTTTTTCATCAAACGCCCTTCCATAAAACCATTTCCCAGGAAATGTAACACAGCATGGAGCTAGCCGACTGCAATTTTCCACCAACAATGAGCATCCTGGGGCACAGGTACTATATTTAAACGATTTGCCTCCAGCTTTTTGGCAAGGCTCTCTCTCAAGGAGACTCAGAGTTGAGCTGAGGTCTCATTCCCCTCCGGCCAGCAGGATAGGAATGTTTAAAGCGGCCCTGTCTCTTCAACACCCATGTGTAAAACGCCAATAAACAAGCCAGCAAAGACCTGCAGGCCTAATTGCCTTTTAACTCCGCCAAGATGATAAACTCCCTGAGTAAGGAAGGAAAGACTCCCAGGGATTTAACAAGTTTATCTGCCTGCCACTTGAACATTTTCTGTCTGCCTACACTTCAGTGAATTCACCAATAAAAGGATAAAAGGGCCCCGAACCTCAGACCCCTCAATGGCCGAGAAGCCACAGATTCAAAACGTATGCCCAGCAAAAATCAGCCCGTTAACCGAACTTTGTTTCACGTGCTTGTGAGGTCGAGGGCAAGGGAAAGTGGGGCCGCTTGCCTGTTTCTAGCATCAGCCATTTCCCTGTTTTTGACTAAGGCCTACAGATCTTTACCTACAATAAAGAAAACTGTTCTCACAAAGAAATGGGAAAGGCAACTCATCCAGAAACCTCTAAAACTCAACTCAGGGGACTGTAATGACAGGAGAGAAGCCACATGGGCCCTGGTGGTGGAGGAATGGAGTGTGCTCATCAACATACTGGTCAGTTCTGCAAGGACATTTTTTATCTCTCCCTCCCTGAACTGACTTTGGAGTTTAGCATTTTAGTAGTTTTTGTGCATTTGTACCCTACCACCCAGAAGAAGAATTCTGAGAACTCTGTACAAATTGGAATTAAATTGGAAAAGCAAAGTAAAACAAAACCAAAAGACTTGGAGGCAGTACAGGGAGGTAGTGCCATTCAAGACATAAAAGAAAGGTGAATGGGCATAACGTCTCTGGGAGGTCACTTCACGATATTTATCAATATAAATGTGCAACTTTCCTTTTAGGAATTCATTCTAAAGAAATTATTGGACAAGTGCATAAAGGTGAAGCACAAGGAGCTATAGCATTCCAATAGGAAATATTTAAAAAGAACTACATTCTCATCATTAAGGACTGGTTAAATAATGCAAAAATTCTATACTCTGCAGCTAGAAAAAGGATGCTCTGTGTGTGTGTGTGTACATATATATATATATATATATATATATATATATATATATATATATATACACATCTGTTAGTGTGAAAAGGTGTCCAACCTACAACATTAAGTTCAAAAAGCAAGTTATAAAAACATGTACAGTATGATTTCATTCCTTTTTTTTTTCCCCAGAGGCTTGACATAGAAAAAGAACTAGGGGGCTTCCCTGGTGGCGCAGTGGTTGAGAGTCCGCCTGCCGATGCAGGGGACACGGGTTCGTGCCCCGGTCCGGGAAGATCCCACGTGCCGCAGAGTGGCTGGGCCCGTGAGCCATGGCCGCTGAGCCTGCGCGTCCGGAGCCTGTGCTCCGCAACGGGAGAGGCCACAACAGTGAGAGGCCCGTGTACCGCAAAAAAAAAAAAAAAAGAAAAAGAAAAAGAACTAGGAAGACACATAGTTCATCAAAACGTTAGTATTTCTGGACGGTGGAATTCTTTTGCAAAGACTTTTGAATTATTTGAAATTTTTAAATAATGAAAATGCATTGCCTTTAAAATCAGTTAAAGCACTAAAGCTAAAAAATAAAACATTCTGCCACCACCACTACTCTCCTGATCACCAGGAAGAGAACCCTATCTGAAAGAACTTTATGGAAAGATACAGTTTTCCTTTCTCAAGGAGACACAAGTGAAGAACGTTAAAGGATTTGGTCTTGACTTATCATCACATATAGTTGTTACTCCAGTATATTTTCCAATGAGATGAGAATGAACAGTGAAACTACAAGTGGGCTCAAAATCCCAGGGGGGTGTATTTCCTAGGTGGCCCATGCTCCCCTCTACCCTTAAATCAGGGTAAAACGCTGAGAGCTCCTCTATTAAGCTGACCTGTTCCACTTAATAAAACAAGAGCAGCCCTAGAGTAGGGTGCTTGCCAAATGAAAAATCTGAAACACTATTTTTCTATTAAAATCTCAACCATGTTTTTCCTATTGGAACCTGGAAACTGGACAAATTCTGAAGGAATCTAAAGGAATTTCTTTAGAAAAGAATTCTGTTAACACCAAAAGCTCCCCAAGCACTACACAAAGCAAATGCTAGAATGCATTACGCTGAAACGTGAAAACAGAAGTTCAAACCCACAGTGATGTGTCCTTCGCACCAGGCTTTGTGTCTATCAGGGCTTATTCATTTGTACACTTATCCCTGTACATTTTCTTCATCTCCCTGCTTCATAATTTCATAATCAGTTCCAGATTTCCTATTTCTTTCACATTGTAAGGCATGGAATCCTGGATTTGGGATATGCAAGATTTAAGGGTAAGGAAGAGTGGAAAGTATGATAAAAATAAAATCAAAATGGAAGTTTTGTTTCATACCCACTGAGAAGTAACAAATTGAGAGCATGCCTCAGTACCCATTTGACCCTCAGAAACTGTTAGAACATGGACACGTGTATAAGAATTTCACGTGCAAAAGATCCTTTGGTTGGGAAATCTCCTTACCAGTGGATGGGGCTATGGGAAACTAAAAGGGTTCCCACATCAATGATGGGTACGTCTGCCAAAGCACTGTCGCGCTACTCTCAGAATTCAGAACTCTGTCCCTAGATTATAAAACAGTAAACTGAAATGTCAGCCTAATCTAGGATAAACTTCATCTCTCGAGTTAAAGACACTAGCCTCTCAACGGGTTTCAACTGGAGGTTTCTTTGAAGGAATGTTCTCAAATTCATTAAAGAAATTTCACTGACTTCACAGACTCTGGCATCAAATAGCTGACCTGAGCTCTTCATTGCCCTGCAAAATGACCGTTCACCTTGAAGCTCTGCAAATTGGGATTAAGTTGGCCGTTTGCTTTTTACCGTGAAGATGACTCCCCGCCACTGATCACTGAGTCCCGGGGCAATCACCTGGTTGATCAATGATATCAAATTTAACTCTATAATGTGTCTCTTTTAAAATGCACATCCTTTCACGGGTTGGCTCTTTTAGGGATTTTGCTTTAGATGTAGTAGAGCTGCTTGATGTTAGTGATTCCCCTCAATACAAACAAAAACAAACAAAACAAAAACAAAAAAACCCTTTTAGGACATATATCATGTTTTAAAAACCCAAGTTTAACTTTTCAACTGACTTGAAAGATCGGTGGTGTTTTCAGATGCATAAACTCATTTTTAAATTCTGCCTTGAATTCCACCTACTGAAATGCCGAAAGGCTGAGGCATCTCATCAGACTCTGATGTGCTCTTCGGAGCAACATTTACTTGCTTTTCACAGTGACTCTGCACATTCCAAAGACAGCGCAGCATAAACACATACACCAGCCTTTAGCTTTCACCCTCTAACCCCACCGTCTGCTTCCTGTGCACCCCATAATCTAAAACATCTCCTCTTCACAGGTATATGGTCTTGGATTTGTCATGGTGAACGCGAGACTTTACAAGGTCAATAAAATGACAGCTGCACAGAGGGGACGGGGTGGCTTTTACCGACTCTGACTCTAAAACACCACTGCCTTCAACTCCCAGGGATCAGGAACTTGAAAGCACTCCGAGTCACTTAGCTCTGTGTTTGCCATAAAGTTAAGGCTAATCAGATTTCCCCCAACTTGCAGCCCTATCTTAAATCCCCAAGCTTCTCCTATGCAAACTTAACTGATGGAAGATGTGATTATGCCTTCTCAGGTCATAAATTCTAGATATTTATAACATAACTGTTGTCATTTAGGTCAATTAAGATGCTTTTACTGGCTCAGAACAACTACCTATGGGGCTTGTCCAATACTCTGGCGGTGGTTTATGACCCTGAGGGTGATTTTACCTTACAGAGGATATGAAAGATGACTGCATGCGAAAACGGTCAGGAGGCTCTCGAAGCGTTTTCCCCGCATTATGATTACCTGCACCCATTTCCACTCTGTCTCTGGAAGTTCAGGCCCCTTCCTTACCCATTAAAACCACTGTTGGACTCTATAATTTCCCCTAGAATTGGTTTCTTTAATCACCTTTCTTTCCTCCAAAGACCTGAGAGGGAGGTAACACCTGAGACACTCTGATAAAACTCCCAGGTGGTGGGCTGGCGAAACAGCCAGCTGGGAAATGCCAGGCTTTTTCAAATGTGTAACGTGTACCTGTGGACAAGTGGGTTTTACTTTTCACATGGGGCAAACTGCTGTCAGGAAAAGTAGAATAGGGTGACAATAAAGAAAGAATGGAATATATTCGAGGATTTCATGCAGACAGGTTACAGCTTCTCCTTTTCCCTTGTGAAGCATCACTTATCTACCACTGTCTCCCTCCTGCTGTTTTTCCTTTCAACAAGAACCCTAAGCACCCCCTATATTCCAGGCACTGTGCTGGGGGGTAGGGAATACAGAGATCCAGAAACTCCTAGGTTGGCTGGAGACATAGGCACATTAATAATTATAATACAAAGTGTTAATAGGCAACAAGAGGGTCCTGCACAGCAAATTCTGGAAGCCCTGAGAAGTGGCATTTCCACTTTTGGAGGGGAGGGAGTTCTTTAGGGAAGGCTCCTTGGAAAAAAATAATTCCTAGTCTGAGGCTTAGGAAATGCAAGGAGACAGCTGGGCCAACTGGGGGAGAACAGCACTACCAGCAGGGAGAGCACGAGCAAGGCTCATGGGGAAGGCGGAGGACCCATGGGGAATGCAGAGGAGGTTGGTGTCCTGGAGCATCACACACCTGACAGGCAGTGGTGAGAGCTGAGGTTGCAAAGGAAAGCCAGAACAAGATCCTGGAGGGCTTTGTATTCATGTAACATAAGCGATTACTTTTCTTGTTCAAAGGAGACCTGGTATAATGGCACCCTTTTCACAAAACCAACGGGATGGAGCTGAAAGAACTATTTTCTTTTTCTCTCCCAAATCTATTTTGCTCCATGCTTCAATCAACAGCTGGCATTGTAAAATCCTCCAGCCAAACATGCCAAACAGAACTGTCTGAAACTTCGGTCACACCTCCCTTGGTAGAGAACACTTTGCTCTTGATTAGCATACCAACAGTATTTGCAGAAGCCAGGTAAAACATCCAAAATTCTACTCGGTAAACATATACCAAACGCTGACCCCATACGGGGCACTGTCCTGGGGATGAGTCAGAAATGTGGCGGAGGAGGTGTGACCTCGGTGTGCAGTGTGATTTTGATGTACACAGTGACACACCCTGGGTTTTAGAATTTAAAGGCCTTTTATCATTTGATTTTTTCTTGCAGTTCTGATGATACTTTGCTTGAGTTTGGCCACAAAACAAAACAAAACAGAAAAACCAACACAACAACTACTAGGTGAAAGGAGGGCACTCGTGTGGAAAACACGCTACAGCAATGGCATTTGAAAGTGTGCAGTACGGGAAAATGCAAGCTACTGGCAATTTCCCTCAAATTAACTGCTTAAAGGTACTACAGAGATCCAGGCTCAGAAAGTGACAGTGATGATCCAGGCAGTCACAAGTTTCTCAAAATGATCAAACTGTAGTTCATTTTCAAGAGTCTTATGGAAGTTTTTGCCTGCTATTAAAATTTTAAAATACTTGACTTTGTTTATAGCCTACCTTGTTCCAAAAAGGATTAAAGCACCTGAGAACAAATAGAAGAGGCTCATATTACTGGAGAAGGGAGGAGTGGGGCTTGAGTTACATCTGCCATGCAAAGGTCAAGTTGGTTCCAACTGGGACTGGGACCGTGCTGATGAAACTCAAAGCTTTTCTAAAACAGACTATTCCGACTGAATACACAATTCTACAGCTGCTGGGTGACAGGCAGGAGCTACGAACCCATTTCTAGAGGAAGTCTGGGAACCAAGAGCTTCATCAGCTGCATGGAAATCCCACATAAAGAATTCACTTTCTTTCACTGGTCTCTATGCCCAAATGTGTATTTACACATTTACACATATTTGACCCCTAGGACAGTGCAGGGTGGGGGCACCGCCTCCACTGCCTGGTTTGCATTTCAGTTTCACCACTGGAGCAAGTAAGTCACCTAACCTTTCACTTCTTCAGTTTCTTCAGCTGGAAATGTAGCTAATAGTAGTCTTCATCTCAGAGGATTATTGCGAAGATTATAAGAATTAATACATGTAAACAGTGCCTGGCACTTATTAAGTGCTCAATAAATGTTAGCTATAATTATTATTTTCTAGTCTTCTGTTAAGCACAGAGAGAACAGCAGAAATAGACCATTGCTTTGTCATAAGGGTCTTGTTGTCTAGCTGGAGACAAGATCACCATAGGGGAAACCACGGTGATCAGGAAAAGGGAATTCAGGGGAAAAGTGAGTTAGAATTCTTAAGAGGCTCAGGAGTTCAGGAGAGGAGGAGATAATGCCACTTCCAAAATTTAAGAGGAGGCTTCCTAAAGGAACGTATCTAGGCTGGATCCAATAGGTAGGATTTAGACAGAAAATAGGGCATTTCATATAATGGCAAATAATACAAAGACATGGAAAGAAGAATGAACACTATATATTTTTAGAAGAGGAAAAAGTGTGTCATTATCTTGGAGTGGTGAAAAATGTAGAAAAACTGCCTGGGGGACCCATTTGGGAGGAATATGAGGATAAGGCAGAGGTAATTGAACCTAATGTGGTTGGAAACAGAAGGAACTGGCAATCTGTCATCAGGGGAGGGACGCAGAGAAAGTGGCATTTCAGGAAGGTGAGCCTGGCTGAGACACGCAGGTTGGATGGGCTGAGAAAGTTCTGAGTCAGGGAAACCACCAAGATGCCGCCACAGGGGTGAGGTGATGTGGCCCACGACGGACTTGTACTGAGAGGACAGAAAGGAAGTGGTGGATGGGAAAGTTGCTCTGTGGGTAGAACCGGCTCGCCTTGGTCAGTGACTAGACATCTAGACATGAGGTTGAAATGCACAGAATCTAGAGTCCCATGTTTTGGGTTTCAGGCCCAGCTCTGCCACTCAGCAGCCTTGGATCCAGGGCTCTGACTCAGTGTAAGCTCAGTTTCTTCCTTAACAAAATGGAAGCAAGAGTGCCTACTTTATACCGACGAAAAGGACTTAGCACAACACCTGGCTCACAGCAAAGTGGTCAAAAAAGGTTAACCATTTGTTTGGTGTTGTTATGATAAAGAAGAAAGAAAAAATGAGGGCAAGAAAGTAGAGTCTCTATATTTGGTCCCTAAGTCACTGAGAGAGACACAGTCCTAACCGCTCCCTAGTTCCCTCCTCAGGAGACCTCATTAACATTGAACACGAGCCATTTAATGTCCTGAAGACAAATAGAGATGTCAGTCTGAATAGACACTCATTTGTTGTATCCCCTTTATTACATACCTAATATACTTCTATCTCACCATGGAAACCAACTCTTTCCAAAAATATCGGACCAAAGGAAAATGGTGATAACTTTGCTTCATTTAAAAGAAATAGCTAAAGATAAAGAGGTAAGAACTTTGTACTTTATTTCATAAGAAGAGGGAGGAAAAAAGATGACACACTGTACCAGTGATTACCTGCCCATTTTAAGCCCTGTCAGCAACACAAAGACTTAAACTGAAGCTAAATCCAGGGCACATTATCCCTTTAAGCCCCTCTGTTAACTTAAGGGGACTGAAAGGCATTTCTGCATTTCTACAGGAGGTTCGTGGTAGGTTCAGAAAACTTTTAAAGAGGTGCCTTATTATCTCAGGTAGGTGTGTTCCAAAGAATCTAAACTGAATGTACTTTTGTTTTAGTTCCTGAAAATGTTTCTCATCTACCTGTTTCCCAGAGTCCATCTTGCACAATGCAAATTACAGAGTCAGGTCATGCTGACCTAGTAAGTCTGGAATGAAAAGCTAAGGAAGTGGGGCAACACGGGGAAACTCTTCAACAGCATTCCTTTTTGACCCTTGCAGAACTGTCCTTGATGGCTCTGAGTGTGTGAGCCTTTGCGTCACTGTTAAGCTGCAAGGTACTTGGAAACAAAGTTTTGAGAAAAACAAAGTTTTGAGAAAAGAATCAAAGGAGAAAAGGCAAAATGACCTGCTGCTGATTAGTGCTAATAATCAGCTCTGGTGGTCACCAACGTTAGGACTTCCAACCCTTCAAGAAACTAGCAGGAGAGAAATGATGGAGTAACTCCCCCACGTCTGCTAATGCATATCTGCTAAGGAACGGATGCTCCAGTCCACAGACCATCCTAGACCATGGATGAGCAATGATCACTTTTTCTAGCCGTTATACATGCAACTGGCTAATATACACAATTAATGAGCTTTTACTAGCCAGCCCTGCTTCCATACTGAATATAGCCCAAGCCAGTGATTGCTTTCATTACAGAAGGAAATAAATGGCTTCTCAAGGTTCTTCATTAAAGATGGCATTGGAAAAGTAACCCCTAACAGATGCACGGCACAGAAGAATTGCTACTGCTCACCAAAGACATAAAACCTAAATAAAAATACCTTTAGCTACCACAGAAGCTCCACAAGCACCTTAAACTTGGCATCTGTGCCTAAGAACACAGGTTGTAGGGTCTCTCAGACCTGAAGTTCTGTTCAACACGTAAGAGCCATGTATCCTTGGCCAAGCAACATCTCTGAGTACCAGCTCCTAGCCTTTAAAATGGAGCCAATATCTACCTACCTCTTTGGACATCATACAGGTCAAATGGATTAACACATATAAAGCATTTAGATTATGCCTGGCATGTGAGAATTATGCTATAAATATTAGCTACTGCTATTAATGTACAATCAAGAAAAGAACCACCTCTACCCCACTACACAGTGTTGTAATTCAGGCTATGAGTAAATTCTGATCAGTGGAAAAATCCTCCCTGAATGAGACAGAAACACAGAAAAATTTGGCTTCAGCTTCATAATACTGCTGAGTCAACTGTTTCTCTAGAAATTTCCCTTTTCTCTGGGTCCATTTTAAAAATCATCTTTAGCACAACAAATCAGATCGGTCATGTGGGTGATCCAGTGTTGTCACTTTAATACTTGGAAGCCGTAAGTGTATAGACAAGATTAGCGGGAGGACAAGTAACTTAAAGTCATGGAACCAAGGGACCATGGAGCTGCCTAGGACTTTGAAAACCTTTTAGTTTAACTGTTTCATGATATAGATACCAAGAGGGAACGTATCTTACCTCCACAAGGCCACAAGGGACAGAGGAAGAACTAAAATCCTCAGTCCGGGACATTTTGGCCACTACCACTTTTAACTGAAGAGATGAGCTGTTCTTTGGAGTTTCAGTAAAACTTGACTGTGAAATCATCTTGACTTGGTACCATTTTTTGATGGGGAGGAAGGGGCTGAGGTCCTATTTTAGCTACTGATTCAGTTCTTTCAATGGTTACTGATACATTTAGGCTTGCTTTCTATTTTATTTTGGGTCAGTTTTGGAAATGTTTATTTTTTCAGGAAATTGTTCATTGTATCTGGTTTTAAAAATATATTGGCACAAAGTTAGTCATAACACCTTGCGTAATAAAAACAAGTCCCTATTGTATCTGTAGTTATGTCTCTATCTTACTTCCTAATGAAGCATGTTGTAGTTTCTCTACTTTCTTTCTCCTGTCTGGCCTGGACAAAGGTTAGACTATAGAAGAGTTGTCCAACAGAACTTTCTGCCACCACGGAAATCTTCCACTATGTGCTTGTACAATGTGGACAGACCGGCACTGTCCAACACTGCAGCAGTAGCCACTAGCTCAATGTGGTTACTGAGCCCTTGATATATGACTGAGGAACTGAATTAAAGTTTTTATTTAATTTATTTAAATTTAAATAGTCACATTTGCCTAGTGGTTATCACATTGGACAACACAGGTAGATATAAAACCTTTTCAAAGATTTAGCTTTTCCTGGATCATTTCTTGTTACCGTTGATGTTCTCTATTTTACATATTTATGCCTTTGACCTAAAAAGAGTTTCCTTCATTTTACTTCTTTACGTTTACTCTGTTTTTATGAAGACTAGTCATCAGCCGGGACACAGACCTATGCAGCACTCTATTGAGACCTGAATTCCTGCTTCTTTGGATTCAAGTCCCAAAGACTTAGTAGAAAAAGTCTGTGAAAAAGGTTACTGAAGAGAAAAGATGAAAAGCTGAAGGCTTCCCAGATGAAAGCCAAGCCAGAAACCTGGCTGTTAAGAATATTTTCTCTCCTCTGAAAAATGAATTAGTTGAATCCAATGTGACACTGAAAGGAAAATCAAAATGCTTGAAGAGCAGGCTGTGGACTTGAACACCCATGTAACTGGATTCCTCCTTGGGACTGAAGGCTCTGACACATGATACTTGGTAGAGAGGGTCCTGCTAGCCTTGCTGAAATCTGGACACCATGGGCCTTTTTTATATGGGGAATTTTTAATATAAATAGACTTGAGAACCAGAAGTTTAGCTACCCAGGGATTTCTGCCATTTGGGACTAAGTAAGGATGGAAGCAACGGGAAAAAGAAACAGATGAACCACTGTAAAGGGATGAGAAGAAATCTCCTTCTGACTAGAGGGAGTCAGTCTCCAGGCTTGAAGGTGAGAGCCACCCTCCATAAAATAAGAATTCATTACACTTCCATTCCACGGTCCTCCAGGTCTTACCGTACTTTGTGCCACCATACAATATACACTGTGAAACTCAATATCAGAAGGGATGCCCAGCAGGGTGACGGGGAGGCCGCAGCTCCCAGAGACAATCAGAAGCCACTGAGCAAGGAATTCTGGAGGCTCAGGCTTTTTCTGCTTTGCTGGCTGGGGTTAGGGGCAAGGGGCAAGGCTTACCCCAAAGGGACTCGAAGACACCAGAAATAAAGAGAATGAATCTAAAACACAACGAAACTTATGGTGATTTGGAAAGCACTGCAGGTGAAGTTAGCCTGTGATTTCCAATTTTCCTGGTGATTTTACGACAGTACTTCAAGGTGTCTTATAATATCCTCGTCTGTTGCTACTTTCGAATTGTACTCTAAATGGCCAGAGAATCCTAACCACTTACATTATGTAGTTATACCCAGAAAGTTACAGACACGCGTATTAGCTCTTCCCTGATAATCTGTCTCATTAAACAACTAATTACAGTGCCAGGCACTGTGCCAGGGGCAGGGCTCACAATGGTAAATCATACAGATAAAGGTACTTCTCGTGGATGGATGTTCTACTGAAGACAGACAGACATGTTCTCAAATAAACAACATAACATGGTGACAAGTGCTATCATGAGTACAAAACAGGTGAATGTGACGGGGAGGGCCTGGAGGACAGGGGAGGCACTTTGGATGGTGTGGTTAGGGAGGGCCACCTCAGCAGTAACAGGCTGAGAACTACATGACAAGAAGTCTTGCAAAGATGGAGGGGAATGGGTTCCAGGCCCAGGAGACAGCAGGCTCGGAGGTTCTGAGGTAGGAATGAGCTTGGCATGTTGGAGGGGCAGAAGAAAGCCAGGGTTCCAGGGCTGCAGTGAACCATGGTATGGTGGTAGGAGAGAAGGTGGGCGAGGGATACAGGGGCCAGACCGGAGGGGCTCTTTTGAGTGAGTGAGAGTAAGGACTTTGGATTATAGGTTCATGAAATACTTGAGGTCTGTCTCCTAAAGCACAGTGTCAGCTAAGACAGGTTTTATACTTCCTTACTGACCCTCAAAGCGTAGTAGACCCTGATCTGGGTGAGTTTTCCTCAAAGAAAGGGCAGATAACATTGGTGCTTTTTGCTCAATGAGCTGGGCAAGAAATCAAGTTCTTCCAAGAACTCCTCATGTGTCTCTGACCATCAAAGACCCTACTGTGGGGGCTTCACCGAGCTCCAGGGCCTCCCTGGTGGGCACACAGTCAACTCGGGGAGGCCCAAACCCCTTGGCAATCATCCTGCTTTGGCCTCTGGATTTCACACAAAGATTTTTTTCCCTCTGCCACTGGGAAAAGTACATAAAATAAGTGTACACTTGAAAATCAGACAGAGAGTAAATATCCAGGGCAGCTGGGCTGTGATCTAGATAACACAGGGGAAACTAAGAGTGGGGAGTCATGTAACATAAAAATAAAGAAAGAAAGAAAGAAAGAAAGAAAGAAAGAGAGAGAGAGAGAGGAAGGAAGGAAGGAAGGAAGGAAGGAAGGAAGGAAGGAAGGAAGGAAGGAAGAGAAAGAGAGAGAGAGAGAAAGAAAGAAAGAAAGAAAGAAAGAAAGAAAGAAAGAAAGAGAGAAAGAAAGAGAGAGAGAGAGAAAGAGAGAAAGAGAGAAAGAGAGAAAGAAAGAAAGAGAAAGAAAGAAAGAGAGAAAGAAAGAGAGAAAGAAAGAGAGAAAGAAAGAGAGAAAGAAAGAGAGAAAGAAAGAGAGAAAGAAAGAGAGAAAGAAAGAGAGAAAGAAAGAGAGAAAGAAAGAGAGAAAGAAAGAGAGAAAGAAAGAGAGAAAGAAAGAGAGAAAGAAAGAGAGAAAGAAAGAGAGAAAGAAAGAAAGAAAGAAAGAAAGAAAGAAAGAAAGAAAGAAAGAAAGAAAGAAAGAAAGAAAGAAAGAAAGAAAGAAAGAAAGAAAGAAAGAAAGAAAGAAAGAAAGAAAGAAAGAAAGAAAGAAAGAAAGAATCATGGCAGTAATGATTGGTTTGGGGAAAAAAAAAAAAATAGATGGAAAGAATTTGGAAGGTAACAACTTCCAGATGGTCCGGGTGGTGAAGATAGCTATATATAGAGAAAGAGGGGCTAATTAGTTCCTGGGCCGAGGCCCCAGTTTCTGTTAAGTGAGTGATTGTCTCATGGTGGTTTAGCCAATACTAAGGGACATACACCACTTCGCAAGTAAATTAAGTATTTGGGTTTTTTCCCAAGCAATGGGAATTGCCCAACCTTAATACAATTAATTAAGACTCAATGAATGTTGAATTTAGTTCTGGTGCTTGTACCAGGGACACAATGGGCTCTTTGTTTTGGCCAGGGCTCCTAAATATTGGAAAAAGGGAAGCAGGCTGAAAGAGAGCAAGGGTTAGTCAATAGCTTTCCCCCAAATGCTCAGATGCACAAGTTGGTTTCCAAACGTAACAGCCAATTCAGTGAAACCCAAGAGATTGCCCTAGGAGGAGGCTGTGGACCTTCCAGGAGGAAAGGAAAATTATTGCCTCACGCCTCTGGGTTGGCACACCCAAAGTTATAAGCTAGTCTTTCAAACGCCCTCTCCAAAACTCTAGCTCTGCCGACTAAATGGACCATCTTTACAGTGCATGCTCAACTAAACTCTCATTTGATTTCTTCCTAATTTCGAGTCAGAAATTCCCAGCAGTGAAAAGGTCTGAGAAAGTTTAGGAGGTAGGAAGAGCGGTTGGAATGCTGCTTCCAGAATACTGTGACCAAATGGACTGCGTTTGGCTGGCCACTAACCATCACCCGACGGGCGCTGGACAAACACGTGGGGATTTTTATCACTATAGAATCCACACTACTGGCTCCTGAGAAAACCCCACAAAGAACAACAACAACAAAAAGTGCTTCCGTTTACCGTGTATCTACTGTGTGTCAGCTGTGTGTGGTGTTTCTCATAGATTATCTCATTCAACTTTCGCAACAACTTTGAACAGTCAGCGTTCTTATCATCCTCCGTGGTACACACGCAGAAGCTGAGGCTCTGAGATATTAAGTACTTTGCCCGAGATCTCACAGCTAGTAAATGCAGGAACTGGGATTGCAACCAAGGATGCCTGACCCTGGAGCCTGCACCTACTCTCGCTCGCTCCTGATACTGTGCTGACTTACTCTCTAGGTGAACTCGCGTGGGGTGGATGAGCTGCAGGGATTGCCAAACGGCTGGCTCTCTCTATGCGCACTAGCAGAGGAAGGCTCAACATTTTAGCCAGAGAGCAAATGTGCCCTGTACGCCCATCTGTATGCTAACTTGCAGAGTTGGCAAATGGTGAGAACTACAGGTGGATCCATAGAACAATGGCTTCCCATCCTGGTCAAGTTGGACCAGAGAACTAATTGGTTGGAGAAGAGAATCAAGGAGGCCCAGGGCATGAATAACTGTGAGGCTCAAGCCGTTTTTTTTTTCTGGAATCTGGTCCTGCTCACTCTTGATCCACTGCTGGAAGGCTGTCAAGCTCTGGGAGACGGGGTGAGATGAAGGAAAGGAGGCAAGGATTATTGGCCCAAATTCCCATGGCTCCATTCTCTTGTTTGGTTTTGGTGAAAGCTCGAGGGGTGGCCCAAAGACACCCGGCTTGACCATGGGCTAATGAGCCCCCACCTTCACCTTACCCTATAGGACCTTTAGCAGCCTGAGGAGATTTCAGTCCTAACCTAAAACTTTAAGACTACTCAGAAGATGTAACTCACCTAAACTATCTTAGATTATAAAATTTAAAGCAGAGAAGAAAAGAAGTTGGTTAGCTAGCTAAGTTTCTAAGAGGTTCAATGCCTTATGAGAGGTCACCAGGTTAGTGGCAAAACCAGGACAAAAAAGGCAAGCGTCCAAATTCCTAGTATGTGGTTTTCCCATTATATCATCCTGTCATTATTTTTTCCCGAGTGTCCACTAGTTGTCCAGTGGTCCATCTATGCATTCAGTCGAGAGAATCCTTATTGCCTACTATCTGCAAGGCATTGGAAAGTGCAAATATAAGTAACTCTGCTCTGTTGTGGGCTTTCGTGGGTTCTGAGACAAGTAACTGATGACTTGTACTGTGCCTGATGCATGAAAAGAGATGCATGAAAGCACCGGATAACATAACTCAGGGGAAGACTGAAAAGAGCTAGAAATACCCCTGGATGTCAATACAACTGGAAGAGTACCTGGTGCAGAGAAGGCACTTCAAACTATGTATTGAACGAGCGAATAAGTGAATGAACAAACAGAAGTGTCTCCAGCATAATCTGCACTGCTGAGCCTTAAGGACACTAGGCAATAGCGACTGTGGAGTCATTACTCCCTCACGTGACTTTGCGAGGGGATCCTGTGTCAGTTCAGGAGGTAAGATCTCAGGACTCTGGAATCAGAAAGACCTACACTGGAATCCTGCTGTGCCACCTACTCACCATATGTCCTTGGCAAGTCACTACCTTGTCCTCTCCAATTCTTGCCCAGTAAGAGGGCAAAATAATACAACCTCCCTTATTAGGCTGGTGGGAAGATTAGAATTTGGTAAAGTAAAATGCTCCAGAAACACAAGCAATTCCTATGGGAATTCTTTCCAACGTAACTAAAAGCTTCTCTATTTTATCCATCCTTCCATCCATCCATCCATTTATTTACCTATTTGTACTTTCTATTCACCAGGCATTATCTTAGCATTCTAGAAGTACTAACACATTGAATCCTCATAACAACCCAGTGTGTCAGGTACCATTATCTTCCATTTTACAAACAAGGAAAACAAACAGCAAAGAGGTTAAGTGACTTTCCAAAGTCACATAGCTAGAAAGTGACCAAGGCAGGAGTCCCATGCAGGCAGCCTGGCCTCTGAGTCTGTGCACTTGGTCACTGTGCTATGCTGCCTGCCAACAGTGAAAGGAGGCTCACTTCCTGTCCCCTGAAAACATAAATGGTCTTTTCAGCACTATTCCCACATGGTTCAAAAGACTACTTTTCACGAGACTAATACCTAACACTTAAAAAACCATGTGATCATCAAAATGGTCATGTCAGCCTGGCAAGGCATAGCTATAGCTCTGAACCCACTTGTTAGAGGAGTGACATGGTTCACCGAAGCAAACAGCACCAGGACACTGGTGACTAGATGCTCACCACCCCCAGCTCCTATAGCACCATCAGGCTGACGATGTGGTTTCTCCATCCATGGCATGACTGCGTTGGTCTGGGACCTCAATTTGATGCCAGGCAAAGCACAAATGTCCAGACAACTCTGGTGGCATTGCTTGCCGGGGAGGATTCAGCCGCTGCCTCATGTGTCATCTTCTGAACTCTGCCCTATATCTCTAATTCTTCATCATCATATTTATAATCATCATAAAAAAATAGGTTTTAATCTTTAGCAGTATGAGCCCGAAATTTCATATATATTATCTCAGATAACCCTGTAATAACCACATGAGTTAGGTGTTGCTGTCCACATTTTAAAACTGAAGTGCAGAGTTTCCTTTCTTTCTTTATTTCTCTGCCAGGCCTATGCCCATGGTTAACCAGTTAGTCTTGCTGGGAGTGGGCACAGAGCCAGGTCACTCTTTCCACTACTCCATTCTGCCTGCCCTCTGCATGGCACAAAGCTCCATGACCCTCTCATGATCATAATTTTATTATCTATGGATGAGAAATTCCACAACGACAAAAATGTATCAGGGATACATCAACCCTTTTAAATCATTTTGTATGTTATCAACCACACCAAATCTATGTATATCTGAAAAACAGTCAACTATACTATATTATCTATCAATCCAGTGGTCAGACGGCACATTTGGGCATTTTATAAAATAACTGTGTCCCTTGCCCACAAAGTTTCTGGAAATGCAGGAACCCCTGGCAAGCATATGTGCCTCCCTCTACTGGGCTAGGAGTTCCTTAGGGACTGCTTCTTACTTCAGTGCTTAGCATATAAAAGGTGTTTAACTTAACATGTGTTGACAGAGCAGATACATTCATAAACACTCAATGGCCTTTCATTCATTCAAGAAATATTTATTGAGTACCTTCTATGTGCCAGGCACTGGTCTAGAATCTGGGGCCATAGCAGTGAAAAAATGGAAATAGACGAAACAGATGAACTCATACACAGTAAATCATAAGCACGTGAATTAATATATACAACCTAACTGGGAGGCAGATATGCATTATTCTCATTTAAAAGGTAAATGAAGTTAATAAGTGACCTGCCTCTTGTGCCCAGCAAGTTGGGGGGCAACAAGCCAGGAGATGAGCTCTTGTAAAGTTGTCGCTGAGACACATTACTTTTATTCTAATGCACAGGCTTCCAGGTGATTAATATCCTCAGACTGTAACAACTAGATTATCAACCTCATATTGCCAAGATGAGTAAAAACAATCATCTCTAACATTCAGATAGCACCTTTTCTATCTAATCTCTTTCACTCTACCATTATTTCATTTTAAAGATAAGGAAGGTGAGGCCTAAGGAATATCTTACCTAAATTTACATAGTTAGTAATTTCGGATACTTCTTAGATGTATTTTCTTAAATATGGAATATGGATTTTGTTATGTAAAATATATATTTGACCATTTAATCTTTTACTTCTAGGTTATCTATATAACTTATTTATTGAACAAACATTATTGAGGCCCTAATATACTCGGGGTACTGTGGTAGATTCTGAGGATACTTGAGGGGATAATTTATACACGGTTCATTTCCTATAGAATTTACAGTTTGTTGGGGAAAGACAGTTACTGAACAAGTTTTGATTCTTATAAAACACTTTCAAGGAATTCTCTTCCAATTTGCACCCTGGTTAGCCACAGATATCACATGTATCTTTCCACTTGCCTTTTGTGTTCTATAGCCTACTGGTAGACCCAGATACATTGGCCATTAGTTAGGTGGAAGAACCGAGACTCATCAGCCACACATAAAGAGGGCCAGTGGTGTTCAGGGTACAGGGATTGAAATTAAGTATTCTAGAGGTTCAGTGAAATGGGTAGGCTCTAAAGTTGAATTCTAAAGCAGAAGCCTAGAGGTGAACATAAGCAATAATACGAAGGTGGAATTTCCTAAGGCAGGAGGAGCATGTTGTTGGGACCAAATTCAGCATATGCAGGGACAGAGTCCATAAACGATATATTCAGTAGAAGCGGGTGAGGGGTGGCCAAGACAGGGTCAGAAGTAAAGGCTATAGTGAATCTCAAAAGGACAGTTGTGGCATAGATGGCGGGTGGACTGACAGATGCTGCCTGTAATGGGGTAACTAAAGGCTTCCCTTGAGAGCCTTCTCTGGGACCAGACAGTCCCTGAGAGAAGAATATTTCCTAGTGCGCAACTCAGGGTCAAATGGGAAAGCCCTTTATAATTCTAATGAAATTGGGAGGGGGAAGGGTGGGTCTCATTTTTCTTAGCAGAAAAATCTCCTTCTAGGTAAAGACTCACTTTTGTTGGGTGAATATTTTAATATGACTGAGGCTGCCAAAAGGCAAGTTGAATAACAATGGATTGTTGATAAATTGCCTTTTAAGAAGGATGCGTCCAGTCAACCTGAGTAGTTCTTTAAGGTCATTTAAGTTTTGAGTAGAATCTGAATTTTTTAGGACAATAGAACATAATTTAGAGATTTATGGGGAAAACATCAAGAAGGAAAGTCTATTCGTTGGTATACCTATTGGCTAGTAGCCAAAGAATCACTCTTGGAGAAAAAAAATCTAATAGAGATTATCATTAAGCGGTTTGCTGTAAGGTATGCAATGTAAATTTACTCCTTTATTTCTTCAATTAAAAACCGTATCTTCTCTTTAGAAATTCTTAAATCAGGATTTTACTTTTTTCACCTACCTCAGAAAAGGTATCACTTTCATTTTTATGGGAAATCAAGTGAACGTCATATGCTTAATATGTCATCTACTCTTCTGTAATAGAACATGTCCAACCAAAACATCTGCATGAGATATTTAAGGGGGGGATTACGAGGTCAATTAGTGAAATTATTAGTTTTCCAAACTGGAAGGTTCCATATCCCTGTCTTGCCATATTTATTTCTGCTCTGAAGTGACAGCTAATGTGAAGTAGAATATTCTAATAAAACCTGAAAAATTGAGGACAAAAAATCTGCATTGCTCCTTAATGCTTCTGTGAAGTACACTTGACTTTGGAGCACATGACCAAGTACTGAGTCCTTACTAAAGTTGGTAAAGGAAAAACTAGAGGTTATTCATATGGGGAGTCATATACAGATTACAATATTAATAATACTTGATGCTACTTAGCACTACTATGTCTTAATGCTTTCCTTACATTACCTCATTGAGTTTAATCTTTACTCCAATGATATGCTTTAGTGTATAGCTATGGTGTTAATTACCTTGGCCTTGAATGGACACACATTACTACTTCTCATTTTCCACCGGCAAAACTTAGTTCTGTGGTAACATTAGATAGAAAAGAAGCTGGAAAACGCATTCTCTTCCTAGAAATAATTCTGTACTTTGAAAGAGAGAGCACACACTTGACAGACAGCCAGTCATATTGGCCACATCAGCCAGGTGGATAGTATCCCCATTATATAGATGAGAAAACTGAGGCTTAGAGCAACCAACTTCCTCAATGTCTCACAAATAGAAGTGGAAGAGCCTGCTCCATGCCGGATATTTTTTCAGATGCTTAATGCATATTTAAGTTTAAGGCAAAGATCCGTTAAGTTAGATGAAACAAAGTTAAGCCAACAGTCGCAACGAACAGAATGAAAAGACAGCAGGAGCCATTAAATAGAATAAATAACTTCTCTATTTACTGATAAGGAATGAACTCCAAGATATGTTGTTAAATGAAAAAGAAAGAGCAAACCAGGTTGATACAATCTGTATATCTTAAAATCGTCTTTATACACACTCATTTGTCCTCATGCATACACAGGCTGTCTCTGGAAGAAGGATACACAAACTGCTGGCACAGTAATTTCTTCTGGGGAAGGGAAGTGAAGGCCTGGAGAGGAACTGACCTTTCATTATAAACCCATTTATACCTTTTGAGTATTCTATTTTGCACATGTAATTACCTATGAAAAATTTAAGATTTAAACAAAAATACAAAAAGTGATCAGAAGATGGCATAAACCTTTGAGAAGTGCCGCTCTTCTTCCAGGCTGGAGAGAACTCCTCTGAGCTGACCTTCCACCCACACTCTGACTGCTGCCCAGTTTGCAAGAACACTATCCCTGACTCCCTTTGACTTGACACCATAGTGACTCCTGACAATCTTAGGGGACACTGACCATGGTGCCATTGCCGATAAACAACTCTTAGACATGGTTCTGCTTCCCCATTTCCTGGCAGCTGAATGATCCAGGTCGACTAATCACCAGTCCAACCCCCCCCCCCACACAAATTTACCACTTGTGTCTGCATCTACTTCCTGATGACTGACTAGCCGTCATCCTGGATAACTGGCCCAGGGCAGCACACACATAGAAAATCTGCAGAAATAAACGGAGATGTACAGCTTGGTAAAAAAGTGATTTTGAGAACATTATCCTTTGAGAACAAAGGATAAGGAAGTTTCAAATGTGAATTTTTATGGTTAAGGATTTTAAAAGAAAACAGGTATCACTTTTCTCCATTCTCGCTTATCAGAGCAAATCATTAGTGATTTTTATGCCAGCTATCTCATTAGGTCAAGCTTTACCTCAGCCAGAACTAATTTTCACAGACATGAAAGGAGGTGCAAACAACCTAAAAAAAAGAGAGAGGGAGTGAAGTGTCTGCCCTTATGGAGTTTACTTACATTCTTCTGAGTCCAGGAAGAATAAATACATTTCTCCTTTGACCCTTCATGCAAAAGCAAATTTAAACCTTAAAGGACTTTGTCCTTGATTCTTTTTAATCAATACAAAGATGATTCAGATACACATCTCTCCAGGCCCCTTTCCTTTCTGGCTATAGGCCGCATCATAAAACATACCATGCCTGGGAATAAAGGATCTCAGATGGGAAAGGCCTCTTGCTCTGCCTACCTCCCACATGGCCCGCTAGTGGCTCCATTTGTGTTCCAAGAGCAGGGGACCCGTCACTCCAAAGGGGCCCCTTCAGATGTGGTGAGTTTGTGACACTTATCAAATGCTGCAGAGACCTCTGCATTAGGCCAGCTTAGTACAAAAAGGTCTGGTTCCCTTCTCTTCTCAAGTCTGTGGTTTTTACAGGGGATCTGAAGGGGTGGTTAGGAATTCAGGTCATGGAATGCCCCAGACATGAATGCCGTTTATAAGAATCTGCTCATGCCAGAAGTAATAGACAAAAGTTGAAGTAATTTATCTCCTTTGAATATTACATTTTATGCATTCATGCATCCTCCCAGGATATCCAATCCACAGACTGCCTTGAAGCTACTTGGGATGTATGTACCCCATACATCCACGCTCCTACTATTTATTGGGACCAGCTTGCTCCATTTCTACCATCCTGTCTGATTCTACCTATTAAATATTGTCAGTCTCGGCTGTAACATAATCCTGGCTGAGATTCACATGCGAGATGTAATCTTGACAAGCCATTTGGAATCTCTTCTAAAAAAATGTAAAAGCCAGCTTTCTGCCAGAGGAATGAATCAATCTGATAAAAATGTATACAGGGGAAGCCTAATCAGTTCATATGAGAACTTGTCAGTAGAACCTCTACTTGGACTGTAAGATTAAACCATCTTCATAAATTGTCATTAGAAGGAGGCATGGTCCATTCAGCTGTCCTCCTATTTCTAGTTAGAAACTCTGGTTTGCATTTTCTGGGTGGAGACGTTGGCAAAAGCCAGGTCAAGGATGAGCATCAGAAGGATAATGAAATCTCACTTTTACTCACTAATAGTGGTTCATTTTTTATTTTTTATTTTTGCTGTGTTGGGTCTTCGTTTCTGTGCGAGGGCTATCTCTAGTTGTGGCAAGCGGGGACCACCCTTCATCACGGTGCGCGGGCCCCTCACTATCGCGGGCTCTCCCGTTGCGGAGCACAGGCTCCAGACGCGCAGGCTCAGTAGTTGTGGCTCACGGGCCTAGTTGCTCCGCGGCATGTGGGATCCTCCCAGACCAGGGCTCGAACCCGTGTCCCCTGCATTAGCAGGCAGACTCTCAACCACTGCGCCACCAGGGAAGCCCAGTGGTTCATTTTTAACCTGTGAAAGCAGGATGGTAGCTCTTCCCTCTCCCACAGCAGTTTGGAGAGTTCTGAAGGGGAAAATCTGCCTCGCTTTATTATTTCTTTCTTCTAAACATCCTCTTTTTTGACCTCTTACCAGATAATCACCCACTGATTATTTTAAAAGTATGCTAATATTTAGACAAATCCTCCAAGATCTCTCTCAGGTTGGAACAGGAAATGCTTTATGTCATTTTAATGTTTATCAACATTAGTGGTGAAATCATATCATTATGAAGGAAAACATTTTCAGATGATTTTTTGATACCATCCAAAGCGATCTGTGTGTGAGTTCAGGATGACGCACAATGAAGAAGCATCTCGAACACAAGCTTTGCCAAATGAGTTAGCGATTTCACGCACCTATCACTTTAAATAGCAAGAGTTTCCATCAGAGAGTTAAAAAAATAAATTTTCAACCTTTCTATCTTTCTTCCCTTCTCACAGTAATCCACACTAACAGGGGGAGATTAAGGACAAACGTGAGCCAGGTTGTCAGAGAGTGAAGTTGACAGCACAGGATTTGGAGACTAACAGGCCTGGTTCCAGCCCTGTCTGTGGCTTTCTGGCTTAATGACCTTGGGAAAGTTACTCAGCCTCCCTCAGCCTCCATTTCACCGTCTGCAAAATGGAATGATAACATCATCGACTCACACAGTTGTTACAAGGATTGAGCACAGTGCCTGAGATACTCTGTGGGCCTAGTGTAGTGTATAGAGCACCTTGATGATGGGTGATTATTTGTTCCATGAATTAATGAATGGGTCAGTGAATGAATCTATTCCCACCAAAACAGTAATGTTTTAAATCAGGGGTTAGCTGGCAAACTTTTCCCGCAAGGGGCCAGAGAATACATGTTTTAGGCTTTGTAGGCCACACGGTCCCTGTTACAACTTCAGCTCTGCTTTGTAGCAGAAACCAGCCACAGACAATAAAGGAATGGGTGTGGGCTGTGCTCCAATAAAACTTTATTTGCAAAGACAGGCAGGGGACTGGATTTAGCCTGCAGGCCATAGTTGGGAGACCCATGTTCTAATGATAAACCAGACTGACTTTCAAAATAAGTGCTCAGTCATGACTGAGAAGCCCAGTGTCAGAACAAAGCATTCACCGGGAAACTTGGAGGTGATTTGAGGTCAGACCCTCCCAGCTCTACTCCAGCCATTCCCTGCGCCCTGTCACACTCTCCCCCACCATTTTCAGGACCCATCATGGTCTCACAGTTATGCTGGCGTCCTCCTATCTCCCAGTTCCTCTCCTGGGGACTCACCCAGCCAACAAACCAGCCTGTATCCAGTTGCTCCCTGCGACCAGTCCTGTGGTGAGGTTCTGGCAGGCCAAAGGTCCTCTGGGAACACATCCCTTCTTTTTCTACTCAAACCACTGACAACCCTCTCTTGCCCCAAATCCTCAGAGATGGAAATGGAAACCTTCTTGTCCACAGCCAGGCCAAGAAATGGAAATGCTATTCCCTATCACACTCCTTTTAATCTCAAGAAGATGGAAATGTTGCTGAAGATGGAAAGGCATGGGCCAGAGCTGCTAAAAGAATGGGTTGCAGCTTTGTTGAGGTAGCATTTCTATGTGCTGAGCGCCTATCGTGTTCCAGGCACTGCCGAGAGCCCACCCCCCATACCTCACCGCCAAAGCCCTCTGTACAGAGGGAAAAGCTGAGCTCGGAAAGCCTGGAGGACTTGTCCAAAAACACAGCCTGAGAGCAAGGACTGGCACCAAAGCTGCAGTGACCCAGGTCTGACCAATTCGAAAGCCCAAGTTATGAAAATCCATTCTCTGCCCCTGGGTACACATGGCAGCTCTAACCCACTGAGTATTCACTGGAGTCAGGCTTTCAAATTTAGTACAATTTGCAAGCATTTTCCTTACTGACATGTTCACTTGTTTTTTGCCATCTTCCCTGCTAGACTATAAACTCAAAAGAGATTGGTTTGTATACCCAACATAGTCCCTGGCACACTGTAGGTGTTTATTACATATCTGTAGAATGAGTTAAGAAAGAATAATAATGAGGATATTAGATAGTAGTACTATTTATGGGCCAGGCACTGGGCTGAGAATTTTTTTTTTTTGCGGTACGCGGGCCTCTCACTGCTGTGGCCTCTCCCGTTGCGGAGCACAGGCTCCGGACGCGCAGGCTCAGCAGCCATGGCTCACGGGCCCAGCCGCTCCGTGGCATGTGGGATCCTCCCGGACCGGGTGCACGAACCCGTGTCCCCTGCATCGGCAGGCGGACTCTCAACCACTGCGCCACCGGGGAAGCCCTGGGCTGAGAATGTGACACACATCAGCTCAACGATGCCTCCAGCTCCACAAGTTAGTTACTGTTTGTTCCCGTTTTATTGATGATAAAACTAAGGTTCTGAAAGGTTAATAACCCTGTAGCTCAAGGTCAGAAAGCTAACGAATGGCAGAAGCAATAACTGAACCCAATTCTGTTGGTCTCTTAACCCAGATTCCTCTTATTCCATTCAGTTCCTACCACACAATGATCGCCCTTGTCCCAACCCAGGCAGTGAGCCCGCTGGCCCAGGGCCCTGTTCCTTCCCCGACAAAAAGTCATCTTTTCTCTTTCTCGCTGACCATGTTTGTTCCTAGTGTCTGGAAATTGCCCTCACCTATAAAATCAGGATAATTTTCCATTGTCAACACACACCCCAACCTCCTCCATGGGGTTTTTGTGAGAATTAACTCCATTTGCAGCAATTAATTACGTTGTTAAAAGTACAAGTAGCTTCTTCTCCATTTTTACATGGCTTCCCAAATGGTTAATGCTGATTTCTTTCTTGGTGCAAACACAAGGCGCTCATAACTTTTCAATGGATTATGAAAGTTATTCCCCCAGGGGCTCGGCAGTCATCGCTGAGCATAGCTTTGACATGATGTCAGTGAATTTAGTCCTTACCGCCCTAATAGTGGTTCTTAATAATATTATTGGAATTGTTATTACCTTCAATTAAAAGGTTGGCCATGAGTGACTTACTACTTCAGAGAGATTCCCCAAAGATTCTCATTAGAGTTTGCCGTCCTTTCGCCAAAGGGCACCATAAGAACAGGAACCAAAGTCCTTGCCCATCCCCCAAATAAATATATTAATAAATACACAGCATTCAAATATTTTATGTTTTTGGCTGGCTACCAGGTTTTAAATTGACTTCCTTAAAGGTGGACAGGGCTGGCTAATCACTACCACTTTGTTTTTAAAAACAAAAAGGAAATCAGAAAAACGTTAAATTTTTTTCTTCATTTTTACTCACCAAACTATATTAGAATAGTATTAAGAGTGCAGCTGCAGCCTTCACAAAATGGTCCACCTCTTACCTTGCTAGAGACTCGGCAGCACAGAGGTCGGTTTCAAAGACAATAGGATGAATGGTCCCTGGTAAACACTACCTATTACATCTCCCTTGACCATACTTGAGGGTTGAGAACACCCTGGAGAAATGCCTTCGAGGTCAGGTGAATGGCTCATTGGATTCAGGGTCAGTGAGCTGACTCTGTAAATGAGCCTAGAGCTGTAGGTAGGTCTCCAGAGAAAAACAGGAACATGTAGGTTGGATCAAAAGAGGGCTTAGACTGTGCCCAGAATTTGATGCTCAGACATCAAGGAAACATGTCACCCGCCTCTGGGGAGACTGAGTCCAAGTGCTAGGACAGGAACACTACCTGCATCTTCAGAAGTAGTATCAGAATGCCCCCAGACCTAATGGACAGTGAAGAGAACTGTCTCAAGGATACGGGAATGAATCCTGGGGACCCAGCTGCAGAGCTTCAGGGGAGGGTTTTTTTGGGGCAGGACAGACAGTCAATTCATACCCAGGAGATCAGGGAAGCTGGAGTGCCCACAGGAGAGAGAGAAAGCACAAGCTGGGGCCAAAGAGGAAGAAGACACTGGAACACAGTATCCGGTCCATAATGGACACACTCACATTTGTTAGATGAATGAACAAATGGATGGATGGTTGGGAGAGACCTACTGTTCTGCTTGGCCTGAAAGCTCCGTCAACGTAAGCCTGCATCAGCTAAGAAAGATTATCTGTGTGTTACACCCAGGCTCATTTCGTCATATATTCCAGAAAACTCTCCCCTGCTTTTAACCCAACCAAACCCAAGCCGACCCACTTGCATGAATTTATGGTACTTTTGTTCCTGTGGGGTATGCGTGTGTTTAATCTTTGTTTCTAAAAAAATTACTTACTTAACCCCCCGGGCTGCTTTTGAGTTTATCAAGGGCAGGAAGCAGATGTTTTCACACTTGGACCCAGGCTGTGAGAGAAGAGGTGCTGCATCACTGCGTCGAGTAGGCAGACCCACGGAGGGCTGGAGCCCCGAGGAGAACCATGTCAAACTGGGAGGAAATGACTTTAGGAGCACTGCCTAGGAAATCCTGCACTGCCTGATATTAAAGAATGCCACGATTCACAGGTCCTGCGGCTGCATCTTACCTCCCCGGGAGAAGAAGTCTGTTGGCTATGTTGGGGCAGCCAAGCCTTGGCTTTGATTCTTTGTCTGCCTCTTTGGTGGCTAACAGGGCCTTCCTGCCTCTTTGACACCCCATTCTTTGTTCATCCATCTTTGTCAAGGAATGACATTCCAGGTCTTTCAGCAAGCCTCCCATTCCAGGAATAGCCTTGCAGCCTGGTTCTGCCCAAATTTCTTTCTGTTCTCGACACATACTAATGCTTTCTCTGTCATATTTTTCTAGAGATCCTACCTTATCTACAGGCCTGGAAGGAGAAACCCCACAAACAGCTTGATCTGCCCTATCTTGCTAGAGTTGACTGTACCAAGAGAGGACTCGTGCTGCAGGCAAATACATCTGTAACTCTAGCCGGTGACCTGTAGCTTGTGGCCTGGTTCTGAGATTGACCAACGAGTTTCCTCCCCTAGAGATTGAGAAAGAGGGATTTCAAGAGACTGAGTCAGTCCAGGAAAAGGTTGTGGGGACATGCAGGCCATGGCAAGAGTATAATGAAGGTAGAGTAAGTTGGATGAGAGGGGAACAAAAGAACAGATGAGAAAATAGAAGACAGACATCTTGATATTCCACTCTCCAGATCCAGTCCTGTACAGCTCGGCTATGCTCCCAGCCCTTCAACTCCGTGACAGTCCCCTGCAGATTTTCAACAAATCCCTTGCATCAGATGCTCTTTTTGCCTGCGCGTCATTAAGTATAGTTTCATTTTGTAGCAGGACCTTGATTTTTCCTTTGGGGCATCACAGTTCCCCCACTGTCAGACCCTGGGGAGGGAACGTGACACAGGCCTAACTAATCAAAATATCCTATTTCTGAGCTATACAGTGATTGGTTCAGGGATGGGAATGTGATAAGAGTTGCTGTGGCGAGATTCCATATAGAGATTTTTGCTGGAACTATTGGGAGAGTGAGACTTTCATATTTCTCGGGTATCTATACAGTTATATAACCATCTGGGGATGTCAGCAGCTGTTTTTCTATCTTATGGTAAATCTCTTGGTGGAATTCTGCTAAGGAACGAGATTTCTTTAGGGGAAAGCAAAGCCAAGAGGTGGTGAGAGACAGAGTCCGAATAATATATATATGTATTTTTAGCCCCTGGATCCAGCCATACCTGAAGGCATGACATCTTGATTTTTAAGATATAAGAGCCAATATATCCCTCTTCCTTTTATTAAAAAAATAGTTTGAACTGATGCAAGAGTCCTAACTACTACATATTTCTTTTGAATTCCGATAGCCTGGATAGGTCACTATACCTTGCAGCACAGAAGCCTTCCCTCCCAATCCTGTCCCTCTTTTCCTTCCACCACTTACTCTGTCATGAACAAGGTGTTAAAAGAAGAGCAGAAAATTTGACTTTAGCTATCTTGGTGCCTTTGTAAACTGCATATTCACCATCTGGCCATCTTTTCCACCCATCTTGCTATCCCATTAACTTTCTCAGTTTGATTCATGTAGTCTTAAATGTGTTCTGAGAGCATAAGAGGGTCATGAAGAATATTTTATGGTGAAGAATAGAAGTGTTGCCCATCACTTCCATCCAAACCCCATTAGCCATTCATTCTGCAGAATCAAGCCCCAGTACCTCCATTTTACTATCTGCAAAATGAGAATAGTAATAATACCTCCTCTTTCTTCAATTTAAAATGAAAAAAGGAGAATGAGGAGTACTTCAAAAGTGAAGAGTTACAATGTGTAACTGTTCTACAACAAGCATGCATTTCTTACGTAATAAGGAAAGACTTTTAAAAGTTACTAATTAAGAAAAAAAGTCAGTGTAATATGTGAACACACAGAGTTGACTGAATGCTATAGAAAAAGTGACGGTTTAGGCCTTAGAAAAACTTAGTGGTGTTTGAAATGCAATACCAGACACTTACTATGACCTTAAGTGAGTTACCTAACTTTTCTCAAGGTTTTTCCATATGTTGAAACTAAGACAATATCCCATATCCCATAGGCTCACTGTCAGCAATAACAAAAATAAATAAACATACATAAAGTGCTTTGGCACTTAGTAGGTACGTGTGTGTGTGTGTGTGTGTGTGTGTGTGTGTGTGATAAACAGATAATATATGATGGGAAGACAGGGGTGTAGATCAAAGTTACTTATATCTATGATCAAGTATCTCTGTCCATGGATAGACATCAACAGTGTAGGTGAACCCCTTCAAATTTATTTTGTGCATGGGGATTTTCTAGAAGGAGCCTCCTCAATTATCATGTTCTCCATCCAAACGGTCCAAGACCTTGGAAAGATTAAGCATCATCAGTGTAAACAGAGAGATATAGACTGATGGATACTTTGTTCCCACGTTGCCCACTGCCCCTAATTCAGAGCACATAAACAGCAGTCATCTAGAGTAAGAACCTCTCCAATGGAAACACACCAGGTTCTCCTTATTGGAGTTAAACTGGGACCTGGATGAGAACATCCCTTTGACAGGGATCAAAATTTCAGAGTACATATTGGAGAAGAGAGTTGGGACATCAGAAATGAGACTAAAATTTTTGGAAATTAATACACATATCTTATTCTTAATAAAATTTAGGTTACAATTTCAACAACTCACTACTTCCTGTAAAGCAGGTACCAGTCCGTGGCCTGTTAGGAACCGGGCTGCAGAGCAGGAGGTGAGCAGTGGGTGAGCAAGCGAGGCTTCATCTGTATTTTTTTTTTATATAACTTTTTTTTTGAATTTATTTTTTTATACAGCAGGTTCTTATTAGTCATCCATTATATACACATCAGTGTATACATGTCAATCCCAGTCTCCCAATTCAGCACACCACCATCCCCACACACACCCCCACCGCTCTCCCCCCTTGGTGTCCATACATTTGTTCTCTACATTTGTGTCTCAATTTCTGCCCTGCAAACTGGTTCATCTGTCATTTTTCTAGGTTCCACATATATGCGTTAATATACGACATTTGTTTTTCTCTTTCTGACTTCCTTCACTATGTATGACAGTCTCTAGATCCATCCACATATCTACAAATGACTCAATTCCATTCCTTTTTATGGCTGAGTAATATTCCATTGTATATATGTACCACAACTTCTTTATCCATTCGTATGTCGATGGGCATTTAGGTTGCTTCCATGACCTGGCCATTGTAAACAGTGCTGCAATGAACATTGGGGTGCATGTGTCTTTTTCAATTAGGGTTTTCTCTGCATATATGCCCAGTTGGGGGATTGCTGTGTCGTATGGTAGTTCTATTTGTACTTTTTTAAGGAACCTCCATACTGTTCTCCATAGTGGCTGTATCAATTTACATTCCCACCAACAGTGCCACAGGGTTCCCTTTTCTCCACACCCTCTCCAGCATTTCTTGTTTGTAGATTTTCTGATGATGCCCATTCTAACCGGTGTGAGGTGATACCTCACTGTAGTTCTGATTTGCATTTCTCTAATAATTAGTGATGCTGAACAGCTTTTCATGTGCTTCTTGGCCAACTGTCTTCTTTGGAGAAATGTCTATTTAGGTTTTCTGCCCAATTTTGGATTGGGTTCTTTGTTTTTTTTAATATTGAGTTGCATGAGCTGTTTATATATTTTGGAGATTAATCCTTTGTCCGTTGATTCGTTTGCAAATATTTTCTCCCATTCTGAGGTTTGTCTTCTCGTCTTGTTTATGGTTGCCTTTGCTGTACAAAAGCTTTTAAGTTTCATTAGATCCCATTTGTTTATTTTTGTTTTTATTTCCATTACTCTAGGAGGTGGATCAAAAAAGATCTTGCTGTGATTTATGTTATAGAGTGTTCTTCCTACGTTTTCCTCTAAGAGTTTTATAGTGTCCGGTCTTACATTTAGGTCTCTAATCCATTTTGAGTTTATTTTTGTGTATGGTATTAGGGAGTGTTCTAATTTCATTCTTTTACATGTAGCTGTCCAGCTTTCCCAGCACCACTTATTGAAGAGACTGTCCTTTCTCCACTGTCTATCTTTGCCTCCTTTGTCATAGACTAGTTGACCATAGGTGCGTGGGTTTATCTCTGGGCTTTCTATCGTGTTCCATTGATCAATATTTCTGTTTCTGTGCCAGTACCATATTGTCTTGATTACTATAGCTTTGTAGTATAGTCTGAAATGAGCGAGTCTGATTCTTCCAGCTCTGTTTTTTTCCCTCAACACTGCTTTGGCTATTCGGGGTCTTTTGTGTCTCCATACAAATTTTAAGATTTTTTGTTCTAGTTCAGTAAAAAATGCCATTGGTAATTTAATAGGGATTGCATTGAATCTGTAGATTGCTTTGGGTAGTATAGTCATTTTCACAATGTTGATTCTTCCAATCCAAGAACATGGTATATCTCTCCGTCTGTTGGTATCATCTGTAATTTCTTTCATCAGTGTCTTGTAGTTTTCTGCATACAGGTCTTTTGTCTCCCTAGGTAGGTTTATTCCTAGGTATTTTATTATTTTTGTTGCAGTGGTAAATGGGAGGGCTTCCTTAACTTCTCTTTCAGATTTTTCATCATTAGTGCATAGGAATGCAAGAGATTTCTGTGCATTCATTTTGTATCCTGCACCTTTACCAAATTCATCGTTTAGCTCTAGCAGTTTTCTGGTGGCATCTTTAGGATTCTCTATGTACACTATCATGTCATCTGCAAACAGTGACTGTTTTACTTCTTCTTTTCTGATTTGGATTCCTCTTATTTCTTTTTCTTCTCTGATTGCCGTGGCTAGGACTTCCAAAACTGTGTTGAATAATAGTGGTGAGAGTGGGCACCATTGTCTTGTTCCTGATCTTAGAGGAAATGCTTTCAGTTTTTCACCATTGAGAATGATGTTTGCTGTGGGTTTGTCATATACGGCCTTTATTATGTTGAGGTAGGTTCCCTCTATGCCCACTTTCTGGAGAGTTTTTATCATAAATAGGTGTTGAATTTTGTCAAAAGCTTTTTCTGCAACTATTGAGATGATCATATGGTTTTTCTCCTTCAGTTTGTTAATATGGTGTACCACATTGATTGATTTGCGTACATTGAAGAATTCTTGCATCCCTGGGATAAATCCCACTTGATCGTGGTGTATGATCCTTTCAGTGTGTTGTTGGATTCTGTATGTTAGTATTTTGTTGAGGATTTTTGCATCTATATTCATCAGTGATATTGGTCTGTAATTTTCTTTTTTTGTAGTTTCTTTGTCTGGTTTTGGTATCAGGGTGATGGTGGCCTCGTAGAATGAGTTTGGGAGGGTTCCTTCCTCTGCTATAATTTGGAAGAGTTTGAGAAGGACAGGTGTTAGCTCTTCTCTAAATGTTTGATAGAATTCACCTGTGAAGCCATCTGGTCCTGGACTTTGGTTTGTTGGAAGATTTTTAATCCCAGTTTCAATTTCATTCCTTGTGATTGGTCTGTTCATATTTTCTATTTCTTCCTGGTTCAGTCTTGGAAGGTTATACTTTTCTAAGAATTTGTCCATTTCTTCCAGGTTGTCCATTTTATTGGCAGAGAGTTGCTTGTAGTAGTCTATTAGGATGCTTTGTATTTCTGCCATGTCTGTTGTAACCTCTCCTTTTTCATTTCTAATTTTATTGATTTGAGTCCTCTCCCTCTTTTTCTTGATGAGTCTGGCTAATGGTTTATCAATTTTGTTTATCTTCTCAAAGAACCAGCTTTTAGTTTTATTGATCTTTGCTATTGTTTTCTTTGTTTCTATTTCATTTATTTCTGCTCTGATTTTTATGATTTCTTTCCTTCTGCTAACTTTGGGTTTGGTTTGTTCTTCTTTCTTTAGTTCCTTTAGGTGTAAGGTTAGATTGTTTATTTGAGATTTTTCTTGTTTCTTGAGGTAGGTTTGCATAGCTATAAACTTCCCTCTTAGAACTGCTTTTGCTGCATCCCATAGGTTTTGGATCGTCGTGTTTTCATTGTCATTTGTCTCTAAGTATTTTCTGATTTCCTCTTTGATTTCTTCAGTGATTTCTTGATTATTTAGTAACGTACTGTTTAGCCTCCATGTGTTTTTTATGTTTTTTCCCCTGTAATTCATTTCTAATCTCATAGCGTTGTGGTCAGAAAAGATGCTTCATATGATTTAAATTTTCTTAAATTTACTGAGGCTTGATTTGTGACCCAAGATGTGATCTATCCTGGAGAATGTTCTGTGCGCACTTGAGAAGAAAGTGTAATCTGCTGTTTTGGATGGAATGTCCTATAAATATCAATTAAATCTATCTGGTCTATTGTGTCATTTAAAGCTTGTGTTTCCTTATTAATTTTCTGTTTGGATGATCTGTCCATTGGTGTATGTGAGGTGTCAACGTCCCCCACTATTACTGTGTTAGTGTCGATTTCCTCTTTTAGAGCTGTTAGCAGTTGTCTTATGTATTGAGGTGCTCCTGTGTTGGGTGCATATATATTTATAATTGTTATATCTTCTTCTTGGATTGATCCCTTGATCATTATGTAGTGTCCTTCCTTGTCCCTTGTAACTTTATTTTAAAGTCTATTTTATCTGATATGAGTATTGCTACTCCAGTTTTCTTTTGATTTCCATTTGCATGGAATATCTTTTTCTGTCCCCTCACTTTCAGTCTGTATGTGTCCCTAGGTCTGAAGTGGGTCTCTTGTAGACAGCATACATATGGGTCTTGTTTTTGTATCCATTCAGCAAGCCTGTGTCTTTTGGTTGGAGCATTTAATCCATTCACGTTTAAGGTAATTATCATTATGTATGTTCCTATTACCATTTTCTTAATTGGTTTGGGTTTGTTTTTGTAAGTCCTTTTCTTCTCTTGTGTTTCCCACTTAGAGAAGCTCCTTTAGCATTTGTTGTAGAGCTGGTTTGGTGGTGCTGAATTCTCTTAGCTTTTGCTTGTCTGTAAAGCTTTTGATTTCTCTGTCGAATCTGAACGAGATCCTTGCGGGGTAGAGTAATCTTGGTTGTAGGTTTTCCCTTTCATCACTTTAAGTATATCATGCCACTCCCTTCTGGCCTGTAGAGTTTCTGCTGAGAAATCAGCTGTTAACCTTATCGGAGTTCCCTTGCATGTTATTTGTCGTTTTTCCCTTGATGCTTTCAATAATTTTTCTTTGTCTTTAATTTTGCCAATTTGATTCCTATGTGTCTCAGTGTGTTTCTCCTTGGGTTTATCCTGTATGGGACTTGCTGCGCTTCCTGGACTTGGGTGGCTATTTCCTTTCCCATGTTAGGGAAGTTTTTGACTATAATCTCTTCAAATATTTTCTCGGGTCCTTCTCTCTCTCTTCTCCTTCTGGGACCCCTATCATGCAAATGTTGTTGCGTTTAATGTTGTCCCAGAGGTCTCTTAGTCTGTCTTCATTTCTTTTCATTCTTTTTTCTTTATTCTGTTCCACAGCAGTGAATTTCACCATTCTGTCTTCCAGGTCACTTATCCGTTCTTCTGCCTCAGTTATTCTGCTACTGATTCCTTCTAGTGTAGTCTTCATTTCAGTTATTGTATTGTTCATCTCTGTTTGTTTGTTCTTTAATTCTTCTAGATCTTTGTTAAACATTTCTTGCATCTTCTCGATCTTTGCCTCCATTCTTTTTCCAAGGTCCTGGATTACCTTAACTATCATTATTCTGAATGCTTTTTCTGGAAGATTGCCTATCTCCACTTCATTTAGTTGTTTTTCTGGGGTTTTATCTCGTTCCTTCATCTGGTACATAGCCCTCTGTCTTTTCATCTTGTCTATCTTTCTGTGAATGTGGTTTTTGTTCCACAGGCTGCAGGACTGTAGTTCCTCTGGCTTCTGCTTCATCTGTATTTACAGCCGCTCCCCATTGCTCACATTACTGTGTGAGCTCCACCACCTGTCAGATCAGTGGCGCCATTAGATTCTCATAGGAGCGTGAACCATGCTGCGAACTGCGCATGCGAGGGATCTAGGTTACATTCTCCTTATGAGAATCTAATGCCTGATGATCTGAGGTGGAGCTGAGGCAGTGATGCTAGCACTGGGGAGTGGCAGCAAATACAGATTATCATTAGCAGAGAGGTCTGACTGCACAGAGACCATAATAAATCAATTGCTTGCAGACTCATATCAAAACCCTATCAGTGAGTGGCAACTGACAATTAAATTGCATCTGGTGGCAGGCTTTAGAGTGGCAAGTGAGTTGATGTACTTCAATTGTAAAGCTGCATCTGGTGGCAGGCTTTAAGTCAGAAGCTGACACTTATTTTAGTCTGCGCATGGCCTGCCCATTATTTTATTTTCCACTTCCTTCCGTTCCTCTTGTCTGCACTGCACACTTGTCTCAGTCACAGTTTTGGTAAGCCCACAAGTTAACCCTAGCCAAAATGAGTAAAAAATAAATGTCGCTGGAGAGCTTCTTTGAAAAGGAGGAAAGACCCAATCATGAAACAGCAGAAGACTCTAAGACTGCCAACAAAAAGAAAGCTGCATTTAAAAGAAAATACTAAGAGTCGTACTTAAATTACGGGTTAATTGCAACAGATGGTTCACGTTCTCCAAGCCTGCTTTGTATACTATGTGGCGACCAGCTACCCAATGAAGCCATGAAACCTTCAAAACTGCTTCGCCACACAGAGACCAAGCACCCTGCATTAAGAGACAAGCCTTTGGAGTTTTCCACAAGAAAAAAGCGTGAACACGAAGAACAGAAGCAATTATTGAAGGCCACCACTTCATCAAATGTGTCTGCACTGAGAGCATCATTCTTAGTGGCTAACCTCATTGCTAAAGCTAAGAAGCCCTTTACTATTGGTGAAGAGTTGATCCTGCCTGCTGCTAAGGACATCTGTCGTGAACTTTTAGGAGAGGCCGCAGTTCCAAAGGTGGCACGTGTTCCTCTTTCAGCTAGCACCATAACTAGAGAAGCTGATGAAACAGCAGAGGATACTGAGGCACAATTGTTACGATAGGATTAATGAGTCACCGTGGTACGCAATCCAGGTTGATGAGTACGATGTTGACAGCAAGGCAACAATGCTTGGTTTTGTGCAATATATTTTTCAGGAGGATGTGCATGAGGATATGCTATGTGCATGAGGATGTCCTCTGTGCACTTTTGTTGCCAACCAACACCACAGCTGCAGAACTATTCAAGTCTTTGAATGATTACATATCAGGAAAACTGAATTAGTCATTTTGTGTCAGTAAATGCACGGATGGAGAGGCTGCCATGACTGGACAGCTTTCTGGTTTCACTACTGGGGTCAAAGAGGTTGCTTCTGAATGTCAGTGTATGCTCTGTGTCATCCATAGAGAAATGCTGGCTAGCCGAAAAATGTCACCTGAACTTAACAACGTTTTGCAGGATGTGATTAAAATTATCAGCCACATTAAAGTTCGTGCCCTTAACTCACGTCTGTTCGTGCAGCTCTGTGAGGAGATGGACGCAGAGCACACACGTCTTCTCTTATACACAGAAGTGAGACGGCTTTCTCAAGGTAGATCACTGCCCAGAGTTTTTGAGTTACAAGAGCCACTCCAGAGATTTCTTTTAGAAAAACAGGCACCACTGGCTGCACATTTCAGTGACACAGAATGGGTCGCAAAACTTACTTGTGTGACATAGTCAACCTGCTCAATGAACTCAATCTGTCACTTCAGGGGAGGATGACAACTGTGTTCAAGTCGTCAGATAAAGTGGCTGCATTCAAAGCCAAACTGGAACTACGGGGGTAATAAGTGAATACTGGGATTTTTGACATGTTTCAAACATTAGCAGAGATTTTGAAAGCGACTGAGTGAGGGCCTTCTTTCTCCCAGCTGGTGCATGGTCACCTATCTCAGCTTTCAAAAGAGTTTGAGCATTACTTCCCAACCTCAAAAGACGCCCGGACTGGGAAGGAATGGGTCCATGACCCATTGGTGAATAAGCCAGGTGAATCGACTTTGTCCGTGCTAGAAGAGGATCAACTGCTTGAGATCGCAAATGACGGTGGCCTTAAAAGTATGTCTGAGACAACTTCAAATCTCCATACGTTCTGGATTAAAGTCAAGGCGAACATCCTGAGATTGCCACGAAAACACTGAAAAGCCTGCTTGCATTTCCAACATCCTATCTTTATGAAGCAGGGTTTTCTGCAGTGACAGCGACCAAAACGAGATCACGGAGAAGACTGGACATAAGCAACACACGTCGGTGTCATCGCCTCCCATCACCCCCAGATGGGACCATCTAGTTGCAGGAAAACAAGCTCAGGGCTCCCACTGATTCTGCATTATGGTGAGTTGTGTAATTATTTCATTATATATTACACTGTAATAATAATAGACATAAAGTGCACAGTAAATGTAACGTGCTTGAATCATCCCCAAACCACCCCAGCCCCGGTCCATGGAAAAACTGTCTTCCACGAAACCGGTCCCTGGTGCCAAAAAGGTTGGGGACCGCTGCTGTAAAGAGCAAAGAATAAAATGTGTTGACTTATTTGACCCATTTTTTGCTTAACGTGGCTGTATGAGTGTATGATTTGACATCCTTTACTTCCATTAGCCCAGGCATTAAGAGGGTGACATTTGCAAAAATATTTGAGACTTCTGCCATTTCCCCAAGGATATGTCACAGCATCTAACACCCAGTCACTCACTTTGAAGCCCCTGATGTGTCATCATGCTTACTGACTTTTCTCTTTTTAACTGATACAAGTTGTCTTCATTCGTTAACGAATGTGCATGTAATACAAACTTGGTTTCTAACATCGTTTTCATCAACTCGATAAACGCTTGCATCTTTTGAAAAATTTGTTGCTTCATCTTGCAAGTAATGTATGATCTATTTTCACTGTATTTCTGGATGCTGGATAATCCAATAAAGACAGATACACAAAGGAGCTGACTCTTAACATAGTGGGAGGCCCAACATGAAATGGGGACGATGTCTAAGTGAGGCTAATTTGATAAGTGGTCAATTAATTCATGAATGTTTTCATGTTATGACAATGTTGGCTTTCCTGCAACCTTTAAACCACTGGCCTCAGAGAGTGAATTTTCGGATAAGGGGACTCCTGTATAGTTAGTACAAACTAGTGCCAGGTTGGTACAGGGACAAGAGAGCCTTTCAGTGCGTCTTCCCATAAAAGCCATGTTGCACATAGCGGCTGGTGAGGGGGAAAGAATACATTTCAGATAAGTGTATATTAAGTAAGCCCTTGAGGATCAGTCCATGAACTCTAGACTAGTGAAAATGAGGCCCACATTCCAAAACAATTTTGCAACCCCCCCTTTTTTAATAACAACTCATTTTTACGTAGGGGTTTGCCTGTTCTGCAATTCGGTAATAGTGAATTTTTGTTTATTGTGTTTCTGGATAACAAGGTGTGCCTGTGTTTCTTTCTTGCTTGCATATCAGTTTGCAGAAAGTAACTGCCCTGCAATTCTTAATCCAACCCCTTCACGCATTCCTTTCTGCATTGTTCCAGTTTGTCATGTCTGAGCTGTCACCTGAGAGCTGATCTTCCTTTGCTCAAGTCCATTCAAGAAGCATCTTTATCCTTCAAGATGTCTGGTGCATAGATGGACTGTTTTGACTGAGCTAGCAAAACATATACAGAGCATCTTTTCCCAAAGTATGCATGGGTTACTTCCCAAAGAAAAAAAAGCTTATAAAATAAAATAGTGGAATTTAGATTCATGACTTTTTTTTAGGGTAGGGTGTTACTTTGTAAATGGACCTAAAAAACAATAATATTAATATTTGCTCCTTTTTACCAAAATCTTTTTACATGCCAGACACTGTGCTAGTCATTTTATATGCACAATCTATTTTGGTCCTTATAATAAATAACCTTCCCTGAAAGTTTTTTTTAACCAGTAAAATGGAAGTTCCATAAGGGCAGGGATTTTTGTCTTTCTGTTTATTGCTGCATCCCTGGTGCCTAGAACAGGGCCTGGAATAGAGTATTCCACAAATATTTGTTGAATAATGAATGAATCCCTATTTGCACAGAGAGAAACTGAGGCACAGAGATGCCGATTCTAAGCAACTTGCCTAAGGTCACAGAGGTAATAAGTGATGCATGATATTTCAAACAAAAATCTAATACCCAAACCTACCGTCTTAAAAGATATGCCCTCTCTCCCATCCAATACACATACATACACCCACACATTCACACACACCAACACACACACACACACAGGCCACGCAGCTCATCTGCTTCCTCAGCTCGCTACTGGACAATTGCTGAAGGACAAAAACCCAACCCCTACCTCTACAACCTGTCTTCCTCCACCAAAGGTCCTCCGTGGGCCCTTTTTGTTGGCAGTGTTCACTACTGTTTGGTGACCTCCCGGCCCAGTTCTCATTCCCTGTGCTACAGCCCCCTGAAGACTTGTTAATCGTAACCACCGCACAGTCTACACCCGTCCAGGAGACAGGCTGTTTGTCAGCCGCTGCGAAAGCTGAACTAAGTCATTTGGGGATTAATCCGCTGCTGAATGTAGTCTTACAAGCATGGCTTTGGGGGAAAAAAAAAAGATAAAGGGAGCTAATGCCGTTCGTATAAATGTGAACTTATATACAACACAGACACAGGCACACCCCCAAGCACGTTGACTAAAAGTTAAAATATGATTATCAAAGGATAAGAAGGACTTACAACTGTAATGTAAAACATTAAGAAATACGTCCCAGCTTTTCTGTGTTCTGCAGGGATACAAGTATGCTCTGAGCCAAGGAGGGGGGGCGGGGAAGAGAGAGAGCAAATTGAAATATCTTTAGGTAGACTTAAATATAGCTTCGGAGATTATAATTCAGATCAAGGCTAGAGCTCCATTTCAACGTTCCTTAACTGCTAGTAATATGACAAAGGCCTGCAAATTGGGAGGTACGTCTGCTTGGGAAGGGATGCTTATCTGATCTCAGCCCATCTTTCTTCATGTTTCAGTCCCAGAACAGCTGCCCTTCTCTTGCTGAGAAACTCAGCAGTGGCACCGTAAACCGCAATAGGCTGAAACCCCGGCTGAGATCCAGCTGAGGCTGCCTCGCCCTGGGGGGGGGGGGGGGGGGGGTGTGCCCACCGGTGGGTGGAATCGCTGTGGGCTGCTGCTGGGACAATAAGGTGGTGCCCACTTGTAACCTGGTGGGAGGGGATGACAAGACAGAGAGAGAGAATGTGACCTTCAGAGAGTGGTGGCTCAAAAAGGGCATGGTTGCTTTCCCCCATGGCCAGGCAGGTTTCCTAAAGCTGCGGGTGAGATGGTGGGAGGTATCCTTCCCTCACACGTTCATCCATTCACTCATTCATTCATTCACCTTCTACTCATCCAAACATTAATAGAGCAATGCAGTACAACCATCCAATGCAGACTTGGGGGGCGGCCTTGGGTGGGACTCCAGCCCCCACATGCACTGGCTGCGAGACTTTTGAGGAGCGACCTGACCAAGCTTCAGTGTCCTCACCGTTCAGTAGAATAAAAACAGTGCCCATACCTCATAAGGCTGCTGACAGGAGACCATGAGTCAGTGCAGATAAAGCTCTTTACACACTGTCTGGAGCATTGTAAGTGCTCAAAAAAATAGCAGATGTTAGGATGAGGATAACAGTCATGTGGGCGCTGTTAGAGACGCATCGTGCACCCAGGCTGGTACCTCCTGAGGCACCTCGCGTGGTTGCCAACGAGCAGAAAAGGCTGATATACAAGCAGTAAGAGAAAATGTAAAAACTGAAAAGGCCCCTAGGGAACATTCCAGAGAAAACTCCTGGGAGAAAGAGAGACCAGTGGACCTAGAGTTTGCCTACCAAAGGCAGATATCACTATCCTACCATCCAGGGTCAGAGATGTGGCCACTGTGGTCATCAGGCAGGGGGAGTAGCCTTCTCAGAGACTGGAGCACAGGACAGGCTCCCAGTGGGCCCTGGGGGAGAGAAGCTGTTTCTGCAGTCATGCTCCTTCAGAAGACAGCCTCTGTGGGTCTCTGGAGGGGGGCAGCGGAGAGAGGGTGAAAGTGCTGTAGGGTAGAGGGCGCACACCACCGAGACACAGGACAACCGGTCGCTCTGTGCCACTGTGGGACGAGGCCGGGCGAGGACATGAATGCAGGCTCCTTTTCATCTCCCTTGTCTCATCTCACAGACCAGTTCCCTGAGAGTGCCCCGAGGAGCACACGTTCTATGAGGCGTCCTCTTCCAAAGGCCATCCAGGGCCAAGCACATAAATACACCTGTGACGTGTATCGGACCGTCCTTCCCTCTTGGAGTTTGACAGTGCTCGTTAGCATAGTAAAGGCTCTGAGAAGTCCTGCCACAATCTGTTTACTTTAGTTCAAAATTACTCAAAGTAGTTTTTCTCATAATGCCTATGTCCCAATCCTCTCATTTGACACATAAAAGAAATGCAGGTCCACAGTGAAGAAGGGACTTTCTCTAGGCCACACGGTCAGTCAGGACAGAGCTGACCCTGCATTCTAGCTCTGGTGAACAGCTCTTGGCCTTCCTCCTCATTTCCCCACGGAGCCAGGGTTCCCTTGGCACGTGCCACTACTCCGTGGAGTAGGTGGTGACAGTGCCGACACTTCTGTCAAGCAGAAGTCATTCAAGGTGACTGCCTTTTCACACAACACTAAAAACAAACCATAAAAGACGTTTCTGAAATGTCTGATGGGGAATGGATTTTAAATCTCAGTCCCTGGAAGACAGGCAGGTGGGTAAGGAGGCAGAGGAAGCAGGCGGGGACGAAGCACAGGAGGCAGCATCCCAAATTCTGGGTCTGGGCCCAGCCCTTCCCCTGCCCAACTTGGTCACACGTGTTGACTCTCCACACCTCAGTTTCCTCACTGTGGAGCACAGGGCCTGCGTTGATTATAGTTCTGCCTGTTTGCGATCCTAAGGAAAGGCTTGATAGAATTCTGCTTGACTACCTGGCATCGCGGGAGGCCGGAATCTGCCGCTGCAAGCCCATCTCCCGCCTGGTGATTTTTATGCTTCTCTGCCTCCTCACTCATATAGCACTGCATTCCCCTGCTCCAAACCCTCCCAACGCTCCCTAGCTCTCCTGGAAGACCGTTCAGTCTACTTCTTCTAGCCTGGGTACTGTGAAAACCGGCTAGTGCCCCCCGCTCCAACTTCACCTCGCACCACTTTCCCCATCTCCCTTGGTCACCACCGCCCTGGCCTTCTTTGTGCTGGCTTCTCCTCCGTCCAGGTGTCACAGCACCGCATCAGTCTTTCAGGTGATTTCATCTGAGGCAGATCCTCACCCTTGGGCTTTTCCACCACGTCACCTCGTCTCCCTCTTTGTACTTATAGCTACCCAAAATCATCTTACTTAGTCTTTCATTTACCTGCTTAATTTCTGACTCTCCCCAAGAGAAGGTCAACATCCCTAAGAACAGAGTATTATTTACTGTTCTGTATTTACTGCTTGTTTACCTGGCACAAACACTGGCAAAAAGTAGGTGCTCATTAAATTTCAATTAAACGAATGAATGAATTTTCTGCCAAGAAGTTACCCCTTGAAGACCCAGGTCAAGTAAAGCTGTCCTTGAATCATCTAAGCAGAACTGAAAAGCCAACCTCTTTGTGTCCTTTCTGCTTGCCTCTCAGGGGACACTGAATGTGATTCTGTCCTCACTGCATCAAGGGCACACATTTGCATCGAGGAAAGGGACCTGTATGTGCTATACTGTAAGTCCTAGGTCTTTGCTGGAGGCTGGCCCTCTGCAGGTCCTCCATAGTACTTAGAGAACTAATGAATCACTCTTCTAGAACCCAAATGTTTCTATATGTATACAATCAGAGATTTGCTTCCTCTCCAGAAAAGATCAGCCATTGGAGTTTTAAAGCTTATATTTAAACTGCTTATATCTTCATGTCTCTGTGCATCCCCTAAGAGAAAGATCATCTAGAAGCCACACAGTCTAGTGAAAGAGCATTTAATGGATACCTTGTATCCTGGGTTCTAGTCTCAGGCCTCACTGAGGATATTGAGCTGGACTCTTCACTGTCCTGAGCCTTCGTTATCTCTTTATTATATGGAAGGGGTTGAAAAACCAGAATTTGAAATACCCTCCTAGCCCTTCCTTGTTTTGACTTTGTGGTTCAGTCCTCTGCGCTCTCCTCTAACAGCCTGTACATACAGTTTGACACAGGGGTACGTCTGAGTGTAGCCAAACAAGTATTTTGCCCAGAAAATCCTATCCTCAGAGAAACAGGAGATCATCCATTGCACTCTAATTGGTGTTTTAATTCAGAGTTAATCTGCCATGCACAAGCCTGTACCAAATGAGAGGATTTTCATATCTGTTGAAGGGTCAGAACTTTTCCCAGATTGCCAAAAAGTCAAAATCACAGCAGCTCCAAACCCTATTGCATTTCATTTCACCCAGCCTTGCAGATGAGCTTCTAAGCCTGCTTGGTCAGCAAACATTTCTACTGGCCTGGAAAAGCTCTTCAGTTCTCCCCAGTCATTCCTACCAGGACTGTGGCACCATAGCTAGGAGGAGCGGGATAAGCCAGTTTCCATTCCTGTGAACATTTCAGGGTATGAAGCCTGCCTTCTTTCAGACTCTGTGGGCCTTTGCTAATTTGTATGACAGCTTCAATGTAAATAGCACACATCTGCATGGGTTAAAAAAATAGCCACTCATTGCAAAGGGCAGTGTACTGTGTTTATTTATCATCAACAACTGGAAATCAGGTTCTGTTTCTGGTCTAGAACAGCTGATGGTTTGCGACAACCTCCAAGGCATTTTGAAGTAGTGTTAGTTGACTGTTGACTTTAAAAATTATTTTTTACTCATTTTATTTTCCATGATTCTGTCTCAACTACCCAGCTGGGAGAAAACAATGAGCACCTATCAAGTTGGATATTTATAGTGTGTGTACTGCATATATCTCATCAGGCATACATACCTGACAGTTGTCTGCTAATGACCACACTCTCTTTCTACTACTAATAATCCCTATTTGCTGGGCAGGCAGGGTAAGGGCTTCTCTCCTTTAGTCCTCCCAACCACCCTAGGAAGAGCATATCCTCACTGTGCTTTGAGAAATGAGGAAACAGAGGCACAGAGAGAGTTAAACACACTGACTAAGACTGTATACTGGAGAGCATCAAAATTGGTATCTCAACCCACAGCGTGTGTTTTTAGTAATCTATAGTATCAAGCAGTAGCCTCACACTTTGCTACTGAGCTGGGCTACCAGTCGAAGAATACATATAAGCATAAAATTAATTCTTGGCGGGTGGGTGAAGGAATTCATTCAAGAACAGTAACTCGGGTACAGAAGTAACATCTTTAGTTTTACTGAGAGTCAATCATCTCTATTGAATTTTATTATACTTTATACACCCCCCCACACACATATATTTCACATGTGTATACACATGTCCCAAATCGCTATTTCTAGGGTCATTTTTCTCATGAATTTCTCCATTGTTCACTTTAATTCTATCAAATTCCACAGGTAAGATAAAAGATTACTCCTACTGGCAATAATGAAAATAGCATCAGCTGCTCACATTTTTGGTTGTTTACCACAGGTTGGCAATTTGGCAAGCAATCTGAGAATTCGTTTTGAAAACTGTAACAAATTATTATAATCTGTCAAAAGAGCGCCACGAAGCAATGGCAAAGATTATATGATATGGAAAGATGATCAAAGTATATGACGTGCAAAAGAGGGACTTATAGAATAATTTACATAATACAAGCTCATTTCTTACAACATGTGTGTGGGGGGTGTGTGTGTGTGTGTGTGCGCACAAGTCTAGAAGAATCTCTGGGAGAACACAGCGGGGATGGAACTGGGGATGTCGAAGAGGAACTTTCACTTTTCTCTTCATGCATCTCTAGTCTGTCTAACCTTTTATGAGCATGTCATTTAAATTTAAATAGCAATAAAGATGACATTTAAAAGCGTTCCCTGCCAGCTGACACAGGCAGCCCGTGTCACCACTGGTGAACTCCACGTGGTAATTCCTGCCACCAAGGCCACGTCTGCTCTCCTGGGTCATGTATTCACCCAGCCCCAGCTCTGTCTTGGAATGCTCACTCCATCGCAGGGTCTCAGGGCTGGCTAAACCAGCTAAAACACACTGAACATCTTTCTGTGTGATTCTCCACCATCCAGGTCTCCCCCCACTCTCATCCTCTGCATGCAGCAAAGACAACGTAGCTGAGAACTGTCTGCCCTCCGGACAAGGGTGCTGAACGTAGCCCTCTGGATGAGGAAGGCTTGCTTCAACCCAGCTGGTCAAGAGGAGATCAAAAGGAAGACACAGGTCTCGGCTCCTCCAGACAAGCAACCCTCCAGGTTCCAGTCCTCCTTCACCCCTGGCCTGTGCAGCTGGCCTACCCATGCTAAGCTCGAAAACTGGCGTGAAAAACTCGCACGCTCAGTTTTTCAGAAGGCGCGCTGCCTGGCCTATCTGCAGGACACACCTCGGGTGCTGGGTGGCAGCACCTGCCAATCAAATGGCTTTTCCGTGTGAGCCTACTTCCCCCGAGCTTTGAGAATGTGGTTTCCAATCTGACTTTCATGTTTCAGGGCTGAAGTTTCAAGGACGCATCTGGACAAAATATGCTTTCCATATAGGCCAACAATTTATTTATTTATTGCTTATGACATTGTACTTGGCAGCTAAGGAGATATAAAACAATTTGAACCACTCTGCAGAAAACGGTTGCAGAGTTGCCACTGGAGACCCCTGTGGAAGATAATAGAGGAGAACGGAATCTCGCAGATCTTTCTGTAATTGACAGACAGAGCCTCAAGAGGCAAGCGCGGCGAGCGGGCATTCCTGTTAGGAGCTCACATCTCTTTCCAACCTCAACTCCTGCTTTGGCACAAGCAGGAGACCAGAGGCATGTGCTGGAAGCCTCATCTGACGGGGCAAATGAAGCCCGTGTGAAGGACTTCGTCATCCACCCCTAGCTGCTGGACTAGACGGAATGTTTGGAAGGGTCTCTTGAACGCTTGCTAACGTGGTGACTAATGCTGACTGCTTCCTTCTGCCAGTTTCCCATGGACACTGTTAGTGTCCCACCTACGTCCCACTGCTGATCCTGGCCTGCCTTTGCCTGCCCGCTTCTCTGGCCCCCAAGGCCCACCCGGCGCAAGCTTATGGCAGGGCAAGGGCGTGAAGATTACTGATGCCTCCGGGGAGCAGCCCTCAGCCAATGACTGATGGGAGGGAGTGTACGTTTACCCCAGCTGCCTCACGCCTTAGGTGGGTCACTCTGAGGCATGTATCCTACATTGGCTCCCAGAGGCCCCTACAGGATTAAGCTGCAGTCACCAGTCAACCACCGCGATGACTTGCCAGCAGCTCCTCTATTGGTTGCTTTCCCATCCCTATCCTACTTCCCCACTGCCCTACTGATGTTTCCTGGGATCCCATCCCAAATAAACTACTTGTACTGTATCTCTGTTGTAGAATCTGCTCCTGGGGGAACCCAAATTCAGACTCCCTTACCCCAATCCTGCCCAGCCTTTAAGGTAGAGATCATAAATTAAAGCCCCAAGACCAGTTTCTGTCAAATGGGATGATTGTTTGGCTTGCAGTCTTCAAAGGGAATTCAAATTAGTTGCTGTAAAGTAAACAATGGGATATTTCACAAAGAAATCTAGATTCTTGGTTTTTCTTTTAAAAATGCACAGATATGAAAAAAAAAAGAAAAAAAAAAAGCACAGATATGATCATACTGGGCCTGTGTTCCCTCATGGCATGTGAGGCTGGAGCTGACATGTGATGCCTCTGTAAGCCAGGCCTGACCATCCATTCCAACCCATTTCTCAACCGGTCTAGTTCCCTTATTGACATTTCCAGTCTGGACCCTGTACACAGCTGGGTTAGCCAGCCTACCTGTAAGGCTAGGTGCGTTCTTTCTCTGAGTCTCCCTGCCTTCCTGAGGGCCTGTGCTGTCATTGTATTGCTCACTCAAGCCTGGACCATACCTAGAAAAGTATGTGAGCAGAGGGGAGTATCCTGCCAGAGGAGGCAATGATGTAGGTAACCAGATAGAAGCTAACAGCTAATGAGTGCAACCATGTCAGATGCCTGCTAAACCTTTGCATCTTTTTCTTTCTTTTTTCATTTTAGTCTTCATAGCCATTCTATGAGGTAGATCCTGTTATTATTCTCATGCTTTACAGGAGGAAACTGAGCCTTAGGGAGTTGGAAAACTTGTCCACATACCCAGTAACACTGAAGCTGGGATGCAAGTTCAAGTTCACTTAATTCCAACATGCATGCCGTTCTTTCTGTCTGCTCAGCACCCCCTGTCCAGGATGTAATAAATAGTTACTATTCCATCATACAGGCCTGGCCTCAAGTCCGGGAAGTCGTAAAACCCACTCTGTCAGTGCAAGGAAGAAATCCACCTCTAAAAGGGAAGTTTCCAAAGTTGCCGGCACCAGGATGCCTGGTGATTATTTTTCACGGAGAACTCTAATAGATGTATGGCCCCCAATGCTTGCCAGCTTCTGACCAACCCAGTCTCTCATAGGCAGACTCATGGGGAAGTCAAATTAGACTTCGAAAGCCAATTCGTTCATTTACAATGATACTAAGCCATCACTGCAGAACCTTCATTGTCTGTATGACAAGTGCAGTCCTTTCCCTATAGATACACCCTTCAGGGAAGCAGTGTTCTCAAAATGATTTAAAAAGAGAGTAGGAGGGATCACGATGAAAGGAGCATGGTGTTTCCAGTACTAGGGCTGTTGGCTGAAGCAGGCATTTAAGGGCATCATGCTAAGAGGCCCCGTGTGCTAATCCACAATGAAGACAGTAGCTTTCATGGGAAGAGTGACTGCTGGATTCTATGGCCACAGCCTCCTCACTCATCTCTCCATAAGGACAGACCAGCCCTCAGGAAGCCCCATGGGTAGGGCTCCCAACCGCTGGAGAGTGCCAGGATAGGCGTCCCCAAGATTCTCCTCTCCAACCCCTCTTTGCTCTTTGCTTCCATGGTTGGGTGACCCCTCTCCTGACACACTCATTCCTTCTTTGCTGTCAATACCTTTAGGCAGCTAGATCCAGCCTGGTTGGCCAGGAGCCACTTTGGCTCTTTAGGGCAAGTTGGCAGATCTCTGCTCTGATCCATTCTATGTTGCTTTCATGGGTATGCAATCTACTTTCTTTATTTCCAAGTTCTTGGGGTGGGAGGGAATAATCTCACCTGTCCTGCAGCACACAGTGTATTTCCTTTATGTCTCCCTGGCCAGAGTATGAGTACACAAGGGTAGGAGGCAAGAAAGCCAGGTGGTGAGAACACAGACTTCGGAGTCACGGTAGATCACAACTCACATCCTCCCCCTTCACTGACGAGCTATTTTTTTTTTTTTTTTTACTATTGTTATTATGATATTATATTGGATATATTTCTTAGCCTCTCTGGATCCAGGTTTCCTCCTCTGTAAAATTCAAGTAATTATTTCTAATTCAAAGATTTACTCAAAGGATCAAATAAGTAATGTGTGTAAAGTGAAAAGGAGTGTCTGGTAACAGGACAAATGTCCAATTAATAGAACAATAATAATTATAATACTTATGGCTGTGACTACACCACGTCTCATGTGTTCCTTACAGCTCTGAGGTACAGGTCCCACCATAGATCTCAACAAATACTTGCTAAATTGACTTGAACCAAGACTCAGTAAGAGACACATCAGGACTCAAACTGGCTTACTGAAAAAGACATTTATTAGCTCTTGTAACTAGATCATGCAGGACTAGGCTGGCTTTGGGCACAGCTGAATCCAAGGGCTCAGACAATGTCCCTAGGGATCTGTCTCTGCCCCCCCCCCCCAATCACTCATGTCTGCTTTCTTTTCTACTACCTTCTCAGGCAGGCTGTGGCCCCCAGTACCCCAAATGCCATCATCCCAGCTTGCAATTCTATAGAACAAGCATTTCTTCATCCAAACAGTCCTAAACTCAGAATGAGACTAGCTGGGTCCTGTGCCCACCCCTGAGCCAATCACTGTGGCCCATAGGACAGCTCCCTCTGAGTGATCAGGTCTGGGGGTCGAGGATTCTGATTGGCTGGCTTGAGCCAAGTGCCCATACCTGACACAGTGCTGGGCAAAGAGTAGCTGCCCCAGAACTGTGGAAACAAAGGGATTTCCCAAAGAAAATCTGGCTGCTGGTTTCAGAAGAGAAGGAGACCGATTATGGGCAGATCAAAGCAGCAGATAGCAGCAGATAGCAGCTGTACACCACTGCTAGGCACTGAACATATTTCACACACTTGCTCGTGAAAAATCTCCCTCTCCTGATGCAGAGTTAGAGTAATAAGAAGACTGAAGGACCATCATCAGTAAGTGGATCTCAGGAACCCTGACCTGTCAGCCTGTGACAGGGCTTAGCGATGGGGTCACAGCAGCCACAGGTGTTTAACCAGGCAAATGTTACCAAGTCTCAGGCCTGCAGGCTCTTCCCAGTGTCCAGTCCCAACTGACTGGCGGCCCTGACAGGACCTGTCAAAGCCAAGAGTCAGGACACCTGTCCAGACATTACAGCACCTCAAGACACATGGAGTGGGCAGGTTATAGGTGCACCGACCCTTCCCCAAACCCACAGGGCAACCTGCACCCACCACCTTCAACGGCAAAGGCCTTCTTCTCTGCAGAAAGCAAGAGCAAAGAAAAGACAGCGAACGTGTGAAACTGCTCATCATTTCCTGCTTCACTAAGGAGCTGGGACGTCGTTTTCTTGAAAGCTTTTGTTCTTGTCAGCGTATTCAAACAACCCAGAGGACTCACCTGCTCTGAAAGCCCCAAGACGCCCATCCACAGAGGCGCTCGTGGCTGCCCCACGCAGCAGAAGGAAGACACGCTTCCCGGCTGATTCCCTACTCCTCAGGCCTTCTACAAACTGCAGATTATAAGCCCATCTCACCTCTGTGGACCACAACTCGGGCCTGTCAGCCTAGAAGAGTATTTGGAATACGATTTAGCCAAGTCAGGCCTGGCTGTCACCCTAGACTCCCTTTTCTCCCTCCACGTCACAACCAAATTCCATTGACTCTCCTTCCCAGATAGGTCTGGAATCCAGCTGCCTTTCTCTATCCCTAATCCCAGCCTTCCTCTACACAGACCACACTTCTCTAGCCTCCCAAGGGTCTCCTTGCATCCACTCACTCTCCAACACCCATTCTTGATAGTTCCACCAGAGGGATCCTTCTAAAGCAGGGGTCCCCAAGCCCCAGGCCTGTTAGGCACCGGGGTGGCACAGCAGGAGGTGAGCGGCGGGTGACAAGTGAAGCTTCGCCTGCCGCTCCCCAGCGCTCGCGTCACCGCCTGAGCCATCCCCTCCCCGCTCCCCCCTCCCGCCCCTGGCCCGCGGAAAAGCCGTCTTCCATGAACCCGCTCCCTGGTGCCCAAAAGGCTGGGGACCGCTGTTCTAAAGCACCCACATCTGATCATGTCTCTGCTCAGCTCTTTATTACAAGGGAACCTGGAAACCACTGAAACAAAGTTCAAACTCCCTAAAGCAGTAGAAAGCCTTTCTGACCTCAGTCCTCACTGACACCTTCAGCCTCATCCTTTGCTAGTCTGCCTCTTTGCCTTCCATACTCCAGATATATTTACGGACTTAGTATGTTTCCAGATCAGACCTCCATTATGACATTCCTTTGGTCTGGAACATTCTCCACCACCCCGTATTTGCCTGTATTTTTCCTGTAGGTCCCAGTTTAGGGACCCCAATTTTTGGTTTCTGAAGCTGAGTTTGGTATCTCTTCCCCATGTTCTCGTGGCATCCAGTTCCTACTCCATCACAGCTTGACTAGACCGGCCTGCAACTGCCTGCTGATCCATTCTTCCCTCTCTAGGCTGGAAGATCCATGAACACGGAGCCTGTCTTATTCATCACTGTATCCTCAGCTTCCAAGGCAAACTCTGGCACATGACAGAAGCTTGGTTCCTATTTGGTAAATGTTTGAATATGTGAATGAATAAAGGCAAGGAGGGGTCTGCTGCATGCTCTGACTTCCCATTGGCTGAATTTGAAGTCACACTTTTTGTACAGACAACTGAGATCAAATCAGCACATGGGCCCGCCCTAGAAAAAATGTCAGTTACGCATCACATTTGCTCCACTCGATACTCCTTTTGGTTCCTGATGTTTATGTTCAAGGTATAAAAATGTCTGCACCACAGCTTTCACCTCTAGAATTGAGTGCCTGGCGTGGGGAAGAGTGTACAATCTTTGACACAATCTAGAGCAAGTGGGACCTCCAAGGATTTGAAGAGAAATATAAGAGTGTGCACTGTGCTTTGACTTGAAGGGCCTGGAGTGGGGGGAACAGGGGTCTCCTGTTTCCTTGACCAACCAGCTTTGATTTTTTTTTCCCTCCTTGCTCAGCATCTGATGGTGTAGTATTCCAAGGGTATTAAAACAAGGTCAGTAGGCTTTATGTGACAAAAGGCATTCTTAAATGTGAATGTTTAGTTAGAGTTTAAATATCAGTGGTTTTGCATATGGAAACATATTAGCCTCATATTTAATTGTGAAATATAGTGTTCATGTGAAATACAGGCTAGGCTGTGAAGTCCCATAGGTATGGGTTTGAGTCCCAGCCCTGCTATTTATAAGCCGTGTCATCCCTGCCCATGTACCTAACCTCTGTGAGGCTGAGTTCTCTCGTGTATAAAATGGAGATGATAATAAAAGCACCAATTCTTGCAGGGCTATTGGAAAGAATAAGGTAAGGAACTCACAGAAAGCACCCAGCAAAGCATCTATCGCGTGGTTAGCATTTAGAAAATGTGACCTACCCTTTGTCATATTATAACATTGGACTCTACCCTGCTTCATATGCAAGGAAGTAAGAAACACAGCAGCCTGCTATAGGTATCCATTTTTGCTGTGTCCAACACACAGATGTTGGTTCAACCTCTGTATTAGTTTTCTATTGCTGTCATGACAAATTACAACATATTTCGCATATTAAAATAATTTATTTATTATCTCTCTGCTCTGGGTCTCCCAAGACCAGAATCAAGGTATTGGCAGGGCTGCTGTCTTTTCTGGGGATCTGAGTCATTCAAGTCATTGGCAGTATTCAGTTCCATGTGGTCATAGGACTTTCCTTGGTAGCTGTCAGCTAGGAGTCATTCACAGCTTTAAGAGGCCTTCTGCGTTCTCTGGCTCATGGCTCCCTTTCTCCAACTTCAAAGCCTCTCATCATACTTATAATCTCTCTGACCTCTCCTTCTGCCCCCCTTCTCATTCCTCTTTCGTATTCCACTGCATCTCTCTGACTCTTCTGCTTTCCTCTTCCACTTTTAAGGGCCTATGTCATCATATTGGGTCCACCTGGATAACCCAGGATACCCTCCCTATTTCAAGATCAGCTGATTAATAAGCTTAATTCCATCTGCAAAGTCCCTTCACCCAGTGCCTGGATAAGTGTTTAAATAACCCGGGACAGGAGTCTTGGGGAGACACCTTTGGAATTCTACCTACTACACCCTGTTATTTTTACTTTAAAATGTGCAACAAAATCCACGTCAACACAGCACACTCATTAGGTATTTAGTTTGGGCTGTTTTGTAGAGTTGGCTTAGCTGGGAAGAAAAACATGGAAAAGTCATTTTCTAAAAGAATGGCTCACCTCCTTTCCTGAGAGACTAATGTTCTTTTCAATACAGAGTTTTGCATCCACTTATCAAGGAAACTCCCTTTATCCATCTGCTTTTCCACTTTCTGCTCAATGAAGTCCATACTATTTTAAGGAATTTTAAGATGTAGATCTAAGGTTTTTATCTATGAAGCTCAACTCCAACTTTCAAAATGTCAGCCAGCAGTGTCCAAGCATGGAAGACTCTTAGGCAATCCTGGGTTAATCCAAATTGAACAGTGTGGGCTGAGAAACTTGAGATTCAGGTTGAAATGTATTTGCCAGTTGGCACCCAACCCTGTTCTCATCAGCTTATCGGATTCATGTGACATAGAAACTTAAAATGCTGGGTCTCCATTCTATAGAAATACTTGCCTATATCTTCGAAGACAGATACACGAAATTGTTTACTGCAATCTTGTTTGTCATAACAACAAATGGCAAACAATCTAAATAGCCATCAACTCTGAGTGGCTAAATAAAACTTGGCAGGGGAATTCCATGGAATATTACTATAGCTATTGGAAAAGAATAAGGCAGATTCACATGTACAAAAATGGAAGGCTTACCAAGACAAATTGTTAAGTGAAAAATGCAAATCACAGAAGAATCTGTATAAGAGGACTCAATTGGTGTTATCTATGAAATGTGTAAATGCATATAGATTTCGTGAGTGCACATGAAGGGCACATCTATGAATAACCGGCACGTGCTGCTTCTGAGGAGAAGTGTGAAGTTGGGGAGCAGAGGAAAGAGGGGCATCTGGGGTTCAAGCTGTTTCCTTCAATATAGCTTAAATCTTTTACAATGAGAATTGATTGAATAATGAATCAATCATAGACTAAAATAAATCAGACTAAAATCAAAATTGGGTGAAATATACCAGGTTGGACATACTACTGAGGAGTAGGGGGCATGCATTACTTCTACAAATGGGACTTGGAAAATGATCTTATTTTAAAGCTTTTTCAGAAATTAAAGCCTGTCAAAGTGCTAAAATAAATAATCTCTGAATATTTCAGCCCCAGATCCCACGCTTATTAATTGCTGCAGTAGAGCCAAGCATAAAACAGGCTGGACGAGAAAGGGCTATTTGTCCTCTAGTTTCAGATGACTGTAACCTTCCATAGACCTAGCACAAAGTAGGTGCTCAATAAATACTTGAAGAATAAAACAAAACGATTCAATTTGGGAAAGTAAAGTGGCTGCCTCTGATTAAATTAAATCAAGCATACTAAAGTCATGGTACTGTATACAGATATACAAGATTCGACCCAATCCCAAGAATGAATGGACAGGAGGGAAATGATTCCATTACGAAATATAGGCAAGGAAGATTTGGAATCTCGGCAATCCTGAGTGTAGTACTTTAAAATAGAACAAAACAAAAAAGAAACCCCTAAAAAACAGAGCCTAAAAACCAGATTCTAACCGTATGTAGCAGCCCGGGATAAAGGTCTTACAGGCTGCATGCCAGACTGGCCAGCAAAGGGGAAAGGGGCTCCGAAGTTCTGTCCCTCCATATGTGGAATTCAGGGGCTGGAATAAGTGACTGTTAAGCTCCCTTTCAGGGCCAACCTCCAGCAATCTGTAAGTGGCTGCTCCGGTGGGCCCAGGAGCCTCAAAGGAGCTGGAATCAGTTCTCTCAGCTTCAAAGGAACAGAGCCTTGGGTTTGCATGTCAGATGTCAGAGCAAACCTAAGCCTGGCCCCCACCTCCTCCACAGATCACCTGTCAGGGGCTGAGCTGCAAGAGTCAAGGCAGCCCTTTCATTTCAAAGGGGAGGTTGGGAAGGGAGGCAGAATGTGGCAAAATGCCACCCGAAAGCCCTCAGCATAAAACACTGCATAATTTTTCGTTCTTAAAAAGGCTTTTTTACTCTTACTCTTTTTATTCTGTTACAGCAGTAACTTTACTTTGGCTTCACCAACATTAAATAAGTGACTAAGTGAATAAATACATAAAGCAAACATGAGTACCACAGTGGCCCCTAGATTCTAAGCGGGGGAATGCAGGGGACCCCATTTCTAGAGATGCATGCACACTCTTTGCCTCTGTTGGTTTGTTTCTGGCAATAACCGAGCAACGTTTTCTAGTGTGACTATCCTGTGAGCCACAGGCTTGTTTCTAAATTGTACCAGATGCTCTTCCACTAACTCAGCCTCGTGTTTTCATCAAAGTTTTATGTTTTGATGATGTACATCCTTGCTACTCAAAGTGTGGTCCACACACCAGCAGCAGCAACGTTGCCTGAGAGTAAGGTTGGCAGAAAAAATATAGGAAATTCAAATTTAACTGGGCATCCAGCTTTTCTTCTCCTCTAAATCTGGCAACCCCACCTGGGAGCCTGTTAGAAATGCAAACTCTCAGGCTCCATCCAGACCTGCGAAATCAGAGTCCACATTTAATAAAATTCTGGGTGGTTATAAGATCCAAGACGCATTGTTCTACTTTGTTCCTGCGAATTAAATCTTTTACTCTTAGGTCTTGTTGGCAAATTCTGATCTCATATCTGTACCAAACCCAGATGAAAAGAGTAATCCATTAACAAGGTTGGTTTGTATGTCTCCCTCGTTGGAGGGTTTCAGAGTGTATTCTGTTTGTAAATGCAGCATTTTCCAACCTGGGCATACCGCTCACTTTCAATCACTGATCAGCCAGAGCTGGTCCTGCAGGCTGAATCCCCATCACTTCGGAGGAGACGCCAGGCTCTGTTAATTGCTTGCTGGGTGGTGGGGAGGAGGGGTGGGGTTACCATCTCGCCTTTGATCAGGAGGGAGAAGTAATGGTTTTACTTACATCCTGCTTTGTCTCTGCACAGGCCCAGAGCCTGAGGATCCATTTCAGGCTCTCTCTTTCTTCCTGGTATTCTGTTACTGCCTACATACCGTGGCCCAGGGCTTGGGGGGTGGGGGGAAAACCAACGCTCTTTGTGGTACACCCACATGACAGGCTTCAAAATGGAAACAATATTTAAGTCAAACCTGGAAGATCAAGTTTGCTCAAATCTCACAACACAGGGAGCTTTTGAAAACTTCAGCAGCAGGTCTGGGTTTTTGATGGGGAGAGGCGAGCTGGGATGGAGAAGCAAGACCCTGTTAAGAGACGCTGAATTCCCACATGGGAGTCAACATTTCCCTTTATGCCTTATACATAGTGAGAATAGTAATAATGCACCCAGATAGAGCCTCGAGAGTTTCAAGGTGTCTTTAGAGACACACTCTTCTTCAGTCCATAGAATAATTTTGGGGGAAGTGAAGGTATAGGTGACCATTATTAGCCTCTTACGACAGAGAAGGCACAACCAAGTAAACACATTTTAAGAGTCAAACAAGTCAAGACACTTCCCTCAAGTGGCACATTTCCTGACTCCTAAAACAATGTTCTTTCCCTGCTGATAGAGGTTCATTTATTTGGTTGCCCCAAACTATTCAGACCTCAATTATCCCTCATGGGACTGGAAGAAACCTTAAAAAGATTCATAGAATCCAGTTATGGGTTGAATTGTCCCCCCTCCCCCCAAATTCATATGTTGAAGTTCTAACACCCAGTACCTCAGAATTTGACCTTATTTAAAAATAGGGTCGTTGCAGATATAGTTAGTTAAGATGTGGTTGCACTGCAACCTTAATTCAACATGATTGGCATCCTTATAAAAAAAAGAAATTTAGACACAGATACACCCACTCCAGGAGAAAGCCATGTGAAGATGAAGACAGAGATCAGCCTGATGTATCTACAAGGCGAGGAATGTCGCAGATTTCCAGCAAACCAATAGAAACTGCAGAAAAGGCATGGAACAGGGCTGTGTCACAGCCCTCAAAAGGGACTAACCCTGCCGACACCTTGACTTCTAGCCTCCATAACTGCGGGACAATCAATTTCTGTTGTTTAAGCCACCCAGTTTGGGCACTTTGTTATATCAACGTAAATAACTAACATAAATCCTGAGGTGGGAAGTACCACCTTGGCGCTAATGCTGATGCTGGCACTGGGCAGAGGGCTTCACGTGCATCATCTCACAGCTTCCTCACATCAAATCCGGGATGTAGGGCAGTTAGAAAGGATGAAGCTGAGGCTCACAGAAACTGAGCTACTCAGTGAAGGTGACACAGCCAGCACATGGCCAAGCTGGGTTGACACTCAGGCAGTGTGAGTCCAGATCCTGTTCTCATAACCAGTAAATATCACAACTTCAGGTAGAGTGGCCATGACAACAAACTAGCATCATTAAGCCCTTTCCCCAAGTATGCCAGGTGCTTTTAGGAACTCTTAACACCACACTGAGGTGGAAATGAGCATTGTCTATATTTGATAGAAGAGGAAGCAGAGGCAATGAGGCTCAGTGACTGGTCCAAGGTCACATGGCTCATCAGTGGTAGAGCTGAGGTTTGAACCAAGTCTGTGAACTCTAGCAGGAGCCCAGAGAGCTCAGATTTGCTGAGTGTGTGGTATGTCTCAGTGGCGGGTGTGTGTCCATTTCCAGATCAGCACTGCCCCTCTCTCATGTCACCATGCAGGCATCATCTTTCTGTATTTCTACCCACTGTGCACATCCTGAATGCCATTCTCTCTTTCCAATCCCAATGCTCACAAGGACATTTTCAAAAAATTCATTTCCCTTCCCTTGCTCTATAAGAAAGCTCTGCTTCCTCCGAGTACTGCAGACGATGGCTTCATGGCTATAAAGTCTGTGAAGTTACTTCAGTCTGTGGCTCAGACTCTGATAACGCCCTAAGTCACTTCCAGGAATTTTCATCAGCCACGCGTTTAGAGCGCATCTGAATGTAGGGCAGCGGCTCTCAACCAAGGGCAATTTTGCCCCTAGGGGACATCTGCAATTCTGGAGTCATTTTTGGTTCTTACAAACGGGGTGCTGGAATGCTACTAACATCTAGAAGCTAAAGGCTAAACATTCTACAATGCACAGTTGCACGACAAAGAATTCAGCCCCAAATGTCAATGCTGTTGAGGCTGAGAAATCCTGGCATAACGTGTATCCTCCAGAGGCAAAATGCCCACATATAGTCTCCAGCTCCATTGCCCACCAGTTCTGCAACCTGGGGCAATTTTCTTAAACTGTCTAGGGTCCCGTGTTCTTACCTTCAAAAGGAGACTAATAATAGTACCCACCTCATGGGTTTGTTTGAGGGATGCAATGAGTTAGTACATAGCAAGGGACTAAGTAAAGTACCTGGCACAGTGTAAATGCTCAAGATAGTCACCCTTACTACTTGCAAAGCTGGAAGTTAGGCACCTGACTGTGGGGCTCCAGCAGCTGCTCGGCTGTACTACTCTACGATTTTAGCTGAGGTGGGTACTCTCAGATTTATGGATGCCTGGGCACTTGCCATTGCACAAACCTTAAGTTGCAATTTAGTTGGAAACCATGTTTCAAAGTAAAATCAGGCAGGAGAAATAATTGAGGCCATCCCGCTCTAAAAGCTTTAGAAGTATTCAGACATTCCCTTTGGAATCTTTTCAAGGTCTCCATTCACCTATGCACCTAACATTTACATCCCTTTTACAACATGCCCAGACACTACGTGGTTTAATGGATTTAATCCTCGAAACAACCTCAAGAGATGGGCACTGCCTTCTCTTGTTCTTTCTAAACAAAACCGCTTCTCCTGAAGTATCGGGACCCAAGATTAACCAATACCTTATCAAGTTTTTATTCAATATTATTGTTTTTCCTATTATATCATGGGTGTTATCTTCTTGTAGGTTCCAACTCTCTCCACAAGCATAGGGATTTTATCAACAGGACACAGGCTTTGTGGGTTAGCCTGGGCACCTAACACGCTGTTTAACATACAATATGTATTATATAATAATACACAGAATATATACAAGTTATAATAAATTATATAGATATACATGTGAAAGATAGACAGATAGACAGACAGAGAGACAGGTAATACTGACTTATAAATTCTTGGAACTCAACCTGCTTTCAACCCACGTGGGGACAGACTTCAGTATGTGGTTTAAGGAACTGGGTCTGAAGAACCCCTTGCTATATAGTGGCTGGTGGTGGCCACACACTACTGAAGGGAGAACATGGGATGGGGTAGTGAATGACAGAATGGGGTTCCAGCCTGGTCTCTCCACCTCCTAGCTGTTGACCTTAGCAGTGTGATTTAACCTCTTCTGTGTAAAATGGGACAACCTACGAGCTACATGTTAGGGTGGAAGGCGAAGTGGCGTTTCATGTAGAAAAACTAAATGCTTGGTAATGGCTGCTTTCCATCTCTGAACAAATTCTGCTCATCATCATGACTTGGATTCATGGCTAGGAGGCTTATGAGACTCTGCTGGTGTCAGTTAACTGACTACAACCCCACATTTCAATGATGTTGTTTCACTTTCCTATCCTTCCTTTAGTTACTATGGGTTATTCCTCTCTGCTTCCAGCCCTGGTATGCAGGCCACATCGAACAGTCCTCTGTGCCAGCCAACTGAACTGCCCATGCTAACCCATGTATATGCAGAGTCGATGGCAATATTGATCATACAATGCGAAGCCGCCCTGTGATAAATGGCAGAGTCCTTGAATTCTTCTTATGATCTTATACTGACAGACAATTAAGAATATACCTTACTTGGGTAAAAGGATTCAAGGAGATCAGGGACCTTATCTGTGTAGTTTCTGTTGAACTGCATGTAGTAGGTACTCGGTAAATATTTGTTGAACTAATTGCTAAACAGGTGAGCATTAACAGGTTAAGTCCTACATAATATGGCCTGTGGCATTTTTTCCCCAGTATCTTCTTTCATTTCTTTTCAAATAATCTGAATAATTTGTAGGCAGGAGCACAAGAGCTTAGTTTTTAATCTCATCAACAAAGGACCTTCCAAAGAGAAGGCATTCCTTTGACTTGGTTGTTGGCATTTCAGATGTAATTACATTTTTCACCCTAAAATTTCCCAACGAGATTAAGAGTCAGGTACAAAGTCTCCTTAACCCTCTGCTCAAAAGTTTGCACAAGGAGCTCTGCCCACTTTTCATGGGATTTCAGAAAGATGCCAGCTGCTGGCAACCATGAATCATGAAACACAAAGGACTCATAATCTCCTGGAACATACCCTGCTTGCACAATTCCTTAAGAGCCTCTCTAAGAATACACCGGAGTCTGCAAGCATGTACTTGCTTTTCTGCAGGTAAAGAAGATGCAGTATTGCCTTTTTCAACAAGTTGTATCCAATATTCCCTTTATCTATTCTGGATCAGTCAAGATAAGAGAGTACACACGTCTAGGAAAAAAGGCAGCTTTAGCATTTTCTTTGTAATTTCACTTGCCTTCTGGCCTCTGAGTTTCCCCCGACTTCACATTATGGTGATATTTCTTGTAATGACTGAAAAGTTTCAAGCTTCTTCGCATCTAATTCCAACTGGCTATTAACTGTGCTAGTTTATTGGAATTGTGTACTGAGGGCTTTTGAATCTGCAGGCATATGTTTTTGTTGCCTAGATCATTTGCTTGACCCTAAGAAAGTTATATCCAACTTATTCCAGGCAGGGGCCTCAAGCATGAAGACCCCTAGGGAGACTGGGTCCACGTTTTCCTTTGGTCACGGGTGTTGATGCCAAATAGTTTCAATGGTCAGACTGGTGCTCAGTTCCCAACCTGATTCAGGAGATATCCACTAAGTAAACTTCTAGGTCTTTATAACACATAGTAGATAATTACAGAAATACTGATGCTGCAAACCCTAAGGGGTGACCGATGAAGAAGGTATCAGAGGAGGTAGTAGTAAATAAAGAAAATAAAGAAGAAAATAAAGACAACAAGGGCTAGTATTTATTGAGCGCTTACTATGCACTGGTACTGGGCTAGCATTTCACAGCCTTATCTCACTTGATCTTCATAAGAACTCAGTCAGGGAGGAAAATAAGACATCATTTTTCCCATTTTCTAGATGAGGACACTGAGGCTCAGAGCAATTAAATAATGTGCCCAAGGTTACACAGCTATTACGGGGCAAACCTTGGAAACAGAGCTCTCACTCGCATCCCATGGACTCCTCCTACAAGCAGGCTGGACATTTTATTCATGAAAAAGGAAAGAACAAGAGGAGGAAGATGAGGTGAAATAAGGTATGAGGAGAAGGAAGATGTGATCTACAGAGGAAAGTCCTGAGGTGGAGAAGAGGAAAATGATGAAGTCTTTGTTGGCTGTCATCATGATTCTCAGAAAAACAGGCCCATCTTCATTTCCCATGAGAGGGGGGCTGGGTGGGGAGTATGAAGGCTAAAGCAGAGATCTGAAAGGGTCACCTTGGGGATGTAATGTGGGTCAATGCAGGAATCAGGAGTCCTGGTGAGCGGCTCTGGAGTGAGACACACCTGGGTTCAAATCCCAGCTCTGACATTCCTGATCTGTGTGACTTTGGGCAAGGAACTTCCCTGCTCTGTGCCAAAGTTTCCTCACCTGGAAAACAGGATAACAGTAGTACCTACCACACAGGGGGAGGTGAGGACTGAACAGCATGACCAATGTGAAAGCAATGAGGATGGGGGGCGCGGGTGGAAAAGTATGGCCCACCAAGTCACTTGCAGCTTGCCACTGGTTTTGCATGGCCTACAAGCTAAAAATGGTGTTTAAACAGTTGGGAAAATATCAAAAGAAGGATGTTCTCTGATATATGAAAATTATATGAAATTCAAATTTTCTTGTCCATAAATATGGTTTCTACTGGAATATGACCATGCCCATTCATTTCCTTGCTGTCTTTTACTGTTTTTGCATGCAATGGCAATTGAGTAGCTGCCACTGAGATGCTCTGTGGCACTCTCATGGCTTTGCACTGCTACTCAGCCCACTGCAAATGGCAGTGAGGCAGTGAGAACGTGACAGCCTTTTGAGTGACATGTGTATCATCCATCTGTGTGCAGAGACATTTTCAAAGACGAAGTACATAAAATACCATTACAGAGCACTGTTTACAAATGAACATCTGCAAAAGATTCTGATGACAGAGAACACTAATGTTGAACACCAATTAAGTGAAATGTAATTTCTCTCCAAAGAATCCAATTCTTCTCATTAGTAGACATGTATTAACAAAATTTACACTCATTATATTTTGAATTTCATTAATGAAAAACTTGTGAAAATTTGCTTTCTTTCTTGTTATATAAATACTTATATCATATTCTTCATTTTGCCTTTTGGCCCACGAAGTCCATAACATTTACCATCCGGCCATGACAGAAAAAGTCTGATGAGCCTTGACTGAGGAAAGCGGCCAGCGTGTGGTAAACAGCACAGGAGAGGAACTGCTGGTTCTCACCTCTGCTGACATCATAGCCCTGCATCATTCCCATCATGAGGGCAACTCGGCTAAAGGCCCCAAATTCTCCTTTATAGGTCTTATTCAACACTGGGCATATATATCCCTCAAGTTTCAGGTAAATACTGGATAAAACATAGCTCTTCAACCATAGTAAGGAGAACAAAAGCTTAATGGTGGGGCTGGGCTACGTGCCTTCTCCTTCTCAGGCCCATTCATTCGTTCTTTTCGGCACAGGATTCTGCCAGCTCCTAGCTAACGATCTCAAACAATGGTGGTAGCTCCACCTGCTAGGGCAAATAGCCCATCCTGAAGCCCAGAGAGACAGCAAGTTGCAGCAAACCTTTCCCCAAATATATTCCCAAAATACATTTTCCCCAGATAGAGTCTATATAATTCTCGATGAGGGTCTGGGAAGAAAAAGGTCCATGAGCAATAAGCATGGTAGACCCAGCCAAACCTCTCTTTCTTTCAGCATGTGACAACTGGCCTGAGGACACTAGCCCATCAAAGGCTCTGAGAATGCCTGCAGTGAAGAAACCTATTTGATTCTGTTTAATCCAGTTTTACTCAAACTTGTTTGAACATAGAATGCTTTTATTATAATTTAAAAATAGTGGGCTTCCCTGGTGGCGCAGTGGTTGAGAGTCCACCTGCCGATGCAGGGGACACGGGTTCGTGCCCCGTTCTGGGAAGATCCCACATGCCGCGGAGCAGCTGGGCCCGTGAGCCATGGCTGCTGAGCCTGCGCGTCCGGAGCCTGTGCTCCGCAACGGGAGAGGCCACAACAGTGAGAGGCCCGTGTACCGCCAAAAAAAAAAAAAAAAAAGTATTTCTTAATATCGAGTACCATCAGTGCTCGGATAAACATCCTTAGGGACTTATTACCACAGGGAAAGGAGCAGCTGACCGAGAGGCAACTTTCTGACTTTGTAAAACAGGCACGGTGCTACCCGCCTGCTACCCTCATAGAGCTCATGGGGGATCAGAAGAAAATCAGAGACAGACGTGGTCTATTTTCTCTAAACTGGTGAGGGAGCTGTGTGAGTGAGACAGAAGTGGGAGAAGTGGCAATGTCAGCCCTCAGAACTTTGAAGGTGTCTGTGGTGATGAGTGGGCTATGCATGGTGCAGTCAGGCTGAAGGCCTCCCTTCAGCCTCCCCTGCCCCCAGCGTGATTTTGGGAAAGCAGTGATCATCCCAGGGGGAGATGGAGACACCCGTCCTTCCCTGTTCCATCCCATGCCCAAGGCGAGAGGCACGCCAAAGGCAGACACCCAGTTACATAAAGCTCCCGAAGGCCTTCGTGGGTGGGAGTCCCAGGCCTCAAACCAGGTGCTTCCCGCAAAGTGTGCAAACAGCTTCACAGTCTGGCCTTGAAAACATGTTAGTGCATTCATAACTTAAAAAAAATAATAACAACGAGAAAATTCATCTGGCGTGTCTCAGCTTGCACTCTCACATGCAGTAACCGCCTTATCTGACATATCAGATTTCACCGAGTCCCAAGCCTGTTGTACAAGGACAGACAAAGATTACTCTTGGGTTCCGAACACTTCCTCATTCTCCCTCTCTCATCCCCACATTCTGCTGACAATTGTACTGAACGACCTCTGAGGCTGAATCGAGTTTCTGATCGGCTGGTGGACATGCTGTCAGCGGGGCAAGCCGTCCCTCTCTCAGAAGAAAACAGGTGTTCTTTCATTTCCCAGGGTCACCTGCCTTCGGAAAGAGGAGCGCAGAAGATTTCCCCTGACGTGGTTTCCTCGAGCTCCCAAGCTAGTGCCATGGTGCCAGGAGATACAAGTATAAAAAATAAACAAAACCGTAAAAGTAACAAATAAGAGCAGCAAAAAGCCCTACAAGCAGAACCTAATCACAACCCAATGCCACGCAAGCGACAATGGAGAGACTCCCTTTTGAATCATGGAGGGGTTTTTGTTTTTGTTTTCCGTAGAGGGATTTGTACAGAAACTCCTCTCAAATAATGCAGTTACATCAGAGATCAAGGTGTGTTGAAAGAAGAATGGATGTTGGGGAATAAGCAAGGCTGCTAATTCCACCACGTGCTGACTCAGGGCAGCCACAGGCATCCGGGCTACCTGGGCTGACACCTGAGTGCAGAACAACGAAGCCTCATTCCGCTGCCAGGAACCAATGCACTGGGCAGTATAACTATGCCCCTGCTCCCCAGAGGGCTGCAGTAGGCCCACCCTAGCCTGCAGAGGCTCTTCCCACTGCCTGATGAAGGGCAGAAATCAAAATGATAAACCGATTTCAATTTGTCAATGTGGAAAATCAATCCCGTGGCACTGAGTAAATAACAACCACCATATAGCCTTTGCTACTTTAAAGGCTTAAAGCAACACTTAAGAGTGGTGGAACCAGTATTTGAACCGGGTCTGTGTGACTCCAGAGCCTGGGTGCTACCAACCACTTAGCACCAAAGACTATGCAAAGTCGGATTTGCCTCTGCCAGTTATATATTTACACGACCATATCTGATAGGGAAAATGCGCTTTAAAATGGCACCTTCTCTGAATGAGGACTTTAAGAACGTTTTTCCTGATTCCTCATTAAACTTTCTGTTTTCTGCAACGAACATAAAAGTAGTAAATGGCGAAAATAAAGCAGTGGCCGTAAGGAGCTCAGGGTTTTCCAGAGAAAGTGACCTTTGTAGTGTTTGCTTCAGAGCCTCATCCTGCGTTTTCCTCTGAAGGATGAAGGTGCGATGTGTGCCAGAGGGGCCTTCAGCCACATGTGGATATTTGTCTTTTTATTCTGAGTTTAACAGGTTTCATGGAGCAATGGTCTTTTCTCTAAAAGATGACAACAAACTCTTCTACATCCCTCTGGGAGCTCTGTTTCCACCACTCCGCACATATACACAGTGACTGAGGCACTAAGGACCTGTGACCGCTGACACAGACATAACAGGAGGGGCCAGACTTATTAGGACACACAGTGGGATAGCAAATGAGCCAGGCTGATCCTCAGCCTGTGAAAAGCTCCCTGAAGCTGAAAGAAACAGCAGGCCTCCTCCTTATGCAGATTCAGCATCTCAGTGATTTTGTTACCATGGGAACAGGTCTGTGAGAGGGAAGGCAAGTGTGGCCTAGCGTTTGTGAGGGCAGGATCTGCATGGGAGGGATGGGGCAGTTTAGACAAGGGCCTGGCAGGAGAGAAGTTTCCGTTACTCTATGATGTTATTCTTAGCATTTGCATTATAGTTTCTGGAAAACAAAGCTAGAGGGAATGCATTACCATCCCAATGTCTCTGACAGACATGTTCGTGGGGAAGGGACCTTGCGGCCACCCAGGCAAAATGGATCCGTAGTATCTGTTTCATGAGAGCATCTGATAGCCTAGTGGGCCAGCACGCTTCCTTCAGAGATCATGTTCCTCTGGGGAAGGCATATATGGGGAAGGCCTGAGGATGGAGTTAAGACCCATCTGGGCGTGGTCAATGGCTTCTAGTCAATTGATGACTCAGTGGCAGAAAGGAATATTTCAATCATTCTGGTTGAAACACCCAGTGGTGACCATAAGTATATACTCTTGTTTTGGATGTTGTCTGGTTTTCCATTTTGTTGAGGATGTGGAGATGACTGGAAGGAGATGGGACTGGGGTTCCTCTCCCTGAATCACCAAGAAAATTCTGGCCCAGCTTATTAACACTGCCCACCAACTGGACGGCTGCCCAAAGCGGTGTCTACTCTCGGTCTATAAGTCTAGGAATGAGACCTATGGGTGATCTTCTGGAAGAGAGGGTGTGTAACATTTTGATGTCCCAAGCGTAAGACAATTTACGGGCAGGACTGTCACAAATGGTGATGTACGTCCCTCTGGCACCCGCTAATGCGCAGACAGTGCTAAATGCCATCGGCTCCTCTCTCCACGTTCTCACCCATGGCTGGATTTTCCAGTGTCCACTCAGCTTATTATTTTTCTTTTAGTGTTCAGTTTCCATACCCCTCCTACTCATTGATATCTGTGTCTCAGATTAATTTTCACCAGATGTGAGTATCTGAACTTCTCCAAGATTTGTTACTTTGCCTTCATGATCCTAACCTTCTTTGGGCCATTTGTGTGATTTCTCTGACCTCCCTAGTGTTTCCAACACATCCCAAATTAGTGTCATCTGCGACCTCCCTCCACATGCTCTTTTCTCTCCTTTACAGATCATTAATAAAAAGGCTACACAAGACCAGACCAGCACCACACTCTACAGCAAATGACAAAGGGGTGGGAGAGGCTGAAGAGCTCCCTGTGAGCCAGCCCTGGCACAGGAAGGATGTAATGTAATGCAGCAACACTCTGCTAGACGCCTCCCACCTCTGGCCCACAGTCATTAATCACCACTGTTTGTTTATGATTTCTCAGCCAGATTTCAGGTCCTTGGAGTGTGGTCATATCCAAGCCAACATACACTGCTTTGCCAGGTAACCCTTACAAGCTCCAGAAGAACCCATAAGAACTTATTTGCTGCACTCGATTCTGCTGAAAAGCTTCTCCCCCTGTCCCCAACCAAGCCCATCATACTTGAGAGCAGAAAATGGTGGACTGCGACATCATCACCCTTTTCTCTCTTTCAATTCATCAGCTCACAACTGTTCATCAAATATTTGTTGGCTTTTCATATTATTCACTCGATTTTTCTTTGAGCCGAAAGAGACACTCTGCTAGACATGGTCTAATCCACAGTCTCCAGCAATCAAACCTTCCTTTGCTAGACCTAGGTGTCATTATAATCAAAAGTAACCAAACAGGGTGTGTTTTTGGGGTAATGATGCTTTAAGACCTGCTAGAAAATGTGTACCTGGCTCGTACAGCTTTGGTCATAAAAACAGATTTCGCCTTTTGATTTTCCTTTCTTTTGTCTTTTCTCTTATCCCCCAAAGTCACCCATCCCAGAGTATCAACTGCTTTCTTCAGCTGGCATATAGACTCCACTCTTCTGAGCACAGCTGCAATAATAACAGTGATATTCTCATGAGGACTGGCCTCACCATGCACCGGACATGGCTAGACATCTCATTCACCCCATCTCATCTAATCCTCACCACAGCCCTGGAAGGTGTGTATAACCTTCTCCAAATGGGGAAATGGAAGAGCGGAGAGGGAACAACACTTGCCCAAGGCCACCCAGCCAAATAGTCTCTGGATTCAGCCCAGTCCAAACCCAGACTGGTTTGAATCCAGAGACCACACTATGAGCCACGCTGCCACACTGTCACCCAGTTTCCCATAGATTAGCGGTTCTTCGTCTTTTCTGAGTCACTGGCCCCTATGAGTATCTGCTGAGGATCACAGATACTCTCTCTCCTTGGGGGATGCGCACATACCCACATCAAAGTCTGTTAACCATGTCCGGGGGTTTGCAGGCCCTTGGGGGTTCCTGAACACCAGCTTAAGAATCTGTGTACTACTCTAAATTCCTCCAGGGTAGGAACTGCACTTTCTTCACTGCCTCAACTCCAGTACTGAGATAAAGAAATATCTTTTGAATGAGTTATTGATTGAAAGAACTTGGGGTAGGACATTCAAGCTGTGGCTCTGAAGAACAGCTTTACAAGCCTGAATAGAAGATATAAAAATACAGATATCTTCCAGAGGAGCAGAGAAGCCACAAAAAGAAGGTAAAGGGGGAAGAAATAAAGCAAAAACATTTCATTCCGCCCAGGAATTAACTGTGCAATTGGAAGTAGACAGAGTCCTTGTCAATGGTGGTTCTGAAACATCTAGCAGCTACTTCTAGTTACTTCTCACCCTAACTCCTGAAAACTGGTTACCGAAAGCTTCTTCTGCAGGAAATAACATACTCGGAATTTTAAGATAGGAGCCCAAATCTCACAAGGTTTGCCTTAACTGACAGAATTCTTGATGACTGAGGATCTTAGGAAAAACTGCAAGAACCAATGGCATCTTCCTCCTTTTCATCCTTCTACAACTCATCTCTAAGTCCTTTCCATCCTTCTACAACTTTGGGCGCTCGGTTTTTCTGGAAACTGCTGTGCCCACATGTCTCCCTATTCTATGACTCCTGATTTTTCTTCGCAGTCTTCGCAGTCATCGATATTCAATTCTCTCCTTTTCTTTGAGAGTCAGAGGAGACACACACTCTGGAAGTTGGACTCCAGCTATGCTTTAAACTTGACAGCCTACACGTCACTGAAATGAGAGGCCAAAGATTCCCCTGATGATATACAGGCAAACGGAAAACAGGGGATCAAAAGTCTGCCTTTCCTTGGCCAGTCTGACTGGACACCTGGGGAACACAGACCACAACAGGACTCCTACTCAGCCTTCAGCCTCCAATAATGGCGTGTCTCAGCATTGACCCAAGGTAGAAATCTGGAGGTTCTTGATTTAATCCTCTCTCTTAACTCTTCATCAAAGTCCTGCTGACTTCACTTCCTAGTCTCATCTCCAACTTATCCACTTGTCTGCATCTCCCACGTTGCTCCCCTGGGTCAGCACCATTAATTCTTCCACAAATGATGGAAGAGCCCCTACTTCCGCTCTTCCTGCCAAGACAATTCAACCTCCACACAGCAGCCTGGGTTGTTCTACAACATAAATCGAATCATGTCATGCCCCTGCTTAAGATCCTCTAATTTTCCTTTCATTTTTTTCACTTTTCTTAGGCTAAAACCCAAACTCCCTACCTTGGCCTAAAAGGCCCTACATGATCTGGCCCCTTCCCACTTCTTCATCTTCATCTTACTGTCTTATTTGCTACCCAGAGTTATGGTTTTAAGCTCCTTCAGCCCATAAAGCTCTTTCCCACCTTCAGCCCTTTGCTAAAGTAGGTTCCTCTTGTTAATCTCAGTATCTTCCCAGTTTCCATCAAAGCAATGATCAAAATGTATAAGGTTTCCATTCATATATTTATATTCTTATCGTCTGTTTCCCTAAACCAGACTGTAAGACCAACAGGGTTAGCAACCGTGTCTATCTTACGCATCACTATTTTCTCAGCACCTAACCAAGAATTTAACTTTTTAATGAAAGAACAGATGAATAAGTGAAAAACGACTGAATGAATGGATAAATGAATGAATGAAGGATAATTCTTAGGAGCCAATGGCACAAGGAGGAGATGTATCAGATCCTCAGTCATAGGAGATGTGGGTTGAATCAAAAACACTAGTTGGTATCTGGTACAGTTGATGTAAAAGAAAGCCTCCACTCTGCAGAGAAATCAAGACTTCAGTTGCGGAGGCTGAGCACAGGCCTTGTGCCCAGACCGCCTCTGCTAAGAGAAGGCGTGAAACGTAGAAACTTCCCAGCCACAATAAAATATCTCCTTCCTCATTCTTCCTGAGAGGACGCATGCCAGGGAGTTCCACAGGCCTTCGAGCACTGTTTCTGTGTGTGGAAAAACCCCTTCCTCAAGTCTACGTGCTCTGTGATTCATACACGCACTTACTGTCCACGTGCTGGTGGCGCAGAACGACAATTCTTCATTTTGACGGGATGCATCTACTAGCGTCGTGGCCCTGTGCCAAAACTTGTTAATGCCCACATCTGTATTTTTACGAATCAGGTCCTAAACATGTGCATATGTTTTCAATGTAGAAAGACTTATTCCTTTCTAGTGGTTTAAGAAACAAAAATGATCTTGTGTTCTATGTCTGCTCAGTTACGAGAGTTCACAATAAAAACTCAAGCATTCAAATGTCAAGGCAGATGTGGCACTAGATCTCGCAAGGTCCCTCACTATCCCACCTCACCGAATATTCACAAACCAAAGTGCCTCTTGGGGCTCCAAGGAAAGCACCTTCGTTCAGTGGACATGCAGAGTTATTTGCTGACACAAATGATTGCCACATCAAGTGGATTTTCCCGAAGGAAAGTAACAGAGAATGAAGCAGCTGCTTTTCCTGTATTTTCAAAGCAAGACAGAAAATGCAGAAGGGCTCCAAGAGCACATTTTCACAATCAGACTGGGGGGTGGGGTAGGCAAGGGGACAGTGGTTGAATACACACTTCACTGATGCCCGTGAGAGCAACAAATTACTGGAAATGTGATCCCGTGGGGTCTCTGCAAGAAAACCTGAAAAATAAGGTAGGCCAAAGGTAAATTCCAGCCATAAGAAAATAGGAGTGGGGATGAGCCAACAGGGAGGGGGACTGGAGAGGAGTTGGAGGCCGAGTATAGGAATATATGGTGGATCTAAGCAGCACAGACTACATAATTTGTGGGGCACAGTGCAAAATGAGCTGCGGCGTGCCTCGTTCAAAAACTATTCACGGTTTTCAGACAGTGACAGTAGAGCATTAAACCAAGCTCAGGGTTCTGTGGACTGCACAGGTCACATGCTGATAATGCTGGGCTGGGGTGTGAGGTTTATGGGGGGAACGACTAGCTCTAGGGGCTGTCAAAACTCTTTAGAAAAGCAAACTTCTCCCAGTCCACTCTGCTCTCAGAAAACACCACCCTTGAATGATCACAGTGAGACGAATAAATCATGCCTGGGGTAGTATCTGGAAGTGCCAAAAAAGGGAGGAGCTTCCAGGGTTGTTATGTTAATTCCAATTTGTTGTAATTTTTGGAGCAACTTTTCCTAAATTATGATTCATTTCAGCACCAAAACACCAGATTCAAGTCAGGGCCTTCTGTTGCTATTATAAGCATATTACTGATGCCTAGTAAAATAACTTCTTGTAATGTTTCTTTTATAAGGGCCATAAATCAAAATATTCAAAACAGTTAATTTTTAATGTGCCACTATTATCCATCTTTAGTTACAAATGTAATGTCTCCTTGGGCCCCGAAGATTGTAATGCGACTCAAAACATGCAACGGCTGTTCAGCAATAGAAGGCTCCCCCAGTATCTCATTATTTAAATCCTTAAGATATGGTTTTAAAAGCCTGAGGATATCTGAGCAAACTTGTTTAAAGGAGTCATAAAGAAAGATAAGTAGTTTTCCTCAGAAGCCTATAAAATTTATTACAGCATATAAAGCAGGATTATATATTGACTAATTTTCAGAAGACATTTGTTTTCTGGGGTACATGGCGCTTGGGGAAATTTCATGAAAGAATAAGGAGGATGGGGATTTAACACCATTGTCTCCATTTGCCTTGAGCAAAGCAAGGCTGCCTATGGTCCTTGGCACCAGTTCCCCCCTGAAGACGACAAGGTTCCTATCTGAGGGGATGGCAGGGCGGGTGTCAAGAATCTTGTGAAAGAGCAATAAAATTTTTTATTATTCAGGAGGAGACACAGATGCAGCCCAGGGTCCTAACACTTCTGATAGCAGAAGCAGCTCCACAAAAGAGCCCCAAGAAGGACTTACACTTCTCTAGGCAACCCCCAAACTCGTAGAACCTTCCTTTGCCTACCTATTCCACGCACGTTGTGGGCAGGTTTCATGTGGTCACTCTTTAACGTTATAAAATCTTTACTTCTCACTTAAAGTTGTTTTAGGTCAATTTATTAGCTTTTCTGCATGAGTAAATGCAATGTTTCTCTTAAAGTTTTTCCTAGATAGGGAGTCTCTCAAACAGAATCTTAGGAATTGCTCTGGTTTCCCTACCTCCCCACATTGATAAGCTTCCCTTTGGAACCACTTTGCTCCTGGAAGAGTTAATTCCAGTGTTGTTTTCCACTTTATCCAGGAAAGGGAGAAGAGAGGCGATAGTCTGATGTGACCAGGAAGCAGGTTCTACTGGCGGCAAATGCGTCCGGGAAGTGTTACTTTTTTACTATGTGGGAAGATGTTGTAAAGGAAAATCAAACTCCTGTGTGTTCCCTGAAGGACCAGAGAAAGCAGTCTGACTCACTGGTGGGACCTACAACAGGTTCAACTGAGCAGTGAAACACATCAATGAAACTGTCACCCACAGGCAGAACACACCAGTTACTGTTTTAAAATTCGTGTGAAGCACCACTGTGAAGGAATATGAAGGCAAGACTTGGAGAAGGGCACACCTGTTGAGTTATCCCAAAGAACTGCCTCTCTAATCACAGACCTGGGACATTTCACGTTTGTCCCAGAAAAAGAACGGCACGTTGAGTACTTTTTGACTGTGGCACACAATCTACCACATTTCTTGTTCTGAACACAATGGCATATACAATGTCACCAACTTCAACAGCATATTCTACATCGCCATACGTATATTCAACTCCATAGGGTTGCGACTTGGTGTTATACAGCCTGCAGTATCCTGAAGAGATGTGATTCCCAGCAGCAGAAGTCCCTAGAGTTCAGAGTTCCATTTTATAACACATAGCAATTACACACACCACTATTCAATTATAATGCAGATAGCCCAGACATAAAGAATGGGCTCTTAATAGCTAAAAATCAGCCTTTAAAAGAGCAAAACTCTCTGAAAAGTTCAATGCATGAAACGTAATGCAAAACTCCACAGAAGCTCAATTGTCAAAAAACAACAGATATAATACCACTCATGAGACCTGCCAATATTAATATTTCTATTCTAATTCGCTTAAAGAGCTACAGTTACCCATTCACCATTACTATGCCTTGATCCTTGTGTTTTCTTCAGAACTGCCATAGAAGAGAGTACAATCCATTAAATGGGCTTCTTAGAGATGACAGTTTCAGCTCCATGAAGATAAACAGTTTTATTTCCCTTATTCCTTGAGAAACATGTGATACAACCAGAAGGACGTGAGAGTCACACCACACTGGCATATCTGGTAAAAGCAAGCAGTTGGCTGAAAACCACGACTGCAGAATCGTGACAATTTCTGAGTCCACAATCATGCCTTAAAAAGTGTGGATAAATCCTAACGAGGGCATAGTTTACATTTTACATAACATAGAAACATTCGACTCGTGCTCAACCCAGCCCCAACAAGGCAGCACAATAATGTGGTTGCAGGGAGGGGGCGCAGGAAGGAGGGAGCTCTTGGGGGTGGTCACAAAACACAGAAGCAAACATAGGGCACACTCACGAACATCAGCAAACACAATTGAGCACACATACCATACCACACTAGAATGCAATTTTTAAAAGAAAAATGATATAAAAGATGGTTTCTCACCCCTCAAAACAAAACTGGAACTTTGGTTTACAGGCCCGGCTATGCCCATATGCCCTCCTCGTCATCCTGCGGCCGGCCCAGGGTAAGGAGGTGCACGGAGAGGAGGGGAACACCGGAATGAAAGAAGAGAAGGTTAGTTACACTGTGATGCACTACAAAGGCACACTGATCTTCACTTTGTTTTTTAATCTTAAAGAGCAAGGGGAAAAAAATCCACAGTAACTTAAGTGCCACATCACTGACTTGTCAAATACATAACTGAGTTTTGTATCTATGGCAACCCCTACACAAAAACATTCCACCCACCTAGCTCTGAGTCTGTGTCAAGATTGGATTAGAAGATTAAAATTAGTCTACATTAGCAGATGATTATTTTTTTGGAAAGCATGCAATCTGAATTGCATATGCCTAAGGAGTAGATTAAACCTTTTAAGTAAGCAGAGAAGTAATTATAGTAACCAAATACCCTTAATTTCTCTTAAGCTTCAAGTATCAATAAAGGCTGAAGAAGAATTAAAAAAAAAAAAAAAACCTCCATCGACTTGGGTGGAACAAACTCCTGTAGCATGCGATAATTCACATTGGTTATTTCACAAAGGCTCAAACATGCTGTGATCTTCTTGATTTGTCAGGTTCTATTTTGCTCTCAGCATAAAAGAGGATGTGCCCGCCATGGAATGATTATACATTTGCATGGAATGATTATACAATTGCAATCAAATAAGTTTCAAAGCAAAGAGAGTAAACTTTCAATTCAGTGAAATGCTTGTAGAAAGGAAGTTTTGTTTAACTTAAAATTGTGTCCAACTGTGGATAAATGGAAACTTATTTGGTCTGAATTCTTGTTGAAAACGTTTCCAGAATGGTTCAGGCCATTTTCCTCGCTTAGTGAAGAAGCCGATAGGTAGGGAAATTGAATCTTTGAAGACAGAAGTATATCGACCAACACAAGGTCCTGTTTTGAACAAGAATTCTCATCGTTTACTGCAAGGATAGAAACAAAGTGTAGAAAACTGAGTGGTTCATATCCTGGTCTCACACATAATTTGGGAGCTGTGTCTTTTAACAAGTCCCTGATGAAACCAGGTTTTCCCATGATTTGCTTTTTGTTTTGAAAACCTGGAACAGGAAAAACAATAACTCGGAACATTTTCACGTCATACGTATCCTTATTGCTTAAGTTGTTGTAATATTAGGTTGAATAGTATGAAAATGTCTATATTTGACCATTTTTGATCTAGAAAACAGCAATTTCATACAGTTCAACCTAATATTGCCGACAGGTCAAGGTAATTTTCATCTACTCAAGAATTTAAATCTGTGGTCTTTGAAATGAGTTTTCAGATAATGTCTTCCCTTTATATTTTTGTAAATTTTATTTTGTGCATTTAAAAATATTATTCTGATAAAAAGAGTTCACCAGACTGCCAAAAGGGTCTGTGGCCCACAAGGAATTAACAATGCCCCACTGATTTGAGTCAATCAAGTGATTTGCACAGAGTCTGAATTGAACAACTCAGTATGAATTTGTACTGACAGTTTGGATAGTAATATTCTGGCAAAAAATAAGGTACAATTGATCATCTTAGCTGGGTCTTCTCATGTGAAATTTACCTGTGTTTATTTATCACGACACAGTCTAGTAATTGCTCCCGGCAATAAACTTCCCTTTTCCCTACATAACTTGAGAAATATGGATTTTTACATTCATTAAACTTCCTCTCAGTTCCTGGAGAAAAGCAAAGTTGATGTCCTTTTTTATGCTAATTAAGAAGGAAAGTCTACAGCATGGGACCCTCAGGCATCCACAAATGGATTTCAAAGGGTCTAGCAGCCCCTTGTAATTCAATGCAGAATGTTGTAGGTATGTGTGTAAGTATATTTCTCTGGATGGAGGTCCTAGCCTTCATTATAAGGTTCCTGACCCCCAAAGTCACGGCTACAGGAAAACTCCAGGCTCAGAGTCACGGAACAAAATAGAAGGTCTTCCCTAAAATGCAGCCCACAGCCCCTGCTGACTGCTTCTAAATGGCTGTAAAATCACTCTCCTTGCAGAGCAGTTTTGTATTTAAAACCCAACAGCATTTATAGATTCAGTTTGTTTCAAATCCATTCATAGATGTTTTAAATTTTTAAAAAGAAGAAAGAACCAGGAAAGAAAGCCATTGCCACCAAAATCTACCACTATTTTCTTAACAGTGAAATGTGGTCTAATGCAAATCACTTTTAGCAAATTAAATATATTAAAAAGTAGTAATTAATTATGATTGAAGCAGACAGGAGTTGTAGCTCGAAAATATACACTGCCAATATCACTACTGTGCCTCGTCCACCATAGGAATAAAAAGGAGCTCCCAGATGTCGAGGGTTATTAAAAGCCAGATGTTGAGATCGACATCTTATATGCTGGTGAATAAAATAAAGAAATATGACAGTCCAATATAAACTTTGCTAACATTTAACATGGCAGAAATGTGGATAAATTCCTTCAGTGAACTCAGAATATTATGCATTTCTTTCAAGGTTTTAGTTTCTAAAGTTTAAAGTTTTTAAAAGAAAATAGAAGGGGAAGTGGTGGCCATTTCTGGTCTCTCTAATCTTCAAAGCTTAAACATGAATTGACCCTAATCACCAAGTGATCTGGGTCAGAGTGAGTGTCCGCTTGGGGAATAAAAACAAAAATGCAGGAGCTAATCAGAGACGGAGCTCCAAGCATTTCCAAACGTTCGCAGCTGTTTGACTCCTGCACTGCCTGCATCTTTGTATGCAAATGTTAATTTGCTCGGGAACCTTACTGCACAGAAATGTAAATCTGGGGACCAAAAAATAAGAAACAGATAAATGTCACTTGATCCCTAAGTTCATGCCAAGTTATTTAGAAATTCTTGGAGTTTTAAAATGTATCTATCAGGGCTGGGAGAGTCTGTTTCCTTCCCTTGTTTTTCTGTTTTCAAATCGACTTTGCAGTCGAGTTTCTGGATGTTGCCTGGTGTTTGCTCCCTTGTGTGTTCTCTGGGAGTGATTGCTATGCCAGGAGTTGCCAAAATATCTGGCTGGGAAGAAAGCCTCTCTAGTCCATCCGTCATCCGCCTGCTTTTGTCCACAGCATCTGGGGATAGAACATCCAAGGTGGGCTGAAGCCCAGAGCATAGTGACCACAAAACACAGCAGGTATTGATGAGGGGAGAGGCTTAACTATCAAACAAACTCAGGATGTATCTATGGCTCCAGAGATGATATGAAGCCATGGTGGAAATCCTGCAGTCCCAGATGCTGTGCTCTAATAGGGTTCTCTAAATACTGAGATAGAACAAAATCCCTCACCGGATGGGTTGCTCACGGGGCTATGCTGATGACAAGATCTAAGGGCAAAGTGACTGAGTCATCACTGACAAGACAGGAGACCTGCCATTGTGGGGGACATTTATTAGCCCCAGCAAAGAAGGTCTGGGAAGGAACTCCATATTATGACATGATAAACGGCCCAGTGTAAACCTTTAATTGGTCTTTATTTTGAAGTATTAGATATAGCCAGCAGGCAAGCCCTGGCCCATCACAGGATTTTTTTTTTTAAACATCTGCAATTTTCTTTGAGTTGATAGCTAGCTTTTTTCCTGAAATTGAAGGACTAGGTTCCTAATGGGGACCTTACTGTCACACTTGTCCTAGATGGAAATGAGAATGAAATTATGGAAGCATCACTTTCAAATCCGCCTACTGCCTCTGTAAAGAATCCAGCCAGCTGTCTCTGCAGGAAGTGCAACCTGGTCTCCTTGTGGAAAACGCAGGGAGACTGTCCTGGTTACTTACAGGGTGTGGCGTGGACAGTCACCAGACCCACCCCTACTCCTACTACAGTTCATGGCTTCTCTGACGCTTTCTGCAAACTTCAAGCCCCAGGACTCTGCAAACTTTGGCCACGCGAGCCACAAAGGCAGGACCATAGAGCAGGATTTATGATGTGCTCTGTGCCCGGGTTCGAGCAAAGCAGCTCCTCTTGGCATTTCCAAACTGCAGGCTTGGCCAGAATTGGCAAAAGAAAGCATGTGTAGAGGAAAGCAGTGGGCGTGAACCTGGCAACAAGGGTATTGAGCCTCAAGCCTCGAGCCTTGTCAGGGCACTAATGTGTTTTCTCCCAGGGTCAAGTCCAAAGCTTCCCTCTGGAAACCTCCCATTTGTGTCTTCCACCTCTCCTGCCTCCTAGAATGCTCAGCCCATAAATGGATGTCTCTGTTCAGGTGATAAGGTCAGGAATGGCTGGAAACTCTTACATGATTTGTATCTGTTACAGCCTGTGTGACCCATCTGCAGACAAGTTCTCCCAAAGGATAGAAAAGTCCTATCTAGATTCAGAGAGCTGCTCTGTGCTCTGTATAAATATAAATGTTAATTTATTTCTGACCTGGGCTAGAAATCAGCCAGTGGGTATTAGCACCAGCTCCAGGTTAGAGAGAATGTGATGGCTTTCCACGTTTCTTCACTAAGTCTCACCAAGACACAGTTATGGGGAGGCTCTTTGTGCAGACAAGGAAAGGCAGGCTCAGGGAGAAAGATGAGGTAGCTTGCTAAAGGACACCTGGCCAGGAGCCGTGGAGCCGGGATCAAATTTCAGCCTGTCTGACCACAAAGGTACACTGTCCTGACATGTGAACTTTGAAGCCACAGAAAGAAGCCTCATTTTGGCCCCAGAAAACATCTGATAGGTCTGCTTAGCTCAGCTCTGAAGTCCTTAGGACTCTGCACTGCCCTTTTGCAAGCTGTTGAAGGTCCTGGCTGGAGCTGGATGGTACAACTTAGGTGGGGTCTCTCTGGCTCTTGGAAGAAAGAGAACCTCACATGCACACAGCAGCTGTCCCTGATAGGGCATAGCAGCACCCCAGCAAATTTCAAGGTCCCTGAGGGAAAGGCAGCACCTCCACTCCCTTCACACTGCCTCACAGCATATGTGGGAATTTAACATGTCTTTTCAAATGAGTAAGTATGTAAGGATAGGTCCTTGCTTTTCTGAATGACTCCACTCCACCGAGAGAGAAGGCCGCCTGGATTGCAGAGTTCCTTAGGGCTGCCAAGGTCGCGTTTACTTGTTTCTCCCCAGAATGGTTCCGTCCCCTTCTCATTGTACTAGCGGCACCCCTGATCTATTCTTCTAACCTGAGTTGGAGAGAGCTGAACGGCACTGGCTAAGGGGCAACATGATGGGCGATATCCCATTTTAAAAGACATTTTAAAAATGATATCTTTGAAAAGATATCTTTTAAAAAGATATTTTAAAAGACACATGGGCTTGTTTCTCAAGGGAGAGGCAGAGGCTGCGAGCCGATGCAGCCTGGTGGGTTTTCGGCAAGTCCACCTCACAGGGACCCCCTGAGGCAGGCAGCCACCTAAGCCTTCTTTGCCAAGCCATGGAGAATATTAGAGAAGCTTGTGGGGCATTCTCCTTCACTTCTAATGTGGCATCTTTCTCAATTTTTTGGACTATCATTATAGGGTGACTTGAAGAAACTAGTTTTCTATCTCCTTCAAGCACAAGTAATTCTAACAAACCAATCTCTAGCGCGTGGTGCCCGCTCTCCCAGCTGAAGATGGAAATGCTGGAAGGCTGTACTTTGGCCAACAATAGTTTTTCGGAGCCCAAAGTCAACATCTGCTAAAAGCTGACCCACTGCCAGATAGCCGTAAAAAAGGGGTGGGGTGGAGACAGGCTTTATTTTCACTCCCTCATCCATCAGTCATTAACGCTTGGCTTTGTGAAACAGTGAAAAGTGTGTTTTTTAACAAGATTCTGGTTCTGCTGTTTCCTGGCTGGTGGGCAACCAACCCGCCTAGCCTCTTGACTTTTCACTTCCTCAGTTGCCTCAAAAAGAAGATGGGATCAGAAGACCCTGACACTTCATAGGGTTGCTGTGTGAATTAAACTGGAGAATGTAAATTAAACCACCTTGTAGACATTACAGACGTATACAGATATAACTGGGCACACCATCCCTGTTGGTAGCATTTGATAGTTTGTCACTATTATAACACATTATTTGATACTGCCCTAAGACCAAAGGCAAAAGGCTGTATGTAAAAAGGATGTGATAGTGTATTAAACTATCCGTAGTTATTTTAACATCTCTGGGCTGTTCAAAGCTAGGGTTTATTCAGTTCATTAATATATAGATGCTGCAACAATTTTTAAAATGCTACTGTTCCATAAATAAGGTAGTTTTCAGAATCTGTGTGTGTGCAGTATATGTTTAAAGAATGTTTCCAATTCTCTTTTCTGTGGTTCCTTATCTCCTGAGTGCTGCAAGTGCCTGGGGTATGGAAGACCAACACGATCCTTATTACATCAGTTCAAGAAAAAAGGAGAAGCATCGGTGTTTAGCAATAGAAAATGGATTTCCCTGCTTCCAGACCTTTCAAGGTTGGCCACCCCCTTTCAAAGGGGGAGCTGAAGAGCTGCCTCTTAGACTAATGTGACTGGATTAAAGCAGCAAGTTGAAAAGGAATCAATGCTTCCATGTTGCCAAGATGAGTTACGTCTACAAGCTGGGGAGGGCAGACTGTGTCTGAAAACCCCTGCTGACTCCAAAGACGCTGCAACAAATCTCTTAATGAAACCCTAATACTGCAAACAAGGTTTAAAACTAAGAGGAATCAGGGAAAGGGGAGAAAAACAACTCTACCCGAAACAGAGTAAGACTGGAATCTTCAATAGGCTCAAATCGCCTTTGAGGAAAAATCCTTTTCTAAGAGGAGGATCCTGATGCATTAAGCAGCTCTGCCTTTTTCCCAGACATGAAGACCCTACCTGGCAGGGTTTATCAAATCGTGCCCTCATGTGCTTACATGTAAGGAATTAACATCACACCCAGATTAAAGAGCTTTGGCAATAACCTGCTCATCTGCAAAGCCAGCTGCCTGAGGGCTGCATCAGCCCCGCCCCCCTTCCTCTCCTGTGGCTGTAATGGTTGGGTGAGCACGTAACTGCTAGTAGAGGAAGGAGCAGTTAAATACCCCCCTCAACAGTTCGGACACTTGTCCTCATTTCCTTCTTTACCTGTGGCCTCACAGACAGCCATGACAGGGTCATTCCAGAGCTTCTGCTCTTAAAAACAAGCAAACAAATAAACTGCCACCTTTATTTCCCAATGGTGAGAAATCACATATTCCTCTGGTTCGTGTTTTAGTAGCTTTGGGGATTTTTGTTAGTCTTTGAGGGAGAAAGAAAAAAACGACATCTGAGCTATCTTTCTACTTCATGCACTTAAAGAAAAATCTGTTGAGTTTTAAATACAGCATCTTCCAATCTACTTGTGATAAAAGGAGCATCAGACAAGGGGCAAGTGAGCACAAGAAAAAAAAATTCGCAATTATGTGTGCTGAAGGATGTTAACTAAACTTATTCTGGTAATCATTTCATAATATAACCGAATATCGAATCATTATGTTGTATAACTAAAATGAATACAATGGTAAAGGTCAATTATATTTTGATTTTTGAAAATTAATTTATCGTTTACAAAAAGAAAAGAGGCAAGTAAGTGGCTCACAAGATTTAATTCAAACTGCATTCCAGGATATCTCTGACTCCAATTCTCAGAGGACTGGCCCAAGAGTGGGAACAGTTGAAATCTCTGAACCCTTATCCCATCCAATAAACATCAGCCCAACAAGAGGTTTCTTCACGGGTTTTTGAATTTGAAGGCTTCATCCCTACTTGAAGCCAAAACCCAAGGCTTCTTCCAAGAGGTGGTCCATGAAATTAGATTTGCAATGCAAAAAACCTCTATCGTCTCTTGTTCAGTCAAGCTTCAGACATACTAGCTTGGATGGGAAACTGATATTAAAACCCTAAGACATGTAACTTTTCTTATTAGGTTACTGTCATGGGGAACAAAAATATTTTTGTTCGCTCTGAAACTATAGTAAGTTCTGATATGTGGTAGTTAATTTTTCTTCTACGTAGGAAACATGAAAATGTATTTACATACACATACATATATGTATATACAATGTATATTCAAACACGCACTCAGGGGAAGTTAGGGAGAGAAATTTCTAGTTAAACATGATCTTGAGAAATTCTTCCATATGTGGAAAAGTCCTCAGTTCGTCTGACATATAGCTATACATACATATATACACACAGGACACTATGTATACATTTATCCCACATTCATTTAACCTCAAAACATAAAATAAATTCTTTTTTTTTTTCCTTCCCTAAGCAAAAGCTAGGAATAACAACTCCATATACAGAATCCATCTTCTGGGGGGCAATGGAGCAAGTTAAACCCCTCGTCTGTTTGTTAGAATTCAAAGGGCTGCACTTGGGCTAATCTGTTGGTGAAAGTGCAAGGAAAGCAGGGCATCAATCACAGAATCCCAAGCAGCATTTCACAAAGAGGGCAAGTGGGGAATCCCAGGGCCTTGAGTTGGCTTTCTGAGAAGTAACAGGGCCCAGGGAGGAAATGTTGGGACTATTCCTTCTCTGGGGGGACAGTGAGGCTCCAGCAACTCCTGTTAACCAAACATAAAGTTCAAGGCCCTGAGAGGAAGAGGAAGAGGAAGAAGAGAAAAGCAGGGGGGTGGGTGCGGTGACAAGACAGATCTGGGGCCAAGAAACACGAGGCTTGGAAATGTCACCTGCCTCCAGCCACACCTCCATGAGGACCCGACGGCTGGCAGTTCCCCTCCTATGCGAATGCTCTGCAGGACACTGGCTAATTCAATCTGGGAGCTCGGGAGTATGCAGCATGGACAGGGGTGGGAAGGACAGAGAGCAGGAACCTTGGCTTTATTTTCAGAACTAACTCTACCTTATGGCTTTTTTGCCTGAAAGAAGAGGGTAGAGGGGACGTGTTCTGAGACCAGAAATCTCAAAACCAACGTAGCGAGCGTTGCAGCCTCTTTGAAGAGAGCATAGGTGCAGTCAGCATGGCAAGAATCACTGGGATCATTTCATTATATCTTAAAATACGACCTGTATATCTCTCTCATGACCACTAGTTTGAAAAGAAAGCCAAATCTAGGTCTGGGTTCTCTGGTGAACAAGTTATTTGATGGCTTATAGGAAAATAACATGTGTCTCAAGCAGAATTCTACAGGAATTTTCAGCAGAAAATGAAAGTGGACATTCAGTGCTCTGACATGTGTCCAGTGCTACAAACTCATGTTTCAGCTGAGAGCGAACACATGCTGGGACCACACAGTAAACAGGAGCAACAGAGAATGGACCAAAGATCACTCTTTACATGTGCAGGCGGATTCTGGAAATTGCCAAGTGGAGTGGGTAATATTTAGGATTAGGGCAATCCAATTTCTAGGAATAGATTAGCAGAGGAGACACCCTAAAGCTGAGGATGCAAAATAGAGAACCCAGCTTCTGCCACAATCAGGTCATTATCTGAAAGTACTCCAATAGCCCTGGCTGCTGTGATGGCAGCCCTGGGCCAAGTGAAGCATCCTCTGCTCTGCTCTGCGGGCCTGACTTGTCCCAGGCCTTGTGTGTACAGAGGCTCATGAATGAGTAAGCAACAGAATGTGGGGCCTGGTAACACTGCCAAGGGCCCGCTGTAACCTAGAGCAATTCCCCTCCTTCTCTGTGCCAGGCTCTCTACTCCTTGAGGATCTCACTCTTGTGACTCTAGGGACGTGGGAGAGCTGTAAGAGGCCACATTTTCACTGGCACAGTGACAGCAGGAAGAGAGAAGAGTAAAAGGGCAAAGGGAAATGGGGGAGAAAGAAATGAATGGTCACACACAGAAGAATGGAAATAATGTCGATGAAGGCTGGGGCAAATGGGAGGAGAACTGATGGGATGACATTTTAATTCAAATTTGGAAAATAAAGCAAAATAAGAGAAAATCTGCTACAGTTGGACAGGAAAGGGAAAACACACATTTGCATTCTAGAGGAAATCAACATTGTAGCCATGCAACCATATTTAATACATGTGGTTGCATAAATACATCCAGGCTGACATCCAAGGAGGTTTGCCCCCAGGGTACAGCACTCAGAGACTCAGGCCCTTCTCTTGGGCCTGTTGATTTTCAGGTGTGTGACTCTGAAAAATGAACAGCCTCTCTAAGCTCCAGCGTCTTTATCTGTACAATGGGGATACTCCCATCTGCCCTATTTCCCGAAGGTACTACGAGAACAACTCATTCAACAGACATTTATCAAGTGCCTACTGTGGGCCAGACAAGTGTGCCTGTGCTTTGCAATACGTAACCAAGAGTATGAATATGACATAAGATACGGCCCCAAATTTCCTTAATCAATTTAATAAGTCTTATGCCTCCATGCTCCTGGACTCCGCAGCCCTCCTTTAGAAGTAAGATTTCTATAAGTAAAATGTGAAATTTAAATTTCAATTGGGATCTGAAAGTCTTCAAGGTGGTCAAAATGCCTTGATCTTTCCAACCCCTGTGAGTGAGAATTTCCATTCAAAGAAGGAGGGAGAGAGAGGAGAGGCAAGTTCTAGGCTTGGAAAGTGGCCATATATTCTGGGGTTTCCAGTCCAAAAAGAACGTTTACGTTTTTGCCAGTTAGGCCCCCACAAATTAGAATCAGAATGGCACATGCTTTACCAAATGGAGGTGCATTTTGCACACAAAAAAGCAGTAAGATCCAGGTTCTTAAAGACCCAACATCCAACTCATGACCGAAGGACAGAAGTGTGAGTCCTGGAAGCCAAAGGGCAGTCTGAACAAGCCTGGCATTTTGAGTTGGCTGAAGTGTGGTGTTCACCCTGACGCCATACTTTGCTTATCCATGGGGTTATTAGTCCATACCTGGGAGCCCCTGGAAGGAGATTAATGAAATATGCCTATGAAAAGCATACGATGCCTAGAAAAATAAGTAAAAAATCTTGGCATCATGGTAAGACAAAGAAAGACGCTACTTAAAGAAAATGACAGAAAGTGACAATGACAGGTACAGAGGGCATTTAGGAGAAGTTGCGTTTCCACTGAGCTTTTCTAAATCAGTCAGACTCGGTAACTTCAATAAAATAAAATCACGAATGAGTCTCCAGCATGTATTATTTATTCTTCGGTCTTAATTATTTCTCAAAGCTCACCAGTAGCTTGTGTCATGGGAAATATTTGTTGTCTGCCTCTGTGCCCGCTTCTTGGTTTGAAGGATTTCCTAAGGCATTACTGGTGTTTCTCTGAATGTTCGGCTTGAACATATTCAACGACTATGGCTGTCCTGGGGGTCACAGGCCACCAAATATTAACTGTTCCTTTCTTGGGTAGGGGGTCTAGGCTGTTGGACTGCCACACCCCACTGACTTCTCTTACATGTTCTCCATATTCTCTTCCCCTTATGACACTCATTTTCAATCTCTGAAGAGCCATGTATTTATGATTATCCTTATTTTCCTGGGTCCTCATTCTTGTAATGGTTCCCTTAATTCCAATCTATTGATTTTTTTGGTGGGATAACTCATTCTCAGATGTTAGAGTCTGAAGAAAAGTTATCCTAAGAAACGAACACTCTCATTTTCTGCTATGCAAAGCATAAGGAAAATTTGCCTTGAAACTTCACCTTCTGGTGAAAAACACTGATGGAAACTGGATCAGCCCTGTTTTAAACTGGGTAGTCTCTTTCTTCACCTGATACTCTGAGAACAGTATTTCTCAGCGCACAGATGTTACTAGAAAAGAAGAAGAAGAAAAAAGATTCCATGATCAAATAAATCTGGGAAATGCCGGGTTACATAAAATTGGAGCGCTTTCTTTCTTATATGGCTTTATAGATCCTTTGATCTGCTAATTGTACCAAGACTCTCCAAGATCGTGTTATAATACACAGCACTTCCCCAAAATTCTTTGCCCACCAAATCTTTATTTCAAGACTTTCCTCATGGGACTAATGTTCCAAACGTTACTTTGGGAAATCCCAGTCTAGACTTATGACCCTTGGATTCAGTTTCTCCCGAGAAAGCAAAATCATAGTAAAGGAGAGAGGGATAGGGAAGAAATGGAAAAAGAATGTAACTCTGCAAGTACCTGGCAATACTTAAATTGAATTTCCTAAGGAAAAATGAGTTTCTCTGGAAAAGTAGGAAAGTGGCTGATTTTTTATATTTCTTCATTTTCACATGTATCTGACCTCTTAATAAAGCTCAAAAGGCAATGTCAACATTTTGTAGCCCCTCTTCTAGAAGATACAGATGGTCAGCCTCGTGGCCACAGGAAGGTCAGGGCTGGAAGATTCATGGGAAGGGAATCAGGAATCCCTGGAAGAGACCTTTCCCCTTTAAGTCAGTTCAATTAACATCAAGAGTGTTTAATTTAAATCTCATCCAAATCAATCCATTATTCAGACTCTAATGTTGTCACATACTGATATGAAGCTGTCACTTTCTCCAAAGAAGCAGTTCCACTCCATACATATTAATATATATACTTACACAATTACGTGTAGCTTTTACAATCAACGGGGAAAGACTTCCCAGCCATTCAATAACTGCTACAGTCTGGGACTTACTTAGATTTATAACAATGCACATATTGATAGATGAGTTGGTGAATATGAATCTCAAAATCCCGTACAGGGGAAGGCATCACTGTCCAAGACCTGGAATACCTAGTCAGAAAGGGCAACCAGCCCAGGGGATCTTGCCATCTCCATCACTGGAGTCAACCTATTCCTACCAGGGCTCCTAACTTAAGCCTCCTTCTCTGATTGAAAAAGTGCACCAAGGGAACTTTACAGCCTAGCTGACTCCAGTTTAAAACCACAAAGCTATCCTTCTGATTAAGGGTATTTCACTTTCACAGTGAACCCCACTGCGGTTCCTAAGTCATGGGCCCCCTAATGAAGTTAAAACTACCTGTTATCTGTCTTGTTCTGATTGACAAGATCCTGAGCAGAACTGAATGAGACATCAGACTTTTGCTCTAAACCAGACAGCAAACCCCTCGAATACAGGGGTGTTATCCATCATCCTCTTCCCCAAGCCCAGCAAAGTGGCCGGCGTGGAACATGTGCTCCAAGTATCGGCCGAATAAGCAAAGACCCAGCAGCAGGACTCTAGTCGGTTGAGGACCCCCTCCTCTCAGGGCCTGGATTTTTCATCTGTAGAAGAGGATGAGGCTCTCTGCCTCTATGTTCATGGTTTGCTTAGAGTAGTTACTGACGTGGAGAATGTGAAAGTGGAGCGTCATCACCACCTTCCTAACAGTGCCAATGAGAAATGTGTACCAGAGGTCCTGACCACGTATGTTAGTCAGACATTCCTCAAGGAATGCTAATTCTTCTGTGGAGGGCACCACCCCTGAGCAATTACTTCTGCCCCATGACAACCTCTAGTATCTGTAGACAAACTTAAGAGGGTCAACCAAACAGGCAAGTACTCTAGTCTAATAATTAAAGATCTCTGGAAAGGTATCCGGAGACTAACTTTTGTAAAAAATATCACTCACAAGGAAGGTAAATTTGAACTGGTGCCGTGTTTCTAGCAAGACACATTAGTGTATGTGTCTCCGTGATGAAACAAGACGGTTATCTCAGCAGGTTCTTGTGCAAACCACTTCCCCAATTTGCCTCCAAACCTTCTTTCCGTCCCTATAGTGCTCTGTGTTCCTGTTTCTCTGGGGGAAATTCCAGGATGGCCTTCTAGCACCAATAAAGCCTTACACTTACACCTCATGGCAGAAGGTCAAGGAGCAAAGGGCAGGGATCAAGAGTGAGAATGAATTAGTTAGCAGGATGCCAGGTATACTGGGGCAGGTGAGTGTGGGGAGGTGGTGGTGGTTGTGAGGGATGAGAACTGAATAAATAAAACCAAATCAGACCCAAACCACAGACATATGAGATAATGACATAAAATTAATCTCTCTCTCCATTTTGCTGATCTCCAAACTGAGAACCATTTTTGAGAGCTAATGACATAAACCAGTGCCTTTCTGCACTTGGCTTCAGAAACTAAGATGTCCTATGTGGACATCTTCTCCAGGGTTGAGGTCTCTGAGGGCAAATGTTTCCCAGTACGAGGATAGGGCCAAGTTGGGGGCGGGGAGCCCTCCGACTGGAGCTACCTCACTGCACAGCTCCAGGGGGTATATTTTATGTTGTGTGCTATATAAATGATGCCCCCTGGAGTTGTACTACTGGGAAAACACCTTGGAGACTTGGAATCTTAACTTCTCCTATGGGATGGAGTGACATGAGGTAAAAAGGAAACAAAGCCACCTGAAAAAAAATTTTAGGAGTACAATAAGCACCCCTTCCTCCAACAAACAGGTAAACCCCTCCTCATACAGGTAATTCAAATAAACCCTTCCCTCACATATTTAGAAATATAGAACAAAGGCATTCACATTTACCCAGATGATTCCATTCCATTATCTATGACCCCATCCCTCTTAAAATTTACTGTATACGTTAAACTACTTTAAAAAAAGGTCATAGCACAATAAAGGAGGAATTACTGTCAATATTGATTATATTATCCTGCTAGTTTGCATTTAATTTCATAATTTCCACAAAATTTACCTTCAAGAGTGTTAATGCTAAACATAAATAGTTTTTGCATGTGGTGGGTGAATGTGAATATCGTTGAAAACCACAGGAGGGCTGTGTTTTTGTCAATCCATCTCTTCACTTCTTTACTTAGTTAAGGGAGAAGATAGGGTCCAAATCAAATAAACTGGACCCCTTGACTTCACTGGCTAAAATGAAGCAAAACTGATTTCTTTTCATGTTATTTTACCCCACTTTTAATTTGCATCACTAAGGAACTTTCTAGGACTGTTCTCACCAAACTCAAGGCTTCTCTGATTGCCAAGCTCATGGAAACAAAGTGCTTTCTCTTAAAACTCTGAAACAGACATTCCAAAGTAAGCCACCATTAGATACTGAGCCAGCAACAGACTACATATCTATGAAAGAAGAAAGGAGAGGAGGAAAGAAAATGCATAACATAAACAAGAACAGACAAAACCTTAAAGAGGAAGGAGAAAGGAAAACATTTAGATTCCTTGAGTGATGGAAATAAATACCAAAGCTATTAGTTTCAGTTCAAAGAACGTATCACTTTATGCTGTTTATTATTTCTTGAGGATTATTTATTTTATCTTAGAATATCCAAAGGGTAAAAGGGGCCTTGGAGGTAAGCGGCAATGAAACTGACCTGGTCAGGAGAGGGCCTGTGATTGGAATGTTGCGACCTCCCAGGAGATCGGTGGTGGTGGTGATGGTGGTGGTGGTGGTAGTGGTGGTGGTCCTCATCATAGTTGTCCGCCATCAGCTTCATTCTGTTCTGGGTCTGCACAGAACAAAAACCAGGGAAGATTCCGTCAGGAGCTAGAAGACCAGCCAGAGAGACTCAGGGCATAACTACAGCACCTATAGGGCTCCCTTTGTTCCTTTTTTAGGAACAGTTCTCATTTTTAGTTACACTGAAACTTAACAAAGAATGCACCATGCCATGAGCTTTGGCGAAAGAGGTTTTGTCACATCCTTGAAGCCACTATGTTGCTGGATCTCCATTCAGAGCCATAAGTGTACTTCCCCCACGAGATTTAAAAGGCAATAAATGGACACATACTAAAGTGCTTTGTTTTATGTTATCAAGCGATCACAGAGGTCCGGAGTAAGCCTGCAATCCCATATCGTCAATGGTCACATCCTACACTCTAGAGCAAGCAAGAGAGGGAAGCCCTGGATGAAAAGATGGAAAAGGCCTGGATGGAGACACCGAACTACAGACAAACAGTGGCCTTGCAAGACAAGGCCGAGAAATCCACTTAAAAGCTGCCGAATGCAAAAATACTGGTGGGGATGGTTTGTTACCATGATGACTTTCAGGGAAAGGGCACTCGATGGACATTTTAACTGATATTGTTCTTTGAAGAAATTAAGCAAAAAAAAGCGAAGTTGATGGAGAAGAGCTTTACTCCCTGTTATGTTTGTCACATGAGACAACTAGGTGTCAGAGTTAAACCCCAAGGGCCATAGAATTGTATTGTTTTATTATGTAGGGCAAGAAAGAGACCCACGGATCCATCGACCTAACAGGGTCACAGAATCTAGAAAACTGCCTAAAGACCATGGAAAAAGGCAGATAAAAATATCCAGCTGGGAAAGCCAGGAAATGTAGGACTACAAGTGTGGGTTTGGAGATAAGGTCATCTGGGCTCAAGTGTCGCTCCACCGCTTTGCCGGTTCTGTGGTCTCCTGAGAGTTAACTATTTCTGTGCCCCAATTTCCTCAACTTCAAAATGGGAGTAACAGTACCCCCTTCCCTGCGGTTGTTCTAAGGAGAAAATGATGCGATGGACTTCAAGTCAGTCCAGGCTCTGGCACGTAATGGGCTTGAAATAAAAGTCATGCTGTTATTACTATTACTGTTGCTGTTGTTTACTGGAAGACACTTCTCCTTCTTAATACATGTGGTTTCCTTTGCCTGTGACACCTCCCCCAGACACCTTCCCTTGCTTCTAACTTCTGTCTCTGGCCTTTTCCTGACCCCACCCTTGAGAGCAGGTGACGTGTGCCTCCTACTTACCACCCCTCTCTAACCACCGATTTATCTGTCCATTTGTCAGTAAACTTGAGGCTGTTTCTTTCATCTGCCTCTCTCCAGAATCTAACACGGGGCCAAGCAGATGTAGATAACATTATGCATGCTGTTGCAACCAGTGACTGAAAGAAAGAAGGGGCCATAATTCTGAAGGGCGCTGCCATTCTAGAGGCGAGCTGCATGACTGTCCTTAGCCAGGGAAGGTCACTAAGAGTTGAGAACATCTCATGAGTTGCCATAACAATACCACTGGTGGCTCATGACACCAAGCCATCAGCACTTTAAGAGAGCTGGAAGTCAGAGGCTGGCAGAGCCCCCAGCCAGCTGGAATGTTACTACGTAATATAAATAATACTCTGATAATAATTCTGGACCTAGCAGTCTACTCTTATAGTATTTTTCATGTATGATCTTAACTTAACCTCAAAACTTTCCTGGGAGGAATTATTACTATCTTCATTTATAGCTAGGAAATCAAGGCACAGATTTCAGCCCCCAGAGGCTCTTTCTTGACATAGAACACGGAGATTTTCCGGGCCTTCCAATTCTCAATCACTAGGCTTTTCTCTTAGCCGTGTTGCTAGCAAAAAAAGGCAACAGCCGAACAGGTAGACATAGCTTTCTCATAAATGTTTTGGAAACACCTCACGTCGCAATTCTATGTGACAGAGGATGTCTCATGATTTACTCACTCCATTTTTTAAAAATGTGTACGGTATTTGAAAGGCCCCAGAGCGGACGTAAAAACATGCGTGTATGTGGATAAAAACAATAAAAGTAGAGGGAAAGAGCCACCTAAAAATCGAATTAAAATATCTCAGGCAACCGTTGGCAGCTGACAGCATTTCCATCCTTCACTTGTCCACTTAAAGTGTCAGAAGACCCAATGGACAAGTTACATCTTATGAGAAACAGCAGGTCAGTGGAGCTGTTGCCGACCAAGTGCTGAGATTCCCCTATCCGGGAATCTCTCATACACGAGATTGTGAAATTCAGCGTTTACACCTAAAATTCCAGTAGTGTCAGGAGCCTATACTTTTGAACTCATGAACTAATAAATCTGGAATTGTTTCTTCTAATAGAATTCTAAAAGTCTGAAGGGAGCTGTAAGATCTGCTATGGTCAAGAAGGAAGGGACTCGCCCAAGAATGAATGATGAAGCCTAAATGAACAAATAATAACTCTGCTATTGTAAACATCATAATGCCCTTATCCTTTGGGGAAGCTCCTGTGATTTTACGAGATTATTTTCTTACCAGCGACAAGCTTAAAGTTCCCTACCTTTGAACTGTATCCCATAAAAGAATGTACAAGCTAAACAAGATGCTATATGCAGTCCTAAATGTGTCTGCTGAAATGAGGTGTTGGAGAATAGGCATGTCATGGGATAAAGACTGTAAATGAATGATGTCATCTTTCCAATTTGGTGCTGAAATATAAATAAACCACGTTGTTCATGTGAATACCAGATCTGGGGGAAATGTACACAGAGCAATTGTGAGCGGAAGAGGCTTCTTTTGATTAGTCTGGGCTGGAAGAGAGGAGTGTGAAATGGAGATGAAAAATGAGAGTTTAGCCTGATATTTTAGACCATTTTTATTTATCTTGCTTGTAGCACGTCCCCTAAACTATGACCGATTTCTTACAGGCTGGTGGCTAGTTTTCCCTTCCGTAGAAAAGTTTGACCAAATCCTGCCCATTTAATTGTGAAATTGGAAATGGATCTCTTAAAAAATTTTTTCAATCTACACTACCTATCCTCATCTCCACACAATTATATTGGTTTCCTAACACACCAAGAATGGTCTAGAAGGATAGAAAGCCATGAATAACATTCCCAAAAGGTGGATGGAAGAAAAACTGCAGAAAATTTAAAGAAGGATTGGAACAAGGATACTATTCGTTCAAATATTTCCAGACACGTTTACCAGGTGATGGTTCACATCCCTGTGGCCATCAGAGATATACAAGGTGCCCACCACAAAGCCTTAGACAGCAAATCCTCGGGGCAGTCATAACTGAAATCCCGGGAAAGCTAATATAGAGTTGGAACTAGATAGCTTTCCACAGCTCTGCACTTGGCAACTCATGGCCTCATTTAGTAATTCACTGAAGCCCATTTTTATTTCCTTTTCAGGGTTTACCAAACTGCTGACCTGACACGTTCGCCCTGGCTAACTGTGTTATATTGGTTTTACTGTATTATGTCATGACTGCTGAGACAAATCTCATCAGATTTCATTTTCTACTTCCTCTTTCTTCCAGGCGCCACCTTATTGCTCTGGGGCAATAGGTTCCTAACGGTTCTCCTGCTACACTCTTGCCTCGCATTGAACACAATCTGTAGTCAAGAGTGACATCAGACCTCTGTTACGACCTGGCTTTAGATTCCTCAGAGGCTCCCCACTGCCCTCAGGAAAGAGCCCCATCTCCTCCGTAGCTTATGAAGCTCTCTTGTGAGGTAACTGCTGTTCACCTCTCGGCTGCCTATCCTCCCCTCCCTGCCCTGGGACAGGCTGATCTCTGGTCCTGTCATGCCTTTTATTCTCTCCCCCTTTACCTGGGTTATACTCATTAGTTCTTCTGGTCTTAGCTTCAACACCATCACCTCCAGAACCACTTTCCGTAAGTCCACCTCAGAAGGGATTAAGTGCCCCTCTACTGCCTCTCCCAGAATGCTGTACCCACCCCCACCCGCTTCCATCATAGCACTTATGGCAATGAATGGTAAGTAGTCACGTGTTTTCTGGGCTTTCTCTGTCACTAGGTTGAAATTCTCTTGAGGGAAGCACTAGGTGTGAATTACCCTTGGACTCACCACCTAGCACAGAGTCTGGTATATAAGTAGCAAGTAAATGTGTGTGGAATAAATGTGTAAATGTACGAAGGAATGAACAGGCCACTTTGGAACAGATGAAAGGAAAAAAATACACAATTAGCATCTATGACGAGCCAGGTGAGTATGTAACTCTTCATGTGATAGTTTAACCTTCCCTGTTGTGCATCTGGTTTTGGTGGTGGTTGTTCTCGGGAGTGAGGGAGCAGGTTAAATGTATAGTTTCGGAGCTGTTACAAAAGTCAAATTGTTCTTGTTTGAGAAATATTCTGTTCTTGAATATAATGGACCTACTGAAGTACTCCCTGTCTTTGGGTACTTACATCATTCAGAATAAAGAGTGTGGGAGTGTTATGGGGTTCATTTCCTTCCTATCGTCTAGCGTTTGGAAGAACAGGAATCTTTATAGAATACTTCCATTAGCACCCAAAGTCAACCATGGAAAACTGAAACTGTATCCATTAACTGAAATCCCTGATGAACACCATCTGTGAAAAGGTGTCATATACTCCATCTCTCTTGACATTTCTGAAGAGTTTATCCAAGGAGCTCTTGAAACAAAATGAAAATCCTTGATTGACTAGAAACAGACTCAATAGCTTAACAGCAATATGTAGCCATAAAAGTGTAACATTAAAACTGCCTTTAAAATATTTTAGCAAGGTGGCAATAATGAACTATGCTTTGATCAGTCATCTGGATCAAGTTAACAATAAAACCTTCATGACTATGGTTTAAATAAGAAAAAATATATAATAAGATTTGTTGTTATGGGATATGGAGATAATACCATACAATAGCAATTACACTTTCTTCTCTCAGGTTTTCTTTCTCCCTCTTTCCTGCCAGGGAAATCCGAAAGAGTCCAGAACTCTTCTACTGGTCATGTTTCTGTGAAGTTAGAGCAAGGTCAACAGTTCTTGTCTCTGAGTTAAAGATGAAAAAACCAGACAACAACTGAACAGTGAAAAGGAAAGGGATTTCCTGAACATCCACCAGGCCCACACGGCAATGAATCATAACTGAGTGGGGTCTGGGTTCCAATGCTTGGGTCACTCTTGCAGGACAAAATGAAGCAGGAGGGTGAAGAAACTATTAGGGGAATATGCTGCATTAGGGAACCTTATGGGAGTAAGTAAGAGTCACTGAAGGGCGTCTGCCTTCTACTGTGGACATTGCACAGAAATTCATTCAACACTCACCAAACTCCTGCAACCGTAAAGACTAAAACAATTACGTGCCAGGCTAAGGGTCTGAGCAGAATGCATTCATTGAATCCTGAGATAGCTATTCTTATGAGCTGTCTTTTACAATTGAGGAAACCAAGCCCATGATCACTCAGCTAGTGAGCAGAAGAACAGGACTTAAACCCAGGTTTCTGACTCCAGAGTCCTACGGTAGTGTATGAAGGGTAAGGTCACAGGCCAGATGCATGCAACAAAGCAAAGATAAATATATGAGGAATTAGAGGATGGACTATAACGCAGTATGAGAAGAAAAACAAGGAGAAAGGCTTGGTTTACATGCATGTCTGGAGGCAGGGGAAATCCCCTCTAGCTAAGGGCTGTGACATCAATAAGGCTCCATAGGTCAGATGACCCTTGAGCCAAGATTTGAAAGTTGGTGTGGACATGGCTAGAAGGAAGAGTGGCCTGGGGAGATTCCATGGTAAACTCACTCTCTAATCGCCATGAGAGGAAAAACAGGTCAATGAGGGGAACTGGAACCCAAAACATCGCGCGCGTGCGTGTGTGTGTGTGTGTGTGTGTGTGTGTGTGTGTTGGGATGGTGCTTTCCTCATTCCTTTATTGGATGTGGGGAGAGCAGGAAAAATATTTGAGATGATAATTCCTATCTTATTTCTCAGAATTTACCAGCTTGGGGCATTTTGGAAAGAAGTTAAGAAGAGCCATAGCCATATGCTCACACGTGTCAAACTATGGCATCTCTGGGAAAACGGGCCAGGCTCTGGACACCTTTGTATTTACAAATATCTACACAATCTACTGCTGCAGCATCAGTCCTGCCTTGAAAACTGCTCTGACCTCTTCCGACCCATTCAGCTCATCAGTCCTTCCTCCCGCCCATCTGCAGCCAAACAGGACACTGATGAGACTCTCCCCCCCAACTTTGCTGAAGCCGTTTTCCCTTAGTCCTTATTTATAGACAGAACACTAGTAGTCACCATGGCCGGTGTGGCTGCTCTTTTTGTACCTACTCATTAAGTACCCTTATTTTATTTTATTTTTAATTATTATAGGGAAGTCAGTGCCCCTCCCATACCCTCTTGTTCCACCCTGGAGGTCACCTGTAGATTGAATGGGCAGTCCTGGATGTGCTGTTATCTTCCCACCTCAAGCCCCTGCACCTCTCTCTACATGAGGTCTTTCTCTGATCACAGGGGCAAGTTTCGCCAGGGAACAGGGCAGACAGAAGAGTTGGGCAGTTCATGCCCTTAGAAAAACCCTCAATCTATGAGGGAGGGACGTGATGGAAAAATAACCAGCACCCCCAATCCCTTAGTGGGACCATACTATGGTGTGTTCCAGAATCTCTCAGTAGGTCCCCAGCAGGGTGCAGCCCTGGTTGACTACATTGGGAAACTACCCATTAATACATGTTTATCTGCCTTTCACGTCCCTGTATCACTTCTCACCATGCTTCTTGGGATCACCTCCCAAATAAACTACCTGCACCAAATCCCTGTCTCTGGGTCTGTTTTTATGGGAATCTCAGCAAAAGTCTCAGATCTGCACAGGACTAACATTTCTGTGACTACCAGGCCTTTTCATGGACAGTTCTGAGATTTCTCATTACCTAGGGAGATGGATCTCTCAACTTTCTTAGGCAAGTAACAGAGGCCTAGCACTAACACTGTTGCTGCCGAATATTCACTCTGTGACTCAAACTGAATCATTTTTCCATGAGCCTCAGTTCCTGTATCTATAAAGTGGGCAAGAGAGGAAAGAATGTTTTAGCATGAACCAAACTCCACATGAATAGATGTTGATCTGTTCTCCTTCCTTACTGTACTTTTTTGGTAGCTTTTCTTTTCTTTTCTTTTCCCTTCCCTTCTAAAAGCAAGGGAGGGAGATTATTCTGATAAAGTACTTCCTGCTGTCACCTTAGGAACCTGAGGAATTCCCCAAAGGGTTATGGGCAGCAATTATAGCTGAGAATATCAACAACTCTGTTCCGCTATCACCCAATGCAGCCCATGGGGGCAGAATTATTTACAGAGAAAGACTTCTATGTACTTTTCTAATGATGTAGAGATTAGTATCCTTAATAGTAGCAGAAGGAAGGCTGGCCCTGTGAGACAGAGCCGCCCGTGAATATCAGTGATAATAACTAGGCTTTCCTAGCCCTTGCTGTGTGCCAAGCACAGCACTTTGCTGTTGTCATCTCTTCTAGTCAGTCACACCAATGCTCTGATGTAGGTTGCCGGGGAGGGGTATATTCAAAATCTTTAATAGCTGCTATCACAGGGGCAGAAGCCCAGAAGAACCAAGAGCAACTCAAATGCATATGACCTTACTATCAGCCCTACTAGAGGCTGCTATCATCCCCACTTTACAGATAAAGAAACTGAGGCTTACCAGTATGACAGCTCTATTTGCCTTCTTTGCTACAATATTGTGAGCTGAGATTGTGGGATAAGTTTGAGAAAAATGCCTTTGTAATGCATGGGTAAAAAGGGAAAGTCAAAGTAAAATAAATAATAGCAGAGGTAGTATTTAGAAAGAAAGAAAGAAACTGAGAAAGACTAAGAAACTTACCCAAGATCATACAAATGATAGATTTGGGATTATGATGTCAGAGCTTCCTAAGTAACCACTCTACCCTACTGCTCAGATTCATAAAGACTGACCCCTTTATTATAAAAATTAAGATTGAGTTGGAAATGGGCTCTGACTCTCTGGACATTGACCCCAATCAGAGCTGATGAGAGAAGCAGCTCATTTTTTTTTTTTTAAAGTTCTCTGTGAAAAGGATGAAACTCAGACACATTATAACATCTTGATCGAGCCCCAAGGGAGTCCATATTGCTGACCAAGCCCTAATATAAATTCAAAAGTCATTATCCACAATCCACACTAATTTTTAATGCTTTAACCAATACGATGGTTTCAAACCTAGGCTAACACATTAGCAACTGCAGACAACCAAGAAATTTCTAACATCTTGAGCACTGTTGGAGGTGGTGGGGGTCTTGCAGAAAGGGAAGGGCCTAGAAGTTTCCACCACAAAGTTACTTAGTTTAGTGCAGGTCTGTTTAATTAAGTAGTGGACAGCACATGCTATACTTAGCTTTTAAACACTTGTAAAGTCCTCTTCATTCATTTATCTTACTTGTCACTGACAAGCTCTTCAAGGACTGTAACAGTATGCAGAGCATGAAGAGCCTGGGTAAACAAGGCATATTTTATGTTGAGTCTAAACTGTTTCAACTCAGAGAGTCAATAGAGGGTCTCTGAAAAAACCCCAGACTCTCCTACTAACTAAGGACATATTCTGTGCATGGTCTGTTATGAGTTTCTTTAGAAAGTGATCTTCAAAATCAAATCCCAAATTTTCAACTAAAAAGAAAAAAATAAGAAAGAAAAAAGGGAGGCCTGGAAAAAAGGAAGAAAGGAAGGGAGGGAGGGAGGGAAGAAGGAAGGAAGAAAGGAAGAAAAAAGAAAAGAAAGGAGGAAAGAAAAACGAGGAGGCTGTGTGCAGACATTAGAATTCAGACTCTAAAGCTGTGCTGAAAGGAAACCATAAACAAGATGAAAAGATAACCCTCAGAATGGGAGAAAATATTTGCAAATGAAGCAACTGACAAAGGATTAATCTCCAAAATTTACAAGCAGCTCATGCAGCTCAATATCAAAAACACAAACAGCCCAATCCAAAAATGGGCAGAAGAGAGAAAGAGACATTTCTCCAAACAAGATATACAGATTGTCAACAAACACATGAAAGGATGCTCAACATCACTAATCATTAGAGAAATGCAAATCAAAACTACAATGAGGTATCACCTCACACCAGTCAGAATGGCCATCATCAAAAAATCTACAAACAATAAATGCTGGAGTGGGTGTGGAGAAAAGGGAACCCTCTTGCACTGTTGGTGGGAATGTAAATTGGTACAGCCACTATGAAGAACAGTAAGGAGGTTCCTTAAAAAACTAACAACAGAACTACCATATGACCCAGCAATCCTACTACTGGGCACATACCCTGAGGAAACCATAATTCAAAAAGAGTCATGTACCACAATGTTCATTGCAGCTCTATTTACAATAGCCAGGACACGGAAGCAACCTAAGTGTCCATCGACAGATGAATGGATAAAGAAGATGTGGCACACAGATATACAATGGAATATTACTGAGCCATAAAAAGAAATGAAATTGAGTTATTTGCAGTGAGGTGGGTGGACCTAGAGTCTGTCATACAGAATGAAGTAAGTCAGAAAAAGAAAAACAAATACCGTATGCTAACACATATATATGGAATCTAAAAAGAATGGTTCTGATGAACCTAGGGGCAGGACAGGAATAAAGACACAGACATAGAGAATGGACTTGAGGACACGGGGAGGGGAAGGGTAAGCTGGGACGAAGTGGGAGAGTGGCATGGACTTATATATACTACCAAATGTAAAGTAGATAGCTAGTGGGAAGCAGCCGCATAGCACAGGGCGATCATCTCCGTGCTTTGTGACCACCTAGAGGGGTGGGATAAGGAGGGTGGGAGGGAGATGCAAGAGGGAGGGGATATGGGGATATACGTATGCATATAGCTGATTCACTTTGTTATACAGCAGAAACTAACACAACACTGTAAAGCAATTATACTCCAATAAAGATGTTAAAAAAAAAAAAATCCTGGAGAGCTGAACTGACCAGAACCCAATACTTCTGAATCAAGACCCAGTGAAATTTTATATGTAATACTGCACTTATAGTTGATTAAATATGTTTGACATTGAAAAAAAATAAAAAGATAAAACTGTGCTGACAAGGGAAGTAAAGGTCTTCATTTAATTCATATATCCAACAAATATTTATTATCACTGGTCTAGGCAGAACTGGCATCACCAAATCATCTCCTCAACTAATGAATGTTACAAACTATCTTAGGGTATGGCCTAACAGAACTGGCCAACAGACTGGAAACTGATAGCTCGAATGACTACTCTGAGGGCAACATGAAGGCCGAGCAACCCAGCAGTGCTTCAGGAAGGGACGGAGAGCCTTACACAGGAAGGGCTAAGAAGTGTCCACATACCTGGAGATATGCAAGATGATTCACAGGGAGTAAGTGGGGTTTTTTCATAGTTATGCGTTTGCTATAAAATATATCTGAATAAATTATAACCACATCCAACAGAGAATTCACAGAAATTATGTCATGGAAAATCTTGGGAAGGCAGTTTTCTAAATGACAGAAGCTTGAGACACCCTCATCAGAAGGAAAGAGCGAAGCAACTGACAATGAGTTGGGTTACAGAGAGCAGGCACTAGAGATTCAGAGCAGCCCAGAGAGAGCAAATGCATCCTGAAGAGCTGTGAGAGTACACAAGGACGTTTCTCCTACAGGGGCTTTTGAGCTCAGCACAGAAATGGGAGCAAATGCAGCCCTGGCCGGCTCCAGTTCTGAAGCTGAGTGGAAGGGCACAAACCCAAGACCTCCTCTGTACCTCATCCCCTACAAAACAGAACAAATGACAACAAATCGGGTAGAGAAGGGAGGGTGTGAGCAATGCAAAACATGTGGTGGGGCTGCTGGCCAGTGCTGAACACAGAGAGAACCCCAGGGAGAGGGGTGGTGAGATGGCCAGGAGGGGTTTGGCAGGGCAGAGGGGGTCTGGCAGCCGGAGGGTGAGAGGAAGACAGAGGGAGAGACAGCTAGGGCTTTGGACAGGGAACAAACCCCTCTCCCCAGCTGGTCTCACACTTGGGTAAAACAACTGGAGAAAATGTAAACACGCTCATTAGTACTTTTCCAATCAGTTGAAAAACAAATGGGAAGAGAGAAATGGCAGTGGAGTGTCCCAAATACCAAATCTATGAAACATTCCCTCCGGCGTTTATCTTCTCGTTGGGTTGCTTGCTGTGCTGTCCTCCCTCCGTCTGGATTTCAGTACCCTTACTAGCTTTATATGGGATACTCTGAATTTGCCCTAACTAGGACCAATTTAGTTCTACATGGAAGGAGAGTCTGAGTCACATGTTCCACTCTGGATAGGTCTCCATAGACCCTCCCAGAGACACACAAACAACACAGGCATGTCATTCGCAGGTCCCCTCACATGCTTCTCCAGGCTGATATTCCCCCAGCACACAAGAATGAAAACTCATTTAAAACCATCACCTCTTCTCCTATGAAATCTTACCCCCAAAGAAGAGGCAAAGTGGAACATCTGGGTTTTTGGATCTGAAAGCAAGCCAGTTTCCAGAAAGGATGATATTACGTCCTAATTTCATCTGGAAATGCCTAGGGTGTTGACTCATGTTGTCTTTTGTTGTGTGTGTGTGTGTGTGTGTCTCCCAACACATCAAATTAATTCATCAAAATATATTTTGACAGACTCTAGGTGCATCCACCTCACTACAAACGACTCAATTTCGTTTCTTTTTATGGCTAATATTCCATTGTATATATGTGCCACATCTCTAACCATTCATCTGTCGATGGACATTTAGGTTAGAGTCTGTCATACAGAGTGAAGTAAGTCAGAAAGAGAAAAACAAATACCGTATGCTAACGCATATATATGGAATCTAAAAAAAAAAAAAAATGGTACTGCTGAACCTAGTGGCAGGGCAGGAGTAAACATGTAGATGTAGAAAATGGACTTGAGGACACGGGGGGAGGGGAGGGGGAAGCTGGGGCGAAGTATATATCGACATATATACACTACCGAATATAAAATAGATAGCTAGTGGCAAGCAGCCGCATAGCACAGGGAGATCAGCTTGGTGCTTTGCGACCACCTAGAGGGGTGAGATAGGGAGGGTGGGAGGGAGGCTCAAGAGGGAGAGGATATGGGGATATATGTATACATATAGCTGATTCACTTTGTTATACAGCAGAAACTAACACAGTATTGTGAAGCAATTATACTCCAATAAAAATCTATTAAAAAAAAAGAATACATTTTGAAAATCAATTTCTCTTAGTTATCTGTTTAAGGTTGACTCCAAAAAACCTGGTCTTCCATGACCCTGGAGTTGAAATAGCATAACTACAAAAAAATCCAAAAGTATTTAAACTTGAATCTAAACAAAAACAGATATTAAAGTACTACGTAACTAAAGTTTCTTCAAAGCGCTAGGTGGACGTGGGTAACTGGAAAGTTGAGATTTCAGCCGCTGTTTCAAATCTCTCTCCTACAAATGAGGACTTGCCAGAATAATCCAGATTCATGTAAAGTTAGGCTAGACCACACCTTAAATCAGTGACTCCAAGTTCACTATTTTACAGAAGGGGAGAATGAGGCTCCAGGAGGTTGAACATTAGTCAATCACAAACCCAGGAGAAAGCCCCAGAACACCTGACTGTGGACCCCAGGCCCTTCCCCTGCCCCTGGCTGCCTTCCCATTTGATTTGCACGTGTAGACAAGTCCACCATGCCCATGACCAGGAATACCACAGGCCCATCTCATGTCTTTCATTTTGCATTCCAAAGTACTATGGTATTAATTTCCATTCTTGCAGTCTGAACAGCATCAAACACCTAATCACTTTGGTCTCAATGCCTACAGATAGGTTAAGGAATTTTCCATCTTCTTTGAAATATGAGCCTTAGTTTTCCAGCAGAACTACTGCTTTAGCTTTTTCTAATTTCTTCTTTTTCTATAACATCTATACTTTTCTATTATAGGAATCAAACATGCTAGATATGAACAATTAAATAGTATAAAACAGTTTATTTTTTAAAATTCCCCCTTCTCCTACCCCAATATCCACTCCCACTTCTAAGGATTTTTGCCAGTCTTTCCAGAACATTTTTGTGCATAATGCAAGCAAGGAAATATGCACACCCTTTAAAAATAAAATGTCCAAGAAGTCTTGGCCATCTCTCCATGTCAAGATCATGTAGAAATACCTCATTTTTAATGGTTATGTATGATTCCATTCTATGCGGTCCTCTATCAATGCACTAAAACAGCGGGCAGAAATCTTTGTTTATTTTGTTCAAAGATTTATCCCAAGCACCTAAAACGCTGCCGGGCACATAGTCAGCACCAGTAAATATTAGTTGAATGAGCGATGAACGTTTGGGTCATTTCCAGTTTTTCATTATTCCAACAATGCCTCAAAGAATACTCTTCCAAAAGGACAGCTTTGCCTGTCCTCATGCGCTTGTTCTCAACAAGGATGGATGCTGAAACGTGTAACAGTTGTTTCTATAATGTACTAGGAAAAGAGAGATTCAGTAGAGATCCCATTTTAAACTTTGAAAGATCTTACCAAATTTCCCTTCAAAAATGTTGGTCAACTTCCAGTCTGCACCTCTTTGCCTACACTGTGCCAACACAGAATCTCTTCAAACCCTTTAATCTTCAAAAGTCTAATCCATGAAGAACTGTATCTCATTCGTATTTCCCTAATTATAATTTGAGGCTGAGCATCTTCTCATTAATTTATTGGCCATTTCTATTTCACTATCAGAGGAGCCTCCTTTTCACGTCCTTTTGTCCTCTTTTTGGGGGGTTTGTTGGGGACATTTTCTTATTGGTTGTGAGAATAATTGTATACATAAGGAAAATCTGTGGGAGCTGCTTTCAGGAAGGGAAGAGCCTAACTACAAAAGGGAAGAAAGTATATAAGAACAGGCTATGGGAGGAGAAGGAAGTATGCACAGACAGAGGTGACTTGAGGGTACCTTGGAACCCAATCATTCAAACACATTACCATCTGACATGTTCACTTAAGCAGGAGAGAAAAGGGGGAAATATTAGCTAGTTGGTGTTTTGGAATGCAAAAAGAGTCAGTCCCCTTCCCTTTGTGCCACAGCTCTAGCAGCTGGTGGTTACTGGTGGACCGTTAGCAGGAGTCCTAGCGTTAGCAGCCAATATGGTCCTTTACTCCTCTGCGAAAGACTTTGGGTTTCTTCAAAGTCTAGGCCATCCGTGGGAGAGTGTTGGGTATGTTAATGCCATTCATCATGCATGTGTTGCTGGAAAGAATTAATATAACCCTCTTTCCTCAAACAGGAATTCCCTGCATAGCAGCCCTGGTGGATGCGTTACCATTAGAGATGGGAAACTCCGTACCTAATGACACAATTTATTAAATGGCTTAAATGGGATGTTCCTCCTCCTCCGTACATATTTTGAGCTTTTTGGTTGCAGTTTTCTAATTCTGCCTTTTGGAGGGGACCCAGGTCTTTAGACATTTAAATACAGCTATGCCCTTGATCTCTAGCTTACATAGCCTAACCATTCTTTGCCCTCTCAACCAGTCATCCTCCACTTCTTTTAGTCCCCTCTCTGTACCCTAACATACATGGGGTTATTACAGTGTGACAGGGCTCCTCTTAGAGAATAATTCCCTGAACAGAGTCTGAATCCAAGTCTTCACATGTGTCCTTACCTGTGCTAAACACTATTTTAAAACAATCAATACATTCTTACATTTCATTGATTTCTTAGCATCTGCTGTACAATGATGACTAATATTCAAATCTGCAATTGATTAAACTCATATCCTGGTGGCAGTTTCCCTTCCATTCACACACACACACACACACACACACACACCCCTGAATTTTAATTCTAAATATAAACTTCATTGTTTTCATTACTGAATATTTGCTTTACATTTATCTTAACTAAACTTGCTAAGATACTTGTCAATTCTAATCTTGTCTTCCACTGTTTTAGCTAACCTTCCCAGCTTTGAGGCATCACGCTTTCAAAAAGTGTATTATCAAAGGCTGTATACGATGGTGACAGTTGGGCACCTCTGGCAACCTCCCTGCTGACATGACAGGATTCCCTAACCAACCTGCCTAGGGTTGAGTTGTTTAATCATCTGGTAAAAAGTACACACACACAGACACACACACACACAAGTTGGTGTTGAATGCTTAGCTGAAATCCTGCCTTTGTATTAACCTTCCAAAAAACAGTGTGAGTTTGGCAATACCTAATCTTAGTGAACAAATAAAGATTAGAGATTATCAATTTTATTCCAAGTTTCATAAACCACTGACTGAATAACTTGTTCTGGAATCTGGGTGTGGATCAATATCAAACCTACAGTACTTCGTAAACACATGTTTCTTTTCAGCACTTGGTGGTAATGCTCAGGAGGTGGGTACAATTTAGAAAAGCTTAAGAAAAGGGAAAGTTAATTTTCCTCCTTTAGGCACTTTCATACACTGTTGGCAGGATCGTAAATTGGTATAAACTTTTTCAAGGGCAACTTGGCACTACCTATGAAAATTCCAAATAGGCACAGGCTGGGGTCTAAAAGTCTCCTGAAAAGCAAGTTGGACAGATACACAGGAATGAAAAGGATACAAGGATATTCACTGGATGTGGATCACAGGAGCAATTAATGAGAAGTAAACAAAATACCCATAACATCAAATTACTGAATATTCATTACTCATATAGTAGAATCTTCAGAAGCCGTTCAAGAGTGATGTATATTTATATTCATCAGAAGGAAAGAGTATCACAAAATATAGTTGAATGGACGGTGAAGCAGGTGGGAAAACAACATGTCCATATAGGTATGTGTGTATATGGATACACACATACATACTTGCATATGTGAGAAAAGTCCAGAAAGATGAGCACAAAATACTGACGGTTATTGTTAGGTGCTTGAATTTCAGGGAGTTGACTTCCTCCTTTCTTTCTTTCTATATTATTTGAATGTTTAATAAATGACAGGAAATAATAAATGAAAGAATAAAAACTTTTCTGTGCTCCATATACAAAATTGCTGATATATAAGTTGTTTCTCAGATTAGGGGGGAATGGTATCAAAATAATTTTAGTTTAGGGGAAGAGATTCCTGAGACTGACCTTGGAGAACTTAGACTTCTGCTGTCTTCTATTTTGGTGAACTTCAAAAAACAGACCAGGCCACAGCTCCCCTCCTTTCAGCCTGGTCCTTTAAAATTCTGATTACTCTTAACCAATCTCTCTCTAGTCTAGCAAACTAGCACAGTAAACTTCCTCCAGGAGAGACAATGAACAAACCTGGCCCCTATCAAATACTAAAGAATGCATGTCCTTCACAGTTGGAATGAATGTCCTGGCTGTAGCTACACAATACCGTTGGATGGAAAAGGAAGGGTTCCCAAGGTCAGGCTCAGGACCAATGCACTAGTGCCAAATTCAAATCCTCCCCCAAGAGCCCTAGGGCCCTCATCTGGATCAAGTCAGTGTCCATCTGAGTTTTGCACCATGGGCCAAAGATTGGGAGTATCTCCTTGCTGGGTCTTTTCAAGATGAGAGAGTTAACAGTAGATCTCTGAGTTTAGGAAATATCTTGTAATAACACGGCATTGCAGTAATGTATAGGCTAAACTCATGCAAAAAATATTTGTCTCATTCCCACACACTGAACTTGATAATCACACAGGAGCTGGATATTAAGGACCCAGAGATAAAGGAGTGGGTTAAAAAGCATAATTACGGCTCAGAAATAGCACGTGCCTGAGGACATTTCCGACCAGGTCCCACTCAATCAACAACAACAAAAAACAGCACCCAAAATCAAATGGTAGGCACTCTCTCTAGCTCCGCCCCCACCCCGCCCCTTTCTCTCTCTTTCCCCCTTATTTTGGGAAATAAACCATGAAAAGAATCATGCACCATAATGATCATTTAGGAACAAACTTGAGATGGAAACTGGTAGCAAAATAAGGTCCTTAGTTCTGGAATTTTAAGGTTAAAGGCCCAAGGATCTCCTCTCAGGTCCTGAAACATTATAGGACACTATTTGACATCTGTGCTTCCAAGAAAAGACCGAAAATGTCCATGTCTCATGGGCTGTTTAACTGAAGGAAGCTATTATTTTATCCTTAATATGGTGGGGGTGAGGATGCATTAATGAAAGACTCAAATCATTACTGGCCAACTACTCTTAAGCATGCAGAAAACAAGACCATGACCTGGGAGGTGCCCAAGCTTCATCAAATGCAGGGCAAGGTCTCATGGGCAGAAATGACCCAGGAATTGAATCTCAGAAGCCACTTTATCATTCATCAAAAATGCTGGTTTCAAACTTGCTTCACGTTGACAGTTTTCATATCTTACTCTCCCTGAAGAATACGGAGTAGTTCCCTATCATCTTGTTTGTCAGATAGAAACAGTTCAGCTGCCGGGCAAGGCCAACCTCCCTCTTTCCTCCTGAACAAGTGACCTCTTCCCAGCTTCCTCCACAGAAACTCTCCACAAGGATGCTCTATTTCTAATCCCACGTCCACACCCATTCATCTCTACCCTGGTGCTTCCCTTGTCAGGAGCGACTCCTCCCTACAAAACCAGGTCACAGCCAGGCTCAAATGTACCCTGTTAAGACAATTTCCACAACTGGAAGTATCCTGGAGAATAAAGAAAAGTAGAAGCAGAGTCAGAAGGCCTGGATTAAATGGTCAAAGTTAAGTCACTTAATAGCTGTTTAACTACCAGCAAGTTACTCAACCTCTCTGATTCTGTGCAAATGGCATCGTCAGCCTAGGCTGCTAGATATCAAGAGAGGTGCTCTAGGTACCTGAGTTCAGTCTGTGGCTTCTGATTCCTTTTTATAGCCCTAGAATGTCTGGAACAAGGCTCAAATTCTCTTTGTGCTGAGTAACCTCTGTTGATCAACTGTCTCTCTTACCCATTGTCATTGTGTGCCCTGTGCTGACAGGCTTATTTCCACTCCCACCCTCACTCCTGTTACATGGTCCTGTATCAGCCCCCAGTTCCACCTCTTCTGGTTACAATTGCAGCCAAAGGCCAGCCCAAACCCTGCCATTCACTTTACGTTTACAGTAGCTGAATTTGCAAGGATATCTATAAAGAGAGAGTGAGCATTTGGTGACCCAAGGATTCCCACCTTCAGGGGCGTAAGGGTTGCTGGTCTCCTTTAGTACCTCAATGCCTCCCAAATGCTGGTCTGTCAGTGGGATCCATCAGCTTTTAGTGTCCTTCCTCTGAAATTCTGAGGGTGTAGGTCATTGGGTTGGCCCTCCAGTTGGTATTTGGTGAAGGTGGGGAAGAATCTCAAATGTCCATGTCAAAAGAGAGACAGGTTTAGGAACTGCTGCTGCAGTTAATGTAACTATTTTAAACTTTAAGCCACACATAAATTCTTTTTGAGAATTATGCCTGAGACAGCCAGAAACACTACAGAGAACCAGAAATTCCTTTTATTTTCCACTGTAATTTGTGACCTTCCTTCTTTATCTATGAGACTATGGGTCACAGCATTAAGACTTGTGGAAGTTCCAAGCTGGGAATAACTTAGAAAAGGTCCAGTATTTTTCACTATTTGTTCTTGGTATGCTACTACTGAAGAATAATCAGGAAAGAATCCTTTCTTCCTCTTTCTCAAGGTTTCTCACTTCTTTAGGGATGCCTCTGTGAAGTTTTGGGAAGCTTATATGCCATAAAGATCCTGGCGTTGTTGAGTATAAAATCCAGCATGAGCATATTCTGACTCTGTCCCTGAATAAGTGTGTGGTTTTTGTTTGGTTTGTTCCAGAAGCTCTTTCTTTGATTCACGTTTCAGCAGTGTAAAGGATGTGAGAAACACCTTAACTTCCTGGCAAATTTTTAGGAGAATACTGCTTTAAATGGAGAGTGAGCCCTCCTCTGCTTTCCCAGAACTTTTCTCTGCATTCTCTGACTTTGGGAACAAAATATAATACTTAAAAAACAAACAAATAAAGGAATCAACAAAAAGCAATAGAATTTAGACCCAAGACTTTACTTCAGAGGGTTCAAGGTAAGGAGAGTAATTGCCTACAAATCAATCAACAGACGGAGCAAAGGAGGGGAAAAGATGTTGTGCTGTTTCCTTGATCCCTATCTGAATTCCCAGAGTTCCACAGAACATTCCAAAAGTAATTTGGCTTTTGTGCACAGTGTACAGGGACTAACATTTTTCAACAGAATTTCATAAGGAGATAGGATAATTTTGGATCCTGCTCTCAGCAGAAGCTGAAAACTGGGTGCTGCTAAGAGGACAGAAATGGTCTTTTTTACATGACCACTCTTCTGAAAAACCACCCCAGGGGTGGAAAATCGCCTGCCCTAACCACACTGAGAATCATGGTGGATTTGCCCAAGAGAATTCCTGCTCATAAAAATCTGCAGAACAGATCTGTTAGAACAAAACTGTAATTACAAACAGAGCAAGAATCTCACTTAAATAATTTTGCAGCTATAATGCCAACTGATTCAATAACCACCAAACTTGATCAAACTCATCAGAATTGACAAGATTTGAGTCCCCTAAAGGTGATTACTGAGCATGTTTGACTGACCACCAAACTATGTGAGATGCTAAAAAAAAGAATAAAGAACAGGACAATAGATTTCAATCCAAGCGATTTAAAATATCCAACGATTTTCAGTATGACCCAGCAATCCCACTACTGGCCATATACCCTGAGAAAACCATGATTCAAAAAGACACAGGCACCGCAATATTCATTGCAGCACTATTTACAATAGCCAGGTCATGGAGGCAACCTAAATGCCCATCGACAGATGAACAGATAAAGAAGATGTGGTACATATATACAATGGAATATTACTCAGCCATAAAAGGGAACAAAATCGGGTCATTTGTAGAGATGCAGATGGACCTAGAGTCTGTCAAACAGAGTGAAGTAAATCAGAAACAGAAAAACAAATATTGTATACTAACACATATATGTGGAACCTATTTGCAGGGCAGGAATAGAGACGCAGATGTAGAGAACAGATGGGTGGGCACAGTGGGGGAAGGGAAGTGTGGAATTAATTGGGAGATTAGGATTGACATATATACACTACCATGTGTAAAACAGATAGCTAGTGGGAACCTGCTGTATAGCACAGGAAGCTCAGCTTGGTGCTCTGTGATGACCTAGATGGGTGGGATGGGGGGTGGGTGGGAAGGAGGTCCAAGAGGGAGGGGATATATGTATACATATAGCTGATTCACTTCGTTGTACAACAGAAACTAACACAGCATTGTAAAGCAATTATACTCCAATTAAAAAAAATAACTGTTTGGCAGAAAAAAAGGGAGAACTTTTATCAAGTGTATTTTTTTACCAAATTCCAGAGATGGAAGTAAAGTGACAGTAGGTGCCCAAGGTCATGTATATGTGGGTGACCTAGTAAAGAAATATGAAATGCCTGACATCTAGCCAACACCTAGCTCCTTCCACTTTGGAGAAAGTAAGAACCAAGAGTGAAAGGATGCTCTGTGAATTCTTGTGGCCGTACCTGTATCCTCATAGATTATTTCCATGCTCAGTGGAGTTATTACTAAACTAAAGCATCACACATCACTCTAAAATTTTCCTCAGAGAGAAATTATAGCTTTCTACTTCCTCAGTTCTCTTGGTCTGGGTCAGAACATTAATATTTGTTGGACAGCATGTTTTTAAAGTGGGAAGATATTTCAAAAATCAAATATTCTGGTTTGTTTCAAAGGATATGTTCTCAGCTAAAGTCTGATGCTTTCTTCCTGTGGGGGTAAGCCACAGTTGGCCACAATTCACCAAAGTTTCCACCAGCTAACAATAAAAAATTATGTCCCCTTCTAAAGAAACAAGAGAAAAATTACACTAAAGTTGCATTTCCTTTCCAGTCTCCAAAGACAATCTGAACAACTGGCTCAACATGCCAAATTAAGCCATGAGAATTTATCCATATCTAATAAGGATTAGTAAATGTTACAACATTCAACACGGCCTTAACAAAATTTATACTCCACCTTCTAAGGCGCTGGGTTCAGCGTGGTCTTGTTCCAGCCCTGACAGAGGAGGATATGCAGCCTAGTCCTGCAGTGTCCTCTGAGAAATCCCAATCATGTGTACAACAAGCAGGAGGGCTTTTCGCGTGATTAAAGAAGGTTTCTTTATACAGAAATAGTACCTTTAGAACCAGAACGTGGTAACTGAGCTAACTACCTAGGGAAGATTCAGGTGTCTCTCCCCTCAAGCCCAAGATAATTTTTTTGGAAGCGGAAAACCTAGTGATGGAACCTGCTTTGCGTCTTGCCAAAGCTGGGTGTCCACCTGCAACTTGGAAAACTTTGGAAACGTTTCTAAGTTACATATCTGGAGGGAGGAAGATTAAGACTTCTACACTTTGGGCTAGCCAGCTCTGACTGGGTCTGCTCCATTCCATTTCTCATCCATACTTGCCAGAAGTACAAAGAGGCAACTGGGACATTTGCTCATAGTATCTGCTATTAAGATAAATCGGCAACACTTAAGTGTCTTTGGTTCATAAAAAATGATCCCCCAGAGATGGCTCTTCCCCCTCCAAAATATCAGCCTTTTGTTTCCCTGCCTCACCAAGGATTGCATCACTAGAAAGCTCAGGAACACAGAGGCTCTCCCTGGAAGCCCGACCTCATCTCAAGAAGCCTCAGAAGACCCTGAGAAGACCCCCAGCAGACTTCCCAGGAGCCTGGACAAGCAAGACCGGGGCTGGGAGATCTGGATACTCTTTTCCTGGAAGGAAGATGTCTGAACCCACACTGAACTGGGTTCTTTCAAGGCAATGTCTGCACCTTCTGCACTATTTGTTTTTCTTTAAGGATAAATCACGGTCTGGCTCCCAGAAAAGCAGAAGACAGAGGCCTATTTATGAACATTGTCACTCAATTTCTTTCTTCTTTGGTCAAGGGAACAAGTCATGTGGAGTGGGTCTGTGTCAATGGACTGTCACCAGAGACTGTTTGGGACCATCATTCCTCAACGCACAGTGCTACCCTGTGGGGAAAAAAAAACATAGCCCTGTCTTCGCACCTCAGAACTGAGATCAACATCCTGCACATTTGTGCAGCCCTCAGCGTTTTTAAAGACCGTTCCCCAGAGAAGATGCTTCATGATAATGCTTCTCTGTGAGTTAGACAGCAAACAACATACCCATTTCACAGGAAGGTAAGTTGACCTGCTCACCATCATACAACTAATAAGTGAAGATGAGTCAGGATTACACAAGCCGAAAGAGCAAAATTCAGAGCCTCCCTTCTTCTCTGTCATCTTTGAAATCTAGAATTCTCAAACATTCCCTGGTGGGAAAGATGGCAACTGTGTTGCAATGGAAAACAAAGGGGTTAACTCTGTTACCCCTAAGGTAGATTCGCTCACTAACTCTGTGACTTGGTTTCTCCATTTGCAAACTGGAGACAATGATGGTATTACCTCATTGAGTTTTTGTGAGGATTGCAATAAAACAACAAAAGTGCAATGCTGTGCCTAGAATATCATTTCTTTAAGAAATAATAGCTGTGTTAATATCTTACTGAATAATATATCTCCCCTACTCAACTGCAGGCTCCATCAAAGCAAATACTGTCACATTCCTGTGCATCCTCAAAGTCCTTGGTATAGAGCAAGTACTCAACGTACTATATATATGAATGTGCTGGAATAGTTTCTGACTATCAGAACTGTGAAGAGCTAAGAGGTCTGTTAGTTTAATCCCTTCACCTTACAGATGGGGAAGCTGAGCCTGTGAGAGAGAAGCAAAACGAGCTGCCCAAGGTTCTCAGTGTGTTGGGGGTCAGAGCTGGGCTAAAACTCTGACCCCCAGGTTCATTCCCAGATCCTGCACCTTCTATTACCTGCCAGGGCTTTCCTGGCAGCCCACCTGGTGAGATGGGCTCCCTTGTTTTGTTTACAGATCAAAGATTTAACATCATACTTTCTGGATGGCTGCTGAGTCAGACATCTTAGAGAGTATCTGGCCCCCAAACCCGAGAAGACTGACAACAGAAACTCTGCCTGACCTTGTGACCCACACACCTGCTTCCTACCCTAGCACCCAAAGGGGCTTTGGCACACCCACGGTAGCCCAAAGCAGTAGGGTTTCTGGTTGGCTTCTGAGCTGTGTTTGTAATTCTAGGAGCGCTGAGCCATGAGAGAGAGGAAATAAACCAGCCTCGAGATGACTGGTTAATCGGAGGTTTCTGGGGCATAAGAACCAGCCTGGACTGAGACCTTCTGAGTCACCACTGTTGTTCAGTCAGTTGTCACTGTTTTCTGAAATGGACCGCCTCTCTGTCCAATCTGAACTTGTAAACTCCTTGCACAATTCCACTGCGCAAAGATCATCTGAGTAAAGATTTCCTGGCTGTGCCCAGTGGGCATTTCCAAATGGCCATATCAGGGCAAAGATAAGAGAATGGGGTTTTGGTTGTGTGCTGATTTTTTAAAAAATTTATCTCATCTAAACACTGGTGCTGTGGGGTTCTGGCTCCCCCACCTTGTCAACTCAGCAACTGCACTTGGGATCTGACCTCAGAAGAACAGATTCCAACTCTCCTGGCTGCAGTCTGTCCCCACGGACCACTCCCTCGCCGCACAGTACTCCACATGGCCTACTCCCACCTCCCTGCAAGTCTTTGCTCACCTGTCCCTTTCTCAAGGAGGCATCCTGGGAATGCCCTATTCAAAATCACCCCCAGACACCTCACAGAACATCATCTTCATTTTTCTTCATAGCCTTTATTGTCAATTAACATGCCATATATTTGATGTCTTTATTTTGTTTCTTATTTGTGTCCTCCACTAGAATACAAGTTCTCTCGGGGCAGGGATTTTTGTGTTTCGTTCCCTATGGTACCCCCAAGGTCCAGAACAGTATCTGGCATATAGTAGATGCTCAATAAAGATTTGCTGAATGAACTGCCCATTTTGTCCCATGACTACTCCCCTTAGAAGTCATAAAAATCTGCCTCTGCCTCTTGCTCTCTAAGTTTACCTACCATTTGTCCTAGAATAGCGACATTCTTTCCCAAATCTATGAGACTGGCATGTTATTAGAAACAAACTTAACACAAACAGTTGACATTTATGTAAAAATTTTAAAATGTCAACTACTTTGTAGAAGAGAGCTATTGCTTAATTCTCTAAAATCCTTAAAATACCCGTAACTCCAATATTTCAACTTTGGGGCATTAATCTTAAGGAAAATAACAGAAAAAAAGATTTACGTATCGAAATGTTCACCAAGTGAGATTATAAAAGTGAAAAACTAGAAACGATTGAAATCCCAACGATAGGAGAATGACAAAATTAATTATGGCAGTGATGGAAATCACAGAACCAAGATATATGTGTTTGAAGACTTTTAAGGACATCGGAAAATGCACACAATATCAAACATTTATAAAGCTAAAAAAGCTTTATTATGTAGTATGTCATGTCTTTGTTCAAATATGTATGTAGACAATGGAATGTAGGCAAGTATAAATCTTATACTTATTATATCTTATACTTACACTTATACTTATTTCCGAGTGGCAGGATTATGGGTGATTTTAGTTTTTATTCACATTTTCTAAGTTTCTATAATGAGAATACATTATTTTTACAATAATGCTTTCAACTGTGAAAAGTATCATTTACATAATGAGGATGGCTACAAAATTAAGTCCTCATTACTTTTTAAGAAAATTTTTATTAGAGTATAGTTGCTTTACAGTGTTGTGTTAGTTTCTACTGTACAGCAAAGTGAATCAGCTATACACATACATATATCACCTCTTTTTTGGATTTCCTTCCCATTTAGGTCACCACAGAGCACTGAGTAGAGTTCCTTGTGCTATACAGTAGGTTCTCATTAGTTATCTATTTTGTACATAGTATCAATAGTGTATATAGTCCTTATTACTTTTTAATATAGTGCTACGTTGAAAAAAAACAGTAAACATGGGGGATTCTGGAACTTGTGCCTCTGCATGTGGTAGAGGATAACAAAAGAAAGTGGCACTTCCCAAAAGGAATATGGAGTTGAGTAAGAGTAAAGAGAAATGTTAAATTCTGAGTTTGATCATTGTGTTTCTGTAATCAGGAGAGAGGAGGGTGAAAAATCCTTTTCCTGTTAATTACTTGAAAAAGCCAAAAAAGAAGAAATTCTGAAGCCAGGAAAGGGTAAACTCAGTCCGTACAACAATGCAGATCAATGACAAAATCAGCATGATTTAAACACAATTATTCAAGGGGTAGTATGAAGCAAAAAAGGGGCAGGGGAAGGACTTTTCTTTCATTTTGAAATTCAGCATCAGGAAGACACAAGGGCAGGAAGTCGGATCTTTTTTCAATTCAATTGAAATGATAAGGTGAAGACAACCTGAAAGGACTTTTAATTATATGATGAGAGGAAGGAAAGGAGGGAGAGAGAGAAAGAGACCAGGAGGAACCTGTTTTGGTATGTTAAATGATGAAGAAGAAACTGGAAAACTAAAGGAAAAAAGGCTTTCAAGCAGATATCCTGAGAATGAAACACAAAGGCTCCAAGAGGCAAATGTCAACATTTCATGCGGGAAAGCAGAAAATGCAACACACTTGATCAAGCCCGTAGCCCTTTCTCCCCTTGGCAGTGGGTGACGCCTGGTGATGCAGGAAGAGATAAATCGCCCTCCCCAGCCTGCACATGTGACCCCGGGGTCACGGCAGGAGCTGGCTGGGGCGGCTGGAGAGGCTGGGAGTGGTGCTCAGGGTCACAAAATAAAGCCTGCTTTTTATGCTCCTTTTTAACCCCAGGTCAGGGGGGCTATGACCCAAGAGGTATAGCACCAAGTTGGGGACATCTGTTGGGAAGACCATGAAAGAGTTTTGGAATGAGACCCCTCACTAGCCGTGGCATCTTTGCCTAATTCCTGGACCATAGTTTCCTCATCTCCAAAATGAGATTAATAACAACTGGTTTTCAGAGCTGTTATGAGAATTAAATGAGATAATATATTTAAAATTTCTAGCCCAGTGCCGGGTATACGTAAGAGCTCAAAAACTGTTAGCTCTTCCTACTCTAAAATGTGAGTAGGAAAACTATGATGAATAGCAAGAATGCTGCACACATTACATCCACACTTGATTTCTCTTAAAGCAATGTCAGTCTAAGGTCCCCCCAAAATCTACACAGCATAACCGCTGGATCCCTCCCTCCCCAAAATACAATGGCTCCCTGGAGGCTGACATCTTGGAAACTCTCCCCCATATACACTATCTGAATGTTCTTGGAGGCAGTAATGAACAGGTTAAAGCTGAGGGGATTTCAAACATGTCTAATCCAATAAGAGGCTTGGTAAAACATGCGCTATCACTTAAAGAATAACTGTTTAAAAATAGAGGGCAGATGTGAAATTTGAATTAAAAAAAAGAGAAAGACAGCACGTGAGAGATCTTCTTGGCATTTGTATACTCTTCTCTGTTTTGGTCACCTTCAGCTAAGCCTGTTATTCTGATGCACTGTGCCAACGGCTAGATACTGCAGGGGGTGCTTCAAATGACTGAAACAAGGCTGGCAAATCACTCTAAAACTTACAAGTCAGACCTGTCTCCCCCTTTATGTATTTCTAAAAGTGGGGGAATGAAGTGGTAAAGTTGGTCTTTTCAAGTTTTTCTACTTCAAAAGGTATACTCCAAAAGCAAAGAGCAAGTTTTTCTAAGAGTAGCAATACTTACACTAGGATCCTTGAAAACTTAAGAAAGTATCATGGTCAGATAGGCATTTGTCACAAAAGATAGGCTACGGATTGTCAATTATAACATCCACAGGAATGCCTATTTCGGCAGGAAGTATTCCCTGCCCCCTCTAGCAAGCAAAGACCTTTGCACATTGGTAACACTTCTGCACCAAAGAGTAGCAGTTTGCTCTGTCATCTGTTTCATGAGCTAATATCTGCCTTATAGGTGGTAGAGATGATTAAAAAAAAACAACCCAAGGCTCAAGGACAAAATCAGTATCAACATCTCCTTCTATAGCCCAAGAGTGCCCCACACAGCACCACCAAAGGTGCTCCATGAATGTTTAGGGATGGGAACTTAAATGGTTTAATTAATTAATTAATTTATTTATTAACTGGTTTTTAAAACATGGCTTCCTTCAAATGAGAGACTCAGAAAAGTGGTCCATCAGAGTCCGCCTGATGCTTTGGGAAGGTGGATTTCTAACAGGGATTTGAGAAACATATGGATTCACAGAGAAAACACTTTGCCTCCACAATCTTTGAGCGCTAGTTTGTGTCGTAACTGGCAAACCAAATGGATTCCCTGAGTATTGGGATTGAGGCACCAGTTGCCTAGAGTAAGAAATGTCTCCAGGCTAAGAGAGCAGAGTAGTATCCTGGCCAATCACTTGGACACTAAGAGTATATTGTTCTCAGTAACACCAAGGAGTTCAGGTTTTACCTCTGTGAGGATGCCCTGCCTTGGCCTGCCGAGGAGTGATCTAAGTATCTCTTTTTTAGAAAGGGGTTCTCTAGAACATACTGTAAAGACCCTTGGCACTGAAGTCAATGATAAATAGAGATGTGGCTAGATTCTACCAGTGGGTCATGAACAGCTTAACCCAAAGTGAGTCTACAGTGAAAACCAACGCATTTGCATTCCAGCAATTTGATCTGGGGCGAGTCTGTGATGCATTACAATGCTGGGATCAAATCAAGCTTTTCTGGCACTCATCCAACCACAACATGAGGCTATGGGAACCCTATTGCATGAAGTTCCTTCGCTGCTGTTCAATTGTGCTCACCTCCTAAACCATAAAGGGTAATTAGAAGTCATCTGCATACCATGTAATGGAAGTGTAAATGGGGAGCACAACCAGGTGTGGCCCCAAGTACAGGGGGAAAGAAATGACAAATGCCTGGCCAACCATCCCACTCAGGTGATTCCTGCTTTCCTCGACAGGATGGTTCTACCTCTGCTGAGATTCAATTTTGGCTAGAATCTCATCCTTACAACCAGCTCTCCTGAAAACTTCCCAGGGCAGAGTTTGCCTTCTCCCACTCTTGGCCATACCTGTTTGGCTAATTCTTAGACACAATCCTATGATGGTCTGGACACGATAGGGGAGGGGGAGACATACCCAAATCAGTTATACTGTGCAGACCTGGCATAGCCTCCAGAATGTTAACCTGGACATAGGACTTCTCTGCAAGCTCTGGGGGAAAACACAAGAGAATCAGTGGACTAGTCTTAACGCCTTTCTGTTCCCAACTGACCAGTGGGTAACCAAAAGCAATGCCAGAACTGGTAGGAAGGGGAAAAGAAAACCAAGCACAATTTATCTCTGATCACAAAAGTATTCTAACTGGTTCTGAGAAATAAGCTGGTTCTAATTTCAACTAAACAATAGTGTCTGGCCCTCATTTTAAACAGGCATTTTCATCAAGGATGTACATTTCACTACTTCAGCACACAAGGGAGCATTTGGGAATAAGGCTTAGGGGGTAAGATTTAGTTTTAAGCTTCCTTCAAAACCCTTTAGCAGCAGGAAAATCCAATGATTTCAGAATTAATTATTTTGATGTCAGTCCTTTCTTCAAGGGTGGAGGAAAAGAGTTGGGGGGATTGGATCCAAGACACAGAAGAAGGAAAGATGGTAAATTTTAATAATATTTTTTAGAACTACCATCCCTAGAGAAAGAACAAGAAAATTTAAAAAACAAAACAAAACCAAAAAACCCTTAACTAATTCCCAATTGAGTCCCTCTCCCAATATTGCAAAAATCTAGAAGGAAGATTTTTTTTAAGAAGAGGTAGAATAAAAGTGTCAGGGGTGTGTGCTTGTGAAGAAATGGAATCGGGAAGAACACAAAAATTGGATAGACTCATATGTCTACTACCAAACTATGATTAGTCCTTTATCTTCTTGTAAGCAACAAGTAACAGAAAGTTAATTTGTACTGCTCTCCTACCTTTATACAGCGCTCAGCCTAGAATCAACTCAGATGTCAACACCTGAAGAGAGTCATAAAGATTCTTTTGTTGTTAAGCATAGTTGGAATTTCTGAACTGATTTCACATCATCTTCTCTGGCTCTCTTGATAGGTGTTTAATGGGAGTTTAGGTATTTCTAGGCAAATTAATTTATAAGACGCTCAGACGTTTTCAGGAAAGAAACGGTGGGACTCCCTTTATAACTGCAAGTAATCTCTGCCACATCTGGAAACTCAGTGGCATTTAACTCAAGAAGAACCTCCAAAATTGGAAGGGATCTGAACTAGAATACGACACAGAGACTGGAAGGGAAGGTTCAAAATGGACACCACTGCAAATAATTCTAGTATATGGTAAAAGGCATCTCTGCAAAGTGTCTCGCAACGTGGCAAGAAAGAACATGGCGCCAATTCTGTGGTCATGATTCAGCAAGCAGGTCTCCATGTCTTCTACCAACTCCGGTAAGTTGGTGGTGGCTTCCTGGAATATTAGGCTCAGAAGAATTACGAGGCTAAGTCTTGTCTAATGTAATGACTGATCAAAGAAGTCTCTTCTTTTAACAAGCTGCCCTGGCAATTCACTCACTCATTTATGTATACAGTCAACTAATATTTGCTGAATGCCTACCATGTGCTAGCAATTGCGTTAGGCCTGGAGACAAATGGTCAGCAGAAAAAAAGTCATGAGGCCACATTCTCAGTTCTCATGGAGTTCATTTACTAGCAGGACAGATAGTTTCTATTCAAGTAATCACCAAAACAAATGCAAAATTGCATCTGTTCCAGTGCAATTAAATGATGTACATGCGCTACAAGAGTGCCAAATTGGGGATTTGAACCGGTTGAGAAAGTCCCAGAGGCCTCCCTGAAATAGTGATATTGGACTGAGATTGAATTGAACCAGTAGGTGTTAACCAGGTGAGGAAAAGAGGGAAATGTGTTTCAGGCAAAGGGAATTGCATGTACAAGGCAGAGAGCACGCTGGCTTGAATTTGTCTTTATCCCACCAGCAAGGGAAGCCAGGGAAGATTTTTCGGCAGTGAGAGCCAGAGAGTGATGAGCATTTCATGATACATCTTTAGAAAAGATCATGCTTCTGCCCACTGAGGTTTGAGAACGTCTGGCCTGGCCTGGACTCTGGCTGCAGTTCTCTAAGGCATAGCCACCACCCGGAGCAGGCCAATGGCATGGAGGTGGTCACTACTGTCCACCTGCCTACCTCCTCATAGCAAGGAAACGGCAGGATTTGGACTCCAATGATATGTTACTGAGACTGCCAGAAAGTCAGGGAGGGCATTTTGTCAAAGGGCCCTGTTCCTATTCTATTTGAAAATCTCAATAGCCATAACAAGCAAGTTCTGGCATTAGTTCTCTGTGGCTTCAATGGAGTGCCAGTGCTTTTTATTTTTTTTAATTTTTATTTATTTATTTTTTAACATCTCTATTGGAGTATAATTGCTTTACAATGGTGTGTTAGTTGCTGCTGTATAACAAAGTGAATCAGCTATACATATATCCCCATATCTCCTCCCTCTTGCATCTCCCACCCACCCACCAATGCTCTTTAAAAAAATGCAAGCTAAGCACTGGGACTCCTTCAAGGCTGGAGCCAGGGGATTTGGAGAGTGGGCTCAATTAGAGCAACCTTAAACAGGGCACTCTGAGTGGTACTGGAGGGAGTCCTCCCTGTCCTGACACTGCATGGTTGGTGTATTCTGCTTCCTAACTTTGGATAATTTCTGCTCCAGAATATACCACTCTTAGCAGATCCTGCACAGCCTACCCTAGCCCATTACTGCTGTGATGGTTCACCTTTTTACTCACTCCAGCCTCACTGCCCTCCCTGCTATTCCCAAACACACCGGCACTCTCTTGCCTTAGGGTTTTGCACGGGCTGTTCCTTCTGCCAGAACATCCTTCCCCTAAATATCCACAGAGCTCACTCTCTCACCTCCTTCAAATTTTGCTCACGGCTTCTTCCCAGTGAGGCCCATCCTGTCTACCCTATTTTACAGTGTCATCAGCCCCTCAGTCCTACCCTGGCATGCCTGTTGTTGTTATGCTGGTCTATATTTTTCTTTTTTCTACCACATGACTTACTTATTATGTTTATGGTTTATTACCTTTCTCTCTACCCCCTCTAATTTAACAAGTAAGGTCCAGGAAGAAGGGATTGTGGATACTGTGTGTAAAATATCTGTTGTGGATGAATCCCCAGCATCTGTCAGAGAGCCTGGCACATGGTAGGTATGCAACATGTTGGGTAGTTGGGTGATCATGAGGACAAAATGAGATCACGTTTGTAAACCTATGTATATATAAAACACTCGGTATAGACCTGGCTTATGGAAGTCACGTAATCATTCACACAATAAATATTTATCAAGTGCCCATTACGTGCTTGGCAAAGTGCAATAGCTATGGGGATTGTTGAATGAGCTACTCGAGTTCAGTCACTGGGAATGATGTGGGCAGAGACACCTGCATGAGATGAGCTCAAAAGGCAGCCTGGGGCTTCCCTGGTGGCGCAGTGGTTGAAAGTCCGCCTGCCGATGCAGGGGACGCGGGTTCGTGCCCTGGTCCGGGAAGATCCCACATGCCGCGGAGTGGCTGGGCCCGTGAGCCATGGCCGCTGGGCCTGCACGATCGGAGCCTGTGCTCCACAATGGGAGAGGCCACAACAGTGAGAGGCCTGCGTACCACAAAAAAAACAAAAAGGCAGCCTGAAGAGGGTAACACCTCTCATGAGCCCATCTGCCTCAAAATCTTTGCAGAACATTGTGCAGGTGAACACCCAGACCTATGACCTTCCCCTCCCATTAGCCTGGGTGCCTAAAAGAGCTCTGCTCTCCCAAATCAGACATGCAGGTGATGACCACTGAGGTCTGGGACTCACCCTTCTGGGGATGTCCTCTCTGATGCACGTCCATGTGGGCTGCATACACAAACCAAACAAACTTAATAAATGTTGGGGGCCTGTCCAGTGCAGGCTGGAAACTAGGGTCTAGAACTCCTAACATGTCTGCTCCCCACTCCCCAAGGGCTTGGGCTTTAGGCGTGGGGGGACCGGGAAGGCTTTAGTGCCAACAACTGTCTGCTCTTTCTCCCACAGTTCAACAGTATATTCTCAACGAGCTGCGACTCCAAGGCATGTGAAAGACAGCAAAGATGAAATTGAGATTAAAATCAAACTATCTCTGAGGGCTGGTGGCGATAAAGTCAATTAGTAGCAGCAGTAGTAGTAGTAATAGCAGCTTACACATATATAGCACATTGGTGTGCCAGGCATGTGCAAATCACTTAGTATACATTACACCTCACAAACAACCCTTTGAATTAAGTTATTAGCCCAGTTTACAGATGAGGAAACTGAGGCTCAGGGAGGTTCAGTATTTTGCTCGTGATCACTCAGCGAACAAGTGCCAGAAACAAAATTCAACCTAAGCAGTGCAACTCCAGATGGCATCTACGAAACCCATTTAAGGTTGTGTGGCAAGAAAGTCTGTTTAAGTATCATGGTGTGTCCAGCTATGAAGCCTGAGCAGGGCACCCAACCTCTCTGGACCTCTGGTTCCTTCTCTATGAGAGCATCAGCCCTTCTGCTTTGGTGGGAGTCGACGAGTTAATGTATGTAAAGCCCTTTGACCCATACCTGGCACATGCTGGGAGCTCAGAAGTATTAGTAGTTGCTGATGTGATCAAACATCCTAAGCTCAAGAGCTCTAGGCAGAACCTACTCTTTGTGAGTGGCTGGAGAACACTCTTAAATGGGTTTTTGGCATCTACTTCAGGCATACAAAGATAAGGGGCCCTCACAATTTCTGGAATACCCATCCGCTTGCAACTCTGAATTACTTTCTGAACATGGTGGGGTATGTGTGGACGCAGGTGGACTATACACAACCTGAGCTCTATCACTTACAAGCTGTGTGTGTTGGGCTGGTTATTCCACACTCTGAGTCTCAGCTATGGCCCCTAAAAGAGGAGGTAATCTTGACACTCACACCACAGGGCTGCCGTGAGGACTGTGGGACAAAATCCCTCAGGGACACTGGATTCACATTCTGGGACAAAGTAAACCCTCAGTAAAAAAGGGCACGCTTTTATAAGCAAATTACTCATTATCTTCAGTATCATTTACAACAAGGATACATAAATTCACATTCTTTCTTGCTCTGTGGCCAGTAGGGTGTGGGGAAGAATTTCAAACCTAAGTCATGGAAAGAAGCCCACCCTCCTCCTTTGCTGCCTCTTTTTCCACAACAGCCCTTCAGACCCTGCTTTAGCCCAGGCGGGAGACTAACTGTGCATGGCTGGGGTTTCCTAAATGTGCCCCATGATACCCAAAACCAAGCCTGTCGTGAATAATGAAGGCTTTGTACAGCTTCCCAGGAGCAAATTGAAGGGCTACACTCAATCCTTCCTGGAATCCAGGAGTGCATTTTCATGATGCTGAGAAAGAAAAAAAGCAGCCTTAAAAAAAAAAATTCCTTATTGGGAAGGGTAGAGGGAGATTTGGGGAAGAAAGTATCTAAGAGACAAAAAGAAAAATTTAATCCAATGTGCCTGACAGTAAGGCCTCTGGCATCTTGTCTTCACAGCAGTGCCAGGCTATTTCAGAAGAGCTGTCCCTGTAGGGTGGCCATCAAAACTAGAACCACTGGCAAATACAAAATAATCAAATTGCATTATAAATCAAGATATAGTGCTACCATCGATGGTTCCAGACTTTATGGCCACTGAATACTGGAAATCATCAAAAGAGGTGAAGGTCAAGATATGATGTAGGTCTTATGCACCCCCATCCCCAGTGGTGGGGGAGAGTATCTCCTTAGCAGCTGACTGACCTGAGACCTTTGGATCATGTATGCATCGTAGCTGGACCCGTGGTACTTGGCCGTAATATCTGGGCTGTAGCCAGCATCACAAGTGCATGGTATATTCGAGCTCGGGGGCTGTTTCCTAGGTCTATAAACCTGTGGGAGAAAGCTACAATGGTTAGGTGCAAGAGGGGAGGGCACAGGGCGCACAGGGAAGGAATTAAGAGAAAGCAAAGAAGGAGCCCCGACTTGACTTTCTGTGGCCCAGTGGGTGGAGAAACCGGTGTAGAAGATGCACAGCCCCAAACAAAGAGGTCAGATGTAAGCGGCCCCCGACCCCTGGGGCCAGCACTAGCAAGGCATGCTGCTCTGCGGAATGACCCCGATGTCTGGCAGTGACTGGGACCTTCCCTCTGCAGGAGAGGGCACCCAGGCATGGCAGTGCTTGCTCTCGTGCTCTCTCTCTTTTTTTCTCTCTCTCTCTCTCACACAGCAAGGCAGCCCCATGAGAATAAGACTCTGGTTCAGGGCCAAAGGATGGCTTTTCCTTCCTGAGGAGGGAAAAAGTTGTCCCAGTTGTGAGGGGAGAGAGCTTTTCCTTTCGGGCTTCCTTTCCATTTACCTTGCACACTATGCTCAGCCCAGATCTCCCCAGCAGGCAGAGAGCCAGTCCTGGGGGCTGAAATCAATATGGACGCACTCCACATGGTGCCATGTGGCATTCACAGGTGGCCCTAGCTAAGACGTGGCAGCCACCTTGTGAGACCACAGACCATTGAGCCATTATCTGCTGAGTGGGTTTCATAATGAAGCTAGAATCCAACTGAATATCTTTAACTATTGATTCCAAAAGCCCTCAAGTTAGATATGGAGGAGAAATAATGCCTGAAGATTTCGGGGATGACTTTGCAATATGCTCCAGGTAGATATATTTCCATTTAAGTCACTACTAGAAAACCCTCCAGAAAGCAAAGAACTTTCTGCACAAGTTAGGATTTTATCTCTTCTTCCTTTTCCCTCAGAAGAAGTATAGTGGCCTAGAGAGGAGGGAAAAACAGGTTAACGGGGTAAACAGGTAATAGAAAAATATTTGACTAAATAATGGCTGAGGAGGTCTCCAAGCATAGCGGGTGGGAAAGGGTCCTTGGCCAGAAAGTCCTGGGAAATAGGTGAAGAATCAAAGTTGGAAGAATGGTGAGAAAGAAATCGAAAGAACTGGATGACGGGAGTTACTATTGGGCCCAGAAAGCGAGCAAGACAGAAGGTAACAAGTCCAATGGGAAAGAAGGTGCCCAGAATTTAATTAGTACTTTTTAGGATTTAGTCAGAAGTCATAGAAAGTCCACTGGAAGGAAGAGAGCTGAGAGCTATTTCTGGGGAGATGATGCTAATACAAAAGAAAGGAAAACAGCACTGGTTGCAAACCACACAAGCCCAGGCACATGCACAAAAACACAGAAAAGCAATAAAATATTGTTCCAGCGACAACTTGGGCCATTTCGCTCCTACCTGGTTTTAGCTGCGTGAGCCTGCAGGATGGATGGCAAAATGAAGAGTAGCTAAACCCAGAGAAAGCACCCCAAACCCCAAACCCAGCAAAACACACCATTCGTGCAAAAGGCCCCACCTGCTGCTTTAATTGATGCACAAGTCGATCTTTTTCCCGCTTGAGGGCCATCACTTCTTCCTGTGTCTTTTTCTTTTTGGAGGCAGACAGTTCCAGCAGGGCAATGTTTGCATCTTTTTCACTGATTGCCGCAAGCAGTGCTTCCTGTCTGGTAAAATAAAGATGATTGTGATGATTTTTATAAAGTGAAAAAAAAATCAGCATTTAGAGTTGAGATGAGCCATGAAGTGTTGTCTCATGGGGAGGACCTATGGATAGTGTTTAAGAAAAACTACCTCCTTGACTCTCAGAATGTACAAAGTAGTTTGGGTCAGAATCCCTGAGACCAACACACTGTGTCCTCTGAAGCACGCATCTTTTGATGGTTTCACAGACACAGCTGCATATGAGAAATGGAGGGAGTCAATCTGCCCATTCCTTTCTAAGACATCTACCCATTTATCCATCCAGTCATTCAACCATTCATCCATCTGTCAATCCTTCCATCCAGCTAGCCAGCCAGCCATCTGCCAGGTAAGGTTCTAGGTACCCCAAGACGACTCAGCAAAATTGGGCAGCAACTTCAATATCAAGTATTATTTTTATCATGCAAGGTTTTCTTTGGAAGAAAGGCATGCAGAGATATTTACTAGGGTCTCCTTTAAATTTTCAACAAAATTAGTAACTCTCCCATGCCATTCTACCAAAAACCACTCTCATTTCTCAGTCTTCCTTATCTCAGTAATTACTGCACCATCCACTAAGTAGCCCAGGCCGCCTAATTAGAAGTCATCCTTCATTCCCTTCCTATAAACTTCTCCCAACCACCAGTAACCACTGGTGTAGCTCTGGTAACCACTGGCCGCCCTGGTACAGAGACCAAAGTAGTCTTTAAAAACAATATAAATCCAGATTCCACCATTCGGTTGCATGACAAGTCCATTCCATCACCCATTAAACTTCAAATTCAGACCCTTTACTGACGCCTGCAACTCGTTACACCAACTGGCTCTGAGCATCTCCCTGAGGTCATCTTGTTCCGTTCCTCCCTCCTCAATCACTAGCCTCTAGCACATTTCGTTCCTGATCTCTTTTCTAGTCCCTGAAAATGTTACACTTGTTCTCACCTCATAAGCTTTGCTCTGCCATTCCCTCTGACTGGAATGCCTTTGCCACAAATGGCATGTCTCAGCTCAGAAAAGCCCTCTCTAGCCACTATCCCTAGCAGTGTCTTCCCAGCTTCTACCTTGTACCCAAGCCACTGGCCTGTCACGTTACACTGTTTTTTCATGGAACGCTTTACTATTTGAAAGGATCTTAAGATACTTTTGTTTCTTTGTTTTCTAGACTTGACACTCCATGAATTGGAACCGCATCTGTCTTGTGCACCACCAATTCTCCAGCTTCTAGAAGAGCATTAAGCATAAAGCAGATGTCAAAAATGTTTCTTCAGACCTAGGGGCAAGATGGGAATAAAGATGCAGACCTACTAGAGAATGGACTTGAGGACACGGGGAGGGGGAAGGGTAAGCTGTGACGAGGTGAGAGAGTGGCATGGACATATACACACTACCAAACGTAAAATAGATAGCTAGTGGGAAGCAGCCGCGTAGCACAGGGAGATCAGCTCGGCGCTTTGTGATCGCCTAGAGGGGTGGGAAAGGGAGGGTGGGAGAGAGGAGATATGGGGATATACGTATATGTATAACTGATTCACTTTGTTATGAAGCAGAAACTAACACACCATTGTAAAGCAATTATACTCCAATAAAGATGTTAAAAAAATGTTTCTTCAAGAAATAAGTAAGTTCCCTTTATACTTTCTAAAAACTGTGGAAGACACCACTGGATAACTCTTGCTCTCACTTAAAAAAATTACAATGCTTTGACTGCTGTTTAATCACTGATCATTGCTCACTCAGAAAAGTATTACAGTTTCTTGCTCCCATTTTACAGTGCAATTTTCTGTCAACATCTGTCACAAATTTTAACCTGGAATTTTCTGAGACCATTATTGACTAAGAAATGGCTCTCCTGCTATGTTTCATTTAGTCCTCCTTTCCTCTGAGGAGGACTTGTCTCAACCATTTGTGTCACTTCAGCAATATTCTAGATAATTTAGAAGACCCTAGAGACCCAGGAAAGCCTCCATATTGGGTACTTTCTTGCACACAAGTCCTAGGACTAAAACCTGGTCATGATGCTGTTTTGCCTTTCTTTAATCCCCATCACCAGACCAGGCCCTCTCCAGATGTTTGGACAAGATGGTCATTATTTGGATCTCAGATTTTTTTCCCTTTCCACTATAGGGATTTGTATGGACTTTTCTGGGTCCTGCTCATGCCAGGCAGTAGGAGCTTCTGTCTGAGGATCAGTCAGATGTGAGCAGCAGAAATGTCAGGAAATATCTCCACTTTCCAGAAGAAAACCAGTGCAGGCTGGACTACAAATAACAGCATTAATATTCAGCTTCACAGAGCCTGTCTTCCTCTGGAGAACATCCTGAGACAACAGACATGTTGGCCATTCCTGGCCACTGCATATACATAAGGCCAAGGTGAAGAGGCTGCATGGACTTCAAATCAGGGGGAACCCAAATGCCATCTACTCCAACTTAGCTACAACACACCCAAAGCGATTGCATTATTTTTTGCCACTCTGCCCCAAATAGAAATTTCCAAGTTTTTAAAATGGAAACAACCGAAAAGACCATTATTTGGAAAATTGGAAGTTGATAGTACATTTTGCTATATCCCAACGATTCCCTCTTTGCAGCTATATGCAGCCATTTAAAATGCTGATAAAAAAAAGCAATGATATATGAAAAGATTTATGTTTGTTGAGAGACTCCATGAGTCTCATATTTCTGCACATTTTATGAGCAAAGGTATTATCTTCTATTCTCACAGTTTTCCAAGGGTGTTTGTAGAGTGAATAGCCTTGGGAGATAGATGTAGTGTCTCCCTTAGGATCTAAGGGTAAACATGCTTACTGCCATGTACGATAGTGTCTCCCTCCAGAGCAAAAGGCAGACATGTTACTGCCCATTATAAAAGATTCAAGTTCCCTAAGCTCAGGGTTGCTCTCCTTTAATGAAACCCACTGCACATACAGCTATTCACCTGGCCCACCTGCCTTGCCTCCACGAGACTTGGGGAAAGGGGTATGGACATAAACATGCTGATGCTATTCTCTGCACCTTGAGCAATAAAGCCGTTGCCTCTGACCCCAAAGCCTCTGGTCTTCTGCCTGCGTCCATGAAACTGAGGCAGGCTAGCCTGTTAGCAAGGCCAATAGGGAAAATCTCAGACCCTTCACAGTTTTTGACTTGCAAATGTACACACAATAATATTCCCCAAACATAAAACCATATGCATAGAAAAATAAAACGAGAGGGAAATACACTAAAATGTTAAAAGTCATTATCTAATGGTGGTGGAATGGATAGGCTAGTTTTTACTCTTTTTCTCCTTATACCTTGCTGTGTTATCCTTCCCTCCCATAAGGTATCATAAGAGTAAACATTAAAAAATTGTAAATGAAGCTTTTCAGTCACCAAATAAACTGCAGGTACATGCTTCAAATCCTTGGCATACCTGAAATGTCCTCATTTTCCCATCAAGGTATGTATGTTCTCTCTGTCCTTCTCATTCTTTAGACACAGGTAGGTGCACACACACATTTTCACACACATACACGTCTGGTACGATCCACATCATCTCCCACTTGGACAATTACAGTAATCTCCTAACCAGGCTCCCTATGTCCACTTTTATGTTCCTATGTTTCGTGACCTTTTTAAACCCATTTTCCTCTGCCAGGTCAAAATTCAGAATGAGATAGCTTTAGTAACTGTTAAAAGCCATCATCAACCTAAAGAATGACCCTTCTAAACTCCTTTTCTCCTACAATTCTATAACTTGGGCTCTTCATCTATTTAACATGCATTGCTCCTCTTATAATACCATCAAAAGTCCCAAAAAATTCATTTAAAATTCCCAGTTTTCTCTTGATCAAAGAAAATCATTAATTCCTAATTCTCTATAGATATTGTCACTAAATATAGCCCCAAATCTAATTATTCTTAATTACTGAACCTCAAATATATTTAAAATCATTTTTATAAAAGTGTGTTTAAAACCACTCATCAATACTCATATCTGTACAAAATAACAATTTTGTTCTTTGTAACCTTTTCCTTATTGATTGCTTGTTTTTTTGCTTTTGGCTAACGAATCTGTTTCATAAGTACTGGTATTATATAATGATAGAACTCTGAATAAAATTAGTGTAACAAGGATTACACATATTTGGAAACCCTCATTTAAATACTGGTCTTAAACTAATGATAATTTCTTCTAAAATACCTTGATTGAAATCTACATTCCAGTAATTCCAGTCTACTTAAATCAAAGAGTAACTGGCAGAAGATTTTTTTTAAGTATATAAAACTAGGGAAATATGAACATTTCACACTTTAGGATATCTGGAGAGATGTTCTTAATGTGTTGTTAAGGTTATATCTAGCCATTACCTATTTGTACAGGGATGCCAGGTAAAGCGAATTCTTAATTCTGGGCTGACAGAGCCATTACACTGTGGGTTTTTTTTAAGGAAAATCTTTACAAAATGAGTTTAAAATAACTTTTTATTAATCTGATACTTTTAAACAAATAGTTTAAATCATTATGAGCTAATTCTGCATGGTTATGGATTTTCATTAACCTTACCTTGAAAGTCAGGAGTTTTTTTTTTTGAGGGTGAGGGATACTAAGCCTAAGTTTTTTCTAAGAATAAGTTCATCTGCTAGCCCTACATTAGCTTCTAAACTTTTACAATTTCCATAAGCCAATGAGCTGATATATCTTAAAGCACTTAATAACAAATACTTCACAGTTTTTAGAAAATAGCAGACAGTGAAATAAACTAGGAAGCTTAAATTAAATGTTTCTGGGTTGTTGTGTTTTTTTTTGACTCAGCCTTTCAAAACTGAGAAAACTGAAGTATTTGCAGCTCTGTAAAGCCTCCTTTACATCTACATCTTTTTTTAAAAAGGCTCAAGTATAAAGAGTATATACACTTGGCTATAAATTGGAAACACAAAGAAAAATCCTCATTAATTTCTTCATCAAGTAAGCCACCTTTTAGATTCAAGGCCAGATTTACATTGCTTCAGAAATTGTCACTGTCCCATCAAACTGAAGAAAGTTTCTATAAGCCTGAAGTCACTTTCAGCACTTAATCTGTCCGTTTTGCTTATTCACAGACAACATAAAAAGGAACATATATACTCATCTTTAGATAGTTACTGGGGTTAAGTATATGCCAAAAGCTTGCAGAATTATCTTTAGAACACTGCAATGCTGCAGTATACAATTACTAAGGTAATCTGTCTATGCCGCAAAACGTAACTTAAAATATGAAAAGGAAGCCCAAATACGCTAGAAAGGAAGATAAGATAATGCAAAGAGAAATAAATCTATAAGAGTCTGCTGAATGCCAAGTTAAGAAAGTGGACCATAGACAGCATTTTATCAAAGTGCAGCCTAAACAAACGTCAAGGGGAATAATTTCTTTAACAAATATGGGCAACAATGGAGGAAAAAAGGGGGGGATTCTGTGCCCCTGCATGCATTTAGTCAGGGTTAACAATGGATAAAAATATGTGCAAGAACACATTTAATAACCCTAAGCTGTCATTCAGTTTGTAGGAGGTAGTCAAGATACAGCTAATAAAACACCAAAAAAATGGTCTTAGCCACCCTGAAAAAAAATCCTCAAGGGAATAAAACAAAACAGGACTGAAGGGCATCTCCTGCCAAGATAAATGCCTTCTTTCGAGAGTTGCCTGTGGCTAGCCTTCACAAAGAGAGTTCCAGAATCCTCCGATGGTAATACATCTCTACGTCACTTATCACAGTCTATTTAAAAGGGAGCTTTATAAACATTTCTATTTCACTCCCCGTTGCTGTCGTTCTATTAATGATGACTTGGGCCCTGAGAGAGGGTCTAAAATTAATTTTAGGAGTTGTAAATGAAGCGGGCCAATTAGGAACTGTCATAAATTAGATTGGGAGAGAAGCATTAACACAGTTTTTCCTGTGGGCTCTTGCTTTAGTTAGCTGACCCATCTTTAGGAACACATTCGATTACAAAAGCAGATGCTTAAAAAAGGCATTCCATTAAGAAATGTTTGGATAATTTCAAGGGAAAACCTACATTATGTATGGTGCTCAGCCCACAGTCATGTTCTAATCATAATGTAGGGGAAAAAATTCCGCTCAATCAACTTTTCCCAGTTAATTACTGTTTTCTTTCCCTCTTGACCCTGAATCTTCAACCGTAAGTTCAGTAGGAGGTGACTTAAGACAGACGGTGACGAAAGACCCTGTTCAAAATAGCCTCTCTCTTACCCCTGGCATGAGGGTGGGTGAGGTTCGCTATGATCAACCCTGGAGATAGATGCTCATTTGCCTAAATTTTAAAAGCTGTATTTTCAAACGGCATCTTGAGAAAGAAAAGGCTTTTGATATCAATTAATATCAACACTACCCACCAGTAGAATGATGTACTGTGTATACAGAAGGCCCACGCAGAAAGTGAAGCAGCTTGCATGAGGTGGGCCCACAGGGTGAGATATATTTGAACAATGTGAGTTTCAGCAAGGACAAAGAACAGACCAGATTTGTAAAGGCCAGGCTTTGGCAGCCCAGACTCAATGTGGTTTGCTCTCTGTCGCCCACCTAAAACTGACCTCAAGAAATCGTTTACTCCAGTTACAGGGAATTTTGTCTTTGAAACTTAATAGCACACGACTTAAGGGACCACGAGTCTTGTGGAAGTTCTTTGCTCCGTGCACCGGCTTCTATCCCACTACTCTCTCAGGGCACGACCCAGGGAGGCAGCTGGCTCATCCTTGAGCTCCTCCAAGTGCAACCAGTCCAGGCAGCTCTAAAGAGCCAGCATCATGTGCTTCAGGATACAAAGACGTCGGCACCTCTCAGCATCCTGCTACAAAGGGGTATTGGTGAGTTTGAGGCCAGCTGATTTTCCCGTGTGGAAAAGGCCTGAGGTCAAAGGAGGCTGAGTGCCAGGAAGAGGTACTGCCCTCATCCTAAATCGCTTTCTCCATTCCCAGCCCTTTGGAGATTGATAAAAAGGCAATAAGGGATGGGGGGGACCTCTGTCCAGGTCCTGGCAAGGACATGTATGAAGTATTATTGACTACTGTGTGCCTGATCCAGACAGACAGAGAGAGAGGGAGGGAGGGAGGGAGGGAAAAAATGAGAAAATACTTCTTTTGATTACCTCAGTCTATTTTGAGTTTTTAAAACTTACCCATACAAATAAAATATCACTGAAGTCCTTTAGAGGAGAAGATACTTAGTGCCTTAGTTTTGGAATTGAATATAACTCGGTTTGAATCTCAGCAATATCTTTTGTTTCTGTGCCCCTGCACAAGTTACTTTATGCATCTGAAACTTCAATTTCCTCATAATGAACTAAGAAGGATAACAGTAACTCTCTCAGACTGTTGTAAGAATTAAACGTGATGATGCAAGTAGAGATGCTGTCCAGTGTCGGACAGGACCACACAAATGTTAGCAATTACTTGTTATTACATAATATGGACACCACCAAATGCAAAGACTCAAAAGTTTTGCATTAATTTCTACTAGGGTCCTCTTTGTAGAAAACATAACTAAATATGCCAATGGGTCTCTTATTTTCAAGATAGACTCTCAGAGAAGCCTCTGAAATTGGTTTCTGTTAAGTTGCCCATTTGACTTTCATGAGGTGATGTTTGTTTTGCAAACAAACTTAAAGGAGAAAATAGAGCTTGAATGTGGAGAAGAATATGTCCGTCATAGAAGAGTTGCATCCAAGAGCAGCCCGGTCTGACTGTTCAATATCATCCCGTCTGAACTGATAGGAAAGGCCACACAAAGGTGGGCAAGATGTGATTCATGCAGTGTGAGAAATGGAAGAGTGTTCTGAAAAGTGACCTTTGAAAGGGCAAGGTCAAGTGCAAAATCTAACCAAAGTCAAACAACTTCAAAACAACAACAAAAAATTCTTTCATTAAAGAAAAGACCAAAACTTTAAAAAACTGGTAAAATTGGAAGGCAGTGAGGGCAAGTGAAATGAAAGGGCTCCCTGACCCAAGAGAATACCCTGTGTCAGTGTAATGTTCTATGATGCTCGTTCATTCTTGTTATTCCCATTCAGTGATGAGAAGGCTTCTGTGTTGAGCATTTAACTCTGCCAAGGTAGCTTTCTCTATAAAATACACCCAACTAGACTCCCTGGAAAGGTTATTGATGATTGATAATAAGAAAACTAAATACATCTGGACTTCACTGCAGGCCGGAGCTTTGCCAACATCTACCTAAACTAAACCTGTTGTCCACGGATGATCAGTTACTGTCAAGAGACTTGCCTCATCACATTAACTTTTTGGTTGACTTCAAGGCTTGGCCCCCAAGGCGACTGATCAATTAATTTTTTCTTATTGGTAAGATGTATATGTGTGTATGCATGTGTGTATTATGTAACTATCCCAAAAGATAGTATATTTTAATTTTCCCTCTATATTTAAGGCTACTGAGAATTGTTAGTGAGTCTTTGCACAGAACAGCAAATCGCCCTCCTGTATCTTGAACTACATACTTCCCTTCTTAATTTGAAATTTTTGTGTTAAGTCAAACCTCCCTTTGTTTATGTTTACATGGAATAGAATATCCCCATAGGCTATACTATAATGAAAAACAAAGCAGATTGTCATGTCATTGCTCTAAGAGGGATATAAGCAGAAGGAGGCACATTCCAGAATTTCGTTAATGCAACATTTGAAGAAAATCGAATTAAGGTTCTGTGGAGCAGATCTTTGTAGAGAGAAATACAAAAAAATCGAGTTTGTTGGAAGCAGCTTCTTTGAGAGACCTCCTATTCATGGGAAGGAAAAAGGCAGCTGTGCTCCTGTGTTGGGAGAAGGAAACATGGAGTGATATGTTTACGCGTGCTGTGGATGATCGTAGCGGCCAGGTAAAAAGCAGGCTTCTAGGAGGGGCAGGAAGGTGATACGTGATAAAAAGGAGGGCTAAACAGATTCCCATCAACTTGAATCTGTTCTCCCTTGCTGTGCCTGCCACGGAACTGAACAACAATTCAGGATAACCAATAGAAGTTTTCCTTCGGAAAGCTGATGACTTTTAAGGCATCCTCAAAGATGAGATTTGGCACGTAAATCTCTTTGAGAAGTCTGGATTTTAGGTCTGCCATCTCGTGGCCATTGCAATAAATTCTATCCTTTTCCACTTTTTTTCCAAAGTAGTTACATCTTCATAATCTATATTCTAAAGAGATATCACAAAGGGTGCTTATTTTTTAAAAAATGAACTTTAGCCATAGGAGAGCTCTGCAATGCAGAGGGAGCTAGGACATTTCACATTCTAATCCTCTTTCCACTCACATTTTTCATTCCTTGATGAAAGCCTAGAATCAAATTATCACTTATCAAATTATCAAATAATCATCCCATATGGGATTCGGCCTGCTGAGAAGTCAATTAAGAGGTGATAGGTACGTTTTAGGTACCTTTTTTTTTTTTTTAAAGAGGTAACTTAATTGACACATAGTTGCCCACAAATGAAAGTCTCAGCATTTCTGTTCTTGCCATAGGTTTGCTAAGAGAACATATAGAATAAAATAGATTGTAAATCCAACGGGGCTTTGCACCTAAAAATTAGGAGGATGTGTTTTTCTGGAAATAACTTAAAAGTCCAAAGGACAGAGATTAAAAATACACACTTCAACATAGTGAGGGGAAGAAGTGAGACCAAATTCATCACAGTTCTATGCTGGCAAGAAATTGCTAAAATGCCTCCATGAAAACAGACTGAACCTGTCTAAAGGACACTCACTGACCACTTGTTGAATGTGGCAATGGGAGAGAAAGCAAATACACAGGGCCGTTTTCTTGGTAAGGCCTCACCAATGTACCATAACCTATGGACTAAAAAGAGATGCAAAAACGTATCCAAAGACGATAAATTCATTTCAGAGCCCAAATTAAAGAAGTATAGAACTATAAACACACACACACCTAAACTACTGCATGGCTAAGCAACTGATTTAAAAGATACGCAGAACAAACAGCGGCAAAAATCAGCTAATGAGTCCAAAAATAATGAGAATTTATATCTGTTAGTTTCCTGAAATTTCTGTATTCATGAATACAATATGTGGGACACTACGAGGGCTCCTTCTCAGAGGGTGAGGGAACATGAAACCAGACAGCGGATGAGGAATGAAAGAGTCTGGTAAACTACCTGAAAGCACTCCACATCTGGAAAGAATCGTGGGGGGAACCAGCCCAAGACACAATGGTATAGAAAGCGGTCTCAGATTTACAGTATGGGTGGCCCTGTGGCTCATGGAAGCGAAATTTCCACTCTGGGAGGAGTGATCACTAGAGGCAGGAACATTTCTGATGTGAAATTATGAAGTCCAACCAGAAGCAACTGAAATGAACGTGTTCCTCTGGGGTGGCTGTTTACTGGTCACACAAGGAAGAATAAACCAACCAGATGATCAGAGCCCAGTTCTTCAGTCCCTTCAACATGAGTGCCCACTGCACACCAGGAACCAGAGATGAAAGGACAAACAAAACAGGCACAGCCCCTGCTTCCTTAGAGCTTGCCACACAGCAGATCCCAGAGACTCTCTATCCACATAGTCATGAGATGAGCTGACCCTGCAATGATGCCACAAAACACAAGGAAATACCCTTCGACTTCCTTTAGGAACAAACACCAGCTCGTCAGCAGTACCATGCAAAGAAGATATCCATGAATCCTATTTACCAATTTGAACGCTGGGAATAAGAATCCACGTGGCATCTCCACCCACGTGTATCAAATACTGGGATAACTGATTCAAAAGCTCCCTCCCATCCGGTCCTCTTCATTCTCAGTATCCAGTGCAATCCAGCTACAACCCAGAAGCTCAAAAACAAACAAATAAACAGAAACACAAAATCTTATATTTAGAGCTATTAGACTGAATGATATGAAGCGTTTTTGTAGGTCAGAAGCAGTCAAATGTCAGCAATTTCATGTAGTTCAACCTAATAGTTTTCTTCCATAATAAAGGCAGCTCTACTGGTTTCTTTGTTTGCTCGTTTATAATAGGTGCCCATTTTCATTCTTTACCACTTTCTACTCTCAAAGGTTTCAAAGGTTGAGGCATTTCCCTCTCCACAATATCCAACTCTTTTTTTTTTTTTTGCTGTTAAGGAACTTTTTATTTATTTTAAAACATCTTTATTGGAATATAATTGCTTGTACACAATATCCAACTCTTAATCTCACATATACCCAAGACTAACCACTAGAGGCAATCAATCCAGTCCACAGGAGAGAGACTGCTACACAAATCAGAGGGGGAGGAGGGAGATTAGAAGCCTAGAAAGGTGACAGACCTCAGTCCCTTTCAGACCTGGAAAACCACTTAGTGAGAAACATCCTGGTGACCAGACCCCAACCTGAGACTAATTACCACTCCCTGAGATACTGACCTGTTGACTGATTGCTTTGAGATCAGATCATCTATCTCCCAGGACAGCCTTGAGGCTGTCCAGCCCCGCTGAGCAGCAATGGAGTACCTTCTTTTAGATTTGAACTTCAAGTCACAGGACCTAAGGCAGAAGTTCAAAGAAGAATGGGGCTGCAGAACTCTTAATGGGGTTTCCAAAGGCTCATTGATGAGAGGCCCAATAACAAAAAGCACCTTTGAGAATGGCAACACACTCCTGGGTAGTAGCATAAGAGAGCTGTCTAATGTTGTCAGCCAGTGTCTTAATCTCCATCTATATCTGAAAAGAATTTACTACAGACAAAAAAACTATGCTAAGTGCTAAGAGGGATCAGCAAGGGATGAGGCTTGCAAACGCTTCCAGTAAAGAAAGCAAATGCATATGAAAACTTAAATCACAAAAGATAAATAATAGTTGATTATGAATGACTCCATTGTTAGGATGAAGGATAAATGATTATTAATAGTTATCACTGTGTTTGCTGTATGATACACAAGGCATAAGTAAAGCACATTATTTCATTTCATCCTCTCAAATTATCCTCCAAGGAAAATGTTATTATTATTCGTATTGTAAAGTTGAGTAAACTGAGTAAGTTTTAAGTAGGTTGCCCAAAGTCACATTACTTTTTTTTTTAATAAATTTATTTTATTTATTTATATATTTTTGGCTGTGTTGGGTCTTCATTGCTGCGCGCAGGCTTTCTCTAGTTGAAGCGAGCAGGGGCTACTCTTCATTGTGGTGCGCGGGCTTCTCACTGCGGTGGCTTCTCTTGCTGCGGAGCACGGGCTCTAGGCATGCGGGCTTCCGTAGTTGTGGCGCACGGGCTTAGCTGCTCGGCGGCGTGTGGGATCTTCCCGGACCAGGGCTCGAACCCATGTCCCCTGCACTGGCAGGCGGATTCTTAACCACTGTACCACCAGGGAAGCTCCCACATTGCTTTTAAATGGTGGAACTGGAATTTGAATCCAAGTCTGTGTGACTTGGTTATTTTGCTAAAATGCTTGATTGTAGGAAGTAAGGAATGTCCCTTTGGTCCGGGATGATGGGGGGTAGCCTTCAGAGAGGGCAGGGGTGACAGCTGAGTATGATGGAAGGCTGGACTGGAAGGGCTCTGGAGGGAAAGAGAGGCTTCCAGATGGTCATAAGCCTTTGAGGAAACACTAAGAGTATTCGGCCATTTAAAATTATTTCTCTCTTGCTTATTTATGCTTATTTCCAGCTGCACAACTTCCAGGAATGTTAGGGTACCACCAAGGAAAAGTGTGGCCAAACTAAGTAATTCCTAAGTGCCAACCCAAAGACTGGTACTGGCTCGTACTGAAGTTTTCATACATGCACGCACTCACACATACACATACAAGTCCCTGCGCACTCATTCACATACACACACGTGAAGACACAGACAAACATTGTGGGAGTAAGATTGCCAACCGCTTTGTAAGTAACAGCAGCCTTTTATTCTGAAATTAGGTAATGTCCTTCCTACTTTCTGCTGTTAAAACACCCTTTTATGCAATGATGATGATAGTAGTTAACATCTGAAGACTCTTATTTAATAGCTTTATGTTGTTTTCAAAAATATTTTTTCCTATTATTGGTCCATGAATCCAAAGTCTAGAAAGCATTCATTTGATTGACGAACATTATTCTAATGAGGGTATCTATGAGGAATATCTGGGGCATTCCCTTTGTCCCCGCATTGTTCTACGTAGATGGGCGCTTGTCTTTCACTTTGAAAAGTGCTTGACATTTCCCTAAATATTGCTGAGGCTTCCAAGCAGTCTGCCTTACAAACTTATAAATGCCATGTTGAACTCAAATTGTGATTACTAAGTGACCATCCCTTTGACAACAGGAAAGTCTGTTTCAGATATCGTATCCATAGGATACGTGGAGAATAATCTTTTATTTCACAAATAAGCCTTGTCAGGCATAAAGTCCAGGTCCTTCTGGGGGCCCTCAGTGATCACAGAAGGAAAGAGAAATTGAGTTGGTCAACATCAGTCTTTAGGAAAACCACATCTAAAGGTGGCCAGAGGATCCAGTGCGAACCTGCTTCCCCTCCCATTGCCCATTTTGTTGGATTTCTAATGCAATATGTATATGTATAGAAACTATGAATGTGGGAATAATCAATGTCTCGGGCGACTTAGGAACATGGTAGTTATTCCTTCAAATATTTCCCGACGTGACTACAGACAAGGCTTGTTCCAGGGGGCTCCTAATATTCGAACTAGGACCTAAGGATGACGCCACAGGTAGGTGAGGCTGATAGCAATTCAATAAAAGGAAGAGCTCTGGCTAAGTAACAGGTGCCCAGCAGTAGCACAGACTGCCTCATTCTCATCTTGGAAGGTACTGGTACAGACAACACTGGACCATCCTGAGCAACTCCCAGAGAAAGAATTCTAACAAAGGATGAGTGACGCGACTGAAACTGTATTTTAGTTAGGTTTCTTTGGATTATAAGCAGCAGAAACTGATTCTGGCTAACTGAGCAAGGAGAGGATGTGTTAGAAGGATGCTTGGATGGGACAAAGGAAAAAAAAAACAGCTAACAAGGGAGTTTTAGGAAGGTCAGTGAGAAAGTCACTCCAGGACCCTCACAGCAAGAAATCCCAAATCTTTCTTAGGAAGTTTATGTAATAACTCTGCTACAACCTTTAGGCTTAATAGAAAAAGAGTGATGTCCGACCTTTCTGGAAAGGAAATAGATTAGCCCAACTCAGATCAGTAAACTACAACCTGGGATCCCTATCAATGGGAACCCACCCTAAATAATTGGGTCGCATAAACAAACAGGGATAGCTATGATTTGGGAGCACTCACTAATTGGCAATTACTCTAATGATCTTACAGCCTGAAGGGTCTATTTCAGTGGGGTGGCTAGAGCTATCTGTTACTGGCTAGCGAGAGTCAATGATGTGCATCTCTTTCCAACTCCACGGTCCGTCTTTACCTTTGCCATGGTAGGAGTATTTACACCGTGGAAATTGGCAAATATTACCAATCGGGGCTTTTTTTCCCCCACTGACATTGTTTAGCAGCACACCGTTGCCCTATTTCAAGATTATGAAACCATCTTGCCAAGACTGCTATACACCCAAGAGGACATGCCACAGATCCCATAACTGGGAACATTTTCTAATATTTGCTAACACTCATCAGCACTTTTTCTGTGAATACGACATTATTCTAAAGCATTATACTCCTGTGACACTATACTATACACTATACTATTCTAACTTCTTTATGTGTATTAACTCATTCAACCTGCACAACAATTTAAAGAGGTAGGTGCTTGCTATCTTTCCCCCGTTTGACAGATAAGGAAATAGAGCCAGAGAGGGGTGAATCAGCTTGCCTGAGTTCACATGGCTAATAAATGGCAAAGTGGAGATCTGAACCCAGGCAGTCTCTCATTCGACAAGCCCTCAAAATAAAAGAGACAATGTGTAACTATTGTTCTGAGTTGTGATATTCTTGACACAGAGAAACTAGACAACCCAATTACTCTGAATCTTGTGAGGACCTGGCTGAATCTCAATAAGAGGGTCATCTGTCAGTCACAATGCTGCTGTCAGCGAGACCAGCCCAGAACAGCTCCCAGCTAGCGCTTGGTTGTTCATTCCTTTCATTACCCAGGATGCCCAGTGCATCGAAGACAAATCCAAAAGCTGCTACAAATCCACAGAGGAGAGAGAGGTTCACAGTGTACAGTGCTAGAACTCCCGAAGCGAGTGAAAACAGCACTCCAGGACTCAGTGGGCGGTGCATATCACATGGATGTTCCTGAAGAGGCCCTGACGCCACAATCCCAGGAAGAAAGGGAGAGAAGTCTGAACCTTCAACCTACTTCCACCACTAGTACTACTGGGAGGTAGGCATGGAAAACAGGAAGCAGGGGCCTAATAGAAAGAGTCACCTGATTTTAGTTGTGCGTGTTGGACAAGTCACTTAACATTATGCATCTTAGCTGTGGGGCCTGTAAAATGAAAATGATGTTACCTACTCCCAATGTCACTGGGAGGTTCAAATGAGATAATCCACAGGAAAGCATCTGATAAGCTGCAAAATCTCACAAAACTGGTGAGCAATATCCCTACTCACATAACTGTGGCCCCTACGGCACGAACAGCAATAATGTAGATGATTCATTTCAAGCAGTATCTGTTATAAGCACTCGCTATGAGCTAGGCACTGCTTCTATCAATTAAGCCAAACCGTTAAGCTGGTGTAAAGTCATCAGTCCAAATGGCTGATGGGAGTTTCAGCTGGGATAAACCTAAGTCCATGAAGGGAAAATGACTACCTGAAGGAAACACAAGACAGCTTTCCTTCTCTAATGATTTATTTAGAGAAGTGACCACAATCCATTGACAGGAAAGACAATGCTGTCTGTAAACAGTCTTTAAAAATTATCAATTATTTAAATCCACTGAAGAGTCAATGAATATTTGTTGAGTGAATGAATGGGATCCCACAGATCTGGATTCAAATCCCAGTTCTGCACCACTACCATCTGTGTGATTTTGTGGAAGTTAATTAACTGGGTGAATCTCAGTTTCTTCATCTATAAGATGAGAATAATACTACTCTCATGGGGTATTATATGAGATAGAATATGTAAACCATTTAGCACATTTACTTGGATGCAAGCAGTTAGTATTCTTATGAACACAAGCTGTAGTTATTATTGCTATAATTATTAGGTTAGCTTGTTAGTTTACTATTAATATCAGCTACAAGATAAATATGTTCAAATCACCAACTGCCAAGGGAGTAATATGAATATTCCCAGCTGTTAGAGCCGAAAAGAGAAAACTATTTAAAAAAAGAAAAAAGAGGAATGTTGATTAACAATATTCTCAGTTTTCTGTATTTGTATCTAGAGATTTAATACGTTCCTAGGGTTTATCACGGTATCACAATTCCACTTCCACTCGCTTAAGCAAATGTAAATTGGAGAGTGGAAAGGAATTTTCTGATAAGTGCAGGAAGAACCACATTATAAAACTGAGTGTAGCCAAGACAACATTTCCACTCTAGACTCTGGCTTCCTTTTTTTCAATCACTTAGCAGGACTCTTTTGAATATCCAAACTCAGTATTTCAGTGGATCTTCAGAGCCAAGAAGCTTTCTGCAAAGGATTAAAGAAGTAGCAAAGTGTTAAGAATACAAAGTTAGTTCACTCGAAGAAAAAAACAACTGTGAAGCTGTGACAGTTGACCATTCTTGGGTAAAGAATAAAAAATAAAAAATACCACAAAATTTTAACAGGGAAAATATCAATGGACTGCTATGGTCAAATCACCGAAGCCCCATCAATTTACTTGTAGCTTCTCTTTGAATTGCAAATAGAAACAGGTGCTAAATGTCTTCCTTTGTCCTGTTAAAGAAGTCTGAAATTCTCAGGCTTTTCTATACTAAACAACACAACGTGAGCGGTGACAATTCTTGGCTCAAATTGAATCAATTTATTGTAATAATATAGCACAATAACTGCATTACATTCTTAAGTGATAGCTGCATTCTTTATTTTTTAGTTTAAAACAGGGAGGATGAAGGAGATACAGCAATTGTCCTGATAAGAAGACAAAAATCTATCTCCATTTTAAAGCGTTTAAAAAGCTAATTACGAATAAAATGCTCAGAGTTCTAGTGATTGGCTATTAATCTTTTTTTTTCCTCAACCATTTCCTCGAAGATCCATCTGCACTTCATTTATTTATTTCCACATAAAGACAGCTTATAATTCGCTTATCCCAAATTTGAAATACCGGTTTGTCTGTAAATACGGAAGCCTAGAAGAAGCCCCAGTAATTGGTGCTTTTAGCCGCCCACTTAATCTTACTTAAATTACCAGCATTCACAATGAGGAATGACCGAGAGGCTCAGGTTGAGTAACCACCAGGATGGCGAACGCAGGAGATGAGGTTAATAAAGATTATTGTCAGGAATCTGAACATTATTCCAAATCACGGTTACCACCGAGTCACAGATGAAGAGTTTTGCTAACTAGAAGCAAGGTGATGGCCAACTGCGGTAGTTAAGACATTATTGCTTCTGTAAACGCTAAACCCGAGTATAAAGTAGACGTGTAATCTTCAACTCCCTGAACACCCCAATTTGGCCACTAAAGATGCTGTTTTACATTTCCAAACATTTTCCCCTGTCACTACTTTTTATACTTCAGTTCTCAGGTTGTAAGTATTTGTTACTTGCAAAGCAGGCCCCTTTGAACACTGAATCACTGGAGGCATCTGTAACTCACTGCCAATGCCGCCTGCCAAACAAAAACTCCCTGCTGGTGACATGACCACCTAGTGACCTCTAAAAATGTTGTAACAATGTGAAAAATAGCTCCCTCTTGTAGGAAACAGCAATTTTTTAAATTAAACGTACATCGAACGTTCGCTTATATACAGATAAATGGTGTTCAGAGTCACCTTCTCTGTTTCCAATTTCAATCTTTTGAAACCCAGCCCAAACCTAAATAAATAAACGTTGATACTAAGAAGAAACTAAGAGCTCAAGAGCCTTGTGATTTTGCAAACAGCTTTTTTCCATTTTCGAAAATCTAAACTCTGGGCCAGACACAGAACAGGTAATGAAAAGGAACAGTCTTGGCAGTCCCTCTGTGGTTCTAAGCTGAAAAATACGTCAGGCAGAAATAAGTGGCTATAATTTGGCAGGCTTAATGTCTTTAAAAGTTTGCAGCTTGCTAGAGAAAAAAAAATTTTTTTAAACAGTTATAACGTTTACAAATTGAAACACAATCACTAAGCTAAAAAGCCACCTTGACATAATTTTCATTACCCTCATGCTTTTAAATATACTTTTATCATCTTCAAGTGTTTTTCCACCTACATAATAGTAGCACTGGTGGTTATTAAAACTGAGGGCACCAGGAGGTTTTTGATTCTAACGTGATGTTAGGCGACTGTAATACTGGTGAATTTTGTTTATGCCGTTTGACATCAAAATATTCAAGGCTAGTGTCAGTTTAAGAGGTGCAATGGAGCTTCCCATAGGTGCCCAATGGGACACAAGAAATGGGAAATTGGACTTGACAGTAAGTATTTTTGAGGCTGTGGATCACTGTTTTTCCAGTTAGCTTATCTTCCTAAATTTCAAAATTAAAAGTCTCAAAGCACCAGAGCTATGACATGTCAAAGGCTGTTTGACTTTAATGTGTCTATTGTTCATCCTGACAACTTCTCCTGATGAATTATTTCCAAACACTGGCCCGAGCCACGAAAAATCAAATCTGCTTGAAAACAAAGTGGCACCAGCAACTGTTTGTTTCCAAGCCGTGAAAATGCCTGGAAGATGACCCGTTTTAGAAAGAAAGGGTAGTCAGTCCTTTTGCCTCTGAATCTTTCTGACCTATCACCACACTCCACCCTCCCCCTACCAAGGCAAAGAAAACCATCTGAGTTCCCTCCCTCAAGGCAAATGTACCTACTCTTAACTCTGATTTTTTAAAATAATAAGATATAAAAAACAAGAAAATGCATGCCCAAATTCATGTTAAAATATGCTTTTACCTTGTCAAATTTTAGCTTAAAACCTACTTTGTTAATATGTGGATGTACCAAATTCAATATGTTCTTGGTGAAAGTGCTGCACACGGCACTAAAAACTATTTCCCTTAAAACTAAAGTGAATTTTGGCAATCAGAAAAAAATGTCAAATGATATTAGTGTTATAGCATGGTGAATTCCTACCGTTTCCAACCGAGGATGGCTTCTCCTTAATTTGTGACACTTTCCCCAACTTTAATTAACAGTTCTATAATATGTAAATTGTTCTGGAAAACTTATGGTCTACAAAAGAGCACTCATACTACTGAGCATAAAGCAAATTTGAATTTTTAAAGAAATCTGAGAGGTAGCAGGGGAACTGCCTTCCACCCTGACCTCTCTGTCTCAGGCTTTGTGGAAAGGCAGTTCATACTGGCAATATGATTTGACCAATGTTACATCCAAATTCATGCAAATTATAACTATGCATATAAAATCAGTATAATAAAATTATATTAGGGGGATCTATATGAAGTTTCCAGTCTCCAAATGACAATACCACTTTCAACCTAACAATAAAGTACCTTACTTTCTGCATCTATAAAATGAGTCTAATAATTATCTCACAAGACTGATATGAGGGGTCAATGGATATTGTATATAAAGGAGTTAACACAGTGCCTGGCACATGGTAATCATTCAGTAAATGAATGTAGTAGTAGGAAGAGAAATCATAATTCTATAAATATTGTTCATTTTGTACATTCTAAGTTTAGGCTACTACTGCTTATGTAAACACAAGCTGTTTATCAAATAGCTTACAATTTAAGAAATGTAAGTACTTTACTTACAATTTAAGAAATGTAATCAATTCTTAGTTAATATCAACTAAGTGTTCTCAGTAAGTATGATATCTTTAAAAGTCAATTTTATTTTAGGTTCAGGTAATACTTCTCTTTTGTAAAAGACAATTATATCAAATCAAGATAAATATCATATATACATACACACATTTATGTCTCTGAGTTCTTATTTTCTGTATTCAAATAACAATAGAGACCATTTTCTCATCAGGAGAGAATTACATTTGATCACTACAAGAGTGGCTGAAATATTAACACTTTTCTAATTTTCTGTCTATCCAATATTTCCCAGAAATTCCCCGTACTGTGTTAGGTGACTCCAGTAATCTGCTATTCTCCCCAAAACAAACATGGAGTGTTCTAAGTTCATGAAGAAGAGACAGAGTTCCATAGTTTAAGTTTCATCATGCAAAGGAACAGTATCACACTAAATTATCCACTTCTCCAAGATTAAGGGTCTGGAGTATACATCTGAGATAGTCTAGCACTCTGAAGTTAATTAAGCCAAATCATGTGAATTGGTTTCCTCAACTCCAAACTATGTACACCACAGGACCTCCACTCACACCCAGGAAGATCACAGAAACCTCTCCCTGCATCTTCTCATTTTCTGCTTTTCCTAGAAATCTGTCATTCTCACAACCACTTCTCTGGCTGGTAATCATGAAAGTTGAGAGGCCGACTAATGAGGAGGAGGGCTTCCTGCTGTCCTTCAGAGCCCTCCAGGGCCCCTACATGCACTTTAGGAATCTTTGGACTTGAAGATCCTTACCCCCATTATACAGCTTTCTGCATTAGATTTCTTTGTCTCCTAGGGTATTGCTAGCCTGCACATTGAGGGCTGGCATTCAGACAAGGTGGGTCATGTCTGTAGCCAAAAGAAATTCAGCTATTTAATGTAAGAAATTGTGGATATTGGATCTTTCCACTCTTCTTATTGTATGTTAAAAGCCAAACCAACTCCCTTGCAAAAAGCTCAAACTATATACTATTTTCCAAGAAGGTTACAGTGGGTTTATGTCAATGCAGGTGAATGGATCAAATATATTCTTCAGTAAGGTCTCCAACAACAAATAAGGCTTAAGCATATTAAAAGACAGTCCATTTTGGAAATTCAAAACACTTGGCTTGCCAAGGTAAGGGCTAACCACCAAATTCCACCAGATAAGGTGGTTTCTCTTTTTTCTTTTTAGATTATACGCTCTAATTCTTGAAATTTTTAGTTCTTTGCAGTGGAATTTCAATTTGGAATAAAATTTTACTCCCTAATAATTAAGCCAAACCTCAAAAGGAACTCTGCTTTATGACATTTCAGTCTCCCCCAGTTTACCTATCTGTGGAATTTCTCCTTTTGTACCAATCCAACAGAGCGTAAATTAAAGCAAATTGTGAGCAGTATCCTAAAGGAAATAAACCATCCCTGAGTTGCTGTATTGTTGTGCTATGTCTCCTTGTGATTTTGCAAATTACAATCATATTATAACCTTCAGAAACAGCTTTCAAAATATTTCATGCATACAAGGAGATGACTACTTCCACAGTTCACTTAAACCACTCAGGTCTTACTCCATCTTCTCAACATTAGCAAAGGAAGAAGGTTTCACCATTGACTCCTCCCCCTCCCTGGGAGTCTGACCAGCTGGGACATTTTAAGTCTCTTTCATTAAAAAAAGAAGGTTAAGGTCAAAATAAGTATGATAAACATGGTAGTTTCTATTCTCAATACTCAAGGACGAAAGACTAAACAACAAAAAAATGTAACATTAAAATTCACTAAATACATGATGAAGATTGTTGTTTCTTCCCTTGCAACATAATCATGGAGTTTTGAAAAACAGAAGATTTTACCTTTAGTAAATCTAGTCTTCTAAATGAATCCAGTAGTTAATTTTACAGCTGCACATTCCTTAAATTTATGTTTCCAATTATCTGAGTGACTGACACTTTTAAGTTTTACAGTTGATTTTGAAGAGCAGTGCACTTAAACTCACATGAAGAATATTTTTACACAAAGGAAAAAGTAATGAAATTGTACTTTAACGAGTTCATCTTTGTACTTCTGAAGTTTTAGCATTTTGGTTGAAGTTTCTTTAAAAGTTAGTAAATTCCAACGCTGTGACTTTTCATAATACAAACTTTGTTATTGGGTTTAACCTTTTTTCCTACAGTGTCAGCATCCCTCCCTGACATAGACCCCCTACCAAACAGTAGTCCAGTGTCAAGGTTATCACATGAAAAGAGACTGTAGGTTTCAGTCTCTCGTCCTTTTCCAATAGCTGAAAAAGGAAAATTCACAGCACTGACAGACTAACACGTTGACATCAGAGAGTCTGTGATATCAGAGGTAAATTAATGTGCTTCCCACTGCCCAAAGCCAAGGAGCAGACTGGATTCTTCAGAAACACATTCTGAAGCTGTTTTATCTCCCAATCACCTTCTTCCTTAAAGGTAATAGTCTACTGTCTGTAATGTAAGCAAATATCTCAGTTAGGTTGTAAAAAATTGATTAGGGGCACGCTGGAGACCCCAACCCAGTGGTGTTTTTAATAAAAGATTCATGGATCAGCTCTTTGATATTTGCCGCATATATATTGGAGCATAAATATTTACTTTTTTTTTTTACTTTCTTTTTAACTTTTACTCTTTTACTTAGCTCAGAAACACTTGAAATAGAATGAGTAGCAAAACTTAGTTACCAAATCTAGTTGTTATCCAATACATTATTATTAAAATATTTTCACAAATATGTTGGGGAGAAAAATGAGTGAACAATGATGCACAGTTACTACATGGCTTCACCACCAGAGGACTGGATCACAACTGTAGATAAAGTTGGGAAGACTGCCCTGAGGACATCCCTATTCAATGCTTGTTCATATCAAATCCGGCTTCCCACAGGGTGCCTCTGCTGTTCTGCATGGAGGTGATTCAGTGCCTGAAAATGTGCCGTATAAAAACAACCCTCCGATAAAATAATCCAGAAATAACGCTACAATTATTTGACACGTATAATAAGCATATGGAGTCAGTTAACCAAGGAATGAGATACAGCAAACGGTAGTGGTTCACAGGGTGCCTTGATTTGTTTCTGGAATAGGAGAGACTAAAGGGTGTGATATAAACCTGTGGGAAAGAACACTGATAAGCCACAAACCCTCCTCCCAAACAAGTAGGTAGGTCCGGGTGGATCAGAACATGCCAAGTGAGGAGACAGGTGTCTACCAACTTTAAGGTAGATGCTTTGAGGATCAACCGAGATAACACACTAACGCTGATTATGCAAATAAGAGAGGTGTTGCTGCTATTATTATCGGTGTTGTTCTTAATCCTGCTACTCCTATCGTCATCATCATCCTTATTGTTAACATAGCTCAGGTGTCAGCAAACTTTATCTGTAAAGGGCCAGATAGTAAATATTTTAGGCTTTACAGGTAGAGTTGCCAGATTCAGCAAATAAAAATACGAGAGTCCAGTTAAATTTGAATTTTAGATAAACAGTGAATACTTTTATTTTTAGTATAAGTATGTCCCAGGCAATACTTCGGGAACTGCTTATACTAAAAATTTATTCACTGTTTATCAGAGTTGTGAATTTAACTTAGGCTTCTTGTATTTTATCTGGGAACCCTATTTACAGGCCATGGGTTCTCTGTTGCAACTTCTTGACTCTGCTATTGTGGTGTGAAAGCAGCCATGACAATACATAAATAATGTCATGTGGCTGTGTTCTAATAAAGTTTTACTTACAAAAGCAGATGACAGATAATGGTAGGAGTTGGTCCATGGGAAATAGTTTCCTGGCCCACACCACAGCTCAAAATTAAGCCTACACTGAGTAAAATAACCAGATTTAATAAAAGGATGGACTATTCTAAACATTGAGAATGGAACTTTTTTTTTTCTCATTTGTATAAACAGTATAAAACCTTTGCCACTGCCTGGGTTCAATTTCCAGGTCCTCCCGTCTGCTACTTTGCCCAGGAAATGTTTCTTACATTACAATGTACCTGAGAACACAGTCATTGAAAACCAACATTTGACAGACATACATGTTCCAACATCGGATCAACTATAACAGATACACGAATGAGACCCTGTCCTCGCCATCAAAGATCTCCCACCCAGGTCATGAGAATCCATTTTTTTTTGAACAGTAGTACTAAAGGTAATCAATATTGTAAGCTAGGTGAGTCAAGCAATTTTTGACCAAGGTTGGTAGAAGAAACTGACTAAGGGACCTGAAAAGGTCTTGATGACAGATGACATGCACTCAGGTAGTTCACCTAAATGATAAATGAGGCAGAAAAATACAATCAAACTGGGATATTTATTCAAAGAAAAGGCTACGAAAGAGAAACAGTGAAGAGTGGTTGAGTATTTAAGTGATACTGGTGGGGGAGAGATCCCATTTATCCATATAGGTTCCAAGGGACGTGAATTCTTTCATGTAGCTTGAGATGACAGAACTAGAGTTCAGTTCAGTTCGATGTAACAATTCTGTACTGAACACGTACTAAGTAGGTCAGCCAGAACCTGGCCACATGTAGGTTACAGTCTAGCTGGGAAGATAGAGGTAAATACATAATTAAATAGGGCATCAGGAAAGGGACGGTTGAGGAAATGGCATTATCAAGGACTTCAGGAATCACCAGGATTTGGCCAGAAGAAAGAGGTGGGAGGCAGTCTGCAGGCAGGTGGGAAATCATTGGCAAATGTCAAAAGCGTAGAGACAACATGGCAGGTAGAAGGAACAATAAGAAGTTCAATGTGGCTAGAGAGTGGGGAGTTAGTAGAATTAACTCTCTCCCAGGAACGCTGATGAGACCGTAAAGGGTTTAAACTAATTAGTAGGTAGGTATTAATTTTACAGAGGTGGAATGTGGCTCAACTTAAGCATTGATGGAATGCTCTCCATCCACTGAATTCTCCAAGAAGGGGAAGAATGGCTATCTTGACAGAGCCTGTGGAGAGAATTCTGCTCTAGGCAGGACATTGCATTCATGATGAAGACGTGTGGGCTGTGTCCGGCATTAAACACACTCAGATTCAGGGATGGACTCCACCTCTTACCAGCTGGGTGACCCTGGGCTTCAGTTCTGCCATCTTGAAGGGAGGATAATTTTATTGTCCTTGCAGGGTTATTGTGAAATTTTAAAACGATGGCTATCCAGTACCAAGCATAACTGGCTGGCACATACAAGTATTCAGCAAGTAGTATAGGTATAGACTTCCCAACTTTAAACTATGGACATTTTCCAAACAACCAGAAATGGAGAGGAGAATAGTATAATAAACACCCACAAGCCCATCACCAAGACTTAATAGATGCGCCATATTTTCTCATCTTTTATTTCTGAAATATTTTAAAGTGAGTTGGACATGACATTTCACCCCTAAATACGTTGGTATATGTTTCTAAAAAATAAGAGCCTTTTCCTATATAACAACACCTAATAAAATAAAGAATAATATTATAGATATTTTAAGCCTCTCTCTTTTTTAAAAAAAATGTTGGATTTTCATGATACAGTTCTATGAGCATTATTTTAGTGCATTCACTAATTCAAACATGCAGACCTATCCCTTTTAATCTTTTAAGGTCCCCAAAACAAGTTCCCAAATACTAACATTCTCAATATTACTTTCATTCACTGTTTCCCTTACCATCTTTAGTTCAGAAAAAAAAATTGCAGTTCTTACTTTGGAGCCCTGCAATGTTCTCCAGAAAGTGTTTACCTCTCTGAAGACAGACAGTTTTAACTGAAATTATGTCTCTGCAACAGTCATGACAGATTATTAAGCGCATTTGTAATTAGGGCCCCATTTCCAGCAATTTCTTTTCCTTCTCAGGTGAACACAGACCACTCCTTCTTCTTATCTCCACTACTGCCTGTAAGAGGACTGACTTCTGTTGCATCTGCTGTGACATTTGCATTGTGTTTACTTTTTAATGGCTTCTTTTCACCTGGACTGTATACATAGGGCCTGTGTTCATCAGTCTGCAGTACTTCATCCAGAGCCTGGCAGATGTTAAACCCACAGTAACTGCTGGCTAAAGGACTACATGAATGAATAAGACGCCTTACAGCTCTGATCATGCTGTCATTTTGTTTGTCAAACATTCCTTTCCTAGACGGGACAAAAGCAAAGTTCTGCTTAGATCATATGATCCTAAAGTCTGAATTAACAGATTCTAAACTGAGATTTTCCGATAGTTTCCTAGGCATTCCTAAGACATTTTGGCAATCACTGAATAAATCCTCACTTATATTTATTCACATATCTCCCAAGGATTCATTTACAGACCAACTAACACCCAGTAAAATCTAGAGGTCTAAGAATAAAGATGGGGACCTCCTTTCTCCTTTCCCCTTTCCCTTAAATGAGGGAAGCATTTTTCCACTGTGTGTAGCTGAATGTGACTACGGCCAACAGAACACAAGCCAGACAGGCCCATTTTTGGTGGGGCTTTTCTTCTTTTTGGCAACACGTAAGGTTAGAATACGGCTGCCAAATTCTAGAGCCCTTCAACTCTGTGCCAAACTGTCAATTTCAAGAATTACCTATCAGAATAATTTCTAGGAGACCGGTTTTAATCCAACTCAATATAGCTTCTTAGAAGTTGTCAACATACTACTGGTTCTTCCAATGGTCATAAAAGTAAGTCATAATCAAGTCTCCTCACAAGTCTACATGATCTCTTTCCTTTTTTTTTTTTTTGACTGAATGAAGCTGAAATTCCTAAGGTAGAGAATTCAAACCAGGGCACATACGTGACTGTAGTATCTTCATAAATCAAATTATGCAAAACACATGCAATTACCAGAATTACCTGCTTGAATAAAGGAGACTTTTTTTTCTCCCAAGACACAAGAACAATCTGAAATCTACTTTTCTTGGCAGATTAAGTTGCTCATCCATCTCTAGCCATTGGTACTTGTTCAAACTGGTGTAATGGTTCTGCAAAGGCTGATCCTAAAGGGTCCCCAAATTCATATTTAATCTAGAGATAAATGCAGCAATCAATCTTTCCTAGGGTCTAAGAGAGCCATTGTATTCCACTCCATGACGTAGCACTTGCAACTATTGTTATGGCTTTCTGCCCTAATGCCTCAAAATGAACATTTTTAGACAATCTAAACTGGCAGAGACATCCTCAACAGAGGGAATGAGCATCAGGGAGTGGGTTGTTACTTGAGATTTTTTTCCCCGAGGTTTAGGGAGTAGCTGTCACTGGAGCTATGACATCATGCAGACAGTATATTAATGCAAAACACTGCAAAGCCTGCTTTAAAAGGGGATGGCAAACTAGCTGGAAAGCCTGGGTAAATCTTGCCCGCATCGCATCTGTAGAGCTGCTATTCCTTGCCTGCTTAGGTGAGTTTGGTTTTAGTTCATTTTGCTGAATTATGAAGTGACCCCATCGCCTCTGTTTTACTTTTCATTAATCTCAGAGAAAAACAGTTTTTAATAGAATGAGTGTGAGATGGCAGTAGAGTTGGATGTGGATTTTGAACGAGCTGGCTCCAGGCCAGACTCCAAACTCGGGGAGGAATCTGTTAAGCCACTCAAAGCCCACACAGGGTGTGCCCAGGTCCCGCATCCCGGAACACCAAGGGAACTGTGAGAATCTACTTCCAAGGCCTGCCGGGAGGAGAGGCTGATTTCAAAGTCCAGACCATACACAGCAGCACTAAATCCCAGCAGATAATCAAGATTATTGCTGTCTCCCAGGGCTGGTAACAGGAAACTACAGATTTGGGGAAGGGGCATCTGCTCCACTGGAAGGTTCGAACATGCCTCCTGGCTCTCTCCACAAGGAAAGGGAACAAAGACCCAAACAAAATACAAGGGGAATGGACAAAGGAGTGTTCGGGGGGCTGATTTTAATAGAATCAAGTAACAGTACGGGAGCTCTCCCTGTTCAGCCTTGGAAATGACCTAAAGAGGCCAAGCAGGGTTGGCATTTCAAGTGGATATGGAGGGAAGCAGACTGGGCTCATCCCAGAAACAATGAGAAGGAAGGGGCATGGGCCGAGCTTGGGGGACAGGCTGAGAACCCACAAGGGAGAGTATCTTGGAAGGCAGTGCTCACCCTCTGGCACAGGCTGGGAAGGGTTGATGATCCTCTTAGAGACCGTGGGCACACTGGGCATTGGTTATGTACAGAACTCCGGGACTATCACCCACAACTCATCTTCTCAGAAAGCCCAACATCTGGGGAGAGAGAGCTGCCAAAAAGCACACTATATTCCTTTTTGCCTTCCCACCTCCACTTCCTGGAACAGGAGTCGTGAGTGTGGGCCACCCGCCTGATCCCCCACATTGTAGCCTCCTCCTCCTATCGCGTCCTTCCTGTCACCTACGTACCCCAGGTCATATCATCTTGAGGTTTAGAAAGGCTTCATTTGTTCCCTCATTCATTCAGACAGTGCGTATTTATTGCGCACCTACTGTGTGCCAGGCCCTGTACTGGGAATCGGGGATAAAATGGTGAGCAAAAGTAGGCAAAGGTCCTGCTGCATTCATGGAGTTATTATGACTTAATGGGTGGAAGGGGGGCAATGACAAGTGGGGAAGCGTTAATTAAGTCATACAGATAAAATGTAAACTTTGAAGCTCCAGTGGCATAATCAATTAGCGCACAGTACTTACAAAATGTAAATTGCTCAGAGGGCTTTGGTTTCTTGCCAGGGGTGCCAGATTCCAAGTCATTGGCACCTTCTTCCATTGCTAACGTATCTGCCTGCTCCAAAGTGGCTGGTTCCAGGGGCTGTCAAAGACCCCAGAGGCTTCAGCAAGGCAGCCTATTCAATTTTCACTGACTGTCCTAACTGCAGCCTCATTGCCTTCAGGTGCAAGTGCGAGGGAAGTAAAACACAAAACTTCCTGTTTGACAGATGTCCAGCTCCACTCAGAGTCACTCCTCCTCTCTCAGCCCAGATTTCCTTACGATGCTTGAATTCCCAGGACTCTAATGCAGGAGTCCTTCATGCATTAGACCTCTAAGGAACCTGCCTAATCAGACATGCCCAGATACATGAAGACTCAGCCTAAAGCAGGGATGGCAAATAGACTTGCTCTGATCTATGGGTGATGCCCTCCAGGAGTATTAAGGTTGAAAAGGGTTTTGAGGCTGAACAAGAAACTATTGCTTTGAGTAATCAGTGATGTCTGCTATAGACATGAAAATGCAATATCTTGTATGACACTCAAGCAACGAACACCCTCAATGCTCCTTCAATGAATATTTGAGTACCTACTATGTACCAGATGTAGCAGGATGTGAAGAAGGCTGCCAGCCTCTTCACACATTCATTCATTCATTCATTCAACAACTAGTTGATGATCACCAACTCTGTAATAGGCACTGTGCTTGGTGCTGGGGATACAGTGGTGAACACAAAGGACTAGATTCTACCTTCCTGAAATTCAAAGACTGTAAAAGAGAAGAACAATAAACAAGTAAACAAATAAATATAACTTCAGATAAAGAAAAGTGATAGAGTTAGAGGAGAGAAGGCAGACTGTAACTAGGCTAGCCTCTGTGAAGGAGACATTTGAACTGTGCTCCAGAAGGGGAGATGGGGTCACGCATGGGCAGTTTAGAGGGAAAAGCATACTTGGTAGGAGGAACAGTAAGTATAAAATCTCTGAGGCGAGAGGTGGATGATACCAGATGGATTTGGGGAGGTAGGCAGTGGACGGGAACAGGCTGCATATCCTAGTATGGGGTTGGAATTTTACTGTATTTTTATGTTTTAGTTTTATTTAATTATATAAATACAGAGATATGCATCTGAAGATGTAGTGCAGCAAACAGACACGATCTAACTTGCGCATTGAGATCACTCCTGTGCCTATTGTGAGGCTGGATTGTAGAGCTGGGGTAAAAGGAGGACCATGGTTTCTGGGTCTATAAAATGGGGGTGTTGGACTACATGGGCTGTAAAGTCCCTTTGGCTCTGAAACGCTAACATCCGTGATGCACCAGGCTGAGCTCTAGGGCCACAGTGAGCCTGTCTGCCTTGTTCACTGTTATCCTCCTTGGAGCCCTGCCCAGGGCCAGGCACACAGTAAATATTATACTAAATTAACGTCTGCTCTCTATATACATAAGACCTGTCCTCCTGCCATTTAAGAAGTCTGCCTTTCTGTACCTAAGAGCTCACCATCACTGTTGATGAGGTGAAGTCATTCAACATGTATTCAGAGGTGGGCTGGGGGCTAATAGCCAATCCAGCCTGGGCTAGGAGCTCTGAGGCACACCAGGCTATCCTCTAATAGTTTATACCCCTTCCTGCTGATCCTATGCCTGAACACATTTTAGGGGTGAGACCGCAGAGTCTCTGCCTGGGGGGGTGGGAGGTGGAGAAGGCCATACAGGCAGAGGGAATGGCAGGAACAAAGGTCTGCAGGTGGAAATTACAGGATATTGTTAGACAGTGCTGGAGAGTCCAGCCTTCAGTGCCCAGAGGATAAAACACTACAAATGTTTGTTTGAAGGTTATGAAATTGTCATTTTTCAGATTAAAAAAACAGCTGAGTATCAGCAATTTCATTCAGTTCAACCTAATATATAGGGGCCAAATTATGGAAGGCCTAAGTATCATGTTAAGGGATTGGGTATTCACCCCCCAAGCCACAGCGTCATACTTGGTTGTAAGGAAATCTGTATACATTCTGATCTGGATTTTAGAAGATAACTGGGAACAGCTGAACAAAACTCTGGACAGGGGAGTAAATGGAAGGCAGAGGATCAGGCAGAAGGTTTTTGCAGTAGATTATTTTACCACTCCCAATTATTTGCTTCCTACTTCGCTGTAAGAGCAGTCAATATCCCCTCCCGCTGCCAGGTGATGTGCCCGGCCTTCTGTAGGAAGAGTATGCTGCCCCTGCCCACTATCCAGCTTGGCCTTATGATCGCTTTTGGCCAATAAGAGGCTAGGTAATTGACACATGCCAGCTCCAAGAAGAAACTCTAAGAGCCATCTTGTGCTCCCTCCAACTCTTTTCTCTCTGTCACGAGAATGGTATGTCCGAGACAGGGGCTGCTACTTCATCCTGGATCCTCAAGTGAAGATGACAGTAGAGCACAGCCCCCAGTGACTGATGACTGCCGTGCAACCTCTGAGGTGTGGGGGTCACTTGTTATACTGCAGAGCTGACTACTGTAGCTTGTAAACAGGCAGCCTTCAGGCCATACCCGACTCATAGGAACATTTTATTTGATGTGCATGGAATTTTAAAAGTTTTTTCTTTTTAATTAGTTGCTATTATGTAAAACTCCCAATGTGGTGCTTTCTTTAACAACTGGAAGAATTAGTAATACCAAGGTTGTGTTCCTGCATGGCAGAAATCACTTAGAACTGAGTAGGACCTGCCCCCTCCAATGTGGAAGATGCTCTCCAGTCCTCACTATTCCTTAGTGTCTCTTCAACTGTTTGTCACATTTATCACAACTGGCAAACTGTTGTTTTTGTTATACCCAGCCCAAAATGGATTACTCAGATTATAAATTGTCTTGATTATTTGTCTTAAAGATAAAATGAAGAATGACACGAGCAACACCCACCCTGCTAGGTACTTTCCCTGCATTATTGTCTCACTGACTGTTCATGTCAACTCTATTGTACAGATGGGGAAAACGAAGCTTGGAAAAGCTAACAGCTGCTCAGAGTTAGACAATCAGTAAAAAGTGAGGCTAGGACTTGAACCCAGATCTGTCAGCCTCCAAACTCCATGCTCTAATCCTCCCTTATTACTTGTTCCTAATAGAAAAATTAGAAGATGAAAATAAGTGGAAAGAATGACAGAAAAAACACTCACAACCAACTAGGACATGACGATACGGTTCTTTCTAAAGTCTGGTATGTGTGTGCTTCCTTTTCACTTAACAACCTTTCATACAATCTAAATATGCCTTTGTTTTCCTCAGTAATTTCACTTGCTGTGGCATCCTTATCCCGAGCTTTTGTATTATATGGGAAGGCTACAGGAATGGCTTCCCTCAGGAGTAATCAGGAGTAAATTAAAGCAATAGATTAGTTGGGATGATTTAATTATCAGCTCCTGCCACAGAGCCGCGCTCTGGGCCTGTCTGCTGATGTCCCTGAATACAAGACCTTTCTTTCTCCCCAGGCCTCCATCTTCACTGCCACCTGCACGTTGAGGCCCAGGCTCTCCTAGGCTGGCTAACTGTGTAGGCACAGAGCCCGGGCCACCTAATCGAGTTGGGCTTCCAGTTAACCGCCGCCCTCTCCTGGGACCCCGTGGGGACAGCAACAACTCTCAGTCCCACTGAGCTGAGATGACGCTGTTAACCCTGCACATCTGATGGGACCGTACCTTCTGCAATTCCCACCTTGCTCCATAACATGCCTGACGAGGCAGGTTCTCCACCTGCTGTGGGAATTCACCTTTGAGCGGAGCACCAAGCGTGCTGGTAGTTACTGTTTCATCAGAAGTCCCAACTGCGTTGGTCTTTTGCTCTTATCCAGTGGCGAGCCTCACTAATAGCCACGCACTTTGGAGGGTGAAATAAGACATCAGCAACCCAAGAGCACCTCAGAAAGGCTCTGGTCTTCAAAGCCTCACATCTGTGGGCTTCTCCACCCACCAGAGGGGTGGTTGTGCATATTAGATAGGAAAGTCCACGCCCCAAAGTTCAGCATGATGCTCCTGGTGTGCTACCAACAGTCAATATTCTTGGAGCTGCCATTTATTTTTATTACTGAAAAGACTATTTAAGGTGATTTCCCTTCCTTTCCCTCCCCTCTGCATTTTCACTCATCACAACTGAGCCCAGCCTACTGGAATGATAAAATCTGCCAAGAAGGAGGAAGCCCCTTAACCCACAAGCAGCTCCTGCTAGAGTCACCCTCATTTCAGCTCAGGGCAGCTCTGTTTTCCCGTTGCTCTGACCCAAAACACGCCCCCCACCCCCCGACTCTCTCCTGTCCCACATCTGATCCTTCAGCATTTCCAGTTGGCTCTACCTTCAAAACAGATCCAGAAGTGGACCAGCGGAACCACCCTGCTGCCACCACCTAGTCTGGCTCACCATCGTACACTGCCTGGATTTCTGTGATGGCCTCCCAGCTGGTCCCCCTGCTTCTGCCCTTACCCCTGCAGCCTTCGCTCAACACAGGCATCATGCTGAAATGCTACATCGGAGCAAGTCATTCCTCTGCTCAGAAACTTCCCACACGGCTCCCCATTTTACTCAGTCAAGACAAAGGCATCCTAATGGCACCAGCCCTACATGACCCGGCTCCTAATTACTTTTCTAACGTAATTTCTACTCTCCTTTACCCACTTACTCTATTCTTACTACACAGGCCTCTTTGCTGGTCCCACCTTAGGGCCTTTGCATTTGTTGTTCCTTCTGCCTGGAATGCTCTTCCTCCCAGATATGCATTTGGCTGGCTCCCTTACTCTCTTCAACCTTTGTTCCAACCTCACCTTCTCTGTGAGGGCTTTCCTTAACTGAAAGTCCCTAACTGCAACATTCCATATACCCCTTTTTTAAGTTTTTTCTCCTTAGTGCTTATCACCATCAAAATATCATATGCTAAGCTGAAACTTAACAAAATTGCCAACTTTTAAATTTTTTGACCTGTGAAACTGACAATGTCATATGGGTCAACCTAATACTTATCTTACTTATCTTGTTGATTGTTTTTCTCCCTCTAGAACATCAGCTCCATAAGAGTGGGGATGTTGGTTGTGTTCACTGCATTTCCAGCACCTATAACAGTGCTCGGCACAAAGTATGTCCCAGTCAATAGTCATTCAATGAACAAAGATGGTGGCTTGGTGCTTCAGTTTCAGTTAAAAATGAAAAAAAAAAAAAAAAATCAAACTGCTGACAGGTGTTCCTGGGAAAGGCAATTTTGGTTAAAGTATCCTGAAAGTGCAGTGGGAAAAGCTTTAAGTGTATTTTTCGGTTCACTAAACACCCAGAATATACTGAAAGGAACAGAGATTACAGAGGGAAAGGAGGCTGCCTTTGTATATATATTTATCCAATTTGAGATTCTTGTCATTTTATTCTCCTCTTCCCCAAATTTGGGCTGCTACTCCTGCCTGATGCCCAAAGGACTCTAACCAGAAGTCCCATAATCATAATCTTTTTAAAAAAAACATCCTTCTGGCTGCCCTGCTTAAGTTCAAAGCAGCAATTAACCCCACAGTCTTTGAGACATGGCACACCCTCATTTAACACACAGTTTTAATATGATACTTTCAGTCTCGAACAGGGCTGGGTGAAACATGGTCCTTACTATAGGGAAAGGGAAGACAATGGGACATAACCGCAATGCTCCCAGTAGTCCAAGAACCACCTAGCTGGCTGGGAGAAGCACCCGCAGGATCTCATGCAGGGAGGCCTTATGTCAACACTGGTTCTTCTAGCAAGTTAATATGAATTCCACAGCCCAAGTTCAGAGCCGAGCACTCATTTAGACACTGGGAAAGTGAAATTCCCTGAGCTGTGGCCTGGAGCAGGATGACAAAGCGCTCAGGGACTCCCAGACTCCATGGTCTTTTGTCAGTTTTATGGTGCTGCGGTACACCCGGCCCCACCTCGGCTCTCCTGTTGGCAGGTTGGGCTCTCCCGGTCCTGCTCCAGTGGTTTCCCGCAGACTCGGTTCACACGTGGTGACACTGGTCCTCACTCTGCAGGTTTGGTTTTACAAGGCCAGGTCTTTGGAGGTGCTCATCCACCTACACACTCTGCCTTGAGCCTTGAGGCTGGGTCGCTGCCACCAGGTAAACAGCATGGTCTGGCCCAGCCAGGGGGAACATGATATTCTTTTCCAGTCAATTTGCTTTATTTTCCATTTAAAAAGAAAGACCTTCATTAAAATATCCATTAATATTAACTAATTACTAATATTTATTTTAACATGGTTAAGAGAATGGTGTGTTTTACAAGTTTTAGAGACATTAAAACACAAGCCCAATTTGGTTCTTGCCTCATTAAATTTTAAATTGTTATAGGTCACTGCTTACACCAACACTAATTCTAACTCCCTGGTCTAACAAGAGAAAAATTTTAATTCAGTGGACATTTGAGAAGAGTCAGCATCCTTATGGGGGCCTTTATACAGCTAACACAGGAGCCTGGCATGCCTCAGAAGTCCCCACATGTGTCATCCTGCCTTTCACCTCGTTACTCAGCTTCCAATCTACCAAACTTCAGGGGAAAAAAACTTCTTTGTCTTTAATTTACTATTTTATCCCTTCCCCTCTGTTTCCTTCCTTCCTCCTTCTCCCTGATGAATAAAGGTGTGTGTGTGCGAGAGAGAGAAAGAGTGAGAGAGAGAGAGAGAAGATAACGAATAAGTGCGAGCGGATGAGACAGAGAGTAGAGGTAATAAGAATGCCCTCCCCAAGCTTGACCAGAAAAATCGGATCAGAAAAATACTTTCCCTTCCCAACCTTCTGATAGTCACAGTAGCAGACAAGTTACGAGCTCAAACCTGCTCTTCTCTGCCAGTCTCTGCCAGTTTCCAGAGAATATGATTTGTTCTGTGTGAGGTTTGTTCAGGGGAAGTCTGTGTGTCAGTATAATTTGCATAATCCATTTTCCTTTCAATTTTAAAGGAAAGAAGGACAATGAGCCTGTGTGCCAGAGGAGAAAAAGGATGAGAAAGGCAGTCTGGTGGTGGTCCCCCAGCGCAGCCTCACTGAGCTAGGACTAAGCCTCCTTCCATCCTGAGACCAGGCTAGAGGGTTCCCTGGCCTAGGCCACTGCTCTGAGGGCCTGCATATCAAAACACCCACATGGAATTCCTTTTTCTTTTCTGGCTCTTAAGAAAGTTGTTGCTATTACTGTTGTTGTTGAAAGTTTAGTAACTGACCAAGCGAACTAGAATTACAAAGAAGAACACATCAGCCAAACTGAGCCTCAGTTTGCCCTCTTGTCCTGGGCCCTGTAAAAGTCAGAAGCAGGCCTGTCTGTGCCCCATAGAGAGAGGATAAGCATGGAAATTGAAAGAGAGGTTCTCATGGAGAAGACTAAGGAATAAGAACATACTGATGATTTAATTCTTCAGACACAAAATGTGACTAAGGGTGGAACAGACGTAAGTGAGACAGTGATGGAGTAGAGAAGCCACTGAGTGCATATGGTGGGACTACAGAGGAGATGGTCCAGAGATTTATGAGTAACATCAACGGGGGGCTCTCGAAACCAGAGGAACCTAGGAGCAGAGGGGAAAATCGCTACACAGAGAAATGGCATGAGTCTCTGATGTACATCCTAGAAGGACACGAAGAGCCAGTTAAGGGACAAGTTGTGGGCTAGCCAGACATGGCTTTGAATACTGGCTCCAGAGCTTTCTAGAGATTATAAGCTGAAGCTGGTAACTGCGGAGGTTTGACCTAGACTTCTCTAATCCTTGGGTTCCTTATAACTGGCACCATCCCATAGAGTTGCTGGGAGAAGAAAAGAGAAAGCACATACAGAATAATAGCACAGAACCTGACACACAGCAAATACATACAAATATTAGGCATTTGCACTATGGTTAGAATTACCATCAGTATTAGTTTCAGTATTAGTATTAATAGTAGTTGTTCTGTTTAACGTGATTCCATTTGGCTGGTGGATTTTGAAGAAACACTGTGGATAACTGTAACTCCTCAGACCCATCTTTTCTGTGACTCTCGCTTACAAGGCCCAAGTGTCTCCCTCCTTGTCCCCCTCTCCCCTCAAGGACATTTGAAAACACATTTAAAAAAAAAAAATAGCAATATACAGCATCTCAAAAAGTAACATGTCATTTCTCCCCAAGAACAAATGACTCTGCCAGGCAGAAGCACTTGGCACCCTGTGCTTCACGCTTGGTGCTGATGGGCCAGTGCCAGGGGCGTGGGGCTTCAGGTGGCATCTGAAGACCCACACATCACCAGGTTCTGGGGCAACACCCTGCTGGAAGGCAGGACTGTACCCACCTAGAGCAGGAAACAGTTGCAGCTCTGTTACAGTAAAAATGAAATTTACATTTTAGCTACAGACAGGGCTAAAGATGGTCCTTAGCCCACACCCAAGGACACCCTCCAGGCCACCTCTGGAAGGAAGTCTGGCAACAAAAGCAGACACGAAGATACGCTAGCAGGACAGCAGAAGGAGACGTGAGGCTTTGTTGTAATCTGAACTTATTTATGGACGACCTCCAGCTCCACTGGAAATGTTGCTCATTACCCAGAAAGCCAAATTTGTGCAAGTTAATTTACAACTCGAAGACGTAATGTTATGGAGTAATCTAGACTTTGATTTATAGTAAATTTCCTACTGGCATGAATTTTTATACACCGGGCTTTAGCTGATCTCTCTGACAAATAATGCTCAGCAATTATACACTATCAGGCAAACACGCTGTAACATACACTTTTACCCTTAATCCTGTATATAAATTTTACTTTTTATACTTGTGTGGTTCTCTTCCACATGTGAATTTTAGAATACTGTGCCCATTTACTATACTGTTTATCATGGTGAAATGTGACATAATTGTCTATTTCCTATATGAGGCAATTATTTTAAAAATCATGTTTGTGGTGTTGCTTCATGTTTCTTAAAAGAAACAAAACTTTCATGGCACAGGATATTTCCTTGATGATGTTTCACATCTGATTAAGTAAGTTTATTAACGCTCACTGATGGTCAACATGATCCTTCTTCAATGGAATAAATCCAAATACCCCTGGGGGGAAAATATTTTTAATTTTTCAAAACAGAGATTTGTTACACTAGAACCCGTGTGTGTGTATGTATATGCATATACTGATGCATAACTAAAAGAATACCTGTGGGCATGAATATATGTACATGAATATATGTGCGGGTGTTCCTTAAATCCTAGGAGGGCTACTGATAGTGATAATTGTGGCGAAAACCAGGTCCTCTAGAAATATGGTTTGGGTAAGCATGGCTGTTTCTAAGACTCTATTTTTGGCACTTTTCCTCCCCATTCAAAGTGGTATCGTAAGGAGGAGGGAACAAAGAAGGATGAAGGGGAGGCTGAGGGGGAGTATTTATGGGCAGGACGATGTTTTCACGTCCCTTGCTAGTCATAATGCCCAGTTATTTCATTTTTCAATTTTTATTTTCAAAATCTTAGCATTGGGAGGACTTTTCAAAAGACATGAAATACAGACATTGTAAAAGAAGACTGAGATTCATATACAGTAAGTCCCCTACATACGAACCTTCAAGTTGCGAGCTTTCAAAGATGCAAACGTGCGTTCGCGTGTCCAGTCATGTAAGTTAGTTCATGTCTGGCGTACATTGTCACATGTGTGCATCCTCTACAAGTGGTTGTGCTTTTGTGTACTTTACTGTACAGTACTGTAGAGCGTACCGTAGTACACTATCTTTATTTCAAGCCCAGGATGTCTGAAAGCAAGTGTAAAAGCAGCAGTCATGTAGCTGGTACTGCTAAGAAGCACCAAGCAGTAACAATGGAAACAAAAGTGAAAATAACTGAGAGAGTGGAGCGAGGCAAAAAGATGGTAGTAAAGAACAAGGACAAGATCATGAACATGTGAAGTCTGCTGTGCCGATGATGTCAACAATAATATCGAAGAAGCGTGGAAAAGTGATGGAGGAGATGCAGAAAATTCTCAGTGTGTGGATGCAGGATCAGCATCAGCGTGGAGTCCCGCTCAGCTTAATGCTGATTCAAGAGAAAGCTAAGAGCCTTTAGGAAGACCCAGAGAAGAAACACAGCCAAGAATCAGAGGGTGCATCTCTTAATGCCAGCCATGGCTGGTTTCATCCGTTCGAGGCAACATAAAAGTAAGTGGCGAGGCAGTGAGTACAGATACGGTAGCTGCCTGGGAATATTCTGAAATGCTTCAAGAAATTATTGATGAAGGTGCGTATTTATCCGAGCGGCTTTTTAATGTGGGTGAGACAGGACTGTACTGGAAGAGGATGCCAGACCGAAGTTACATCAGTAAAGAGGAAAAGTTGATGCCAGGCTATAGGCTAATAAAGCAACAAAGGATAGGCTAACTCTGCTGTTTGGTGGCAATGTTTCTGGCGATATGAAACTGAAGCCTCTCTTAGTTTATCATTCAGAGAACCCAAGAGCCCTTAAAAACATAGCTAAGGGCTCTCTTCCTGTTGTGTGGAAGAGTAATCCCAAAGCCTGGGTTACACAGGTCATTTTCCAGGACTGGTTTTTCCACCACTTTATCCCAGAGGTAGAGAAACATTGCTTGGAGAAGGACATCCCATTTCACGTTTTTCTGCTGCTCGATAGTGCTCTGGGCCACCCCCCATTCATGGATGACTTTCATCTCAACTTCAAAATAGTGCATCCGCCACCAAATACTACATCGCTCATCCAACCTATGGACCAGGGAGTTATACCGACTTTCAAGAAATATTATTTACGTCACACTTTTTATCAGAGAGTAAAGGCAAGTGACAAATCAGGAACAACCTTGCAACAATTTTGGAAGGACTGTAACACCTACGAGGCTATAAAAAACACTGACTTTGTTTGGCGTGAGGTTATGACCATCACCATGAATGAATTTGGAAGAAACTTTGCCTGCAGTTTGTCCATGATTTTCATGGATTTGAGAAGGTGGATGAGGAATACAAAGAGGTCTCCAGCAACACAGTGACCCTCAGAGAGAAGCTGGAGCTAGATCTGCAAGAGGACAACTTCATCAAACTCCTTGCTGTGCAACACGCGGAGGTTACTAATGAACACCTGATGGGACTGGAGGCCCAGAGAAAGGACGAACAGAGATAAGAGGAAGAACAAATAACTGAAGAACCAAAGAGATTCACGATGCAGGAAATGGCAAGGGGATTTTCTTTATGTGTGGAGGCACTGTTAGTTTTGGAGGCAAAGGACCCCAATGTACAACAGTACATGAAGGTTGCAGCAGCCGTTCAGAATGCAATCCAGTGCTACTCGTGTCATCTATGAGAAAAAAAGAGCTACTACCCAGACATCACTGGATCGTCTTTTCAAGAGGGTAGATAGAAAAAAATCCAGCAAGGAACCAGAACCTCTGCCATCCACGTCAGGCATGAGTGAAATTGCAGCTTGCCTTCCATCTCCTATTGCTGACAATCCTTCAGCTCGACCATCTCCCACCTCCTCTCCCTCCTCCAGTCAGTAACTCTTCTTGCCTGTTCACTCGATGCCAGCACCTATATGCCAGCTGTTGTACTGTACCACTGTACTTTTGAAGGTACTGTACTGTAAGATTAAAAATGTTTTCTTCGTTTTTTTTAAACATTTATTTATTTATTTATTTTGGCTGCACTGGGTCTTCATTGCGGCGCATGGGCTCTAGAGTGCATGGGCTCAGTAGTTGCAGCGCACAGGCTTAGTTGCAGTATGTGGGATCTTAGTTCCCCCACCAGGGACTGAACCCGGACCCCTGCATTGGGAGTGTGGAGTCTTTACCACTGGACCACCAGGGAAGTCCCCTGTTTGTTTTCTATGTATTATTTGTGTGAAAAGTATTATAAATCTATTACACTACAGTACTATATAGCCGATTGTGTTAGTTGGGTACCTAGGCTAACTTTCCTGGACTTATGAACAAATTGGACTTACGAACAGGCTCTCAGAACAGAACTCGTCCATATGTAGGGGACTTACTGTAATTATAGAAGTTCTATGGGGCAAAAAACAATCAACCACCACAACAAGCCAAAATAAAAAATAGCAAAAGACCTCACATAAGCAAAGGTATAAGATAAATGACAATTAGGTAAGCACATTTCGGATAAAGAATCTGCACATTCTTTGACACATTAATAAGAAAAAGATCCACTAGCCCAACAGAAATATGGACAAATGATATGAATAGGCAAATCACGAGAGACACACGTAAATGACCAATCAATGAAAGGATGTTCACACACAAAAATATTAGGAAAACAAAAAGTAAAACAACAAAACCCCTCTTTCTGGGGCTGTCTAATCAAAAAAAACCAAAAAGGACAGCAGGAGAATTCAAACAAATAATTACAAAATGACCAAAAGGCAAGATAATATAATAGACAAAGAAAAGATCATAATGAGGACAACAGATCTCTATGTAGATGAAATGGATAATACTTTGCGAAAATAAAAATAATAAAATTCACTGGGAAAAGAAAGATAATATCCCCAAAATCATGAAATAAATGGAATATGTTGCAAAATAATTATCTCCAAAAATGGCCCTGGGTTTGGGTCCCTTGACAGAGAGAGTACTTTCAAGAACAGATCAATTTTTTTTTGTCTGCTTAAAGAGTTTTGGAAATATAGACTGCTTCACAATTTAATCTTCAAAGCTGCCATGGCTTAGATACATAAAAGAAGAAATTATAGGCTAATTCCACTTATGATTATGATATAAAAACCGTAAGTCATAACACTTGCAAAGAAAACCCAGTAACATATTAAAAGAATAATATAAACATAGCCAAGTAAGATTTATTCAGGGAAAGTAGGACAGTTTAATATTAGGAGTTCTATAACTTATCACATCATAAGTCAAGAGAGACAAATATATTCAATATATGTGATCGTCCAAGTCAATGCTTCTTAATCAGTGGTACACATCAGCGTCATGGGCCCGATTTTTAACATGGCCAATTATCCTGCAGCATAGCTGGATCAAGTCCTGGTCTTTTTCTTTTTTTTTAAATGCTCTTTAGGAATTCTTATGTATACCTCTGAGATCCATTGATTTAGAAAAATGCTTAAGAGGCGTTTGGTAAAAATTGAAAAATTCCTGATATAAAATCACAAGAAACTAAAAATAAGAGTGCATCTCTTTAATAAGGATGATCTCATTTGAATAGTGAACATAATAATGGTTAACTACTGGCAGCATTCCCATGAAAACCAGATACAAGACAAGGGCACCCACTCTAGTCACTAGTATTTAGTATTGTTCCAGAGATTCTAAGTAAGCAATATGACAAGGAGAGGATATTAAAACATAGCTATCGTAAAAGAGAAGTCAAATCATCATTATTTACAGGTCATATGATTATCTACTCAGAAAGCGTAAGAATCAGCTAAAAAACTACTCGAACTAATAATTCAGGAAAGCAACAGGTTAAAAAAATTCACTAAGCTCTCCTATAACTTGTACTGCCAGTTCAAAGAGACAATGGGAAAACTTTCTATTCATAATAGCCAATAGGTATATAAAACAGAATAAATAAACCTAAAAAATCAATTACAAGTTCCAATCTGAAAAATATCAAAATGGAAAAAATGTGTAACTTAGAATTAAAGCCATACAATAAGTGAATACAAATAACATGATATAAAAGAATATCTCAATCATAACAGCTACTATTTACTGAATGTGTAACATGTGCCAGTTATTGTGTGGAGATGAGTGTTTTACATACATTATTTCATTTCCTACTCACAACAATTTACTTTTAGCTAGGACATGCCAAAATTATATCCATTTTACAGATGTACCTTTTGCCCCAGGTCACAAATCTAGTACTTGGTAAATCCTAGATTCAAATCCAGCCAAGTCTTCCATGTTCCTGATCACAGGTTTTACGGCAAATATCGCCCCACACTGAGTTGGGAGCATCTTATCCTGTTCTTTAGTTCTGTGTTATGTGTCAGTAAATGATATGCCAAGAAGAGTTCATGAAAATCAAAATCTTTCCACATCACTATTTACTAAAACTTCCTAAGTGGGGAATGGCAACAAAAGGCTTTGAAGGAAACCATCAGTGAATTCCAGGGCCTCAGCTTGCAGTATGTCACCCAAATACATTTGGACACTCAGTCATGGCTGTTGTTCTGGGCTCCCGCCAAAGACTTCGTGTAAGACCTTGAGCAAGGAAGTTTGCCTTTGCTGAGCTGAGTACTCTGTTAATATTCAAAATAATGTCGAGGTAGCCACAGCAAAGCCCAGGAAGGGATGTCCAGGGCTGTGACATTTTGCAGAGGATACCCATATTCATCACCTTGTTTCAAGTTCAGACCTGCCCTTGAGACCTCTTACAGAGCCCTTCATGTGAGACTGAAAGTGACACTTGAACTCTTGGAAGGAGAAGCACTGGGAAGAAAAAGACTCTAACATCCCTGACGCCACAGCCCTTCCCACCAGCACTGCTCCCCAGGGTAGGTACTCGGAAAACATTCCCTGACTTCTCCAAATGATCCTAATGAAGGCCTGGGGGAAGAGCCATTTGTTACCTGTCAATTTTCAAGTTCATACAATGCATTCATTTAATTTTCAAAAAATGTTTTTGTCATGCCTTGGTTGCTTGGTCCCTTTTCTTTCCTCAGAAAGTCTAAGGACAGAAATGGCTCTTATATTTAAAAAAAAAGGAAGAGGCATACAAAGGATGAAGGACCATATTGGATAAGCAGCTTATAGGTACCTTCCTTCATTCCCCGGTGCTTCCCCGTAAAACAGGAATGGTCGAGCTGTCAAAAGAAGGGACCTGGGAAGACATCTCACTGCTCCTGTCCTCTCAGGCTCCCATACAGATATCCCTGGACTATCACGGACGGGCACCCCATATTGGTTCCCACGGTGTACTCTGATATATTCTTTTATTTTAAGGCTTTCTCACACCTCAACTGGAATTCCTTTCATTCCCACCTCTCCAGGAGAGACAGCCCACTGAGGAAGGTCTGCCTGTGTCAGGCAGACACTCTCGCTCCTATAAAAGACCACAGGTGACTTACCTAAGGGGTAATTCCAGCATTTTCCTGGGTGCCTTGGGTGCTCAGTCCCATTATTTTTTCTACTTATCCCCAGCTCCCCACACCCTTCCCTCTTCCCTCTCCTTCCTTTTGCATTTCAGAAACAGGCACCACCATCTGGCCATTTAATCAGACCAACAGACCAGATTATCCTTGACTTCTCTCTCTTACCCACCAGGTTCACTCCATTTACTCATCCCAAATCAGTACTTTTCTCTCCATTTCCGTTGGGAAGACTACTACCATGTCACATGTCACAACCCCAATAAGCTCCTTACGGACTGTAGCACTTTTATCCATTTATTCAACAATTACTGAGTCCCTCCTATGTTCCAAGAACTATTCTAGGTTCTGGGAACATGGGAGCAAAAAAAAAAAAAAAAGAGCAAACAAAAAACCATCAGGGGAAATGGAATGGGGAATGAGAAGTACTACATTATTGTCGTGAGTAGGGTGCATCAGGAAAGGCTTCCTGATGGCATAGAGGCTCTTTTGCTCCCACTCTCTCCAAGTTCCTCTCCACTCTCCATATGGCAGCCTGAACCATCTTTTCAAGATACAAATCAGATCAAGTTACCTGTCTACTTGGAAAGATCCACTGACACTTTAAATAACGTTCATCACCCCCATTATTATTTTTTGTCACTATAAGTAAGAGGTATCAAATGAATATGTGATAAATAAACAGTACCGTATACTTGGTACTCTGCCTGTTATTGCCATTGGAAATACTGAAGGAATCTATAAAGCATACTTCTCGCCTCCTGAGCTTACAATCCGATCACTGAAGCTACTATTTATTAAGCATTTACTGTGCACCAGCAGTGTTTGATGGCAAAATGTAAGCAAGGCTCCATTTCATCGTTGAATTCTGTCCTCCCAGCTAGTCCACAAGCTCTCTTCCAGGCTCCTAGCCTTTCTGCAGATATTCTTATGCTGTTTTGTATACAGAGGGTACTCAATCAACATAATGAATAGAATAACGCTGTGTATGTTAATTTGATAGTATGTTTGCTGCCAAGACAGGTAACATATCACATATTCATGTCATTATGACAATATCAACCACAACAAATACTATCATTTATTGAACAACAGACTGCTTTCTTCAAGTTTTCTCATTTAATTGGCATTCCACCCCTATGAGGTGGGACTGTTACTATCCCCATTTTACAAAAAAGTAAAGTGAGGTTCAGCAGACAGCAAATGGCAGAGTCATAATTCACACCTTGGACTCCAAAGCCAGAAACGGCTTGTGTAGCCAGCCACAGCAGAGGCCACACAATGTGGCCCCATCCTACAGTTGGACCCTGAGGTGTCCCACACAGAGCGGCACACTTTTCACTCACACCATCAAATAATTCTCACCCAGTAGCACCCACAGTGATGCAGTGAATGCTCACCAAAGCATGAAATGAAGGGTTCACATACAGTTTTACAAATATCTGCACTTCACATGAGGAAGTATGCTCAGTAGCAAGGAGTTTGGGCTTGGCAGGCCAATTGCATGGGCTCAAGTGTCAGCTTGGCCACTCCTTGGTTAAGTCACCAGTCTGGGCCTCAGTTTCCCCATGGACAAAAAGGAGCAAATATTTATACTACCAATAAATATTTACCTTAGCATTGACTGTTACTTTTAAAACTATTTTATAAACAGATATTGATTTTCTCATACCAACAGTCTACTTATCACAATTAGTGCTAAACTGATTCAATCTCAAGTAATTCTCAAGTAATGAGAAATGTGGGATTTACTTTTTGAAATATTTTGTTCTTTCCCCTAGAATGACAGTCCTAAAGAAAAACTTTTCTGCTGATGCCATTTATTTATTTATTTTTAATAAATTTATTTATTTTTGGCTACATTGGGTCTTCGTTGCTTTGTGCGGGCTTTCTCTAGCTGCGGCGAGCGAGGGATACTCTTTGTTGCGGTGCACGGGCTTCTCATTGCGGTGGCTTCTCTTGTTGCAGAGCACAGGCTCTACACACACGGGCTTCAGTAGTTGTGGCATGTGGGCTCAGTAGTTGTGGCATGTGGGCTCTAGAGCACAGGCTTAGTAGTTGCGGCACACGGGCTTAGTTTCTCCACGGCATGTGGGATCTTCCAGGACAAGGGCTTGAACCCGTGTCCCCTGCATTGGCAGGTGGATTCTTAACCACTGTGCCATCAGGGAAGCCCTGCTGATGTCATTTAAAAATATGATGCTTATCTGCAAGTTAACTTCTGAGATAGACTGATAGCATCTCTCAGTGTGCCTATCACTTAGGATTACTGAGGTTGGAGAATGCCCATCCTTGAGAACACAGGAAAAATAGTCATCTGCCTTGGGTAACAAAACATCATTGCTTTGCCCCTACAGGTGATAACGTGAAGATCACCAAACACACATTCTCAAGGTGAGATCCCCACACTGAAAGCCACAGGTGGCCATTAAAAAGACTGGACAGTAACTAAGAAACTAGGGTTACCTGTCGAATATCCAAAATGATATTGGCTTCCATGACACCTCTATATCTTTCACCCCAACCACTATAGGTTACCACATTTCATGTCTTTAAATTCAAAAAAAATTTTTTTTTTTTTTGCGGTACGTGGGTCTCTCACTGCTGTGGCCTCTCCAGTTGCGGAGCACAGGCTCCGGACGCACAGGCTCAGCGGCCATGGCTCACGGGCCCAGTTGCTCAGAGGCATGTGGGATCTTCCCGGACCGGGACACGAACCCGTGTCCCCTGCATCGGCAGGCAGACTCTCAACCACTGCGTCACCAGGGAAGCCCTCAAAAAACTTTTTTAAATTAATTACATGTGATTAAGATATTATTTTAAACTAGGATGCTTTTGTTCTAGAGGGGGAAAATACTTGTTATAGTAGATAAAATTCATTTTGAATAGGTTGAAATAGACCACTCTTTGAGGAGTAATTTTTTCATAGGTTATGTAAAATCCTGTGTTTCTTGGCTCATGTGTGTTTTCTGTTTCTGTTCAGAGAGCTCTGATTTGTCTCCCCCAACTTTGTGATTTTCCCTTTAACTCCACAGAGGAACAGAATGAAGGTTGAGAGGGAACTGTGGTTTGAGATCTGCCACGGAGGTTCATCATTTTCCATCTTTTCAGAAAAAGAAAGAGTTTCAAGAGTTTCTATAGAGCTTGTCAAGGTTCTTCATACTGGTCACCAACTTATGTAACTGTGTAAAAAAAATGCTGCCTTGATGAGGTCATAGGACCCAAACCAGTCATATCAACAACAGAGCTCGGTGAGACTTTGAAATACTTCATAGGAACGCATAAATTATGTCTGTAGGTAAAAAAGCCTTCCCTGGTCTGTTCATTGTTTGGAGTCCCTCTTCGAACATGACACCTTGGTAAGCTTTCTTCACCCTTTAAGTTTTAACATCTACCATTCCCTTTCCCTCCCACATTTTTCTAGGTTTTGTGGGTTCTACACAAATAAAGTAAGTCTGCACAAATCACAATCACACAGGTGAAGTCTTCCTTGATTTTTCAAATTGTGCGTCAATCACCATCCACAGGAAACCAACTGGGAAACATCCCTTAGCCTCCTGGTATCTGTCAGGAGTTAGTCCTTTGCATGTGGCCAGAAGTTGCTACCAAAGCTAGTTTCCGCAAGTGCCAACAAAACAAAAAGCTGTTCATTTAGGCTTTCATCATATATTACTTAACACTTAATATATGTGGATAATTCTGGATAACAAGGACATTTAAAGGAATAAGCAAAGAGTTTTATGACAGAAAGCATCACAGGGGAGGGAACCGCAGTACAACACTATGGGGGTTCGGAAACAGTCAAGGTTACTTCCAGTTGCAGGAAAGACTTCTCGCAAGAGGTGTCATTTAAGCTAGGCCTTGAAAGAATGGTAGGATCGCTACACAGGAATTGAAGAAAAGAACATCTGACCCAAACAGAATGACTAAAAGAACCACCGGGAAGTGAGATCGTTCAGGGTACACATGGAGAACCTTAAAATAAATCCGGATCAGAAGACTTTCTTAATATTCCTGTTTAGCCTCTCAGTGTTTAGATGACAGAAAGGGTCTTCAGAAAATTAACCAGCACCATCCTTTGCCATCTAACCAAACCTCACTTCAAATTATTATTTTAAAAAGATGTTTTTAAACTTATAGTTTCAAGGTTTCTTCCCCCACATTTTCTCAGTTTCTTCTTTTAGCTACCCTCAATCCCTGTGCTATAATTTTGAGCTTATATCTTCATCCTGTTTCCATGGGCAATAGCTGCTTCTCACGGTCTTTACATCGATTGTCTTTCCGCTCTTCCCAACCCCCTAATGCCCTGTGTCCCTCAACCTCAACTCTCTCCTACTCTGTGAATCTCTCACAGCACTGAAGGGTGCTCTGCCTTGTGCCAATGAAGAGGTAGTGAGAGATGCCTCCTGAAACCTGTACAGTCCACAGCTTCTCATTAATGCTGCCTGGAAGTGCCCCTGACTTTCAGCAATGCCTCTACTTGGGGTGGGCTGTCTTGACTGGGTCTATGCAAAGCCAGATCTCTACCACCTTCTGCTCACAGAGTTTGTTTTTCTCCTGTCCCACTGAACTGAATTCAGACTGATTGTTTCTGATCACTTCTTTAACATATCAAGGACACAAGGAATTCTAATCCTTTCCTCCAAGGTGCCAGCTACTTCTGAGTGGTTTGCTTTCCAACTCAGTGGTTAAAGGGACTTTGAAATCAACCATGTGTTTAAAATATTGAACAAAGACTTAGATCTTGAAATGTGCATTTATCCTTTCACTTATTTTCTTAAATCATGGATTGACTACCACGTATGGATCCTGCCTGTACATCTGTTTTAGATGTGGGAATTTCTTTTAATTCCTTCATCATTTGAGTTAAACTCTCCATACTATGTCACATTTAGCTTGCAATATGCCACAGACAGTGGAATAATTTTCTTTTGCAAATCTGATAAAAAATGAGCCGAGTCTTGTCCTTCTGTGGAATGTGTGTGAATGGTGGTATGGTGGAAGGTAGGGGGGTTCTTTAGAGAAAGCCAGAGCCTTGCTTAACCATGAATTTTGGAAGGAATTACAGAGCCCTCTACACACTGAACCCAATGTCAAGAAAATTATTCAAATGCCTTCTTGGTGCCAAGGTCCATGCCCATTGAGTTCATTCCTGAGGGGCAAGAGAGTCCAGTCTCTGGTTCTTCATGCTAGGGTCTGGCCTCACGATTAATTCCACGTGTGTGACTGTGAGTGTAGGTGTGTGCATAAGGCTCTCCTGCTGCTGCTGCTGATTATAAATAACCATATTTATAATTTTGTCATACTTAACTATGAGCCAGGCACTGTGCCAGGTATTTTACATAAATGTTTAATTAAGCCTTCCCAGTAAGTCTGTTACATTGGATAAGTACTATTATTATTCCCATTTTATGGATGAATAAACTGAGGCTTAGAACGATAAAAGTCATCTGAACCAAAATTTATACACTCCAAAGTCTTGACCAATACCTGCCTACCATTCTGAATGTCTGTCGCTAAGCTAGAGTCTGAGGGAATGTTGCTCCAGGTTTGGGCTGTGGCTGGATTGGAGGGTGAGTTGAATGAGTCCTACCCAAGGACAACAACGGCAGCATCTCCCTCAAGATGGTGAATAATGAAAAATGCCCGTGGCCTGTATCCAAAAGGAAAGATCTACTCAGCTCTTAGAAAGGTCACTCCCAGAAGAAAATATAATGCTTTGAGTCCTTGTCCTAGATACGTATGAATGCAACATGACCTGTGGGGTCAGAGACAACTTGGTTTTAATACTACCTCCCTTAATTACAATCTTGACCTGAGGCAAGGTACTCAGTGTCCTTGAGCATCAATTTCTTCATCTGTAAAGTAGAGATAAGAATAGTACATGTCTATTAATACCCAGTAGGGTTGTTATGAGACATATGTTAGATAAAGCCCAGTGCTTGATTGCTAAAAGATAACTTCTATTTTTATTGTTGTTAGCCAAGCTCAGCCATCCCCATTCAGATACAGGGCCTGACTTGGCATCTTAATTATTTCTTACGTGAATATTTCACTATTAACTTTTTACGCATTTTACCTCATATAAGATCTTTTACTCACTAATATTTCATTTTATTTTAAATGAGAAATAGGAACAAGAGAGGTAAGAAACATTCCTCTCTCCAGTAAATCTACAAAGACCCCAAACAGATATCTATTAATCCTAAGAACTCACTGGAGATTTACCAGTCCACATTGACAATACTACCCCTACAGGCTCAAAAGAGTCTCAACATCAAATGTTCAAGACGAGAGCACAGCTCAAGCCCAAAGAAGTCTCATGGTAGTTTCTGAAACACAGAGGCTTTCTGATTCCTAGGACCTTTTAGTACCTATGATAAGAAAGCTATGTCTGAAAGAGACCTCTCCAACCCTGGGAGATTTTTGATGTTGACCCAGCCCCCAGTATTATTGACTACGACGCCAAGAGCACATTCATTCTTGCAATCCTTTCATTATGTGAACCACACAAAATAAGCCAGCACTTCCAGAACCTTCTATATTAAACTTCCTGGAAGAAGGGAGAAGAGAGGCTTCTTAACTAAGACCCAGTTAAATCCATTTTCTTCAAATACTGTTTAGGTCAAGTCTTACTACCTCCCGTCTCTTAACTGAAAGTCAAGGAGAATGTGGCAGGGGTTAGGTCAGTTCCAGCTGGGATGAAGAGCCATGTCTGCCTTAAAAGATGGTCCAGAATCTCCACTGACAATCTCACAGTTCCGTAAACACTGGGCAGCAGGAGACACTCCTCAAAAAGTATCTTGAGTCCAGGCCATGTGCTAGGAAAGGGCCCATGAAATCTCCTCGGTTTCTCCCCAGCATGATCATTAGCTACAGTGGGAGGACAGGAGACAATTCAAAGCAAACAAAAAGCAACACAAAGGTATTTTGATCCTTTTGTCCTGTGAATTTTTATCTTAGAGGTTATTTCCCTTAAGAATTCAGTCTCCTTCCTCAATTCTCATCTAGAAATACCAAGCCCATCAAGCAGTTAGGATGATATAGAGACAGGAGCAATGGCTAAGTCCCTTTGGGCACCATATCAATTCCACAGCTGAGTAGTTGGCCAAAGGCCTTAAACATACCCTTCCTCTTCCCTGGGCCTTGGTTTCCCAGAATCAAACATATATAGGCTGGAGTAAACGGCCATGAAAGTTAGCTCTGTTCAGTTCTGAGGCCTGAAGTTTCCATTTTCATTTTTGTTTTGTTTTTAAATAAATTAATTTATTACAGAATAACATGCATACAGAAAACTTCACACATCAAAAATGTACAACTCCATGCATTTCACAAAGTGATCATACGTGTGTATCCAGTGCCCATCCCAAGAAACAGAACATAACCAGCACCCAAAAGCCTTCTTGTGCACTCCCTCAGTCACTTCCTAACAGGGGTAATCACGGTCATGAGTTCTAACACTATAGATTTGTTGTGCTTATTTGGACTTTATGGGATCATATGTTCTTTTCTCCTTTGTGCCTGGCTTCTTTCACTCAACAGGTTGGTAAGATTTATCTTTGTCGTGGAGGTTACAATACTTCATTGTCATTGCTCTAGAATATAACACTAGCCTTAGGTGTAATATTTGTGGTTTATACTAGACGTCCCCAATTTTGTCCTGTAACTTATGACCCACCAGGATTGTCCTGCAAACAGAAGTAGAAAAACAGAAGAACCCGCCTGAACTGCCTAAGAGAGTCTTTGTTAACTGCATCTTGGGGCCATGGATGCTATGTTCTTTCTAAATCCACAGGAGCCTTATGGTCAGAGAAGCTGAAAACAAAGTGTCAACAGCACCAAACTTACTTGAGCAGTACATTTTGTACTTACTACTATTCCGTAAGATTTATACAGGTTAGACTTGAGGCCCCTTAGGAGTTTCTAACAACACTGATGCATAGAGAAATTATAGAGACACTGACGATAAGCCTAATATACAACTTAGTTTAAAGAAAAAACATTCAGTATAAATGAAAGAAAATAACTTATGTGCGAGAAGAAAGAAAAAGGCATTGCGCAGGGTTATGTCAGGTAAAATTGCTATCATTTTTTCAAACAATCAGTCTGAGAAGAACTCACAAGGAACGCTGGAAAAGAAAGGCACAGGGTTGTAATCTCGGGATAATAAACTGGATAGAGTTAAAAAAAAATTTAGCCACATTTTTGAAAAAGGAAACAAAACCTTTCCTATTTAAGCAAATGATCAAACATAGAGGATCATGAGGTTACTGGTGATGCAAAAAGGCAAGAGAAGTTCCAGAGCCATCATCCGTACCCCTTGACAAGGCCAGGAGACCTTCTGGCATCAATACGATTTGATTTGGCAGCCAGCGTTGACACTGTTGGGACTCATCAGCCTGAAGAAAGGCTCTTCTATTGCCCAGATTTAAGGCAATGACTTAGCCTCACAAGCTTGGATTTTACCACAGAATACTCTGAACTGGGCTCCTAGTCTCCTACTGTGACTTCTTCCCTCCGTTCTCTGAAATGAAGCCTGAAGGATCTCCCCCCAATGCAAACTTAATCATGACATGCCTCCATTGAAAAGCCTTCCATGATTCTCTATTGCCCACTGGATAAAATCCAAATTCTCTATTGTGGCTTTCAGGGCTCTTGGGATCAACCTCTGTTTACCTTGCCCTGCCCATCTCTCACCATTCTCTAGCCACATGGAACTTCTTATAGCTCCCTTCACCTAGAACACTTTCCACCCCAGCGTTTGCCGGCCTAATTCTGCTCATCTTACAGGTCTCAGGGAACTGCTGGCTTCTCTGGAAAGGTTTCCTTGATGGCCTTACGGTGCCCCTGCAGCCTCCCACAGCACACTAATCACAAATTGCTGTCCGGTTCCCTGTGGCAGACGTTCTGGTCAGTGCCTCACTCTCATCCCCTCAGCATTCACAACCACAGAATTTGCCAACAGAGTCCTACTGTGGAAACCTGCAACACCACCTGAAGGCTTCTTCTCAGCCTGCCCTGCACACATAGGCCAGTATACCAAAAGCTCATGCTCCTGGAAGCGTCCCTCAGCTAAGGGTGGAATAAAGATGGAGAGTGACTATCTCAACTTTCTCCTCCTCCGGATAAGTTACTTGTTCCTAAATCCTTGCCTGAAGGCCTGTTTCTGGGGAAACCCAACCTGAGACACTGGCCCATCTCCCAGCCAGACTGTGAGCTCAGCAAAGCTAAGGACTGAGGTCTCTCGTTTGTCAGTGGGCATCCGCAGTGCCTGTCACATTCCTGGCACAGAGTAGATAAATGTTTTTTGACTAAATGGGATACAACACTCAATGAACACCTATTTCATTGTTGGTTTTCTATTTAAAGGAAAGATCGAGCCTAGCAAAGAGCACAGACCCTGGAGTCAAAAGACCTGGGTTCAATTAAAAGAATGAAATCCTCCACTTCTGATGAGTGTGACCTTGGGCATAGGGGCGTGGTGGGGGAAGGGGTACGACTACTGACTCTGCTCCTCTTCTGTCCAACAGGAGTCTTTAGGAGACTTGAAGAGAGCTTCTTAAAACTGGGGAGAGTTACACATATGTAAATTGTCCTTATTTTAGGCATTTATGTAATTCTTTGTGACTAAGTAGGGGAAAAGAGATTTTATCCCAGATACCATAAACACTTGTGGTGGGAAGAGGAAGCTGATGAAACTGGGGGCTGGGTAAACACTTAATTCCATTTGGAGAGTCTTTTAGATGTTGAAATCTCTGTTTTAATAAAGATCATATTTATTAAGGAAATATGATCAAGGAAGTAAAATAGGCTTTGAAAAGTCTAGGAATAATTGCTAAATATAAATAGACATAAAAAGATATGCCTATATTCCTCTCTCTCAGACTTGTAATGCACCATATCAAATACAAACCCTCTCGGTATGGTTCTTACTTTGTTTTTCTCCTTTAACAGCTTCAAAATTCCTAAACACAAATGGAGAAATGTCTGAGATTTTTTTTCCAGATTAAGCTAAAATCAAGTGTCATCTGTGCCTTCACACTGCTGTTTTTATTTTGTGAGACATGCCAAACCCTATATTACCCAACCAGACCACAATTTTGAATATAGGACTTAATAAAAGAGTAAGAATCAACAATTAGAATATGGCCTAAAACAGTGAAATTCTTAGTTGTGGTCAATACCGAACATCAATATGGAATAAACTGAACATTTTTTGACATCTTTTAAATTTAAGGACCAAAAAATAACTGTTTTGTTTTCTGGAGAGAGGCAAAGCGAGGAGTAGTTCACAGGGAAAGCCCGGATTCTTCATCATATTGACTAGCACTCCATAAGGGTAAAAAGTATGTGAAAATTATTCCCACAGAGTTCTCAAAGTTAGTGCTTCCAGGGCTGGGCTTTCTCTTCAGACCCTCACCCACGACTGTGTATCTTATGTATCCATGCACATGGAGGACATAAAATACATGTCAAACAAAATAAAGCAAGTTATTAAGTACAACAAAACCCTAAATCTTGGTGGAAGTCAACAGATAAACAGACTATAACAGTAGAATAGTCTAAATACACAATGCATAATTCATGGCTAACCCAAGGCTGGGCTTGGGCAATATTTCACTGACTCCCCTTGCAGTCTTTGAGGTTAAGACTGGGCAAATTGCACTGCCTTTGCTAACTCAGCAAAACTCTGGACAATCAAAAAAGAAAATCCCATCTCTTCTAATAACGGGAGCAGGCAAGAAGGCAGAGGGTGGAGAGGGTGTTGTTTAGTTCTTGAAGCTAGACATTGAAAAGTTGCTGCGTACTAAGCTATCCACTATCTTTTTAATAGATAGTTTTATTGTGGACAAATGTTTACGTCTTCTTTAGGCTATTGTGCTCCTAAAATGAAGAGAGCTGACCAACCTCTTTCCCCACACTCCATCACCCACCCCTGTGCTCAGTTCACAGTAGGCATCCAATAAACATGTGCTGAAGAAACTTCCTTTGATTTCCATTTGTTGTCCACTGGATGCAGCAATGAAGTGCACCCGTGAATATACAATGCCCGATAACAACAATAATGGAAACCTGAATAAAATGCAACATCTTCATGCAAATTGGAATCTTAGACCATTTCTCACATTTATCATTTCCCAAAATATAGGATGAACTAACAAATGAGTGTATATGATTTTCCCCAAAGCTGACAAGGCAAAACCAAGTCCTTGGCAGCTCTCCACTGGCCACAAATGAGGCTCTGTACTGCTAAGGACCACCAAGTCTTCCAGAGGCTAGAGAGCTGAATGGGTTGTGGGATACCATGTAGAGTGCATTGTCATTTTTGGCAATTAAGAAATAAGAGAGGAAAGGCAAGTGTCAAGTCATCACCAGCAAAAGTTCATGTCTTACTGGGACATGGGCAAACCATGCTTGGTAGTGCTACAAGTCTGAGCCTTGGGCAGTAAATGGATATGTCCACATAATAATAGAATTTAAAAGAATGCTGTGAACACAAAAAGGTGAGAACTACCCGATTAGCCTTTCTAAGCTAATGGATTTAACCAATCTTTAACATCTTCATTTGAGTACATTTCAGTTGATTGTTTGCTAATCAAAAACCCAGGTGAATAGTCCAATTACAGAATATCTGTGTCTTAGAGTGTCTATAGGACTGTTTTTGCCTAAGAGTGAGCAGAAAAGATACTGGGCCTGCCGTGAAGAAGGTTTCCTTCACTGTTTAAGTGTGTAAAGGGGTAGCAGGAGACCAAAAAATTGTGTTTTGATTGTTATACAAGTCATGTTAGTGTGACGTATTGATTATATAAATATAATGATAACAAAATAATATTGTTAATAAAACATTAAAATGAAAAACAAGTAGAAAAGCCTAGATAAAGCAGAAATAATTTACACTGAATGTGATGAAAGGGCTAACACTATTCTTCCTGTGAATAACCATATAATTTAGGGCCTCTGTCTGCACTTAGCCATATTATTGAAAACCTTACTATATCATTAATGAATAAAGAGAAAGGCAGGCTAACAGAAGAACTTGAGTGCTAGCTCAGAACTTTCAAAACATTTAGAAGATGGTGGTGACTGGAAATCTTTTAATACGTGATATGCCCAAGCAAAAATCCATGGGGAAATGCCTAGGTATAGGAATAATTTCAGATCTCTGCAACATAGGCAAACAAATTAGAATGTCTCTCTATACCTTTGAAATGTGTACTGAAAGCAAAACCATGTACCTTTTACAATATGGAAATAAAAAACAGTACTCTCATGTTATGGTACCAGCTTTTACTGGGGGTTGTTGCAAGAGACAGCTCTATGAAAACCACATCTGCATTTGCTGGAAAGGGCTGTTGAGGGCATTATCCATTATGTGGTTCAATATTCCTATAGAAAATCACACACAAGAAACTGTTTTTCATATCTGGTGCCAGGAAAATCTCTATCTCCAGGAGCTGGTCCATTTCCTCCTTTCTAATAACAAAAATGGTACAATTTATCCCATTTCCCTTTTTGCCCTGCCTGCCAGGGAGTTCAGGGCCAAACTTGATGACCAATCATAGTAATCAGAATGGACTTTGTGGTTAGCAGAGTTACTTCCTCCAGGTTTTCAAGGCTTTCATTTTCAATTTTAATTTTTTATTAATCATGGTGTGTGTGTGTGTGTGTGTGTGTGTATGCACACACTTGAAGACATGGGCTTTATTGTAACTTCAATTCCTATTTGGAAAATGATGAATTATATTTACTGCATAAAAGTAAAAGATCCAGGAAGATGTAAAAATATGCTTTTTTTTAGTACAGATAGTTTTCACACACATGTGTGTGAGCATAGTATCTTGTATTTCTCTCTGGGAACAACCACTTCTACATAAGTTAAGTGCTAGTCAGTGTCACACCCAGACAAGTTTTATTCTGTTTATGGATTATTTCTTTGACAAAGTAATATATTCTTATTTACAGTTGATGCCTTTCAGAGAATTAACACATAATTCTGCAAAACTGCGTTAAACTCACGGTTATCAATGAAGTCCTTAAAGCTGGCTCTCATGGTTTGGCTGAACTCACAGAATCACTGCACAGAATTCATTTATGTTACGTATACCAAATGTTTGAAATGGACCATCATGTCATTTTCACTTTGCTTCAATGTTTTCTTTTTTCTTAAGCAATACATAGGAAATTAATGGTTGATTTGTTTCAAATGGTCTATTTTCCTGCCCTGAGCCTGTTCTATTAGCCAGCTTACATTTACACATATTTTAGTCATATAGGTTTTTCCACTGACTAATAAGCAAAATACAGCTTTACAAAATCCCAAGAAAAGTACATTAACTTTCTTTCAAATTGTTGTTTTAAAAAAGTGTTCCACATTGAATTCCCAAGCTTGGGACAGACCGGAAAGATCCCACGAGTTTTTAAACCATATTCATTTCCCTGAGCGTGGGGGCTCTGCCTCCTGGATGGTACAATGCATTCAGTCCTCCTGTCAGTTAGAATTTAGGAAGTCATTTCTCTTTAATGGTTGCCAGACCTCCTGGATAAGCTGGGGCACTTTGCTTTGCCCTGGATCTCCACTGAGAATGGAACCTTCCTACTTACTTTCCCTTTCACCACCGTAAGAACACTGGGATCCTGCTGGCATAAAACTGTTTTGACCCCTGAATCATAAAGCTGTACCTTAACAGTGAGATTGTTTGCAATTAAGTAACTGATCCTTTTCCTATTTAACTTGAGTCAGTTCATTTGATACTAACACCAGGCTTCTGTAAGCCCACCTCTCCACCCCCCACCTCTTACTCCCTTGACAGGTCTCCAAGAGTATCTGGGCAACTTTGTTCTTCAACTCTGCACATAACAAGAAACCAAGAGGCCACAGAGGGACTGGAGATCAGCACAGGGCCTGGAATCAGACAGACCCACCTCAGATTGAATCTGGGTTCTGACACTTACTAGCTACACGACTTTGGGTAAGTTACTTACTTTGGTGGAACCTAAGTCTCTTCATCTGTAAAAGGTAGATACTAGTAACGGTACCTGCCTCACAGGATTGCTTCATTCATTTGGCAAACAATTACCCAGAATACCTACTATTTGCCAGGAACTGTGCTGGGCTCTAGATACACAGTCAGAATATACAGGGATCCTGCCCTCATAGGAAATACATAGTTACAAATTTCTGTCAGTGCTCTAAAACAAAATGACAGAATTCTTTGGCAAGTATCAATGAGAAGTGGAGGGAAATGGCTTTACAGAGGGAAATCAAGGAAATCCTCTTGAGCAGGAGGCATTAAGGTTATGATCTGAAGCTATAATGGAGGAAGCAGACACAGGGCATGTGGAAGGGCATTCCAGGAAGGGGAACTGCATGTGTAAAAGCCCTAAGGACGCAAAGCCTGGCTTTTCTGAGAAAGAAAGTAGACCACTGTGTCTTTGGTGGACTTGTAAGGAGGCAGAACCTTCGAAACAAAGTTGGTGAATATCAGTGAAGATTCAATATGCAAAAAAAACAAAAACAAAAAAAAAACCCCCATGATCCAGAGTTTAGAATAGATCAGGTGTCAGTAAACTACAGCTCATGGGCCCACTGCCTATTTCTGTAATCAAAGTTCCAATGGAACACAGCCACATTCATTTGTTTATGTATTTCTATGGCTGCTTTCACACTACAACAGCAGAACTGAGTAGCTGCAACAGACCTGAAAGTAATATGATCTTCAGAAGCAGCACTTAATTGCTACAAAAAAGTGGGGGGAGGGGGAGGTAATTTTCTCTGTAATTCAGGCCCAAACCTACTTTTTCTTGGATTCCACATAAAATACAGCAACTCAAATAAAGTCTCCTCTGAATATCAAGATGTGAATAAATGTAAATTTTAAGTAAAAAAAAAAAAAAGAAAAAATGGTAAACCATCTTGCATATCCTTGGTAATCAGTAATGGGATTTCACTTGAAAATCTTAGGGAGATGGGTTAAACTGAAAATCCTGGAAAACCTACAATGCAGCAATATTGTAAAATTAAGATTGACAGACAAAATATTTAAAGATTTTTGAGAAATTATTTCTATTAATAGTGTGGGCACACTGGGCATATGAAATAAGAAACTTCTGCTTCCAGCATCATGGCTGACTATGATGCTATGAAGGGCCCTTTCAAAACATAATTTTTATTGCATTGTTGGGCTCATGGGAAGTAAGGAAAACCTCTAAAGGACTAAAATAAACAAACAAAACTCCAAAACTGAGCTGAAACCAGAATAGTGTGCTGAAAGCCCACATAAATAGCAGGGGTTGCTCTGAGAGCAAACAGCAAGGTCACTTGTACAACTGAGAGACTAATCCAGTGGCAAGTTGGAGGGGCTTAACCTGAAAGCCCTGATTAAACCAGGATTATTAAAAGAACTAAGTGGTCCTAGATTAGTAGCAGCCCTTGCTCCCAGAAGAGACCAAAACAAATTTTCCCTGGAGAAAAGAATCTCTATTTTAGTCACTTATGGCTCCCACTAATATTTGCCATTTATAAATCCACAAAGATTACCAAGCATAAAAGGAAACTAATCATCAACGAGGGAAAGACAGCAGAATTACCTGAGAATAAGTGTGAATTTAGATATACATACATAATGGCTTCAGATACTGTAATTATTAACTATAGATAATAAAATAGCTGTTTATAAAATGCTTAAATAAATAAAAGAATTAAATAAAAAAAGCATGCAAAAAGAGACTAGGAAGATTTGGAAAATCCAAACTAAACTCTGGACTTTGGAGGACAAAAAAATATAATTGTTAATCTAAAAAACTCAATGATGAACTAGTTTGCAAGGTAGAAATACAGACACAGATGTAGAGAATAAACGTATGGCCACCAAGAGGGGAAAGCAGGGTATGGGAGGGGTGGGATGAATTGGGAGATTGGGATTGACATATATACACTAATATGTATAAAATAGATAACTAATAAGAACCTACTGTATAAAAAATAAATTAAATTAAATTAAAAAATCACTCAATGATATGCTGAGAAACAACAACAACAAAAACAAAAAAACCTCAATGAATGGGTTTAGTCACAGATTAGAGAGTACTGAAGAGAGAATGGGTGAACAGGAAGGAATAAATAGAGAAATAACCCAGAATACAGCTCAGAGAGACTAGAAGAGGGAAAGTGAGTCTGGGATGTTAAGCAATATGGAGGACAGACACACATGTAATTAGAGTCCCATAAAGAGAGACACAAATGGTAGGTGGTATGTGAAGAGAGAACAGCTGAGAACTATACAGAATGGGTGAAAGATATGAATTCATACATATAGGAAGCAGAATAAATAAAATAAAATTTACATCCGTACATTGTAGCAAGAGTAAAAACAATCACAGAGGAAAGCTAGTCACTTATAATTAGCCAGATAGCACATGTTTCCACAGCAACAGCAGAACCTTGAAGTTAGTGGAACAATATATGGTTGAGAGAAAACAACTTTCTACCTGAAACCAGTTGATTCAAGAATGAGGGTGAAATAAAAACATTTTCAGAGAAACAAAAATTGAAGAGTTTATCACCAACAGATCTACACCAAAAGAACTTCTAAAAGTATAAAGAATTATAAGCCAAGGGGGGGACCTTCAAGATGGCAGAGGAGTAAGATGCGGAGATCGCCTTCCTCCCCACAAATACATCAGAAATCTATCTACACGTGGAACAACTCCTACAGAACACCTACTGAACGCTGGCAGAAGACCTCAGACTTCTCAAAAGGCAAGAAACTACCCACGTACCTGGATAGGGCAAAAGAAAAAAGGAAAAAGAGAGACAGAAGAATAGGGATGGGACCTGCACCTCTGGGAGGGAGCTGTGAAGGAGGAAAAGTTTCCACACACTAGGAAGCCCCTTCACTGGTGGAGACGGTGCGGGGGGGGGTGGGGAAGCTTCAGAGCCACGGAGAAGAGCACAGCAACAGGGGTGCGGAGGGCAAAGTGGAGAGATTCCTGCACAGAGGATTGGTGCCGACCAGCACTCACCAGCCTGAGAGGCTTGTCTGCTCATCCACCGGGGACAGTGGGGGCTGGGAGCTGAGGCTCCAGCTTCGGAGGTCAGATCCCAGGGAGAGGACTGGGGTTGGCTGCGTGAACACAGCCTGAAGGGGGCCAGTGCGCCACAGCTAGCCGGGAGGGAGTCCAGGAAAAGGTCTGCAACTGCCTAAGAGGCAAGAGACCATTGTTTCGGAGTGCGTAAGGGGAGGGGATTCAGAGCACCGCCTAAAGGAGCTCCAGAGATGGGCGCGAGCCGCGGCTATCAGCGTGGACACCAGAGATGGGCATGAAACGCCAAGGCTGCTGCTGCAGCCATCAAGAAACCTGTGTGCAAGCACAGGTCACTATCCACACCACCCCACCCAGAAGCCTGTGCAGCCCGCCACTGCCAGGGTCCCATGATCCAGGGACAACTTCCCCGCGAGAACAGACGGTGTGCCTCAGGCTATTGTAACATCACGCTGGCCTCTGCCGCCGCAGGCTCACCCCTCATTCCGTACCCCTCCCTCACCCCGGCCTGAGTGAGCCAGAGCCCCCTAATCAGCTGCTACTTCAACCCCGTCCTGTTTGAGCGAAGAACAGACTCCCTCCGGCGACCTACACGCAGAGGCAGGGCCAAATCCAAAGCTGAACCCCGGGAGCTGTGCGTACAAACAAGAGAAAGGGAAATCTCTCCCAGCACCCTCAGGAGCAGAGGATTAAATCTCCACAACCAACTTGATGTACGCTGCATCTCTGGAATACCTGAATAGACAACGAATCATCCCAAAATTGAGGCGGTGGATATTGGGAGCAACTGTAGACTGGGGTCTAGCTTTCTGCATCTAGTTTGTTTCTGGTTTTATGTTTATCTCAGTTTAGTATTTAGAGTTTATTATCATCAGGAGATTTGTTTATTGATTTGGTGGTTCTTTTCCACTTTTGTTCCTTTTTATATATAGATATATATATATATTTTTTCCTTTTTCTCTTTTTGTGAGTGTGTATGTGTATGCTTCTTTGTGGGTTTTGTCTGTGTAGCTTTGTTTTTACCACTTGTCTCAGGGTTCTGTCTGTCGGTTTTTTTTTTTCTTCTTAGTATAGTTTTTAGCACTTGCTATCATTGGTGGATTTGTTTTTTGGTTTGGTTGCTCTCTTCTTTCTTTTTCTAATTACTTTCATTTTTTTATTTTAAATAATTTTTTATTTTAATAACTTTATTTTATGTTTCTTTCTTTCTTTTTCATCCCTTTTTTTCTGAGCTGTGTGCCTGACAGGGACTTGGTGCTCTGATTGGTGTCAGGCCTGTGTCTCTGACGTGAGAGTGCCAAGTTCAGGACACTGGTCCATCAGAGATCTCCTGGCTCCATGTAATATCAAATGGCGAAAGCTCTCTCAGAGATCTCCATCTCAATGCTAAGATCCAGTTCCACTCAACAACCAGCAAACTACAGTGCTGGACATCCTATGCCAAACAACTAGCAAGACAGGAACACAACCCCACCCATTAGCAGAGAGGCTGCCTAAAATCATAATAAGGTCACAGACACCCCAAAACACACCACTGGACGCAGTCCTACCCACCAGAAAGACAAGAGCCAGCCTCATCCATCAGAACACAGGCACCAGTCCCCTCCACCAGGAAGCCTACACAACCCACTGAACCAACCTTACCCACTGGGGGCAGACACCAAAAACAACGGAAACTACAATGAGATATCACTTCACACTGGTCAGAATGGCCAACATCAAAAAATCTAGAAACAGTAAATGCTGGAGAGGGTGTGGAGAAAAGGGAACACTCTTGCACTGTTGGTAGGAATGCAAATTGATACAGCCACTATGGAGAACAGTATGGAGGTTCCTTAAAAAACTAAAAATAGAATTACCATACGGCCCAGTAATCCCACTACTGGGCATATACCCTGAGAAAACCATAACTGAAAAAGAGTCATGTACCAAAATGTTCATTGCAGCTCTATTTACAACAGCCAAGACATGGAAGCAAACTAAGTGTCCATCAACAGATGAAAGGATAAAGAAGTTGTGGCACATATATACAATGGAATATTACTCAGCCATAAAAAGAAATGAAATTGAGTTGTGTGTAGTGAGGTGGATGGACCCAGGGTCTGTCATACAGAGTGAAGTAAGTCAGAAACAGAAAAACAAATACTGTATGTTAACACGTATATATGGAATCTAAGAAAAAAAAAAAGGTCATGAAGAACCTAGGGGTAAGACGGGAATAAAGACGCAGACCTACTAGAGAATGGACTTGAGGATGTGGGGAGGGGGAAGGGTAAGCTGTGACAAAGTGAGAGAGTGGCATGGACATATAACACTACCAAACGTAAAACAGATAGCTAGTGGGAAGCAGCTGCATAGCACAGGGAGATCAGCTCGGTGGTTTGTGACCACCTAGAGTGGTGAGATAGGGAGGGTGGGAGGGAGGGAGACACAAGAGGGAAGAGATATGAGAACATATGTATATGTATAACTGATTCACTTTGTTATAAAGCAGAAACTAACACACCATTGTAAAACAGTTATACTCCAATAAAGATGTTAAAAAAAATATTTAGGGAATTCTCTGGTGGTACAGTGGTTAGGGCTTCATGCTTCCACTTCAGGGGGCACAGGTTAGATATGTGATCAGGGGACTAAGATCCTGCGAGCTGTGCGGCGTGGCCAAAAAACTAAATAAATTAAAAAAATAAAAATATCTAATTTCTTTATTTAAAAAAAATTAAGAAAATGGTAATAGGAACATACATATCGATAACTACCTTAAATGTAAATGGATTAAATACTGCAACCAAAAGACAAAGACTGGCTGAATGGATACAAAAACAAGACCTGTATATATGCTCTCTACAAGAGACACGCTTCAGACCTAGGGATGCATACAGACTGAAAGTGAGGGGATGGAAAAACATATTCCATGCAATGGAAATGAAAAGAAATCTGGAGTAGCAATTCTCACATCAGACAAAATAGACTTTAAAATAAAGACTATTACAAGAGACAAAGAAAGACACTACACTCGGAGGCTTCCGAAGAGAGAGGGAGAAGGATGGCAGCAGTAATAATGGATCATCTGGGTGCATTATGGATGTAGAATCTGAGGGGGAAGCTGGCCTTGGGGAAGTCTACCATTCTCGAAGACAAAGTACAGCAAAGACAAGATGTGGTATTTGGCAAAACTGATACGAGGAATGTCCGCTGACCAGGCTCTGGCTCAGCTGGAATTCAGTGACAAAAAAGGGGCCCAGATAATTAAAGCGGTTCTCTTAGAAGTACAAGGTATGTCAGTGAGAGACCACACACAGTGTGGAATTCAGATCCAATTTATATATAGCTGAGTCCACCTCAGGGCGAGGCCAGTACCTGAAATGCATCCAGCACCACAGCAGAGGTTGCTTTGGAATTATGGAGAAGGTTTTTTGCCATTATTTTGTGAAGTTGGTGGAAGGCCCTCCACCTCCACCTGAGGCACCAAAGACAGCAGTCGCCCATGCCAAAGAGTATATCCAGGAGCTTCGCAACTGGACCATCATTCACACTCTATGATGGGGGTATTAAGACTCCACAGTGTATATATTTTACCATTTATTTCCTAAAACCAACAAAAATTAAAGACAAACGCTTTTTATGATTTGTCATTGAATTACTGAAATATGAAGTACAACTGCTAGTTTTACATGAATATTTATAAAGCTCTGCCCATCTCTCTTGAGCCTCTGGGTATATTTTTTTTATTGGCAACTAGGAAGGAGAAGTCAGCTTTAAACGTAGTGACACACTATATAATTCAGAAGGCTTTTTTGAGTGCTGTTTGAAGGCAATTTAGCTTTCTAGCTTGTGCCCTGCAGGTGGTAGTTTTGATACTGGACTTGAGTAGAAAGTTATAGGATAAAAAAGCTTGTCCTTATTATTTCACTTGATTTCTCTCCTGGAACTGGGGGAGGGGGCGGTAGAGGAGAGCATCCCTGCACATTGTTTCAGTGTAGTATTTTAGGGCATTCTGTAGTTCAGTTTTTCCTTTCACTGTTGGCATAGGCCAGTGGACGACAGATTATATTTTCCTTTACTGTTTTAGTAGTAAACTTGAAACTACAGGAGTTTATTAGATATATTAATCTAAAACTCCAAAAACCATTTAACTTAGAATGTTTTATTTTGCTTAAATAATGACTATTTTTATGTCTCTTACCAATAATGTTTACTATTGTTTGGCTGTCTAGTTTAGGATTGATTCATTTTTCAGAGTGAATTCAATTACGGAGAGAGGAACTGAACCAGTCTCAGCCTTGTACTCTAAAATAATTGATATGTTTAGGACATTCCACCTGAAAGCGGAAAAATACACTTTCTTCTCAAGTGCACATGGAACGTTCTCCAGAATAGACCACATGTTGGGTCACAAATCAAGCCTTGGAAAATTTAAGAAAACTGAAATCATATCAAGCATCTTTTCCGACCACAACACCATGAGATTAGAAATGAATTACAAGACAAAAACAGTAAAAACCACAAATACATGGAGGCTAAACAGTGTGCTGCTGAATAACCAAGTGATCACTGAAGAAACCAAAGAGGAAATCAAAAAAATACCTAGAGACAAATGACAACAAAAACACAACAATCCAAAACCTATGGGATGCAGCAAAAGCAGTTCTAAGAGGGAAGTTCATAGCAATTCAAGCTCACCTCAAGAAACAAGAAAAATCTCAAATAAACCATGTAACCTTACACCTAAAGCAACTAGAAAAAGAAGAACAAAGAAAACCCAAAGTTAGTAGAAGGAAAGAAATCACAAAGATCAGAGCAGAAATAAATGAAATAGAAACAAAGAAAGCAATACCAAAGATCAATAAAACTAAAAGCTGGTTCATTGAGAAGATAAACAAAATCGACAAAGCTTTAGCCAGATTCATCAAGAAAAAAAAGGGAGAGGATGCAAATCAATAGAATTAGAAATGAAAAAGAAGAAGTTACAACAGACACTGCAGAAATACAAAGCATCCTAAGAGACTACTACAACTCTATGCCAATAAAATGAACAACCTGGAAGAAATGGACATATTTTTGGAAAACTACAACCTTCCAAGATTGAACCAGGAGGAATTATAAAATATAAACAGACCAATCACAGGTAATGAAATTGAAACTGCAATTAAAAATCTTCCAACAAACAAAAGTCCAGGACCAGATGGCTTCACAGGCGAACTCTATCAAACATTTAGAGAAGGGTTAACACCTATCCTTCTCAAACTCTTCCAAAAAATTACAGAGGGAAGAACACTCCCAAACTTGTTCTACAAGGCCACCATCACCCTGATAACCAAATCAGACAAAGATATCACAAAAAAGAAAATTACAGACCAATATCACTGATGAACATAGACGCAAAAATCCTCAACAAAATACTAGCAAACAGAACCCAACAACACATTAAAAGAATCATACACCATGATGAAGTGGGATTTATCCCAGGGATTCTTCAGTAAATGCAAAACAATCAGTGTGATACACCATATGAACAAATTAAAGAATAAAAACCATATGATCGTCTCAATAGATACAGAAGAAGCTTTTGACACAATTCAACACCCATTTATGATAAAAGTCTCCAGAAAGTGTGCATAGAGGGAACCTACCTCAACATAATAAAAACTATATACAACAAACGCACAGCAAATATCATTCTCAATGGTGAAAAACTGAAAGCATTTCCTCTAAGATCAGGAACAAGACAAGGATGTCCACTCTTGCCACTATTATTCAACATGGTATTAGTAGTCCTAGCCACAGCGATCAGAGAAGAAAAAGAAATAAAAGGAATGCATACTGGAAAAGAAGAAGTAAAACTGTCACCGTTTCCCAGTGACATGATACTATACATAGAAAATCCTAAAGATGCCACCAGAAAACTACAAGAACTAATCAATGGCTTTGGTAAGCTTGCAGGATACAAAATTAATGCACAGGACTTCCCTGGTGGTGCAGTGGTTAAAAATCCGCCTGATGATGCAGGCGACATGGGTTTGAGCCCTGGTCCAGGAAGATCCCACAGGCCATGGAGCAACTAAGCCCATGCGCCACAACTACAAAGCCTGTGCTCCAGATTCCATGAGCCACAACTACTGAGCCTGTGTGCTACAACTACAGAAGCCCGTGCGCCTGGACCCTGTGCTCTGCTACAAGAGAAGCCACTGGAATGAGAAGCCCGCACACTGTAACGGAGAGTAGCCCCCGCTCACTGCAACTAGAGAAAGCCCATGCACAGCAATGAAGACCCAACACACCTGAAAATAAATCAAATAATGATAATAAATAAATAAATAAAAATAAGGCAGTAGGTGGCACTCACTTCCCTCTTGTTAGCAGAAAATTGTTAGAGTGTTCAGCACTACCTGGTTTTCGTTGATACACGTGTTTCACTGACAAGAGGCACTCCGTCCATGGCCCTAGTCCAGTGTTTCTCAAAAGTTTATATGTAGAGGAAGAACTTGGGGTGCTTGCTTATTAATGCAGACTTCTGGGTTTTACCCCAGAGATTCTGATTCACTAGAAATCTGTTTTAAATAAGCACTTCCTGGTGATCCTATTGTAGGGGACTGCACTTTGAGAATATCCCTCTAGTCGAATGAAGAATGTATCTTTAGCACCATGTTTTAAGATGGCATTAATTATAGATACTATTTACTGGGACCAAATTATTTGACGTGCTCCCTGCTATATTTTACAAATAACTATCTCAGGGTCACACAGTTTGTAAATATTGGAGCTATGATTTAAACTCTAAGTTTAAGTACCTGGTTCTGCATACTTAATGAATGTACAGGTATGTTTCTGGGCCTCCGCAATTAACCTAATGTGTGGGTAAAAAGGCAAAGGGCTCAGTGGAATAAGGCACTGAGGTTTAGGGCAGATTCATTCTGGGTCCTAAGCTATTCTAGCATGGAATCATGGAAATAACACTGGAGTGGTCGAAGGCGAACTTCATTCTAGTCCTGGCATACTCATTAACCAGAAGAACACTCTCGGCAGGTCTCCTCCCTCCCTGGCCTCCATTTCATTCATCTAGAAGATGAGAGGCTCAGTGTTCTCTGTAGACCACCTTCTTCAGAATCACTTGAAGAACTTGTTAAAAGATCCAAATCCCTGGGCCCTACTCTGAGACTTAGTGAGTCAGGATCTGGTGTGGGAGACCAGGGGGTTTGCACTTGTAATGAATGCCCCAGTGATGTGTGGCTAGAGAATCACTGCATCAGAGGGTCTCTACGTTCTCTTTCAGTGCAGGAAGTACACTGATCATAAGTTTAGCTCAATAAATGACCAAGTGGTGAACGTGCCCAGGTAAACAGGTGAAGAAATAGAATGTGACTTCAACCCTGAGTCTCCTTCATGCCCCCTGCCAGTCACTACCCACCTGTCTTCCCCAAAGGTAACCATCACCCCAACTGCTATCATATGATAGGTATTTTTTTAAAGGTTAGCTTTTGTTTTCTTTAACTCAGCGTAATTTATTGGGCAACCATTATATGCCTGGTGCTGAGGATACAGGTAGTAAAAGAGGAATCGGCCCTTGCTTGTGGAGCTCAAACTCTGCTGGGAAAGGCAGAGTAATTCAGTAAATCACTAATTACAAGTCTTCACTGTGCTGAGTGTTACGAAGCAGAGGGACATGGGCCTATGGCAGCAGACATCAGGGTGCGCTGGAAAACAGTCATTGGATTTTTGGGAAACTTTATTTTCTTAAAGACACAGTGAGGGGAAAGGGTAAAATGGCAAATGTCATACGGATCAGTAAAGAGTTATGTTGTCAGAATGCTGACTTGGGTTTTGTTTTCAACTGTATAAACATTAGGACCACTTCATCCTTCCAGAAGTAAGATGTGGGGTGTGTGATGTGGATGGGGAATATACTGTCTTTGGAGCTGACTCAGAGTTACCAAACTTTATGAGGCTCCAGCTAACCCTGAGGGGAAAGACATGCAAAGTGAGTATACTGCAAACATTGCAAAATAAAATGAATGTGTTTTTCTCTGTGGGGGGGAAAAAAAAAAAGAAGGACACTACATAATGATCAAGGGATCATTCGAAGAAGACATAACAATTATAAATATTTATGAACCCAACATAGGAGTACCTCAATATATAAGGCAAATGCTAACAGCCAAAAAGTAATACAACCATAGTAGGGGACGTTCACAACCCACTTTCAAAAATGGACATATCACCCAAAATGAAAATAAATAAGGAAACACAAGCTTTAAATGATACATTAAACAAGATGGACTTAACTGATACTTATAGGACATTCCATCCAAAAACAACAGAATACACTTTCTTCTCAAGTGCTCATGGAACATTCTCCAGGATAGATCATATCTTGGGTCACAAATCAAGCCTTGGTAAATTTAAGAAAACTGAAATCATATCAAGTATATTTTCCAACCATAACGTTATGAAACTAGATATCAATTACAGGAAAAAATATGTAAAAAATACAAACACATGGAGGCTAAACAATACACTACTAAATAACCAAGAGATCACTGAAGAAATCAAATAGGAAATCAAAAAATACCTAGAAAGAAATGAAAATGAAAACACGATGACCCAAAATCTATGGGATGCAGAAAAAGCAGTTCTAAGAGGGAAGTTTATAGCAATACAATCTTACCTTAAGAAAAAGGAAACATCTCAAATAAACAACCTAAACTTACACCTAAAGCAATTAGAGAAAGCAAAGCAACAAAAAAAAAACAAAGTTAGCAGAAGGAAAGAAATCATAAAGATCAGATCAGAAAGAAATGAAAAAGAAATGAAGGAAACAATAGCAAAGATCAATAAAACTAAAAGCTGGTTCTTGGAGAAGATAAACAAAACTGATAAACCATTAGTCAGACTCATCAAGAAAAAAAGGGAGAAGACTCAAACCATTAGAATTAGAAATGAAAAAGGAGAAGTAACAATTGACACTGCAGAAATACAAAGGATCATGAGCGATTACTACAAGCAACTCTATGCCAATAAAATGCACAATCTGGAAGAAATGGACAAATTCTTAGAAAAGCACAATCTTCCAAGACTGAACCAGGAAGAAATAGAAAACATAAACAGACCAATCACAAGCATTGAAATTGAGACTGTGATTAAAACTCTTCCAACAAACAAAAGTCCAGGACCAGGTGGCTTCACAGGGGAATTCTAATAAACATTTAGAGAAGAGCTAACACCTATCCTTCTCAAACTCTTCCAAAATATAGCAGAAGGAGGAACACTCCCAAAATCATTCTATGAGGCCACTATCACCCTGATAACCAAACCAGACAAAGATGTCCCAAAGAAAACTACATGCCAATATCACTGATGAACATAGATGCAAAAATCGTCAAAAAAATACTAGCATACAGAATCCAACAGCACATTAAAAGGATCAAACACCATGATCAAGTTTATCCCAGGGATAAACTTGGGTTTATCCCAGGGATGCAAGGATTCTTCAGTATATGCTAAACAATCAGTGTGATACACCATATTAACACACTGAAGGAGAAAAACCATATGATCATCTCAATAGATGCAGAAAAAGCTTTCGACAAAATTCAACATCCATTTATGATAAAAACTCTCCAGAAAGTAGGCACAGAGTGAACTTCCCTCAACATAATAAAGGCCATATATGACAAACCCACAGCTAACATCATTCTCAATGGTGAAAAACTGAAACTATTTCCTCTAAGATCAAGAACAAGACAAGGTTGTCCACTCTCACCACTCTTATTCAACATAGTTTTGGAAGCTTTAGCCACAGCAATCAGAGAAGAAAAAGAAATAAAAGGAATCCAAATCAGAAAAGAAGAAGTAAAGCTGTCACTGTTTGCAGATGACATGATACTATACATAGAGAATCCTAAAGATGCTACCAGAAAACTACTAGAGCTAATCAATGAATTTGGTAAAGTAGCAGGACACAAAATTAATGCACAGAAATCTCTGGCATTCCTAGACACTAATGATGAAAAATCTGAAAGAGAAATTAAGGAAACACTCCCATTTACCACTGCAACAAAAAGAATAAAATACCTAGGAATAAACCTGCCTAAGGAGGCAAAAGACCTGTATGCAGAAAACTATAAGACACTAATGTAAGAAATTAAAGATGATACAAACAGATAGAGAGATATACCATGTTCTTGGATTGGAAGAATCAATACTGTGAAAATGACTCTACTACCCAAAGCAATCTACAGATTCAATGCAATCCCTATCAAACTACCAATGGCATTTTCCACAGAACTAGAACAAAAAATTTCACAAGGTGTATGGAAACACAAAAGACCCCGAATACCCAAAGCAATCTTGAGAAAGAAAAACAGAGCTGGAGGAATTAGACTCCCAGACTTCAGACTATGCTACACAGTAATCCAGACAGTGTGGTACTTGCACAAAAACAGAAATATAGATCAATGGGAAAGGATAGGAAGCCCAGAGATAAACCCATGCACCTATGGTCACCTTATTTTTGATAAAGGAGGCAAGAATATACAATGGAGAAAAGACAGCCTCTTCAGTACGTGGTGCTGGGAAAACTGGACAGCTACACGTAAAAGAATGAAATGAGAACACTCCCTAACACCATGCACAAAAATAAACTCAAAATGGATTAAAGACCCAAAAGTAAGAACAGACACTATAAAACTCTTAGAGCAAAGCATAGGCAGAACACTCTATGACATAAATCACAGCAAAATCCTTTTTGACCCGTCTACTAGAGAAATGGAAATAAAAACAAAAATAAACAAATGGGACCTAATGAAACTTAAAAGCTTTTGCAAAGCAAAGGAAACCACAAACAAGACAAAAAGGCAACCCTCAGAATGGGAGAAAATATTTGCAAATGAATCAATGGAAAAAGGATTAATCTCCAAAATATATAAACAGCTCATGCAGGTCAATATTAAAAAAACAAACAACCCAATCCAAAAATGGGCAGAAGACCTAAATAGACATTTCTTCACAGAAGATATACAGATTGCCAAGAAACACATGAAAAGATGCTCAACATCAGTAATTATTAGAGAAATGCAAATCAAAACTACAATGAGGTATCACCTCACACCGGTCAGAATGGCCATCATCAAAAAATCTAGAAACAATAAATGCTGGAGAGGGTGTGGAGAAAAGGGAACCCTCTTGCACTGTTGGTAGGAATGTAAATTGATACAGCCACAATGGAGAACAGTATGGAGGTTCCTTAAAAAACTACAAATAGAGCTACCATATGACCCAGCAATCCCACTACTGGGCATATACCCTGAGAACCATAACTCAAAAAGAGTCATGTACCACAACGTTCATTGCAGCACTATTTACAATAGACAGGACATGGAAGCAACCTAAGTGCCCATAGACAGATGAATGGATAAAGAAGATGTGGCACATATATACAATGGAATATTACTCAGCCATAAAACGAAACGAAATTGAGTTATTTGTAGTGAGGTGGATGGACCTAGAGACTGTCATACAGACTGAAGTAAGTCAGAAAGAGAGAAACAAATACTGTATGCTAACACATATATATGGAATCTAAAAAAAAAAAAAAAAAAAAAGGTTCTGGTGAACCTAGGGGCGGGACAGGAATAAAGATGCAGATGTAGAGAATGGACTTGAGGATACGGGGAGGGTGAAGGGTAAGCTGGGACGAAGTGAGAGAGTGGCATGGACAGATATACACTACCAAATGTAAAACAGATAACTAGTGGGAAGCAACCACATAGCACAGGGAGATCAGCTTGGTGCTTTGTGAGCACCTAGAGGGGTGGGATAGGGAGGGTGGGAGGGAGGGAGACTCAAGAGGGAAGAGATATGGGGATATATGTATATATATAGCTGATTCACTTTGTTATAAAGCAGAGACTAACACACCATTGTAAAACAATTATACTCCAATAAAGATGTTAAAAAAAATTATAAGCTAGGAAGGAAAGTTTGAGATGTAAGAAGAAATGAACAAAGAACAGTATTTTAAAAAATATTTTTGTATATATTTTTATATAAAAATAAAATTTTTTGTTTATAAAAAAGGTTTGTTTATAATTGCCTGTTTTTTAAAAATAATGTCTAATCTTAATATAATATAAAAATATGATATAATTTTTTAAAACAATGTCTAATGTTAATCAGAAAAAGCATAATTAAATTACTGGAAAAGAACATGTAAGTAGGAGGTGATAAACAGAGTTAACATGTTTTATGATCTTTATGTTGCTTAGAAGAGGGAATTCACTGGCCACACAGTCAGGGATGGAGGCCATGCACAATTCAGTCACACAGTCTTCTCACCAAGGCTTATCCAACTACAACCAAGCCAAGTACCAAATCTGCCCACAACAAAGGACAATACTGAGCCCTGGGTAGACTAACAAGCTACCTAGGGAAATACTGATGACATTAGACTTCTCTGACTTTGAAGAGGTCAGTGCTTCGACTTAAACAGGATACAATCTTCCCTTTATGGATTTAACATCTCTTCTTCAGCACTTCTTCCAGGACCACAATTCTTAGACATACACAATGCCTTATCTATCACATGATAGCCTGCACAACATCACCTCCAACCATGAGACACACTTGACCATTAATGGGCCCATAACCTAGAAATGCTGATTTAGTACCAAAGCAGGGGGACGACACCCAAAAAGGCTGGGTTGCTGTCCTAAAGGAGCAGTATATGTCTTAAATCACAGGTCAATATATGGTGCCATCTCCCCTATAGTAAGGATACATGGATCAGGAAACTGAGAAGAGGAGGTGGGAGTGCTCTCTCGCACTTAACCACCTAATAACTCACTAGAAGAAGGTTGCTTCCACCAAAGAACATTATCATGGTGTGATCAATTAGAAGCTTAAATTGTCCCACGGCCATTTTGAGCTTCTCATCCCACTGAACCAGTGAAAGAGTGTCACCATTTCTGTTATGCAATGCGTGAAAGGAAGGAGATATATAGAACCCAAGTATTCACGGGGATACCCTTAAATGAAAGTGTAACCCAGTAAGTCCAGGCCATCAAGGACTTAGATGTTGCAGGAAAGAAGGTACGGATCACCCTATGAAGTCATGAACCCTATCCAGCTGAAGTGCCAGCAGAAGGTAAGGGGATTGTACAAGAGGTGATGGAAGAAGGAAACCATGGTTACCAACAAGGCTTCTTGGCCAGCTATAGAGATAGGGACTATAGCAGTTATGTTTGTTTCACTAAATCATTTCTTTTCTCCCTTTTACCCTCTGCTACCTTACAAGACTGGTGGTAGCTCAAGTTTTGGATAGGAATATGACATAACTGACATTGGCTCACAATGACACAGGAGCTGAGGTGACTTCATTCTGTGTTGGGGATGCTAACTTTTCACATGAAAGAAGGTTGAGAGTAGATGCCAGGAGGTGAGTGGAATTAACTATGCCAGATATTTTCCATTTGTCCCTCTGGATCCATCTCCATTCTCTCCTTGCTTCCTTCCCCACAGACTGATGTACTCAGGTCACATCAGTGTGCTCTCTGCCCTTGGGCTTCCAGTAGAATTAAGCTAACTGGATTGCAGGGAGGAGAGTGAAGTCAGCCCATTTATTTCTCTGGTTCCCTCCCTGTGAGTTCACTTCAGACTTCAGACTAGCTGTCCCTTGACAGAAGGTTACTATCCCTCTCAAAGCAGCCCCATGTGACTCTCTTTTTCCAGGTTCTGGGAACCTCTCCTTCCCTTGTCTCTTTGGGCCTAGAAATGGTGACATTTCTGCCGCTATAGCCCGGGGCTCCTGCACAAGCCCTAATTGTTCCCCTATACCATACCTTTGGAATTAATTCCTTTGTAAATAAATGCTTCTTGAATTATCTTAATTTGAAATATCTGTTTCTATTGAGGCCCTGATTGACCTACTCACTGTGATTCCATGTTATATAACACAATGTCTGTGAACAACTCCTACGTGGAGAGATTTTTTTTAAACACCCATAAACCCAGACACCTGGATAATTTGTTATGGAAACAAAACTGATTAACCGTTTGGCAGTACCAGATGGGCTCAGAAAAGGTTGCTATAAGAACACTTTCTGGGTAACCAGGAAAAAGAAGGTCCAAGATGGATATGAAAAGTCAGGAACTCTCTACTTCTGGCCACTATAGGGCAGTTGCTATAGAAAGCCAGGAGATGTCCAAAAGTTTGCTAAAGCCCAGATTACTAAGTTAAGAGAAATGTTAGCACAACTTAGTAGTAACTTGTCTGAGGACCAACTTGCTTAGAAAAATTTGGATAGGCTGTAATTTATAATAAAATGAGCAACTGATCAGATACTCAGAGGGAACCTGAATATTTCTCAGAGATGAAGGTTCTCAAACTCTGAGTTTACACGGGTATCACCTGGCATCAGGACAGGGTATATTATGGCAGGGTTCAGAGCAAAATGAAAATGTAGGCCTGTTGCTAAGAATTCCAAGATGATGACAGCAGAACCATCAAACCAAGCACAAGGCTCTTTTAAAACCCCAGTCCTGTGTGACTGCACAAATCACATGGCTATGAAGCCATCCCTACTTGGAGAGCTTGTTACCACACAGATCACTGCACCCCACTCCCAGAGCTTCTGATTCAGTAAGCCTGGGATGAAGCCCAAGAACTTGCATTCCTAACAAATCCTGGGTGATGCTGATCCTGCTGGCCCAGGGGCCACACTCTGAGAACCACGACCCTAGAGAACATAAAAGTGGGAAAAAAACATCAGGAGGAAATGAACATACAACCAATATCTTTAGAGCCCAAGCTGATCGTATGAATAGATTTTGTATTGGATATCACAGTATGTATATCAAAAATTTACAGAAAGTTAAATTTACTCATTTATAAATTTATAGATACAAATTTAATATCCCAAATAATATTAACTGCTTATACCACACTTAAATATTCCTTTTTTCAACAAACACTTATTAAATGTTTACTATGTGCCAGGGTACTATGCTTGCTCATTCATTATCTATGAATAGGTCATAAATAATTGAAGATATTATTTAGAATAGTGATCTCAAGTGTCAGGGAGAAGGAGAACAGAGTTGGGATGAGGGAGACCCCCCCTCCCCACCAGGCAGGGAAATAGAAGAAGGAAAAACTACCATTTTTTATAAGCATATGTCTATTGTATGCTTACCAAGAAAATATAGTTTAACAAAACCATCTTAGTTTTGATCAACTGACACATGACATAGAAAATGCATCATGGCTGAGTGATTTCTAAAAGGCAGAGAATGCCTTATTTCAAATAGGCTGAGATATTAGGTTTTCACGGGTGACCTATAAAAAGTTTATTAAGAATTAAAGACTTCTATCATATGTTGAACTACCCACCGTATAAACACACACACACAAAAACCTTCAGAACTTTTCAAATACTCTACTTGGAATAACCAAGTTATTAGCTGAGAAAATCAATGAGTCCAGGGTGATTTTTTTCTGAAGGATTAACAAAAAGTCAGACACCTTTTACAAAGAAGATTAAATCACCCCATTGTTACTTACAAAGTCTCACAAAGCCACCGACAATTTATGTTCACAAACGCCTCCTGCTTCACAGCCTGTAAGAGCCCATACCAGCTTCAGTGTTCTGGTTTCTCCTCCTGGATGTACAGTGTGGCTGGCTGTTGACTATTCATCATTATGATTTCAAAGGATGAAAAGTTTGCTCATGTGGAATGTAGGTATTCTTGACCTCTGAAATCCATTGTTCTGAAGCCAGAGAAAAATATTTCTCATACTAAACAAATCTGATAAGGTCATGTCTGGCTTCAAAGAAAGATCAGCAACCGACTGCACAATAGTCTGCAATTTCTAATATATTCTTCTCTCTAGGCCTCGAGTGTTGATAATTAACTGCCTCCTATTCTAAGCTGAATTTATTGCCTTTCTATTGTAATTTTGGTACAATTAAGTAATTGTTATTGTAAAAAATTTTAATCACATTGAGAAAATAAAGTGATTTTTTCCCCACAACCTTCCTATCCCCCACTTACACATAAATAAGATGAAAATATATGTACATTACAAGAGTTTACTGGGAAGAATGCTACTGAAGAATGCTAAGAAAACTTTATGCTAGACTTTCAAAACATTATAATTAATAAGGGAAACCCCAGTTTCCAATGAAAATCTTCAAATCAAAAGTATTTTCAACAGATGAATATTTACTATGAGATTCTGGTAATGTTTTTTGCAAGGGCATTGCTTTTATTTTTCAAGCAAAGATCAAAAATATTTTGTATCTGGTCCCCTGTTGATTTATATCACTTAAACTGCCAATATTTTTTAATTCACAATGAAATTGCACAGAGCTCAATTTATAAATATTTATCTATAAAGTTAACAACTGTGAACTGTAGTGGTGTGTCAAACTATAAACATAGTCATGGAATATTGGTTCATTTTGAGAACAGATGTTGGGCCAACTCCATGATGGAGCTGATTGCAGTAGACACAGTAATGATTTAGTTTCTTTCTTTCTAGGAACTTTTAAAACACACAGGTAAGTCTAGGGAAAGCAAACCTGTACTTGAGTCCCCATTCTCCATTTATGCCACAGTTGCAGACATCACTAAATGATCCTAGAACTTCCTCAGTTCTCAGACCAGCCTTGGTACAGATCTCATCACAGCACTCTGGCAGTCACTATCAATTGACTAGAAGAAGTACAAGCTCAAATAATTTTCTCTGTGTTTAACTCTTGTATCCTATAGTGGTTCTCAAATATTTTCATGTGTAGCATATTTTCAAATATTAGAAAGCTTGGTAGCACTCTCAAAGGGATTAAAAGATTGAAAACAATTACAAGTAATTTTCAACAACAATAATAATCTAATCTGTCACTGCCTTACAATGTCTAGCAAAGCAGCCACGATTGACCAGTCATTCACTTTGTATCCAGCTTACCCTTGCAGGGTAAGCTTTGGTTTAATGGGTATTGTACCCATTAAGCATGCCATGTTCCTTTAGGCCCTGCTGGTACTCTGCTTAGGAGAACAGACTCTACTATCAAAACAATGGGGTACGACGCTGTCATTTTACCTTGAGAAAGAACACTCTGGCCAATGAATGACCACCTAATCCCAGAGACAGAGAGAATGATTAGGAAATCTGCTGGGTTTTCCAGGTGAACACAAATACCTGTTTTATTTTCCTTACCTCCTTCAATTCTCTCAGTGTCCCATAAGAAAACTGAGGCTCAGAGAGGTTAGCTCCTTGCCCCATGACTCACTGTGAAGAAGTGACAGAGACACGACTCCTACCAGGAGACAGGGCCGACTTCAAAACCAGCGTGCTTAGCCTCTCTGCCACTCTGCCCTCTGATGACTAACAGAATCCAGTCCCCTTCCGCAGTGGGAGTGGATCTTGAAAACCAACAGTAACAACTGGCAAAATGAAACAGCCACCACCACTCTTTCCACTGCTTCAGGCAGAGTAGGTTATTTTGTTTTTGCTTTTGTTTTTTTTGAGGGCAGGCAATCCACTTTGTCTTCGGACCAGGAGCCTGAAAGCATGTTTCTTCTGCTTCCTTCAAGAAGTCTCCCACTTGAAATATGATTACTTACTGGAGATAAAGGGGATGATAGAGCTTTACGAATGTTATAAGCCACAGGAAACACAGTATGAATTAGTATCGGGATTACCTACATTTAGCTCCCCCACCTTCACACAGGAGCAATACTTTTACTCTCACTTTACAAGTGAAATAATCCAGGAAAGAAGAGAGAGACTACAAAGTTTAATTAAGCATCTACATGTCAATACTCATGTGACATACATGAGCTCCTTTAATCTTCACAATAGGTACCAGGTATATATTTTTAATATCTTCTGGTTAATTTTTATTACCATGTCATCAACTATCTGCTTTATGTGTTTGTTTATTATCTGTGTCACGCTCACCCCCATTAGACTCTCTATTAGGTAAGGGATTCTGACTTTGGTCTGTTTCATCTACTGCTATATCCCTAATAGTGCACGGCACATGGTAGATGTCCAATAAATATTGGTTGAATGATTGAATGGACACCCGTGAGATTCAGTAACTTGCCTGAGGTCACACAGTTTGGAAATGAATCCTCTGTCATGTGTACCCAATCGCCACATGAACACCCCAACTCTGGGCTCAGGGTTATGTGAATGATTGAACAGTCCCACCAGGACACAGAGGGCTGGGGCCGTATTACAAGGATATCACTTGGCAGTGCATTTCACAGGAATAATGGTACCCTTTGACCACGGGTGTCCTGAAAATATTGCTTCTTCACAATAAAATAAAAAACAAGGGCTTCCCTGGTGGTGCAGTGGTTGAGAGTCCGCCTGCCAATGCAGGGGACACGGGTTCGTGCCCCGGTCCGGGAAGATCCCACATGCCGCGGAGCGGCTGGGCCCGTGAGCCATGGCCGCTGAGCCTGCGCATCCGGAGCCTGTGCTCCGCAATGGGAGAGGCCACAACAGTGAGAGGCCCGCGTACCAAAAAAACAAAAACAAAAACAAAAAACAAAAGAAGAAGAAGAAAGAAGTTTATCAAAGAGACAGCAGCTATATCCTCAGATTTAGGAAACCCTAAAACAAACAGCCCTGATGGGATTACACTGCAGGTGCAGGAGACTGCCCACAATTCCTCCTTGCTACTTCCCTCCTAATCGTCAGCCTCTGTCTGGTTCACGTGGATGCAACTCGACTCAACAAACTCTGACTCAGGGCCACTCTGTGTCACCTGCAGGTGGTGACTGGGGAAGATGCATCCCAGTTCTTAAGTAACTCACAGTCTACGACAAGGAAAAAGGCAGTGAAACACCTCGGTTTAAAATGAAGCATCATGAAAATGATAAAAACAACATACAGCAGGAGTACAAAGGAAAGAAAGTCTGGCTATGTGAAGGCTGCGTCAAGGAAGATTTCAGGGAGCAGAGGAGGCAGTATGTGACTTGGGCTAAAGAAGAGGGTCACTACCGCAAGGAAAACAAAACCCCAAAGTCACCACCAAGCTGAAGCAGGGTAATTATGGATTCCTGGAGTTCAAAGCAAAATTGAGGCAGCAGAATTTAGCCCTGTTGTTCTCATCTGGCATAAATAAGGGGTGACTGCCCCAAAGGGGACATTTGACAGTGTCTAGAGACATCTGTCACAACTAGGGGGTGCTACTGACGTCTAGTGAGTAGAGGCCAGGAATGCTACTAAGCATCCTACAATGCACACTGCAGCCCCCCCGAACCCCCCAACAGGGAATTATTCAGGCCAAAATGCCAATAGTGGCAAGGCTGAGGAAACCTGGCTTAGAGCAACGAACAGGAGCTTTGAAGGCAAACAGGCCTGGGTTGGAGTCCCAGCTCTGCCCCTAAGTACCCCAAATGGCTACTTAGTAGCCAAGAGGAAAACATATCTTCATTGAGCTTCAGTGAGGATATGTTCATTTGTTAAATGGGAAATGTCAGTAGTGCCTGCCTCACAATGGCCACTCCTCATTCAGCAGATATGACTAAAGGGTCTCCTATGTCATTGCTCCCCAACCTTTTTGGTACCAGGGACCAGTTTCATGGAAGACAATATTTCCACGGACTGGGGGTGGGGTGGGGGAGGATGGTTCAGGCGGTAATGGGAGCGATGGGGGGCAGCAGATGAAGCTTCGCTCACTCTCCCACCGCTCACCTCCTGCTATGAGGCCCGGTTCCTACCAGGCCACGAACCAGTGCCGATCTGCGAACCTGGGGGTTGGGGACACCTGCCCTATGTGCCAGGCACTATACTAGGTCCCAGGATACTAGAGTGGGTAAAATGAATGTAACCCCCATCCTCATGGAACTTATCATGGAAATCAGGCATAGAAGTGAGCAATAATAATAAAGAGGCAGAGATGCTACTGGAGAGATGTGTTAAAGGTGAAAGAAGTCCTAGGAAGGAACAAATAGCCTAGACAAGAGGGATCAAAGAAGACTTCTTGGTAAAAATAGCATTTAATTGGACATACGGAGGCTGGTGAAGGGTTACTCAAGCAAAGAGGGGCAGATTAAGTGCGATAACAAATGTGAAACCCTTATTACAGTACCTAGCACAGTGTAAGCATTCCATGATGGGAATTATTCTGAATGTCCTAAAGAGGCACACTGTGCATACGATGGATTCTATTTTTCAGTAGGGGTCATTTTAATATGGTGGAGACTGCTCAATGTTTACCAGACTGTGTTTTCTCCTTCTCAGGTACTTGGCTCCCTGGCGAGACATTCTATGAGACCTTACAGTTAGATATGGCCATGGACCAAGTTCTTGTCAGTAAGATGTGAGAAGAAGTGATATGTTGATTTCTGGGTGTGGGCTTTAGGTCAAAGGACATGATTCCTGAATAACATTTTTGTTCCTTTCTTTTTTTTTTTTATTTGCGGTATGCGGGCCTCTCACTGCTGTGGCCTCTCCCGTTGCGGAGCGCAGGCTCCAGACGCTCAGGCTCAGCGGCCATGGCTCACGGGCCCAGCCGCTCCGCGGCATGTGGGATCTTCCCGGACCGGGGCACGAACCCATGTCCCCTACATCGGCAAGCGGACTCTCCACCACTGCGCCACCAGGGAAGCCCTTTTGTTCCTTTCTCATTGCTAAATATGGATGTAGCCCAGCCCAATTACAGCCATGCTAGGGCTGGGTAGGCAAAATTTTTCTGTAAAGGTTCAGTCAGTAAATATGTTCAGCTTTGTGGGTCATATGATCTCTGTCACAATTACTCAACTCTTCTGTTGTAGCACAGAAGTGGCTACCATATACAACAAATGACCATGGCCGAGTTCAATCAAACTTTATTTATAAAAACAAGCAGAAGGCCGAATTTGGCATGCAGGCCACAGCTTGCTGGCCCCTGTGCTAAGGGATGTTGGATTCATGACAGATGGCATTGAAGAGAACGGCCTTATCAACCTAGACCCCCTCACCTTGGAACTGTTATGAGAGAGAAAGATAAACATATATAATCTTTGAGCCCTACAGCTTAGACTTGCCTTAACTAACAAATGGGTTTCTCAGGACTCTTTGGGTTTATTTAGACTGTCCTGGGAACCCAATAAATATGCACATATATTAGGGTCTTCTGGTGAAATGACCCCTGTACATCAGGCATTTGGAAGTAAGGCTGACTTCAGGCTGGAGGGAACACATGCTTTAGCTATAAGGGGTTCAGAGTTAAATTCTCAGCACTCAGTCCCCACCCAGCTGAGGGAAGCACACTGGAGACATCACCATCATTTAAAAATGGAAGGTTTACAGAAAAACTAACAAATTATCTAATTCAGGCTGCTGAATGCCTGTTGGTGTCCTCCTGGAAAACTCTAAGTAAACAGCTGGTCTCTTTAATCATAGTGGAGAGCACACAAAGGAGGCAGTGAAATAGCAAATGAACCCCGGGTGCTTCCAATGGCAGGCCACGCTGGCTGGAAGACGGCTTCAGGAATTTTATGTAAGATGAAGGGTGAATTCTCGTAAGCCTCTGAACCAAGCTCATTGGTGGTATGCATTATTTTTGGCTTCCTCTACAGCTGTTTTTGTTGGGGAAGTTTGAAGGTGAAAGTGTCCTAGGAAGATCTCTTTCCAAAAGTGTTTGAAAAAAAATTGTCATAATCCATTTTACATTCATAATCCATTTATATCTGCAACTATATTTTAGGCAACCTGACCTTCATTAGAAATTAACCATAGCTAACTATGGGGTAGCACTGCCAAGATGTCTGAGCTGGAAGGAATTTACAAAGTATCCAGTTGAATCTGATTTTCCCATTTCACATGTGAAAAAACTGAGGCCCACAGAGGTTAACCTTTCAAGGTCACAAAACTAAGTTAGAAATAACATACCTGTATGGTTTGGGGTGGGAAAACTATGCAATTTGCTATTTGTTTGTTCGAAATTGGGAGGAAAATACAATTTCACTGTCCATTTACCCTTTTGTTTTCTATATTGAAAAGGTTCAGAGGTAAATGTGGGTACCTCAGTTTTAAATAAATTTTTATGACCAAATGACAAACTCTTATGAAACTTGGAGTTAATAAAAACTCCTGAATTTTGACTGATTTCTTATCATCATTCAGTTTTCTAGAGAAAAAATGGTTTAAGTAAGATATTTACATGTGTTCCTGTCAAATAATGACAGTTGTGTCCCTCAATGCAGCCTTTTTTTTTTTTTTTTTTTTTTTTCTACTGAATTCTCTGGCTTTTGGAAATAAGATGTGGGAAGGAGGTACTAACTGCTAGTTATGTCTGAATTGAGATGCTAAAGCATCTTCACGAGGAAAATTCACCTTTTTATTTGTAATTTCCCTGTATCTTCACATAGGTTCTTCTCTATTTTCCAAAGGATCTTATGCCTTACACCCTAAATGTAGAGAAAGAAATATTCCAACACAGCTCTCTGTACCAAGGCCCTGGGCCAGGCTGCCACTCTTCATGGAGCTGTGAGTCTTGGAAGCAGTTATTCCGTCTTCCTCAGAATGGCACCGACACACAAGGAGTCAGGAGGACTCCTTGGGAAAGCCCCCAAATTCAATAAGCCGTCACTTCTTTGAAAAGACAGAACTAGGGCATGAAAATGTTTGGAACATGGGTGCCATGCTGTTGATTTTCACTTAAACCGTATACTTTACAGTACTTAGAGCAAATATATATAAAAGTTAAATTTGACAGCCTGGTATTTTAAAAGATATAGTTATCTGTGAGTTCTGGGATCGCAATCCAATATCTGGGAGCTGACCCCATGACCGTTTGTCTCTCCACACAGCAAAAGTATAAAAGTCCTACATGTTGGTTGGCATCCATGCCTCAAATCACGGAGGTTTTGTGGTAAGGCAGTAGCTGTAACAACAGATGGCCACATTTTCGATCCCCCAAACTGCAGAGGAAATGCACATACAAACATTTTCTACACATGTTCAGATACACCAAATATGGTACAATCAAGGACATCTCAGGTAGAAGAGAACAGTTCTGCTAGTTCTTGAGCGTAGTGCCAAAGGGACTAGGAAGGTTTCCACAGAAAGACCAAAGAAGCATTTCACATTGAATAACCCACAATGACAAGAATTTATGGAGAGAAATCATTCTCCTCACAGTCACAGGCATGTCTGCAAATCATCAGGCAACTACTGTACTTTTAAAAACCTATCTTGATGGTCTTCTGTTCATATATGTATTCATATTCTGACATTTTTGTCATGTCCAAACATTTTGGTTATTTTTCTTTCTTTTTTTTTTTTTTGGTTACACACAATTGATATGCTAGAAGAAAACTCAGAAGATATAGAAAAGGAAAAATAAAAACAATAATCTATGATCTCATCAACTAAAAATAAACAATTTTCAGACAGTGGTAAATACCACTCCAAATATTTCTGCCCTTGTCTCATGCACTCTGTTTTTGTCTTCCCAGTATCTTCTATATACACAACACACAGACATACACATCCTAAAATGAATGCATATTATATATATTAACCTGACTTTTTTCACTCAGTGATATGTGTAAAATATTTTTTAATGAAAATAAATGCCTATCTGTATTATCCCTTTTAACACTTATATTGTATCCACTGAGTATGTATAAACATATGTATGTGTACAAACACACCATTATTTACTTAATCAGCTCCCACTGTTGGACAAATGGAATGTCTCCTTTCCCTCTCTCACTACCATAAATGATTCCTTAATAGATGTGGACATCCATGTACCTAGATATCTGTCCAGCTGTTTCCATAGGCTAAATTCCTAAGAGAATTGTCGTACCAAAGAATATAAATATTTTAAGGCTTCAGAAGCTTACAATTCCTGCATTAGGATGGGTATTGTTCAATAAAACTGTTCAGTAAAACTCTGTGATATGGAAATGTTCTATAGCTGTACTATCTGATATAGTAGCCACTAACCACATGTGGATTAGCCTTGTGCTCTGCACTGACCATTTTCCCTAAGAAATGAGAAATTAAAACTTATGGAACACAGAAATGTTCAGCATGTGTAAATAGTTACATTAAGAGAAAATAAAAACTTGCTACAACACCTTCAAAGAGCTGGCCTTACTATAAACGCTAAATTTTTATCATTCCTTCAAAATTATTTCTCCTATTAAATGCGAGCTCCTCCATCAAAGCCACATTTGCTCGTTTAGTCAACCGTTCTCCTAGCCTTGGGCAACACACGCTTTTCCATTTCTTCTCATCTAACCCTCTTGGCTACTGTGAATGCTACAAAACCCACTTCAAAGCATGTGAGAGGCGGGAACAGGATCTACAAGGCCAAGAAGAAAAGATTCCAGGGATGGGATAAGATATGAAATTCGTAGAGGAAGATGAAAGCATTTACGGACATCTTTGAAAATGCAGCAGCATGAGAAAACTGCAGATGAAAAAGAATGAAAAACAAAAATAAAAGTATATCTTTGGCATCCCAATCAAATGTCCTTTCTAAGAACCTGATTATTCAAGTGTCCTAAAATTCAGGAAGATGTAAGTTAGAAAAATGCCCATTGGTTGTTAGACATGCATAATCAAATCTTCAAGATCACTTCATGTTCATTTTTCCTTTTCATTTTCTTGACAAGCCTGCAAGGCACACAAAGTTAATAATAGTATGTTCATCTTGCAGGTAAGAAAACCATGACAGTTCAAGCAAAATTGTTGGAGATCTAGGATCAAAGATTTCCTGCTGTCAACTCTGAAGAGATTTTTTTTACTATACTATGCTGCATTTTTCTTTATTTTTGCATTCTGAAGCATGAATCAGATCCTGTACCCTTCCTTTTCAGTTTAAACCTACAGTGGCCAGGGTTATGTAAAGAAGCCCTTTGAAATCCATAGGTGGGACATGAAATAACTAAGAGAAAAATTGGCTGATGTGGTCAATCTCTCCATAAAGTAGTTACATAGCGTATGACAAGTTGTAAGATATATGTAGGCTGGTAAATGTGGGCTACTTATTCACAAGCCTACATGAAAGCTGGATGAATGTATGGTTTTACTCACCTTTCTCCAGGTCCCACATGAGAGCATTTTTCCTGGCCCTCTCCTTTCCTTCAAACACACAAACATACGGTATATGCTGAAACTCAGTGGACGCCATGCAATGACAGTAAGTCATTTAAAATAGGCATGATGTTTGCCAAGAAGTCTGCTCTGCCCTTTGCCCATTTGGTTAAATCCTTCTCACCCTTTAGGTCTATGTTTGGAGGTGCTACTCTATCCAGAAGCCTCCCTTAACTCCTCAGCACTCCTGACCCTTTCCATAGAAGCTGCCCATCCCATATCATTGGGACGATATCTCTTCTAATCCCCTGTTTAGTCTTCCTTTGCCACTAGATTACTAGCTCCTATCAGGCAGATTCTTCAAATACTGAAACTGGGTCCAACACAGAGTGGTCACCAGTAATGTTTGTTAAACAACTATTTGTTGAAGTAATGTTTGAAGTAATACATGAACAAACAAATGATCTAACAAGTGGTTCCAGCCCAATCAGGGTTTGAATATGGTGGAGATGTCCACTTAGATATTTACTTAGACAACTGCTGTATTAGTGGGGTGTGGTAAGCAGAATTTTGGCTCCCATAACCTTTGTTCCCTTGTGTTATACCATGAATATGTCACATTACGTGGCAAAAGGACTTTGCAGATGTAATTAAGGTTACTGATGAGCTGACCATAAAATAGGCAGATTATACTGGATTATCACAGTGGATCCAATTTTGGCAGCTGGGCTCTTAAAAGCAAAAAAGGAAGTCAGAAGAGGAAGTCAGAGAGATGTGGCAGAGGGGGAAATCAGAGAGATTCAAAACATCAGAACTCGACCTGCCATTGCTGGCGTGAAGGTGGAGGGGGCCATGAGAAAAGCATAAGAAGGAAGTTAATTCTGCTAAAACCCAATGAGCTTGGAGGAGGAGCCTGAGCCCTAGATAAGAACAGCAGCCTCAACTGATACCTGGATTTCAACCTGGTGAGACCCTGAGCAGGAGAGTACAGCTATGCTGTACCAGAATTCTAACCAATAGAAACTGTGAGATAATAAAGGTGTGATGTTTTTATGATGCTACATTTGCCGTGATTTGTTATGGGAACAATAGAAAACTGATACAGGGGCTTTCTCCAGAAGTAACAGACCCTGAGGCAGAGTTCGACTCAAAGTTTTTAACAGGGGAGGTGATCACCAAAAACTGGTAAGGGAGTGAGGAAGTGAGCCCACAAAGGGGAGAAAGCCAATACAAAATGCATTACTGAGTAGGTCATCACAGTGGGGAGTTAGGGCTCATACCACTGGGAACCTCTGGGAAACCTACAGAAACAGCCTTGGTTTTCCTCTCTGAGGGTAGGAAGCCAGGGCACTGTTCCTCTGCTCTCACCTGCTCCCAGGGGCATTAACTCTCCAGCACGTCTGGCCTTTCTCTATTTCCTTCTTCCTTGCAGTCTCTCCTCTGGGAGAAAAAAGCAATCTGATACATGGATTCCTCGGAAAGTATTAAAGACTAAAATATGACCCCTTGGGTTGCTATGCACCTAAAAGATGACTTACACTAAGAGAATGGGCACTATTTACCCTTCTCAACAGTAAACCTCAAATGGAGGAATTTTAGGATTGTACCAATGGGAGAGGCTTTTCTAGTCTCCCTACTACATCTCCCTACAACCTCGTCTCTCTCCCTATTCTCCACTATGCTGGCAAGGCTTGCCTACCCTGAGCATTTACCAGCGACATGCTTTGTGAATACGCACGTGAGCCCTATCAAAACCATGTTCTGAGTGGCCTTTCCCCACACCGTTGTGCACATCTTTAACCACTTTGGGTTCTCAAATGAAAGCCACATTATTAATACAAAGCATTATTCTTTTTTTTTAATTTTTAAAAATTGTTGGCTGCGTTGGGTCTTCGTTGCTGTGCGTGGGCTTTCTCTAGTCGCGGCAAGTGGGGTCTACTCTTCATTGTGGTATGCGGGCTTCTCATCATGGTGGCTTCTCTTGTTGCAGAGCATGGGCTCTAGGCGCACGGGCTTCAGTAGTTATGCCTCGCGGGCTTCAGTAGTTATGGCTTGTGGGCTCAGTAGTTGTGGCCGCGGCCTCTAGAGCACAGGCCCAGTAGTTGTGGCACATGGGCTTAGTTGCTCCATAGCATGTGGGATCTTCCCGGACAGGGCTCGAACCCATGTCCCCCGCATTGGCAGGCAGATTCTTAACCACTACGCCACCAGGGAAGTCCTACAAAGCATTATTTTTATGCGCTAGTAATGATGGTAATAAATCCAAAGAACAAGAGTGAAACCTAGTGCTTGAGGACATTCTGAGGATGTGGGAGATCCATGCAGGAACTGGTTTCTTAGCAGAAGCATAAGTGCACCTCTGTCAGATGCAATCTCACTCCCACGTAATTCCCATTGTTTCAAGACAATTCAAATTCCACCTTTCGTCAGATGAAAGGCTGTGATTGCAAAACAAGGAGCTTTCTACAGCAAGAATAAATTGGATTATTCTATAGAACATATTGTTCCCCAAGCAAGCAGAATAGGCTTCGGGGAAATGCCTGTAGATTGTCATGGGCAAGCAGAGCTGGCCAGGTAGAAATTTCTTTTACAAACCATGAAAGGGACTTGAAAACATTTTCTGGTGGCTAGTGTGTGTGGCAGTGCAGAGGAAATACTCGATGAGACACCTGCCTCTCAAATGTGGCAGGATTCCTCAGAATATTTATACTGGGGCTAAAGTCACTTACACCAAATGTTTCAAGTCCCACTTCTCAAGGATAAGATTGGTAGGATATGAGGGGTTTCCACCCGTGCCCACAACATGTGTGTTGTTTTCTATTTTCCAGGGCCTGGACATCATTTATGTACTACTCATAACCATCTTCTGCTATTAATATTATCTCTGCTTCACAGATGAGAAAAGTGAGGCTTCAAGAGGTTAGGTCACATGCCTAACGAAGATTTGAACCCAGGCATGACTTGCTACTCTGGTCTCTCCTTCAAACATTTTTCAGCTTTTAGTGTTTCACACCCAGACATGCACGTTGCCAGGCACCAAAGAGCTCAGCTTTTCTGGAAGGAAGTGTGAGCATCTGTCTGCCTCCTTCCAGCCCTGACTTGTGACACAGCATCACAAATGGACACTTCTGGGAGCCCACCCACGGAATGGGCAGTCCTCAGCTTATCAAGTCCAACCACACCCCTTCCATTCAAGAAAGCACTTCAGTCTGCAAATAAGGGAGACCTGCTGTGTTATAAGAATAACCTTGAATCTACTCTCATGTATTTAGAAAAACATCAGCCATTCCCAAACCCTGGTTGAGGCACTACTGTGTAGTGGTTAAGTCCTTGGGCTCTGAAGTCAAAAGAACTCTGGAGTCCACCTATTTGATTCCATCAATTACTAGCCAAGTGGCTTGTGAAGCAAAGCAATTAAGTTCTGAGTCTCAGTTTCCCCATCTGTCAAGTGGCCCAGTGTATAGTATCTGCTCATGAGGCTGTTGTAAGGATCAAATGAAGTCATTCACATAAAGAGCTCTGCACTATGCCTGGAACAGAACAAGCCCTCAATAAATGTTAGTCTCATCATCATCGTTATCATCCTATTCTTTTCCAGTTTGTTATTAGTGGCAAACCTCCAGCTGATGAGGACATAGCAACTATAGGTAGGTCTCAAGAACTGCCTTCCAGTTCTCTCACTGGAGAAAGCCCCAGACTTGGCCTCTCTTTGTTCATCTTCTGAGTCAGCCATCTGATTGCTTGGCACCGCCTCTTTCACGGGGCACCACACTTCTGGGGGATCGCAAGTAAGATTTAAGATCTGCATGATGGGACTGTTGAGTGGAATTCCTCTTTCCTTTGGGCAAAACTGCCAAGGCTTTCCAGAGCTGCCCTGGAAGGAGACTTATACCCTGAATGTTTCAATTCATTACACTGACATTCATGAAACATACTCTGAGTGCCAAGCTCCACACGCTCAGAGCTGGAGCCTCACAGCCAAATCAACGTGGCCCCTGCGCTGAGGGAGAGCGTGGGGAAGTGCCTTTTGTCTTACCAGCATAGAGCAGGACCTCGAAAGAGCAAATAAATCCTAAAAAATCATAATTATAAAACAGTTCTACCACCTTTTATATCTAGATGAATGCTATCAATATAAAAGTTTCTTCCTGCATCAAACGTTGAACAATTTGTCGAATGTTACTACACTGATAAAGTTTCTATAAAACACACATTACATCAATACAGTAATCTTTCTTCTTCCAAAGAAAAGCACAGGAACACAGAGACTGATCTTTGGCTCAGACGGATCCAGGTTTAAACTCTGGCTGGCTACTTGATAGCCAGGCTACTTAGCAGGTGTCCTAACCAGGCAGGCCTTGTTCCTCTCATCTCCAACCTGGCAATATCAAGACCATCAACCTCAAAGGGCTGCTGCGTATGTTAAGTGTGACAAAGCACTTAGCACAGCACCTGATGTTCAAAACTATTAGAAATGCTTCTTCTTATTAAAATGCCTCAAAACTCCCTACGTAGCTTTTCTGACAAAAATTCAGCAAAGAAACTACTAACGGACTTAGAAAAGGAACAATAGGTTTATATTTTCTAATAGAAAGCATTTAATGCACATAACTTATCTCTGCAAGTCCACAGTGTCCCTATTTCCATTGGGGCACATAGGAAGGGAACAGTTTTTGCAAAGACCAGCGTATACTTCAAGGCTGGCACTGGTGCCAGATAACGTGGGTCACCCCATGGAAATGCAGTTTTCTGCATTAGCTTTTAATGGTCCTCCTCTGCTGGGCATTTGGGGCTATGGTTAGAAGTAAATGCACTCAAGTAAATATCTTTTGGTGCCAGAACTGCCGTGGGCACATACTTTTCTTTCGATGGTCCTGGGAAGTGGTTTGTTAAACTATTGTTCTCGATTAAAAACTCATGTGTTTGTTCAGTCCAATATGGGTCGCTGCTTTGAGTGAAAGATCCCCTTGACATGGCAAAACCTCTACTTGTGACAAGCCAGTGCCAAGTATGTCTTAACCAGATGCAGACCCGGGTTTGATTAGCAGCCACTGAATTCCTTGTAAAATCAGATAATGATGGTTTTTCCCCTCTCTGCTGAGCAAATATCCTCGGCTTTTAATCAAGTCTCTATACGAAAACCTCTATATAAATAACTCCACACAGTACAATGGTTTTAAATCTATGGTTCATCTCAACTTTCCTGACCTCTGACTGTTTAATCTGAGAAGGACCTGTGCAGTACCAACTAAAAATAAAGGGACTACAATATTTATTTTGGCAGATACCATATAGATATAATAGAGGGACATGTGGTGAGTGGAAATTCTCTACCACACACAGAGAGAAGAGAAAGGCAAGGCTCTGGAGCCCGTTTTTGTTTTCCCACTTTGTGGGATAGCATCTATTGGATAATGATGATATTAGGGCTGCAAAGACACGTGCCACTTTGGAACGCTGCACAGACTCTGTGGCTGTGCATAGAAACCTCCTTCTCTGCCCCTTTGGATGTTCAAAGGGCCCAACTGCAAACCTGGGAAACATGAGCCTTTTCAGAGGGGCTGGAGTCTCAGCTTGGGCTTCCTTTCCTTTCTTGTGGGCACAATTTGGGCGTCTGCAGTTAATTATTTGCAGGTGCATTTCTGCTGCATGCAATGGAATGAGTCCCCAATTAGGCTCCTGCAGGTGTAATTAGAAATTTCCACATCACTTTGAGGGGGCAAGTGGATAATTGTGCCCACAAGGTGGTAACAGTTCCTGACAGGGTCGAGCAGAATGCTCCGTTGTAGACCGCTATCTGGGCATCAGGCTCCAAGAAATGGAATGCTGAACATTCAGGAATAAGTGTCAGGTGTGCTTCTGAGGTTTAGAAGTAGAACCCCACATGGAGGGTGGGGCTAGGGATTCTCTGATTCTTCACATCCATAAAGGAGAGTGGAGCTACGAAACAGCAAGGACCACACGTGGGTCCTCTGAGGCATAAGGGAGCAAAAGCTCTTGGCTGATGACGTTGAGCAATTCAAGAAAAACTAGCTCCAAGAGGGAACTGGACCAGAACTATAGAATTAACCTTTTGTAGGACAAGAGACGCAACGCAGTGAGAAGAGTAAGTAGCTATTAACTTTACAATAAACTTTCCAGTTAAAGTGTCTTCACTTTAAATCATCTCATGTGAGCTCACATAAAGTTACAATACTAAAATTTTATTTACACTTACTGAGTGCTTACTGTGTTGGATGTTATCCTAAGAGTGTGTGTGTGTGTGTGTATGTGTGCGCGTGTGTGTGTGTACTCAATTTATGCTCTTAAGAGCCACTTTAAAGAATTATTATACCCATTTTAAAGAAGATAGATTGAGGCACAGGGAGATGAAGTAACATGCCCGAGGTGACAAGGCTAGTAAGTAGTGGAACCAGATCTCAAAGCTAGGCAGGCTAGCGCCAGGGCACTAGCTAGTTTGCCACTAAAGATGAGAAAATTTTCCAATGAGAAGGCAGAATCAGGTAGTCAAGGATTTGCCCAGCAGGACACAAGACCATTCATTTGCTGACTCATTTGGTCATCCGTTTATTCATCCATTCAACAACTCAAGGAACATTTAGTGAGTACTGTGGTCTAACCACTCTGCTAGACACCTACTTAAGGGATAAATGTTTTATAATATTTATAACATCAGATGAATGTTTTATAACTTTCCCTCATTGCTTGTTTAATGTGGGGAGGAAAAGAGAGGAGAGAGCAAGAAAAAAGGAAGGAAATAGAAAGCAAGCAAAGGAGAGAGGTGAGAGGGAGTGAGAGATAGAAGGAGGGCAAGAGCTAGAGAGAGTTTAGAAAAGGGGGAAAAGGAATCCTTGGAAATTAGTTTCTCTTCCAAAAACGAATTCCTCATAAGGGAGGGGGAGAAGTCTCATCAACCAATCCATGGGATTATACTGAGGAGTGCTGAAGAGAGACCCTATCGTACCCCCAGATGCTTATTTCTTACTTTAACAGCAAGAGCAGGTTTCTATGGGACTGCCAAAGTTGGTTCTCACACTGAAATCTCAAAACCAAAATGGACCCAGGCTCCCTGTGCAGCCCTTTGTGGTCTACAAAGGGGCTAATTCTGAGTGCTTGAGTTCTGGTCAGTCCATCCAACGCATGGCAACGAGCTTGAAGAGTCTCTAGATGTGACAGGGCCAAGTGCTGATGAGCCAAATTCCACAGACCTGTTCCCTTAATGACCACCCAACTGTATGCTGTCCTTTCTACTGCAACACGTTTTAACAGAATAATTAACCTATGGTTGGGATAAGTGTCTCAGAATGAAACAGAAGCTTAGCAATAACGTTTCCTAAAGGATGAAGAGAACTTGAGAGAGCTCCAGGACTAAAAGAAACCTAACCGTTGTTTCTCGATGAGGCTGAGGGTCATGATAGCCAGAGCTGACCTGGTGTGCATGCTAACTTTTTCTCAGGGACCATTATGCGAATCTCATGACAAACCTATGAACCTAATAACACCTAATACGTATGGAGAGCTTCCATATGCCCTGCACTGTGCAAAGCTCTTTAAGGAGACTATCTGATGATGGAGAATATCTCAAAATAATACTTTGAAGTAGATACCACAGGCTGGGCCTTAGAGAAGTCCAGCATTTGGCCAAGATCACACAGCTGGCCAGTAGCAGGACACAGAGAGAATGTGTGCACTTAGGTGCTTTCACACTTTGCTGCCAGTGTGCACATGGAGGTGGTTAGAAAATGATCTTTCCTTGGATGTTTCTTACGACCTCACTTAAAACTTCAAACACATTTTCTTTTTCTGAGAGGACACTTCCACTGTAAAAGTCCACTTTGCTTTCCTGGTTTCATCAAATAGCTGGGCATTTATGCTATTGGCTTACTATACAGCCATGCAAGAGTACACTTTACCTGTCGTTTCTGAAATACCCTGAGGTTTGAACTTGGCATAGTGCAGTCGCTCAGGAGATTTTGAACTTGGCATGGTGATAGTCGTCCAAAATAATTTCCTTTTAATATCCTCACTTATTCCACAAAGAATTTAAAGTCAGCTAACACGTGGGGCCTGTTCCTGAAATTTATGCTGTTACAACATAATCTTCAAGTCACTCCATTAGGGCCAAGACCTGTTACATCCCTTTAAATTATTCTGCCTTACTATGAATTACATGGCGGTGAAAGTAGGGGCTGAGTGCTCCTCTCATGGAGCCTGTGTAGTTGTTTTTCTCATTCTCATCACTGGCTCTTATCAACAGCCGGACTGTTCTTGACTTGCAGGAATTGTTAATAGCCACCACGCTGCCCAGAAACCTCCATGGCAAGCTCCTCCCTTCCCTTCTTCATTCACCAACCAGACATGGCTTTGCCAGTACCATCTTGGCTAAACTGATGAGGTCAGGTACTGAGCAGTTCCTTTCATTTCCATTTTAAAGGATGTGAAGTAGTCACTTGGCCCCTTTGTGCTGAGTTAGCAGACCAAAACTGGGTCCATTTTAATGAGACATTTTATGCCCATTGTAATCCAGCTGGCCTCATGAGAAAGCTGGTCATGGGCAGTCACCCATCTGAGTGATTTGAAGTGACCCCAAAGAGTTCACCTGACCCAGGGCCTTAAACGCCCATCATTCAAACTGGACCACACGTGATGCTCTTTGAAAATACCAATATCCTCCCAGAGGAAGCCCAGGCGGCCTTCATAGTAGACAGCTCTGGTTTTGTTGGCCCAGTACCATTCATACTTTGGCAAGGGGCCTTCTTATCGCGCCCTGTTGTCCTCATGAATATCTCATGCATGGGTCCTACTCCTCCCAGCCTGTGTCATTCATAATACATGTCTCTCCTCCCCACCCCTACAATGAATAATTGCTTCAGAGGTGTGTCTGAGCCCAAGTGGTAACCAGTAAGAGGCAAAGGGGATTGGGGGATGTTATTACCCACTTCATGGAGAAAACTCATCTCTAATAGGAGAGAAGAAAGCCTCTCTATCAAGAGAAGATGGCTGAGGGGCAGCAGGAGGGACATGGCCCTGATGACTGAGCACTTCATCTCACCAGCTTCTCTCAGTTACGAGGACCAACTAATTCCCTTTCTGGCTCATGCTACTTTGCAATGAGTTTCTGTCAACTGCAGTGTACTAACTACTAGACTGCTTCATAAGTACTCTGGAACTGATTTTATTTAAAGTTAAAAAAGATCCAAGTGAAAGAGACAAATAACAGGCAAACGTTGACAAGGGGGGAGCACATGGCAGGTCTAAACGAGGCCTCCCACAGGCAAGCCTAACAATCCAGGTCCCAAGGATCAGCAGTAAGTCCACAGGCAAGTAGCAGGAAGGATATTCTGAGAGTGGGACAGAAAGGGAAGAGTAGTACATGGAATAAAAAATAAACTCTTTTGGTACAATCACTTTGAAAAACTGTTTTGCAATATCTGCTAAAGCTGAAAACACACACATCTATGACCAAGCAGTTCTATTCCCAAGACTAGCATACACCCATGCGCACAAAAGAGATATATTACAAATAGCAGCACTATTTATAATTGCTTCAAACCGCAAACAGCCTTAAATGCCCATCAAGAAAAGAATGGATAGATGAACTATGAGATAGTGACGCAATAAATTACTACACAATAAAAATGAATAAACAAATGAACTGGATATGTATAACACGGATGAATCTCATCAACATAATGTTGAGCCAAAGAAACAGACACAAAGTAGTACATACTGTGTGATCCCATTTATATAAAATTCAATAGGCAAAACTAATCCATGGTGTTAGAAGTCTGGATAGGGGTTACCCTCAGGAGTGTAGTGATTGGAAGGGTGTAAGAGGCTGCTGCTGCAGCCCTAGTTTTTTCTATTTCATGATCTGGTTGTGAGTTTCATGGGTAAAGTTAAGTTTGTGTAAAATTCCTCAAGCTGTACACTTAAGATTCGTGTTACTTCTGTATGTATGTCAGCCTTCAATTAGAAATTAGAAAAGCTTCCCTTCTTTCACGTTCTTGAAGCTAACAGACTTGCTATGGAAACAATTCTTCCATTTTGAGTTTTGGTCAATGTAAATGGTTACTACTCTTGGCCTTCTCAGATCTATTTGTCTTGCTTTCTTCTTTCTGCCTTTCCTCACTTCCAACAGCCATGTATTGAATGCTACAGGCATGCTAGGCTCAGGGCTGTCCCTCATTCTGCAGGTACTTCTTTCCTTTGCCTTTGCTGGTGCATATCCGCTCACCTCCCTCCAAAAGAAGAGCTTTGATAGAAGTGGAGAAGAGAGCTGATGAGCTGGTCTACTGGACTAAGGAAGCTTTCTCTAGACCCACAGTTGAGTAGTCCAAATTCAAAAGGTGAAGCAGAAGTGGCGGCAGACGCTATTTACTAAACTTATTTTATCTTCTTCCTGGCATGCAGATAGGTTTCATTTTCCAGACCCTACTGCACTTAGGGAGCCATGTGACTGACTTCTAGTTAGTGAAGTGTGAGTGAAAATAATGTGCACCATTTCCAGGACAACCCTTAAACCCCCATTTGTATTTGCTAGGCCTGCCATAACACAGACTGGGTCACTTAAACAACAGAAAATGATTTTCTCACGGTTCTGAAGGCTAGAAATTCAAGATCAAGATGCCAGCAGGTTTGATTTCTTCTAAGGCCTCTCTCCTTGACACATTCTTGCTGTGTTTTCTCATGGTCTCTTCTCTGTGCACATGCATCTCTAATGTCTGTGTCCAAATTTCCTCTTCTGATAAAGGTACCAGTCACATTGGATTAGGTCCCACCCTAAGGGCCTCACTTTTTTTAAAGGCCCTACCTCCAAATACAGCCACATTCTGAGGTACTTCAACATATGAATTTTTGGTAGGGGGGACACAATTCAGACCATAACACTCTGCATGATTCTCTAGGTTCTCTCCCCATCCACCAGCTAGCTGTTAACATCCAAATGATGTTACAGGCCATAAACTGAAGATGGTCATCTCCATGATCCTGGGTCCCAGACAATTATGTGGGAACTTAGACCCTGTTAACTTGTACCCTCCATGGACTGTTTACGTGAGGAAAAAATAAACTCCTGTATGAGCAAGAAACAAACTCCCGTATATTTGAGCACTTACACGTTTTGGGGGTCTATGTGTTAAAGCGTTAGTTGGCTCGAAGTAAGATGAAGGGCAATGCATTTTTTGACATTTTGCCAAAAATCAGCCTGGGTGGAATGATTATTTATGTTGAGGATTCTGAGGCCTCTCAAAATACTTTATCATTTCTAGTATTATCACATGGTTTACATCAGTGTCTCTCAAAATGTTGTAAAAGTATGGCGTTTTGGGCCTCAACCCACACCTGCTAATCAAAATCTCACTGTAGTGTGGAGCCCTGCATTTTTAATAAGCCTATATGTCACTCCAATGCAAACTAAAATTTAAGAAGCATTGGCTTACCCAGTGGGTTTCTTTCTAATTTTAAAATGACCATTGAGTGGGTATAGCAAAGCTGCTCTTGACTACATGTGATTGAGATAAGTTTTTAGATTTTCTCCATGGAATTATCAAACACGTTCATTTCTATTTCCTCTGTGTTCTAGGTAAAACAAATAATTCTTTCTTCCCTTTAATCATCACTATCTTTTGATGACTTACCACTGGATTGAGGTCTCAGCTAAAACTACCATTTGTTTATTATGATGATTTTTCTTAGTAACTTTCATTGAAATTTCATTTATGGCTGACAAAGAATTTTACCCAGAGAGTTCTTCCTTATGTACTCAGTTCAGGCTATGAGCAGGGTTGCTTAGTTCTTAATGTCACAATTTCAGGTTCATGCTGAGTCAGAGAAGAAATGAGTCACCCTGAAAAATACTCCTACTCCATTTTATATATGTGAGTCCTGGGTTGGGATTTCTCAAAGTGTGACAATGGTTCCTTAGGAGTTTAATAGTTATTAACAAATAAAATGGTTCCATGGTCAAAGTTACTAGGAAATACAAGGAAAAATTTATCAGATTTCTTTATCTAATGATTATATTCTGAACCTCTAAACCTCCAAGAGTAGGACATAATCTATAAATTTTCCCTGACTTAACTTGCCACAAAGTGTTTGTGTGTGTATCTATTTAACAATTTAAAATAACACTGTTCTGGGCTTCCCTGGTGGCGCAGTGGTTGAGAGTCCGCCTGCCGATGCAGGGGACAAGGGTTCGTGCCCCGGTCTGGGAGGATCCCACATGCCGCGGAGCAGCTGTGCCCGTGAGCCATGGCCGCTGAGCCTGTGCGTCCGGAGCCTGTGCTGCGCAACGGGAGAGGCCACAACAGTGAGAGGCCCGCGTACCGCAAAAAAACCAAAAAAAAACAAAAAACAAATAAAATAACACTGTTCTTCAGAACACAAACACCCATCTCAAAAATCCCTCATAATTATTATTTAAGGTCATATCATGCTGGGGGTTTTTTGACTAACATAGTTACTTCTGAATTTCTTTATATTAGGAACATTATGTATATACAATGGTTCTTTCAGTCCTATGATAATTTAGGACATCTCTTGAAAGATATTTTAAAGAGAGGAGCGCTCCTCTGGAAAACTAATATTGTGTCTGTGGTGACATTACAAATTCCTAATGTTAATGTAAAATAATGGAAACTGAAAAGCTGCTGTATTTGCTGCTGTTTGGTGTTTTTGTTGTAAGGGCCCTCAGTAACCACCTAATATGGATGGCACACACTGAGCATGTGTGCCTTCGTTTTGCACTCCTGTGCCATGGTAGGCACCAATAATCACTGAGGGACTATTCTAATGCACTTAGCCAGTATGGGCCTCAAAATGACTATGAACACAGTGCTCCAGGAAATCACTACAAGACAATCAGAATCAGGGCTCCAGTTGACCTCTACTACTGGGTAGTTAATAATTTTCAAGAGTTTATCAGAGTCTAGGGACTTCCCTGGTGGCATAGTGGTTAAGACTCTGCACCCCCAATGCAGGGGGCCTGTGTTCGATCCCTGGTCTGGGAGCTAGATCCCACATGCACGCCGCAACTAAGAATTTGCATACCACAACTAAGGAGCCGGTGAACTGCAACTAAGGAGCCAGTGAGCCGCAACTAAGAAGACCGCCTGCCACAACTAAGGAGCCCACATGCTGAAACTAAGAAACCGGCGAGCTGCAACTAAGGAGCCCACCAGCTGCAACTAAGACCCGACACAATCAAATAAATAAATAAATATTAAAAAAAAAAAAAAAGTTTACCAGAGTCTACAGTCAGAATACGTTACTTTGAAATCTAAATATTTGACTTCGGCAAATCAGATAACTTCTCTAAGCCTTAATTCCTTCACCTGGAAAAAGGGAATTTAATAGCGCGTATATTACAGTTGTTGTGAGGATAAGTGAGCTAATCCATGTAATTCACATAGCACAATGCCTGACAATTATCATTGTTTAATAATATTCATTTGTTAGCCCCAGTATACAAAAGGCTAAAACTGAGGCCGAGAGAGTGTCTTAAACCGTGTCAAGTTAACAAGTCCAAGATTACTGATTTCCATTTTGGTTTTCTCTCTCTCCTATGTTCATTCTGTAGAAAGGCTTTATTAAACTTGTGAGTATGTATTCTCTTATTTTATCTCTAACTACTTAGATAGTTCTAAAAAAATTTAAAATAGCTTTCAAATAGATGGGCTGGTAATGCATATTCTGCACTGGGAAGGGTTCCAACTCTTCTGCCCGATTTTCCTTGGCGCCAATGGCTATCATGGAAGAGCTGGTTGTAGTAAGAGGTCACAGAGCAAAGCACAGCCTGTTTCATTTTAACAGCCTCACTTTACTTGTTACTGACAATGCCCTCCTTTACATTAGCTATGACCCCAGACGACTGCCTTAACAAAAGGAAGTAACACGGTCTAATTGTTCTGGATTCCTCTGCAACAACTCCCTCTTGGGTAAGGAGCATTCCTGGCCTTATTCCAGTACATTTATTCATTCCCTCAGGGGGCAAAAAAAAAAAGAGAAATTATAAATAGTCACATGGTCATAATTAACCCTACCTTGCTTCTACAAATGCTGTATCTGATTATTCATAAATGCCATTGCACATGTGGGTAAATACATTAATATGTCCTTTCTCATATAATGAGCAGACACCCTCTCGGAAAACAGGATACTACCTCTCTCATAGTACACGGGTCCCTATGAATTCTACATCTCCTCATCTCCCGTACTAACAAAGCCTGGTTAAGCCTGTAAGAAATGTCAGGAATCAATGGGAACTGTATGACTCATGGACCAAGAATAAGAACCCTCACCAGCAGAAAGTTCCAGAATCCATGATAAATGCAGAGTTCCTCATGAAAGAATGTTATTTGTGACATTTACAAACCTGTTCCATTCAGAGGCAATGGTGGAAGCCATACAACATTGCCCATGTTCAGGATATCCACTGCTGTGCACAAACCGATTAAAACCAGCTGGAAAGTTGTCAGCCATTTTAAACACTCAGCTTAGATCACAGTTGTGCTACTAACTGTGACTGTTTAGAAAAATCACTTAAGCACTAAGAGGCATAAAAGAATAAATTCTGAACTTAACTTTTAAAGACCATGGGGGAAAATTACATAATGGCAGGCAATATTTAACCCTTTAAATAATGCCCTGAGACTTCCATTGCTGGCCAAAAGGGAGTAGTCCACTACAGCCCCTCTCTCTCATTGATTACAGCTAAATCCTGTATAAAAGCAACTTCCTGAGGACCCTGAAAGTGATGTGTCTGTAGGAGCCCACACAACTAGAACTCCGAGAGAAATCTCATCTTTCTGGCTACAGAATTGGGGAAAGAGGCCTCTGTGATCCAAAGAGTGTAAGGGAAATCCCCAATTTTCCCCTCTTTTTTTCTCTTCCACTTTTGCCCCAAGGGAGATCCTAGTTGCAGAGCTGTGCTGCAACAGCTAAGGTAGTGGGCAGTTAAACCTCCAAGAGAAATCCCAACTTTCTAATCAGAAGTCTGGGAAGGTGGGCCCTGCAAGCTGGAGATTGTGGAGGGAATCCTGGAGAGTAAAGAGCTGAAGAAGAAAATCCCATATTTCTGTTATGAACCTGCGAAACTACTGGGCTCATCCTTAAGCTGTGCATGTGTGGGATAGACCTAAAGGCTTTGAAAACTGAACCGACATTGGAACCACCACTACGGAATATGAAACAGAACTTGCAATGAATATAACTACACTGACTGCCTGCTAAGCCAAAAAACTCAATATTCTCCAGGGGATTTTAGCAGGACCCAGAGTCTAACCTACATGATACTCAAAATGTTCAGGATACTTGCCAAACAAAAACCTGGAATATGTGGCCAATTTGCAAAGAAAAAGAGAGTCAATAGATGCCAACACCAACATGACCCAGATTATCAGACAAAAAAACATTAAAGCAACCCTTATAACTATGCTGCATGAGATAAAGATTAATACACTTTAAATGAATGGAAAAATAGAAATTCTCAGCAGAGATAGAAACAATAAAAATAAAATATCTGAAATTAAAAATCACCCGATGTCTCAATGGCAGAATGGAAATGACCATGGAAAGAGGTATGAAACTTGAAGAGAAATCAATAGAAAACATCTGATCCGGAAAAAGAGAGGAAAATATTTAGCAAAATATAAGCAGAGCATCAGGGACCTGTGAAACAATATCAAAATATCTAACATTTATGCCACTGGAATCCCAGAAAGAGAGGGAAAAGAATCTAGTGCTAAAAAAAAATTTTGAAAAATATGGCTGAAACATCTGAGATTTGGTAGAATACATAAATTTCCAATTTCAAGAAACAAAATAAACTTTAAACAGGATAAACCCAAAGAAAACCAACCACAGCTACATTAAAATCAAACTGCTAAAAGCCAAAGATTGAAAAAAAAGTCTACAGAAAAATGACATGTTACACAGATGGGAAAAATAAATGGAATGACTGTATATCTTTCATCAGAAATCATGGAAGCCAGAAGACAGCAGAACAGGTTCTTAAAAGTCCTGACAGGGAAAAAAAGAATCTGTCAATCCAGAATTCTATAGCCAGCAAAAGGACCCTTCAGGAATGAAGAGAGAATTCTCTGACAAACACACATTCAGAGAATTTATCAACAGCAGACCTGCTGTGACCAAAAAGTGTTGTTCAGAACGAAGAGAAATGAAACCAAAAGAAAAACCAGAAATTCAGAAAAGAAGGAAGTTCAACAGCAATGGAAAATATAATAGACTATATTTTTTCCTCTTTGGACCTTTAAGTTATGTATGAATTAAACGTTCTTTTAAATGTAAAAATTATAATGTTGTCTGGCAGGGCTGTCAATGTATGTATGCAACATGTATGGCAAATATAACATATAAGTAAAAGGTGAAGAGAATGAGACGGTTGTGAGGTTTCTTCATTTTACTTGATGTGGTAAAAAATTAATTCTAAGTACACTGTAAAAGTTTAGGTATATATATACATATTGAAATCTCTAGAGCTTCATTTAAAAATTAAAGATATATAGTCTAAAAGCCAACAGATAAAGTCAAATGGAATATTAAACACATTCAAATAATCTAAAAGGTCTAAAGAAGAAACAGATAAATAAAAATTAGAGAAGGCAAACAGGAAACACATAATAAAATGGTAAACCTAAATCAAATCATACCAATGATTATAGTGAATAGTCTAAACATATCAATTAAAAGACAGGAACTGTTATATTGGATTGAAAAAGCAAGATCCTACTATGTGCTAAGAAACTCACTTTAAATATAAATATATACATATATTAAAAATAATAAGAAGGGAAAGGATATAACATGTAAAAACTAAAGAAAAGAAAACTGAAGTGGCTATATTAATATTGATAAAGTCAATTTCCAGATAAAGAATACTACCAGGAAAAAAAAAGTTTCCTGGTAATAAGAGAAGGTTACATAATAATAAGGGGTTATAACAGTATTCAAAATTGATATAGTTAATAATAGAGCTTCAATGTACACAAAGTAAAAACTGATAGAATTGAAAAGAGAACAGATTATTTTACAAGGACTTCAGCACTCCTCTTACAGTAATCAATAGAATAAGAAGAGAGAAAATCAGTAATGGTATAGAAGAGCTGTACAACACTATTAACCAACTGGGCCTAACTGACATTTATAGAACACTCCACTCAACAACAGAATACACATTCTCTTCAAGTGCAAATGAAACATTCACCAAAATAGAACACATTCTATCCCACAGAATAAATCTTAAGAAATTTAAAAGAACAGACATAATAAAAATGATTTCTTCTGAGCATAAAAGTAGGTATCTATAACAGAAAGATACCTGGGAAAATCACCAACTATTTGGAAATTAATTAACACATTTCTATATAACCCGTGGGTTAAAAAGGAAGTCACAAAGGAAATTAGAAAATATTTTTAATCAAATGAAAATAAGAATAGAACAAATAAAAATATATAAGAAGGAGATGATGCAGTGATTAGAGAAAACTTGCATTATTAGAAAACAAGGTGAAAAAATTTCAAATCAATGAAATTGAAACCAGAAAAAAATACAAAAAGAAATCAATGAAACAAAAAGTTTGTTCCTTAAAAGATCACTGAAGTAGATAAACCTCTAGGCATACTGACCAAGAGAAAAAGAAAAGGCAGAAATTACCTATATCAGGAAAGAAAAGAGACCATCATTAGGACCTTTAAAACATTGATAAGGGAATATTACCTATGATTTTATGACCATAAATCTGACAGTATTGATTAAAATGGACCAATTTCTTGAAAGAAACAAACCAACAAAGCTCACTCAAAAAGAAATAAACTATGTGATCTATTAAATATATGCTGCCAGTCACAAAGGTAGCTTAAAACAACAAGAAGTACAAACCCACAAATCTAAGAAGTGCAATGAACACCGAGCACAGGAACATGAAGAAAACTAAAGCAAGGCACATAATAATCAAACTACTTAAAATCAATGAAAAAAGGAATATTAAAAACAGCCAGAAGAAAACAAAGACATATTACAAACAGAGAAACAAAATAAGCATGATAGCAGATTTCTTATGAGAAACAATGCAAGTTGGAAGACAGTGGAGCCACATCTTTAAAGAATTAATGAAAAAAAAGTCAGTCAACCTAGAATTCTATACGCATAAAAATATCTTCAAAAACAAAGGTGAAATAAAGAATCCTCTAGATAAACAAAAGCTTAAAGAATTCAGCAGCAGCAGACTTGCTCTACATAAAAATGTAAAAATCTTCAAGGACAAGGAATATTATATCAGATGGATATCTCAATCTACAAAAAGGGATAAAGAACACCAGAAATAATAACTACAAGAGTAAATATAAAAACTTTTTTCTTATTATTTAAATCTCTCTAAAAGATATTCTACCATTTGAAACAAGCATGATAAAAAAATGTATTGTGGAGTTTATAACAAAAATAGAAGTAAAATGTATTACAGCAAAAGCACAAAACCAGGAGGAAAAATGGAAATATAATGTTGTAAAGTTCATATACTATACATGAAATGGAATAATAGCATTTGAAGGTGGATTGTGATAAGTTAAAGATATATTAATATATTATAAATCCTAAAGCAACCACCAAAATAACAAAAGAGCTACAGTGAATACACTGACAAAGAAGAAAGAAGTGAATCCGTTAAAATTCCTCAATTAATCAAGGCAGCAAAAAGAGATTAAAGAAAATATGGGACAAACAGAAAACAAAAAGCAAGATAATACATTTAAACCTGACCATAATAAAGAATCACACAAAATATATTTGGTCTAAATACCCTAATTAAAAGGCAGCAATTTCATATTGGATAAAAAGAGACCCAAATATATGCTGCCTATAAGTAATCCACTATAAGTATAAAGATACAAAAAAGCTGGAAAAAGACATATTTATGCCAATACTAATCAAAAGAAAATTGGACTGGCTATGTTAGTACCAAAACAAAGAATATTAGCAGGGATGGAGAGGGTCATTCCATAATAATAAACGGGTTATTTAACAAAGAGAACATAACAATCCTAAATGTTTATGCTCCTATTAGCAGAGCTTCAAAATAAATGAAGGAGAAAGTGATGGATATATCAGAAGAAATGGACAAAGTCACAGTTAGAGTTGGAGATTTCAACACCCTTCTCTCAATATACAACAAGTAGACAGAAAATTAATGAGGACACAGAAGACTTGAACAACACTAATAACCAACTTAATAGACATTTTTAGAATACTCCACCCAATATTAACAGAATACATATTATTTTCAAGTGCACATGAAACATTTACTAAGATAGAACATATTTTGGGGCCATAAAACAAGTCTCAATAAATCTAAAGGATTAAATTAGGACAAATTATGTTCTCTGATTATAATGGGATTAAATTAGACCTCAATAGTATAAAGATATCTTTAAAAATCAGCAAATATATAGAAACAAAATAAGGCAATATTAAATTAACCAGGGGTAAAAGAAATCTAAAGGAAAATTAGAAAGCATTTTGAACTGAATAAAAATTAAAATACAAAAAATCAAATTTGGTATTCAGCTGAAGTAGTCATTAGAGGGAAATTCATAGCAGTAAAATGCCTACATTAAAAAAAAAGAAAGGTCTCAAATCTATGACTTCAGCTTCCACCTTAAGAAACTACAAAAAGAGCGAATTAAATCCAAAGTAATCAGAAGAAAAGAAATAACAAAGATCAGAGTGAATATCAATAAATACAAACAGAAACACAATAGAGAAAAGTTAATCCTTTGAGAAGATCTATAAAATTGATAAACCTCTCTCCAGACTGATCAGGAAAAGAATACATAGAGAAAAAAACCAAATTATCAATATTAACAGTGGTAGAAGTGATATCACTGCAGGCTGCACTGATATCAAAAAGGTAGGACAATATAATGAACACGCCAGAAATGTTGACAACATAGATAAAAACGGACAAATTTCTTGAAAGACACAAATAACCAAAGCTTATTCATTTAAAATAGACCTTATATAAAAGAACTGAATGTGTAGGTAAACATCTTTCCACAATAAACACCAAGAGTACATAAACTCTTCAAGAAAACTGAATATTAGTAAATACTTCCCAGCTCATTCTTTGAGGACAGAATTACTCTACAATTTAAAGCAGACAAAAATTCCAAAAAACTATAAGCCAATATCCCTCAAGAACATAGATGCAAAAATTATTTTTGGAATTTTCATATATTGATGGTGGGAAAGTAAAGATAAAACCACTTTTAAAAACAGTCAACAGGGCTTCCCTGGTGGCACAATGGTTGAGAGTCTGCCTGCCGATGCAGAGGACACGGGTTCGTGCCCCGGTCTGGGAAGATCCCACATGCCGTGGAACGGCTAGGCCCGTGAGCCATGGCCGCTGTGCCTGCGCGTCCGGAGCCTGTGCTCCGCAACGGGAGAGGCCACAACAGTGAGAGGCCCACGTACCACAAAAACAAATAAACAAACAAAAAAACAGTCAACAATTCCTTCAAAAGTCAAAAACATCCTACCATACACATTCCACTAGGTATTTACCTAAGATGAGAGGAAATATTTCTGCATACAAAGACTTGTACAGGAATAAACACAGTAACTTTATTTATGATAGCCCCAAACTGGAAACAACCCAAATTTTCTGCAATAGGTAAATGGATAAATATTATAAAGATATAATAATATTACTTATTATTTAATAGTAAATAATATTTATTATTATTTAAAATAAAAATATTTTTATTATATAAAAATTATATTAAATATTATTATGGATAAATATTATAAAGATTACTGGCATACTAGTCAGCAATAAAAAGGAATGACTTATTGATTCATGTAACATAGATAAATGAAAAAGCAACTCAAAAAGAATGCATACTGTATGATACTATTTACATAAAATTCTAGAAATTGCAAACTAATCTACAGCAACATAAAGCAGATCAGTGCTTGCCTGGGGAGTGGGGTGGAGAGACTGTGGAGAGGAAAGAGGGATGGACTACAAAGAGGCATGGGGAAATTTGGATACATAATGGATATGTCCATTATCTCGACTGTTTCACATGTGCATCCATATGTCAAAATTTATCAAGTTTTACACATTAAATAGCTGCAGTTTATTGTATGTCAATCATACCCAAATAAAACTGTTACGTTCCAACTAATAAATTCTTAAATTAAAAAACCCACTGGCAACAACCAAAACAATTTAGCAGCTGCCTTTTACTGAGCATTTACTGTGTTCAAGGTGCTACACTAAATGCTTTTTCATGTGTTATATCACCTGTTGAAAAACCTAAGGCAAGGACTATCAAAGGGGATCTGAAATACAGAAAGGTTATATAATTTGCCTAAAATCACATGATTAGAAAGGGGTAGAGATGAGATTTGTTCCGGAATCAATGATCTTAGTGACAATACCATGAAAAAACTGAGACTCAGAGAAGGCCACACAAAGCTGGGGATTCATCCTGTACCTGTCTTGCTTCAGAGCCCAAGCTCTTCATTATATTGCATCCCTTGTTGGAAACATCTTGCCAGAGACATAACAGTCACCCTAAACTGACCAAACCTATGCTAAATAAATGTGTACTTTCTGGGCTCTGCAACACAGATGGGACCCACGTCCATGCTCCCTCGGCGTTCACGTAACCATAACTGTTGCATGAATTAAAAGTGAATTAACTTACGGTTAGTAGCAAAATTTCTTTGTTAAAAGTGAGGAAATTGAAGCTCACAAGGAGATTAAGAAACTCACCTAAAGCCATGCAACAAATGAGTAGTGGTGAAAGTAGAAGTCAAACTCAGGTTGGCTAACTCCTGGATGACTTCTGACTCTCTGAAAGAGATGCTCAAAATCTGCCTGACAGAAAATTACACACTCTAAGACAACCACAAGTGGCTCAGAGGTGTTGAATGGCTGCAGATGAGCTAAGACAAGTTTACAAAGGAATGTCGGTGTCCTATTCCAGGGACACACAATGAATGCTCAGCTTTTCTTGTCTCTGAAGACAATGCATTCCAAGCTCCAGGCCCTCTTGAAGAGTGGAGGGGCTCTGCTATTCAGCTGTCCAGCACCCCTGCTATCTCAAGGTTAACTAATTATTTTCCTTTATAATTCACTGGAGACTGATAACTATTATTTCCCTGTCTAACACATACTTACAAGTGCTCTGGTTATAGATTGCTAGCAATCGCGATGGATACATTTTTAGCTCAACTTTATGAAGGGTATTTAGACTCAGGATTCTAGAACCATCACATCTACCTCAGAGAAATTAACAGGCAGACTGAGTAAAACAGGTAGGATCACTGGGTTTGCTTGCTGTCTTCCTATTTCCTGGTTAATAGGGAAATTCCAAGCGATCAAAAGTACATTGAGGCACTTTTAGAGATGAGTTCTACACAAGGAGGAAAACAAGAAAGACAAGGAGCGAGAGAATATAAATGAGAGATCAGAGGCCATGAATAAAGATATCTGACATATTTATAAAGGCTCCAAACCGACAAAGGACAGCTGGTTGTTCTCCAATATCCATTCTCTCCTTCTAGAGTTATGGAATTTTAGCTGGCCTGTAGCCCTCGGCTAAGGACTACATTTTTCAGTTGCCCACAACTGGAGGTGGCCATGTGACTAAGTTTTGACCAAGGGGATGAGTGCAGTAGAGATGTACACAGCATCCAGACTGTGCCCTTAAAGGAAAGGAATATGTTCTTCCCCGGTCTCTTGTTCCTCTTCTGGTCGTTAGAGCACAGATTGGACACAGGGAGCTGGAGCAGCCATCCCGAGCCATGAGGTGAAAACTGTCATGTGCTGAGGACGGCAGAATAATAAGGTGGAGCCTGGGTCTCTTTCACTGTCAAACTACCAAGATAGTCCTAGGAGATCTACATAGACTTTGATATAAGGAAGAAATAAACTTTCATCTTATGTAAGCCACTGGATTGGGGGATATCTTTGTTATAGAAGCCTAATCTGAATCCTAAGTAATATATCAGATTTTATGAGATTGATAATTAGGTTAAGGATATTAAATTGTATTGATGGAAAGAAGGGTTTTATTTCATTGCAACAAACTCTTCTGGAACCACCTCCTCCAACCACCAGACAGTATAAATCAAGAAGAGATCAAAAGTGTGATTTATATTCATAGACTTAAAATCTAGAAAATGGGGTCAAGTTGTGGAGCCACCTAAATTTTCCCTTGCAGCTTCTTTGTGAACGCTTGGAATATTACACTTTAAGTGTGGAATGTTTGAGGAGAGGACCTTCTGATGCTGAAAAGCGTAAGTTCTTCCATTTCTTTAATCCCACTGCAAAAATGTGTGGCCCAAATGCTTCATGTCAGACCTGTTGGCTCCTTCTTCTGCAAAGACTCTAGTTGTTATCTTAAAATCACACTGGATCGTATTAGTTCTCTCCTCCCAATTTCCTTTTCTTAAAGCCGGGAGCCTCATCATATCACAATGAAGTATTGTAAAAATATAGGGTAACAAATGTTTTCCTCTGGGCTTGGTAAATTGGTATGGGGCAAAGATTGTGCATTTACACCCAATTTACTTCAGACCACATTACCTATAGAATAACTTGTGAGTTCCCAGATAAAAGCAAATAATGGAAACCATGCCAAAGTAAATGAACATTTTTCAGTTCCTTTCAAATATTAAATACTAATATATTCCCTCAGAAATATCAAAATGTATAGCAGCATAGTCTACTTTCATGCAAAATGCCATACATACTCTCTACCACCACTTTGGAAAGACTGAAAATATGCATTTTGCATATACCCCCTATCAGTATTTCTACTCCTGAGTATATAAGCAGCAGAAACGTGTGCAAATGTTCACCAAAACACAATTAGTAGAATGTCACAGCAGTGCTATTCATAATAGTCCCCAAATGAAAACAGCCCAAGAGACCAAGAAGCATAAAGTGGATAAAAACAAACGTGGTATTCTTGAGCAAGGGAATACTCAATGGGAATGAAAATGAATTGACTACAAGTGCACACAACCATATGGGTGAATCTCACAAGTAAAATGCTCTGTAAACGAATCCAGGAAGAAAATAATGCATATTTGACGATCTATTAACCTGCAATTCAAAGCCAGGTAAAATTAATCTACAGTGTTAGAAATCAGAAGAGTTACCTTTGGGAGAAATCATGACTGGGAGAGGTATAGAAGACCTCTAGAGTACACAAGATGCCCTGATTTTTTGATCTGGGTGCTGGTTACGTGGGTGTGTTCACTTTGTAAAAATTTACAAAGGTGAAATCCTGTGCTCTGTGCACTTTCATGCATGCATGCTATATATAATTTTTTAAGAAAACTTTAAAGAAATACATGAATCCAAACTATTAGATTTGTTCTAATACCAAAAGCAAAGCAAAGTGTGAAAAGACTGTTGCCACCATCCATCTAAAACATTGATACTAAAAAACACTATGGCCATTTCTATAAAAATGGATAAGTTACACCAAAGGACAAAAAGAAACACTATACAGAATAGGCCAAAATGGAAAAGCAGGAAGCACTGCCTTTTAGGAAAATCTGCTAACAACCTTTGGGTCAAATGCCAACAATATAAGACTTCAACACCAATTGTTTTACTTACAAGTAGAAATTTTCACTTTTACACCTCACCATTTGACTTACTTAAAATCCATTTTTTCCAATGGAGATCAAAAGAAGATGACATCATAATTTTTGTAATCTAGATTATCCATTGAAAACCAGAATCACTGGGTTTATAATGCCCAGCACACTGGATTCAAGAAGTTCGCTGTGTGTACAGGGATAAAGGTAACTCAGTTTATAAGAGCCCGATTTAATTTTTCAATACAGCAGCCACCTGCACTAAAGCTGGTGCTAATAGGGCAAGAAGCTGATGAAGTTCAGACTGCCTCCTGGGTGTCAAACACAAATAAATTTGGAACAGAAATGTCAACTAATACAAACCACCATTGTGGATAGAAGGGACTGAGGGAAACTGTCAGGGAGAAGGGCAGCCTCTGCATTGGAAATGACTTCTTGTAAGGATTTAAGTTCCTCTCTTTCTCTTTCTCTCAGCATTGATGTGATTTCAGGTTATGTTTGCATGACGTGTTTTGTCAGGAGAAGGGATTTCAGAGAGAAGGCAATCTTCCATCTCCAAGACAGTCAAAGCTCATAATGACATCCTAGCCTGCCCTGCCACAAGGAAACTCAGGAGAAAGCTTGTGTAGGCTGTGAGGTAAATGGCACAGCGACTCAGCAAGCGCCAAACCCACCAAGTCCTATATCTACCTGTTTCTGGCAGATGTAATAGAAGCTCTTTTTAGGCATAACCTGAAAACAAGAAACCATGAAGAAGTAATTGGTAAAGGTGAAATCATGAATGTCTAAATGACAAACACACACACACACACACACACACACACACACGGGGAAAATGTTTTCAATGTTTCAACAAAGGGTATATATCTTTACTGTACAAACAGATTTATCAACTGCCACATCAAACAAAAAGGGCAAAGTGAAGGAAGAGGCAACTCACAAAGGAAGAAGGATAAATGGGCAGTAAGTCTACAAAGCCTTTTTTCTACTATAAACTTTAAAATAAATAAATAAAATGAGGTATTTCCCCCTCCTTTATATTGGGAAGGAAGAAGGGGCTTCCAAATTGAAAAGACATAAAAAATGTCTAAAGCCACTGTTGGCAAAAGTGTTTAGAAATGGACTACCTCATATAAGGACAGTTATATGCAAGGGCTCAAAAATGTGTGATCTCTACCAGCAAGACCTGAGACAAGCTCAACATTCATTTACAGGGAGTAGTTAAATAAATCACAATACCACTGATAAAGTAGATTTACAGTGAGGTAAATCTGTACTCACTCACAAGCACTAAGATTAATGAGATGTTGTTAGGGAACCATGCAGACTATGTAGTAACAAGTAGTGTGTTACCACTTTCATATGAAAGAGCATGTACATATACAGAGTGAGTGTGTGTAAAAAATAGAGAGTGAGAGAGAGAGAAGGAGGAGGAAGAGGATGGATAGATGAAAAAAGAAGGAAGAAAGGAAGGTGGGGGAAGGAGAAAGGAAGAATCGATTATTAAATGTTGACTACCTGCATGGTGGTAATTTGGGTGATTCTTCAATTATTACACATTTCTGAATTATTTAATGTTAGTACAATGAAAATCCTTTACATTTACCATTAAAAAGGAGATTTTCACTTAAAAAAAGCACATGCATAACCCAAGATAACAAAACTAAGTAACTGAAAACATTTCAAGCACACTTGGAGCTCGTATTTATCACACCATACTTCGCAAGATCCTACAGGTTAAACACTTCAAGCCATCTTGTCTTCTCCTACCTTTTCTGCCTTTTCCCCTAAAGCCGATCTTTTTCCATATCCTATTAATTTCCCTTTCACTAAACATTTAATAAGCGTTTTATGAACTCACATTTTCTCTGTGTGTCTCTCTCTTTCCCCTCTTTCCCAATTCTTCTTCTCCACTAGGTTATTCACCCCTCCCTTGAATCATCGATGTAGGCTCCTAAATTGCACCAGCGTTGCTAACTGACTTCTGCTCCTATTCACCCTTCATACCACAGAGCCATCCTCCTATTGTGCTTTCACATTTTCCTCTGGCCGCAAATTTGTGGCATTCAGATCTGCTAGCCCAAATTCACACTTCCAGCCTCATCTCCCCTAAACTCAACCCCTCTCCATTCTGAACCCCAAGTAGTTGCTTGCCCCTGGGATGACTTATTCTCTACACTCACCGAGTATATTTATATTTCTGTGCCATTGGCCCAGTAAGAAGCAAATGCACCTGCCCTTTCCTGGTTATGGAAACTCTGCCTAATTTTCAAGTTTCAGATCGAATTGAATGACGCCCCCTCTATGACACCCTTGCTTATCCCCCAGCAAAGCAAAACCAAAAATGATTTCTTTTCTTCATCAATATTTCATTATTCTAAGTGTGCCCTGGTCTTCTCCACTACAATGTGGAGCTTCTATTACATTGTTTTTGTGAGTGGAGACAATTTTTGTTTATTTTTTATCCCCTTATCTCCTGAAGTTCCTAGCACAGGCACTTGGGCCATTACCATTAAAAAAGTATGCTATGAGCACCCGTTATCTGCCAGGCTCTGTGCTAGATGAGTCCATATTAAGCTGTTTTCACAACATGGTCTGTGTGGTGGGCATAGTCACTCCCATTTTGTGTGGTCAAGACTGAGGACAAGAGGTTAAGTAACTTGCCAGAGACCAGGGAGTAATGGCAGATTTGAGATGGCAGCCTTGGACTGCTGTCTGCCTCCAAGTTCATGCCTTCCCTCTCCTGACCAGGGTTCCTACACAAATGCATATGGAGGTGGACTGGTCTGAACATGCAGAAAGTGATGACTCCTAAAATCCAATTTCCTAACTGAGAAAGTAATCAATGTATTATCAGGTTATCAAAATTTTAGGTTGCTTTAGGCTAGCTCAAATATCACCCACCCCCTGGGTCTGTGGTCTCTCAGACCCTGTCCTGTCCCGCTAAGAATATATCCTTTTTGCACTTTTTTTTGTTTTTGTGCCATGGCTCACTGTGCCTAGAATTAAACTCCCTGCCTTCTCACAAGTTCTGATGTAGTATCTGGTATCCATACCCGGAAGATGCCTTGTCCAGGCTACTGTCAATCATTCTACTTCTATCTCAATGATGGTCCATGCCTCTCTTCTTCATTTTGTACATTCTGATTATTTTAAACTAAGTCCTTCTGAGAGCCAATGACTGAGGGGGAAAAGGAGTCCACTGACCAAGTCACTCACCATCATCAGAGGAAGCAGGTCTCTGGGCAACCTGAGATTCTGGTTGACTTCATCAATGTCAACAAATTCCAGGACTGCCCAAATTATGAAATAACCAAGGTCTTGATCCTCGCCTTGAAGATAACAACAATAATAACACCGGTAGTCAATTACATTTGTTTCCTAGGGCTGCCATAACAAATTACCACTGTGGTGGCTTAAAACAACAGAAATTTATTCTCTCACAGTTCAGAAGGTCAGAAGTCTGAAATCAAAGTGTCAGCAAAGTTGATTCATATGAAGACCCTGAGAGAAAATCTGTTCCACTTATCTCTCCCGGTTTCTGGTGATGGCCCGTGGTCCCTGAGTTCCTTGCCTTACAGATACATCATTCCAATCTCTGCCTCCATTTTCACATGCCCTTCCTTCTTTTCTGTGTCTCTTTTCTGTTTCTATCTCTAACAAGGACACCAGCCAACAGATTTGGAGCACACCCTAATCCAGAGTGGTCTCACCTTGAAATCTTTACCTTAATTATATCTGCAAAGATTCTTATTCCAAATAAAGTCACATTCTGAGGTTCTAGGTGGATATATCTTTTGGGGGCCACTATTCAACCCATATACCAACACTGGTGGAAAGTTTACTGTGTGCCAGGCACTATTCTAAACAATGTGTATTAATTCATTTTATCCTCACAATAACTAAAAGATGTAACCACTCCCCCTTTTTTATTGATGAGAAAGATAGACATAGAAAGACCTGTTAATTTTCACAGTAGCCCACGGTGGGAAAAGACAGAGCTAGTATTCCAACCCAGGTAATCTGACTCAAGAGTTCATGTTCTTCATACTGGGGTCAACTGCCTCAGAAGCATTTGAAAGAATCAAAGTGTGCTAATTAACAGCAAGGACGCTCCTAGAGAGTCACACTGTTAATCTAAGAGCCCCAAGCTAGACAATGTTGGAGAATACATAATGTATACATGCCATTGCAACTTATGCTCAACCATGGCAAACATCATTAATTGATCACAGAATTCTTTCCTATTAAGTCTGAAGCTAGCCTCAAGTGTTCCAAACACTTATTAGTAATCAGCTGAAGGTGACACTCAGGATAAAACCTCTTTGCTATCCTGGTTCTAGGATCTTCTATTTTACAAAAAATAAATAAGTAACTAAATAAATAATAAAAATGGAGAGAACAGAAAGATGAGGCGTAGCTTCTTCTGTCTCCTGCTGGAAGGTGAGCCCCTGTCCTGTCTTCTAGTCTGTCTCCCACTAGGACTTGTAACTACCTTCCAAGTCTGACAGAGCAAAACTGGATCACATCGGGCTTCCCTGGTGGCGCAGTGGTTGAAAATCTGCCTGCCAATGCAGGGGACACGGGTTCGTGCCCCGGTCCGGGAAGATCCCACATGCCGCAGAGCGGCTGAGCCTGTGGGCCGTGGCCGCTAAGCCTGCACGTCCGGAGCCTGTGCTCCGCAACGGGAGAGGCCACAACAGTGAGAGGCCCGCGTACCACAAAAGAAAAAAAAAAAAACAAAACAAAACTGGATCACATCAAACAGCATGGAGATCCAGACCAAAGCCCAGGCTCAAAATCCAGATACCATCAGACTTTGTTTGAAATTCAGAGACTGCACGGGCTGCTTGGGAAAGCTCTGCCCTTAGAAAGAAACTTTGCTCCAGTTGCTAAGAAAAAATACTAGATAATGATTTTTTCCAAAGCCAATGATGGGGGCTGCTGGTGGGATGGCAATTCACATGGTGACAGGACAGTAGGTAGTACTAGACCAGAGCAGCCTCGTATGTGGCTTCCTTAGAACCTGACTTCATTTTCAGTGTTCCCTACAATCAAGCTGCTCCTCACATAAACTTCACTGCAGATAATGGCATTTGCTACAGCTCTTCACAGTCAATTCTTTTTTAGTTGTCTTTATTTAAATACACACACACAACTATAAGGAGAGCACTGGAAAAAGACACACAACACACTCCAAGGAAATAAAATTTTCCTGGGTTATATGTACAACTCACAAAGTTGGGGATCACCAGAGTGTTATTTAGTTTGGTTCATGCTGTCACTGTGCAAAGGCATGTTAATAATTGGACTCCAGAGCTTTGCTTTAGATACTTGTTCCTCACCTCGCTTGTGCAGGGGTTTAAAAAACTAGTTTTTATTACCTTTTGCTGTTCCTATCCACCTAACTTTTAAACATTCTAGACAAACCTTCTGCTCTCATTGAAGTGGACCATAACAAAACAGCATTTTTTTTAACACCTTTATTGGAGTGTAATTGCTTTACAATGGTATGTTAGTTTCTGCTGTATAACAAAGTGAATCATCTATATGTATACATATATCCCCATATCTGCTCCCTCTGGTGTCTCCCTCCCACCCTCCCTATCCCACCCCTACATGCGATCACAAAGCACGGAGCTGATCTCCCTGTGCTCTGCAGCTGCTTCCCACTAGCTAGCTACCTTACATTTGGTAGTGTATATATGTCCATGCCTCTCTCTCACTTGGTCCCAGCTTATCCTTCCCCCTCCCCGTGTCCTCAAGTCCATCCTCTACATCTGCGTCTTTATCCCTGTCCTGCCCCTAGGTTCACCAGAACCATTTTTTTTCTTTTTAGATTCCATATATATGTGCTAGCATACGGTATTTGTTTTTCTCTTTCTGACTTACTTCACTCTGTATAACAGACTCTAGGTCCATCCACTTCACTACAAATAACTCAATTTCATTTCTTTTTACGGCTGAGTAATATTCCATTGTATATATGTGCCACATCTTCTTTATCCATTCATCTAAAACAGTATTTTTTAAAAAATGAGTCCATTGGATCACATAGGTGTCACATCAATGTTGGCCATGGGAGTCTGTCCTAATAAAGAGAGGATATAACAGCAGAAAGAGCCCAGGGTCTCAGGTCCCTTGCAAAGAACATAGTACATTTACTGGCAATCAGCTTCAGGCTTAACCTACTCATTTATTACTAAGGCAATGTTTAGTCTCCATTGATGTAGCAGAATGTACTTTACAGTAATTCAACCATAAGGAACAGTCACTTTTTAAAAATTTTCTCTTACTCCTGTCAAAGACATAGCTTTTTATTTTAATACAACTCTCTCATTTTACAGGTGAGAAAAATATATTGAGAACTGCTGAATGTCATCCAGCCACTCCATCACAGCACAGAGGCCAGAACAAGGTCTCCTAGCTCCAACTCCATGAGTCACAATCTCTGCTCAGCTGCAGCCACCCAATCTCGTTATCAGGTGATCTGCACAGAAATGTAAAAATTCCGAAAAGAACCCATAGCAAAATTAATGAAAGGACAAGTATATGGATGCTTTTGAATCCTCCAATTTTTTATGACTTAAGTTGCTCCAGGAACTCTGTCTGCATTTGGTTGTATTTAACCTCCAATATTTAATGCTTTAATGAATTAGTAATATATTGATGGCAGCACAGAAATTTATTTCAAAACTACTCAATAAAAATATGCCCAGTGTTTTTCTCTAGATGTTTTTCCATAAATGACTTGCAAGTTCATTAACCCTTGACATGATTTCTCAAACTCGGCATTATTGACATTTGGGCTGGATAATTCTTTGTTGTGGGGGCCATCCTGGCCATTGTAGGATGTTTAGTAGCACCCCTGGCCTCTGGCCTCTAGACACCAGTACCATCCCATCCCTCCCTACTCCTCATCTGTGACGACCAAAATTAACATCTCCAGTTATTGCTAAGTATTCCTGAGGGCCCAGTAGCCCCTGGTTGAGAACGACTGATCTATGGCAACAGCATGCCCCAATGCCATTCATAGGACACAAAACTTGACAAATTAATTGGCCGTACATTGAAAGATACACATAGAAAGAACTCAGGCGATAAAACTGAATCAATATACTCTAATCTGCTTATATCAAACATCATCACCCTTGAAGACATTATACTGAGTGAAATAAGCCCATCACGACAAGGCAAATACTGTATGATTCCACTCATATGAAGAACCTAGAGTAGTCAAGTTCATACAGACAGAAAGTAGCACGGTGGTTGCCAGGAGCTGCATGGAGGAGGCCATGGTAAGTTATTGTTTAATGGGTACAGAGCCTCAGCTTGGGAAGGTGAAAAGGTTCTGCAGATGGATGGTGGTGCCGGCGGCACAGCAATATGAATGTATTTAATGCCACTGATCTGTACACTTAAAAATGTTTAAAATCGTAAATTTTACATCATGTATCTTTTACTACAAGTTTTTAAAATAATTAATTTTTTTTATGTTATCAGAAGGCTTAAAGTTAAAGTACCTAGATATGCTTTAAAACTCCCATACAAAAAAACAAAAACAAAACAAAACAAAACAAAAACTGGGTTTTTTTGGCAATTGCTTTATTTTATTCATTTTGTTTTGTTTTGAAAATAAACTCCATAGTTAAGGAATCCAAAGACTAAGAAAATCTCTCTCTTAATTCATGGCCAGAAGCATCAGAAGCAAGCCCGGCTCTAGTGCCTGCTGCAGAACAGCGCACACATACACCAGGGATGCAGGCCCTCAGGGAGGCCCCCTGATTTAAGAGCCTTCTCTGTGTGAAACTCAGCAAGTCCAGATCCCCTAAGGACCCGGCCTGTGGGCCACGTCAGCGCAGAGCCGTTCCAATTGCCAGGATGCTCTTGACAAAAGACGGTCTGGCACCGAGCAGCAAGGCCATTATTTTCATTTAAACCATACATGTCATGTCCTGTTTGTGAGAAACACGTTAAACAACTCAGAAACACATTCACAATGGGCTCCAAAGTGGGATTCACATTCCTATGGGCTGGCGTACTGTAAACTGCAGGGGGAGGCTGGCGGGGTGGCGGGAAAACTCAACCACCCTTGTTTCAACGGATGGTCCCGCCCCAAAGCTCAGCTGACAATGGGGGCCTTCTCTTCATTGTTTGATGCCTTACAATTTTCTTCAAGTGCCCAAAGCATACTAAGCTATGTTATCTATGGCAGCCCAGAACCCTGAATTCCTTTAAGATTCTGTTACCAATTTTTATTTCCATTAAAAAAAAGAAGAATTCAGCCAAGGGAATATCCAAGAGGAAAGTAACTGCCCCATTTCTACCTAGACTGCAACAACAGATGATTTGTCTACCGTGACTGAAAGGCATTTTGGAGATGTCCACCAACTCAATAAACTTAAAATCTCTTGTCCTGAGCCACCTTATCACAAGAGCATCTTGATGGAAATGTACTCACCTATAACACACTAGGTGAGAAATTCTTTGTTCACTGATAAAAGAAAAAACTAATAAACATGGAGAAAATAATTCAGTCAAATGCAGTTTCAATTTACCCTGCTGCTCACTTACTCACCAAACATATATTATTTATATGCAAACCTCCAAGAAAAGTATATTCTAATATATTAAAATTAGAACCCAAATCTAGGACGTCAGCCAAGTCAAATAATAAACAGTGTGATAACTATGTCTGCTTTTGTGCCCTGACATTTCTTTAGGGGAGAAAGATTTATCATTTAAACTGTACATATCACATCCTGTGGAAGTTTTGAAAAATTGAACCATTTCTTCCAAATGTTTAAAGGCAGATTAACTAGAAAGAAAAACTAATCAAACCGAATCAAAGTCCTATAGAATCCATGAAGAGTATTTTAAAAGGAACCATATAGTTCATTAAAACACAGGTGGAGCTAGTAGAATTCCTAAAAGCTAAAATAAAATAATACCTGCCAGAATTCACTGAAGATGGGAAGGCAAATGTAGAATGCCTTATTTCCCTTCTCCTGGGACTGATACTTTTCTTGTTGAAGTATACAAAAATTCTGCAGGAATTGAAGTTTTACTTTGGCTTTATGTAAAAATATGTCTCTGGCCTCTTAAATGCAACTGGTGAATACAAATATACTTGGCCCTCACCCCCAGGCTGCAACATCCCATTCTTTCCCCTCTGGCATGTCTGTCAAAGGAGAGATGGACATCACACCTCTGAGAAAGATGAAGATCATGCTTTTCTTGGCACTTAGTAAAAAGAACTTTATCTCTGCCTTTACTGTAAATACAAGAGGATGCCTGTCGCGTGAAGCACTGATTCTCCTGATAGCAGTAATCGGCATCAAAAATACCTTGGGCCCGTGGTTGGTTAAGACATCTCAGTTTTGTGTCTGTAGACATCAGCCTGGCAACAGTCTTGGTTGAGAGTACCAACACTCCTGTGACACTGAGTAACAGCTCTCTTATTTGAGTGTTCCTCCCGGCCATATTCAACCCAAAGAATGGTGTAAAAGAGAGAAAGACCAAAGGACACACTCTGCAGCTCAGGAGGAACTTTGTGGCTCATCTAATACAGAACTCCTTCATTCTTCATTAGCTAATTCATTCAACTGGCACTGTTCTAAGCAATGGAGACTGAGGTAAAGTCTAGGCTCTCCCAGAACTTACCTTCTAAAATGGGGACTATGGACCTACGGACAATGAATACACATACACATACACACATACAATACACATATGTACACAGTGGTGCTGTTATGAAGAAAAGTATCTATACCATAGAGAAATGAAAACATATATCCACATAAAAACTTGACACAAATATTCATAGCGGTATTATTCATAACAAAAAGTAGAAATCACTCAAATGTCCATTAACTGGTTAATGGATAAAATGTGGTATGTCTACTCAATGGAATATTATTTGCCAATAAAAAGAAATGAAGTAGTGATACATATTACAACATGGATGAGACTTAAAAGTGCTATGCTACATGAAAGAAGCCAAACACGAAAGGTCACATACTGATTTCATTTTTGGAATACCCAGAAAAGGCAAATCCATAGAGATAGAAAGCAGATTAGCGGCTGCCAGGGGCAGGGGAAAAGAGTTAACAGAGGGTAACTGCTTAGTGAGTATGGGGTTTTGGGGGGTGGTGAAAATGGTCTGGAATTAGATACTGGTGATGATTGCACAACGTTTTAAATATAGCCCAAAAACCACTGAATTAGTTATACTTTAATTAGTTAAAAAGATGAATTTCATATTCTGTGAATTTTATTTAATTTTTTAAAATACTTTAAAAAACAAGATTAGAGCAAAGTAAGAAGACAGAGAGTAACAAGAAAGGAGCTATTTTAGCTAATGTGATCAGAAAAGCCTTCTCAGATAAGTTGACATTGAAACAGAAACCTGAATATAATGAGGTTAAAGACCAAACAGATTCCTGGGGCTTTGTTCCCTACTATTCCTTTCTCATTCTCTCTCTCTCGCTCAACACTTTTTATTGCGGCAAAATATATATAATACAAAATTTGTCATTTTAGTCATTTCTATTTACAATATTGTGTAACCATCACCACCATCTATTTCCACAACTTTTTCATTGCCCAAACAGAAAACTGCTACTCCTCTTTGTTTGGTCATTAATACAGAAAACAGAACAAAACAAGAAAAATTGAGAAATAATTTACAAAAGAAAAGGTGAGTATGGAGAGTACTTATATCACTGTTTTGTTTCTCTCCTCCTCGGTAAAGAGTTAATGATGACAATGGTAATATTTGTGTTATACGGGACACTCAAGTTCTGTGTTGAGAGAGATAAAGTGGTTGGGGAGGGAATGAGGAGAAAGAGATGTCTGGTAAGATTAGCCTTTTGGTAGGAAAAGTCCTTCCCTCATCATGAAACATTTGATTTCTCAATATTTATTGACTCAGAGAGAGTGTAATGGCCAGGAACCTCCCTACAACCGTGTGCTCTACAAAATGGACAGTCATCCAATCAAACCCAGGTCTAAGAAAATCCCAATTTCTGCTCCTCAAACATAAATAACTTAAAAAATTTAAGAGAACTATTTTTCTGTATCTTGGCATTAAACCTTAATAATTCATAGAAAGAGCAGTACTATTTTTCACTTAAACTAACTTGTTATATATGTATGTATGTATATACACACGATAACAAAACCTCTATTTTAAAAATGAAACATACACTACTTAAAGACAAAGAAATGTAAAGATGGCTAAAATGTTTTTAGTTTGAACTAATAAGAGTTGGCTCCTATTAAACATAGCATTCTCAGCATTATTTTCTCATAATGTCATACTTATTCTGTGCTATAACCCGGCTTATGTATTACATGTCTTTAGTACATGTAAGAAGGAATTTAAATTTACAATGCTGGCAAGAGAAATGGATTTATACACTCTATAAGCTCTTATTCAACACTTAAACATACTTAAAACACTACTGATAGTAAGCTGCCATGAAGCAAATGTGTGATCTAAGTAACTCTGACTCATTTTGCTGTACAGCAGAAACTAACACAACGTTGTACATCAACTATACTCCAATAAAAAAAATAATTAAAGTTCATTCACAAAAAATATTGAAAGGAGGCTCCAATGCATATCATAAAAGCACATCAATGCCCACGATGAAACTGAAGATAGGTATCTCTGCTCTGATGGGAAGTATCCCAGCTCCAGTAGTAGGTGTGTCCTACCTTAAAGCACTCTAATTCACAAAGTGAGAAAGAACTTTTTGATTCAAAATGCAAGTCTCTGTATTATGCAGCAAGACAAAAATACTCTGCAAGACAACTAGGCTGAAAATAACAAAAACTCAATTCCTGGGTGTTGTCCCTTAAGCCAGTCACATCATCGAGCTGACAGGGCAGGCAGAGTTTAGGCCAGATTCAGTACTACTCTGTGCTTCAGAGCCCAGGGACTAGATCCTGTTTTCCTGGCATGCAGGACCTACATTCTCAATCAATCCACTTGCTGAGGTCCCAAATTGCCAGCCTTCCACCTCCCTTTCATTCCCTCTGCCCAGCTCCAGTCCCCTTCCAGCTGCAGCCCTGCATCTCACAAAGAACTGTCCCGCCCTTCCGGCAGCCCAGTGCACCCTCAGTGCCTCGGCATGCTGCATCCAGCAGCTCTCTTAGCTGGGCGTGGTCATGCACCTCTCCCAGCAAGCCCTCAAACACTGACCACTCTCCAACAGCCTCGGGCTCCTCACACACCCTCTCTTCTGATTGTCCCTACTTCAGATGGAGAGACTTGCAGCTCTTTGGGTGTACACTTCCTGGGCTGCTGGAGGGAAGCTGCAGGACTTCTCACCTCTGGGCTCACTTTGCTTAGCCCCATGAAGTCACTTTGCCCACAAAATCATTTCTTTTTATTTTTTTCCCCTCTTCTTCTTCCCTTCCACCCACCCCCCTCTCTCACCCTCCTGGAGTAACTCTAAACTGTTTTAGAGCACCTTCATTCCTGCAGAGCTTCAAACAGCAGATCAGCCAAGTCTAGAAGTGTAGGGGCTGCTAAAGCTGTCTTCGCTGTTGTCCGTGCCACTGGGGCAGGGGTGTAGAATGACCTTAAGTCTCCAGGCTCCCTACCACGCCAGCCCAGCCAGGCTGCTCCTAATGAATAACAAATGGGCCTTCCCGATGCATTCACTCAGGACACGCTGCCATTACAATCCGTTTTGTTTTTTTAGTGTTGTGGTAATGTATCATCTTGCTTGGCTGGATGTCATCCTTGAGAAGGTCACCAAAGGTATGTGCGCCTTTCTCCCAGACTCCCCTCCAACTCTAACCCACCCACACCCCCATCACCACCCCTCCTTTAAAGGAAGCCATGGCAAATGTGGACAAAGTACTCGACACCTTTGTCTGGACCTACGGAACCAGAAAATCACGGCCCCCCGCTCATGGGTCCCACTTATTAGCTATAAACACTCCCCATTTTATAAGAGAAGTTCCTCAAAAGATGGCAGGTAGATCTTTAGCACAGAGAGAAGACGAGTCACATGAGCCACAGGGGACGGCACGGAACTTTCAAAATTCGGGGGGTGGGAGGGACCGTGTTTGCAGAAATGAAGGCCCGTTATCCTAAACTAAAAACTCAGGTCTTGATTCAGAGTAGAAAAGGATTTTTTCCAAGTCTCCGACTCTTCATCTTCATTTCACAGATATTTAAAGCATGTATTATGTTGCTATGGACAATTAGCCTTTTATCCAATTTTACTTGAGAGTTTAACTCTCCCACCCGAAGGTTTTAATTATACCCTCAGCCCCATACTTAGGCCTCGGTTCCTGCAGCTGGAAATCTGCCCCAGTGATGTTATAACCTTGTTAATGTAACAAAAGAGGAGTTTACTTAAAACTGGACTGACTATGGACTTAAGCCAAATTTACTTGAAAGAGGAAAGAGTCTGTCAAAAATCCTATAGTAAACACGGCAAAGCAGTTCTTTCATAGCCTTCTCTTAATTCATAGCGACAAGCAATTTACATGTAAGTGGATTCATATGCTCTACGAAGAGGCCGCCTCTCCCAGCTCGGGCGGTGTGCACTGCCCCCCACCCAACCCGCCTCCCCTTGTTCTTTTCTTTCCTCCCTTTTAGTTTTTTTTTTTTTTTTTCCCCTTTCTTGGTATGTGGAATAGGCCTTTCTCCTTAGTGAAACAGCATAAATCCACAATGTTTTAATCATCCCAAAGCATAATTAGGGCCCTCTAAACATTTACCAAGCCAGTCACTCTGAATAAAGGCAACCGAAATTTCCAAAAGCCACTCTTCGATGTGACTGTTGTCCTGTCAAATACACACTTTATATTCTGTTGCAGCCTGCTTAGGAAGAGCGAAAAAGTCCCCTGCTAACGAGGCAAGAGTTGTGAGCCTTAAGTCAGAGCTGTTGATCAAATACCAGAGCCCACATTTTTCTCTGTTGCCAAAATCCTGCAGGGCTTCTTGCCTTCTACTGTTAATTAGATTACCTTTTTTAGTCCACACACTAACAAAAAACATACATTAGACTAAACAAGATATGACAACAAGGAAGGGTGGAAGAGAGAGCCTTCTGAGAAAACATTAAAGAAAAACATCCCTCTCAGTATCACTGTATAAAGGAAAAAAAGAGACTGCAGGTAATTTCAGCCTGCAAGGGGGAAATCCTCAACATTTGAGAAGCAAAGACCAAAAACTTAACTCCCCGCAAGCAGGACACCAGGCAGGGATTTGCTTTAGTTTCATTATTTGCAACTATGCTCTTTGACAAAATCCATCCACAGCAGACAACTGGCCAGCACTCAAGTTTCTTTCATGCACATTGAAAGTTTAATTAGTTCTAACTAGATCAAAAGTTGTTTTTCCCCTTTTGGCATGTATCTGTACCATTTCTGTGCTATTTGGAAGCTGCTAGACATCAAAGGCAGATCCATCATTCTAGGGGAACCTCCGTTCTTTGGAGGCGATTCCAGTCTACCTCTCCTTCCACGCTACTGGCTCTCATGGCAGCCAGGGGCCACCGTGTGGGGCTGGTTGCACCCCACGACAGGCACACAGCTCCTTCTCACTCCTCCGGAACAGCGCCCAGCACAAAATGGCCTAACTGTTCCTGAGAATGCCCTTGGACAACCCCAAACAAACCATTACCATATAGACATGGCAAATGCCCCCCAACGGAGAACTGATGGAAAATATTCCAAGATTGAGAGAGTCCAGAATTTGGCATCATTTAGGCCTTTAACAGCTCATAATATGGGGACCTATTTCAACTACTCCAAAGTTACCCTAACTTTTTCTTCCATTTTTTTTTCAGTCCTTTTTGCTATTCACTCCTAGGTCTTTGGTTCTGGGCTTTGAACTGGGTTAGCAAGTTACTAGGCAAACCAACTACCTACCAAGAGCCTTCTACTTATAGGAGAGCTTAGAGGTTATAAAGGCACAGGCTGAAAGCAAGGGTTAGCATCCTAGCTCTCCTTCACATTAGCTGTGTACCTTAGGCAAGTTTGCTTAGCTTTCTTGAGCCTCAGCTTCCTTCTCTGTAATCTGGGAGAATATTTCCTTCATCAGGTTGTTACCAGGACTAAGAAAGATGTAAAGCACTGAGCCCTGTGTTCTCTCTATAGGTCAAACAGGCCTAAGGGCATGCTCAGTTAGTGTTAGACACTAATCAAAGTAACCACTACTTTAGCATATATAGTTGTAGTGTTGCTTGATCTGGTCTTTTTACCACAAAGGTAAGGTTATTTTAAGATTCTTTTTTGGGGGGGCTTCCCTGGTGGTGCAGTGGTTGAGAATCTGCCTGCCAATGCAGGGGACACGGGTTCGAGCCCTGGTCTGGGAAGATCCCACATGCCGTGGAGCAACTAGGTCCGTGAGCCACAACTACCGAGCCTGCGCCTCTGGAGCCTGTGCTCCGCAACAAGAGAGGCCGCAACAGTGAGAGGCCCAAGCACTGCGATGAAGAGTGGCCCCCGCTTGCAGCAACTAGAGAAAGCCCTCGCACAGAAACTAAGACCCAACACAGCCAAAAATAAATTAATTAATTAATTAATTTAAAAAATATTCTTTTTTTTTGATTATATACTATACGCCAAGAACTGAACTAGGAGCTATTTATGTAGACTACATCTTCCTTTGTCAGAGTGGCGAGCTCTCTGGGCTCCACATTCTAGCTGCTTCACCAACTCACAGTCCCTGGCATCTGGAAGAAGTCACGCAACCCACTTCAGGCCAATAATATAGGGCTATCCCCTTGGAAGGGGATATACCTTCCCACAGGTAAAGCTGTGTAGCACATAACCTTCCTTCTGGTAGAACACAGATGTGATGACTGAGCTGCAGCAGCAATTTTACAACATGAAGACATGTTGTAAGACATGTTGTAAGACATGACAGAGGATAAGACAGAATAGCAATAGTAAAATACCGTACACTTTCTGGACTGCCTACCTCCAGACTTACTGTTATGTGAGAAAACACATTATTTAATTTGGGGGTTTTCTGTTAGGGCAAGCAAGGATATCCCTAGCTGATACTTACCCTGATTTCTCTTCGGCCTAGAAGATGTGACTACAGAGAAAAGAGGATTTCTGGACACCCTGCAGACCTGCCTGGACTTATTTAAGGAAGGATTAGATGGCAACTTGAGATGTAGAATGTCTGCTGCCCAAACTCATCACACTTCCCCTTCTAGCAGCCCCACCACATGCTGCAGGATCACACAACACAATTACTAAATTGTGGTTTTATCACTGTCTGCAATATTTTGGCTTCCCTTGGGTTTCAAAATATTATGTTTAAAAATCTCCATCCTTGCCCTTGGTTGTGTTCCAAAAAGAAAAGGCATTACTGGCGAGCATGTGCCTTGCTAAGAAGCACTGATGAGAGTACATCTTGAAGTGAGCACATTAATGGGTGTCCTTTAAACCCTCCACTTCCCATTTTCCCATTAGAGCCTCCTTAATTTAGCACCCCAGGATTCTACTTAAATTACCTTCTTAGTCAGGATTAGGGGAGCAAAAGGAGACCACAGGGCCCTGACCCTGACAGTTCAAATTGTCAGCGCCAGGAGACTGACACACTTTTCTCCCCACTAATCCCGCACTGCATGGCATGGTCTCAATTTTAGAGAAATCCGAATGCTTATACACTTAGCCAATCCCCAAGTGATTCAGATAAACTCAGTACTGAATAAGTGAGGCATTTATGTATCTTGAATATCTCTACTTGCTCGATGCCAGGGCCTCAATATTTTGATAAAGTGATGACAGGAAGAACACAGAGAACAAAAAGTAAAAGCAAAGAAAATACTATAAGTACATGGAAAAACTATGAGCTGCTAGAATTTATTTTGTATGTTAGAGAGGGGATGCATGTCTATAATGCCATTTTCGAAATGTAGATGTTAGAGGCCAGATTGGTTTTCCCTCCTTTTCTGAGGAAACTGAAGCAGATTTGGGCTCAGAATAATCCAAGGGCAATTTCTAAAAGCCACTTTGAATGGTCTTCCTCCTGAATCTGCCAAAGAAGTACACTGAAAAGGACTTTAAAAATCCTTTCTGTCTGTAGCAGCACTGTCAAACCGAAGTATTAATACAAGCCAAATTTTCTGGTAGCCACATCAAGAAAAATGTAAAAAGACACAACTGAAATTAATATTATTTTATTTAACCAGATATACTCAAAATATTATTATTTGATGTATAATCAAAATAAAAATTACTGAAATAATTTATATTCTTTTTTTCATTTTAAGTTTTTGAAGTGAGGAGTGCATTTACATTCATAGCACACCTCAATTTGGACTAGCCACATTTCAAATGCTCATTAGCCACAGAAGGCTCATGGCTAATGTACTGAATAGCACTGATTTATATACCTCTTCTGTACACACACACAATCAATGGCACAGTGGCTATACCATTAGCAGAATAACATGTATCAGTTGTTGACTCCTTCTACCCGTTCCACATATTTAGTCAAAACAGGTGGGGTATAAATCAGCACAAGGCATATTATAGCCTAATCCAGGTGAAATTGCTGATATTTAACCATTTTTTACCTAAAAAATGGCAATTTCATGTAGTTCAACCTAATACTTTTAACCCAAAGTTTTCATGAAAGGGGTCATGGTGAGATCCAGAGTTTACGCCCACAGTAGGCCTCCATAGTAGGAAAATCATTGTCATGAGTAGTTTCTGATTACAAAAGTATGAACCACTATATTTCAAGTCCAGGTACAGTAATTCATTAACTGCTAAAGTGTTTGGATCCTCTTTTATAGACTAATAAACAGCTTCTCCAAGTCTGGCTGAAAGATATTGGACCAAAAAGCAAGGCACTTGCCAATGACAGGTGTTCCTGGCTACCTACCACATGTGGCTCAAGGTCTATGGCTGTAGATGCCTAGAAGCACATCACTTAGATGCCTCAGAAGTTCCTCAAATTCAGTCTTTGCAAAACCATAGTCTTGGGTCCAAGCAGGGAGGGCGACAAGGGCAAGCGCCCCAGCGACATGCCCTGGTCCCAAAGCAGGTGGGGACCCTGCGTGAACCCCCACATAACCAATCCAAGCTCCGGGAGAAGGCGGGAGGAGGGTGGCCCCGGGTCTGAGCACCCCAATGCCTACCCCAGGCCAGGCTCTGAGTCAGGCTGGTCGCCCTGGTGGGTGTCACGCCCTTTTCCGTGGGCGACCATAGGGCAGAAGCGTGGGTTTCAAATGCAAAACATGCGTTTCCTGGAATCAGATCTGGATTCCAGAGGATATCAGACTTTTCGTTCACAAAAAAGTCAGCACCTGAAGGAGACCTAAGGACCAAGGCCTTCTGCCGCTCAGCTGTATCTGCCAGTAAATAGGTACCTTGAAGCACAGGCCGGCTTTCTCTATCTTGCTGCCCTCCTGCAGTTCCTCTGGGATCATGGCTAAGACCAGAACATCCCACCAATGATAGCTGTTGTGAGACATAACTCAGTATTTGTGGGGCAACACTCAAGGAAATAGCCACTTCAAATTTATCCTATTCTACCATTTAGACTACTTGTGGGAAGAGAGAACATTTTTTGCCTCCTGCCAAAACAAGGTCCTTTGTGCAGCCCTGTGGCTGACAGGGTCTCAGTGCTCCGGCCAGGTGTCTGGCCTGTGCCTCTGAGGTGGGAGAGCCGAGTTCAGGACTTTGGTCCACCAGAGATCTCCCGGCCCCACGTAATATCAAACGGCGAAAGCTCTCCCAGAAATCTCCATCGCAACGCTAAAACCCAGCTCCACTCAACGATCAGCAAACTACAGTGCTAGACACACCATGCCAAGCAACCAGAAAGACAGGAACACAACCCCACCCATTAGCAGAGACACTGCCTAAAACCATAATAAGGTCACAGACACCCCAAAACACACCACCTGACGCGGTCCTGACCACCAGAAAGACAAGATCCAGCCTCATCCACCAGAACACAAGCACCAGTCCCCTCCACCAGGAAGCCTACACAACCCACTGAACCAATCTTAGCCACTAGGGGCAGACACCAAAATCAACGGGAACTACAAACCTGCAGCCTGGGAAAAGGAGACCCCAAACACAGTAAGTTAAGCAAAATGAGAAGACAGAGAAATACACAGCAAATGAAGGAGCAAGATAAAAACCCACCAGAACTAACAAATGAAGAGGAAATAGGCAGTCTACCTGAAAAAGAATTCAGAGTAATGATAGTACAGATGATCCAAAATCTTGGAAATAGAGTGGAGAAAATACAAAAAACATTTAACAAGGACCTAGAAGAACTAAAGAGCAAACAATGATGAACAACACAATAAATGAAATTAAAAATTCTCTACAAGGAATCAATAGCAGAATAACTAAGGCAGAAGAACCGATAAGTGACCTGGAAGATAAAATAGTGGAAATAACTACTGCAGAGCAGAATAAAGAAAAAAGAATGAAAAGAATTGAGGACAGTCTTAGAGACCTCTGGGACAACATTAAACACATGAACATTTGAATTACAGGGGTCCCAGAAGAAGAAGAAAAAAAAGAAAGGGTCTGAGAAATTATTTGAAGAGATTATAATTGAAAACTTCCCTAATATGGGAAAGGAAATAGTTAATCAAGTCCAGGAAGCACATTCACAGGTGAATTCCATAAAACATTTACAGAAGAGCTAACACCCATCCTTCTCAAACTCTTCCAAAAAAGTGCAGAGGAAGGAACACTCCCAAACTCATTCTATGAGGCTACCATCACCCTGATACCAAAACCAGACAAAGATACTACAAAAAAAAGAAAATTACAGACCTATATCACTGATGAATATAGATGTAAAAATCCTCAACAAAATACCAGCAAACAGAACCCAAAAACACATTAAAAGGATCATACACTAACAGCCATAAAAGGGAAAATTGACAGGAACACAATCATAGTAGGGGACTTTAACACCCCACTTTCACCAATGGACAGATCATCCAAAATGAAAATAAATAAGGAAACACAGCTTTAAATGATAAATTCAGCAAAATGGCCTTAATTGATATTTGTAAGACATTCCCTCCAAAAACAACAGAATACACTTTCTTCTCAAGGGCTCATGGAACATACTCCAGGATAGATCATATCGTGGGTCACAAATCAAGCCTTGGTAAATTTAAGAAAACTGAAATTGTACCACTTTTCTGACCACAACGCTCTGAGACTAGATATCAATTACAGGAAAAAATCTGTAAAAAAAATACAAGCAGATGGAGTCTAAACAATACACTACTAAATAACCAAGAGACCACTGAAGAAATCAAAGAGGAAATCAAAAAATACCTAGAAACAAATGATCCAGTGATAAACACGATGACCCAAAACCTATGGGATACAGCAAAAGCAGTTCTAAGAGGGAAGTTTATAGCAATACAATCCTACCTCAAGAAACAAGAAACACCTCGAATAAACAACCTAACCTTGCACCTAAAGCAATTAGAGAAAGAAGAACAAAAAAACCCCAAAGTTAGAAGAAGGAAGGAAATTATAAAGATCAGATAAGAAATAAATGAAATGAAGGAAACAATAGCAAAGATCAATAAAACTAAAAGCTGTTTCTTTGAGAAGATAAACAAAATTGATAAACCACTAGCCAGACTCATCAAGAAAAAAAGGGAGAAGACTCCAATCAATAGAATTAGAAATAAAAAAGAAGTAACAACCGACACTGCAGAAATACAAAGGATCATGAGAGATTACTACAAGCAACTCTATGCCAATAAAATAGACAACCTGGAAGAAATGGACAAATTCTTAGAAAAGCACAACTTTCCAAGAATGAACCAGGAAGAAAGAGAAAATATAAACAGACCAATCACAAGCACTAATATTGAGATTTTGATTAAAACTCTTCCAACAAACAAAAGCCCAGGACCAGATGGATTCACAGGCAAATTCTATCAAACATTTAGAGAAGAGCTAACACCTATCCTTCTCAAGCTCTTCCAAAATTCAGCAGAGGGAGGAACACTCTCAAACTTGTCATCACCCTGACACCAAAACCAGACAAAGATGTCACAAAAAAAGAAAACTACAAGCCAATATCACTGATGAACATAGATGCAAAAATCCTCAACAAAATACTAGCAAACAGAATCCAACAGCACATTAAAAGGCTCATACACCATGATCAAGTGGGGTTTACCCCAGGAATGCAAGGATTCTTCAATATATGCAAATCAATCAATGTGACACACCATATTAACAAACTGAAGAAGAAGAACCATGTGATCATCTCACTAGATATAGAAAAAGATTTGACAATATTCAACACACATTTATGATAAAAACTCTCCAGAAAGTAGGCATAGAGCGAACTTACCTCAACATGATAAAGGCCATATACGACAAACCCACAGCCAACATCATTTTCAATGGTGAAAAACTGAAAGCATTTCCTCTAAGATCTGGAACAAGACAAGGATGTCCACTCTCACCACTATTATTCAACATAGTTTTGGAAGTTTTAGCCACAGCAATCAGAGAAGAAAAAGAAATTAAAGGAATCCATACTGGAAAAGAAGAAGTAAAGCTGTCACTGTTTGCAGATGACATGATACTATACACAGAGAATCCCAAGGATGCCACCAGAAAACTTCTAGAGCTAATCAATGAATTTGGTAAAGTTGCAGGATACAAAATTAATGCACAGAAATCTCTGGCATTCCTATACACTAATGATGAAAAATCTGTAACAGAAATTAAGGAAACACTCCCATTTACCATTGCAACAAAAAGAATAAAATACCTAGGAATAAATCTACTTAAGGAGACAAAAGACCTGTATGCAGAAAACTATAAGACACTGATGAAAGAAATTAAAGATGATACAAACAGATGGAGAGATATACCATGTTCTTGGATTGGAAGAATCAATATTGTGAAAATAACTATATTACCCAAAGCAATCTACAGATTCAATGCAAACCCTATCAAATTACCCATGGCATTTTTTACAGAACTAGAACAAAATATCTTAAAATTTGCATGGAGACACAAAAGACCCCGAATAGCCAAAGCAGTCTTGAGGGAAAAAAACGGAGCTGGAGGAATCAGACTCCCTGGCTTCGGACTATACTAAAAAGCTACAGTAATCAAGACAATATGACACTGGTACAAAAACAGAAACACAGATCAATGGAACAGAATAGAAAGCCGAGAGATAAACGCATGCACCTATGGTCAACTAATCTATAACAAAGGAGGCAAGGATATACAATGGAGAAAAGACAGCCTCTTCAATAAGTTGTGCTGGGAAAACTGGACAGCTACAAGTAAAAGAATGAAATTAGAACACTCCCTAACACCATACACAAAAATAAACTCAGGGTGGTGCAGTGGTTGAGAGTCAGCCTGCCAATGCAGGGCGCGTGGGTTCATGCCCCAGTCCAGGAGGATCCCACATGCCACGGAGCAGCTAGGCCCATGAGCCATGGCTGCTGAGCCTGTGTGTCTGGAGCCTGTGCTCCACAGCGGGAGAGGCCACAGCAGTGAGAGGCCCGCATAGCACAAAAAAGAAAACAACAAAAAAACTCAAAATTGGTTTGAGACCTAAATGAAAGACCGGACACTATAAAACTCTTAGAGGAAAACATAGGAAGAACACTCTTTGACATAAATCAGAGCAAGATCTTTTTTGATCCACCTCCTAGAGTAATGGAAATAAAAACAAAAATAAACAAACGGGACCTAATGAAACTTAAAAGCTTTTGCAAAGCAAACTACAAACAAGACGAAAAGACAACCCTCAGAATGGGAGAAAATATTTGCAAACGAATCAACGGACAAAGGATTAATCTCCAAAATATATAAAAAGCTCATGCAGCTCAATATTAAAAGAACAAACAACCCAGTCCAAAAATGGGCAGAAGACCCAAATAGACATTTCTCCAAAGAAGACATACAGATGGCCAAGAAGCACATGAAAAGCTGCTCAACGTCACTAATTACTAGAGAAATGCAAGTCAAAACTACAATGAGGTATCACCTCACCCCAGTTAGAATGGGCATCAGAAAATCTACAAACAACAAATGCTGGAGAGGGTGTGGAGAAAAGGGAACCCTCTTGAACTGTTGGTGGGAATGTAAACTGATAAAGCCACTATGGAAAACAGTATGGAGTTTCCTTAAATAACTAAAAATAGAATTACCATATGACCCAGCAATCCCACTACTGGACATATACCCAGAGAAAACTATAATTCAAAAAGACACATGCACCCCAACATTCATTGCAGCACTATTTACAATAGCCAGGTCATGGAAGCAACCTAAATGACCATCGACCGACGAATGGATAAAGAAGATGTGGTATATATATATAATGGAATGTTACTCAGCCATAGAACGGAATGAAATTGGGTCTTTGGAGAGACGTGGATGGATCTAGAGACTGTCATACAGAGTGCAGTAAGTCAGAAAGAGAAAAACAAATATCGTATATTAACGCATATATGTGGAACCTAGAAAAATGGTACAGATGAACAAGTTTACAGGGCAGAAACTGAGACACAGATGTACAGTACAAACGTATGACACCAAGGGGGGAAAGCAGCGGGGTGTAGTGGTGGTGGTGCTGTGATGAATCGGGAGATTGGGATTCATATATATACACTAATATGTATAAAATGGATAACTAATAAGAATGTGCTGTATAAAAAAATAAATAAAATTCAAATAAATAAATAAAGGAGTCAAATTAAAAAGTGCCTACTCCATAAAAACAATGTTCTTCTTAAAATGTTTTAGCCAAAAGTGTAATATAATTATTATCAGTGTTCAAATAAATTATTGCTTGGTTTCAAAACAAAACAAAACAAAATAAAACACCATATGATAACAAATATATATGGAATCTCAGAAGAAAAAAAAAAAAGAAAGTTCTGAAGAATCTCGGGGCAGGACAGGAATAAAGATGCAGATGTAGAGAATGGACCTGAGGACACAGGGAGAGGGAAGGGTAAGCTGGGATGAAGTGAGAGAGTGGCATGGACATATATACACTACCAAATGTAAAATAGATAGCTAGTGGGAAGCAGCCACATAGGACAGGGAGATCAGCTCAGTGCTCTGTGACCACCTAGAGGGGTGCAATAGGGAGGGTAGGAGGGAGACACAAGAGGGAGGAGATATAGGGATATATGTATATGTATAGCTGATTCACTTTGTTATAAAGCAGAAACGAACACACCATTATAAAGCAATTACACTCCAATAAAGACGTTAAAAAACAAAATCATCTCCACAACTGCCATTACCACCATCATCGTCGTCGTTATCTCCATCATCAGCACCATCATTACCTTCAACATTACCATCACCACAACCAAGACTGTCATCACTGGGGTCATCATCATCACCACCACCATCATCACCATATCTCCCATTTAATAAGTCCTTACTTAGTTCTTTTTACCCATGTCCCTAAGATACTTTCACTCCTTTACCCATTGATCTTCTATCAATCTTTAAACTTAGTTTAAATATCACTCCTCAGAGTTCTCCCCACCTCACAGGCTAAATGAATTGCTCTCTCACCTCTGTGGAACCACTGAAAAAGTCCTTTGTACATGTCTACGTTATAATACAATGTACTAGTTATGCAATCCTCTCTCCCTGCTTTCAGCTCCTAGCACTGAGTCAGGTAGATTTTACAACACTGTGCAGAGCCCCCCTTTTAATAGCTTTATTGAGATATAATTCACATATCACACAATTCACCCATTTAAAGTGTACAAGTAAATGAGTTTTAGTATATTCAGTTGTGAACCCATCACCACAATCAAATTTTAGAAAATTTGCATTACCCCAACAGAACTCCATACCATTAGCAGTCATCCTACACTTCTTCCCCCCAGCCCTAGGCAACCACTCATCTATTTTCAGTCTCTGTACATTTGCCTATTTGCATATAAAATGGATCATACAATATGTGGTCTTTTGCGACTGGCTCTTTTTACTTAGCATGATGTTTTCAAGGTTCTTACATGTTGAAGAATCTATCAGTAATTCATTTCTTTTTATTGTCAAATAACAGTTCATATATGAATATACCTCACTTTGTGTATCCATTTATCATCAATTCATCCATTTGGGTTGTTTCTACCTTTTGGCTATTATTCATAATCCAGCTGAAACATTCATGTACAAGTTTTTGTGTGGACATATGTTTTCATTTCCTTTCGGTATGTACCTAGGAGTGGAATTGCTGTTTCACATGAGAACTCTGTGTTTAACATTCCAGAGAACTACCAAACTGTGTTTCCAAAGTGGCCACACCACTTTCCAAGCTCATCGTCAATGTATGAGGGTTCCAGTTTCTCCACATCATTATCAACACTTGTTATTGTCTGTCTTTTTTCTTACAGCCATCCTAGTGGGTGTGGTGTCTCATTGTGGTTTTGATTTATATTTATTTATATTTCCCTAAAGACTAAAGATAGTGAGCATCTTTTCATGTACTTATAGGCCATTTGTGTATCTTCTTTGGAGAAATGTCTATTCAAATCCTTTGCCTTTTTAAAATTGAGTTACTTGAATTTTTATTGTTGGGTTGTAAGAGTTCTTTATATATTCTGGATGCAAGTTCTTTACCAGATATGTTTGCAAATATTTTCTCCCATTTTGTGGATTGTCTTTTCTTGATAGTGTCATTTGAAGCACAAAAGTATTTAATTTTGATGAAGTCCAATTTATTTTTTTCTTTAGTTGTCTATGCTTTTGGTGTCATACCTAAAAAGGCTCTGTCTACCCCAAGGTCACAAAGATTTATACCTATGTTTTATTGTAGGAGTGTTAATAGTTCTAATGCTTACATTTAGGTCTGTGATCCATATTGAGTTAATTCTTATATACAGCATGAGAGAGCCCTTTACATAGCTTCGAGTTTTCAGAAATAGATAGTCCACACATTTTTTTGTATATCTCATATACACATCTAGCAATAGTTTCTTCTTCAATTGCAACAATACTCAAGTATGCTTTATCATGAGTATTTCAGAGAGAAACCTGGTATTCAAGATGTCCTGAGAATTTTACACAGGAAGAATCTAGAGAGGTTAAAAAGACTATTTATCATCAAGATACTGTCAATCTTGATAAATTTTTTGAAATTTTGATTTTATACTGTCCTGTGATATTTTTCATTGCCTTAAATGATTTCTATAATCTGAATATTGAAATTCAATAGGTGTTTACAGTTTCTTGGGTTTTGGTGTCATTTCTTCTTCTTCCCTCCCTCCTTCCTTCCATCCCTCCCTCCTTCCTTCCATCCCTCCCTCCTTCCTTCCATCCCTTCCTCCTTCCCTTGGTTTCTCCCTTCTTCCCTTCCTTCCTTTTCCTTCCTTCCTCTTTTCTTCTTTTGTCCCTGCCTCCCTGATCAATTCCTTTCCTCCCTTCCTTTCTCTTTCCTAACTACTGTTCTCCCTTATTTACCTATTAATTTCCTTTCTTAATTCTCCTCTTAACTGAAGTGTAAGCTCACTGAAAGCATCTGCTATAGGTCTTAGCCATTTTCATAGCCCTTTACCAGCCACCACCATCCCACTGCCCAAACACAGTGCCAAGAATTGAGCCTGGCATGTGGTAGGTAGGTACTCAGTAAGTGTTTCATGATTTAATTTGAATAGTTAAACCCTGTCCATAGTTCCTAACCAAACTATAAGGATTCCCTTCTCCCACAGTGACTATATATGCACTATTCCTACCATTTTCAATTTTGCAAAAAAATTTATACTAACTGGAGAATGAGAAGCATTACTCCATGTAAATGAAAAAGATTGAGAGAAAATAGTAACAGTACAATCATGACTATGCAAAATGTATGCAAGGAAAAAGAGACTAGAAAAAAAAAATCAGAATGTCAACTCTTTTTCTTGGGTAAAGGCTTTCTTCTTGCTGCTCGTCAGTATTCTTATAATATGCACATTTAATTTCTGTTTTTAAAAAGAGAAGTCTCTTTCAAAATAAGTAGTACTTATACTTGATTTTTCAGATATGAAAAGAGATGTAACTTCACTGCTATTAGTCACTTGAAAATGTTATACAAGAAGAAAGCATTTTTATAATTACAAAGCTTTACACAAATATAATTTACTAGTCTTATCTTGAATAATAATAACACAATGAATCTACATCATCCAATCCATTATACTGTTTAAAATACGTAGCAATCACAGAATTTCTGATTTATTACAGATAATTTTCTATATTCAGTTGACCCTTCCATGATGATAACATACATCCTCGTCTTCTCTCCTGCCTTACTGACCCTGTGTACATTTCAACATATTAAAGATGAATTTAGTGGTTCCTTAATCTATAAAAGAAGTAGCCTCTATACCTCCTCTGGGTTTTATCAGAAAGCGTGAGTAATGTGTGTGTGGTCTGTACACAAATACACGCGCACAATGAAGCCCTGCATCTCCAACAGGCAGGCTTTGCCCCTGCAGGTGCGGCAAGCTGGGGATAATATAACCTGTGTCTAAGATGCAGGAACATTTGCTGCATTCCTGGAAATGGTTTGTGGGTTGGATTTAAGAACCCTGGAGCCTGTAGTTGATCAGTTCTGCTCTGGGTGCCACTGAGGCCCAAGGAAACGACGCTAAGACAGTTCAGGAGACAAGTGCATAATTCAGTCAGTTTACAAAGACAGAAAACAAAAGCAATCCCTGGCAACAGAAGAAGCCAGCTCTCCTTCTCTCCCAGCTGATTTTGGAGAGCACTTGCCCTGTGGACTTTGACATCAGAGGCTGAGGCCCTCCTGGCCTTCCACTGGCTGCTGCTTAATAAAAAGACCATCCCATTCTGATCATCATTATTTCCTCAGTTAATAAAGCTTAAAGAAGAAAGCATGTTTTCGAGATGTCAAGGGGTAGAGGCTCAATCTGGCTGAGGTACGCCTTGGCAGGAATCAACTCTTTTCTTCCTAAGGTTTTATATTCTTTTGGTAATTTTTTTGTATTATTTCAAATATTAAAATAATAAAACATTTGGTTATGTGATGGAAAGTGGTTCAAGTTTGCTGCCACAGAGTTTCATGTATACACTTTCAGGTGCATTAAACAGCAAACTCCAAGCTGGAGTTTTAAATATTTTCCATGCTCAATATCTCCCTGAAAAATTCCAGACAAGTTCTGGGAACCCCTTTCATTGTGTACCTTATTTTTTTAAAAAATCCTTTCTTATTATAAACATATAAATTATTTCCAACAACATCATGAAGGAAAGGTAATGCTGAAAATTTCATATTCAATTACAGCTGACCAATCTGAATGTAAACAATGTTACTATACACTGTGGAGATAGCATCTCTAATGGCAGCTTGGGAAAAATGACTTGAGTTAGTAGCCAACTTTCAATGGCCACATGTCAAGAAGAATGTGAGAATGGAGGGAAAAGGGGGCTCTAACCTGCTTGGAGGGGAAAATGTTTGTTTTAAGGGTTAGGAGTCAAGGATGATGTGGTAGAAGGTTAGCTATTATTGCATACTTCTGGGGGTGACATTTTTGATCCCCTTCCCCATGTAAGTGGCCATTTTTCAGCAGAAGCTTCCAGAGCTGTTTTGGGCTTTTAGCAGGACCCAATCTATTTAATCACTGCATTATTTTAGTTGGCCATTTAAGTATTGTATTTGATTGTAAGTCCCATATGAAACACTCCTCCTATCCCCCTTCATTACCTGGCTCACTTCTCTCACCCATTACGTCTCACATCAGCCATTTATTCCTCCTGGAAGCTTCCCTAAACCTTCATACTTCCTTCCAATCTGGATTAGATATCCCAATACCCCCCAGAACCTTCCTTATCAGAGTACTTACTCCATCTTCCTCATTAGTGCATGAGCTTCATTAGGTAGGGACCACGTCACCAGGGTCAGACTCAGTGCCCTGTCCACAGAAAGTGCCCAGTGACTAACTGTGGAATACACAAAAAAATAATCCACAGAATTTCGAATGGAGATGGGTTAGAATACTGAGGGTCCTGTAAACCTGTTACAAGAAGAGAAATAAGAATCTCCTCATCTTTGGAGATGAGAAGAATCTCCTCATCTTTGGAGATGAGAAGAATCTTCTCATCTTTGGAGATGAGAAGATTCTACAGCATGGAGGATACTGGGGACAGGACAAGACAGGAGAACGGCCTTAAATACTCGAGAATTATAAAGAAGGACTAAGTGCTTAAGCAGCCTCAAAAAGCAAAATGTAAAAGAATAAAAAAAAGCAAGAGGGTGAAATGATGAAGAAAGTTATTACAGTACAACAAAAGGCAAACATTTAAGGGAGAGTTCTCTGAAGAGAGAACACTGAGGAGTAGATTTATTAAGAGTTACTAAGTATCAGATCTATCCTAAGTGTTTTATATGTATGAACTCATTTAATCATCAGAGAAACTCCACAGGCAAGGTAACGTCATTTATACACTTGTCAATGTCACAGTGCCAGTAGAGTAAGTGGCAAGGCAGAGATTTAAATCCAAGTTATCTTTCCCCTCAAAGCCCAGGTCCTTGACCCTTGTGCTAATGTATTCCTCGTCAATCCTGGTGCCAGGTAGAGGTTAAAGGACCCCTTCACAGAGATGCTGTTGAGGAGTTTAGGGAACATCACCAGATGAGAGGACAGGCTGGTAATATGAAACACTAAGTTCCCATGATGACGCTAACTCTCACCATGAAGTCTTGCTTGGCTCAAGGCTAACTGTCAACGAAAATGTGATGGATATAAAGTCTGTTGTGGTGTGAGACCCTAGCCTTCACATTTCCCTATCCTTCTGGGACACCTCTCTCCACCTCCTACTGCAGCCAGGGTGAGACTGCTGCCCAAGTCCCTGGCCCACATGTTATGCCTTCTTGAATCATTCCCCTGTAGAGTAACCAGATTTGAATACCAAGCCCAAGACAAAAATATGGTTCAACCAGAAGATATCCCATGGTAACCTAGTCGAGGGAGAGAAGGGCAAAGATGATATTTGGATATGGAAACCATTCTATTGCTCCCTCAAATCACCAAGGTTGGTTGTACAAAAGACATTCAGATAATGAAGACATCAAAACTAGAGTTAAGGTCTGGGAAAATGGGGACTATGTCTGAGCCGTGACTAGGTCAGCATCTAGGGCAGTGGGCGGACCCTAGTTATTGCTCAGTGAATTATGATTGAATTAATTAATGACCAAATGCTCTAGAGCAACTGCAGAAAAAAAATTTTCCCAGTGAAATGGAGCTTCTGGAGGCAAGCAGATGTCATCATTAACAAAAATAGTGCAAGAAGCAAAATGGTTATGTTCAGTCCTCAGCAGAGACTCAGGAGTTTAATCTTATTACAAAGAAAGCTTAACCTCAGTTACATTCCCTGCAGAAAAGCTACCATTAATCAATACCCAAGAAACCTTAGGCATAGAAGATGAGACCAATCATCAGTTCATGGTCACACTTTGGAAGCTGTTGTTTGTTTTCTTTCTTCAAAAAACCTGAAGAGTTACCATGCAGTCAAGAAGTTGAAAAGAGACAAGATCAAGAAAGGCCTACCCTTCCAGTCATGTGTACAAATGTCCATAATCACCAAAAGATAACAAAAACTCTACCCATGATGTAATCACATCAGTCCTGGGAACACTGACACTTAGGCATAAGCCAGGGTGAATAGAGCCGAAAATCAACTGAAGAATGTGGCAAGTGTTGTAAATCTTTCTGATTTCCCTATATAATACCATTAAATGGTCCATTTTGCTGCTTTATAACAACATTTTAAAAAAAAATTAGAACCTAAGCCTCTCACATTTGGGTCCCAGTGGGTTTCAACCTTATGGAGGAAAGCCTTTGTTAGAAGTGTTCTCCACCTTGAAGTGTTTGTAATTTGGTGTCACAAATGTTTATCTGAAAAAAGAATGTTTATATTGAAATATTTATGAATGAAATGATATAATGTCTGGGATTTGCTTCAAAATAACCCAGGGATAGAAGTGGGGAAATGTGGGATAGGAAGGAAACAGTACTGGCAATGAGTTGAATAATTGCTGAAGTTGGGTGAAGGGTATGTGGAGTTTCATTTTACTTTTGTATGTAACAGACATTTTGAAAAAAAGGTTTAGCAGTAATTTACCCAAGCCCATTGAGCCATCAATTAGAAAAGAGATGATTCTCACAGGAGTATGCCTCTCTGTTCTATGGAAGCACCCCCTGCTTTAAAGAAAGACAAAACCAGCGCTCATCAATATTAGACTTAGATCTCATTTTGGTGTTTCTCCCCAGATACCTGCATGGGTCCTACATTAAAAGGCAGGCTTCTCAAGGTACTTTTTAAAAAATATTCTTTAGTAGGGAATTTTCAATTAACCAAAATTCTTTAAAATTCTCTTCTCTAAACTAACACACCATTGTAAAGCAATCATACCCCAATAAAGATGTTAAAAAAAATTCTCTTCTCTAAATATAGGCATTTGATAAATTCATCATTCTAAATGAGAAGCTTATCTACCTTCAATATATTCTTCATTGAAAGGCCTTCTCCATGGAAATCTTTAGTTAAAGGTGAAAGACTTATTCGGTCTGAAAAGAAACGAGAGTATGAAACACCTCCTAAGAAATGAAAGTATCCACAGGGGAGTTGGGAGTCAAGGCGGCCATGTGGGAAGATGCAGAGTTAGCAGTTCCACACAACTAAGGCACCTGCCGGCTGCTGGTGGGGGACTCTGATACCCAAGGAGACGGAACCCCAAAGTGAACCAGTAGGATGTAAGGGGACTGATGGGGGAGGAGAAGTGGAGGCCAGACAGGATCGGCGCCCCTGAGGCAGGGAAGATCAGGAGAGGCAGGCAGGAGGGACTCTCTGGGAAGAGCAGGAGACAAGCAGAGGGTGACTGCTGTGCTCACTCGGTCTGGGGAGCCTGCTGAGCTCCCAGGCCAGTCCCCTGCCCTCCAAAGCTCCCTCCAAGCCACGCAGGGCCTTGGGGGCACAGGAGGGAGGCCGGGGAGATCAGGAGAGGCAGGCAGGAGAGGCCCTCCCAGACAGGAGGAACAGGAAAGGAGAGGAGGACATTTTCCCCACCCACTCGAGTCCCGGAAGCCTGCTGGACTCACAGGTGACATCCCCTACCCTCTGAGACCAGGGGTGGGGGGCACGCCTGGGCCCCTTCTTTTCCTTGAGCCTAAGCCCCACCCCCTACAGCCCCCAGTGCCTTTTCCAGCCCTGAGGGTCCTGAGCATTGGCGCTGCCCACCACCCAAAGCTTGCCCTTGCTTAGCCGCCACCCCCACAGCCAAGGCCTTCCCCCCACCCCCCTTTTTTTTTCTTTTCCCTCCTCCTCTTTTTCACTGTTATGGTACTCATGTACCTTCCAGTTGTTGATTCATCTATATTTTTATTTTTACATTCTTTCTAACATATCTGTTAGTTTCCTAGTCTAATTTTATTTTTTACTTTGTTATTTTTCTCTTTTTTTTTTTTTGCCATCCCAGGCAGCTTGCGGGATCTTGGTTCACGAGCCCTGAGTCAGGCAAAAGCTCCTTCAGTGGGAGCTCCAAGTCCAAACCACTAGATTAACAGAGAACCTCAGACCCCATGGAATATTCATCAGAATGAGGTCTCATAAATTCCTCATCTCAGCACCAAGACCCAGCTCTACCCAATAGCCTACAAACCCCAGTGTTAGAAGCCTCAGGCCAAACAACCAGTAAGACAAGAACACAATCCCACTCATTAAAAAAAAAAATAAGAGGTGGCGAAAAAATATGTCACAGATGAAGGAACAACGTAAAAATCTACAAGAACAAATAAATGAAGAGGAAATAGGCAAACTACCTGAAAAAGAATTCAGACTCATGATAGTAAAGATGATCCAGAATCTCAGAAATAGAATGGAGGCACAGACTGAGAAAATACAAGAAATGATTAACAAAGATCTAGAAGAACTAAAGGACAAACAAACAGAGATGAACAACACAATAACTGAAATGAAAAATACACCAGAAGGAATCAATAAGAGAATAACTGAGGCAGAAGAACAAATAAGTGAGCTGGAAGACAAAATGGTGGAAACAACTGCCGAGGAGCAGAATAAAGAAAACAGAATGAAAAGAATTGAAGACAATCTCAGAGACCTGTGGGACAACATTAAATGCACCAAGATTCGAATTATATGGGTCCCAGAAGAAGAAGAGAAAAAGAAAGGGTCTGAGAAAATATGTGAAGAGATTATAGTTGAAAACTTCCCTAACATGGGGAAGGAAATAGTCTCCCAAGTCCAGGAAGCACAGAGAGTCCCATACAGGATAAACCCTAGGGAAAACACACCAAGACACATATTAATCAAACTAACAAAAATTAAATTCAAAGAAAAAATATTAAAAGCAGCAAGGGAAAAACAAAAAATAACTTAAAAAGGAATCCCCATAAGGTCATCAGCTGATTTTCCAGCAGAAGCTCTGCAGGCCAGAAGGAAGTGGCACGATATACTTAAACTGATGAAAGAGAAAAACTTACAACCAAAATTACTTTACCCACCAAGGATCTCATTCAGATTCAACAGAGAAGTCAAAAGCTTTTCAGACAAACAAAAGCTAAGAGAATTCAGCACCACCAAACCAGCTTTGCAACAAATCCTAAAGGAACTTCTCTAACCGGGAAACACAAGAGAAGAAAAAGATACACAGAAACAAAACCAAAACAATTAAGAAAATGGTAATGGGAACATACATATTGATAATAACCTTGAATGTAAATGGATTAAATGCCCCAACCAAAAGACACAGACTGGCTGAATGGATACAAAAACAAGACCCATATATATGTTGTCTACAAGAGACCCACTTCAGACCTAGGGACACATATAGACTGAAAGTGAAGGGATAGAAAAAGACATTCCATGCAGATAGAAATGAAAAGAAAGCTGGAGTAGCAATTCTCGTATCATACAAAATAGACTTTAAAATAAAGACTGTTACAAGAGATAAGGAGCGGCACTACAAAATGATCAAAGGATCAATCCAAGAAGAAGACATAACAACTATAAATGTTTATGCACCCAACATAGGAGCACCTCAATACATAAGGCAAATGCTAACAACCATGAAAGGAGAAATCAACAGTAACACAATAAGAGTAAGGGACTTTAACACCCCACTTTCACCAATGGACAGATCATCCAAAATGAAAATAAATAAGGAAACACAAGCTTTAAATGATACATTAAACAGGATGGACTTAATTGATACTTACAGGACATTCCATCCAAAAAAAACAGAATACACTTTCTTCTCAAGGGCTCACGGAACATTCTCCAGGATAGATCACATCTTGGGTCACAAATCAAACCTCAGAAAATTTAAGGAAATTGAAATCACATCAAGCATCTTTTCTGACCACAACGCAATGAGACTGGACATCAATTACAGGAAAAAAACTGTAAAAAACACAAATACATGGATGTTAAACAGTGCGATACTAAATAACCAAGACATCACTGAAAAAATCAAAGAGGAAATTAAAAATTACATAGAAACAAATGACAATGGAAACACGATGACCCAATACCCATGGGATGCAGCAAAAGCAGTTCTAAGAGGGAAGTTTATAGCAATACAATCTCACCTCAAGAAACAAGAAAAATCTCAAATAAACAATCTAACCTGACACTTAAAACAACTAGAGACAGAAGAGCAAAGAAAACCCAAAGTCAGGAAAAGGAAAGAAATGATAAAGATCAGAGCAGAAAAAAATGAAATAGAAATGAAGAAAACAATACCAAAGATCAATAAAACTAAAAGCTGATTCTTTGAGAAGATAAACCCTTAGCCAGACTCATCAAGAAAAAAAGAGAGAAGACACAAATCAATAAAATTAGAAATGAAAAAGGAGAAATCACAACTGACACCACAGAAATACAAAGGATTATAAGAGACTACTACAAACAACTCTATGCCAATAAAATGGAGAACCACAAAGAAATGGACAAATTCTTGGAAAGGTACAATTTTCCAAGACTGAACCAGGAAGAATTAGAAAATATAAACAGACCTATCACGAGCAATGAAATTGAAACTGTAATTTAAAAACTTCCAACAAACAAAACTCCAGAACCAGATGGCTTCACAGGCGAATTCTATCAAATATTTAGAGAAGAGGTAACCCTGATCCTTCTCAAACTCTTCCAAACAACTGCAGAGGGAGAAACGGTCCCAAATTCATTCTACAAAGCCACCATCACCCTGATACAAAAACTAGAAAAAGATACTACAAACAAAGTAAATTATAGGCCAATATTACCGATGAGCATAGATGCAAAAATCCTGCACAAAATACTAGCAAAGAGAATCCAACAGCAGATTAAAAGGATCATACACCATGATCAAGTGGAATTTATCCCAGGGATGCGAGGATTCTTCAATATACGCAAATCAGTCAATGTGATACACATTAACAAATTAAGGAATAAAAACCATATGATCACCTCGATACAGAAAAAGCTTTAGACAAAATTCAACACCCATTTATGATAAACACTCTTTAGAAAACGGGCATGGGGAACCCACCTCAACATAATAAAGGCCATATATGACAAACCCACAGCAAGCATCATACACAATGGTGAAAAACTGAAAGCATTTCCACTAAGATCAGGAACAAGACAAGGATGTCCACTCTCGCCACTCTTATTCAACATAGTTTTGGAAGTCCTAGCCACAGCAATCAGAGAAGAAAAAGAAAGAAAAGGAATACAAATTGGAAAATAAGAAGTAAAACTGTCACTGTTTGCCGATGACATGATACTGTACATAGAAAATCCTAAAGATGCCACCAGAAAACTACTAGAACTAATCAATGAATTTGGTAAGTTTGCAAGATAGATAATCAATGCACAGAAATCTCAGGCATTCCTACACACCAACATCGAAAAATCAGAAAGAGAAATTAAGGAAACACTCCTATTTACCATTGCAATAAAAAGAATAAAATACCGAGGAATAAACCTGCCTAAGGAGGCAAAAGACTTGTACTCAGAAAACTATAAAACACTGATGAAAGAAATCAAAGATGACATAAACAGATGGAGAAATATACCATGTTCTTGGATTGGAAGAATCAATATTGTGAAAATGACTATACTGCCCAAAGCAATCCACAAATTCAATGCAATCCCTATCAAACTACCAGTGGCATTCTTCACAGAATTAGAACAAAAAATCTTACAATTCATATGGAAACACAAAAGACCCTGAATAATCAAAGCAATCTTCAGAAAGAAAAATGGAGTTGGAGAAATCAGGCTCCTTGACTTCAAGCTATACCACAAAGCTACAGTAATCAAGACAATGTGGTACTGGCACAAAAACAGAAATACAGATTAATGGTACAGGATAGAATGCCCAGAGATAAACCCATGCACCTATGGGCACCTAATTTACAACAAAGGAGGCAAGAACATACAATGGAGAAAAGACAGCCTCTTCAATAAGTGGTGCTGGGAAAACTGGACAGCTACATGTAAAAGAATGAAATTAGAACACTACCTAACACCATACACACAAAAAAACTACAAATGGATTACAGACCTAGATGTAAGGCCAGACACTGTCAAACTCTTAGAGGAAAACATAGGCAGAACACTCTATGACATAAATCACAGCAAGATCCTTTTTGAACCACCTCCTAGAGAAATGGAAATAAAAACAAAAATAAACAAATGGGACCTAATGAAACTTAAAAGCTTTTGCAAAGCAAACTACAAACAAGACGAAAAGACAACCCTCAGAATGGGAGAAAATATTTGCAAACGAAGCAATTGACAAAGGATTCATCTCCAAAATATACAAGCAGATCAAAAAAACAAACAACCCAATCCAAAAATGGGCAGAAGACCTAAATAGACATTTCTCCAAAGAAGATAAACAGATTGCCAACAAACACATGAAAGGATGCTCTACATCACTAATCATTAGAGAAATGCAAATCAAAACTACAATGAGGTATCACCTCACACCGGTCAGAATGGCCATCATCCAAAAATCTACAAGCAATAAATCCTGGAGAGGGTGTGGAGAAAATGGAACCCTCCTGCACTATTGGTGGGAATATAAATTGATACACTCACTATGGAAAACAGTATGGAGCTTCCTTAAAAATAGAACTACCATATGACCCAGCAATCCTACTACTGGGCATATACCCTGAGAAAACCATAATTCAAAAAGAGACATGTACCACAATGTTCATTGCAGCACTGTTTACAATAGCCAGGACATAGAACCAACCTAAATGTCCATCGACAGATGAATGGATAAAGAAGATGTGGCACATATATACAATGGACTATTACTCAGCCATAAAAAGAAACTAAATTGAGTTATTTGTAGTGAGGTGGATGGACCAAGAGTCTGTCATACAGAGGGAAGTCAGAAACACAAAAACAAATACTGTACGCTAGTGCATACATATGTAAGCTAAAAAATTTTTTTAAATGGTACTGGGCTTCCCTGGTGGCGCAGTGGTTAAAAATCCGCCTGCCAATGCAGGGGACATGGGTTCGAGCCCTGGTCCAGGAAGATCCCACATGCCACGGAGCAACTAAGCCCGTGTGCCACATCTACTGAGCCTGCACTCTACAGTGCACAACTACTGAGCCCACGTGCCACTGAAGCCCGCATACCTGGAGCCCATGCTCCGAAACAAAGAGAAGTCTCCGCAAGGAGAAGCCCGCGCACCGCAATGAAGAGTAGCCCCCTCTCTCCACAACTAGAGAAAGCCCACGCACAGCAACAAAGACCCAACGCAGCCAAAAATAAAATAAAATAAAAATAAATAAAGTAAGAAACAATGGTACTGATGAACCTAGTTGCACGGCAGGAATAAAGAGGCAGACATAGAAAATGGACTTGATGACATGGGGTGGGAGGGGGAAGCTGGGGTGAAATTAGAGTAGCATCGACATGTATACACTACCGAATGTAAAATAGTTGGCTGGTGGGAAGCATCAACATAGCACAGGGAGATCAGCTCGGTGCTTTGCGATGACCTAGAGGGGTGGGATAGGGAGGATGGGAGGGAGGCTCAAGAGGGAGGGGATATGGGGACATGTGTATGCATATGGCTGATTCGCTTTGTTGTGCCACAGAAACTAACACGGTATTGTGAAGCAATTATACTCCAATAAAGATTTAAAAAAAAAAAACAAAGAAAGAAAGTATCCACAGGAAAGTTTTGGAGCTATTTAGGAAACCGTTGTTCCAGAAACATAAGATTACAGGCAATGCCCGAACATGAGAGTAGATTACAGAAAGTTCACATTGAAATCGGTTGCATAGAACTGAAGAGTGAGTCTATGTCCCCAAAGAAAATGTCCTTGAATTATAGACAATTATCTAGGCTACCTACTAAAGACTAAAGATGGGTGACACTGTTAAGTAGTGGGAAGGCTTCTTTCTAAGATGTATGAATCTACCTGGTCTAGGGCTGCCTGCCTCCAGAGGGCAGAAGGCCTATGTGCAGGGCATGGGCCAGTTTAAAACTTTACTAGTGCCACTAACGTTGGCTCAAGGCTCATAGTATCCCAGGAAGGAGGCAGGCTGCTGGTCCAAGGTGAGAAACTGTAAATGTATGCAGGCTAGGAGTAGACCAGCACTTCTCAACCAAGGGTGATTTTGCCTTCAAAGAGGACTTCTGGAAATATCTGGAGACATTTTTAATTGTCACAAGTGGAGGACGGGGACTGTTCCTGGCACCTAGTAGGTAAAGGCCAGGGATGCTACTAAACATAGGACAGCTCCTGCAAAAAAGAATTTACCAGCCCAGTGTCAGTAGCGTTGCTGTTGAGAACCCCTGGACTAGAGCAATACTTGCCACAACTATTCCCTCACAGCCCCCCTGCATGGAGGCATGAAAGTGTTCAGGGGAGAAGAACACAGAGCTGGCAGGAAGAAGGGAAAGAGAGGGGCGCCTATCTCTACCACTCCTATAGCCAATCTAAACCCAGTCCTGTAAATTCAGCTCCCTACGGGTCTCTTGAAATCTTCCACTCCTCTCCATCTCCACTGCCACCATCCTAGGACAAGCTCTCCCTACCCGAGAGACTGCAGCAGCTTCCTAAGTAGTATGCCCACATCCAAACCTACCCTCCACACAAAAGCATCTGTATGGTGTGGTGGTCAAGCATGTGGCCAGACTACTTGACAATGCTGAGAGGTTCAAATCCCACTTTTGCTATGTGACCTTGGGCTAGTTATTTAACCTCTTTGTGCCTCTGTTTCCTCAAAAGTAAAACGAGGATGACAACAGTACTTATCTTAGAGGATGTTGTGAAGATATTGTTTATATTTTCAAAGCTCTTCAAAAGTTTCTGGCACATGGAAAGTAGACTGTAATTGCTTTTTATTATTTCCAAATCATAATCTGATCATGTGACTTCACCCCAATGGGTTCCTGTTCTTAGGATAAGTACCAACTATCTGACCATGGCCCCTAAGGTCCTGGGTAGTCTGGCCTCTGCCATCCCTCTAACCTCAGTCAATCCTGCTTTCCCCCTTTGTCTCTGTGCTTCAGCCACACAGGCCTCCTGTGAGTTAATGGAGGGCATGTTTCTCCCTTCTGCCACAGGGCCTCCTCTAGAATGTACTCCCCAACCTGACTCCACTCACCATCCCTGGCTCTTCATTTAATGAACTCTCATCCAACACATCATGGCTTATCTTCAGGGAGCCCTTCTACTACCTTCAGGACGCTCTCATGGCCCCAGAGACATTTCCTTTTTTGCACACTTATCCCAGCTGTAATTCTACATTCAGATTTCTAATCCTATAATTGGACATCAGATTGTTCATTCATTCTCTCAATAAATAACTGACTTCCTGGATGATTTGTTTTATGAATGAGTCAGTGACTGAACAGGCGACTGGATCAATGAGTAGGCGTGCTGAGCTTGCACCTCAGGCTGAAGTGCTGCATTAGAGCAGCTGCTGACCAAAGATGCAATGTCTTCAGCTTTATGGGAACCCCAAATGCCCTGAGCTTGGATCTAAGGATGTTACCCATGGCCTGGAGGCAGCTGACTTGCGCTGTAGCCCAGGACCTCTAGAATGCTCTCTTTCCTCCCATCTCAAGAAATTCTTCCTTGTTCAGTCAAACCAACTTCCCTAAGCCTAAAGAATAAGGGAGGAATATTTTTTCCTTGTATATGGCGGGAGCAGGGGGCTATTTTCATTAGTCCTAAGACTGAGGCTGACTCTGAGAATGTCAGCTTCACATCTCTCTGGGGTCAGGGCAGCAGCAGTCATTCATGTTCAAAGGTCATTTGAAAAGCAACTGTTTTTTAAAAAAAATCACAGAATGACAGTTTTGTTTTAGTGTTTTGACTGTAGCATCAAGCAATCTGCTTCTTTTTCCAAAATTACTTACTATGGGAAATGTAAACATTTTTGAACAATGCTTTCTCAAATCATCGTAACAAATCTCACACACGTGACCACAGCACCATGGCCTTCCCCACTGTACTGGTCTGGGTTTGGCCGGAAACAGAATTCACCACAGATGAGTCCAACGAGGAGAGTTCAATGAAAGGACTACAGAGGAGAGGTGGGCAGGGTTCATAAAACAAACGCGTTGAGGCACCCAGAAACTGGCAACAAGGGGTGGCTATTACTGCAGCTCGGGCTGAAGGGGCAAAGGAAAAATGAGTTAATCCCACTGCCACTGGGAACCATGGATGGGGCACTGCTAAGAGGAGCTACAGTCATGAGAGAAGTCCCTACTGCCAGAGATGTGGCCCCAGTGCAAGCAGGGAACAGGGAGGAAATTCTCTAGCCTTTTTCTCTTCCCACCCTCCCATCTCCTGCAGTGCCTCCCATAGGCCCTGGACCCAAGCAGAAGTCAGCCAGCAGAGGAACCCCAGCAATGCACTATACAGGGAGCAGCTTCCCAGGGCACAGTCTCCCCTCCCAAAGAATGGAAGGGAGAGCAGAGAATAACCACTTTGCATACCCAATCCCATATTGCCTTAGAATAAAACCTTAGAAATGCACTGAAGGGAAAGTTTTACAAGAAAACATCCAGAGATAGAGCCAGGAAGAGAAAGAAGCACCAAGCTCAGGGCTCATAAAGTGAACACACTGACACCATTTTCAAAACAGAACAGAAAGACAATTTAACTTTTATCGTAACTGTGTGCTGGCACTAGCCGCAGTGTACTCTGCAAATCTCTTCAACTAAGCGAAGGGTTGGGTGTGAGTAACAACACATTCTCAAAGAAGTTGGCCAAAGCCTCCTGCAGGTTCAAATTAAGATCCCAGGGATATTGGCTTAACCCAAAGATCAAGTCAAACACTGCATTTCAATTTTCACCATCCCCTGGTTCCCAAATTCTGTCACTGGAAAACAAAAGAGCTTGGCAGTTCTTGACCGGCGGCTTGGCTTCAGCCTATAGTTCTCAATTGCTTTGCTCCTGAAGAACTGAGTGGCCTCCCCTCTACATCTCATTCTCTACGCAAGATTGCCAGAGCTGGCCCTATCTCCGCCCCCAAACATGCATGTGTGTGCCTCTCCCTGCCCCCCCCCCCCGCCACCTATCTCTCTCTGCCTATCTCTCTCTGCCTATCTCTCTCTGCCTCTCTCTCTCTCTCTCTCTCTCTCTGTCTCTCACACACACACACACACACACACACACACACACACACACAAACACACACTCTCTTCTTCCCAGGGGCTCGGTCTGCCTCCTGCCCAACAGTCAAAATGAGAATCTAGCAAGACAACCACTATGTTGAGAAAATAAAGAAAATATTTTGACCCCTCTCACTTTATAGGGCACCAGGACAGGGGTAGGAAAGGGAGAGGAAAAAGGAAGAAGAGGAGAGAGAACATAAGGAAAAGGAAAGGAAAGGAAAGGAGGAAGAGAGAAAAAAGAAGAAAGAGGAGATTGGGTGGAAGAGAAGGCAGGGGTGGATAAGATCGGCGAAAGGAGGAAGAGGCAGCTAGCAAGAGTCAAATTTTCATCAGCACTCATTCATTCCTTTATCTAACTTTTATTAAGTACTTTCCAGGGACCAAGAACATCCAAAGCCCTCCCCACCTCCATGCTGTGCCTTGTCCTGTAAGTCTTCAGTGACTCGGAGCCTTTTGTTATGATGCCCTCTGTCACTGAGGCTGCAGATCTTGATGTTTCCCCTCTACATCCTCAGGGTTGAGGCTTCCCCTGATTAACAGCTACAGTATATTTTACCTTCACAAAGAAGATACTACAGGGAGGCAGAGAAGCCCTACAAGTTGGGATTTTCCCTGAGTCCTGCCCTTTGCAGTTCCGGCAGACAGCCGGCATCTGGGCCACAGTCTATTTCCCATTGATGCCCCTGCTCTGGAATACATTCTCCCACGTACGGTCCTCATTTTTCTTCTATCCTTTTTTTCTCTAAATGACCATTGCAAGAAGTGGTTCCTAGGAAAAGACCTAACTACCTAGTGGGCTGTGATGAAAAAAAGAACAAATGGAAAGGAGGGACAAAGGTAGAAAGTAAAAGGGGCATCAATTTATAGGGCTGGCTGGAGGACTGGCCAATTTCATACCCTTAATTTATAAGTTATAATTTAGAGTCGGACAAACTGAGGACCAGAGAGATCCAAAGGAACCTGCTCTTGGATTGAAAGAAGGACCACAACTGCCCCCTTTGACTTGCCGTACTTTAGGAGGTTGGAAGGCCTGTACGTTTCTCTTTCCCGTTTTTAATGGTCGATCTTCCCCAGCCCCCATGGAGCTGCTGCTGTGAAGATGGAGATAACATGAGGTATGGTGCTTGGAATAATTTAGACTCTACAATTCATAAGCGTTTAGATTATTTAACTGCTGATTATGATTATTTAAGCTGAAAGATTATACACTCTAGCTCAGAAAATGTTTGTATTTCCATTAAAAACCACCAGGCCAAGGGACCCATTTGACTGACAGTTTTCACTATTAAACATATATGCAGTGCATGTTTTTGGCCAGAAGACAGTGTCTCCCCTTGCTTTGTTTTAAGATAAGGAAGCTGAGTTCAAAGGCCTCCTCCAACTAGCTCTCTTCCTGCCCCTTCCCCCCCATCATCACCCCAGCCTGCTGTCCTGCTTCCCCAATGTGAGTTGGAAGAAGCACCTGTTTGCCAACTGCCTTCTATTTAACCAAAACTGGTCCCACCATTACAAGACTTAAAATTCTTACAACAACATCCTGAGTTTTTCACTAGGAGACAGTGTGATGCAATCTGTCAGTGGTTAAAATCATAGAATGTAGTGTCAAAAAGACTTTGAGTTCCAGGCGTCTGAGCCTCAGTTTCTGCATCTACACAGTGGAGGTAATAATACTCCCCATCTCACAGGAGGTGACATACTCAGCCCCTGCCTGACATGTAATAAGCACCTAAGAGTTGTTCACCGGTAATATTAATCCCATTGGCCAAAGTCTGCATGCAGTAAATAGTACCTATGCCTAGGCTAGTTTAATTCTCTGAAGACACTTTAATCAAAGATAGTACAATCCTTAGGGCAGGGAGAGTCAAGGGTTCTTGATTCTACCTGACATGAAATTTAACCACTGATTCTTTCTCTGTAATAGTTTGTGAGACACATCTTTGCTTGGCTCATATATTTCACATCTGAAGAGTTTTATGAAAAATAAATGCAATGTACAAAAGTACAGGAAAATTCGGCTGTGGTCCTATCAGAGAGGACAGTGTCTTAAACCAAGCAGTCATTTTTGGCTTTTGGCAAAAGTTCCTACATTCAAATAGAGTTCCTTAAGAGAAGAAACAAAGAAGATTCCAGCGTCTCCTAAATATTATTCACGTTTCAGATCACTTATTTAGCAGATTTACTGGTAGAATTCCACATTGAAAGGAATTGTGGAGATCATCGCTCTGTCCCCTTCCTGGGGATGGGAATTCTCTCTATAGCACCCAGAGCAGGTGATATCCCCCTCCACCCAGGATTTGCTGACATACCTCAGGAACAACCTCAAAAGGCTACAGAATTCTGACTGGTACAAAGCACTGAAGGAAGGCCTTCCTCCCCTTAAAGGACGATTGTGCTCTAGCACAATCATCTGAGGCAGCATAAATCAAGTCCATTTCTTTTCTCTCATGTCACCCCTTCAACAGCTGAAGGGAGAATCTGCCTCTTGGTCTTCTCTAGACTAACACTCCTCGCCCATCAGCTATCCCAACCATGATGAGACTTTTCAGCTATTTCCAAACCTGTTCACTCACCACATGACCCTCCCATAGTTTACCAACACTAGTACCCGGAAATGAACTCAGATATATACTGGACATGCATGCATACAAGTATATATCTGTTAGGAATACTATCTCTAAAAGTATAGTCGCAAAGTTATTTTTAAATGCTCAGTGAGATAACATACCAGTTGTCACTTTCTTTCCATACTCTCTTTATTTCAGCAAAGACTGCTAGTTGCCCCCAATACCCCACCACCCCTTTCCTTCCTTGGGTTCCCTAAGTGTTAGCTGGACATAGAGCCACCCAGTTACAGTCTGCATTTCCTGCCTTCTGGCACCTAAGTGTGACCATGTGACAAACAATTTCTGTTCACTTAGAACACTGGCTTAGATCGGTGCCTAAGGTGTAGAACAGTCCTTGCAAGCAATGAATGCTCAACAGCTATTTATCGAGTAAACTGTTAAATGACTCAGATGTTCGTGGATGGTATGTGCAACTTAAAGGGCAAGGAGATTCTCCCTTCTCCTGTCTCCTGTCTGCTTGCTGGAATGTGGATGGAACGGTTGGAGCTGAGGCAAAAACCTTGTATCATGAGATGGACACCTCTCATGTACAGAGAATAGCAAAGCTTCAAGGCAGAAGGAGTGTGGGTCCCTGGTGACTATGCAGCCACTTGTATGAGCTTCTGGAATGTGGGGTTTTCTGTTCCTCGCATTGAAGCTAATTAGACCATTCCACTATTCTAAAGTTATTTTCTTTGTAGTTAAGTTTTGCTTACCCACTTTATGTACAGCAAGCCTCTTCTCTTCCACTAAAGGCCCTAAGCCACCAACTTCAGCGTTACAAGAGAGAAGCAGAAATTTTGAGTGGTAAGCTACTGTCCATCACGTGACTGCCTGCAGCTCAGACCACAACTGCTGTTTAATAAGCAGTTCTTCTCTCTGCCACCCGTCCTCAATCACTGCAGGTAACTTAGAAAGCTGAGACAAGCTTCACTAGTGTTTTCGCTGACTCAATTTACTTTTAGAATTTAGCAGGAGGTAAATAAGGACAGACAGACTGGGACATTCTAGGACACATTAACATAGTATTTAATATATAGTCTAAATTGTGCATGCCAAGGTTTTTCTAAACAAACCATTCATTGATTAGAGAAGGAATTGCACTGTAGCCGCCTCCCTATAAAAAACTGTTGAAAGCATGAGGTCAATTGGAATTTGAAGATGGGATCAGTGTATGCTAATTATAGTCAGTTTACCGAACATATTAATATGTCACACATTATACATATATGACTTCTACAGCTTATAAATCACTTTCTCATAAATGCATAATTTCATTCAATCTCCATAACATCTCTTGCAACTGAGTTTATCAATTTTAAGTAACAGTTGCCCTCAAAACTCCTCTCCCAGGCTCCATTTATCCTGTCCAAATTACCAGGCACTTAGGATTCCTTCCTAAAGAAATGTGATTTGTCTTTTCTCATGTTGGCATGAAGTAAAGAATAAATTGATTTTATCATTTTCTGCACCATGCTTCTCCTTTGAAGGGTACTTACCTAATGAGTGGCTCTCTCAAAAGAGATCCTAGATCAAAGAGGCCAACAGGATAATGCCTTGGAATAAGCCGGGGTCTTACCTCACTGTAAACTTCCTAAAATAGCCCAGTGTATACAAAGGCTTCTGAGGCTATCTAGAGAAGATGTCTAAAATGCAACAATACCCAGTAAATTAAGATGGATATCACAATGTCATCAGATGAGATAAAGTACAGAGGTCCCCTTAAAATCTTTACATAAGTATGAGAAATCACCTCAAAAAGTCTAAAACATGCACTTCAAATTACGTAACTTTTAACCAGCTCTCAAAACCCTTATTCCTTCAGTGTTTAATACTAAATGGAACATATCAGTTAGCCTGCCTGTCTGCCTGTTAAATTACTATGCTAGTTTAAATCGTCTGAGCAAATGCACACAGACAGATTTTAAGTACAGTATCTCATGGCCTTCAATTCCTTTTAGCTACAGATATCAAATTCACCTGCCACAAATTAAATAATTGAGCTTTGGTTACTGGAATGTAAGCTCATTAACCGGCATTAATAAAACCAAACATATAGAATGATGTTCTTAATATTATTTTGATAAAACCCTTTAAGTAGAAGCAAGTGTAACAAAGATGAACCATTATGAAATGTTTTAGTAAGAGGTTTTAGATTTTTTTTAAGTAAAAGCATAATCTTATACACAAGGGAAGGAGAATATTATGTTCTCGTATGAAAATGTATGGTTGGGAACTGTTAGTTCCTTCCGGTGTGGGAACAATGACTGGCAGTTAGAATACAAAGCAATGAAGATCAAACTGGAAAAGGGCATAGTGGGGGGAAGAATGCTACGCAAGACAGAGTCAAAGGCTCCCTTTGGGCTCAGTTCCTAAAAGGCTTCTCAGACTATAGGGAGTGACAGGGCATGTCCCTTTTTACCCCAAATAACCATGACGGTCCTTACCTATGGAAGCAGATTTCTAAGTGGGAGTCCAAACTCCTTTGGTTCCACAAGAAGCTACTTTATTCATCTACCTATTCATTTATTTACTTATTTATTTGTTCATTCATTTCCTTCACTCATTTTACTAAAATGCAAGCTGGATAAGGGCAGACATTTTTGTTTTTCCACCTAGAACAGTACCTACCACATAGTCGGTGCTCAAGAAATATTTACAAATTTTTGAACTAATTCATCCTTTCATTCCTCAAATGCAGGATTTATAAAATATGGAAGTACAATCTAATTTTGTTAAAAAATAGAGAGCATTTGTAAAGGTATATACCAAAATGCTACCAGTATCCACCTCTGCATGGTAGGATCGAGGTGGTTTTGTTTTTAAGTTTTGCTTCTCTGTTTCTTTCTTTTTTTTTTTTTTTCTAAAATGCACACTTTTACCCAAACAAATATCTAAAAGGCTGGCTGTCCTGTGGATGGGGCTCAGGTGAAATCTATGTAGCTCTGAAACAAAAACCAAGACAAGTAGGACGATTCCATGGAAAGCCACTTCAGTTCCATCTAAGGACAAATGAGCTACCTGCATGAGCCGTGGAACATGAACCACCACCTTATGAGCCCGTGACTTCCAAAGGAAGTGGTCTTCACCAGGGCCTGGTGATTTCCTTATTAGTCATTATGTGGACAGGAGTCTGGCTTACGTAGGCTGGAAGGTTGGACCCAGCTGCTTTCCAATACTAAAACTCCGTGCCATTTAATTTTGCAACGAATTTAACAGACACCACCTCTTATTTCAAAATCCCCTTTTATGTTTCAAAGCACTTTTACATATGCTGGTTTACATAATTTCAGTTCAGTATTAAAAAAAAAAAATCCTGTCCCTATAACAATTCTATAGAGTAGGCAGGGCAAGTATTATTACCTCCATGTTACCAAAGAAAAAACTGAGGCAACCAGAGAGTGATCTCCTTTAACGTTATGGTTCAGTTATAAGACCACGTCTTCTTTCTCTTGACTCAAGGCCCCATCCCTCTTTCCTCTAACACCACAGAGCCTCTCCCTTGCTACCAGGGTTGGGAAACTGGGTAGACTTGCCTAAAGCTGCTTGCACAATGCCTGTCAGTTGAATGAAAACCAACAGCGCCTGGCACAGAGTGACAGCAGATACAGTGATACATCCAGCTGACTGCTCCCACTAACTTACACTGATTTGGTTAATGCCAAGTAACCAATATGTCAACTCAGCTTAAAAATCAAGATTGACCAAACCATTTGGTTGACTTGAACAGCTGAAGAGGCTGATAAAGCTAATTGGGGTTCTCAGTCAATGTAACTGCCCTGCACCTGTGTCCCCATACTCCTGGGAAGAAGCCCACTGGTAAGTGGGGCTTCTAGGCCAGTTAAATAGTGAATGAGGTCCATATTGGGCTTAATGAAGCAGGGCTTTGTTACTTTTACCAAAGGAATTAATAGGAATTTTGTATTTATTTTGCAGTGGCAGCAGATTAATAAGCACTTGGGCAATAATGTGGCAATTCACCAAAAGAGGTCTTAGTGAGGTGCTATCTGAAATCATGAAATTAGGTAGGAAAACATACGGAAAAAGTTTATATGTTTTAGAAAAATAAACCCAAATTTTAGATAAATGATACTCTTCACAAAGTATATTAAACAAATGACATATTTTCATTGGCTGATAGCGCCATTTACACACATATATCATTTTCTGTGTGCCAAGCCCTGCTCTGAGTGCCTCTCCTCACAACCACCCCACGAAAGTCATCATAGTTGGAAACTGGAGGGTCAGCGTTGTTAAGGTCATTTTCCCCCAAGTGACACAGCCACCAAGTGGAAGCAACAGGATTTCAGCCCAGCTCTGATGACTCCCAAACCAGCATGCTTCACCATTACTTGTTCTCTCAAAACATTGAAAGTATATGCTCTTTTTATAAACAGGAAATAATGAAAGTTTCCTTATAATGGCATAATAAATCACTCCAGGAGCTGTAGAGTTAACTTGGGAACAGCTGCAGAACAACGAGAGAAACGAGGCTGAACTTGACACATAACAACACACAAGGAGGCAGAAGCCGGATAAGTGAAAGAGAAAGAATAAAGGCTGATGGAATCAATGTACTGGTATTATTAATAAATTATTGATCACATCGATAATGTCACAAATGCTTGAAATACTTTTCTTCCTAAGTACATAAAATCCAATCTCATTCAATCTATTCACTGCTTCAACAAACAATTACATTCAATCTATTCACTGCTTCAACAAACAATTACTGAGCACTGTTCTAGGCAGCATAATTACTGAAGTGACTCAAACAGACAAAAGTTCTGGACTCGGTGGAGGTGACATAAGCTCCATGAGAAAATGAGGTAGTAGAAAGGGAGCCTGATTAGATTTTGGTTTTAATCCTGGCCAGATGTCCTTAAGCAAGTTACTTGAAATCTCGCTGAGTCTCAGTTCCCTCACCTCTAAACTGAGGATAATAATATCTGTTTTTATTATATCATCTTTTATTAGGAAAAATGAGAGTTTATAAGTGGAAATAAAACTACTTATTCTTTGGTCTTGGAGAAACTGAGGTAGTTGACGAGGAATAAAAGTTTTGTCCTCGTTATTAAATCCTTCAAAATATTTCATTCCATATTTTCCATGATCTAAGCTTCCTGGGTTTAATGTTAACCATGTGTAAGACTTGCAGGGTCAGGATAAGGTTACTCTTCCATACCTAGCCACCAATTTCAAAGTCTATGTTACAGGCTTAAGATGCCATAATTCTGTACGTTTCCCCTTACTGTGGAAGGAGGTTGGATTTAAATTATATTTTAGTGATTATTTCATTTTAAAACTTACAGAAGGAGATGCTGCTTCTTGCCTATTTTTTCAGAAACAGATCCACAGCAATTGATTACCTCTAAAATCTTTGAGTAATTACCTTTACTATGATTTTCCATGGTTATATTGTTTCATTGTAAGAACGAAATAAAAGCTAGGTGAAGACAGGTGCGTCACAGGCCTACAGGAATGACCACTGCCCGACAACCAGCTGTACCTTATTGATTAAATCAAAGACATTTATTCCAGTCTCCCCTCAGCCCTTACCTACCCAAGGAGACAGGGGGGCAGGGGGATTTCCAAGCCTGTTTTTATCGGCCCAGCAAATCAGAGTCCTGCTTTCTAAACAAAGAGGTGCCAACCTTGAGACTCTATGAACACCAACACAAGCCAGGCATTGTACACAAGTGAGAAGAATATAATTAGCAAAGTTATAGTCACAATTAGGAAATACCTCCTCAGAAAAGTTTCCACTTAACTCTGAGCAGGACTTAAATTACCATTGTGCTTAACAAGGCCTCTGTCCCTTGGCCAACTCAGACCTTTTCGGCAGATCTATTAGTGCCGTCCACAAAACACAGAGGCACGAAACCTCATGTTGGATTTTTTTTTTTTTTTAATAACAGATGTGAGACATGTGCAAACTGGGACGTGGAAGCTATAATTCAAAAAAATAAGAAGCGTAGTCATGGAAATAACTAGTCAAGTGTTAGCTAAATTATTATTTCTCCAAGCTTTCTTCCTCTTCTCTAGCCTTCCCTTTCTCATCCCTACAGAGAAGTCAGACAAGAGAGAGTAGGAAAGCAACAATGGGTACTCACTTCATCTCCAGGATCTCCTCCAGCTGTTTTCTCCTCTCTATCCGGAGGTTGGCCAAGTGTGCTTCTTTTTCAGCCAGAGACTGCTGCGTGGAGGCAAGGCGAGCCTTGGTGGCGTCCAGTTCCTGTCTGGTCTTCTCCAGTGCATTCATCAGTTCCTCTATCTGTAAAGCACATGGAACGCAGTGTGTTATTTCTCCTCCATTCAAGCGCAAGGCACTTCGTGCTAGACTATGTTCTGACAATAGACACAAAGGAATCAAAGCCATCCTTGAACGGGGCATTGTATCTTGGCATCCACTCTTTCTTTGTCACTAGTTAAAAATAAATATTTCAAACACAAGAAGTGTCCAAATTTCTCAAGGTCCTCATTCAATTGGATTATCCACTAACTTTTATAGAAACTATTTAATATATTTATTAGAAGTGGAGGGAGAGTGGCTTGACCCAACTTCAACCTGTTTGGCAAAAATCTCAGATACTGCCTCACTTCAGTTGGCTGAAGGCAACACTCAAAACGCATTTTGCCCGGCACAATATACTTCTGTGTGTAGGCCCCAGAGTATTCTGACAGGAAGTATTTCAAATTCATTCATGTTTTAACCTATCAAAGCCTTGTTTGGCAAAAGCGATTTGGTGTCCAAAGGGCCTCAGGGGCCTCCCTCTCACCTCACCTCCCTGTTTCACATTCAGGAAGCAAGGTTTGGCCAAAGGTAAACAGAATTCCAGCCACAAAAGGTTCAAGTTTGGTTTGCCCCTGAAGTTTGAGAGGGTTCTAAACTTGAAATAAATGACATGTAACTTTTATAGGGTGCTAATACACCATAGAAATAAGCCAGACTATCAAATATCCAGGGTTTTCAGCCAGGTCCCAAAAAATTGGACCAGGGAGCCCCCAAGGCAAGGCCTTATCCTCCCCAAACCACTGGAGGCTTTTAAAAGCCAACACACAACAATGAGGGCTGATGTTTATGGTTTTGTTCCAGAGACTTCCGTGGAGCAAGCTGGTGAAATGCCATCTCTTGCACAGATGCATGCTGCATCCACCCTGCTGATTTAAAACCCTGGTTTCAGGAAGTTTCTAGGTTCCAGGGTTGATGTTTGGGTCACCCCTTCCAGCTGAACTTGGCAGAATGGGATCATCTATCACCAAAGTCAACAGAACGCCCTTCAAAACTTGTCAATGATATGTTAAGTTCCAATTCATAAAGACTTTCTACACAATTTCTGCAGTTTTACATGGAATGTATTCAGAATAAGCATTATAGTTCACATCCAAGGTAAATTACAGGATTTTAAGATTCAGGAAACCCTCCATTTTGCCCTGATAGAAGGAGGAAACTTGATGGCCATGTAATGTAAATAAAAGCCCAAACCAAAACCAGTTTAAAAAGCAAGGAACATAAACGATAACCTATGAAAGTCACAGAATTACACATGTTTAATTGTAGGATAAATAGCATTATTCTTTAACTTCAGAAATATACAAAATTTAAAAATTAAAAAGCAATTAAACTTTTTAGTTTCTCATATAAGTTCATAGAATATCATAAATATAACTAGAAGCAATACTTGACGAGGCTGAAGCAGAGGTGGTTTTTCTTCTTCTTTTATTTTGTCTTCTTTTTTCCCCTACTGTTGATATACTCAATAGCAGTGTTTAAAAAATATATATTAGTATTATGGTCATTCCAAGTGTGCCAACTCAGACAAAGTCTGCCTGACCCTCCATATGGGATGGCCTTTGTCCTCACGACCCCCTTTCCTTTCACAAATTGTTCTTTATCCCAAATGTACTATTTATCTCAGAGAAGAGGGAGAGTGTTGAGGATTCTCACCTGCTGAATCTCTTTCTCATTAATTGAACTGACCTGCTTGCAATCTACAGACACAGTATGCTACTCAGTTGGGTTTCCAAGTTCTTAGTTCACCTGCCACCTGACTCCTTAGGGCAGGCACTAACTAGTTTTATATTAACCCAACTTTAACAATTACACCTTAGAGTAATGACTTGCAGGCTTCCCTGGTCATTTCAGCAATAATCACATGGAGAAAACCTGGACACCTGAGAGATGTAATGCAGACTTTCTTTGACTGATGGAGATGCTTTTGGCTTCCAATGTCAATAATTCTTAGTTTGAGGTGAGACTGCTATTTTCAACACCTTGGAAGCAGAATCTCAAAATAGCTTCCCAGGCCAAGGCCTTTCACTCCTAATTCACCTGACCACTGAGGACTGCACACTGGACCACCTGGGGCACTGGCCTCAGATACACTGTTCTAGTCTTCGCACAGCCACTGTTTCTACCTGTAACTTTGTGCAAATAAGCACTTGATTCTTGGCGTCTCATAACACCTGCCTCCATCTCCCCCCTCCCCACCAGTCCCCTCTCATCAAGAGGAAGTGCTTCTTATTCTTGCTACCCCATGGAAACTCTACCTTTGCAGGCCACTGGTACCTTCCTTCTTGCCATATGTCTTTTCTTAATGTGTAGTCTGCACAGCTAAACAGTTCCCCAACTTCTTCCCCTCATTTGAAGGAACATTTTAGCTGGCTATGTATATGAAACCTATGCCTTAAAAACTACCAGATTTGAATCATGTCTCCATCACTCACTGTATGACTGACACAAGTTCCTTCATCTCTTTCAGCTTCAGTTTCTTTATCTGGAAACAGGAAATTATGTTGCTTATTCTATTAGATGTTTATGGATAGTAAGTGAGATGATGTAACCTATACATCATTTATTCTAACTGATATCAATAAAATAACACTTTTTCTTATAATAAGGTACACTCGTACAGAATCTAAAAGATACAGATATGAAATTTTTAAATGTTTCTTTTTATTTAGGTTAAATGACATTCTTTTTAGCTAAGATCACCCAAAATCCCACCACATGGAGATAAACACTCTAAACAGTTTGTTTTAATTTCCCCATCTCTCTCTTTCTCTATTTGTGTGTATGTATAATTGAGATGCTATATATAATTTTCTAAATAGTTTTAAATAAATGTATCATTAGAAAGTTCTCCTTCTCATTAAATAGTCTCTCTGAAACATGGTTTAATGGGTGAGTGGGGCTGTATCCATTCCCCATTTTCCTAAAAGCCAACCCTTCCCCTGGGCTCTCCGAAGCTCTCCTAAATTAGTAATCTATCTCCCCTGTTTCTTTTGCCAATTCTTCACCTTCCTGCGGTCCATAACTAGACCTTTCCCCTTATGACTCTGTCCCAGAGACATTTTCCTCATCCATGTGGCTCCTCAGAAGGAGGATTGAGATTTGTCTCCACAGCTCTCAACTCTGATACTTTTCCACCCTTTGTCTCCTTTTATTCACTTAACATCGTTCACATATACTGAACCAACCATTGATTACTTCTGTTTGGATGTCATAATATCACTTTAAACTCACAATGATCCATGCACACATAACTAAAACCAAATCCCTACCAGCCCTCCCAGCCCTCCCAACCTGCCACTCCCGAACACATTGGTAGCCCTGACCTTTTCTCAGTCACTCATGTTTAAGATCTCAGAACCACATTTGTCTCTTCCCTCTTTTATTTCCTATTCATCCTCAAGTCTTGTAGCTCTGTTTTAGGAATACTTCTTGGACCCATCATCCCTTTCTACCATGAGTTTTGATGCTTCAAGCTTGGATCCCTTCCCTTCCCACATTTCTGATAGGATTGAAAATAAGTGGGTGTGTTTGTGTGTATTCCTAGCCTTTGTCTCTACCCCTACCCTAAATAAGGACATGGCTTTGCCTCATCAGCTTCTCCCCTACCACAGTTATCTCTCAGCCAGTTCTGTGCCTGGATTTTAGGAAATGGGTAGCAGAGTGAACCTGTAAAACTGAGTGCAAAAGTATAATACTTTTAAGGGCAGGCTACAGTGATTTATATAATAAAAAGGAAGGAGATACAAGTGAGAAGAGAAAGAGGAATAACGAGCCTGGAGATTGGGGACACAGAGGTTTTGTTTTGTTTTAAGGGCAGAATAAGTTAATTGAGAAGGAAGAGAAAAAAGGAAGGGGAAAAAAGTTGCTAGGAGTTATTCCTGGGGTCCCTTCAATGTTTTCCAAAGATACAGATTGAAGGTTAGACTTCCCTTTTGATTTTTTTCAGCTGTTTTGACTGTGTGTCTCAATGTGACTTTGAACTGGGCCCTGTGGATTTGGGATTCAAAGATGTCTAACAGGATTTACTGTTACAACTCATCTCCGTACTGTCAGGAAAATATGCCTAAACCATCAATATTTTGTCAAAAATATCAACTGGTCTGATTCCAGTATCTCAAGGGGCTCCTGAGATACCCAAAGTAGTTGTCTTCAGACTGTGTACCCTAGTGCACCAGGGGTTCCAAAAAGGCATCTGGGGGCTGATAGACAGATCAGTGGAGGGGGAGGAGGAGTGTGAATGAGCAGAGACCTCCGTCCACTATCTCACACTCAAAGGGAGTTGTTCTACTTTGTTTTATAGATAGCATTCCACTTAAGATTTAATTTGAATTTTTAAAATTTTAAGTATTTTGAAATACTGAGAATGGTTAAAATCATGGATTACGAAAGCAGACTGTACTAATAATACCTGCTTTACCACTTTTTAATTATAGAGCCTTGAGAAAGTGTCTGAGTTTCCTCATCTATAACAATGGTATGTCTCATAAGCATTACTGCAAGTATTAAATGAAGCAATCAAAGTAAAGCTCTTAGTGCAGGGACTGGCAAATATGAAAACACTTAGTACATTCTTAACGTAAGAGATAAGCACAGCATAGTGGTTACAAACAGAACTTAGGAGCTAGCCTACCACTAACTATCTGTGTCCTTCTGAGTCAGTTATAAAAGTTTTCTGAGCCCAGGTTTCTTCCTTGTGATGTGGGAACGTAGCTCAAAGGGGTTTTGTGAAGATTCAATGGGTTAACGTGTGTGATGCCCTAAGAACAATGCCAAGTACTTGGTGCCACAGAAGTGTCAGATCTTGTTAATAAAGTGCCAGGAAGTATTCAACCCATTTTATGTTTGCTTATTACTGAATTCAAGATTTTGTGCTTGGTGTCACCTACCGTCAACCACACACACACGTACACACACCCCTGGACTGCCCTATACCAACCCCTCCAATTACTGAAATCGCCTCTCCTTTAAGGCTCTGCCACAGGGCCCTGGTCTCCTTCACAGGTACAGTGATTAAATCTGGAGCTCTGAAAACAGGCAGACCTGGATCAAGTTTTGGCTCCACCAACAGGATCTCTGTGACCTTAGGACAATATTAACCCAATGCTTCCTAAACTCTGTTTCACCTTTGAATCCTTTAGAAAGATTTTTAAAATCCTGATGCCATGGTAACACTCCTACCAACTAAATTAAAGTGTTTGAGGGTAGGAGTCAGGCATCAGTATTTAATTAAAGATGCAGATGATCCCAAAGTGATGCCAAAGTGCAAACTTATCTGGGAACCCTGGACATTTGCTGACCTTTCTCTTAGCCTGAAGGTCCTCCTCTATAAAATAGGGAGAAGACAGAAGTTACCACACAGGATTGGCATGAGTATAAAGGGAGATAACACCCATAAAGCATCCAACCCTCTCTGCTAGAAACCCTGGAAGTGTCCAGTGTGTGACAGTTACCACTGTCCCTAGTATGGGTTCCCGGCCACATGATTTTCACCCAACCCAAGTGCCTTCAGTTCTTACCGTCTGCACCGGACTTTCTTCCACCTAATTAAACACCACTTCACATTCACATTCACTTCACATTCACTTCACTGCACAACTATTTCATGTGTGTGCTTAGTTGCTACAACTGGATTGTAATCCCCAGAGGGCAAGGACCACATCTCCGCTCTCTTTGTGGAAGGCCCTTCAGCCCCGACACAGAACCAGTGTCCACACTCAATAAATACCTGAGGAATGAGAGGAAGGGGAATGCAAAGATGTGATTCTGAAACACCTTCCTTTGAGCCACTTAGTGCAATGATGGATGAACTGTAAGTCTGAACTTGATACTTTCCTACCCCATCCATCAGTGGTCCCCTTGCCATCCTCACCAAATGCCCTTCAAGTTCTTGCTCTCTGTTTGCCTCAAGCACCTTCTCTTTGCTATGGGGACAAGAGGGCTCAGTTACTCAGCCCCTGAATGGATGGAACCCCTATGCTCAGTGCCACCCCATCAGCCACCAAGAGCACCCAGGAACCCGTGAGTTTCTAGGCGGCACAATAAAAATGTCCCAGGCCTTGAGCTGGGGTCGAAGCAAGCAGCTTTTAATCCTGCTCTGCATTCTACTCGCTCTTTGCCCGGGACCTGGGAGACATGCAGTCCTTTCATCATTCCACCACTTCGTCTCGCTGGGCGTCTCCTACGTGCCGGGCATTCTGCTAGACGCAAGCAACAGGCTCATCCTCAGAAGCTGTCTGGTTTGGCAGGCAAGTTTGAATCAAACAACGTTTTAATTACAATAGTGATTTAAAAAAACACAAAACCCATTAAAGGAAAGGACTGAGTGATGAGCAAGAGTTAAACCAAAGCCAGTCTTGCCTGAGGCCTCACGGCCCACTTCCCTAAGGCAGGTAAGTGGGAGCGGCCTGCTGAAGAGGAGGGAAACAACATGTGCTGGGGGGCCCAGGCTGGGGGCCATGTGGTTCTGTTCATTAGGGAATTGCTACTTGAAGCATCACAATGATTATGAGCCAATAAACACTTCTGAGAAGTCCAGCAGGAAAGCAACCCACGTGTCTCTATTCAACACAGCACTTGCTTATTTTGGAAGCATATCTATTGATAATTCACCCGACAATAATATTTCCTGGGGGTAAAAAAGTTTTAGAAAGGCTGTCTTATTCCTAAAAGGCCATCCTTGATGAAAAGAGATTCACAGCAACCTCAGAAATCTTCTATAATACTTAACATGTTCCACTTAAAAGAATTTCCTAAAAGGTCCCCAAATATGGTGAGACTGGAATTCTGATCCTATATCTAGAAAACTAAGATTACTTTTTTTTTTTTTTTTTTTTGCGGTACGCGGGCCTCTCACTGTTGTGGCCTCTCCCGTTGCGGAGCACAGGCTCCAGACGCGCAGGCCCAGCGGCCACGGCTCACGGGCCCAGCCTCTCCGCGACATGCGGGATCCTCCCCGACCGGGGCACGAACCGGTGTCCGCTGCATCGGCAGGCGGACTCTCAACCACTGTGCCACCAGGGAAGCCCTAAGATTACATTTTAAAATATATATATTGGTTTGGTGTTACATATCTAGAACATAGTAATTAAAGGTTTCTTCAAGCTAGATGACTACTTGGTCTCACCAATTAAACTAAACAAAAACCCCTAAGTAATTGTGTGTCGTTTCTGATTTTATTAGTCATCCTATGTGGCAGATTATAAAAATTCTCTTATAAAATGGTTAAGGTACAAGGACTATTCAAATGTATTTGAATAATTCTTAACTCTGTACACTTTAAGAAAAATGAAGCTATCAAACGAATTTCTAAAGGGCCTAATGCTTACACCCAGCTCTGGAGAAACTGTCAAAACTTTTAAAGTGAATAGTGGAGCTTTAACACAATAAAATAAAAAACCTGTTTAAGACCTTAAATCATTAACATGTGTCGACTTAAACTTACACATACATTTGTGTTGTTTAACTAAATATCTGAAAACCAGCTTCTCTCTCAGTTATCTGCCAAGAGCCCCACTCCCTGTTCTGTGTGTTTCTTCCTGACACGTGGCAACATCCAGTGCTTTTCAAGAGGCTCACTTGGCAAGAGCTGATCTTCAAATATTTTGATAAAACAGTTTGTTTCTTAAATTATATGTCAGTATTGAGTTAGTATCTATTTTGTGTTAATGATGTGGAATTTTAAAACAGCTTTTAAAACCATATGTTAAAAAATACACAGGCTCTTCTGCCTTTCCCCTTAACCATCCATCCTAGTTTTCTGTCTTCGCTACATCCTGAGTGCAAGAGGATGGTAGTTTTCAGTCTGCGCCAGAACACAGAGCCAAGGAAATCCCCGTATCCCAGGTTACAGCAAAACTGGAATGTGAATTGGTCCTGTGGGAATAGCTGGGACTTGGCCCAGCTCTGCTCTGGGCACAGAGGAGGTCACACTAAGATCAGAAGGTAAAGATAAACGCTGAAACCCTCCCTCCTCAACAGCAACAACTTCTTAGACAGTGATGCTGTGGGCCGAAGGATCTGTTAAAACAAGGACTACTAATCTTATTTTTCCAATTACTCTTATCTGACATTTCTATCTCCACCTCCCTCCCACCTCCCCACTGCTGCCTTAGAGTGACACCTTTTGGAAAAGGTTGAAACTGAAAATCCCCAGATTGCTTTCTGCCTGGACCTGGCTACCCTTAAGATTGTGTTTGGGATTTGTTTTTTCCTCACTGAAGTTAAACTTCTGGGAGCTTTGCTTAAAAGTGTCACCTCTGATCCTTCAGCTGCAAACAAATACCCACATCAAGTGAGAGTGTTTGGGCTTGAGCTCTTCGATTCTGACTACAATTTAAACTCCCCCTTTTCCCCCTACTCCCCCAAGGCTTACTGACAAAATTTCACATCACAATCAAGGATGGATGGAGAAGAAATGTGTAAAATACATACATTCTGACTGAACAGATTCCGTGCTGGAGTACAGATGAGTAACAGTTTCTCCAGAAGGCCCTTGAGCACTCTTCATTCCAGATCGGATTTGGCTCAGTGGAACCTCCCTGAGAAACAGGCTGTGAATATACACTTCTGTGTATGTCTGGTGTAGATACTTACTGAGCAACTGGGAGGCATTTTTACTTTACGTGTGCACAGTTCTGCAGCACAGCAAAGAGCTGGTTTTTTTCCCTAACAGAGTCTCACATTCTTGAGAAGCAGTACAGAGAGTGGCTAACTGTGTGGACTCTGAAGCCAGAGGGCTTAGGTCCCAAACAAGATCCAGCCACATGCTGACCGTGAAAAAGGTACTTGAGCTCTATGTACGTCAGTTTCTTTCTCTGTAAAATGTGGATAACAGCTGCACCTCCCAGAGTCCTTATGAAGAATACCTGACTTACAATAGTTACATGCTTGGCACACAGAAAGTGCACAGTAACCTGTAATCATCAACAGTGATGTTAGTTTGAACACTAGCTCTTACTTTTCAGCCTATGAGAGGATGAGTAAGCAAGAGAAAGTGCTGAATTTCCATTTTCTTACATTTTCAGAAAGACAACACTTTTCACCTTCAATGGAACGGCGAAATTTTTTACTCAGAAATCTATTTATAACAAACCAAATTAATCACCCACAAAATATGCTAAATTCCAAACACAATTATAAAGGAACTCATGAAGATATCAGAGCAGCATGGTCCCATAAAACTTCCTGCAATGATGACAAGGTCCTAATTTGTACTTTCCAATATACATGCCACTGCTACATGTGGCTACAGAGCACTGGAAATATGACCGGCACCACTGAGGAACTGAATTTTTAATGTTATATAATCTTAATTAATTAAAATTAAAATTTCAATATCCATATGTCTAGTGGCTACTGTATTGGAAAGAGCCAGAGCATCGAAATTTTACAACTTTTATTGTCCAACGGTGATGTTTAGAAATTATTTCAATTTTTGTGGAAAGTGTTTCTTTTTTGAACATATGAGAAAAACTTTTTAAATTCCTTTACATTCAGTGTATCTTATGAATTAGCATTTGACCCAGTGATTTCACTTTAGGAATTTATTCTAAGGATATAATAAGGGATGTGTCCAGAGAAATTTATTCCAAGGATATAATAAACATATTCATCAGTGTTGTTTATAAAAATCAGAAAAATTATGCATGTGTGTATATACATATTATATGTATAGATATACACACAAACATAAACACAAGTACAAACATATACAAACATACACATATGTACCCTCACCTTTCAAAGAAATTAGTTAAATCAATTACGGGGGGTGTGTGTGTGTGTATGTGTGTCTAAGTGTTGCAAAGAAAGTGGATAGTAAATTGCAGGCATCCAATTGTTGAGATGTTGGTCAGACATTAAATACTAAATAGAAAGATTTAATGGAAAAGAAAGATGTTCATGAAATCCTAACTGAGAAAAGCAGGTTAGTAAATGATAAATACAATACAATCCCAACTATATGTAGGTTTCTAAATGAAGATTCATAGAAAAAAAGACTAGAAGGAAAGGCATCAAAATATGCATAACAGGTTTGTTTCTAAGCTTAGAGGTTTCAGGTAATGTATTATATTCTTCTTTGTACTTGTTGATGCAAATATGAATCACTAATGTAAAAAGAGAGTAAGTTTTAAAAATTGCAACCATAGCTATGAAACAGAAACAGACTCACAGACATAGAAAACAAACTTGTGGTTGCTAAGGGGGAGGGGAGGTGGGAGAGGGAAGTATTGGGAGTTTGGGATTAGCAGATGCAAACTATTATATATAGGATGGATAAACAACAAGGTCCTACTGTACAGCACAGGGAACTATATTCAATATCCTGTGATAAACGATAATGGAAAAGAATATGAAAAAGAATATATATATATGTATAACTGAGTCACTTTGCAGTACAGCAGAAATTAGCATAACATTGTAAATCAACTACACTTCAATAAAATTCAAAAAAGTTTTTTTTACAGTTGCAACAAAGGAAGGTCTGCAGAGAAAGTACTTCTGCTCCCACGGAAAAATTAGTTGCTGGTAGACCATGGCCTCCAAAGGATAGTAATAAAGCAGAAATCCAGAGCAGGGTGGGGCCCTCTGGTGGCAGCTATGGTGGCAACTACTGTCAGCCAAAATAACCTTAAGACAGGCCACACTTTGTAGCATGGTTTCTTTGCCCCGACAGTCACTTAGATTTATGCTGATTATAATCCGGGTTCACCAGGGAGTGCCTGAGTGTTAGTGACTCCACAGCTGTCAACAGCCATTCCTGCCACCTCCACCCGGCCCCGCAATGTGCTTGAATGTTGCTTCATTCATTTCAACTTGTTCCCTAATAAAGTTCCTATGCATTTTCAAGTCCAGTATGGTGGCTTGCTTGCTTGTTTTGTGCGTGTTTAGCATTTTCTAATTTTATTATTGTTATTATTGTTTTGATTCTGCAGCACCCAAAATAAGTTGGCAGGCCCTGCAAAATCAGAACCATTTGTCCATGCCACTTGACCACTTCTATTAGCAAGGTTTATTCATTCCCATTCAACAAATCAGGGCAATGCCTTCAAACAGATCTTCTTTCTTGTGGTGTAAGGATAAGCTGAGGCAATTCCAAGGAGGAAAAATGAAAAAGAAAGGAGGCTTCTTTTACTCCGAATTCTCCTGCTGGCTTAGCTCTGCAGGAGGTACCTGTTGATGATGGCAAATTTCAATCAGGCCAAATGAGGCCTGCCTCCAAGCCCTTTCCTGATCCCCTCAGAATCCTTGCGCCGCAGTTCCATCTACCTTGAGCAATAGGTAGTGGCCTCCCTGTATGTCAAATGCATCCTTGAATGGGTCCACCGGGGCATCTTCGCAAACACACAGTAGATTGTCAACAGATGATTGTGGGTGGGATGCAGGGAGGGAGAAAAGAAAAGAAGCCATGCTCTAGAGAGGTAATCATTACGTCTGATTTAAATAATGTGGTTTCCTAAATCCCATTTGATCCTCACTTACTCCCAAAGGAGCATACCACTTAACTGATGGATAACTCAAACTCAAAAAGGGTAAGGGATTGACCCAAGAATTGCAGATGGCTTACTCTTTACCAGGATTTGAATCTGACTGTCGAGTACAAATATAAGGGGACAATTGTTAGAGGGAACTACATATACTGAGAGGATCTGGGAGGAAACTCTGGGCCACGAGACCCTCAACAGCAAGGAAAGACCACGGCTCATTATCCTCAGTATGCCCAGGCCTGGACACAACATCTAACATACAACAACTGTGTGCCCTATGCTTTATTTTAAAAGATATAAAACTGCATCTCAAAATGTATATGCCAAACATAGTGAAATTTCATTAACTTGATAAAAGTGCATTTACTAAAAAATCTATAGCTAGCAGTCGTGAAAGACTGCTTTCTCTCTAAGATCAGAAGCAAGGAAAGGATACCTGCTTTCACCCCTCTTATTCAGCATAATATGTGAAGTTCTAGATGCTGCAATAAGGCAAGAAAATAAAAGGTGCAAAAATGTCAAAGGAAGTAATAAAACTGCCCCTGTTTGCAGATGAAATAACTGTTTATGTAGAAAATCCTGAGAAATCTACAAAAAACACCTAGAAGTAATAAATGTGTTCAGCAAGGTTGCAGGATACAATATCAACACACGAAAGTCAACTGCATTTCTATAAGCTAACAATGAACATGTGGAAACCAAAATGAAAAACTAAATACCATTTACAATCACTCCAAAAAAATGAAACATTTAAGTATAAACTTAAAACATGGATGGAATCTGTACATGGAAATTTACAAAATTCTGATAAAAGAAATCAAAGAAGATTTAAATAAATGGAGAGATAGGAAGTGTTCATGGATGAAAAGACTAAACATAGTAAAGATGTCAATATTTCCCAGATTGATCTATAGGTTTAATGTAATTTCCGTCTAAATCTCAGCAAGTGTTTTATAGATATAGACAAGCTTATTCTAAAATTTATATGGACGGGCACAGGTCCTATAATAACTAAAACAATCCTGACAAAGAAGAATAAAATGGAAGGAGTCACTCTACCCAATATTAAGGCCCACTGCATAGTTAGAGTAACCAAGACAACGTGATATTGGCAGAAGGATAGCCACATAGATCAGTAGAACAGAACTGAGAACACAGAAATAGATTTACTGTGATAATATTATATCTCAGAGATAAATGTTCAAGTGATGTTTGACAAAAGAGCAATAAATTCAATGGAGCAAAGATAGCCTTTTCAACAAATGGTGCTGAGCAACTGGACATCCATAGACGAAAAAAAGAAAAGAACATTGACCTAAACTTTATACCTTGTACAAAAACAAACTGGATCATGAACTCAAATGTAAAACATAAAACTATAAACCTTTTAGAAAAAAAACTGGAAAAAATCTTCTGAATCTAAGGCTAAGCAATGAGTTCTTAGAACTGACACCAAAAATCACAAACCATAAAGGTAAAGATGAGTACACTGGACCTCATCAAAATTGAAAAATATTTGCTCTGTGAAAGACCTTGTGAAGTGGATAATAAGCCAAGCTATAGACTGGGAGAAAATATTTGCAAAACACATATCTGACAAATAACTGGAACTCCCAAAATTCCACAGTAAAACTTCCAAGACAATTAGAAAACAGACATAAAGCATGAGCAGACATTTTGCTGAAGAGGACATACAGACAGCAAATAAGCACATGGAAAAATGTTCCATATCTTTAGCCACTGGAGAACAACAAATTAAAACCACAATGAAACATCACTATACGCCTATCTGAATGGCTAAAATAAAAACTAATGACAATACCAAATGCTGGTGAGGACACAGAAAAACTGGATCCCTCATACATTGCTGATAGGAATATAAAATGGTGCGACCGTTCTGGAAAACAACTCGGCAGTTTCTTAAATCTGCATGCAACTACCATATGACCCAGTAATTGTACTCTTTCTATCATTTATCTCAAAGAAATGAAAACTTAGGTTCACACAAAAACCTGTGCATGATTGTTAATAACAGCTTTATTCACAATAGCCCAAAACTAGAAACAACTTGGATGTCCTTCAACTGGTGAAGGGTTAAACAAACTGAGGGGCATCCATGGAGCACTACTCTGCAATGAAAAGGAACAAAGTACTGATAAACCCAACAACTTGGAGGAATCACCAGTGAACAATGCTAACTGAAATAAGCCAGTTCCTAAAGGTCACACCCTATATGATTTCATTTATATAATGTTCTTAAAATGACGAAATTACCGAAATGGAGAACAGATTGTTGGTTGCCAGGGGTAGGAGATGGATATAGGGGAGTAGTTTAGGACAGTTATAAAGGGCAACATGAAGGATCCTTGGGGTGCTGGGACTGTTCCATACCTTGACTATATCATTGTCAATACCCTGATTGTGATACTGTCCTACAGTCTTGCAAGATGTTACCACTGGGGGAAACTGGTGAAGGGTATACAAGATCTCTATTATTTCTTAAAACTGCAAATGAAGCTACAATTATCTAAAAATAAAAGGTTTAAGTTCTTCAAAAATAAAGAACGTGCCACGTGTGTTAGGCATTTACCTCCACAGGAGAAGGACAGCCAGGGCAAATGCTGGGGGAGAAGAAGGGAGATGCTCACATAAGGTCAATGAGCCCACTCCCATGCTCTTCAGGAAGAATCCTCCCCAAAATGTTACAGCTTAGGAGGATTTCAACAGAGAATATTCGTGCTGTAAATGACTTCCATCCCCAAGGACAACTACATACCCAGGTAAAACCATCAGCATTCAGAACAATGGCTTGACACCTATTGAATTAGGATACAAAATCGACTTCCTCAAGAGTCAAATGAGAAAAATGTCATGATCCTAGTCCCCTTTTTATAAAACAATCACATATACACACAATAAAACTTTTTAAAATTTATTTATTTGTTTTTGGCTGTGTTGGGTCTTTGTTGCTGTGCGCGAGCTTTCTCTAGTTGCGGCGAGCGGGGGCTACTCTTCGTTGCAGTGTGTGGGCTTCTCACTGTGGTGCCTTCTCTTTGTTGCGGAGCACGGGCTCTAGGCATGCAGGTTGCAGTAGTTGTGGCTCGCGGGCTCAGTGGTTGTGGCTCGCGGGCTCTAGAGCGCAGGCTCAGTAGCTGTGGTGCACGGGCGTAGCTGCTCCGCAGCACGTGGGATGTTCCCGGACCAGAGCTTGAACCCGTGTCCCCTGCACTGGCAGGTGGATTCTTAACCACTGTGCCACCAGGGAAGTCCCACAATAAAACATTTTTAAGTGCCATGTTCAACAATAGCTTAGCTACTAGTGCATCATAGGCTTATCCATAAAGGCCACCGGCAGGTAGCGGTTTCTTTATAATTATAATCCAGGTAAGTAAAAAAAATCATAATAAAGCTTCATTACCCTCAAACTAAATACATCCTCCAGGTCGCTAGCTTGGTGAGCTTCTCAGTGGGAGGAAAGCAAAAACCAGATATGAAGTGCCAGAATGAAATCTTCTGCTTCAATTTCTCCTTTATTTGAAACATTTTATAGGGGCTTTATGTTGACCCTGTGGCTTCAGGAGAAGGAAATCCTCCCAAATGCATCTCTGGGGCACAGCATCCCCCACAGCAATTTGGCTCTCTCCTCTCAGAGTGATTGCTGCTACATGTAAAAAACAATTCTCGATTGGTTAAATCTGGGAAAATCGCTTCATAAAAAGAAGACTCGGAACAAAGACGTCCACCCAGTCAGTTCTCCCCATGTACAAAGTGACTGGCAATGAGTATGAGGCACCCACATAAGCAAGGCAGACAGACCAAACCTCACTGCACTTTCAAGTTGAATAGAGAGTTTATCTGCTTTCTTTCCTTCTCCAAATGGAGTAAGTCTCCACCCCATCACAACAACAGATCTGCTAAATTCTGCCTCTCTTCTGATCTTAGCAGTCATCAGGGAGCTGCTTAACATCCTCCTTAGCACTCCAGGGAATGAGACTCTACTTTTTGGCCGTCCGGCTGAACTAATGACAGTAGGGTTGTGACACTGAGCTCCCTGGACCAGTTACTCTGCTTCTCACCTGGCTCTGCACCACAGACTGTCCCTGAACTGCTGCTAAGGGCTGTGTATTGGTCCCTAAGGGAGCCGGGCAGAGAGTGGGTGGATGGCAAGGGTCAAATGCTGTCCACTACTATAAAAGCAATCAAGTACATGCCCTGCCGAGCATAATTTTCATGCTTAAAAACGGTACATTTTGTTTTTTCCGATTACCCTGATGCATGGCAGCATTCACCGTTGGTCTGAGCAGAGACAAAAACTGATCAAATCTTAATATGTGACACTCGGTTCTTCAAAACTCCACGATTGTGTTGAAAAGTTCTCTGTTGGATGGTACAACTTATATTCACATATTAAATGTCAGACTTCACCAAATACTTGTATCATGCTTTAGAAGCAGATGTCTATATGTTTTTCCCAAAGGGCATTTTCTACAAATTGATGCCTTTGATCTCTACTTTTAAAATAAGTGATGTTTTTCCCTAGTGGTTCTTTTCAGATCAAAAAAATTCAGCCATTTTCATTACCAATAGATTATAGTCTAGTCCCATGTAAAGTGATTAAACACAAGCCTGAAACAAACATAACCCTGGTATTTAATAGTCTCAAGAAAGACATAAGTGAAAACATTGGATTCCTTGCTTGAACGCCAAATATTCACTCAAGGATCTGACTGCTTCAGCTGGTATTCTCTTTCATGACTTCTCAAATATTTAAATTACTTTGTTTACAAATATTTTCCCTTATTTCTCCTCTCTTTTCTTCAAGAATTAATACTGTTATAACTAGCTATAAGAAAATCATGCTCTCTGGACTTCAAGAGGAGAAACATTTAAAATAACTGGGTATTTAAAATAACTAGCAATATACTGTATAAAATAGATAATAAGAACCTGCTGTATAAAAATAAATAAAATTAAATTAAAAAATAGTAAATAAATGTTGTTAATAATAGATGTTAATTAATGTTATATTATGTAATCATATAATAAAAAATAAATTAAATTAAATAACTAGCAAGTACACATACATGGAAATGAAACCCCATTTTGATGGGTCACACTCAGCAACCTTAGAGGCGCCTCTATCTGGGCAATAGTTCCTTTTGGACAAAAAACAATTAGGCTGTGTAATGTTGTGCTGAATCCCTTCAGATAAACCATGCACACACAGCCAGGCCACTCTTGTGCTGGCTCTGAGGCCGGGGCTGTCAGGCCTACTTCTCTGGTTAATGTCAGTAGCACTATGTATAAAAGGTGACTCCAGTGTGTACAAATGTTGATCTTTAGAGAAGTCATGCCTAGACTCACACACACATCCACTCTTTCGTCCACCGGGTCAACGGCAGGAACAGAGGGCGACCCCGCAAGGGGCTTGCCAAGAGCAGAGTCTCACTTGTCAGGTTCCGTTGCCCCCAGGGACTTCCCTGCCTGAGATTAATCCATAATCCTGTTTTGTGTTTAAAAAGTTCAGGTTCTAAAAGCCTGGCCTACGAGACAGTTTCTGAGGCGACAGGGAAATGTTCTAATACATGATAACAAATTAAGTGCCAGTGCAAGTAAGCACCAAAAAGCAAGGAACTGTGTGGAGTAAGTGGCACAAAATGTTTGCCCTTGTCCCAAATCATCTCTGTAAGGTTCCAAAATAGATACTAAAAACATATTTTAACGGCTAGAGTACCTGTAGGTTTAAAAAAAAAAAACAAAGTTGAAGCCATCTATGGTTTTACCACTTGCTGCACAAGCTAAGCAATATAAAGATGCCCTCAGATCGAAAACACAGCCGAGGTTCTGAAGAAACACAGTATTTGCTGATGTGACTTCCAAACTAAATTTCATCTGAATGCCAAACAGTAAGAAAGTCTCCGCTCTAAACGATCCCATTTTTATTACATCAAAATTGTTTCTTCCCTTGCCAATCTCATTCTACCCCTTTTGGCCAAAAAGTTAATGTCCAGAAAGCTTCCTTTTACAATTCTAGCAGACCTGACCAAAAAAAGCAGGAACTTTCAACGCTGTAGAAACCATCACGAACATGTTCTCAACTGGATGATTCTGAAAACTCGTAACTAACTCCACTCTACAGCGAAGACGGAGAACGTGTTGGGATACACAGCTCTGAACAAGATGGCCACGTGAACTCCTCGGCACTCATGACCCCTGAGGTGTGGACAGAGACAGCTGGCCCCCTAGCATCTTCTGCCTTGATGCAGAGAGAAGAAAAGCATGACAGCTAATCATACAAATTCCTGTTGCAATTTGTGGCTCAGTCTGGGTTTATAGTCATTCCCGCTCAGATTTAACTTACAATGTTTGGCAACACGGCTGACCCCTTCAAAGGCGAAGGTGAGCATGTAAAGAACATTTTCTACCCAGATAAAACCCTTCTAATCTAACAAAAGCAGCTCCAGTTTCCAAACATGAAAAATAAAGAGACAAATCGTCAAGCGTGTTGCTCACAGTTTGGAGTTGCACGTGGTGTGTGTGTGCATGTACACATATCATCCCTCCTGCCCCTTCCCACCAGAAAGTGTCTGCAGAAGAACCAGCGGCTGAAGTGGCTGTTATGTCACCTGTATGGCTGGGAAGAAACAAACAAGGGAACTTTGCTTTCTGGATTTATTAATGAGCTAATAGCTTTATGATACAAGTGGTTCAGAAACATGAGAGAACTGGTGGTGGGTGGAGAAGAAAAGTACAGGACTGACAGTCGAGAAAGATCCAGGTTCGAATTCTGGCCACCTGCTGTTGTATGTCTTTGGCCTCTGACGTGACCTCTGACTTTTCAACTGGACGTGAGCTTATACGCCCTGTGGTTATGGGGATTACATGAGGTTGCAGGGTAAATGACCAGCACAGCATCAAGCATGTTGTGAGTGATCAAGACACTGTCATGACCTGTATTATCATTATTGCTTAAATGTTTAACTGGGGAGAATGGATGAGAGTTCTGTGCCTCTGATACAGCTTTCAATGTGATGAAAGAGATCCATCAGTATAAAACAGGAGGAAACACAAGCGCTGAGGTTAGGTAGGTGACTGCTCAAATCCCTTCTCTGTCACTTACCAGCTATGTGACCTTGAGTAAGCCAGTTACACTCTCTGCGCTTCTGTATTTGTAGACTGGAGATAATAATACACTTTACATAGGGTCATAGTGAGGCCTAGAGTTTAAAATGTCAGTAAAACACTCAGCCCCGTGCCCTGTCCTTAGTAAGCACCTGATAGACGATAAGTACTATTTACTAAAATCAACAATAAGCAGGACAGAATTCCATCTCTGCCATAAGAAGAGGCATAAGCAGACCGTTCAGCCAGATGGCCAAAAAGTAGAGTCTCATTCCCTGGAGTGCTCACAAGAGGCATAAACAAGCAGGAAATGACACATTCGGAAAAGCAAGAAAAGGAGAGGGGAAGCTTCTCAGAAGTGATAGCACTTAAACGTCTTAAAACCAGGTCACAAACCCACGTGCTGGAAGAGCGGAGTAGTTATCATCAAGGAGTAACGCTGGCCAGGCAGGGAAAATGCTCCTTAGAGGCCACTAATGCTACCAGGCAAAAATGCACGTTCCGTGAAACAAGATCCTCTTATCACAGAAGAAAACTGTCTGAAGTTTTCTCGTTATATCTGATATTTTCAAATGATGCCTCAATTAAAAAGAAAAAACCTGCCTGAATTCACAAATTACATTTGGAGCCCACATATGGATTACTGGCTACCAGTTTTGACCTCTTATTTTAAAGGACAGGTAGAATTTTGTCAAGCAGGGATGGTTGGGGAGAACATTCTAGCAAGGAAACAGTGACGGGGAAGGCAGGGGAGGCAGCAAAGGCCAGGGAGTGTTTGGAAAGCAGAACATTGCTCCAAGGGATTGAAAGGGAGAGGATGAGGGACAGAATGGTCAGGAAACGATGAGCGGCTGGAGAAGGCTTTCAGGGAGAGGCATGGGCCGGGCTGACAGGGTAGCTCTGGGAATGCTGACATGGAGAAGGAAGGACTTCGAAATGCCAGAAGAACAGCTAGCCTACCAGGTCACTCTCTTCCCCTCTCTGGGGCTCAGTTTTCCCTTTTCTCAAGTGAGTGCCTGAAGAAGATGAGCTCTAAGCCCTCTTCCAGCCCTTTCTGCACCGTTCAGGAGCACCACTGCAATTTCCCTTCCTAGGAACACTGCGGGCAGCTTCTGTGCTCTAGGCTGTGGCAGATGTCACTGCAGCTCACCACTAGGAGGAAAAGGAGTCAAGGTCTGTTCCAGGGACCACCTTTACTAGCTATAGAAGACAAGGTGACCTGAGCCATGCAGAGGAAACCAGAGGCCTCAAGCATAGACCTGATCCCTGGATGAAGCAGCAGCTCAAACAATAACACAATCAACTTCACTGAATACATGTTTTGGGCCCGACCCCAGTCTATTTACTGAACAGAATTATCTCATTAAATGAGGCAGGTCTTCCTTTTATTTCCATGTTACAGATCAGGCATAGAACAGATTAAACAGGCACAAGGTCAAATAGCTGGAAATCACAGGAGGAGCAGCTAGACCCAGCAGTCAGTGTGATGCAGAACCCTCAATCCCAGCCACTCCATCAAACTGTCTCCCTTCCAGTGTCTTTAAAATCTGTATTTTGGTTCTGTGTTCCTTTAACAATTGTGCCAAAATTATGTGGCCGGATAACCCAACAGGGAATGTTCCTTGGCTATAAGGACATCAAGAAAGGCTAAGGACTAGGGTTCCCTCTCTTGCTCCAGAGGGTGGCCCAGGGTTTGAGTCCTAGGGAGTTTTATTCCTCTTGACATGGTAAAGAGGTTAAAGGACTTTGTTGTGAAAAATTGGGATGCTTGGTCCAAGAAGTCAAATTGTCAGAATGAATGTGGATGAGTGGGGAGTTGCCGGATTAGGAGATTTGGACTCTACGTCACGCAGCTAAAGGGGTGGCACATTTCACAGACGGCAGGGGCCGGCATCCCACCCCAAGCAGCTCCCCAGAGTGGGGAGCCCATAAACCAGGACCAAACACTCAGCGAAAGGGTTCAGAAGCCACGGGAGGGAGCCTGTTAACAACTACACTTGGCGTGGCTCCTGAGCATCCCAGGGGCAGCCACCTGGACCAATGACCAGCGGCTTTGCCTCAAGAGCCCTGGTAAATAGACCTCGGGATTCTTATAAGAATCCTGAGGGAGAGGGACCCCCACAATGTCTAAGATTTGATCTTCTGCCAACCATGGCTAATTGGGAGGGGAGTTGTGAGCTAACATTTAATTTGACTTAGAAAAAAAGTTTTTGCACCCAAATATTAGTGGGTTAATTTGGCCAATTACAATTACGTACATGGAAAAATATTTATATGAAGAACAACGTATGTTTGAGAAATTTTGATCATCTGATTATGGAAAATCTTCTCTCTCTTATATACTTATACACTATATATTCTGATTGTTTTCTCTTTAAATACTCTAATTTTAGGTTGAATCAATGGCTAATCTGTAAGATAAATATAAAACTATTTTTAAAAATGTTAATGTATGTGACTATATGTGGACACACAAATATTCATTTCTATCTCCATTTGAAATGAGAGACAAACCAAATAGTCTAAGGGCTTCCCTAAGCTCTAACATTAATACCCAATAACTAATGAACTAGTAAGTATTAATACTAATTAACAATTATATGGCATTTACCCTGTACTAAGCATTGATCTAAGCTGCATAAGTGTGAATAATTGTTTACAACCCCATTTATTTCTTACTGTACTCCTTTGAGTTATATTCCCATTTTATAGACGGGAAAATTGAGGCACCTGGAGGTTAAGTAATTTGCCCTCAGTAGCATAGCTAATAAGTGGCAGAGCTGGGATTTGAACCCAGGCTGTCAGGCTCCAGAGTTTGTGATGACCTCTAGAGTACTTTGCTTCCTAGCATCTGCTGGGAGGATTGAAGGTAGAACATATAGCACTTTTCAAGTTCTCTATAAATTCATTCATTAATTCAACAAAATTATGTCTGGCACTATGCCAAGTATGAGGGATTCAGTCCCTGCACTCATGGTATTCACGGTCCAGCAAGGATCTTCCTCTGAATTCCCTCCCTTCCTCCTTTCATCCCTCCCTCCTTCTCTCACTCTCTCTGTCCCAAGGAAGTTACCCATGTAAGCAGACTTCATTTCACAACTTCATCCAAAAACTCACATGCACATACCCTGGTGATGTAGGTCAAGCTAATACACATCTGAATGGGTCTAAAGAGAGCTAAATTTGCAAATTTGGAAAAGCGAATCACACCTAAATGTAAGGCCAGTCACTATAAAACTCTTAGAGGAAAACATACGCAGAACACTCTTTGACATAAATTGCATCAAGATCTTTTTTGACCCACCTCCTAATGAAAATAAAAATAAACAAATGGGACCTAATGAAACTTAAAAGCTTTTACACAGCAAAGGAACCCATAAACAAGATGAAAAGACAACCCTCAGAATGGGAGAAAATATTTGCAAACAAAGCAACGGACAAAGGATTAATCTCCAAAATATACAAACAGCTCATGCAGCTCAATATCAAAAAACAAACAACCCAATCCAAAAATGGGCAGAAGATCTAAATAGACATTTCTCCAAAGAAGACATACAGATGGCCAAAAAACACATGCAAAGATGCTCAACATCACTAATTATTAGAGAAATACAAATCAAAAGTAAAATGAGGTATCACCTCATCAGAATGGCCATCATCAAAAAATCTATAAACAATAAATGCTGGAGAGGGTGTGGAGAAAAGGGAACCTTCATGCACTGTTGGTGGGAATGTAAATTGACACACTCACCATGGAAAACACTATAGAGGTTCCTTAAAAAACTAAAAATAGAACTACCATATGACCCAGCAATCCCACTACTGGGCATATACCCTGAGAAAACCATAATTCGAAAAAGACACACGCACCCTAGTGTTCACTGCAGCACTATTTACAATAGCTGACATGGAAGCAACCTAAGTGTCCATCGACAGATGAATGGATAAAGAAGATGTGGCACATATATACAATGCAATATTACTCAGCCCTAAAAAGGAACAAAATTGGGTCATTTGTAGAGACCCATTTGTGGATGGACCTAGAGTCTGTCATACAGAGTGAAGTAAGTCAGAAAGAGAAAAACAAATATTGTATATTAACGCATATATGTGCAATCTAGAAAAATTGTATAGATGATCTTATTTGCAAAGCAGAAATAGAGACACAGACGTAGAGAAAAAAAATGTATGGATACCGAGGGGGAAAGGGGCAGGGGCGGGAGGAACTGGGAGACCGGGATTGACACATATACACTACTGATACTATGTATAGTAGACAACTAATAAGAATCTACTGTACAGCACAGGGAACTCTACTTAATGCACTGTGGTGACCTAAATGGGAAGGAAATCCAAAAAAGAGGGGATATATGTATATGTAGAGCTGATTCATTTTGCTGTACAGTAGAAACTAACACAACATTGTAAAGCAGCTATACTCAATAAAGACTTTAAAAAAAGAAAAGAAAAGCAAATCACAAATATTGATCTCACAACACAAAGATAGCAGGACAGGGTCCTATTAGAAATAAACCCAAATTGCCAAGACACGTAGCATGGAAATCTAGAAGGATTGATAGAGAACATTTGCCACTATTAAAAGATTTCTTTTGCGTTCACAGTTCATGAGCTGAATGCGGTTCATAAACATTCTGGGGTTGGAGGCCCGATTAAATGTAATATTCTTGCAAGGGAAAGAGTGCTGACTTCATCGCAAGGCAGGCCCTGCTGACGGCAGACTAAGACTGGAATGTGCTGATAATTATCTTTAAGGCCAGTCAACAGCTATATGTCTCCTATAATATCACCTTTAAGATCAAGCCAAGACATTCCAGTCTGAATCAAGGTTTATTTATGAAAGGATTTAACACTTTTAGATCCCATATTGCTTGGAGGACCACCAATTTCCATTCCCAAATATCCAATTTCTTCAATTTCACAGAGTATGAATGAGATTTCGGGTTCCCATATGTGGAGGGAAAAATTTCAGACACTAAAGTTCCTTTTCTTCAATGAGGTGAATTTCTTTGCTAACGCCTCCGCAAAATAAAACACCACTAGGGACTGAAAGCAGAAAATACCATGTCATAATGCTACATTCATGTAGATGTGAGCAAATTTTCAGGTAATTCTAGCTGAATGGTCTCCCTTGTTCCCCTCAAACTTGAAAGGTCAAAGGAGCAATGTAATTGTGGGTGCTCTTTATAGACCACAGACAGAAGAAAGAATGGCCCTTCTACCAGCAAGGACACAGGATTTAAAGGGATACACAGATATCCAAAGAAAGCAACAGAGTCCAAATGGACCCCCCCATGTTGGAATCATCTGGAAGATTATATAAGGTCCTTCACTGGTGGTGTTAGGGACCGATCAGATATCTTTTTTGAAGAACTCGTGTAAACTGGCTTAAACTAGACCAGGGTTGGCGTACTGTGCGGTATGTAGTGAAAAGTTATAGTGTCCACTGTGGAGGAGAGAGAGAAGCAATCTCAGAGGAGATATCCCAGGGACCTATATTTCAGGTCTGCAAGGTTATTTCATAATTGCCATGCTAATAAGAAAGATAATGATGACCATGAAGGCAACCAACAGATATAAAAATAAATGTTTTTTAAAATAGGAAATATAGTATTAATCATTTGATGACATGAAATAACTTTATTCATTTGCTGACTGAAAGTAATTTAGGAATTAAGCAAGAAAAATATGAAAAACATTTAAGCTGGAGAATGATCAAATGTCTTATCTTTATTACTACACTAGTAAGTATTAATAATTACCTATTAATTAATAATTATAATATTTTAATTACCTGTTGATAAGTACATATTAATGGTGCTATTATGTATGCATGTGTGAGTGTATATTTATTTTTGCATGAGAACCAGCCTGCTTGATGGTCGTTATCTCTCATTCTAAATTAATAAAGGGACATTCTGGTTTCCTAAAACAAAATTATATGCACATATGTATGTATTTACACACACAGGAGAGAAGGCTGTTTAGAAAGAAATGCACCAGGGAATTAAAAGTGGTTTTCCTTGGTTGTGAATCATGGATTTTTTTTCTATTTCTCATGATCCAAACCCAAAATAGCTTTATTGATACTTTGATCTCAATTATAAAAATAATACATGCTTATATATTTTTAATTCTGAAAATACAGGAAAGTATTAGGGAGAGAAAGAAAAACAAAATAAAAATAAAAACACAACTCCAGGACCCACAGAACTGCTGATGACCATTTTTATAGCTTTCCAAACTTCTTTCCATCTATGCTCATCATTTTAACAAAAGTCAATCATGCTACACATACTGCTTTGCAGCCTTCCTTTTAACTTAACAAAATACCATTAATGTTTTCCCTATCATTAAGTATTAATCTAGTTCATTCTTTAGTGGTCACAGTGTAATCTATAACACTCCCCTCCCAACGGGCCTTGAGTTGTTTCCAAGTTTTCAAATTGTATAAATAACTGTACAGAAATGATCTCTGAACATTATCCTCCACTCATGATTCAGTTATTACTTAAGGTAAGTTCCTGGAAGGGCACTTGCTGGGTCAAAGGCCACGCATATTTTTAAGGTTCAGAATACACACCAACAAAGTTGCCTACTGAAAGACTATACAAATCCAGAAGGAGGAGCATATTTTATCTTCTTTTTTGTTAGTTTGTTTCTCTGTATTTTCTGCTGATGTTTTCTATAACTTACACTTTGCTTAAAAATTGCTTGTGTAAAAGGAAAAAAAATAGTTCATGGAAAAATAAAAGGAAAAGAAAACTGATAATTGGAAGACGACTTTTTCCAACAGAGAATTCTGATCTATGGGACAGGTCTTGCCTAGAAAGAAGATGTCCACACAGGACTCTCTAACTTGATGCCACTGTCCACTAAACTCACCCAGCTCACTCCCCTTGCTCATGCCCATCATGCTACCTTCCCACTCATGGTCATCTACTGGTAGAGAATGCAGTGATCAGCAAGGTTGAGTATCCAGTCCTTTTAATGGTCCTAGTCATCACTATGTCTTATGACTTAGACACAAGGAAGGTCTGAGGAGCTCATGAATTCCCCTGATGCAAGTGACTTGCTGCTAAGTTTTACCTCAGACCAGGAGAAATGATTTGTCCATTTACTGCAGTGTACAAACATGTGAATCGAGACTCAGAAAGGAAGCAGCTACTTGTCAGGTTGATTTTGAGGACTCTCTTGAAGTTTATCCCACAAAACTAGATACCCACCATTGGAAGATGAAAGGAAAGGAAACAGATACATGCTTGTGTCCTTCTAAGTGCTAACCATACCTGCAGTATGAAATTTAGAAGCTCATGTAACTGCACAACGATTTGCTCTACCAACAAAGAGTGTGATGCTGTTGTCGGCTTATAGAAGACATTCCCATAGAATAGACAGGAAGGATCACTTTAGTTTGTTTAAAGAGAAAAATTCTCAGTGCAGTACACCAGAGGCTGTTGTAGAGGTATGTAGGATATAAAATCTAACACAAAAAGCAAGAACCACTTACATTAATGTATAATATGCCTTTGCTTCAGGAAACAAATTGCTCTGTTTCCAATATTCTTGGGTCTTTTGATAAAATTCTGCCATTTGACAACTGTAATTTTCATTGGGAGAAGAGTAAAGTTGAATTGGTTTGGATTAATGAGAGACACATAATATTTGAGATATGAGGGATGTACAGTAAGATCCCATGTATTATTGATGTCAACACACCTACTTACAAATAACATCCTTCCTGTTTTCTGTTGGCTGAGGGGCTGGAAGCAAGATAACCACCCTCATTAAACATATGTGTATGCAGGAAGACAACAGGCTCTAATGAAGTTATTGGGGAGAGCTGATTATTAATTTATTTGGCCTGTCAGAGGCTTGGTATCCACTTCTTTATTCACTGCTGTATTGCAGAGAGTGAGAATGTTAGATAAGTAAGTTCCTAAAAAGTTAGAAGTTGTAGATTATTTCAAAAATTATTTCACTGTTTTTGTTCATTTGAATGAACAGCATTCATATGAACAAACACAGCAAAACAGAAAACAGGGTCATAGATGGAGAACAAACAGGTAGGTGCCAAAGGGGAGGGAGATGAATGAAATAGATGAGGGAAATTAAGAGATACAGACTTTCAGTTACAAAATAAAGGAGTCATGGGGATGAAATGTACAGTTTGGGGAATGTAGTCAACAATAATGCAATATTTTTGTATGGTGACCAATGTGGTCAAAAGGTACAAACCTCCAAGTACTGGGGATATAATGTACAACATTATACACATAATTAACACTGCTGTACATTATACAGGAAAGTTGTTAAGAGAGTAAATCCTAAGAGGTCTTGTCACAAGGAAAAAACATTTCTTTTTCATTTCTTTTATATCTGTATGAGACGATGGATGTTCACTAAATGTATTGCGGTAATAATTTCTTGATGTCTGTAAGTCAAATCATTGTGCTGTACACCTTAAACTTGTATAGTGCTGTATGTCACATATCTCAATAAAAATGAAAGAAAAATTGACTATTTTTAAAACTATGACATTTTTAGATTGCAGGACAAAAATAAAATATCATTAAAATACTTTCTAGTAGTTCACGTCTTCTAAACAGGACATACACATCCCTAGTATTTGTATAAGGTCATCCCAACCCACAGCCACTGACCCAGAGCATGAACTCCACCTTGAGGTCAAGCCAGGTGATTCTGAAAGAAGTGCTAAATCCTCCAACCACTGCAAACCCATTCAATTCACTGTGGCAACAGCACGGTGAGAATTTCTGTTCCAGTGGCCTAGAAGAATGAGTGTACTTCACAAAGCACCCAATTTATTCCCCCAAAATGCTTGGCCCCCCAGTTGACTTTGGGCTAATTTTACACAAAAAACCAGGATTTTGCAAAGATTTACTCTAGGGTTTCCAAACGTGGAGTATTCTTGCCTCGCTGACAGATTTTTAGACTGCTGCTTGTAACAGGTGATTTTCACACCGCTAGGAATCCAGAACACTGGGCCAAAATTGTCTCTAAGATTTCAGCTGATGTCAAATCAAACAGATTCTAGAATCTGTGTAAGCAAAGAAGTAAAAATACTTCTTAAATTAATAATCATGTGTGAGATAGTACAGCAGCATCAAAGTTACACAAACTACACCTCCTGCTCACCCTCGCTCTGTAACGTCCACGGCCACTGGTATTTTCTCTGTTTCTCAAACACACTGAGCTTGTTCCTACCTCATCAACCTTAGATTTGCTGTTCCTGCACCTGATGCCCACTCATTCCAGTGCTTTGCTCCTGGTCACCATTCAGCTTCAAAAGCAGCCCTCCTGCCTCTCTAAACCATACTGTATATGACATGGCCTGGTGATTTCCTTCACAGTAACATGTAACAATCTCCAATTGCTTGCTCAATTTTTAAAATGTATTCCTTGTTAATAAGGGCAGGGCCTCATTTTCTTTATTCACAGTCACATCCCTGATACCTTGAACAACACCTAGGGCAGAGTAGGCACTCAAAAAATGTATGCTAAATAAATAAGTAAAAAGTTTAATTAATCCAAGGTACTAGGATTTTGCACTAAATTATAGTGCAAAGCCATAAGGTATGATTTGTATTATATTCTAAGTACTCCATCATTATAAAAACAAGATCTATTCCATTAAGATCAAGTTCATGGTGTGCAGAATAAAGGGGATTATATTAATTTACTAGTTCTTAAAATCCATCATGAAGATACCCTGTTGAATTTTTTCTTCCACCATGTCAGTGTTTTAAAAGAGTTTGCTTTTCAAATAAACTTTCTACTATTAAATTGATAATATGCCTTTATATACTTCTCTCAGAACTTTTGAAAGATAAAAAATGGCATGTGGAAAAAAAGTATACAATGAATGTTTATAGCAACATTATGCATAATATCTAAAAAGTAGAAACAACCCAAATGTCATCAACTAATAAATAGGCAAATGAAACGTGGTATAACCGAATACCCATACAATGGAATATTATTTATTCTTAAAAATAAAGTACTGACACGTGCTATAACATGGATGAGCCTTGAAAACATTATCCTAGGTAGAAGCCAGACACAAAAGGCCACATATTGTATGATTCCATTTATATGAAATGTCCAAAATAGGCAAACCCATAGAGACAGAAAGCAGATTAGTGGTTAACAAGAGCTGGGGACTGGAGGGCAAAAATGGGGAGTAACTGCTCAATGGGTGCAGGGTTTCCTTTTGGAGTGATGACAGTGTTCTAAAATTGACTGCAGTGATGTAATACAACTCTGTAAATATACTAAAAATCATTGAATGATACACTTTAAATAGGTGAATTGGATGGTATGTGAGTTATATAGCAATAAAGCTATATATAATTGGTAGATACCAATTATATCTTTGGAGATTAAGCTGGATGATTAATTCTCATCCAGACCTAAAGTCTACAAATAAAGACACTCTCTGCTCATCCAGGGTTACATTGCTTAAGGAAACGTCAGCTGTTCTATTCTAATAGATAAACTCTGAAATCTCAGTGGCTTATTGTAAGCTTATTTCTAGCTCAATTAAATCCCAATCAACAGCTGGATTGGCGGGGGACGTTCACTACGAGCGGTCGTTTGGGTTCTTTCTGTCATTCTGTCTGGGTCATCCTTTAGTCTGGGCCTCAGAGTTCCAGTGGATCTTCTGTATCTGGCCAGCAGACAGGGACAGAGGGTAGAGTAAATTACACTTCGGCAATATGTCAAGTCTGAAAATGGCAAAGATCACTTTCATTGACCAAAATTTAGTCATATGGCCACCCTGAACTACAACAGAATCTGGAAAGTGTAATCTATCTGGGTACCCAGGAGAAAGAGAAATCAGGTTTTGTTGAACGTATAGCAGAGACAAAGCAGGGTTTACTACCTAAAGAAGAGACAGATTTGGGAGGGGTCTGTGAACATTTATTTTGTCACACACACTGTTGAGCCAAAGATATTTCCTCTTAACAAGCAGTTGGTAACAACTGGAGAATAGAGTGATAAAACTAATTTAGAAAGAAATCTGGCAACATCTAGTAAAATTGAAGATATGTGAAATTTATGATCCAATGAGATAGATTAGAATAACCTGGCCACAATATTTTGCAACTTCTCTTATCCCTTGAATCTGGGCTGGCTTTGTGACTTGCTTTGACCAGTAGAATGTGATGGAAGAGACGCTGTGTGCATTCCAGATCCTAGGCTTTAAAAGGCCTTGCAGCTTCTCCCTGGAGTGATGCTCAAGAATGCTACGATACAAGGAAGGTGATCTACCCTACTGGAGGAGAAGAAGCCACATGGTAGATATCTGAGGTGCCCTAGCCTACAGACAGTCCTAATAGCCAGACATGTAAATGAGGCCAGTTGCACTATTCAGCCATTCCAGCCTTCATCTGATTGCACCCAGATGAGAAAAACTAGCAGAATAACCACCGTGTCTACCCACGGAATTGTGTAAATCATTATTTTAAGCCAGTAAATGTGGGATGTTTTATGATACAGCAATAGATAACTGATACAAACGGGAATTTCACCTCTGAGTATATATTAAAGATAACTTCTTACACTTTTGCCAAAAGAAAAAATGTTCAAGAATGCCCACCGTAGCAGTGTTTATAAAAGGAAAATTATGGAAGAAAACTAATATGTCAACCATTACAAAAGATGGATATTTAACGTATGATTTAGATATCTAACGGAACGCTGTACAACAGTGAAAACAGAGCTATAGGTATCAACTTGGATAAACTTCAAAAATGTACTATTCATAAAAGAAACTGAATTGCCCAGTGACACACATTTATTCAATCATCAGATATTTACTGAACACTATGTAGGTGTCAGGGATAAAACAGTTCTGAAAACAGACCAAAAAAAGAAAAACAAAAAATCCTGTCTTCAGTGAACTTGCATTCTAGTGGAGGGAGACAGACAATAAAATAGAAAATAAGTTAAATGTTTAATAACCCAGATAGTGAAAAGCACTAAAGAATAATGAAGAAGGGAGAGGAGATGCAGCATTGAAGGGATTTGCAATTTTAGATGAGGTAACCTAGGAGGCTCCTTAGGCAGGGTCATTTAAATAAAGACTTGAGAGGAGTAGGGGACTAACCATGCGCCATCAGGGAATGGCATTCTAGGCAAAGGGAACTGCAAGTGCAAAGGCCCTGAAGTGGAAGGACCACTGGTATTTTCAAGGACTAGGTAGGAGGTCAATGAGTAATTGGCCTAAGAAGTAAAAAGGAAAGTATGAAACCATTTATGCTGCACTTTATGAATGCACAAAATAATAGTATGTGTCATTTACTAATTCACAAGTATCCAGTAAAATTATAAAAAACAGTCTATATTGGTTAGGGATACATACATATGTCAAAAAAGTATAAACATAAGCCTGGTGGGACTTCCCTGGCGGTCCAGTGGTTAAGACTTCAGTTTCAACACAGGGGGTGCAGGTTCGATCCCTGGTCAGGGAGCTAAGATTCCACATGCCTCAAGCCAAAAAAAACCCAAAACATAAAACGGAAGCAATATTGTAACAAATTCAATAAAGACACTAAAAATGGTCCACATCAAAAAAAAAAAATCTTAGAAAAAAAAAAGCCTGGAAAAAGACCCATTACTTTCAGGATAGGAGTCCCTCTGGGGAAAATGGAGGTAAATGGAATCAAGATGGGGTATGATAGCCTATCTTTTAAAAATGTCACGTAAATATGGCAAATTTTATTTATTTATGTATTTAATTGTTTGTTAAGTAAAATTTATTCAGTGTGGATGTTGGGTAAATAGGTTTAATTACAATATTCTCTGTATTTTCTAGTATGTTTGAAATATTTCATAATTGTTTTTAAAAGGAAATGAAGCAATAACTATTTAATCAATAATTAGCAGTTGTTTAAATGAGGAGACATAGTTGGACACATACACACACACACACACACACTAAATGAGAAGAGTATTTGCTGTCACTAGGAAGGACACAATCTCTCCCTGCAGGTAATAGCCACCACATTTCACACATAATATTACACAGGACTTAATCCACATATAGTTAGGGCAGTGTTATTTTGATGATGGCAAACACCAACATGGATTCTTCTTTAACCTTTAAGTGCCTCTCTATCTACATCTAATATAATTTCAAAGTAACATTTATATGTAAAATTACATCAAAATAAAAGAGCAGGTGCTTCTGTATAACTGGACAGGAAGAGGTTAATAATAATGATAATAATGACCATAAGAGCATTGACATTTACTAAGCACTCAGCCTCTTTTCTAACTTTGAAGTATATTAGTTCCAAGATTCCAAGTATACTAAGTCATTTAATCTTTCTAACAGTTCTATGAGGCAGGGATTGCTATTACTCCCAGCTGACCAATGAGGAGCAGAGGTACAGAGGTGACTGACTTGCCCAAGGTCACACAGGTGGGAAGTGATGAAGCCAGCCTTCAAACTTAGCAGCCTCTCTGATGGCAGAGGCTGAACTTTAACCACTAAGCTCTGCTGGGAATGCAGAAACCTCTAGGCACACCCTAAAACCACTCCCCTAATTCAGAGCTTGTACACTAAAGTTAAAACCAACTGTGAATATGTTTGTGTGACTGGCAATAAATTATTAACTATATGGTTCATATTTGCTTCAACTGATGGGATTACAGGGTTCAACCGAATCAGTGTGAACCTTGATTGCCCACCAACATGAATTTGAAATCTTGCTGACTCTTGTAAATAAAATTGCATCCAAAATAGTTATGACCCTTCAAACTCTTATAAATGTTATCATCCTTAACACGGTGTTTGGAGAAGTTGGGGGTGGGGTCCAATTTAGCTCTGAGAAATGCCTCCTGATTCTCTCTCTGAAAACCATATTTATTTCCCTAAAAGCCATATTTCCATATATATTAGTCCTACGGAGTTCTTTAGGCAAAGTTTGGGGATTGCTTCTCAATTGGGAATTCCCAACATGGCAGGCCAAAATTCTCTGTCACCACAAACTGAATGGTCAGAACTGAACAAGATTTAAACAAAAAAGAGAGAGATGCTAAAACAAAATGAACACAATGCAAAGGCATTTAAGGTCAATAAAGCCAAAGTTGAAAAATGTAAATAGTTTTGCTTTACCTTTAGCCACAAAAATGAAAAAGAACTAGCATACCACTTTTATACTAGATTTTGTTTAGTAATAGATTAAATATGTATGCAGTCCATATATGGAGAAGACTATTTCTTATAACTGGAAACAACTGGAAAAACATGTTTGCTAGAAATTATGGGCAACAGGGAACATCAAAATGTTTTTGGTGGGACATCTAAAAAAACATCTTAACTATTGGTTAATCACTTCTTTCAGATAATCTCTACTATAAATATACTTAATATTTTCCCTCATTTAAGATAAGCTTTGTTAAATAAGATCAGACACAAATCTCTGTCTCCTTGCTAAACTCTAACAATTGTATAGGATCAGTCCAGAGGTACTGTCTCACCCTGCACATTAGCTCATAAAAAGAACATTTATTCAGAAGACTCCCCAAACATACCTCCTGCAGGCAGTTAGTCTTCAAATTTGACTAGAATTTTCTGTCAACTGTCCCAGAATGTTTCTGATCCATATAGTTCAAATCAGTGACTTTAAACTACATTAACATTTTAATTTAAATTATTTCTATTACTGGAGGCAAAGTAAATTCAATGCTCCCAGAGTGATGTTTCTAACAAAACCAACTCAAACTTTGCTTCTCTAAAATATAGCCATAAGGGAGAAAAACACTATAAACATAGTAATTATGGTGAGATAATCAAAGGCCTCCACTCTGCAAAAGAAAATTGTCCTAAAAATGTCACTTGTGGGTTTTGAGGCTCTGGAGCCTTGAAAGGGACCTATTATAAACAGAAGTTGAGAGGAAGCAACACACTTTGGATCTTTCTCTGTCTCCCCTCCCCTTTCTCTCACTCTTGGGAAGGAGAGAAGTTACAAGTTGAAAAACTCAGCCAGCTCTTCTCCACATCCCCCCACCGCCCCACCCCCTTCTTTCTCTGTCTTCATTTCTACACTGGCTTCAAAACACCCCCATTTTACTTAGCCTTTTCCCCCCACTCAGATTTCCCTGGCTTATAATTACAATCATGGGGAGCTCCCTACAGGATTGTCTTTGAGACCTTTCAGACCGGGCACAGGGAAATTCCCAGCTGAAACTGACTTTGTCTCCTGCTCTTTAAAGAAACCAGCAGTGTTAACTAACTAAAAAGTTGACCCAATTTGAACAGACATTTCTCCAAAGAAGATATACAATAAGCACATGAAAAGATGCTCAACATCACTACCCATCAGGGAAATGCAAATCAACACCACAATGAGATGCCACTTCCCACTGATTGGGATGACTATTGTCAAAAGTGGCGGTGAGGAGACTTCCCTGGTGGTCCAGTGGTAAAGAATCTGCCTTACAATGCAGGGGACATGGTTTGATCCCTGGTTAGGGAACTAAGATCCCACATGCCACGGGGCAACTAAGCCCGCACACCACAACTACCGAGCTCGCGTGCCTCAACTAGAGAGGCCGCGTGCCGCAAACTACAGAGCCCACGCGACCTGGAGCCCACGCGCCACAACTAGGGAGAGAAAACCCGCACACCACAACTAGATAGAAGCCTGCGCACTGCAAGGAAAGATCCCGCATGCCTCAATAAAAATCCCACGGGCCGCAACTAAGACCCGACACAGCCAAAAATAAATAAAATAAATAGTAAATCTTAAAAAAAAAAACAGGGTGGCGAGAATGTACAGAAATTGGAGCCCTTGTGCATTGCTGGTGGGGATGTACAATGGTGCAGCCACTGTGAAAAAGTATGTCATTTCCTTTAAAAATTGATTGTAAAATTATAATACAATTCAGAAATTTCACTTCTGTGTAGATGTCCAAAAGAATTGAAAACACAGATTCAAGCAGTGTTCATGGCAGCATTATCCACAGTAGCCAAAAGGTAGACACAACTCAAATGCCCACTGACCACTAACGGGATAAACAAAATGTGGTACATACATGCAATGGAATATTATTCATCCTTAAAAAGGAAGGAAATTCTGACACATACTACAACTGAAGACATATGCTAAGTGAAACAAGCCAGACACAAAAAGACAAATATTGTATGATTCCACACATATGATGTACTTAAAACAGTCAAAATGATGGAGTCAGAAAGTAGAATGGTTGTTGCCAGGGGCTGGGGTACAGGGGGATGAGGAGTTATTGTTCAATGGGCAGAGTTTCCGTTAAGAATAAGAAAAACTTCTAGAGATGAATGACAGTGATGGTTGCACATCAATGTGAATGTATTTAATGTCACAAAACTGTACACTTAAAAATAGTTATAATTGTAATCTTTATACTATCTACCTTTTACCACAATAAAAAAGTTGACTCAGAGGGTATAAACACAGAATGATTTTCAGTCAACTATTTTTTTTAATAAATCAATAATCTGCCAATCTGCCATTTTGCAGCTCCTCGCTAGGCTATAAATATGATGATTCTGAGTTGTAGAGACTCTCCTTTAGCGACCATCAGATTGGAGTCTCGGTTGTGGTGGACTGAACCATGTCATTCATGCCTTTAAACTTTCTACAGCTTTAAGAAGGAGGCTCTAGCTTAAGACAAATGGATCACTTTTCACTTATGCCCAGGACCTGACAGACATCACTAATCAATCACAGCACTGCTTTTTGCTGAGGCCCCTGGGACTTCATAATCCTTCCCAACATTGGGTTCAGGCAGCCACCAATTAATCAGAGCTGTGGTCAAAATGAAGTCTATTTGCCATAGTTTTCTATTTTTACCCAAATTAAAATCTTACCCATTACAAACCGGTTACAATGGATTGAGCTGAGCACACCAGGTTACAGATGTAAGGGAACAGGTTTGCCCCAATCTCTGTCCATGCCTTTTAACTGCCCTGGATTCTGACACACACAGGGCCAGGGTACAAGAAAAGCACCTCAGGTAATACAACTCAAATGACCAAAGAGACAGAGATTCTTCTAGCACAATAATAGAAAGGAGATATGCTAGTATAGTCATTATGAAAGACCTCATTGTTTTCTAGAACAGGGGTTAGCAAACTTTTTCTATAAAGGGTCAGATAGTACATATTCTAGATTTTGTTGATCGTGTGGTCTCTGTTGCAACTACTCAACTCTGCCTTATGAAAGCAACTATAGACTATACATAAATGAATAGGCATGGCTGTGTTCCAGTAAAACTATTTACAGAAACAGGTAGCAGGTGGAACTTGGCCTATGGGCCACAGTTTGCCAACCAGTGTTCTAGATGTTCCATCTTCAGTCCAGATCTCACTGAGGCTGCTTTCACCTTTCTTGTTATCTACCTTCAGAATTTAAATCCATTTCTATCCCCATCTGAGCACCCCCCACCCGCCTCTCCCATAGAGCTTAATGAAGGACAAGTGGCACAGAAGGCAGAACATCAAGCTAGAGGTGAGAGGGCCAAAAGGAGAGGATCTAAGAGGGCTGAAATCTAGCAGGGGCAGGGGGGCAGCAGTACATGTAGAGTTAAGAATTAAAAGTTAAGAACTAAGGCCCTCTACCAGCGAGCGGCTGAAGGGTGGATGAGTAGCGTAGAAGAGCCATTCTCCAATCTCTACCTATCTGCAAAAGCTGGATGCAGTGTAACATGGTATTCAAATCCATCCAAAGTGAAGCCTTTCTGGGTATGCTCTTGGATTCTGTGTGTGAACTTGACATGACCAGGGGCCAGTTTGGTTATGGGTTGCACTACCTTGCTAATGGTAGTACTGCAAGTGATATACTTAGATCACTCTAAAGAGTGGTGCGAAGCAGGTTCAAAGCTAAGATAAGGTTATTTAATCCACTGCCACTTCCAACAAAGTTTGCCGCAAAACAATTAGATAAACAGGGTGAGTATAGAGCAGGTCAGAGCCAGGGTAGTTCAGTCCTGGGCATGCTGTAACTCACTGACCCTGGAAAGTCACTTAAGGTCTGTTTCCTGTATTTAGAGTGGGAATCCAAATGCTAGCTCCATACACGGATAAGCAAGGGTACACATTCCAGGTAATCTGCATTCAGACTAATAAAAGATAACATCTAATAAAGGGAAAAATAATCCTTCATCCTACAAAGTTTTGATGATCCGCCTTCAAAACAAGGTGGGACTGAAAGAGATAAAGGTACTTGGTGGGAGAGACAGGAATGCAGAGGAGGAGATAGGGAGAAAAACTGTGATTTGAGAGTGGAATTATAGAAGCACAAAGGTCAGACCTACGCCAGTCTGCAAGAACTACATATAGCTTCTTGTGGAAGTTGACACATAAGCTACGGATGTGAGAATAAGCAGGAGTTAGTTGGGGAAGGCAAGTGGGAGCTGGGGCATTCTAAACATCAAGAAACACAGTAACAAAGGCCCAGGGGAGAGAAACAGCAGAGTAAATGTGTGTAGGGAGTGGATCTGTTCAATGTTATTAGCAGGCCCTAAAGCTGGAGGCAGGTTCCAGTGCAAAGTGAGGCTGAGGGTTAGGCCAGGGCAAGCCGATGGAAGGCCTTAAATGTCCCAATAAAGAGCACAATTTATTCTGTATGACGGCAGAGATGTTGAAGGTATTAGGTATGGCGGTGATGAGGAAATGCAGAGAGTGTCAAAACAATCAGGCTGGAGGCAGAGGAGCCAGTCAGGAAGCTGTTGGGTAGGGCAAGCAAAAGAAGATCAGAACAAAGGTGGGGGATAGAGGGGATGGAGAGGAGGGTGTAGATTTAAGAAACATCTAGAGGCTAAAATAAGTGCGACCTGGTGAGCAATTACATTGAGGGCAGGGGGACATGAGGGATAGGAAGGGACTAAGGGTGACTCTCAGATTTCTGGCCAGGCTGTATCCCTGTAAGGCCAGACCACACCACACCCTAACGTGATGTTTCCAACTACAGAGAGAAATCATTCTCCCAGAAAATAGGCAATCTGGAAAAAGTTCCCAAGAAGGAAAGATGTAAAGACAAAACCAAGTTTGGAAATATCCTGGTAACAAGTACTGGAAATTATAATTACACACGTATAAATAAAAGGCCAGCAGAGATGAACGGCTATGCAATGCTACTCTTAAAGCCAGTTTCACTATACATGGTAGTATTTCTACCATGTTTCAATGTTTTGCCTGCAAAATACACAAAGCTGTAAAGTGTATATCACATGTGTGTCTGGGTGTTTTACAACCACACCATGCCTCAGATGAACACTTTCCGTCCTGTAGTATTTCATTAGACAGAGCCTTTTTAAACAATTGGAAGAAATTTTAGTAAGTGTATACTTCAAATTACCTGCCTAGAAAAAAGATATGAGTGTGTGGGCACCCATTTACTGTTTAGGTTTATAAATTGCTGTTATTCTTATAACTTTTAAAATATTTTCAAGCTGTCTTAAATAGTATACACATCATTAAGCAGATGTCAAATTATTGACATGACATGGAATTGCTGGACACTTCAAGTACCACAAGTCTTGAGTAACTAAATTCAAAAAGGCATGTAGGGTAGAAAAAATGAAAATGAGCAGGGAAAGGTCCAGAGGCTTAGCAAAATCTGTTCCCTGAGGGTAATTCAAGGACTATAGGCTGTGTCTAAATTCAAACCCAGCACCAGGATTCTGGCTTCTACATTCCAACTGCTGTCCTAATGGAACATTTTATAAAAATTATAAGAGCAAAAGGTCTACAAGCTGGAGGTCACACAAGGATTTTATGTAATTTGATAGGGACTGAAATAAGTTACTCTCAGAAATAGAGACTCCTGATCTTCCAGTTTCACAGTGAAACATACTTGTGTTCCGTTGACTATGGAACAGTTGAACACAAGCGAGGTTCAGGTTTGAATCCTGGCTCTATCGCTAGCTAAGCACACAGCTCTGAATAAAGCATCCCCCTCTACTCCCTCACCTTCCATCTCTACAACTGAAAATGAAAAGGCTGAACAAGATCACCAGGGGCCTTTCCAGCCAGATCCTCCAGCTAGGTGCCCACGGTTAGCCCTCCCACGTAGCACTAAACCTCTCCCCCACAGCACTCGCAAGCTTATCATTAATTTCCGGTTTAATGTCGATCTTCATGCCTGGAAGGCAGTTCTATGAGGATGGGGATCTTGTGATCTTGTTGATTTCTGTATACCCAATGCTTAATGCAGTACCTAGCACGAAGAAGTTCAATAAATATTTTCAGGGAACTTCCCAACCCCCTTTAATTAATTAATTAATTTATTTATTTTCTGTAATTAGTTACTAGCAGTATCAGAGTAAGATCCAGATCCTTTGATATGCCCTCTGGGAATGGAGGACAACTCAGTTCCAAGTTGGACGCCTATCCATCCTTTCTTTGTTGTCAGATCATTTGGGAACTTGCCTCATCAGAGGCTTTCCCAGCTGGTTTCTCTCTCACCAGGCCCTGAAGGGCCATGTTCCTAAACTGTTTCCCTGAGCTTCCTGGTTCTTCTAAAAGGAAACAAAAATCCCATTTAAGTTTGTTTCAAATTTTATGTTAAAAGCTATAGAGAGGATGAACTTGGTTTTTTAAAATGGCACATACTAGAGAAGTTAAAAAGGTAAGACATCTCAAAGTAACTTCTCAGAACTAAGCCTTGTCTCAATTCAATTCCTTTCTCTTCTTAAAGATCCATAGGGAATGACCCACCCCAGGGAGTTCCACCATCCCTTTGTTCCTGTAGTGAAGAGTCGAGCCTCTGGTTTCCTCCCCATTTCCTTATCCAGTGTCCTTCCTCCTCAGCCAACAGAGGGAGACTCCCACTCTTAACTTTCTCTCATTACTTCTATGCACCGATTGGTGATCTCCCTCCCCTGAGCCTCAGGTCCTGAAAGTTCCTCAGGCTGTGGCTCTTTCAAAGGACTAGCACCAGCCTAGTATAGACAGACATCTCACCCTAAAACTCCCTGCTGGGGGCTGCCTCCTGCTGTGCAGTCTCCAAGCCTCCAAGGCGAGTCTTCCTCGCTTTGCAGAAGGGATTCTCCTGGGAAGGGGCTCTGAGCCAGCCATGCCCATCCCAGGTGCCTTCCCGCCCTCCTCAATTTCTCCCAGAGTCTTCCTCTTGCTATTAACCCTGGTTGAGTTCAAGTTTTGCGTATTTATTTTTTTCCTGTTGACTTTTGGTCTTCCCTACATGGCCACTTTTATTTCATTCCAGGTCCTCCAACGTAGAAGTTTTTAGAGTTTGCTTTCAAAGAGACAAACAAAATAGTGGACAAAGCTAGTATATAATATGTAGGGAGACACAACTGGCTAAGAAAACGTATGAAGGAAAGTAAGGCAGTGATTACCACAGAAGTCAAGAGAGTGGTTATTTGGGGAAGAAGGGAATAAGTTGGTTTGAGCGTGATCTTGGAAGACTTCTGGAATAACTAGAAAGTCTGAGGTTCTTTCACAAGTGGTAAATTCAAAGGTGTTTCCCTTATAAATTCACTAGCTGTACATGTGTTTTTTGCTGTTTTATGTATTTGCATTATACTTAACAATATTTTTTTTCTTTTTTTTTTAAAGCTCACATCCTCTTTGACTGTACAACTTAGCTAAGGAATGATGACCAACTAGATTTCTATAAACAAAAAAAAAGTACAAATCTCTTCCCATGTTTCAGCAAATTCTCATCACTGCAATAAATATTTCACATCAAACTTCTACTTGCTTGTGTCCCCATTCATGAATCAGAACAGATCAGTTTAAAGACAGAGAGTATGTCAAAGGAAAGCTAGACCCAAGAAAACTTTGAATGATGGACAACTTAAAGAAAAAAAAGCCCAGAGTAGTCACTAAAAATATAATACCCCTTTCCTTTTATGTCTGTTAGAGCATTTTTAATAATTACTATGTACAGAGAAGGACTTTAAAGCAGATGAAGGCAATAAAGATGCTACTTTTATGACACCTATTGTTATTGTGTGCCTGAGACTAAGTATTTAATGTACTTCATCAAATTTAATCTTTACAACAACTCTAAAAGATGGATATTATTTATCTTAATAATTCTACAGTGTGTGTATTGTTATTCCTCTAACAAGTCAAGTCCATTCTCACCCCTGGAGACCTTTGCAAATGGTTTCCTCTACTTCCAATGCTCTTCCCCCAACTCTGCACACCTGCTCCTCCTTCAGGTTTTAGCTTAAAAGTGATACACTCCTCATTCCACAATTAGCCTTCTTCCCCCTGCTAGTACCCCTTAAAACATACTCCCAGCCCATTTAGCACTCAGAAAAACAACTATCCAATTCCTCATTTCTTGCTCACAATTATGGTAAAATCTTCTGAAAGTAACAGACCATCCTGACGGCCGAGCTGTCCTGGAATTCTTTTCAATAAATCCTCAGCTAGAATGAGACAATCTGTCTTGAGATATGCATTCCTTTCGACAAGAAGCCATGAAAAAGCAAGCAATTAATACATGGGGCTGGCCAGCAAAAAATGCTCTTGTTAATTACTATGAAATAAAAAGAAAATAACGGTGCCTGATTACAAGCATCAACCTTCAGGCTTGGAAAGGAGAAAACCTGCCCTCCATGCAAAGATAAAGCCAAGGAAAAGAGTCTTAATTTCTCAGCTGTTACATGGGTTGCGTTAGGTCAAGTTTTAACTGCAAACTTTAAGCAACAATAAAGATGGCAAACAAAATCCTTCAGATGTGAGAAGAAAGAATAATCATAGCTACACGCACTTAGTCCAATGGGGGAGTATACAGAGCGTTACTAAGATTTATTTTATAGCTAAAATGTATGTTTAGCTTGGTTTGTGGCTGCCTCTGCAGCCTGTATGTGCAGGGCATTATAAATACTCTTCAGGGGTCCCGCCTACCTCCCATGCTCTATAGCATCAATCAAATGAACCAAGTAGCCGTCAAAGTCTTTTTGGAGGGCGCTCTGTGGCCCAAACCCACTGCAGGCAAACCTCCTGGCCACAGGAGCCGTGCCATTTCCTCCTCAGTCTCCTGGCTCCTGTGGCCTCCAGCCTGGAGATGGTGTCCAGCCTCTCAATTTACGGGAACCCCTTCCCTGCCTCCTGTGCGTGGGTACGCAAGGCCATATTTAGCTCAGCCTACCCAGGGTTCACTTCACTGGACCAAGTGAAGCCAAACACCAAGTGAGCACAAGAAAGAAAGGGCTTTCTGTCTCAAGTATCTGTCTGTGTGAAGTCAGTGGCTTTTTAAAGGCTACCACTTTGGTGCCTACGCGTCAGAGTCTTTGGGGTTTTAATTTAGAGGTGGAAAATATAGTCATCTAACGCCAGCAAGCAAAATTAAGGAGGCTATGATGTTTCAAGGCAAGAAAATAAGACAGTCTGGGAATGGACATACACACGTGTGTCTATATCTTTATACATGCATATATACCATATGTGCACGTGTGCTAGAACAATGAGGGTATGGCTCGCTGCCAAACATTAAGAAAAGTTTTTAAAATTTACGATGCTGGGAAAAAGTATACAAAAACATAAATCTTAGATTTTTCTCCTAATCAATGCTAAACTACCGGAACATACAAATCTTTAAAACAGTATAACCCAAGGAATTGAGAGTTTAACAAAAAACCTAAAATTAACAAATGGCTTCCACCAATCGTATCAGAAAATGACACAATATTTGCTCAATGCTAACTACAATAATGATGATGACGGCAAAAGTAATCGTGTCTGCCATTCCTGAGCACATCCCAAGCACAAACAATTGTGGTAATGTCTTTATGTTGAGATGTCATGGATTCACACAGACCTGTGAGGTAGCTAGTCTTCTTATCCCCATTTTAAAGATGATAACACTGAGGCAGAGCAAGATTAAAAAACCTCAACATCACACAGCTGTAGAGTGTCAGAAGAGGGAATGGATTCCAGGCCTATGCACCCCTAGGTTAAAGAACGAAAAGTGACAACCAATGATATGCAGCCTCCCCGTGGGAAAGGAACAAAACCCAGATCTAGATAAAGAAAGAAAATTGGGAAGAAATCAGGGAATTTTCTGGATAACTGAAGCCTCCAAGGAGTCAATGTCGTCCTCGGTGTCAACATAATTCTGGCAACAAAGCTTCTGTGTGGTTGTAAATGACTTTGAACCTTTCATAGTACAGAAGCGGTCATTTGAAAAGTTGGAAACCCAATCAGTGTATTACTTATATGATACCTAAAAATCAGCTTGCATGATTTCAAAACAGAATAATGTGGTCTGAAAGAAATAAGACAAGGTTACAAAATATGCCCTAATGTCCCCATTTCTATGCACATCATCCTTATTCCACGTAGTTGCCTTGGAGGCTGTTAGTTATTCCAGAGAGGCAGGCTTTTTTCTCTAAGACATTTTGGGAAACCTGCCTTTGGAACCATCCCCAGAGTCTGGCACATTCTTGCGACAAAGTATCATACCAGCAGCATAACTTTATAAAGTCCTTTAGAACGAAATCTGGGGAATAAGGCTACGGATCAAAAGACGAAACTCTGGTTTTAGAAAAGAATGAGTTGTGATTACAAAAGAGTACCGGTCTCTTGTGTGGCTCCTAAGGTGGCCAGAGGAATTCCAGAAAGCTTTTGAGTAACAGCCGCCATGCAGAGAAATGTACACAAGTTCCACTGGGTGATGACTGAGCAGGGAAACATTCATTTGAAAATGAGAGTGTCAAAAACTAGACTGTTTAAGATGGTGGTAGTGATGTAGTTACCGTGCTTACCCAGGCTCGGCGCTTCCTGCACAGTGCCCAGCACACAGCAGGTGCCCACTGCACGGTTGTAAATGACTCAGTGACTCTACCCATCGGTCACTTAAACAAAGAACAAACTCTTTGCTAATGAGAAAATTCTTTGCTCATACAACGGTTAATGGGTCAAAAACCTAAACACTCACAAAAGTATGGCTTTGTTGGAGAACTAAACTACGAAGAAAAACCTGCTGTAAGGATCTGCCACTCATTTTTCCACCTTTCTCCAGATGTTTCCAGTCTGCAGACTCTGTTTCCCAAACGTGTGCATACAGGGTGCCTGCCACACAGGCAGTCGCTCTGAGAGCAGGGTGGGAATTATGTTACCACTGCCCCCCTCATGAAGCTGCTTTCCCTGCACTGACAGCCACTCCAAGCAGCTTCCAATGAAGATGATGCCCCCTGCAGCTTATATGAGAAAGGAAGAATAACCAGGACTGATCTCTAAAGATGCACATGTTCAAATGTCAACAAGAATGCATCTTGCAGGAAAATCCTATTCCAACAAACTTCAGGACAAAACCTAAATGGTGCACCCTCTATCTATGGTTAGCCTATCTGATTATTCAGCCGTTCATTCATCTCACGTTTATTAATAATTAATACATTATGATGATCTTACTACTTAATGGCACTGAAACGACCCAGTTGAATAAGACACAGGTCCTCACTTCCAAAGAGGTCGCCACTGCATTTCATTCAGAACACCCACCCCCTGCTCTCCCCCAAGCCCCCAGCACCCGCTGCTGACCAGCATTAGCACTCTTCTCTTTCCTCCTGGACGCAACTCCCCAGTCCTTCTCTACTCTGTGCCAGGCAGCCACTCACAAGCCACAGAAATGCCACGGGATCTTTTCATCCATTCCGCTTACTTACAATAATTCACTTATTCAGTTAGTCAAAAATGCTTCTTGAATGCCTACCATGGGTCAACATGGTTCTGGAAACATAAGAGAATTCTATATTCTAGTGAGGGAGATGGACCAAGTCCCATGTAGTCACAGGAAAGACAGCTAGGAAACAAGTTCACAAATAACTGTACATTATTATATTTAGGCTGTGATATGCATGAGGAAGAAACAAAGTAAGGTTGGGACATAAAGAATGACGAGAACAATGAATTAGAAAGAGCATTCAGAGAAAGGCTCTCTGGGGAGATAACATTTGAGCAGAGACCTGTAAGTAGTAAAGAAGTAAGTCACACACATATCTGAAGAAAGAATGTTCTAGTCAAGGGAACCGCAGGTTCTAAGACCTAAGGGCGGGGCAGGCTTGAGATTGGTGTGCTAGAGTAGTCAGAGAAGGAGCCAGTGGGAGGAGAGGGGTTCCCAGAGAAAGCCAGGGCCAACGGCACAGGGCACTGCAGACTCTGGTAAGGTCTCCAGGGAGCCCTCGAAAGCGTTAAGTGTTGAACAACAATATGACATCATCCTCCTCAGCGTCGTCACGGCACCAGCAAACACCTACTCTGTGCTCTGTGCTGTTCTCTAAATGACCACAGTACTAGGTAGGAGGTGGGTACTGTCATCACCTGAGATCCAGAAACTTAACCTGCCATATATCACACAGCTAAGGTCCATGACCTTAACCAGCGTGGTAACAACACATCTTAAAAAAAGCAATCTGCATGATAAAGAGATAAAAGGGTCAAACCACTCAGAGGTGAAGGCAACTAGACTGGGGAGACTGTGCCTGCTGATGGAAAAGTCCCTCCAGGGATGTCACTGACTCTCAGAGGATGCTTGTGGAGAGTGAGTGAGTATGCTATTAAATATAAGAGTGGCAAAAAGTAATAAATGATTTTGGATGTAACTAAATTAACAAAATAAACATCATAAGTAGACATCTTGACGATTTTATCCATACCCCTATAAGTTTATATATTCAAACTTGAAAAATTTTTTTCTGAAACGTCTCTTTGAGAAAGAGTAGGTGGCTTTGTAATCAGGGTGGCTTATATTTGGGTATATATGATAATATTTTCAGATTCATAAATGTTGGAAGTACTCATCAGAAATAGGGAGGGGGCCCAGCCCTCATCCTGGGGACATTTGCAGGAAACCCCAACAAATCTGCAGGAGCTGCCTTAGGTGAACAAATTCAGGCTGCTTTTGCTTAGAATGTTCATCTGCTGTACTTGTACTGTTGCCTAGTCTAAACTACAAAAAAAATCTCTTTGGGTTGTATTCCCCCATCTCCTAGTACATCGTACATTATGATTATGTCGTCATGGTTATATCTGTCCATTACATAGGGTGACGAAGAAGCAAGAACCTAGTCTCAGAAACCCAAAAGGTTAGTACAGAGCCTGACACAAATGGCTGTGGAATGAATGAAACTTTCATTTCATCAGCATTTAAAATATAGAGAAATGACCTTATTTTTATATGGTTAAAAAGCTTTAAGAATTAAAAACATTATAGAATCTGTTAAAACTGAAAAGAGGGTTCTCCCTCCTCTTGTAATATATCACCCAGACATCACAGTCCCTAAAGATGCAATTTTAACTACAACCCTGGTCTCAAACATTGGATGGTGGTGATTCCTGTGAGATGAAACTTTTATCAGGTGAACGAAGCCACAGTCTCGTACGGCCTTAATTCCCCATTTAGGGTACGGGGGTAAATAATTTTGTAAGATGAGTAAAAGGGTAAAGCCCTCATTAAGCCAGGTTAAGAGAGGTGCAGTTCATTCAGAGATTAGAGGCCCATTTACGATCAGACCCAGGCATCCAGGAGACATACATTCAATGTTATATTGTTTAACCGTTAACATTTTTAAATTTGCATTTTCTAGTTTCTCATAAGGATCCTTTCACAGCCAAAACTGTACAACCAAAACAGAAACAAGCCTGCAACTAATGACACAGGGACGCTCTGTGCTTCATTTTCAACCCGTATAATTGATTTTGACAGCATGACAGGAACCTAAAGCACTATATTGCACACCGCCAATGAACTGCTTGAGTAGGAAGCGGGCAAAACTGCATCCAAGTGAGAATTAACAATGGATACCTTAAAAATTCAATTTTATATTTTAAGGCTGGAATAATTTCCATCTCTTCCTCCAAAATATTCTTTATCAAATTTGGATTTGGGGCATAGCATAATGTGAGCTAGCTTATAATCAGAAGTCAGGGCAGATCCCAGAGTCACAGGGTGAGAGAAGGAAATACTACTATGCCTGTCATAAACATTTTTCAAGTTTGCTTCACATCAACGTTTTTAATGAGGTGCAATATTTTAAAACTATATCAGAAGTAGAACTTTCTTGGCCAATCTTTCTAACAGAACTATTTTTTAATCAAGTAGCAGGTGTAAAGCCATTTTAAGATGCCCAGGTGAATTTTTATTCAGCAACATAATAGAATGCTTAATAAAGCATCATTATAGAGTTTGTTCAACCTCAACCTGCAATCAAAGAGCTGACTGCAAAATTCAGCTATCAGCATTGTAAACTGCCTATATCAGCATTTGCCCAGGTTTCATAAAATACTAATTCTTTGCAATGTTAATAGATGTTCAGGGGCGGGGGTGGGGGGATTTCTTTTGTCAAATGGTTTGGAGAAATTTTCAAGAACATTAAACAGTTTTCTTGATCACAGCACTTCTCACTGTCTTTAATATGCTAATATGCACGGTGACTCTGCAAGTGAAGGAGATAGTACCTATTATTTTCCAAAGGCATTTGACAAACTGAACACTTTTTTCTAATAGTATCTCATAGAACTTCACTTTCATAAATGTGTTTGGGAAATGTAAACCTAGATAATATCAACCAGGTTTTTGTCAAATTATTCTCTTTCTATTTTCCCACAGCTCAGTATGACCCACACAGTTGAGGGGGGGAAATAGCCTCTATTGACATAGTGGCTTATTAAAATAATAGTCTACTTCACAAATAATTACATTTAAAAGCCACATAGCTCCTGCCCTTGAGAAATAAGTCTGTAACCCAAGTAGGTCAATTCTGAGGAGTTCCTGCATTGTTTATCTTGTGTCCAGACTGTCACAGTGCTAATCTTTATCTTATACCAAAAAAGTAACAATTGGTGGATGTATTATTATAACCGACTACTCTAAAGAAAGAAAACAATATTTTAGTGCACCCTACAAAAGTCTTCAAAAAATGGCAGTCCTTGCAATTCAGATGGAAAACAGAATGAGTTCTTCGAAAAAATTATATTTAAAACCGCGTATTATACTACAGGGCTGGTACTGAAGGAGACGAATTTCCCCCATTTTCCTGGATTCCCAACTCGAAGACATCCCTACCACTGACACAAACGCTCTGTGTGGGCAGCAGCATTGACAGTGGGACCGTGAACTACCCTCTCAGATGGCACTTTTAATTCATCACATGTATGCATCCTTCAGTTAGTCCCAGGACCTCAGGATTTCAGAGTTGAAAGGGCCCTTATCCCAATATAAGCCTCTTGTTTTGTAGACAAAAAAGCAGACTCGGAGAGAACAAAAATCCCTTGCTCAAAGTCACACAGCTAATTATAGACCGAGCCTAGAATAGAATCCAGATCCTCAACTCCCTTGGTACTTTCTTCTCTCGCTCACTCAGACACTAGAAGCCCCACTGCAGAGCTGTGCTACATAAGGCCTTCTGGAGCTTCTGCTGTGGCCCACCAAGTCTGCAGCTACAGAAACATCCTCATTGTTACCTCTTTCAAACCTTCCATCCCGGAACAAGCAACAGCCCAGGAACACACTCTCTACTTTACTTACAGAAGCTGCTGCAAATAAGATGCCTGGGAAAAACACCTTTAGTCAGAAGAAAAGATCTTGAGATATTCAAGGGTAAAAGAATGTTATCATACTGATTGTTAAATGCCCAGCAGGTAGCACAGCACCTGGCCCACAAAAGTCCTCAAAAAACATCAGTGGGACTGCTTGCTGAACTGAGGCAACATGAAGGCAGAGCTTTAGATGCTTTTGAGAAGCATTTAAGTCTATCCCATTAATTAAAAGACGTTTAACCAGTACTCTATAAAATCCATGTGAAGCCTCCTTACCCAAGGTTATGTCATCTAACTTTTCTACCTGTTTTTGGAGTAGCCTGACCATTATTTTCACTGTTGCTATAGTTACTGTAGTTGAGACCTGAGGAAAAATGCCAGCTCTTTCTCTTGTTTAACATCACCAAGTCTCAATCTTCTCACCTGTAAAAATGGCTTCAAAGATGGTAGCAATCTGATTTGTTTGTTGGGAAGTTCAAACAAGTCAATGTGTATACAGAGCAATTTGGCCAACTAGGCTTGGTTTTTAACAGCTGCTTGTATTGAGAAAATTATGAAAGCTGGGTGGGCAAGAATCCTGAGATCAGATGTGTTTGTCTGTTGTGGGTGTCAAAGGGGAGAGTGCAACATACATACTGGATACTCGCTGTAGATGCAGTGGTGCGCTGCCCAAATTCCTCTTCAGGACTGAGGCACTCGCTCCCCAGCTGCCAGGGACATGCCCTCCCTGAGAGCTGCCTTGCTCTCCCCAGGGGTTGTGTGCATCCATTGATTGTTGATGAGGGGTTACAAAGGCCCAGCCCTCTCATCTCAACTGGGCTCAACTCCATCCAAACGGCTACCCCAACTCCAGAGGAACTGATAGGAACTGCTGAGGCCTTTGCTGCAACTACATTACAGTTCAGTTTCTTCCCGTGCCCAATCCTGCTTCCCTCCCTTCCTGAGAGCACTCCCAACCAACCCCCTGCACATTAATCTCAGATTCTAAATTTCCCAAGGAACTCAACCAAAGACATTATCCTTGGCCTAGTTCACTGCTCAGTAAAAAGTAGCAGCTATCGTTGTTACTGTTGAATTCTCTAAGCAATCCACACTTGTCTTCCATGATAAGAGACTTCCTGAGTCTCTTTATGGGTGACCAGACTCTGTGAATGAGAAAAAGTGGCAAAGATAGAAAAACTTAAACCAATTTTTATTTATCATCTAAAGTATCCTAAGCTTCATAGACAGTTCTCATAGCAATTTTCTTCACTGCCAATTTGCCACTTCTTTATTTACTCTATTTTAAAAACATAAGAGAGAACAGGAGAAGACAGAATATCTTGTTTATAAAATATGCATAAAGCTTAGCTTATTGTGAGGGGTAATTTTATGTTGTCTTAGACAGTCAATCTAAAATCCAGCACTGAGGGAGCACAGGCCTGATCTTTGGACCTTTGGGTTAATGGTTCAAATCCTACTAAAGGCAGATGTATCTTATGGAACCAGAGGTCTGCACAAACAGCATTGGACAAGAATGCAGAAGGCCTGGGATCTGGTCTTCCTTTGGCCAATAACTCCTTCTGGGATCTTGGGCAGGTCGTTTGCCTTTGCTGGGCCCTACTTTCCTCATCAGCAAAACAAGGGGCTTGTATTAAACAAAGTCTATGGTCCTTTCTAGTAAGAAAAACTTATGATGGCTTAACCTTGCAGGGTTTTTTCAGGCAACATAAATAAGAAGTGAGGGAGAGTGTAATACCAGAGAAGAAATTAAAAATGTCATAAATCCAGATCACCAACTTCCCAAACACGTATTACAGGAGAGACTATTAAGTGAATAGGAACAAGATTTTAGAGTTGTATTTTCTTTCTGCAAGATTTCCATCTAAATCATTGCCCATGTCATTGATCGTCATTTCCATAATCTGGAGTGTTTGAATATATAGCTTAGCAATGCTTTGGACAAGCTGTAAGTCAAAGTAACATTTTTTTAAATTAACCATGCCCAGGTCTCCACGTCGGCCAGCGATGGTCTGAAATACCAACATCTATCAGAAAGAGGTTATTGATGTCAGGGTGACATGCACTGTGATCTGTAGGTGCTCCCATAACTAACCCCTGGTAGCCATATCTCAGGGTAAGCCTGCCATAATTACCCTGGCCAGGAAGAGCTGGTTTAACTGGACTGGCTTTTTTTTTTTTTTTTTTTTTTTTTGCGGTACACGGGCCTCTCACTATTGGGGCCTCTCCCGTCACGGAGCACAGGCTCCGGAAGCGCTGGCTCAGCGGCCATGGCTCATGGGCCCAGCCGCTCCGCGGCATGTGGGACCCTCCCGGACCGGGGCACAAACCCGTGTCCCCTGCATCGGCAGGCGGACTCTCAACCACTGCGCCACCAGGGAAGCCCTGGACTGGCTTTTTTGATGCATGCTGAACACGATTGCCCCTAGGGATTACCGAATCCCAGAATCCCACGTGCGCGAGTTATTATGTAAATTCTACCTTTGAAAAAATAGTAAGGTGTGCTATCAGAACTTTTTTCTTCTTCCAGTCCCCTTGCCTTCAAAGTGTAGGTTCTTCAGTAACGCCTTCATTGTGTCTACTTTGAAAATTATACTGCACATGGTATGGATTCAAGCAGAATAGAAGAAAAACATACTCCCAAGTACACACCTTAAAAATCTTACTTCTCAGTGGCTTTTAAAGCATGATTTCTGGTTCACAAACTTTCACCTGGGAAAGGAATACCACCCCATGAAAGCACTTTGAGAAGCACACAGGGCTCTGGCTGAGCTGCCTTATTCTTATTATTGGCTAACTTGATCACCAGCAGTGATTTTAATAAACATATAAAAATGACGTCTCCAGTTTACAGCCCAAACCTCACCTCAAAATAAACCCAGAGGTCAAAGTTAAACAGAGGAAAAGCAGACTCTACAAAGCAAGCCCCCCTCTCCCTAGAGCTGAAGCACACCCTTCCTTTGGCACATCTATGTCTGCGTCTAATTCTCACTGGAGATCATACTGGGATGCAGGTTGCCTTCCCCTTATCAATTTGTATTTCTGGGACCAAAGGCACAAAAATGGGATAATATTTTAAAAAGTCTCATCCTCCTAAGGAACCTCCACCTAAATGAATAAGATTATCAGATCATTCTAGCAAGATTTCTTTTTCCAGCCCCCATCCCCTCAAGCTTTGTTATTCCAGACCATTCAAGACGCTACTCCCATTTTAACAGTGATTTCATCTGACAAATATGTTACATTTCATTCTGCAGGATCTTCTGTCTTTGACAAACATCCACTTTGCTGAGAACTGCCGAAGAGGCACAAATGGAGCGAAACATGAAAACCCTGCAGCAAAGAATAATGAACTCCACTCTGTCTCCAGGGGGTAATTTAGTAGGTAGATTAGGCAACACTTGATTAAGGGTAAACCTCTCTTTTCCACAGAAATATATTGTGTTTGTACAGAGGGGCTATATGAAGTGGAGGATTAGGTCACAAATCCTCAGGAAAAAGCAGAAGACATTTCTCAGAAGAAATATGCAAGTTACTGCACGTCTGGAAAAACAAGTAATACTTTATTGGGAGGAAAGAAGAAAAACTCCACATACAACAGTTTTATTTACATGATTTCACTTGGCTTCTTGGAGCATTTGTAACAAATGGTTAGCTCCCAAATACATTGCACAGGATGCCTTGTCACCCCTGACAGTCTATGAGTTACTACAAAGAGTAACTGACTTCAACTCAAGGCTACTAGAAACTGATTGTCAAATAAGATTTTCTGAGAATGCCTACAGGGACCTGCTACAACAAAAGTCATTTTTTGGCTCGTGGGGGATTATAGTGTGAAAGAAAAACAAATGTCAAAATAAATCCCCAAGAAAAGAAAGCACTTCTGTACTAACTGGCAGTCCCCCTCGCCAATGTTCTGTGTCCTCCACAGACCTGCAAATACTTGAGTATTTCTCATCGTCTGAAACCATGAACAGATTTGGAAATGTTGGATGAAGCTCAGTCCACATGTCAACAACACGATGGAATTTATCCATAATTTAATGGAACTTCCCAATCTCTACCCATCAAGGTAGAAAATCACAAGACAAAAGAAATAAAACACCTCAGAGTATTAAAAGAAATCATATTAAGTTCTAATGAAAATTCGAACAAATGTGGATTTTTCTTTTAAACCTATGTTAGGATGACTTTTCTCATCTTTCCATATGTTGAACAAGACGGCTGAAATGGAGCCTTCCTAAATCACTCTACACCATGCCAACAGAACAGCCATGGAAAACTAGGAACTAAATAATCATATTTTGACAATGATGAATCTCTTAACTCTGCTGGTCAGGTTTCTTCCAATGGCAGTAGTTAGAAGTGTACCATAACACATGAACATAGATCACAGTTACAGTAACAATTTTAAGCTTAGGGAATTGAACTTAACTCAGTGACTTAGAGAGATGAACGTATAGATATGAGGCTTAAAAACTGCTGCTTAAAACATACGTGTCCCTCTGTGAAGAAAAAGCTTAGCAAAGCTTGGGAACTTCATAAAGAACTATATGTTTTGCTGAAATCTACACATTTTTGAGGTTTATGTTGTTTGTTACACTCCCTCTGTTAGCCCCATTCCAACTCTAATTGGAGGAGCAAAGTAAAGGAAGTCCCATTGGAAAAAAGATATGGATGCACAGAGCTACACAAATTGAAAAATAAAATTGTCTTTCTAGGGTTTTTTTTATTTTTTAGAACTTTACTAAAAGGACAAGAACAAATGGGAACATTCATTTGCTTTTTAAACTGATCACACTTGCGTTTAACCACTGGCAGAGAAGAAACTTTACAGTTCCCTGGGAACCTATAATTTGGAAACGGAAGCATACAAGAACAGACTTTAGTTTTCAAGCAATAAATTGAAGAGAATTCTGCAGACATACAACAGAAAAGAAGCATAAAATATTGGCGCATGTATTTCTTAGAATGTTAGTTCATTAACTCGATAAAAGCTGCACAGGGAAAAATGCAGCCAAAATCTACAAAGATGTCCACTGGGACTTCAAATTGGCATATTTACTCAGCAAGAAATAGCTAGAGGTCTGACGATTTAGGGTGAATCTTCGGCAAAACACCTTGTTGAAAAATGTTCATGTGGGCTCTAGTGGGACACACAGAAGCCCAAAGCCCCAAGGCCAGTCATAAATATTATGCTCTATAATCTGTGTCCTGGGAAACAGTTCTAAAGAATTATACAAGAAAATCATGATCTTTCACATCTTACTTTCACACACAATTCAACACAAACTTGAAAAATGTTTTAATTTTTCCTCCTATTGCCCAAAATGGTTTTTTAATGCTTTATCGGTAACTTTCATTTACTGGTGTGTGCTCTATATCTGTATTACTCATCAGTGTAAAATAATTGCAAAGTATTTGTTGGGTGATACTCCCAATGGTCACTGTCTTCTATGTTTAAAAGCTCATTATCAGTCTCTCTGGGAGAAAGCTCTACTAACTGAATGCCACACACATCAGGTACTATGCTAGGCTCTTTCATAAACCTCATCTTATTTAACCCACCCATGGACGAAGAGAGTGTAATCCCCACTTACAGATGAAAAAAGCGAGGGTCAGAGAGATTCTCTGCCTTACTCAAGGTCCTGAGCTAAAAATAATAAGGGCCACTATTGGAACACTGGACAGTTCAGCTCCATGGGTCTTTATCTTTCCCTTCCTGCTCTCTTTGCCAATTCTCAAAAAAAATTTTTTTAGAACTTAAATTAAGAACACTCTCTATTCCTATAGATTGTGGGTATTCCTCTGGGGAACAATAACTCAAGCTACTCAAGGTATTTTCTGACAAAAAAAAAAAACTCACACAAACACGCTGAACTGCCGCCTGTCTTTGATGGGTCAAGCTGATCTAGCTAGGGTGCACTCTTAGTCTCTTTATTTATACCACGTGAAACCAGTGGGATCAGAGCATGAGGTTGTGCAACAGAGGCTGCAAACCAATGGTCAATTCACCAGCACGTGCTTCACTGGACCCATAGAGTGCTTTAAAAAATTGAACCAATTTTCTCAACTCCATGGATTTCACATAAAAATTCACATTTTATGACAGACAGAAGGTCCCTCAACCCTAGGCCCGCCTTCGTGGCAACATCCAGCCAAAGCTTAGTGGTCCCAACTCCTTTCGATGAGGCATGGGCTCTGGAGTTCCCTCAGTCTCCTTCACTCTCAATTACATTCATAAACTAAGGCCACTGCAGCTGTAATTTTTCATTATATTTATGTTATTGTTTTTCCTATAATAGAGAAATGTTTCTCCAAACCTTATCTCTTTTAACAGATTGAGTGACTGGTCTCAATTCTTCACCCTTCCTTGTATCTACTTCTTTACAATGTTCTCTTCATAGACAGAGTACCCTTCCCCAATCCTTGACTATTAGCTTATACATGTGTCTTGAAGTGGGGTGAAAAATCATCATGTTAAAGACTAGGCCTTATGAGGCCTAGCATGTTTTTGCTTACTGTCTTGTGCCTCTGCTACTGTCATCAGAAGAGTTTCCCTTGGGTTGCTGATGCCCCTCCAGCCTGAGTCTCGGACTAAACACATGTGGAACAGAGCTGCCCTGGCCACCCACAGACCTGAGTGAGAAGCAGACATGCCCACACTAGGCCACCCTGGAGCAACTGAGCTACTCTGTCCACCTAAAAATCTGTGAGAATAACTACTAATGCTTTAAAGTCAATGAGTTTGGGGGTGATTTGCTACACAGCATTATTATGGCAATTGCTAACTGATACATCTCTACCAAAAAAAAAAAAAAAAATACAAGCTGAAAGAACCAGACGTCATAAATTTTCTTACATGCAAACCTGTTTCTTACTTATATGAACAGCTTGGACCCTGAAGGCATTTGAGTTTGCAATTCCTGACATAAAGCTATAAACTTAGGAACTAAAGATGGGTGAGTTTGTGAAACGTTTCTTAGCATTACTATATTTCTAAGTTTGAATGAAATGGCCCAGTTTTTGCCTACATCCTGGTTTAGACAATAAATAACATGGTCACTCTATCTACATTCAAATTTGTCTCCAATTTTCATACCAACTGGATGAATCTCTTTGATCTCTCTTTGGAGCCTAAGTGAACAGCTATTATTATTGCAGGCAGTACTTTACCTGAGATTTTTCTGGATGTAATACCTATTTGGTTGGTTGAAATCATGAAGTCAGGGTGTCCAACCATTACAAAAAGCTGGTGTAGAATCAATCACATTTAGTAAGTGCCAATCCCACATCTACCAACCAGTCAACCAACCAACCAACCAAACCAGATCCCAGTTGACTGATACTTAAAGGGATTAATAGGCTAACTTATAAACAGGAAGTACTTAAAACAACAGCAATACTGAAAAATCACGTGCCCCCAGAAAGGAAAGTTCTGTCTTCAGAAGGCAGTAATTACTGCATCTGAGTACATCTGCTTAACAATCCAGGAAAGTGGGAGTTTCACTCTCGATTAACCTTAACCAGAGACATTTTCATCAAAATTAATCGTGATTACTTTTTATTGCATTTCAAATGCTATCCTTTATTTGGGGTGGTCAGGAATGCAACTAAGCAATTCCAGACCATGCTATCTTTTATGAATATGCCTATGAGGTAGTTATCAAGGCCCCTTATGAAAATACTGCTATACAAAAGTTCATGGGCCAAAACAAGACATTAATTTCCATAACTAGATGTGTCCTTAGAAAAGAAAAAAATTACTATGTACAGAAAAAAAAAAACTTTGATGCTCAGTGCATATCAGAGTAGAACTATATAAATACCCATGCATGTAATAAATATTCTAAAAAATGTTTCTTTTATCTTTTCCTTGTTACTATAATAACAGTTCATCATTAACACTTATTTTGACCATAGCTTATGCCAAGTACAGTTCTAAATTCTTTATATGCATTGACTCTTTAATCCTCCCAATAACTCTGGAGTAGATTCAATTATTATTCTCATTTTACAGATGAGGAAATTGAGGCTTAGGGAAGTTAAGTAACCTGCTCAAGGACACTCAGCTAGTAAATTTTAAAGCTTGAATCCCAGGCACTCTAGCTCCAGAGTCAGCTAAGAAAGGTAACAACAACACTTAACTTCACTGCCACCATGACCAATTGGTCTATTATGTTTTGTGCTCTGACTGTACCTTGCTCTCTGCAGCCTCTGTACTTTCTCTGATAGTTCTCCTGGCCGGTGAGCCTTCTCTACTGCTCTGTTCCTTCCATGTCAAACTTATTCACCTCCAATCCCATCTATCCCATGAAGTCTCTCTGCCACTCCACAGTTTTCTTACCTTCCTCTCTTAATTCTCCAGAACTCTCACTATTTGAAGACAGTCAGATCTGGATTTCAGTCCTGACTTTGCCACTTACTAGCTAAATAATTTTGGGCAAGTTACTTAACCTCTAACGGCCTTCTTCTTCTCATATATCAAATGGTAGTGAATATACCCCTTATTATGGTTATAGTGGATCTCTGTGATTTTACCTGCCTAGCACCTGTTCTGAACAGAACTCCTCTCTTTCTTGTGGGAGATCACCTGTCCTCAATCTCAGCCCAGTAGATTTGGGTGAGGTTAACATTTTCCCCCTAGGTTCCAGGTAATCATATAACTTGATCCTGGCCTGGCCAATTTATTTATTCTATCGGCCTTTGAGTTTTTGCTAGAATGACTCAGAAAGATCCTTTCTCCTCCCCCTGTGGTGGCTGCACTTATAGAATGTAGGCTGGCTGCTGGTGGCCATAGTTGGCATCACTGTGGACAGCCTTCCTGAGACTCAAGGCAACAAAGAGCAAAGCATGCCTGTGAGTAGAATGAAGACAGATTCCTGATGCCATTGCTTGAATATCTGCATGTAGTCAGACCTGAATTCCTCTCCTGGCCTTTTCAGTTTATTAAGCCAACAGATTCCCCCCAACTTTTTTTTTTTTTTTTTTTTTTTTGCTTAGTTCAAGTTGTTGTGTTCCTGTCACTTGGAAATAAGACTCCCAACTAACCCAGTTGACATAAGAATTTAATAGGTGCTATAAAGTACATAGCACAGTACACAGCACACTGAAAATTCAATAAATGGTACCCACTACTGTTATTGTTCCTCTACGTTAGTTTCTTGAAGGCAGGAAGACCTGAAGTCAGATCTATGTCCACCCCTTACTAGGATGCCACTTCATAACTTTTCTGAGACTCTAGTATTATATAAAATTGCCAGCATTATTGGTGAGGAATAAATAAGAATACATGTCTGACAAGGCAACAAAATTCTGCAAATTTTAGTTACTATTATCTCAGTTTGTAGGCTCTAATATAACATCTCATAAGATTCATGGGAGAATTAACAACCAAAACCCTGGGTGTCAAAAACATTGAGGAAGCCATGGATTCAAATAAACTACCAGTCCATCTTAAGATGATCCCAGGAGTGAAAAAAGGACCTGATGCTCCTATCATGCTATCCAAATCAGGCATCGATGTAAAGGGGCTTCACTGACACCATTAAGGCACCTCCAGGACACAGAGAAAAAAGAAACTAATACTGACTAAGTAAGCACCTTGGGCCATGTTCTGTGCAAGACATTTCCTTGGATTTCCTACTCTGGAATAATTATTTATTTCTCTTTTGGTCAATTAAAAAATGAATTATGAGTACATATTGAAATTATCTAACTTCTTCTATCTCCAAGGAGGAAACCTAATATATAACTAGAGAAAGACACTAATTAATAAGCAGAATTTAACATGAACTCTGGCCAACTCGAACTTGAACTGCTCTGTTTAAAGGCACACTGGAATACATAAAGGGACTTCAAAGCAAATGCCCTGTTTTAGCTTGAATGTTTTATTGAACACATGGGGAGAGCTCTTTTGCCAAAAACAGGGATGGTTAATGAGGAAAAATTGGTGTTTTCCATCAGTCGGTTGGTTTCCGAGATAGGCCATCCATTCAGAGATAACTATATTCCACAGAAAAGACAGAATAATGATCACAGCCTTGGAATTTTGAACAAAACAAAACCAGTTCTGTAAACTGTCTGAAGTCAGTTTAATGCATCCTCTTCCAAACACTTTCTGTGATAATACTCATACATTTCCCTTCTGACACCAAAACAAGTTCAATATAATTCTAAAAGGAAGACATTTCTGTTTGAAGCTTCTTGCCAAATCTATAACTGCAGCCCTTGCCTTTTAAGGTGAGGTACGGGAACCAAGAGACTGTGTGTAGCATTAGTAGTCTCCACTGTAGCCAGCCTTTCTTGGGCACTACTTTGAAAATGATGCTTTGAACTCGGAAAGACCTATTGGGCTCCCTGGGAGTACACTGTTAGTGCTGGACTCAGAGCAAAGGCAAGTCCACCATTTCCATGCATATTTTCCCACAGCAAGGAGTATATGTTGGAGGGAGTCAATCTCCAATTATTTAAGGGTTAAGAGGAGAAGGCTGGGCTCACCTGCAAATGCTGAGAGTTGTCAGCCATGCTATCCTCTCGCCTGCGGACTTCTTCCAGTAACTGGGCATTCTTCTTTTTTTCCAACTGTTGATTGTGCTTGAGGTTGGCCACCTTCTTATTCTGATCCTTCATATGCCTGAGAAAAGTCAGCACAGTTTGGTTAAATTCAACCAGTGGAAGATAATGAGTTATCATAATAGAAATACTAAGTATAGAATATTTTGCTATGGGTTCAGAAAAATTTAGGACCTGAGAATGTTCCATTCATTCAACCACAAGCACGTCTTGAGCACTCACTCAATGCCAGGTGCCAGAATGGCAGTGAGGCTGCAGTGGTGAATGAGAAAGGTAAAGTCTTCATCTTCCTCATGGAGCTTGGAGTCCAGTGGGGGAGACAGACAAGTACCAAGGAGACACAACTTAGGATTCCTAATGTTGAAGGAAATAAATAGGATGCTGTGAGAGATGATGATGTGCATTATGTGTGGACAGGCAGCGGGGTGTGGGAATGACTGCAGTCACTGTGGCCAGGGAAACCTCCCTAAGGAGACGAGACTATGGGTGAGACTCGAAGGATCCAGCCAAGGAGACACTAGTGGAGGAGTTCCTCAGGTGGAGAGAACAGCAGGTGCAATTCCCAAGGCAGGAAAGAACACAGTTATTTCTACAAACTGGAAGGTTGACGTGAGGCTAGTACAGGCAAGGCGGGGGTGGGGTGGGGTGGGGTGGGAGCGTGGGCAGGAAGGGGCGGGGTTGGGGGAGAAGTGAGGTAGGAAAGGGGACTGCAAAGGTAGGTGGGACTCAGCGCACAGAGGCCCCTGTGGTCTGTGATGGGGCATTTACTTTCTTCTAAGTGGTTGCTTTTCTAATTACTATTATTCTTTTGGATCACATTCCTATTTTGAGATCACAATCTATTACTTTGATTTTAAAATAATAATTACAAGGCTCCAATCAAATACACTGTCATCACTTAGCTCAAACAGAATAACACTTTGGCTAATCACCATGTTAAATAAAGCCCGGGTGCTTGGAATAAAAGATCTTAATGAATCTATAGAATGTCAAAGTGCAAAATCATAAAGTGATCAAGTGAGTAAAAGACTAAAGACAGAGGACAGGTTAAAAAAACGTGTGTGTGTTGGAGGGAGTTACAGACTTAATGTGGACTATTTCACCAGTAGTGTTTAGCAAAACATTCCACAGATTTAGGCAACCATGTCGACAGCAGCTGCTATAAATCTAATCCAACACATGAGCAGGCAGGAGGGCAGTACAGAGAGCTCAGAAGCAGTGATTCCAGAAAAGGAGAGCCACAGAGCAGAATCACTTGGGGTCCTTGCTAATCCCTGTCCCCTCTCCCCAGCATTGCTGAGTCAGCAACTGTTCCTGAGCCCTGACTCCCAAAAGAAGCGTACTGAGAATCACTGCTCTTGCAAAGTTATGAATGAGACGAAAACTAGATGATAAGCAGCAAACACGTCCAGAGGAAACCATCAATAACCAGGTGGAAGTCACGCTCAACGAGAAACCCTTATTTCTAGTCCTCATAAAATTATATACTCCCCTACTCCCTCCCACTCCAAGAAAATGAAGTTCAAGAGAATTGTTGATTAAGCCAAAAAATCTATTAGAAATCCTGCTAATAAAAATATTCAGAACACTTTGGCTCCTTATAAATATTTACAGAACCAACTGAAGCAGTGATTTTAATATTCCTGGTGGCACTTATTAAGGGGGTAAAAGGTGAGATAGAATAACCATCTTCTTAGTCGTTATTTGGATTGGATAATCACTGTCTGATAGTTCTCATTTTTACAGGATACAGTAATGCATACATATGAAACTATGAACTAAGTCTACTCGCTAATCTACTTTTAGGAGATTGTCTTTTGGTTACTATAAAGATGTTAAGAGTGACCTTTTGCTTCCTCATCGAAAAAGAATATAGTAGTTCCAAAGCTCATGCTAACCCAGGGCAAGCACATTTTCTAGTTGCTTAGGAAATAAGATCAGTGCTCAGTAACAGAATGTGATGGAGAGGTCAGTAATATTAGTGAGGTGGTTTAATTAGAGAACATCTTTATAAAGAAATATTTTTATTACTTTGAAATACACACTTACACAGAGCTAACTGCTAAATATTTCCCCTGCAAGTACCAGTGATAAATAAAATTGATTATTATTACAAACATCATTTGCACTGTTAAAAAACTCCCACATAGTTCTTGGAGCAGTTTGAACATATTAGACCTTACCTCCTGGGATACTGCATGTTTTTTCAATCCAAAAACAAAAAAACAAATTCAAAATCCATGCATCCCTGAAAGCTTTCCTGAATTAAGAATGAGTAGCTAAGAAAAGCGAGAAGCTGAAGTTCAGACTCTGTGATGGAGGCTGACCATCAGCATTCTCCAACCATCCCTTCAAATACTGTCTTACTTAGGACACCAGTGATTAGAAAAGAAAAGCTGGGTTTTGAACGGCACTGCTTAGGATTTGGGCCAATTAGATCAGTGCAGAGTAAGGTGATAAAAATGACCATCTTGTCTCTGTACACGTGAACATCAAGAGATATATACACAGTGTTCAAACTCCTTTGCAGGACTGCTATGGTTCTCAAATGTATTTCTATCATTGGAAGTGTTTCTTCTAGTAAAAGCATACTTGAAAGTTAAAAAGGGAAGGAAAAATTGCACTGCCAGAGGTAGGATAGAGATAAGGAGTAGGGGGGGGCCTAGGAACAGGTGATCAGCACCTCACCTACTACACAAGCTCTCTCAGGTGGCCCTCAGGGAAGCCACAAGTCTGCCTGAAGCACAGGTCAGAAACAGCAATTTACAGAGTAGGAGGAGAGACAGGGAGGCAGATAGAGAAGTCAGGAAATTTAAAAATGTGAGATACCCTGGAGAAGAGTAAATGCACCCACAGAAGCTCACTAGAAGGAATGACCATAGGGAGTTTTGCTACTAATAAACTTGACATTTCCAAGAATGAAATCTGTAAGTGACTTAACAGTCCTCTCACCACCTGCAAGAGTAAATTCACACTGTACAAATGGTGCTAAACTCAGTACAGATCTCAATTGTCTCTAATTTAAGAAGGCAGAGCCCCTGGGGGTACAGACTGCAAAGCCCTCTGGCAATACTGCCTCAGGGGAAGGTGTCATTGACACCCACTTCCCAAATGCCCACCCACTAGGCAACTCAGGCATTCCAAGGCTATGCCAGAGACTGACCTACTCCATGTTTGGGAAAAGAAGGTTTTTTTGGAGTGAACTATTTCTGAAAGGAAGCACCATTAAAAATATATCCAAGACACAGTTTTTCTTTTAAAAAGCAGTTACGGGATCGGGGGGTGGATAGAGGTTAGTTGGAGAGCACAGCGATAGGGTCAGTTTTCAATGTTTGCCTTAAATTGACCAGTTTCATAAAGCAAGTCATGTCACTTTTCAAAATTCAGCCATCATTAACAAATTTGGACTAAATTAAAAAATTCCAACAGGTATCAAGATCAACAATGGCTACCATACTAAGAATGAATGCCTGATGTTTCTCCAAAGAAGACATACAGATGGCTAACAGGCACGTGAGAAGATGCTCAACATCACTAATTATTAGAGAAATGCAAATCAAAACTACAATGAGGTACCATTGCACACCAGTCAGAATGGTCATCATTAAAAAGTCTACAGGGGCTTCCCTGGTGGCGCAGTGGTTGAGAGTCCGCCTGCCGATGCAGGGGACACGGGTTCGTGCCCCGGTCCGGGAGGATCCCACATGCCGCGGAGCGGCTGGGCCCGTGAGCCATGGCCGCTGAGCCTGCGCGTCCGGAGCCTGTGCTCTGCAACGGGAGAGGCCACAACAGTGAGAGGCCCGTGTACCGTAAAAAAAAAAAAAAAAAAAGTAACAAATGCTGGAGAGGGTGTGGAGAAAAGGGAACCCTCCTACACTGATGGTGGGAATGCAAATTGGTGCAGCCACTACGGACAACAATACGGAGGTTCTTCAAAAAAATAAAAATAGAGCTGCCATATGATCCTACAATCCCACTCCTGGGCATATATCTGGAGAAAACCATAATTCCAAAACATACATGCACCCCAATGTTCACTACAGCACTGTTTACAATAGCCAAGATATGGAAGCTACCAAAATGTCCATTGACAGATGAATGGATAAAGAAGATGTGGTTGGTGTTGGGTGTGTGTGTGTGTGTGTGTGTGTGTGTGTGTGTGTGTGTGTGTGTGTGTGTGTGTGTGTGTGTGTGTGTGTAATGGAATAGCACTCAGCCATAAACAAGAATGAAATTATGCCATTTGTGGCAACATGGATGGACCTAGAGATTATCATACTAAATGAAATCAGAAAGAGAAAGACAAATACCATATGATATCACTTAGAAGTGGAATCTAAAATATGACACAAATGAACTTATCTATGAAACAGAAACAGACTCATAAACATAGAGAACAGACTTGTGGTTGCCAAGGGGGAGGGAGGGTGGAGAGGAATGGATTTGGAGTTTGGGATTAGCAGATGCAAACTATTATATAGAGAATGGATAAACAACAAGGCCCTTCTGTACAGCACACGGAACAATATTCAGTATCCTGTAATAAAGTCTAATGCAAAAGAATACAAAAAAAATGTATATATATGTATAGCTGAGTAACTTTGATATATGGCAGAAATTAACATAACGTTGTAAATTACACCTCAAATAAAATAAATTTTAAAAAAGGAATAAATAAGCAGAATTTTGCTATTTTCACTAAAATAATCCATCAAATTAAAATTAGAAAGTATTCTCTAACTTGCTGTTGAGAGAGCATCAGGCCCTCAAAAATATTTGAATGAATGAATGCTTGCACCTGTGTCACTGTCATCTCTCTATGTTAATATCTAATAGATACTATAATATTGTTTGAACTTAGAAACCATATCAAATACTTTAAAAAATCCTACACCTTCTATGAAACTCAGAATAAATATTACTTTCACCAGGTTTGAGATCTCTTCCATTTATTTAAACCTTTATGATTTTTAGTTCTCCTGCCTTTAATACCATACTTTCTCCCACGTATCATACTGTGTTTGAGGGCTTAGTACCTCTCTTTTTCTTTCTTCCCAAAGGAAAGAGAACTGTTCTCTAGAATTACATAGCCTGGAGCATAGGACAGGAGATGCATATGTTTCTCTATGGGCATGTGTACATTTGCATATAAACTAGAAGATCAAAACTTCCCTTTTAAAATCTCGGCAGAAACAAGATGTCATTTTTTACCCATCTGCTCTCAAAATCTTTAAAGATTGATAACATCCATTGTTGGAGAGAATGCAGGAATCCAGCTCTCTCACATGTGGTCAGGAATGTCATGGACAAAAGCATTTTTGGAAACCAATTTGTAAGTATCCACCACAGCGTACATACCTTTTGCCTAAGCAAACCCACTTCTAGGAAAGTAGCCTACAAAAATGCTTGCACATGTGCACAAATATATGTGTACAACAATTTTCACAGTAGCACCGTAAAAGTAAAAATTTGAAAAATGCCTAGTCAACCATCAGAAGGAAACTGGCTGAAGAAATCAAGTACATTCATACTACAGAATCCTAAGCTAGCTAAGGACATTAAGGCAAAACTGAAGTATGGACATGGAAAAACCTTCAAGACGTACTGTTAAACAAAAAAGAAAGCAGGCAGCAGAACAATACGCATAGTCTGACCTTTTTTATGTTAAAATATAAAAGCCCGCTGGGATGTGTATGTGCACACAAATGGAAATGTCAAGTATATATACTCCCGGAAACTCCACACCAGTTTGTAAACAATGGTTATCGCTGAGAAAGGTAATTGGATTGGAGAAGGGGGAGCTTTCACAGTTTACTGTATGTATTCATATGTGTTTAAGGGATGTATAAATACAGACAAGGAAAGGCACAGATACTAAGTGCATAAGCCAATGATTTTTGACTAATCAAAATATAGAGCCTAGCCATCACCCAGCCTCATGTCCCTTCCCCCTGCCCTAAAGTAATCTCTGTTCTAACTTTTATCTACATGTATTTGTTTTGTCTATTCTTGAACTTCGAAGAATCATGCAGTACATGCTCTTTTGTATCTGACTTCTTTGACTCAAGGTAAGGTTTTGGTATCACTCATACTGTTGTACGTAAGCTCTACCTTACTGCTGAACAGTATCCCATTGCTATGAATATAGCACAGTTTGATTAGCTATTCACTTGTTAAGTGGATATTTGGGCTGTTTCCAATTTTTACTGCTAAGAATAAGCTTGCAATGAACATTCTTGTACCAGTTTTTCTTTTCCCCTGTGGACATGTTTTCATTTCTCTTGGATAAATAACTAGATGTAGGTTTAACTCAGAGTGTAAAATGGTACAACCACTGTGGAAGATAACTTCTGAGTTATATGAATCTTCCAGGAGCAGCTGCAGTGCAGGGGCTAGTAGCATTAACTCTGGAGCCAGACTGCCTGGGTTTCCATCAGAAGTCCACTACTTTATAGCTGTGTGACCACAGGCAAATTTCTTAACCTCTCTGTACCTCACATATAAAATGGAAATAATTGTGTGTAACTCATAGAGCTATTGTGAAGAGTTGATAAATTAGTACAGGTAAAATGCTTAGAGCAGACTACAGTATGTTCCCTCCCTCTCACACTTAGTTTACAATATGAATGTAATCATGTCTTGTGCAATATTGTGAACACATACTTAGTGTCTTGCTCCCCACACCAGAATAGCAGGTATTCCAAATACCTCAGGCAATGGATTTTGGAATGCATTACTAAACCCTTTTTGTCATACATTTAGTTTCCACTTGTGATTTCCTTAATAATAAGATAAGTTACATTCTTGGAAGGTTATCCTAATGAAAGTGTTGCAGGAAGGTCATGACAAGCATGGATAAGTGAGCTGGGATCCTGAAGTGACTGCACAAGTAGACGGGCCACACACACACAATGGAAGCTGACAATGAGTACTGCATGCAGAATTTCCCATAATAAAAGCTTTTACTTTTAACCACTGAGAAGATCCCATTTTTTTAAAAAGCTTGTAAATACCATTCAGTACTTCAGCACAGCTATACATTTTAGAAAGCCATCATAAATATTCTAAAGTTATTTTTACAGCATGCGCAAATGTGCTGAATATCACAAGCATGATATTCCTTCCTGAAAGAGAAAGTATCTGGCCAGCTTGGCTACTTGAATCTAGCTCTCCACCCCCCGCCAAAAGAGCAACAAGTAGGGTCAAGGTCTTAGGACTTAGTCTCTTGGACACTGTATTTTGCAGCATCCCCTCAAGAGCAGCCTACCAGTTTGGCCACTAGCTTTGACGACTGCCTAGGTCCTTGACAAAACCCTTCAGCAGGATGCCCACTATCTCCCCATGCTTTCCTTCTTGACTTCCCTCCTCAGTAGATTCCCCCTCCCCTCCCTACCTATAGTCCTTTCTCCCTTCATTCCCTGGAGGTAAGTACCCTCCCATCTCCCTCGTTTCTGTTCCCACCTCCTCGGTGGTGTTTGGGGCTGCACAAGGATCCAGAGACAAGGCCACCTTCAGTTAAAACACATGATGCCAACACACCTTAAAGTGACATCATTTATCGTTTACCAGGACAGTTGGATATACCCAGAACCTGATAATATAGCTAAAGAAAGAAGGTGTTAAAGGGCAGGGAGCATTCAGATTTGAAAACCTGAGAGGTGGATCTTCCCGGAGACAAAGAGAGTCCTAGCTTTTCACCGTAGAGTGTTGGGTCCCACCAGCAAAACTCTCCTTGGAGGAGATGATTCAATAAGGCTATTCCTCATTCAGCCTGATGAGAATCATTTGAGACAAATCAGGTCAAGAAACAAGACAGTAAGATGCCCAAGACCAAGGACTTTGCTGCCAGATTGGCTGCATTCTCATCACAGAGGCATCCCTTACTAAGCGTGTGACCCCTGGGCAAGTTATCTCACTGTGGGGTGGGGGTATTAAATGGTTTCATAAGCCTAATGCTCTTAAAACAGTCCCTCGCACACAGTGGGTAACTTATAAATGTCAGCCTGATCCCCCTGACCCAAATAACCCTCTTCTAAAGTGTATATCTACTCCCCTCATTGCTGATTTCCCCACATGAGCCAGGAAAACCTAGAGAACAGATTACACAGCAGAAGATGGTCACAATCAGCAAGAGAAGGGTTTGTTTTCTAATAGGTATTTCACTTCGGGGGAGGTTTCAAAGGGCTGACTCCTTTCAACTGTTCTCCCTTACCCTAGCCCTGAAGAATCTCCTCCGCCCAAATATCAATGGAGCACTACCCTAAGTATGGACGGAACCCAATGACCGACAGCCGAAGCTAAAGAGAGTAGATGATGGGGGCCTGTTACAGAAGACCCCCGGGATAGAGTGCACAGAGAGCCAGCCCTCTCTGATGCCCCCTTGCCCTCTTCTAGATGCACCTGGTAGGACTGGTATCCACAGGAAATTCAAACGGAAAAGGCAAGGCCTATTCTTCATCTGTCTCAGAACTCAATGTTCAGTCCATGGGCAGTTAATAATAAGGCACTCTTTTGTCAAGTAGACCATACACAGCTGTAAGGATCACACGATTACCTAAGAAGCTTGGCTCCAATTTACTATTTACCAAGTAAATTTTACTATTTTACCAAGGAAATTCTCCCAAATGGGTCTGGTGACCCAGAGGGCACAGCCTGGTCATGTAGGCCTGAGAACTAGAATTCTTCTACAGTGAAGAATTCAATCTCATAAAATGAATATCAGTTTATTGTCAATGAAATGGTACCCAGTCAAAGTAGAAAGAAATAAAATGAAACTGGACTGACAAATATAACAGGGCATTATTACCCAGTAAAAACACAATAACAAATCTAGAGCTGTCATTCCTATAAAGTCATTCTTCAAAGTACATTGAAAATCTAAAAGGTTGAGTCCAAAAGAAATGAGCTGTGTTTCTCTTTCCTAATTTAATTTATATTCAATAGACAGTTTTTAAAAATCTACACAGTTCACAGCAGGCTGATGGCTTGTTCTCATTTATGCTGCTGAGAAAAGCTTTCTAAAGTCTAAAAACAAGGATCACGGCAGTGTGGGAAGACACAGAGTTAGCGTCTCCCCACACCTAGGGCGCCTGCCGGCTGCTGGTGGGGGACTCTGACGCCCAAGGAGATGGGAGGAAACCCAAAGTGAACCGGTAGGACATATGGGTACTGAGGGGGGAGAAGTGGAGGCCAGACAGGATTGGCGCCTCTGAGGCCTGGGAGATCAGGATAGGCAGGTGGGAGGAGCCACCCGGGAGGAGCCATCCAGGAGGAGCTGTAGAGGAGCAGAGGGCGTTTGCCCCGCCCACTCAGGCCCGGGGAGACTGCTGAGCTCCCAGGCTGGTCCCTAGCCCTCCAAAGACCCCTGCTGACTGTGTGGGTCCCTGGGGGCATAGGAAGGAGGCCCTGGATACCAGGAGAAGCAGGTGGGAGGGGACCTCCCAGCCCGGAGGAGCAGGAGAGGAGGGCGTTTGCCCTACTCACTCTAGCCCAGGAAGCCCAGGAGCCCCTGCTGGGCTCCCAGGTGAGGTCCCCTACCCTCTAACACCAGGGGTGGGGGGCATGCCTGGGTCCCTTCTGTTCCTTGAGCCTAAGCCCCACCCCCACAGACCCCAGGGCCTTTTCCAGCCCTGTGGGTACTAAGCATAGGCCCCACCCACCACCCAAACCTCACCCTTGCTTAGGCCCCACCCTTCACAGCCAAGGCCTTCACCCCCCCTTTCTTTTTCCTTTTCCCTCCTCCTCTTTTTCACTATTGTGGTACTGATGTACCTTCCAGTTTTTGATTCATCTGTATTTTTATTTTTATATTCTTTCTAAGATATCTGTTAGTTTCCTAGTCTAATTTTATTTTTTACTTTGTTCTTTTCTCTCTCTCTTTTTTTTTTTCTTTGCCACCCCACGCAGCTTGTGGGATCTTGGTTCATGAGCCGGGGGTCGGGCCGAAGCTCCTGTGGTGGGAGTTCCAAGTCAGAACCACTGGACTAACAGAGAACCTCAGACCCCAGGGAATAATCACCGGAGTGAGGTCTCACGGAGTTCCTCATATCAGCACCAAGACCCAGCTCTACCCAACAGCCTACAAACTCCAGTGTTGGAAGCCTCAGGCCAAACAACCAGTAAGACAAGAACACAATACCATGCATTAAAAAAAAAAAATGAGACAGCAAAAAAATATGTCACAGATGAAGCAGCAAGGTAAAAACCTACAAGACCAAATAAATGAAGAGGAAATAGGCAGTCTACCTGAAAAAGAATTCAGAGTAATGATAGTAAAGATGATCCAGATCTCAGAAATAGAATGGAGGCACAGATTGAGAAAATACAAGAAATGATTATCAAAGATCAAGAAGAACTAAAGAACAAACAAACAGAGACGAACAACACAATAACTGAAATGAAAAATACACCAGAAGGAATCAATAAGAGAATAACTGAGGCAGAAGAACAAATAAGTGAGCTGGAAGACAGAATGGTGGAAACAACTGCCAGGGAGCAGAATAAAGAAAAAAGAATGAAAAGAATTGAAGACAATCTCAGAGACTTCTGGGACAACACTAAACACACAAACATTCGAATTATAGGGGTCCCAGAAGAAGAAGAGAAAAAAGAAAGGGTCTGAGAAAATATTTGAAGAGATTATAGTCGAAAACTTTCCTAACATGGGAAAGGAAATAGTCTCCCAAGTCCAGGAAGCACAGAGAGTCCCATACAGGGTAAACCCAAGGGGAAACACACCAAGACACATATTAATCAAACCACAAAAATTAATTCAAAGAAAAAATATTAAAAGCAGCAAGGGAAAAACAAAAAATACACACATAAAGGAATCCCCATAAAGTTATCAGCTGATTTTTCAGCGGAAACTCTGCAGGCCAGAAGGGAGTGGCAAGATATACTTAAAGTGATGAAAGAGAAAAACCTACAACCAAGATTACTCTACCCAGCAAGAATCTCTTGCAGATTTGACGAAGGAGTCAAAAGCTTTTCAGACAGGCAAAAGCTAAGAGAATTCAGCACCATCAAACCAGCTTTATAACAAATGCTAAAGAAAATTCTCTAGGTGGGAAATACAAGAGAAGAAAAAGACCCACAAAAACAAACCCAAAATAATTAAGATAATAGTAATAGGGGCTTCCCTGGTGGCGCAGTGGTTGAGATTCTGCCTGCCGATGCAGGGGACACAGGTTCGTGCCCCGGTCCGGGAAGATCCCACATGCCGCGGAGTGGCTGGGCCTATGAGCCATGGCCGCTGAGCCTGCACGTCCGGAGCCTGTGCTCCGCAACGGGAGAGGCCACAACAGTGAGAGGCTTGCGTACCGCAAAAAAAAAAAAAAAAAAAATAGTAATAGGAACATACATATTGATAATTACCTTGAATGTAAATGGATTAAATGCCCCAATCCAATGACACAGACTGGCTGAAGGGATACAAAAACAAGATGCATATATATGTCTACAAGAGTCCCATTTCAGACCTAGGGACACATACAGACTGAAAGTGAAGGGATGGAAAAACATACTCCACGCAAATGGAAATCAAAAGAAAGCTGGAGCAGCAATACTTGTATCAGATAAAACAGACTTTAAAATAAAGACTGTTACAAGAGATAAGGAGGGACACTATGAAATGATCAAAGGATCAATCCAAGAAGATATAACAATTATAAATGTTTATGCACCCAACATAGGAGCACCTCAATACATAAGGCAAATGCTAACAACCACAAAAGGAGAAATCGACAGTAGCACAATAATAGTAGGGGACTTTAACACCCCACTTACACCAATGGACAGATCATCCAAACAGAAAATAAATAAACACAAGCTTTACATGACACAATAGACCAGATAGATTTAATTTATATTTATAGAACATTCCACCCCAAAGTGGCAGAAGACACTTTCTTCTCAAGTGCACATGGAACATTCTCCAGGATAGATCACATCTTGGGTCACAATTCAAGCCTTGGAAAATTTAAGAAAATTGAAATCGTATCAAGAATGTTTTTTTTCCTTATAAAATTAATTTTATTTGAATTTTTTATTTTATTTCTAGCTGCTTTGGGTCTCCGTTGCTGCATGTGTGCTTTCTCTGGTTGCAGTGAGCGGGGGCTACTCTTCATTGCAGTGCACAGGCTTCTCATTGAGGTGACTTCTCTTGTTGTGGAGCATGGACTCTATGCACGCAGGCTTCAGTATCTGTGGCACATAGGCTCAGTAGTCGTGGCTCACGAGCTCTACAGCACAAGCTCAGTAATTGTGGCACATGGGCATAGTTGCTCCGCGGCATGTGGGATCTTCCCAGACCAGGGCTTGAACCCATGTTCCCTGCATTGGCAGGCAGATTCTTAACCACTGGACCACCAGGGAAGCCTCCAAGCATCTTTTCTAACCACAACGCTATGAGAATGGAATTCAATTACAGGAAAAAACTGTAAAAAACACAAATACAGGGAGGCTAAACAGTGTGCTACTAAATAACCAAGAGACCACTGAAGAAACCAAAGAAGAAATATAAAAAAATACTTAGGGCTTCCCTGGTGGCGCAGTGGTTGAGAATCCGCCTGCCGATGCAGGGGACATGGGTTCGTGGCCCGGTCCGGGAAGATCCCACATGCCGCGGAGCGGCTGGGCCCGTGAGCCATGGCCGCTAAGCCTGTGCATCCGGAGCCTGTGCTCTGCAACGGGAGAGGCCACAGCAGTGAGAGGCCCACGTACCGCCAAAAAAAAAAAACAACAAAAAAAACTTAGAAATAAATGACAATGAAAACATGATGACCCAAAACCTATGGGATGCAGCAAAAGCAGTTCTAAGAGGGAAGTTTATAGCAATTCAGTCTCACCTCAAGAAACAAGAAAAATCTAAAATAAACAATCTCACCCTACACTTAAAACAACTAGAGAAAGAAAACCCAAAGTCCTTAGAAGGAAAGAAATCATAAAGATCAGAGCAGAAATAAATGAAACAGAAATGAGGAAAAAAATAGCCAAGATCAATAAAACTAAAAGCTGGTTCTTTGAAAAGATCAACAAAATTGATAAATACTTAGCAGGGAGAGGATGCAAATCAATAAAATTAGTAATGAAAAAGGAGATATCACAACTGACACTGCAGAAATACAAAGGTTTATAAGAGACTACTACAAACAACTCTATGCCAATAAAATGGACAGCCACAAAGAAATGGACAAATTCTTAGAAAGGTACAATTTTCCAAGACTGAACCAGGAAGAATTAGAAAATATAAATAGGTCTATCAAAAGTAATGAAATTGAAAATGTGATTAAAACTCTTCCAACAAACAAAAGTCCAGGACCAGATGGCTTCACAGGCGAGTTCTATCAAACATATAGAGAAGGGCTTCCCTGGTGGCGCAGTGGTTGAGAGTCCGCCTGCCGATGCAGGGAACATGGGTTCGTGCCCCAGTCCGGGAGGATCCCACATGCCACGGAGCGGCTGGGCCCGTGAGCCATGGCCGCTGAGCCTGCGTGTCTGGAGCCTGTGCTCCGCAACAGGAGAGGCCACAAACAGTGAGAGGCCCGCGTACCGCAAAAAAAAAAAAAAAAATATATATATATATAGAGAGAGAAGAGTTAACACTGATCCCTCTCAAACTCCTCCAAAAAACAGCAGAGGGAGAAACACTCCCAAATGCATTGTACGAAGCCACCATCACCCTGATACCAAAACCAGAAAAAGAAAATTATAGACCAATATCACTGATGAACATAGATGCAAAAATCCTCAACAAAATACTAGCAAACAGGATCCAACAGATAAAAGGATCAAACACCATGATCAAGTGGGATTTATCCCAGGGATGCAAGGATTCTTCAATATATGCAAATCAATCAATGTAATACACCACTTTAACAAATTAAGGAATAAAAACCATATGATCATCTCAATAGATGCAGAAAAGTCTTCTGACAAAATTCAACACCCAATTATGATAAAAACTCTCCAGAAAATGGTCATAGTGGGAACCCACCTCAACATAATAAAGGCCATATATGACAAACCCACAGCAAGCATCATACTCAATGGTGAAAAACTGAAAGCATTTCCACTAAGATCAGGAACAAAACAAGGATGTCCACTCTTGCCACTCTTATTCAACATAGTTTTGGAAGTCCTAGCCACAGCAATCAGAGAAGAAAAAGAAAGAAAAGGAATACAAATTGGAAAATAAGAAGTAAAATTGTCACTGTTGATGACATGATACTATACACAGAAAATCCTAAAGATGTCACCAGAAAGCTACTAGAACTAATCAGTGAATTTGGTAAGGTTGCAAGATACAAAATTAATGCACAGATATCTCAGGAATTCCTATACACCAACAACGAAAAATCAGAAAGAGAAATTAATGAAATATTCCCATTTACCACTGCAACAGAAAGAATAAAATACCTAGGAATAAACCTGCCTAAGGAGATGAAAGACTTGTACTCAGAAAGCTATAAAACACTGATGAAAGAAATCAAAGATGACATAAACAGAAGGAGAAATATACCATGTTCTTGGATTGGAAGTATCAACACTGTGAAAATGACTATACTACCCAAAGCAATCTGCACATTCAATGCAATCCCTATCTAACTACCAATGGCATTCTTCACAGAATTAGAACAAAAAATTGTACAATTCATATGGAAACACAAAAGACCCCGAATAGCCAAAGCAATCTTGAGAAAGAAAAACAGAGTTGGAGGAATCAGGCTCCCCAACTTCAAACTATACCACAAAGCTACAGTAATCAAGACAATGTGGTACTGGCACAAAAACAGAAATATAAATCAATGGTACAGGATAGAATGCCCAGAGATAAACCCACGCACCTATGGGCACCTAATTTACAACAAAGGAGGCAAGAACATACAATGGAGAAAAGACAGACTCTTCAATAAGTGGTGCTGAGAAAACTAGACAGTTACATGTAAAAGAATGAAATTAGAACACTACCTAACACCATACACATAAATAAACTCCAAATGGATTACAGACCTAGATGTAAGGCCAGACACTATCAAACTCTTAGAGGAAAGCATACGCAGAACACTCTATGACATAAATCACAGCAAGATCCTTTTTGACCCACCTCCTAGAGAAATGTAAATAAAAACCAAAAAAAATGGGACCTAATGAAACTTAAAAGCTTTTGAACAGCAAAGGAAACCAAAAACAAGATGAAAAGACAACGCTCAGAATGGGAGAAAATATTTGCTAATGAAGCAACTGACGAAGGGTTAACCTCCAAAATATACAAGCAGCTCATGCAGATCAAAAAACAAAGAACCCAATCCAAAAATGGGCAGAAGACCTAAATAGACATTTCTCCAAAGAAGATATACAGATTGCCAGCAAACACATGAAAGGATGCTCAACATCACTAATCATTAGAGAAATGCAAATCAAAACTACAACGAGGTATCACCTCACACCAGTCAGAATGCCCATTATCAAAAAATCTAGAAACAATAAATGCTGGAGAGGGTGTGGTGAAAAGGGAACCCTCCTGCACTGTTGGTGGGAATGTAAATTGATACAGCCACTATGGAGAACAGTATGGACATTCCTTAAAAAACTAAAAATAGAACTACCATATGACCCAGCAATCCCACTACTGGGCATAGACTCTGAGAAGCCATAATTCAAAAAGAGACATGTACCACAATGTTCATTGCAGCACTGTTTACAATAGCCAGGACATGGAACCAACCTAAACATCCATCGACAGATGAATGGGTAAAGAAGATGTGGCACATATATACAATGGAATATGATAAAGAAAATGTGGCAAATATATACAATGGAATATTATTCGGCCATAAAAAGAAACTAAACTGAGTTCTTTGTAGTGAGGTGGATGGACCTAGAGTCTGTCACACAGAGTGCAGTAAGTGAGAAAAAGAAAAAAGGAATACCATATGCTAACGCATATATATGGAATCTAAAACAATTTCTTAAATGGTACTGATGAACCTAGTTGCCGGGCAGGAGTAAAGAGGTAGAGATAGAAAATGGACTTGAGGACATGGGGTGGGAGGGGGAAGATGGGGTGAAGTGAGTGTAGCATCGACATATATACACTACCGAATGTAAAACAGTTGGCTGGTGGGAAGCAGCCGCACAGCACAGGGAGATTGGCTCGGTGCTTAGCCATAACCTAGAGGGGTGGCATAGGGAGGATTGGAGGGAAACTCAAGAGGGAGGGGATATGGGGACATGTGTATGCATATGGCTGATTCGCTTTGCTGTGCCACAGAAACTAACACAGTATTGTGAAGCAATTATACTCCAATAAAGATCTATTAAAAAATAAAAAAAAAATAAAAGTGAAAACAAGGATCAGCAAACTTTTTCTGTAAAAGGCTATCCAGTAAATATTTTAGGCTTTGGGGACTATATAACCTTTGTAAACAATACTCAACTTTGCCTCAATTTTGTCATTGTAGCATGAAAGCGGCCACAGATTAACATGTACACAAATGCGTGTTGCTGTACTCGAATAAAACTTTATTTATAAGAACAGATGGCAGGGCTGGATTTGGTCCATGAGCCAGAATTTGCTGAACCCAGCACAGGAGCAAATAATCACAGCAGCAAATGCTCACGTCACATGATGTGTTCTAAGCACCTTACATATATTAGCTCACTTAATCCTCACAACCCTATTAAGTGGGTCCTTTGATTATTCTTCTTACAGGTGAAAGTTACAGAGTAACTGAGCAGCAGAGGCAGAATTCTTAGTCATTCTGGCTCCAGAGGCCACCCACAGCCCTTTAATTACTGTGCTGTGCCAACCGACTGTGGAGGGTGTTGCAGAGTTCCTTCACACCACTGTCCCACCACCTCTTCTCCCAAGCAGCCCCAGAAAGCTCTAGTGAGTAGCAACAGACATTCTCAGGATACAATCTCTGTTCTGCAGTCCATCTACTTTAAGGCACACCACAGCAAACTTCACAGCATGCCCTGGGCAGCAACTTGGTTGACTTGTAGAGGGAGAGATACATATGAGACCATTACCCAAGAATATTAGCTTTCCGCCAGGGGAGACTTGGAGTGCAAGGTGGGAGTTTAACAGCTTCAAACTTCATGGTGGCAGCAACATTTACTGAAATGAAGACCCAGCTATGAAGCAGAACACAAAACCAACAAGGACGCCATGCAATTTCCCTATTAATTTCCGGTCTCTGGACCTGTTAACCTCAATGTGACCACTTTTTGAACAAATTATTAGGTTTTATGGATGAGTCTACCTCCACAAGTAGAAATGTTTAGTGCATTTCATATCCTGGGACTTCACCGCCTCATAATGAGCTTGGTTCTTCTTCCTGTATAAACATTTAATCGGAGACTAAGGGTTTGGAGATGATAAAGTAAGTGAAGATGAAAGTAGAAGCTCAACAAAAATGGAAAGTAAGAGAAAAACAACGAGGCAAGGACAGTTGCACGATAGTAACAGATCTTAGGACAGAACTTCTGGGACCATGGGGGCAAACCCAAGACAGAGCCCAGACCTAAGATTAAAACTCCTGCCCTGTTCCCCCCTCAAATTTTCTCCTTGCATGTCATTCACTTCTTTTCAAATTAAAAATATGCAATCTGAACATTTTAAAAACAAAACATTTGTATAACTGCCACAATTCCATGGAGTACTGTATTCTTATAAAAGTCTCTGATTCCGCCGTTAGACACAGGCACATTACGGCCAGTTTGGTGGGGTACCAGCTGTATTTACAGTTTGGGGTACTATAAAAAACATATGGAAACTGTGAAAATTGAACACCAGGGGGCTAATGTTGGAGGAAACCAACATTCCACAGTCTGGCCAGAGGTTGGAGGTGATTTGCCCAGACAATATACAGCGAAAGCAACCTGTGAGCACAGGGGCACTTCATGTATGCAAGATCTGTTTTTACTGCATTCAACCCGGAATAGGGCTGTAGCAGCCCAGATATAAAATAAAGCAAAGGCATAAGAAGATAAAAATCTTACATGCTGATTTTCCAAACTAGAGTACAGAAATAATGTGTCAGGATTTATATTATTTCCTGTCAGAAAGCCATGTTAAAATATTGCTAAACAACAAAAGCACCCTCTGTTTCTCGATGTCATATGTCAGGCACTGTGCTAAGAACTGTAAAAACATAATCTCAGTTAAACAAAACAACGTCCTTATATCAAAAGTATTTTTATCCGTCTTTTATAGATGAAGAAAATGAGGCTTAGCGAGGTTAAGTAATTGGCCCAACATAATACAGTTAATAAGCAGGGGATCTGTAACTTGAACTATCATTTCTATGATGCCTAAGCTTATGGTCTTATCTATTATGCTATATAAAAATCATAAAATATTACTCTACATTATTAGGAAATCTTTGCCACAAAAGTACATGGGGCATTCTGGCCAGACCAAGTTATTCCTTTTTTTTTGAGAGCTACGATCTTTTTTTTCTAAGAGGGAGCAAAGCACTAGCTTCAATAAGTAAGTTATACTCTTTAGGATCTGGACCATCTGAGGCATGGCTTATCAGACCTTCCCAAAGATAGACTAACACCAAATCAGTTGATGCCTAACAAAGTACCACAGATTTAGCAGCCTAAAACAACACATTTATTATCTTACAGCTTCTGTAAGTCAGAAGTCCAGGCACAGCTTGGCTGGTCCCTCTGCTCCTGGTCTTGCCAGGCTAAAATCAAGATGTTAGCCAGACTGCATTTCTCATCTGGAGGCTTAAATGGAGAAGAATGTGTTTCCAGGCTCACTCACGTTGTTGGAAAAATTCCTTTCTTTGCAGCTGTATGAATGAGATTCCTAACTCTTTACTGGCTTCGGCTGTAGGCTGTCCTCAGGTCCTAGAGGCTGCTCGTAGTTCCTTGCCATATGGCCCTCACCACAGGCAGTTCACATGGCTGTTTGATTCTTGGGAGGCCAGCAGGAGAATCTGTCTCTCCAATCTGCTAAGGGAGAGTCTTATCATGGGAGTGCTACCCCATCACTTCTGCCATGTAACATACCCTAGCCTACGGAGTGGCATCCATCAGTTTACCATATCCTATTAGCTAGATGTAGGTCACAGGTCCTGCCCACACTCAAGCGGAGGGGATTATTCAAGAGTGTGAAAACCAGGGGGCAGAGATCACGGGGACCATATTAGAATTCTGTCTACCATATGTCCTATCCAATAGAATTTTTCACAATTATGGAACTGTTCTACTTCTATGCCGTCCAATATAGTAGCCACTTGCCACGTGTGGCTACTGAATATCTAAAACGCAGCTAGTAGAACTGCGCAACTATAGAACTGACTTTTCAAGATTATCTAATCTTAGTTAATTTAAATAGTCACATGAGGCTTGTGGCTACCATGTTGGACAGCACAGATCTGGACATTAACCAATGTCCAAATTATATGCTAATTATTTTTTAAAACTTTTTAAAACTTTATTTTATTTTGTTTGTGCTAATCTTTCAAAAGATTTCCCAGTTTTTTACTGCCAATTTCAAACATTTCTTGGGGACTATTTACTTCAGTATGTACCCAACAGACTTCATTTTTCCATTTCCCAAACTTCTTCCAAACCATTTTCACCAATGTAACCTAAGGCATCTGGAAGGCCTAACTTATGGCCAATGAGGGGTTATGGAAATTTATGCATCTTTTTACTTTCCCAAGTATTTATCCCCATGACAACACACTGCAAAAATAAACGCCTGTTCTTTCCACTCTTCTTCTAGTAACTCAAACCTCTTGTAACTCTTAGTCTAATGTCTTTACTCTAATGAGTAAAACAGAATCAGTGGTGGGTGGTGGATGAAGTGAAAATCAATGAAGGATAACCAAGTGGCAGAATTATCAACAAAGAGGGCGTAAGCCACTTTCCCCCAGTTGTATGAGAAGACAGAACGAACCACTTCCCCACACAATTGCCTCAACACAATTAACCACTTCCAAAATCCAACACTGTAATGCCACCTATTTCAGTTTCACTTGATGATGTTTTTCTTAACTCAGTGATTTACAAACAGTGTTATGTCAGCACTGCAGGATGTTAATAATTGTTACCAAAACAAAAACAGAAAACAAGAAAAGAAGGGTTAGGATTAAATAAGTCTTGAGAGCACAAAAATAAATGTGAACTAGTTTCTTATGCTGCAGGACTTTTCAGAGCCTTTACTATTATAAAGTACACTGTGAATCTCCAGAAAGGGATATGGTAGGATGTTTATTAGACTTATTTGATCCAAAGCTTTTTCCCCCCAGGATCTTCCCACTGAATTATTGCTCTGAGGTACAAAGTCTGAGGAATAATAGTGTTAATCAGGGTTTCCCAAACTTTAGTCATTAGTGTATCATCTCAATGATTTTTGCTATACCATGCACTACCTGCGTTACTTACTTAATATTTCTCTTTAAATATTCTTACCTTACATACCTTTTAGCCTTAGATTCTTTCTAAGCAAGAATTAGTGTAATCATATGTTTGATCTGCAAGTTATGACGTTCTAGTACAAAGAGGCATAGCTAATAAAATATATATTCATCTGTACCACCTAAAAGCATCCTCATTTTTAAACACATAACTAAAAACAATAAAGGTTCCTGGGTACCACTAAAGCCACAGCTAAAAATGATAGATACAGCGTTTAAGAACAAGAGGAACAAGAACCATGTCTCTGTCTTCCCTGTGTGGCTGATGAGATTATTGCTCAGAGCAGTTAAGTGACTTGCACACACTCACTCATGTCTAAGATCCTCAGCATCAATGGGAATTGCCAGATGAGCTACGAGGTAAAAGCAGGTATGTCTGGTTGCCACTAAGCTGGTCCCCAGGTTTCATCAATTACAGCTTCTTGAAATGTGTCCTTCTTCAGTACTAAGGTAAGACACCCTCTGCTGTAGTTTAGCATCTTCATATTCCCAGGGACGTGCAGATGGTTGACCTTCACTTTCACCTTAAGAAATTGCAGCCCTGACCAAGCTGGGGATTCTGCTTGAAAGCAGAACAACGTCTCTCCTTTGCTTTTCAAAAGCAGCACCAAAAGGCCATCCAGGTGGAATCTGGAGGGCCCTGGGTCAGCTCTAGTAGCTTCAGCTAGCAACAAAGCCAAAGGGACAGTGGGACAGAGTGAGCTTAAGAGCCATGCCTTGGCACCCGATTGCATGGGTTCAAATCTCAGATCAACCATTTCTTCACTGAAGGACCTGGGACCTGTGAATTATTTTTCTTGTATCACTTTCCTTATCTGCAGAATAGTATATGAACAGTAAAACAATACTTGCTCAAAGGAGAACTAAGATAGAGATAAGGCATGGAGAATGCCTGGCACATAGTAAGGGATCTATAAATGCCACCTTATAGTAATTTTAATGATAAGGAAAAGAATAATAACAGCAAGAGTGGCTTAGGTTCTCCATACATCCAGGCTGACTTACTGTAGGGGACAGACACCTTTACTCAGTGACACCTGTTAAAGGATACTGTGTGCTGGACAAAGCTATTGGAAAGAAGGCCCCCATCCCCCACAACCCCATGCCCCAGGACTCACAAAGCACCAAGAAGATGGCGCCTATCTGAAGTCCTGGGTTATCTCAGCTTCACAGTTAAAAGTTCAGACCTCAGGAGGCAGTGTGACGGGACTACTGAACGCTTTAGGAGGTGGCATTTGGGCCACACGTCTGCCTCTGCCCCATTGGTCATGTGCCTCAAGTCTGGGGTCTGATCTAAATTGCTTTAAAAGTAATAAAGATATAAAGATGTGGCATTTCTTGACCCCCTGCGTTTATGGAGCAGGACTTAGCTCTGCTATATAAGTTAGAACAACTCCCAGCCACTTCACAGTCATAGAATACACTTGGGCAGCTTTTATTCCATCTGTCCTTCTTTGTGAATCAATGCACTCCTGTTCTCTCAATTGCCCCTGTGAAAAGGTCTTCTACTTGATAACAATTACTCAAACCAAAACAATCAGAGAATACCAAGATCCAGCCTAGACTTCTGTCATTTCAGGAAGATTCTGAAAGAGAATGACCTCTCAGACCTCCTCCAGAACCTATCTGCAGATTCCTGACCACAGGATCATCAGCCTTCCTTCTCATGCTTCCCTTTTTCTGACCCAGTCTATTTCCTCAAGGGATACATCTTCCATACTAGAGCTGTGATAGGATCTTTACCAGGAGGGATGCAGGAAAATCCTGAGCATCCAGTTTTTCATCTCCTTTCTAGTTTCCATCTGGATGGCAATGCTTCTGGAGCTCCCAGAGGCAGGGTGGCCCAACTTTTAGGAATGTTCTCCCATCTAAAAAAACCCACGGAGCAGCCACAAACACTCAGGGTCATAAGCATGCATGCTACAGAAGGTAGCATTTCATCAGCATCTCTCTGGACTAGACAATGTGCATGTTTAATCCTCAAGACCACTTTGCGATGTAGGTACTGTTATCCCTATCATAGACCAGAAATATGAAGATGAGCAGGTAACCAACGTGCTTAGAGGACTCTTCCATTTAGAAGGAGGCAGAGCTAAGTTCCATCCCAATCTGTTATACTCCAAAACTCATGTTATTTTCCTAACCTATCATTGCTATTCTTGCATTTACCTCACTTGCTAATTTCGTATCACAGCTAACAAGGATAATCCTTCTACTAAAAACAAACAAAAACACCACTACCCAGCTGTAAGACTGTTTTCCCAAAGCCATGTCACCACCACTCCCCATCAGCAGTTCCAAGCATCTTCTCTTCTCACCACAAAAAACTCAGCAAATATGTGTTTCCCACATCAGAAGATACACACGTACATATACACACACACATATATACCTACATATATATGTACACACGTATTTAGTTCACATACACATACTACTTATATTTATTTCACATAAACATACACACCAATATACATACATATTTATTTATTTCACACACACACTCCTGCGAAGTGCCTGTGAAGGCATCTCTCCTTTAGGCAAAGGCTCTATCTGCTGTATAAAAAGACACTACAAGAGACTAAAAACCATCTAAGACTGTGAAGACAGATGAACAGACTAGAGGAAGCCTGCTCTAACATTCCTCATATAGCATCCAAGGAAACCATTTACCCAGTGAATGGCTAAGGTTTGGGGAATAACTGAAGTTTTATAGTTTTATAAAATTCCTACAGGATAGTGACGAATGACTCTATTTAATATAGCTATAGTGTAATTTAGAAAGGATAACTAAAGTTACACTGTATAAACTGATCTTTCTACACAAGTAGGTAATATCCTATTAATTTTTTTTACTTTTATGAGAAAAACACCTTCAATATTAATTAGATGAATGTAAAAATACTTAAGATTCAAGATAAAGCATTAAAAAAAATAAATTCACTTGCAAAAAGTAGGTGTTTTGCTCTGCTAAGTGGTCTCAAGCTTGGATTTTACACGCCATGCAGTGATTCTTATTACTGAGTCCATTCGCTGGTATAAATCCTAAATTCTTTCTTGTTGCACCTTATAAAATCAGAATTCTTCTTTATCCAAAGAGATCAGAAGCAAAGAAGATTTACCTCTTTCCTAATGGAAGAAACTGAAAGCCCTTATAAATTCAACACATCCAAAGTTCACTCCATGAGGAAAGCAACATCCTATTAGAAAATAATATGTTAAATTCTTACTAAATTTTTATACCATAGTGAATTCAAGTCCTATGTTGTTTGCATTTTTAATTAATTGATTTTCTTTCCATTTGATCTTTCTTTTCTTTTTAATACTACATTTTAATTTGGATCTTCTAGAAAGCCAGGCTATTTGTTTCCCTCCTGAATGTGGAAGTGAAATAATTCCTGGCTGTTGGCACTTAATTTGTATATTGTTGTTTGGCAGAAATTGATTAAAGTCCTGGCAACACCTGAACACACGCTGGTTAAAAAAAAAAATCACAAGTTTCTCACTGACTGAACTGTTGGGAATGGAATATTTTATGATACAGATTCACAAATCTCTACGAACTGGAAGCATTTCCTGGGCAATTAATCAAGGGGAACTTTTATGTAAAAACACATCTCGACTGAGCTATTTACAAAAGATCCCACAAGCTGCAATGACTAATTATAAGTCTCAGACCTGGGCAGTTTGCTGAAATGCTTTTCTTCAGGTCATTAAAAATACCAATGACAACATACAAATTCAGCAAGAAGAATAAACTAACTACGGGAAGTTACAATTACAGAAAGGAATTATTCAAAGTATGTGACCTTTGCACAAAAATGATGTACATTTATTTGATACAACAGACGCTCCTCTATTTTGCCCCTTTGATAGGTCTGCTGTAATTCCCACTAACATTAATGAGAGATATGTGCTAAAAATGAATCACTGCTAACTCCAGCCATCTGTGCATTCCTGGTACAAATAAAATTGAATGTCATCACTACCCTATTGGATTTCTCGGTAATGCTCTTTGCTGATAAGAACTTTGAAAAAATACCAATGGCTTTTTTTCCTTTTTCTTACTCATACAAAGCATGCCCATTCCCCTTGCTACATAAAGGAGTCCATTCTACTCTGAATCCAGGCAGCCACTGAGAGGTGGGGTGAGATAAATCCCTGCTTATCAAGATAACTATTTCCCCCCTCAGTATAAATGGAGACAAAGTATACCCAGACTCTAATGATTAAAATGGCCAAATTCTTAGCAGGTTAACTCATTACCTTTCATCCTTCTCTTGCCAGCCCTGAAAGCTAAGTAGCTGTCTTAACAGCCTGCAGCAGTCACTTCCGAACAACCCTCTTGCCCTACAGCTATGCTAAAATGGAGTTAATTCATTTTTCCTTTATGAATTACTGGCTGTCAAGAATTTTAGAAAGGTCCCAGGCTTTAATGGAGACCTTTGAAAAGAGAGGCCATGTACTGGAGGACCCAAGGAGGGATGCTGGGGAGCCAGAAAAGCAGGAAGATTGGAAAGCCACTGGTCAGGAACTGGAAAAATAAATACATATATATGGTGGAAGAGAGGCTCATGTGACTATCTCCAATCACAGCCAAGTGTTTCCTCAGTAAGAACTGGGGACATACAGCACCCCAGGGCCATGCAGTTATAACTTCACTTCTCTGAGCAGCCAGCCACCCAGCCGATCCTCAGCAAGCCAAACGTTTTCAAGGGCCCCTTCATACACCTTCTTGGAGTGGGTGGAGGGTGTGTTAAGCCTTGCTTCTGGAAATCCAAGTGTCTAATGGATCAGGTGGGTCACTTCTTCCTCTCAAGCTGCACAGAGGGCTGTGGTGCTTGGGGTCCTCTCTTAGATTCGATCATTAGATCTAGTTTTATATGACATGTGATGACAGAACTGCTAAGAATATTTATTAGCTTGGCTAACAACTAAAGAAGAAATGGTAATCACAGCTCTCTGGAGAGGCTTTTTAAATTTCATTTTATGGCACTATAAAATGAGGCCATACCCTGAGCATTTAAAATGGGCAAATTATTTCGTTGGAAGGAGCTCAAATTTTGAAGTTTAGTCATATCAATAGACAAAAGCTAAGTGAATATTCAAGATAAAGTCCATTTCAAATGTAGCTACTAAGACTTCAGCAGAAGAGAGTAAGCATTTATTTGGTATGAGTGGTCACATGCGTGTTTGTAGGAGTATGAATATCTGGGGTCTAGATTACACTTTGAATAAGTTCTTAATATTTGGTAAAGCATTCCTAATCCTACCTCATGGAACCCTTGAAAAAGCAGTGCCAACGTAAAACTGTCAACTGGTAATTTATTTGTAAGCAACATATTTAATTACAATAGTACAAATTCACTTACTTTCCCTGAGAGCCTAATTTTTAAAGCTATTACTTTATTATTTAAATTGTCATTTTATTATTTAAAATATCAATTAATTACTTGAAAATTGTCAACTATTATGTATTGGACAATTTTTTAAATAGAACACAGCAAATATAAATGTAAAATTACCAGTACACAAAAGAATATAAGAAATCATATATCTAATAAGGGTCTAGTATCCAGAATATGTAAATAACTCTTACAACTCAACAATATAAAGATGAATACAATTAAAAATGTGCAGGATCTTAATAGACATGTCTCCAAAGAAGATACACAAATGGCCAATAAGTACATGAAAAGATATTCAATATCTCTAGTCATTAGGGAAAGGCAAATCAAAACCATAATGAGATATCACTTCATAATACTAGGATGGCTATGATCAAAAAGGCAGACAATAACAAGTGTTGGTGAGAATGTGAAGAAATTAGAACAATTATATGTTGCTGGTGGGAATGTAAAAATAGCACAGCCACTGTGAAAAATAACTTGGCAGTTCCTCAAGAAGTTAAGCACAGAGTTACTCTATGACACAGCAATTCCACTCCTAGGTATATACTCAAAAGAAATGAAAACATATATTCAAACAACTTGCACATGAATGTTCATAGCAGCATTATTCATAACAGCTAAAAACTACAAACAGCCCAAAAGTTGATCAGCTGATGAATAAACAAAATGTGGTATACCTACAATGGAATATTATTTAGCAATAAAAAGGAATGAAGTACTGAAACATATTACAACATGAATGAACTCCAAACACATTATGCTAAGTGCAAGTAGCCAGTCACAAAAGACCACATATTATATGATCCCATTTATATGAAATGTTTCAAATATGCAAATCCATAGAGAGAGAAAGTAGATTAGGGGCTGAGGGAAGGGAGGAAATAACTGGGGAAATGAGTGTGACTGCTAATGAATATGGGTTTCTTCCTGGGGTGACAAAAATTTAATTCTGGAATAAGATAAGAGTGATCATTGAGGAACCTTGTGAATACACAAACAACCACTGAATTTACACACTTTAAAAGAGTAAATTTTGGGCTTCCCCGGTGGCGCAGTGGTTGGGGGTCCGCCTGCCAGTGCGGGGGACGCGGGTTCGTGTCCCATTTGGGAAGATCCCACGTGCCATGGGCTAGGCCCGTAAGCCATGGCCGCTGAGCCTGCGCGTCTGGAGCCTGTGCTCGGCAAGGGAGAGGCCACAACAGTGAGAGGCCCGCGTACCGCAAAAAAAAAAAAAAAAAAAAAGAGTAAATTTTATGGTATATGAATTATATTTTAATTTAAAAATTATACATGCTACTAATTAAAAAATTAAATAGTACAAAAGAATTTATAAAAAGAAAAGTTATATTCCCTCTCCACCTGCCCCAATGACCACTCCCACTATTAGGGGGGTTTTGCCAATCTTCCCAGAAATTTGTTATGCATAATGCACAAATAGACACATATCCCCCTTTGAAAATACAACAGACAATGTTATATATTTTACAATAGATCTTGGACATCTTTCCATGTAAGAAACATATAAACTGGGGTGTGGATAAAAAGACTGGAGTGAGATGGTGGAGCTGAAAGAGGGAATGCCAGGCAACAACCTGCAATCCCACCCTCTGGAAGAGCAAGAATCTGTCAGTTTCTCAAATTTTCAAATGTTCACTGAACAACGCTGCCAGGATATCCCACACAGAATCTCAATATATTCAAAACTAAATTCTCAACTGTCCCATCTCCAGAGTCCAAAATCACCCTACTTCTTTTGCAGTTTCTTCTCCATCAAAGTCATCCAAGATTGGGAGTAAAGGAGGAGTAAGTCCTCCGTCTTCCTAACACTTCACATGCAATGGATCACCACAATCAGCCATTTTCATTTAATTTAAAATGTCTATCAAAGCAGTTACCTCCTCTCTATTCTTACTGCTGCCATCTTAGCTCATGCCTTTGATTTCTTTATCCAGACACTGAAATAGCTCCTATCTGGCTTCTCTGCTGCCAATCTATCTATCTGTCCTCCCACCCATCCTTCCAACCATTTATCCATCTATTCATCCAACAAATATTTATGGAGCAATAACTATGTGCCAGGAAAAGAAGACACAAAGATGAAAAGGAAATTCTTTATCATTAGACAGTTCAAAGTCTAGTAGAAGGGAGAAACATGTAGCTGGAAAATAACAAACTGCTTTTGCAACATTAAATAAGTGCTGTCAGAACACAAGGTGGAACTACTGATTTTTAAGAGAAATCAGAGGGTGACATGTGAATTGGGACTTCAAAGATGAGTAGGAGTTTTGCACAAAATGAGGAAGAAACGGGGGGCATTTAAGCAATGGGAAGAGTATGCGCAAATGTAGAGGGATGGGAAAGGTCTAGCAAGTGTAGGGAATAAGAAAAAATTCAGTAATGCAAGCAGGTGGAAAATGAGGAGGTAGAGGGGCTGTGTGTGTATGTTGGGCTTTAAGATAAGACTTGAAAGCAACCCAGGGCTAGAGTGTGGAGGACTTCATAAGCCAGGCATAGAGTTTGCTATTTTGCCCAGTGTGTGAGGAGGCAGCAAGGGCTGTTAGGCAGGGGGTGCTGCCTCACTGATTTTCTCTGGAGTAGAGGGTGGGGGCAGACTGTGACTGTGGAGGCTACTGTATAGTCCAAGTGACCCACGAGGATAACAGCCCCGAGAAGGAAGACAGGAAATGAGAGAAATGAAATGGGATGGATTAGACACAATGAGGGATGAGGCACGATGAGGCATGAGGCAAGGTTTCTATCTTAACACAGCCGAACGTTGTACCAGTTCCAAGAGTAAATGCTAAGTAGATGGAGTAGTGGGAGGATGGGTGAAGGAAAGGGTGATGGGTCCAATTGTGGTTATATTGGAAACACAAGGTAAGCATCCTTCTAAAACACAATCCTGTTCCCCATTGCCTTCACAATGAAAACATTTTAATTGTTTTTATTATGTCACGCAAGGGAGTATCCATGTGTGCTTGTATCCACATGTCCTTTGTTCTTGAGGAACAAGAACTCTGCGTTCAAATCCAGAGTGACCTTGAGAAGGTTACCCATAAACTCACTAGGCCACAGTTTACTCATTTGCCTATTGTAAATTATTACTATCCTTCTTACAGCATCGTTGTGGAGATTAAAATAAATATTTCACATCAGTGTTTTGTACAGAACCTGGCCCCACGGAAAGTACTGAATGAATGGCAGCAAAGTTTTCAAAGAAGGGCAGTTAGAATTATATTTCTCCCAAATTATATTAAAAATATAGGGTCTTTTAAAGGTCTAGTGTGCTTTTAAAACTTAGTTGATCGTATGATAACAATCTGCCAATAACACTTAAAATTTAGAGAAGTTGAAGAAAGCTATGTTATTCACTCTATCCCAAACTTCTTAATTTTAGAGCACTGGACAAAAGTAAAAAGGCTATGAGAGATGAGAAGGTAAACCAAATAAACTGACAAACAACAAGCAGAGAAGAAATTCCCCTCACCCCAGCAGCTGTAAGAACTGAGAAGCCAACACAGATCCTATCAGATGAAGTCATTAAAGCTTAAAAGTTTAAGGCTTAAAAGTTAAAAAAAAAAAAAAAAATCTGAGCTCTGTAGGAAGAAGACCTTGCATTTTGATGGCATGATATCTACCCTGACCTAACATTATGATGAGGAAGAAATGATTCCACAGTATGTTTACTGCCTGGACAAGGGCACTAGTACATGAGTTTGAATTCTCAGCTTCTGTTAAGTGCTGCCAACCTTCCCACTTGTCTGAGACAAGATCAAGGGAGATGCAGATATTGTGCTGCAGAGAAGACCATCTCTCTATCAGGGAGTTGTTCTGTTTTCCAAAAGGAACATCATCATATATCACAGAAAAGGCCTTCATTTCTTTTCAGCTTTTATGCTGCTGGGATTCTCTGATTATACTGTGTGGGGCCATGAAAAACCCTCCCAAGAATGATTCCTGGAAGAAGCAGAAAACCCCTCTTGGAAATACATCTTTTCTCTTGGCTGCTTCCCCAGAATTCCCCACCAGGAACTGTCTTAAGCAGGCAGGAGGATGGATGGCCTGAGGTCTTCCCCATCTCTGCTGTCCACATTTCTTGAAACCTGTCCAGAGCTGATGACTGTCTCCAACATACAAAGCTGCTGTTGCCTCTGTGGAGGCGAAGTCACCAGCCCCCCTCAAACTCACTTCAAAAAGGAATTCCACATTCCTGCTCAAGAGAGGGTGAAGACTCAGACCAGCAGCTCAGAAAAGGCTGCTAGAACTGCCAACACAAACAGCTTCTCAACTTCCATTGTAAGACGTTTTCATCGTGTTTGGAATCCTTTGTATTATAGAAATAGCTTTCCATCCCAAAAGAAGCACATTAAAGAGAGGTCCCTATGGTATCAGGAGTTCTTGGGCCAAACCAATTTATCCTAGCACAAAAAGTCTCGCTGCAGAACAGGACACAGTGATTGTGTCCAGTGATTTCTGGGTTCTGGAATCACAACAGCTGAGTTTAAATCCTGGCTCCACCAATAGCTGTGTGACAGCAGGCAAGTTACTTAACTTTTCTGAGACTTACTGTCTTCATTTCACAAATGAGACCAATAATTTCACAAATGGCACCTACTGTCTTGGAGTTGGTATAAAGAAAATGTGAGATAAACCTTGAAGAATGTACAGCACCGTGCCTAGCACCAAATAGGTAGCCAATTACGTCTTTTCTTATTTCTGTTGCTGTAACAGCAACAGTTACAACTACAGACTGCCTGAGCAAAATATCTGCCACCGCACCTTTATTTTCTTCCTGCTATCATAGTAGCTAGGTTTTATCTGCTGGTTTTTCCTGTCCTGCTGGCTCTTGTTAAACTATTCAGGCTGCTGATTTTTGTGTTTTGTCTGTTTCCTTGTTTTATTAATTATCTTGTTGCCTCCTCCTAACCTCTAGTGCCACCACCTTATTTCAGTGTTGTTGTTCCTTCTAGCTTGGTCTACTGCTGACCCTTCCAGAACAGAGATGTTACAGAATTAATCATTCTTTAAGATACTCCTGACTATGCTCTTCCCAGGCTCAAAAAATTCAAAATCTTTAGCTAAGTACTCAAGGTTTTCCCTGTCCAAGCAAACCCTTATTGTTCACTCTTCCCCCTACTCCAGGGCCTAAGCTATAGAACCCCATTCTCTCTTCTGAGCATGGCTTGTACCTTCCCACCTCTGCTATCTTTGACCATGCTCCCCACCTAGTTCTACATCTGATAAAATCTTTTCCATTTTTCTGTTCCAGTACAAATACCATCATGTTCATAGAAATTTCCCCGATCCCTCCCTCTTGTGAATGCCCATGACATTCGTATAGAATTTGCCACACTCTTCCATGGGTAATGCCTCAACTATCCAGTTCCAGATTTTTCATTCCACTCTGCCTACTGGACAGGCCTACCTAGCTATCCTAAAGCATCTAAAACACAGCCTGGACAAAACCTTTCTGTTCTTAGCTCCTGACATATTTTCCACACCTGTTCCTACATCCTGCAACTGTTAGGCAGGAGTCTCAATCATGTAGGTAAGTCTCACTGAACCCAGGGAACGCTGAGAAGTTAGGCTTCCTATGAAGAAAAAAAAAAATGATATCCCGGCTGGGTCTCACAAAGCAGGATAAGGGAAAGCCACCTGAGGTCCAAGGTGACTCTTGACACAGGGTTGTTTTGTTGTCCTGTAGAGCAAGGGCTGGCTAATCTTCCACCACCCTGTTGACTCGGTTCCCCTCTATGTGAGCCTCCATGGCTCACATTCCACTCTGCACGTCTTTTCCATAGCTTCTGGTTAGTCATAATTTCTACCTCCTCATAACTTCAGATCTTTACGACTCGTGTTATTAATTCATTTCATAAATATTTATTAAGTGTCTACTATTTTACAGACACTAGATGAATTAAAGACAGGTCCTTTCCAGATGGAAGTTCCACCCTAGCCTAAAAGACAAACGTTGAACAAGAATTAAGGCTGTGCTTCATGTTCTAGTGGGCAGTTACATGAATTTGTAAGAGACAAACCTAACCTGGGCTGGGCTAGCTCCAGTTAAAGGCAAATGGAGGAAGTGATATTTAAACTTCACTTGACCTAGAAAAAAATTAAGTTATATCCATACTTCATACCTTGGAGTAAGATAAATTCCAGATGGTCTAAAGACTAAATATAGAAAATCAAACCATAAAAATACCAAAAGAAATCACAGGACAATTGTTCTTATACTCTTTTGTGTGGAAGAGGTTTTCAACTATGACACAAATTTCAGAAGACATTGAAGAAAAGGCTGAATACATTTGACTACATAGAAATATTTTTAACATTTCTGTGTAACAAAAACCACTATTAGCAAAAAAAAGACAAACTAGCAGGGGGGAGCAATTAAAACTCAAATCAAAGACAAATGAGTCATTTTTGTAATATATAAAGTGCTTCTACAAATAAGTAAGAAAAAGACCAACAAAAGAATACGACAAATTATAAACATACTTAAAGATGCACAACTTCACATGGCGCTTAAATGCCATGGTTCACCTTCCATATTGACAAAGATCAAAAAGCTTGCAAACCACACTGCACTGACAGAGTTAATGTGGGCAAAGGCACTCTTACATACTGCTGCTAGGACTGTAATGGTTTAGTCTCTGTAGAAGGCAACTAGCAAAATCTAGCAAAACTAGAAATGTATTGTCCTAGTAATTCCACGTCTAGAAATTTATGCTACAGATATATTCATATATATACATACATGTATGAAATTAAGTCTTTTCACTTATTAATTATAGCAGTCTGTATGAGAGGAAAAGATTTGAAACAATCTATAAGTCCTTTAGGAGGTACAATGGAACAGTACATAGAGGTAAAAAAAGAATAGAAAACTTTTATGTATGAATATGGGAAGATCCGTAAAGATATTTTGTTTAAAATAAAGAAAATTGAGGTGCAGAACAGTGTGTATTACATTATGACACATGCATAAATATCACACTACAAATCCTATCAATTTGCTTCCATCTCTCTAGATGCTACTTCTGCAAATAGTTTTAGTTACACCACAGTACCTGGAACAGAGCAGATATACAATTAATATTTGATGAAAGTGAATAAATCAATGAATAAAGAAAATAAATGGATGAAGGAACACACTTGGGTACTTGGCCTGTCCTCTAAACTCCATATCAGGTACTTTTATACATGGATACAAAAAGGTTGTGGCCGAATCCTGGCTACCTAGTTCCCTAGTTCCAGAAAAACCTAAAATACATCCTTATATAAGACAAACGTATTAAATAAATTAATTTGTATGTATGTATATAGAGAGAGAAATTACTTTTCAATAAGCACGACATGAATTTTCTAGTTCACGTGTTCATATCTCTCAGGAATAAAGCATTCAGCATTCAGAGGGATGATATTGTTTTCAACCTTTCCCTCAAAATCCCTCAGTGGCTTAGGGGAAAAAAGAAGTCTACAGTCTTTATGCCGGCAACTGAGTTACCTATGACTAGGAAAGCAAAGGAAGCCTTGATAGGATCATCTCCCACTTCTCTCTTGCACGAATCCCCTGCTACTCTCACCAGGAAAACCTTCAACACAACCGTAAGCATGAAAACCGCAACCATCACCACTTAATGAACATCTACTATGTGCCAGATTGTGCTCCACACTCAACCTGTATCTTGACCATAAGCTCATGAGAGATGAGCTATAAGATGATTGTCTCCATTTTACAGACACAGGGATAGGCTTAAAGACATGTGGACTTGTGTCCGGCATGCCACAGAAATGCTGATGTTGTTTCTTAGGATGGAGTTTATTTAATTTTCTACGTGTAATATTCTGACAACAAATAGCAGTTTGAAAAACCTGGATTATAAGTGAAATGCTAACAAAAGTAATAACAGGTCTTGGATAGATGACACACACAAAATCCAAGAATAGTGCTTTTTTATCTGTTCAGGAATCCCTAAAAAGCCCCTGCATGTTGCATGTTTAGGTAGCAGAAGAGCACCCACACTCACCAAAGTGATAGGACACCTATGTGCCAATTGCCCAGTGAGTGTTTCTCACCAAGGCCCACTCATCGCAGGTTATCAGAAGATTCTCCAGCTATTCGTTATTATAACCAACTCATTCTCTCCACGGTAATTATCTGTGAGCAACATATCATGCTGTCCTTGGAACCATCAAACTGACATATGATTAAATAGCAGAGGGTTCTGAAGTTAAATTTAAAACCACTCTCTTACACTTCAACTCACACATCACACTGAGATCTGTCCAGCCATGGGAATATTCCAGTTAACCAATACCAAAGACCAGGGAGAGAATATTCCCTTACTTCACGTTCCCATCTGAGAAAGGTGGTGATGACATTCTCAAAACTTTCTAAAGAGATTTTCCTAGGACGTGAAGTAAAATTTGGCAAAGCAGCTCTCTGTAGGAAGTTCTGCCCCCGCCCCACATTAAAATGTCTCAAGAGTTGCTTATATTCACCCTTATATCATCACAGTTATGTGTGGGGTCTTACAGGAAACAGTACAGTCCTTCAACACACCGTGAGAATCACACACTTTCAGCTTTCCTTGAAAAAGTTACTGTAAATCTTAAGTTATTGTACACTCAGCTGTATATACCAATAATGTTAATACTTATATTAACAATGTTACCAATTAGAAAAAAAAACTGGAAGAAAAGATCAATGGGCAAGCTGGAGTTAATATATAAGTCTCACTCTCCTTGGAATGAAAAAGGAGCAAAAAGAGGTTCTTCAAGGGGAAATCTGTTTCCATTTCCCGACCCACTCTATAGTTTCTAGAATTAAAGTTTTTCTACAAAAATGGTTCTATACAACCCACTTTATGTTTGCAGGAGCTGTGATTTAGGAAAAACAATTTTTTTTCCATCTCTACTGAATAGTTGCACCCAAAGCAAAATCAGCCAATTTCTGCCTTGCTATTCTACTCTAGTTTTCATATTTATTTAGTTTACTATTATAAATAATTTTCATGTATTTAGTGTTCATTAAACTTACAGTAAAATAAAAGAGTGGCAAATACTGAAATCATCAGAATTCCCTAAAAAGAAAATTTCCAAAGCCTTTATGAGACATACCAACAACAAAGTAGTTTCTTCAGAGAAACACACACAGCACCCACTCATTTTTAAACAGGTACTCCCAAAACGTAGGCTTCACAAAAATGCGACATCATGCAGTGTGAAAAGTCCAAGCACCTTTACCCGACATGGAAGAAAGTCCCAGTCACTAGTTGGATAGGTTTCCCTACAACTCAAGCTGGTATTGTCGGTAATGAAGTGACAGAATTCACATTTCATAAGAAAAGCCATATAAAGGAAACAAGGTATTATTTTTCTAGAAAGTGATTTATAATAATACTGAGAAACTTTTTTTTTAAAATTCCTTCTCCTTCTCAACATTTACAGAAAAGGTTAACATATCTTGAGAGATTTACTAGTTGCTGATATTCATCCATATGGTAGCACCAACCAAAAGCCAGGAGCAGGGGAGGAAAAGAGAAAAGGAAAGATTTTGAAAAAGATACAAATGAATCGTTACCTCTACCGATATGACATCTCTTATTCAGAGGCCTGGACTTAATAGGCTTACCTGGCACTCTCTCTCGATTTTCCTGTTGTTTTATTGTTGTCATTGTTTTAACAGATTTGCAAGTTGAGAATGGTTTTACTCATTTCAAGGAACCTCAGAAACACACTGCACTACAAAAATATTTCAACTACAATGCAAATTGTATTCCTTCGATCTTTTTCACTATTCTGGAAGGTACGGATAGAGCGCCAGAGCAGCAACTTAAGCAGAAGCTAAAAAGTAAAAATAATACAGAGCTTAAAGCCTTAGTTCTACAAATTGGAACTGGCTCAGCAAAACATTAGCTATGGCAAGTCCCACCAAGGCCAGGTTGGAAGGGTGCAAGAACCAACCCCTGGCTACATCTCAAAGGTTCAAAACCACTTCTAAATACAGAACCCACTTTATATTTGCAGGAGCTGTAAATCAGAGAAAACAACTTTTTTCCATCCCCAATAAAATATTTGCACCCAAAGCAAGATCTATTGATTTCTGGCTTTCTACCAGTTCTGCTTGGGCATAAAATTTTCTGACACTTCACCAGAAATGTCAGCATTAGTATAAGGCAGTTTTAAAGAGGGAAATGATTTTCTGACCTGTGGATAACCCCTTCAAAGGCAACAGGAAAACGAATTTTTAAAAACACCTGAAACCCAGTTTTTCCAGTTATTAGTATAAATGGCACCAACTATTTTTCATAAGTGGCCAAATCCTTCCTTATAGGAAGTACTGGTCTTTGAATTCAGTGAGGGCAGGGGTCATTCTATATCCTCAACACCCAGCACAGACCCTTGCATGGAGAAGGAGTTTAATGAATAGTCAAGAAAGGAGGGGAAGGGAAGGGAGAGAGGGAGGGAGAGGGAAGATGAAAGGAAGATGGAGGGAGGGAAGAGGGAACAAAGGAAGGAGGAAGAGAAGGAGAAAATGAGGTAAGTTCAGAAAGAGATCTTTTCCCTTTTCCTTTTATTTGTCTTAATTTTTCTTGAACTTTCAAGCATCCAGCTTGATAGAAAACCAATCATATCTTTTCTTAGAGCTTCCTGTCTGAAGCTAGATATGATATCCAGGGCAGTCAACTCAACCTCCAGAAAGAGCCCACCAGCAAATAGCAAATCTCTGTGGGGACAAAGTAAAAGGTAGAAGGGAGGAGACGAAGCTAACAGAAGTTCCTTTCTTCAACAGTCATGCATTCAACAACCTTCAGGAGTATGACTGCCACCTCCAGTGTGTGACACAACACCGCCTGCAGCTAGAGACCCATGCAGCGCTAGAGGAGGCTGCTGTCTACCGGGAGACACAGTGCATTGATTAACTGCCCTAATTCAAGGTAGGATATGACACAAGCCAAGGAAAAGGGTTAGATAAAGCTCTGAGGAGATCAAGACAGGGAGAAAGTGCTTCTGTCTAAGGCACTCAGGGAAGAGAAGATAGCTGAGGTGGCCCTACCAGAGCAGGACTTGTGCACAAGGAACCAGCTCAGGGTAAAGGAGGTGGGGTGGAAGGGGAAGGAGGGCACGAATCTCAGGGTGAAGGAAGAGGCTGGCTGCACAGCAGACAGCAGTCCCCCAAGATGCTTCATGGAATATAATCTACAAATATTATATGTGGGAAATCATAGATTAAACACAATGGCACACTAAGTTTCACACTAAGTTTCCCTCCTATAGGCCTCTCAGAGTTTTTATTATGCAACTGGAGCAGAAGTAGCAAAAAAGTTTTTTTAAAGTAAATCAGAAAAGACTGGCTTTTGGGGGAGAAACCCCAATACCTTCACTTACTAGCTATATTAACTGGAGCAAAATATGTAACTTTTATGAACTCCAGTTTCCTCTTCCCTAATATGGAAGAAATGACAGTCCTGACCTCATACAGCTGTTATGAGAAGTAAATACTACAAAAAAAAAAAAAAGATTAAATCAGTGCTGCCATTTAGTTAATGTTCAATGTTACCACTGCCGCTGCTACTTCTCTTATTCCGATTATTACTAGGATCAATGTGCATCAGGAATATAAAAATGAAGAATGTAATACATAGCATTTCTTAAACACTTTGGTCAGTTTTTCACCAGCTATTTTTTGGAAATGCCAGGCCAGCACGTAGTGCCCAGCCTAGCACACAGGAGGTGCTTACTCTGTCTTTGTGGAGGGAATGGAGCCAAGAACTGACCCTAGCAAAGAGCAAAACACTGCAGGATGCTCTGGGCAAGGTGTTTTTCATTATTTCTTTGGGCAACAGGCCTCTGAGGTCTGGGAGCAGTGACTTCATCTTTTGCTAGAAGAATGAGGGACTGAGAGTGCAGTGTTCAGCTTTGGGGAAACATCACAAAGAGTTGATTTTGGTAGAAGTGTTTGAAGTGACTCTGTAACAATGAGCTCACGCCTGCTGCCAGGCGCAAACCATCAGCTCGAGCCTGCTTGCCAGGGAGATGCACACAGCCCCTCACCAACAGCCCCTCACCAGACATGTGCAGGGAGGATCCCAAAACACCCACTCCGAAGACAGCTACTTCCTCTCCAAGAGGGTATACTGAAGCACAAACAAGAAACCCAGAATCCAAAGCGAATCGGAGGCACAAACAAGAAACCCAGAATGCAAAGCGAATCGGAGGCTGGGATAGCCCAGGAGAGGCCTGCGCCTTCTGGTTTCACTTGGTTGATTCTCTGGCAGGATTTTGGACTGAATCCCAACGGATACTATTCCTTTTTTGGTCAACTGCTGCATACATTTATCTAGATAACCTCATCTCTCATAAGTCACATACTAACCTCACAAATAGTTCCTAGAAATGAGCAAATTTCACATAAACCCTCCCCGAGTGCAATGCAGGGATCTTGCTATACCTCTCCAGCTTCCCACTGGTTTGTGTGTAGAGACAAAAGTGGAGTTTTCTGGAGTGAGACCCTAAACAGGTTTAGCATATGACATTTGCATTTTACCAAACCCAATACTTAACATCTGTCTACCTGAATTTAAAGCAGGAGAGTCTACATAGAGTTTGAAAAAGAAATGAGGTCACTTTAAAAAGTAGTTGGAGGAGAGAATTTCTCATGCAGTCCACAGCACATAGAAAAGACCCAAGAGTTAGTGAAATTTTCCAATTTCAGATTGGGAGATAAAGAGGTGCATGGCAGACTACAGACTTTTACAGTAAGAATGATCAGACATTTAAAAAAATATATATGATAAAAGTATACACATATTATATATGTATGTATGCATACACAAATATATGTAACTCAGTTGTGAGCTATGTAAAGAAAGCACAATGGCCAAAGATCGTGTATTCAATTCAATTGTTACATTTCATTTTATTTTAGCTGGTAAACCTGCAAGTGGCTGGAGAAAAAGCATAGTTAACTCTGAAAACTTGTCAAAGCTCAGAAAGCTTCTAGGACTCCAGAGAGTTGTTTCTAGAAGAGCAGGGCTGCCCAATTCTTCCTACACTGAAAATATAACTAGAGACAGTTTGCAATGATTGTACATTTTCTCCACCATGTTCATCTGAGGCAAGAGGTTAAATGATATTGAAATGGTCTGAATCTTCTTTTGACCTCTATAGTTCTCCCAATTAGACTTGGCCTGAACATTTTATCAAACACAATCAGCACACCCTTGTCCAGAGAACCCCTTATTACCCACAAACTCTCCAAACCCTAACCCTACAGCCCATCTTCTGACAGTCTAAGTTCACATTCATTCACTACACAATAGGAAAAAACCAAATACTGAACAACACAGTTCCTGGCACATAAAAGACACAGTAGAATAACTGTGGACGGCATCTAAAGGCTGGGAGCCTGAGGTGTGAGAATGAACGGGGTCCCTGGTCTCAAGGGCTTAAATATCAACAGGTACAGATTAGGGGTAGCAAAGGGAAGGCAAAAGGAGAAAGAAAACAAAAAAAGACAGGCAAGGAGAAAAGCTTAGAGCTTCTTAAATGAGCGAATCCAAAACTTGGAGGAAGGGTTTCGATGCCATGTGGCCAAGGCCGTCCTCCCCACCCTCATTATGATGTCTGTTCCTGCACATAAGGGCACCAGAAAGTGAATTAACAGTCATTAGGTTTTTGGTGAGAGCAGTTCTGTAGGGCCGTAATTTTAATCTCTGTTTAGATCTCCGTTTTGGGAACGATTGAGAATGGGCTTCCTTCAGTGTGAGGAAGTTCAAGGCAGTTCCTGTGGGACACCCAGTGTGGTATGTGGGAACAGCAGAGAAGTGGTTTCAATTTGAAGGACTATGAGCCCCACCACCGGGTTGGGAGCAGGCAGTGGGTGGTTGGAGGGGGCAAAATTGATGTGTGGGCAGGAGGCCTTGTTTTAAAATTATTCACTGCTGGCTTAGATGATAGCAGTGGACAGAATAAAGAGGTGCAGACCCTGAATAAAGAGAAGAAAATAATATAGCTTGCCTCTGAAAAGAGCAACTATATTGGCTACCAATTTAATTTGAATCTTTTTTGAAGTCTGGGTAAGCCCCGATCACACAATGAGCATCTTGTAGTAAACTCACTGATTGAATTATAAAGAAATCACTAGATATTATTATGTTGTTATTGGAAAGAGAAGTCTAGCTTGACTTAAAGGAGAACCAATTATTGACTTGGGCCCCCTGCCTTAGAGGAATCAAACCTGGGATGCATTTTCAAACAAAATGTCCATTTCGCTTCTTAATACTGGGGTGCACACAGTCAACGATGAATCTAGTTTTACATTCTGTTCCATATGCTACGCTCTAGGTAATTAAAGTATGTCTTATGGCTAATAAAAATGAAGTTAAAAAGGTTAAAACCAAAACAATGACAGGAAATAACATGTGTGTACAATATGTTACTAACACACTGATAATTTTCAAAAGTGACTTTAAAAAAAAGTATTATAAATCTTTCAAAACACAGTGATTTATTAAGCGAAAAGTCTAAACGATTTGCACTATTAAATTTAGCTTTTAAGTTGCTGTGTCACGAGCAAATCTTTTGTTCTCCTAGGTTAAATTTAGCATCCTGCAATTTTGTTTTTTCCACTGCTCCATGTTTTATCATCATGCAGCTAATTTTCTGAGCTGCTCAGGAGAAATGCACTCAGGAGTTTTCACAATGATTTCTCTTACTGATTTTATAATCCAGGAAGAGAATGTATCAAATAATCCAACAATGATATATTTTCATCTTCTTCTGTTCCTTTTCCCACCTATACAGGCTTCTCATAAAATAAGCCTTCCCTAGGCATGGGATGAAACGGAAAAAAAAATGTGGTGGCCAGAGGAAAACCATTTCAGAAATGTATTTGTTACACAAGTGCAAGCAATAAATTGAGCTTAGGAGGGAAGGGCGGTTAGAAGAAAAACTGAAAGTACTGACCTGAGAGTCAAGCTGATTGGAGCAAGGGTGAAAGCAGCAATTTGGAGGATAAGCAGAAAGGAAAAGGGATAGCAAAAGAGAATAAAAGGAAGTAAATGCATTAGTTTTAAACATACAGCCAACAGATGTTATATTAGCAGGTTTTTTAACCAAATGAAGGACAATAAAGCAACTTCTATCTGATATTACCCCCCAAAAGCCTGGGCATACACTCTGTTATATTAATTATTACATATAAGAAACCAGTATCTGCTCTCATGTACATAATTACAAGCAGTGATGTGAAACAGAGGTGTGTTCCAGCAACACAATGGCACAATTTGCTCTTTTCTGGAGGAATATTTATAGAGAAAGCTCCTATCTGTGTGCATGTAAAATTTTATTATTTAATAAACTGAAATGAAAATTACTAAGGTATTAGAACTGGTGGTAAGCACCTATGTCAGAAAGATTTTATTAGAACCAGTAAGTTGGAAGATTATATCCTATGAGATACTTTTTCTTCATCCCTAAAAACCAAAAAGATCTGAGCAATTTAGCTTTCTGTTCAAAGATTTCCATTGTACATGCTCACAGAGCACTGTACCTAGCAATGATCAAAGACTATGAGGACAGCTTCAGGTGAGGGGCCATCTGCCTATCAGCCTCCCAAGAAAAGACAGATTAACTTCCAAAGCTGAGAGTAATTTTTTTTGGTTGTGAAAATGAGGATCAAACTTCATCATTGAAAATATCCAAACACTTGATAACTAATTTGTAGAAAAATATGTAGCATGTCTTTCTAATTTGTCAAAAGAATAAAGTCTCTAATGTGAAGCAAAAATTAAAAGTCATATCCTCTTCAGGCTACCACAGAAATCATAGTGGACATGCATTTTGTTAACCTATAAAATGCCCTTTGCAAAAAAACAGGTGGATTAACACATACTGTATCAGCCGTCTGCCCAGTGGGACCCCACCATCCCATACTATTAAGAAGTAGTTTTAAGCATTTCACAAAGAAAGAAAAAGCACAACAAATCCTCAGAAGGAAGCTTAAACAAAAACATTTCAGATGAAAACAGCATTGACTATAATGATACAAATCAAGTAGAAAATTCAAGATTAAACACTTGGTGAAAGCACTGATCCAATAATCCCTCGTGTCTGAAACTCCCCTGCAGAGTATTTCGTGATAACGAATGCACAACTGATCAAAAATAAGAGTTAAGTCAGGCCATGGCCTTTGTGGGGACTCTAGTGATGTTGCTGCTGTTTGAAATCTGTCTGGAGCAGAGGTAAGCCAAACTGAGGTCCATGGTCAAACTTCAGGGAATCCTAAACTGAAACAGCAAGCAAACATTTAAGGTTTAGTTGCCTTTTCCAAGGGTCCCTAGTTTCTCTTGCCAACTCAAAGGCATCTATGATATCCATGAACTTCCCCAAAAAGCTGCTAGGGATGGTATAAAACCATCTGTCACTTGTTTTAAAGAAATTCCTTCAAATACATTTACAAACATAAATGGGAATTACTTAGCAACAAGAGTTTATATCAAAACAAACAGAACTGGTATCAAGTTTCCTCCATGTACCATCAGATTTCTAGATCATATCATAATTTTTTAAAAACGAAAGCTTAAGTTTACATTTTCTGAAAAAAGTTCTGAAAAGCAGCAAAGAAATTATGTCAGCACGTTATTGAGCAAATTCAGAGGGAAAAATAATAGTCTATTTCTCAACCTTAGATAAGGTGCTTTTAGGCATCTACAATGATTTCTCATTGTCCAATTGTCTGGCAGCATTAGTCCTGATCCAGATATTTAAATGCTACCTTGTTTTCCTTTCTTTTTTTTTTAACATCTTTATTGGAGTATAATTGCTTTATAGTGGTGTGTTAGTTTCTGCTGTATAACAAAGTGAATCACCTATATGTATACATAAATCCCGTATCTCCTCTCTCTTGCGTCTCCCTCCCACCCTCCTTATCCCACCGCTCTAGGTGGTCACAAAGCACCGAGCTGATCTCCCTGTGCTATGTGGCTGCTTCCCACTTGCTATCTATTTTACATTTGGTAGTGTATATATGTCCATGCCACTCTCTCAGTTCGTCCCAGCTTCCCTTCCCCACTCCCCATGTCATTGAGCCCATTTTCTACTTCTGCGTTTTTATTCCTGTCCAGCCCCTACGTTCTTCAGAACCATTTTTTTGTTTTTTGATTTTTCTAGATTCCATATATATGTGCTAGCATACAGTATTTGTTTTTCTCCTTCTGACTTACTTCACTCTGTATGACAGTCTCTAGGTCCAACCACCTCACTACAAATAACTCAGTTTTGTACCTTTTTATGGCTAATATTCCATTGTATATATGTGCCATATCTTCTTTATCCATTCGTCTGTTGATGGACACTTTCGTTGCTTCCATGTCCTGGCTACTGTAAATAGAGCTGCAATGAATATTTTGGTACATGACTCTTTTTGAATTATGGTTTTCTCAGGATATATGCCCAGTAGTGGGACTGCTGCATCATATGGTAGTTCTATTTTTAGTTTTTTAAGGAACCTCCATACTGTTGTCCATTGTGGCTGTATCAATTTACATTCCTACCAACAGTGCAAGAGGGCTTCCTTTTCTCCACACCCTCTGTAGCATTTGTTGTTTGTAGATTTTCTGATGATGCCCATTCTAACTTGTGTGAGGTGATACCTCATTGTAGTTCTGATTTGCATTTCTCTAATAATTAGTGATGTTGAGCATACTTTCATGTGTTTGTTGGCAATCTGTAAATCTTCTTTGGAGAAATGTCTATTTCAGTCTTCTGCCCATTTTTGGATTGGGTTGTTTGTTTGTTTTTTAACATTGAGCTGCATGAGCTGTTTATATATTTTGGAGATTAATCCTTTGTCTATTGATTCGTTTGCAAATATTTTCTCCCATTCTGAGGGTTGTCTTTTCGTCTTGTTTGTAGTTTCCTTTGCTTTGCAAAAGCTTTTAAGTTTCATTAGGTCCCATTTGTTTATTTTTGTTTTTACTTCCATTTCTCTAGTAGGTGGGTCAAAAAGGATTTTGCTGTGATTTATGTCATAGAGTGTTCTGCCTATGTTTCGCTCTAAGAGTTTTATAGTGTCTGTTCTTACATTTAGGTCTTTAATCCATTTTGAGTTTATTTTTGTGCATGGTGTTAGGGAGTGTTCTCATTTCATTCTTTTACATGTAGCTGTCCAGTTTTCCCAGCACCACGTACTGAAGAGGCTGTCTTTTCTCCATTGCATATTCTAGCCTCCTTTATCAAAAATAAGGTGACCATAGGTGCATGGGTTTATCTCTGGGCTTCCTGTCCTTTCCCATTGATCTATATTCCTGTTTTTGTGCCAGTACCACACTGTCTTGATTACTTTGTAGTACAGTCTGAAGTCGGGGAGCCTGATTCCTCCAGCTACATTTTTCTTTCTCAAGATTGCTTTGGGTATTCAGGGTCTTTTGTGTTTCCATACACCTTGTGAAATTTTTTGTTCTATTTCTGTGGAAAATGCCACTGGTAGTTTGATAGGGATTGCATTGAATCTGTAGATTGCTTTGGGTAGCATAGTCATTTTCACAATGTTGATTCTTCCAATCCAAGAACATGGTATATCTCTCCATCTGTTTGTATCATCTTTAATTTCTTTCATCAGTGTCTTATAGTTTTCTGCATACAGGTCTTTTGCCTCCTTAGGCAGGTTTTTTAACCTAGGTATTTAACCTAGGTATTTTATTCCTTTTGTTGCAATGGTAAATGGGAGTGTTTCCTTAATTTCTTTCAGATTTTTCATCCTTAGTGTATAGGAATGCCAGAGATTTCTGTGCATTAATTTTGTATCCTGCTACTTTACCAAATTCATTGATTAGCTCTAGTAGTTTTCTGGTAGCATCTTTAGGATTCTCTATGTATAGTATCATATCATCTGCAAACAGTGACAGCTTTGCTTCTTCTTTTCCGATTGGGATTCCTTTTATTTCTTTTTCTTCTGATTGCTGTGGCTAAAACTTCCAAAACTATGTTGAATAAGAGTGGTGAGAGTGGGCAACCTTGTCTTCTTCCTGATCTTAGAGGAAATGGTTTCAGTTTTTCACCATGGAGAACGATGTTGGCTTTGGGTTTGTCATATATGGCCTTCATTATGTTGAGGTAAGTTCCTTCTGTGCCTATTTTCTGGAGGGTTTTTTTTTTTTTTTTTTTGCGGTACGCGGGCCTCTCACTGTTGTGGCCTCTCCCGTTGCGGAGCACAGGCTCCAGACGCGCAGGCTCAGTGGCCATGGCTCACAGGCCCAGCCGCTCCGCGGCATGTGGGATCTTCCCGGACCGGGGCACGAACCCGTGTCCCCTGCATCGGCAGGCGGACTCTCAACCACTGCGCCACCAGGGAAGCCCAGGGTTTTTTATCATAAATGGGTGTTGAATTTTGTCGAAAGATTTTTCTGCATCTATTGAGATGATCATATGGTTTTTCTCCCTCAATTTGTTAATATGGTGTATCACGCTGATTGATTTATGTATATTGAAGAATCCTTGCATTCCTGGGATAAACCCCACTTGATCATGGTGTATGATCCTTTTAATGTGCTGTTGGATTCTGTTTGCTAGTATTTTGTTGAGGATTTTTGCATCTATGTTCATCAGTGATATTGGCCTGTAGTTTTCTTTGTGACATCTTTGTCTGGTTTTGGTATCAGGGTGATGGTGGCCTCGTAGCATCAGTTTGGGAGGGTTCCTCCCTCTGCTATATTTTGGAAGAGTTTGAGAAGGATAGGTGTTAGCTCTTGTCTAAATGTTTGATAGAATTCGCCTGTGAAGCCATCTGGTCCTGGGCTTTTGTTTGTTGGAAGATTTTTAATCACAGTCCCAATTTCAGTGCTTGTGACTTGTCTGTTGATATTTTCTATTTATTCCTGGTTCAGTCTCGGAAGGTTGTGCTTTTCTAAGAATTTGTCCATTTCTTCCAGGTTGTCCATTTCATTGGCATATAGTTGCTTGTAGTAATCTCTCATGACCCTTTGTATTTCTGCAGTGTCAGTTGTTACTTCTCCTTTTTCATTTCTAATTCTATTGATTTGAGTCTTCTCCCTTTTTTTCTTGATGAGTCTAGCTAATACTTTATCAATTTTGTTTATCTTCTCAAAGAGCCAGCTTTTAGTTTTTATCTTTGCTATTGTTTCCTTCATTTCTTTTTCATTTATTTCTGATCTGATCTTTACGATTTCTTTCCTTCTGCTAACTTTGGGGTTTTTTTGTTCTTCTTTCTCTAACTGCTTTGGGTGTTAGGTTAGGTTGTTTATGTGAGATGTTTCTTGAGGTAGGATTGTATTGCTATAAACTTCCCTCTTAGCACTGCTTCTGCTGTATCCCATAGGTTTGGGGCCATCATGTTTTCATTGTCATTTGTTTCTAGGTATTTTTTGATTTCCTCTTTGATTTCTTCAGTGATCTCTTGGTTATTTAGTAGAATACTGTTTAGCCTCCATGTGTTGGTATATTTTACAGTTTTTTTCCTGTAATTGATATCTAGTCTCAGAGCGTTGTGGTCGGAAAAGATACTTGATATGATTTCAATTTTCTTAAACTTACCAAGGCTTGATTTGTGACCCAAGATATGATCTATCCTGGAGAATGTTCCATGAGCCCTTGAGAAGAAAGTGTATTCTGTTGTTTTTGGATGGAATGCCCTACAAATATCAATTAAGTCCATCTTGTTTAACGTATCATTTAAAGCTTGTGTTTCCTTATTTATTTTCATTTTGGATGATCTGTCCATTGGTGAAAGTGGGGTGTTAAAGTAACCTACTATGATTGTGTTACTGTCGATTTCCCCTTTTATGGCTGTTAGCATTTGCATTAAGTTTTGAGGTGCTCCTATGTTGGATGCATAAATATTTACACTTGTTATATCTTCTTCTTGGATTGATCCCTTGATCATTATGTAGTGTCCTTCTTTGTCTCTTGTAATAGTCCTTATTTTAAAGTCTATTATTTCTGATATGAGATTTGCTACTTCAGCTTTCTTTTGATTTCCATTTGCATGGAATATCTTTTTCCATCCCCTCACTTTCCGTCTCTATATGTCCCTAGGTCTGAAGTGGGTCTCTTGTAGACAGCATATACACGGGTCTTGTTTTTGTATCCATTCAGCCAGTCTATGTCTTTTGGTTGGAGCATTTAATCCATTTACATTTAAGGTAGTTATCGACATGTGAGAGTTCCTATTACCATTTTCTTAATTGTTTTGGGTTTGTTATTGTAGATCTTTTCCTTCTCTTGTGTTTCCTGCCTAGAGAAGTGCCTTTAGGATTTCTTCTAAAGCTGGTTTGGTGGTGCTATATTCTCTTGGCTTTTGTTTGTCTGTAAAGGTTTTAATTTCTCCATCGAATCTGAATGAGATCCTTGCTGGGTAGAGTATCTTGGTTGTAGGTTTTTCTCTTTCATCACTTTAAATATGTCCTGCCACTCCCTTCTGGCTTGCAGAGTTTCTGCTGAAAGATCAGCTGTTAACCTTATGGGGATTCCCTTGTATGTTATTTGTTGCTTTTCCCTTGTTGCTTTTAATATATATTTTTTTTATTTAATTTTTGTTAGTTTGATTAATGTGTGTCTTGGTGTGTTTTTCCTTGGATTTATCCTGTTTGGGACTCTATGCGCTTCCTGAACTTGATTGACTATTTCCTTTCCCATATTATGGAAGTTTTCAACTATAATCTCTTCAAGTATTTTCTCAGTCCCTCTCTTTTTCTCTTCTTCATCTGGGACCCCTATAATTGGAATGTTGGTGCATTTAATGTTGTCCCAGAAGTCTTTGAGGCTGTCCTCAATTCTTTTCATTGTTTTTTCTTTATTGTGCTCTGCAGTAGTTATTTCCACTATTTTATCTTCCAGGTCACTTATCCGTTCTTCTGTCTCAGTTATTCTGCTACTGATTCCTTCTAGAGAATTTTTCATTTCATTTATTGTGTTGTTCATCATTGTTTGTTTGCTCTTTAGTTCTTCTAGGTCCTTGTTAAACATTTCTTGCATTTTCTCCATTCTATTTCCAAGATTTTGGATCATCTTTACTATCATTACTCTGAATTATTTTTCAGGTAGACTGCCTATTTCCTCTTCATTTGTTTGGTCTGGTGGGTTTTTACCTTGCGCCTGCATCTGCTGTGTATTTCTCTGTCTTCTCATTTTGCTTAACTTACTGTGTTTGGGGTCTCCTTTCTACAGGCTGCAGGTTCATATTTCCCGTTGTTTTTGGTGTCTGGCCCCAGTGGGTAAGGTTGGTTCAGTGGGTTGCATAGGCTTCCTGGTGGAGGGGACTGGTGCCTGTGCTCTGGTGGGTGAGGCTGGATCTTGTCTTTCTGGTGGGCAGGGCCGCATCCGGTGGTGTGTTTTGGGGTGTCTGTGAACTTATTATTATTTTAGGCAGCCTCTCCGCTAATGGGTGGGGTTGTGTTCCTGTCTTGCTAGTTGTTTGGCATAGGGTGTCAAGCACTGTAGCTTGCTGGTCATTGAGTGGAGCTGGGTGTTAGCGTTGAGATGGAGATCTCTGAGGAGCTTTTGCCGTTTGATATTACCTGGCACCGGGAGCTCTCTGGTGGACCAATGTCCTGAACTCAGCTCTCCTACCTTAGAGGCTCAGGCCTGACACCCAGCTGGAGCACCAAGACTCTTTCAGCCACACGGTGAGTGCCAACTGTGTGCCCAGGTCTTTTTGGACACATCTCACAAAGGTTCTTCAGGCGCTCCTCATTTCTTCTGGTTCTGCTTGCAATCTCCAGTATTAGACATGAGCCCAAATGGTGAACACACCTCCTTCAGTCCCCAGTTTAGTGCTGTAGAGAACACTTCATTTCGATTCATTCAGTCTTGTCTGTAGGTACTTTGGTAGAACTGGAGAGATTCTGACACATACACTTGCTTTTTTTTTTTTTTTTTTTTTTTTGCGGTACGCAGGCCTCTCACTGTTGTGGCCTCTCCCATTGCAGAGCACAGGCTCCGGACGCGCAGGTTCAGCGGCCATGGCTCACGGGCCCAGCTGCTCCGCGGCATGTGGGATCCTCCCGGACTGGGGCACGAACCCGTGTCCCCTGTATCGGCAGGCGGACTCTTAACCACTGCGCCACCAGGGAAGCCCTACACTTGCTTTTTTATCCAAAGTATTTCTTTCAAAGCCAAAGATGTGAACTGTCACAGCATCCACCTGATGGAGTTTGACACCTCGCTCCCCACCACACAGGGTCAGGGCTGCCTCTCAGCCTTGAGCTCCAGCACTGCCCGGATTATCCCAGGGCACACTGCTACCCTGTTTTCTATTCTGATTTTATGTTTTAGGAGTAAACCCCCCTGAGGGACCCACTCTTTTCTTCACAGTGGGGAGGGATCTGATTGAGGGCTCAATTTGGGCATTCCCTGACCTCCAGACAAATGGTGACAAAGCCCATTTATATTTAAGCCCATATATATTTAAGATAATTTACATGAAAGGTCATCTGACTGATTCCTTCCCATGGGTGAGATGCCAGAAATCCAATGGCAGCAAGCCTTGTTTGACAGACTCTGTTAACCTCTCTCCTTCCCCTAAGGCACTAAAGGATTAAGCCTGAAACTCTAAATAAAACTCAGAGACCTTGATGAGCACTGACATAGAAAGACTACATATTTCATTGCCTCTAATGTTGCCTCTAGCTACTTGATTGTGCACATACAAGATATCTAGCATTGGTGATCTCATAATGACTTCAGCCTGATTTGGACCAGCTCTCAGGGGCTTGCTGAAGGTCCCCTGACCACATTGTGTCAAATTCCCCCAGAGCAGCCTGCAGTCCAAGGCAGAAGCTCCCTGCTGAGCCACCAGCATCAAGTGCAAGGGTTTATAGGCAGAACTGCACATAGGGACCACACTGGAGCAACATGCACTTTGAAAAGCAGAATCTTTAATGGCTGATGAAAAACATCATTCACGAAGAATTTAAGAGGTAAATGCATCCATGTAAGTGCCAGGCATGTGCTATTTAGAATGTATATATTGTGGAGAAAATAAAAAATGGGAATATTAACGGAATAGAAAGCAAACACAAACCGCCCTCTGAGAGAGAAGTAGGCACGTGTCAGTGTCGTTTGAGTTATCCCTAACCCCATACCTTTTCTCGCACGTGACGGAAGTTCTGGAATATCTCAGAACACTAGCTGCTTTTAAAAAAAGGTCTACTGACTCTGGTAGGTCACATTACAGACCAGAGACCACAAATTTATTACGAGTTCAATTTTTTGGTTTTCAAAATCACAAACTTAATTGCAAACACTCCTCCATGATTCCAAAATGGAGCTATATGTCACATTGCTAAGAAATCTTTAGTTCCCAACATTATGAGGTATGAATTTTGTAGTTTAAGCCAGCAAATGGAGATACTGCCCAATTTGAAAAGGGTTGCCTGACAACTTGAGGAAGATGCTTTGGTCAGAATACACATGTAGCCCAGCAGATAATGCTTCAGAAAGACAGGCCAAGGCTGAGCTCTCCTCTTCCCAAGAAACTTCCCCTCTTGATCTCCACTCCCACCCCTTTCTGGGTCTGGGCTGGGACTGGGGCTCAGACATTTCCCAGACTATGCTCTGCTGCTGGACGCAAGACACAGGCCAGCAGAGAACTGGGACAGAGTCAAGTCCCACCACACGTTTTATGAATTACAGTGCCTGGGAGGCATCAGCTTTAAGGGGAGGCAAAGGCAGAGATAAAGAAAATGTGCAGAAAGTACATAAAGATAAATGCCTGTAAAATCACTGTTGTTTTAATGCATTCCATATTGCGGAAATAAAAACGTGAATATTCTTGATGATTTAATGGCAATAGCGTTCAGCTAAGACCTGTTTGTCCAACTAGACAATTATGCTATTTTATGCAAATATTTATAGTAGCTGATCCTGACTTTCAATTACTGTTCCGAAGGGCTGGTTTAGTGCAGAAAAATGCCTTCTAAATGAGCTTTCTCTCATGAAAGCTAATAAAGATGAGGCAGATCTCCTGTGGCCCAGCAGCGAAGCCTCTCTGCCAGCTACGAGACTGTTGAGTGCTACTGGACTAGCTTCTTCTTTCTGGCCCAGTGTTGGATGGGATTGCTCTCAGTCACTCATCTGTCAGACCTGGGTTCAAATCCTGACTTTGATTCTTATAAACTCTGCAATCTTGAGGAAGTTAATTAATCTGTATAAGTCATAGTTTTCTCACCTATAAAATGGTGATAATGAGACTTTCTGTGTTGTGGGTAGAATTAAAATGGTATACAGTACTTGCAGGTCAAGTGCTTAGCAGAGTACCTGTTATACTGTGAGCATGAAATATATATAATCTATTTTGAATCATAATTACTATTAGTAATATTATCTAGGGCATCCTCGCTATGGCTCCCTTCTTCTCAGCGAAGTGGACTAGGGGTCAAGAAACCTACACTACAGTTTTGTCTCTTTCTGACCACAGGACCAATCTTCAGAAGGTCGTTCAACCCTTCAGGGTCTCAATGTTCTCAGCAATAAGAAAAATATGGGGCTTCCCTGGTGGCGCAGTGGTTGAGAGTCCGCCTGCCGATGCAGGGGACACGGGTTCGTGCCCCGGTCTGGGAGGATCCCACATGCCGCGGAGCGGCTGGGCCCGTGAGCCATGGCCGCTGAGCCTGCGCGTCCGGAGCCTGTGCTCCGCAACGGGAGAGGCCACAACACTGAGAAGCCCGCATACCGCAAAAAAAAAAAAAAAAAAGAAAAAGAAAAAGAAAGAAGAAAAATATGATAACTTCACTGTGATTTCACACTATCTTTTTAAGAAAAATTTTGGTCCTAAAATATCATTCCAAAATAACCATGTAGATACATCTAAAATTAACAGTATTTTTAAGAACCAGTAGGCTGGCAGAATATTTCCACACTTTAAAATTAAAATGAAGCCCTTAAGGATTTTAATTTGCCGATCAGAAAAAAAAAACTTGACATAATTTCTAAAATGGGTCACACTGAACAAAAATCAGATTACCATCAAACTAATACAAAGACTTTTTAAGTGGTTTTTTTTTTCAGGTAGTCAAAGCTTCAGTCTCTTACACACTTTGCTGGCACAAATGCTAGATCATGGATATCACTCAAGAAAGTTGCCCATTATTTTCTCAAACACTGAAGAAGTACATAAGCCCTCAAAAGATAAGCCAACTGACTTCCGAGTATCCCACAGAAACACAACATCATCCCTACAGGCCATATTCCTCATGCATGCATAACTTGTTTCCTCCGTGAAATATGAATGTGCATTCCAAATTTACTGCAACCTGAGATGGGCAACTAAGCAATCAATGGTCATTCACTGTTGACAATTCACAACATGAATGCAAAGTTTACCTCTCAAGTTCTGCAATTTTCTTGTCCTTGTCGTTCTTTTCATTCTCCACCTCCTTGAGGATCTCCAGCAACCGGTCGACTTCTGCTTGGGCCTTGCCACACTCATCACGGTAATAAGATGCCTCTTTATCAAGCTGTTTTATTCGGTCTGCAAATTCTGGGTTCATCCTGGAGTCATCTTCAATATTATGAGCCTTCAACATTATATTTTTAAAGAATGTAGTTAAGATAACAATTTAGAACAACAATAGATAGTGCAGTCACCAATGGCCCAGAAATTAACTTTGGAGAAAAAAATAACAACTATCAAGAATTATGGGTATACTGTCAGTTAAAAGGCAAAATAGGAAAATCACAAATTTCAGCTACCTTAGAACTATCTTGATTTTTAAGGCTAGTTTCTTTTATTGTTAATATTTTATTTCATTAAATGATACTGCTTTTTGCTTTTTTTTCCCCCACAAGAAATGGGGGCTTGGTGGAGGTAGAGACAGTGATGTGTTTATTTCTGGTGTTTTGGCAAACAGAACGAAGACAATTCAACTCCTCACAGTTAAGTAAATGACTCATACCAACAGCTTCCTTTTCCAATACAGAGAAACTGAGAAAAAACAATGTTAAATTATTTCTCCAGGAACCATCAAGGGTATATATAAAGCTAGGTAACATATAAGAGACTGGCTGACTGATCATTGAACACTTCATCCCACTGAGAAATTTCAGCAGAAGATGTAGAATGAAACAAAGCCTTGAAAAAGCAGAAGGGCTTTCCAGCTAACAGTCATACCCATAAATTCTTGTTCTTTTGATTAAATAAACCTGAACCGGGAGGAGGATGAGCTAATTCATGAGCAAGCACACAGACGAGAATCTTCAAACACATGCATGGGGGGTGGGGGGCAGCTTTACACAGGAGAACAGACACAGGCAACAACACAGCAACAACACTACAGAATAATTTGCAGCCAAAGTATTTGTGGTTTTTTGTGTGTGACAGTGCGTTATGGCTTTTTTTTTCCCAAAATAAACTTTTGGCTGAAATATTCCCAGACAGATGGAAATAACACTGCACTGCAATGTTTTGCCTACCCCTTGTTTCCCATTATTCCTAATTGACTTCTTCAAAGAGCAGGCAGGGAAAAAACAAGTAGTTTAACAACAGTGCACATTCAACATAGAAAGTTCAGAGAGGTCATATATGTATATATCTCCAAAATCCATGTGTGAACTAATAAAATGTTAACAATTTATTAGGACTTAAATTATCCTGCTGTCTTCTACTAGAGCAGATGTCCGTTGTGTTTTTATACACTTTTTAAAAAAAATTTCAGGGAAAAAACAAGGCAAGCAAGCTGCAACTACTGTGGGGTCAGATGAATCATGCATGGTTAGAAAAATTAACACTAATACTACTGTTAGAAGGTTGACAGTCTTTGCAATAATTTAGTAGAAAAAATCCAAAAATTAGTATAAATAAAAATAAATTTCTTATTTATGACAAGCTAATTATTTTTAGGAATTTTTGCATGTAACATATTATTTAAGCATGAGGATAGATGGGGAATAATTTGCTTTCACATTCTTTAATCTAAGATTTCCTTATTCAAGAAATAAACTCAACTACGCAAAAGAACTTGGAAAAAATATATCAATTCAACACAGTATCAGGCAGTCTGTCATCCACATTTCTCAGAAAATATTTATTTTTATTTATTTAGTGCGTACACTGAGTTTCATTATAATAGAATAGAATAGAATTAGTGAGCTTTTTCAGTATAATTAAAATAATCTGAAAGTGAATCTTGAGCTAATATTCCTTTAGGAGTTTATTCATCTAATAATTTTATTTTAAATTGAAGTAATGAATATTAATTTGTTAATCTCCCATCAAAAGATGTAGAGCAGGTACTCTATTTTAAAACAAAATACTCCATATAACTACCTCTATCTGTGATAATAATAATAAACTCATTTCTCTTATAACAGAAAAGCATTTAAAATATACAGCTTTTCGATTACTATGAGAAAGAAAACAAAAATTTCATGTTAATTCTCTTCTACTTTTATACTATATTACCATTATTTTATGGCAGCTAAAAACCTGTCCATGGCAGTTTTCTCAAACTAACCAACCAGCGACATTGAGATGTTTAAGAAAAAGAATTAAAGAACTAAGTAATGACCAGCTAGAAAGACTCAAAATAAATGAATAAATGTTTTGTAGCTTATTTCTGATGAGTGAAAATTCCTTTTTTGACTCAGATTTGAAGATTCACAAAGAGCTAGCAGTTAGCTGCTGTGGTTTATTTTGGTTGTTTTTATTCTTAAGATTATTATTATCACGATTTTTAATAAATGGGTACAGGATTACTAATTGTAACATCTAGATTCTAAATATGGCCTTGTGTCTTACGACTATGGGCAAATGAATAAGCCTCTCTAAGGACAGTGAAAACGATAAAATGACAAACATGGGGAAGGTATTATTCATTTGTGTTTTTATTGTGATTATTATTTTATAATATGCAGCCCATAAGCAGGGCTTGTCATACAGCTAAATTGATATGTTTATTTAATTTTCATTGACAAGATACTACATACACCTTAGAGAAGCCTCCCTGCTACGTTTTCAGAGAAAGCAGTCTGCTGGTGATAGGTATGTAAACACATTTCTTATTTTAGCTACTTGAAGAGAAGAAGATGAACCAAGGCAAGTTTTCAGCACAGGGTGAAATTCAATGGGTTGGCAATCTTTTAAACCTACCAAGTGAGTACGGCTAAAGGACTCATGGGATGTTTAGAGGTACAGAAAGCCTAGGAAAAAACAGTCCTGAATCTAGACCATGTTGACCACTGTGTGTGATGCTACAGTTAGATCATGTTATTAAAATAAAGACCATAGCCAAGTTTACAGCTGGCCTGGTGTCTGTTAGATAATTTGTAGGTGCTAATGATTCTTCCTTTTAAAAGGAATAGACAACCTGAAGAACACCTTTGAGTTAAATATATCTATTTATCTCTATATCAATGCCTACTGATTTCTGGGCAAAGGAGTTTATGTCAAATCATCTTCAATATTGGTGTCAGAATTCTTGGAAAGGTTATTAAATAAAGGTGTAGATACATATCATTTAAAAATTTTTCAAGTCAATAGAAAGCTGCAAGAAAGAGTCATACAGAGATGGAAGAGTAACAGCTGCGTTTGGATAATCACTAGGGTCCATGTGAAGACCCAAGGGAAGAGAGAGTTTCACATGACTGTAGCCTGGTGAGTCCCTGATCCAACCTAAGCAGTGGAAGCAAAAGTCTTCCCCAGAATTTAACCAGCTCTACTCAGCATGAATCACAACTTTTCGGAGGATCGGCTGAAACTGTTAACTAGTGTAGCGTGAGTGTGTTATACTGATCTGTGAGTGTGTTATAGTGATCTGTAGACATGGGGGAGATACTATACCAAAGAAAAACGGGAGGAAATTGAGCTTACAAAGCCAATGTTTCCTTCAAAATTGTAAGGCCAGAGCCTCCTCTAAAAATAGAGAGAAGGAAGCACTTTCTTTGCATTTAGGCAATACTCTTGCCTTTTCAAATTAAAACATGGGTTCTTTCATCTGGACTGGGAGTTCCTGATAGGGATCAAAAGTAGACAACAGATTTGGGCCTAATGTACTTTAGGCACTGCAAAAACATAAAAATACATTTGAATAACATTACCTGACAAATTCCTACCATGGCATTGTGACCTAGTCAAGGTTTAGACTGAAAATATACAATAAGTACTTCCCCTTATGAATCTGTTGATTTTAAATTAGTACCCCCAAAAGGTCAGGAAGCAATTGCCCATTCCATTCATCTAAGACACATCAACTTCATTCACTAGTCGGGAATCTAGCTCTTGAAAAATGCAGATTGGTGTGGATTTTCTTTTAATTATTTCAGAACTTATGTATCATAATCTAGTGAAGCACACTGTCACTTTCAAAGACGTACACCAGTCATTAAAACCAAAGGAATACCGATGAGCATTTTTTTTCCTAATGTAGAGATTTAATTTTTCTGATTAAACAGGTCAGTTTAAAAACAAATCCAGGTATCTGGTTCTGCTTCAAAATATTTCTGGTAACTTTTAGAGCAAATTTCAAGCATCTTATAGAAACACAGAAAATTGAGAAAAGAACATTTCAAAAATGTCTGTATTACATATTAGATCAGTAAATTTTGAGGGTCCCCCAATTATGTTTCTTGCATTTCCATATGTAAGGAAATTTCCCCGCAAATGGGAACAATCAAAACAAAGTTTGGAGCCTCACAGATGTGGGCAAGCTTGCCATTTTGATGTGAACTGGTTCTGAAAGCCTGAATCAAGCACAGAAGAGAAATCTGGTCATGACTTAGGACAAGGAGTACACAACAATACCTAGTGGTTATTTTAATGAAACAATTTAGAACTATTTCAGGAAATAAGGCAAAATTACAGATTAATACTATATCTAAATCAAAGTTAAGAGCAAACATGATTAAAACCATACCAGGATTGATAGTATCAATATGACAAATCACAAGTTTATTTACACTCCTTGTGTGAAAGTTAGCCGTTGATTATTTTTAATAAAATGTTAGTTCATCATTCCAAGTGCCTAGAAAGGAAAGTATTAACTTTGGTCCAGAAACCTGATGTGAAACTAGGCAGGGAATATTCAATTATAATGTTAAATAACATTCTCTCTTTGAAATGGGCCTTAACAATTTTAATAAAAAATCATTTCTCTCAAAATAAACAAATGATTAGTCATGACCATAAAGTGCAAGCAGAACGCTAACTAATGAATCTGAGGACTTTTCTTTCATGCTGCTTATGGTTTTAGCAATAATTTATTAAATTTATGCACTGTAAAAATATGATTCTCCATTGCAGCACTTTGGGGGTTTAGTGTCTGTTAACAACACTTTAACGGTCCTTTCATATCTTAACAGCAGAACAGGGTATATAAACTACTCTAAACATTATTTCAATCTGCTACAGTAAGTTCCAATCTTCACATAATTCTGAGTTATAAACAAAATATTACTTTTTAAAATAGAGTTTTTAGGGTGATTTTAGAACTCTAACATGTTTTAAAATTTTAATTTTATTTTAAATCCAATTAATTAATACCAAATATAATAGGTGAGTCTAAAAAATATGTCTGGAAACTAAAAACGATGTACCTTTCAGTCTTACATTAATTAATGCTAAAGGAAATTATTCTTTCACAATTCCAGCTAACTACATCCAGAATATTCACAATTTGCATATTATAACAACCATTCCAAAAAGAAATTTCTTGTCATAGATGAGACAGATAGGATATGTATAATAAACATAAGAAAAATTATTTTGAACATTTGTTTAAGTTCCACATATACAAAATAAAAGGAACCAACTGTATGCTTAACACTTCTTAAGACCCTTCACACGAAAATATAATTATTAATGTAATACCTTTTAACTATGGAATTTCCTAAAATCAGCAATGTAGAGAACTGAGTAATTATCTGGATGGTCTGATACAAAACATGTGACTTCCAATCTTAAGTGTTATTTCAAATATAACTTGAATTCTTTAAGTACTGAAAGCCTAGATTCAGTGTGAGGTATGTTTTTTTGTGTGTATATGTGTGTTTGTACGTGCTACATGTATGCTACACGCATGCTACAACTACCTCTTAAATAGTTGTAATTTTCCATTGTGTCAAGGGAGCTAGTTAGTCTATGAGTGAATCAAATAATTTTCAGACACTGGCTAAAAAAAAATCGTAAAAAGAAACCACTGTACCTAGATAAGGACTGTGAAAGTATTTATAATTCAGCCTATCATGTCCCTGGGATTGCACTCTTATAATGACATATAAATCAGGAAGAGTTCACTGAACATGAACAAAATTTTTTTTCCCTTTGGACTGGAAAAATCCTTGGTCTTTTTCTTGTAAAACCTTACATAAAATGTGAGTCCCACAAAAGGTGAATTTGTAGAAGAGATGGGATTTCAAAAGATAGTGACCAGGCAGGGGGGACTCATGTGTGTGGGAACAACAGAGGGGTCTCAAGTATGTCTTAGCCAGTAGCAAAGTTGCCCCCAGTACCTCCAAATCAAACATTTGCCCTGCAGCAATGATGGTATTAAATGAAGCACTAAATTTAGGACCCAGAAAGTCTAAAGATTTATTAAAAATTTATAAGAGGCTTCTGGATACGATCTCTGGGCACAATAACCATTAGGGCTACAGCAAAGAAGGTATTGGAGACTGATGAAAAAATGATATTACTTGTCTAGAAGTAAGAACTAAAGGAAGAAAAGAACTCGCCTGAAGATAACCTGCACAGTGTTTATAATGACAAGACAAAACTCCTTCAGGAGTAGAGATTGGTAGTTAAGCTGAAGAAAGGTTATTACTATAAGAAGTAATAAGGATACACAGACAACATTTTAGACTCCTAAGACATGGCATTAGAGTACCACTTAGTAAAACAGAGTGACTAATGTAAAAGGTTTTTCAAAGTAGAAGGTTTATTTCTACTCTAGGGTAAAAATACTCCCAGGAGGACTTCAAAGCTTAATTTTTATTTATTCTGACTTAGTTTAGACAGATGTACATAGGGCTGACTGTAAAATTATCTTATTTAACAAAAACAAGTTATAATTCACCAAATTTTGTAGGGTGGCCATATTCAAAATAAATAAACAAGAATAAAATAAATTTCCTAGGTACCAATAACTGGTTAGAGAATAAAAGGACAAATATAGCATTCACAACAGTAACTAAAAATTATATACATAGAAATGCTCAGGGCTATCCTTAAAAAGAAACAGCACAGGCTTATAATAGAAAAATGTCAAAACTTTACTGTAAAAGATAACTGAAATAGATAAAAGCTGTATCAAGTTGACGAAATGGGAAAAAAAATATTGGAAAGATAGCAATAATTCTAAAATTATTTTATAGGTTGAATATAATTCAAATTAAAATAAACAACTGTGCTTTTTAATTGACAAGGTGATCCTAAAGTTTACTTGGAATGATAGAAAATTAAAGGCTAAGAACATTAAAACAAACTGAGACCTAATAAAAAGCAGAGAAAAGTGGGGTAGAATTTGTTGCACTCGATGTTTAAAAATATTATAAAGCCACAATAAATAAAATTCTGACTCAACAAGCAATGGAAATTGATGAAACTAAACAGAAGCTCAGAAATTAAAATATTCATCCATATAAGAATTTAGTATAAAACAGTAGCAAGATCAGTGGATACAGAAAGAATTACTTGATAAATGGTGTTGGGATAACTAGTTGATCATTTAGAAAAATATAGTTAGAACCCCACCACTCAACATGAATCAAAGTAATCTAAAGATAGATAAGGTGAATAAACTGATATAAAAAGTAACATTTAAAAAATTTAATATAGGTGAGTGTCTAGGCTTGAAATCAGAGGATGACTTTTAAGCATAAAGGCAATGAGGAAATCCTAAAGGGAAACACAGGTCAGGAATGTAAAAATAGTTCTCTAAAGAAAAAAATTAAATAAAATTTTGCCACAAATCTGACGAAGTTTCCATGTAAAGCACAGAATAACCCATACAGAATAATCCAATGAACAAAACAGAAAACTCAAAAACAAGTGCTTAAATGACTTAAAGAAACAATTTACAGAAGAAAAATACAAACAGCTAATAAATGAATTAAAAACCTCAACCACACTAGTAATTAATGAAAGGAAAGTTAAAATGAAAAAAAAATTCCATCTGTGCATTTGTCAAAGTTATGTGAAATGAAAGTCCTTGGTGTTGGTCTGGATGTGACAGAAAGAATGCCTTTATTCAGTGCTGGAAGAGCCATGCCTTAGTAGAACTTCTCTAAAATGCAACATAGCGGGAACTACCGGGAGCTTTTAAAAGTTACTGGCCCAGGATTTTATTCTATTAAAAAAATAGAAATGTGGGAAAATTAATATGGAAAGCTGTTCTTCAGTGTATTATTTATACTGGCAAAAAAAAAGGGGGGTAAGAAATGATTAACGTTTGGGAAATGAGAACATAGGGTGGAATATCATACAACCATTAAAAAGGTGTTTTAGAAGAACAGTTAATTATATGAGAAAATTCTGATGATATGTCATAAAAATAGGATATAAAACTCAACAAACACTGACACAATTTTGTGAAAAGAAATAGATATTAGATAAGAAAAAAGAAGAAAGAAGAGAGGGAAGGAGAGAAGAAAGGAAAAGGGAGGGAAGGCGGAGAAAGGAAAGAAAGAAGGAACAGGGTAGAAAAGGAAACAGGAGATGAAAGAACACTAACAATCAATCAAAAGATATCTGGGTGTGGAACAACCTAGATGTTCCTAGTTATCATCTCTGTTCACTAAGGTGTCTTGTTACTTTTATTTTCTCCTATATCCATCTATACTTTGGCAAACTTTCTGCTGAGACCATACCTTATTTCTATAACCAGAAAAACATAGTCATTTTTAAAAACACTCTAAAGTATAGAAAATTCATCATGCTGCTTCTCTATCAGTCTAAAAAAGAATTGAGGGCTTCCCTGGTGGCACAGTGGTTAAGAATCCACCTGCCAATGCAGGGGACATGGGTACGAGCCTGGTCTGGGAAGATTCCACATGCCGTGGAACAACTAAGCCCGCATGCCACAACTACGGAGCCTGCGCTCTAGAGCCCGTGAGCCACAACTATGAACCTGCGTGCCACAACTACTGAAGCCCGCATGCCTAGAGCCTGTGCTCTGCAACAAGAGAAGCCACCACAATGAGAAGCCTGCGCACCTCAACGAAAAGTAGCCCCCACTCACCGCAGCTAGAGAAAGCCCACGAGCAGCAACAAAGACCCAACACAGCCAAAAGTAAATAAATAATTTTTTAAAAAATTCAAAAATAAATAAATAAAAAAGAATTGAACCCTGAGAATATCTGCAGACTATGGAAGACAGTATGGAGTTTCCTCAGAAAACTAAAAAGAGTTGCCATATGATCCAGCAATCCCACTCTTGGGCAAATATCTGGGCAAAACTATAATTCAAAAAGATACATGCACCCCTATGTTCACAGCACCATTATTCACAATAGCCAACACATGGAAACAACCTAAATGTCCATCAAGAGATGAAAGGATAAAGAAAATGTGGTACATATATACAATGGAACACTACTAAGCCATAAAAAAGAATGAAATAATGCCATTTGCAGCAACATGGATGCAACTAGAGGTTACCATACTAAGTGAAGTAAGTCAGAAAGAGAAATACAAACACCATGTGATAACACTTATATGGGGAATCTAAAATATGACACAAATGAACTTACTTACGAAACAGAAACAGACTCACAGACATAGAGAATAGACCTGTGCTTGCCAAGGGGCAGAGGGGTGGGGAGGGATGGATTGGGAGTTGGGAGTTAGCAGATGCAAACTATTATATATAGAATGGATAAACAACAAGGTCCTACTGTATAGCAGAGGGAACTATATTCAATATCTTGTAATAAACCATAAAGGAAAAGAAAATGGCAAAGAATATATACATGTATAACTGAATCACTTCAGTGTACAGCAGAAATTAATACAACATTGTAAATCAACTATACTTCAATAAAATAAATTTTTAAAAATAATAATAATGAGCTATATTAATTGGCTATATTAATAATTGGCTATATTCCCAGGATGCCAAAACAATGGGTTAGCTTAATTAACTCAGGGAGAAAAATCAGTCAACGACTTTTGAATTAGTCACCTAAAGGACTGAAAAGTTTGCTTTTGCATCCTAGAGACCCATCACTGGGTTAAAATGAAGGCAAAATCCAATACCTGCCATGTTATCAATATTTCTGGAAATGGTCTAAAAGTTAACAGAACTATTTCTTTGGCCCTACCTATCCTAACAGGGATGGTGAACTCCTACTGTGGTCCTGTTAAATCATAGCTGCTGCAGAAACAAAGCCCTCCCCATTTGCCCTGCACACCTAAAATAAGACATACTTAGGTTTTTTTCCTGTCCTTAAGTAGTAAGTGTGAGACAATTTCAGTGGGATTACTTTACACCTCTTTAAAATGACCTACAGAAAACACTTATTTTTTCTCGGGGTCAATTTTCAAGCTTGAAGATATCCCAGTCTTAATTTGCCTTTCTTCACATCTCCACTGTCCTAAGCCTGCTTATTAACCATTCAAATGTTAAGGGAAAGGAAATTTGGATTATTTTTGTTGCTCTGCTAAAAATCACACATGGGGAAAGAGGTTAATAAAGATGCTCCAACGAGGCTTGAGGAATTCCGTTTGCAAAAGTAAAATTTGTTTTAAAGAATGGAGGGTGGAGACTGAATCTAATGAAATACACCCAAGCATCTTGTGTATCAGGCTGTATGTATCCTGGAGCAGCGGCTTAACAAAAAGTTGTTGGCTGAATTGTTTCCTTTATCCCTGCTATTCCTTTTTCCCATGATGGGAATTTATAAATAAGAGATAATTAGAATGCATGATAGCACAGATCACATCTGCCACATAACAAATCCCAGTCACCTTATGTATTATTTCTCCCATTAATTCACCTAAATTGGAAAAACAAAAAAGTCCTTCTTCTTTAATAAGTTAAAGAAAAAAACTGCTTCATATAAACACACACTTGTCATGAGGATAAAAAAATTAGTGGTGGCATCTGGGCTGTTTTACACATATTTTTACTAGTTACCTGTTTTTTTGTACCATTAAGCTATAATGAGAATTGTTACTATCTGCTTTTAGGAGACTATATTTTAGTTTGTTCTCAAATGATATGTTTTTAACTCTTACAAAACCCACAGTAATGTTAGGCATTTACTAGTCTCAAAGAGCATAGCCCTACTTTAAAATAAAAACCTATTTTAACTTCTATCCCTTGAATATAACATACATTGAGTTGTTTGCTATTTTACAAATGCTATCCCTTTTGGCATAGATAACTCTATGTTTGAAGGATCTGGGAAAGAATTCTATGAGCCTAGATCTGCAGCTGACCTCTGTTTTTCTATCGCCTTAGGGTTGAAGTTAAGACAGAGGTAATATCACAGCTGGCAATAGTTCCCTGAGTTCTTAATTTTTTAATTTCACTTTCAAAAGAAATGGCAGTGGCCTCTGCACAGGTCATTTCTTTTGACAGAACGGAAATGGGAAGAGACGTATATTTTCGAAACACCCCCAATATGGCACACTGTGACGTGATCAATGGATCCTCATGCTTTGATATGTTACAGCGGGAACTTTCAGAAATGACTTACTGGGTTGTACATCTGATTGAACAACTGCTCAGCTTGCTACATTGCAAAGGTGGGGAGGCATTGAAGCACAGACAGGGAAAGAAGGAAAGATCCAGAAACACAGCATTAGCTCAACAAATCTAGTGCATTTGCACAGACAAACTCATGGTTAAAAGGAAGAAATTTCAGTTTCTAAACATTCCACAGTGAAAGTGAGAGGCTCTAGGGAAACAGAAATGTTGACTTTGGCTCCTAAAAAAGAATAGCTGGAATAAGAAATTGAAGGTTTGTGTTACTTTCCCTTTCTCAAGTTAAATAACCCATGAAATAAAGAAAGCTGTCCACTTTTGATGATACATGAAGTGCTGGCCTCCAGCAATGAATCAGAGGAAGTGCTTTTGGCCAAGCCTGCAATTTGTTACCTGAACTTCAAAGATGGTAATAATAAAAGATTAATTAAATCTTATCATTGAATTTATAGCTCTTCTTTTATATTAACACCAGCCTGAATTTTCTATTCAGTCTAACTTTAGAAAAATATAGATCAGCAAACAGCAGGTTAGCAATAGCAAAATATCAGTAAGCAAGACATTACAGGATTAACAGCAAATGGGAAAAGAAAAAATTTAAGTCAGTAGGAAGATTAAAGGGAACCAAAATACAGTATTATCCATTGTCTACTATCAGTTTCCACTGGTAGTTCATAACAACAAAAAATACCATTTTTTGTGTCTATCCTACTATGTTCCAAGTCCTTTAGAATCTGTAATGCTCTTCTATTTTGTGTAGAAGATTTAAATGTTTGCAGATTTAAATGTACTAAATATTTTAAATAGCATCCTCAAGTTATATTTATTAAATACTTGCATCATTAATTTGGGGCTCAATGTCAATGTGTAGAAGGTGAAATATTGTAAGATCTTTTCATTTGCTTTAAGCCAAGACATGTCTCTGAAGAACATGAATTTTTTCTTCAACTTTGATAAAGTAAATGATAGTTTTACTGTGGTTTTAAAAAACACCCTCCTCAAAATGATATTAATTGGAAAATTACCAAATAAGACAAATCAAAACATTTTGAATTGCTGTTGCTTCTCAAATGATTTCTAGTCATTTAAAGTAAATTTACTTCTACGTATTGAACACTTAATACTCTTTTGAAAGACAAAATGATCCACATGTCACTAGGCTCTTCTCAACCCCTAGGTGTGTAATTAAGATTAATGAATGCACTAAGTTATAAAGCACACTCATAGCTAGTACTTAAGAATTATTTATTTAATATCATTTTATCAGCCTCACTAATATCAGTAAAGATTTCCTTACAAGTGAATCTTGGATTGTTTGTTTTTAAGAGGTGAGATGGAACGTGTAAGGAATAGCTCCTTTTCTGCCTATAGTAACCATCGTTGACACAAAGTATTTGGAACTGTCTTAAACTGACATAGTATAGTAAAGGGTTCAAAGCAACTATGTGTATGAATGTTCTCCACAAACTTTTCTGTTAAAAACTCACCAATTTCAAGCATTGTTTATAAGACAAAAGCAAATTTAAATCGCCGTTTGGATTCCATTGTCACTAGCAAACAAGATTTCTGTTCAGCTAAACACATCTACAATGCTGTATGGATTTTATGATAAAAATACCTGGACGCTCACAAATCTTAAGCAAAATTCCATGGGGAACTCATGGTTTATTTATGATATAATAAAACTATTATGTTTTCAGCTTTCATTTAGTAACCCTTTATATTTTATTCACAAGTCACATACCCTTTTATTTAAAGGGAGGCCCAGACACTCCTTAAGCTTTTATAGCTGCTTATTTTTCCATGAGTAAATGATGTGTTTTATGTATATTCACATACTGTTGGCTTATATTTTCAAATATTTCATGCAGATCTCAATTCTTTTTAAGGTGATGGGTACTTGAGGTTTTTACAGAACTATTTATTAGCAGAAATTAAAGAGTACTAGAAAAAGTATTTTGAACTTTCGAATTTAGTTGATGTAGAGGGCCAAAAATAACAAAATAACATCTGCAGGTTAGGTATAAAAATATTTAAATTATAATTACCTTATTTAATCTCACTGTACTATGCATTTAGGAGACAGTATAAGCAAAGATTATTTATATACTTAGAAATAAATTATCTTTTCATAAATTAAATAGGTCCTTTACAGCAAGACAACCATATTTGTTCCTTTAATCCTGGTGATGTAGCAGAATGTTAAAATGTCATCAGGAATAATGCTAAAATATTTATAGGATTTGATCTATGAATTTCAGAACATGGTGTCTATCTGAGAGTCTAAGGAAACCACATGTTCTAATTGACTTTTGGGGGTTAACCATAACTATGTTGAAAGAAACTAAATTCAATAGCACAGACATTCATTTATTAAACTAGTTAAGTCATATACATGAAAACTACAAGCATCAATACATGAACCTCTTTCTTTTAATTTTTAGAGGATTTCAAATTCCATAGATGACTTACACTAAAAGGGAGGGTGTCAAGTATGTATCTGCAGAAATAATATATGGGATGCCCTCAACTCCATAATGGCTCCTCAGAGTTGATGAAGGGCATCTTTCATGCCCAGGTCTATTTGGGGCCCTCCTTCAGGACTTAGCACATTGCAAGTGAGGTAAGATAACTCAAAGACCACCACAGGAAGCCAAAGAAGTTCTCTCACAGAGTTATCTGAGAGTCTGCCTTATGATCACAAAACTGTTCATTAAATAAAAAGTACCTTTCTTAGGTTCATTTCTTGATATGCATATACACGTATAACATATTGCAGAAAACACTCATATATGTGTCAAGAATATGTATCATACACCCAATGCATAAATAGCCAAGTCAATCTCCACGTAAACACCCTCAAAGAGACAGTTTAAATTCTTCTATTTATTGCTCAAGATTTCTGTTTAACTAGATGTTGCTTGAAAAAAGTGAGATGTTGAGGGGATTAGGAAATAGACTTTGTAATATAGAGATTTTCTGGCTGTTTTTTTGTAAAGAGATTTGACCTGTATATTTATCTTTTTCTGTATTAGTAAGGAGACTTTATTAGTGTGAAATCTCATAACAATTCCCTAAAATTCTGTGGTAAAGTGAACAAAGTATAATCACATTTCAGTTATATATTGCATCATACGTACAAAATAGTCTATTAAATTTAAAAATATCCAGAATTTCTCCACAGATATGATGCTTTCACATCCCTATCATCCATATCATATATTTTCATAACTCTAGCAAATAAATCCCCATTCCAATATGCTATGAATTATACAGTCGAATTTTATTATATGCTTCGTTTGATTGTTTAGATTCTTATCATCTCTTTTGAATAAGTTTATAAGTTGTCAAAGGGAAACAAAATGCTTAAACTCATAATGTTATGAGTTTTACGTGAACAATGAATGCAGACGTACCAAACAACACAGGGAAAAAGTCAAAGGAACAATGCATGACTGGAAATGTACTCCACAAAAATGTCCAGTTCAGAGAAAACATGTTAATGCTGCAATGCAAAGATCCTGCTTTCTTTTCTGAAGCCTTCTATGTATAAACTTGCTTAGACATTCAGGCCATTTCTGGTCAAGTATAAATAGTCAATCTGTACATCTTCCAAAGGACTCGACTATTTTGGTGAACTTCTAGAAATTTAACATTGTCGGGTAAAGTTTTGCAAAGTTCCAATTAAAAAAATTGACCTACTTCTGAAAGTAGTAAAAGTTTATTAATGTATAATGGGACCCCTGGATTCTTTGGTTTATGCAAACACTTCCATTTATCTTTTTTTGATAGTTGAGATTTGCCCAGAGAGTAATGGCTGGTTTTTGGTTTTAAAATATTTTTCACTTCTACTACAATTTTCATCTATTTGTCAAGGTTTTGTTTTGTTTTGTTTTGTTTTGTTTTGTGTTTCCCCAGACAGGAAACCTAAGATAACTTTTCAGGTTCACAGACAGACTTGATGCAGACTTCTTAGGAATAAAGATTGCTTAATTAATCCTTTTATCACCAGATGACAAAAGATAAGGGGTTTTTATTTTTTGAAAAATGTCTCTTCCTTTCCTATTTTATAAATTCAGAAAATGAGCATGTTTTTTCTTAGACTTCACTTACCTTTTTTAACTGTGCTTCCAATTTGTTACATTCTTCTTTCTTTTGTTCAATGGCTATTTCTAGAGATTTTAATTTGGAGTCCCTTTTCAGCCCCGCTGAGGCTAATGAAGATGCATGTTCCTTGAGGTCAATTAAACTAGACTGAAAGGAAAAGAACACTAGTAAGTAGAACATTATAATTTCTACTAGTAATGTCTTCAATTTGAATACATTGATTCTATACATAGTAATAAAGTGTGCATTCGATAGAGAGGGTAAATATAGTCTTACTAAGGTAACAATAGTCGGCCCTGGCCAGGAAATTAAAGTTGGCCAGTTTACAGAACCAAGCAGGATCTAATTGCAGTAAAAATCAAATGTGCCCAAATGGTGCAGTCAGTAAATGCATGTTTCATGTCTCAAAGTTATGCTAATGAACTAAGTCCCAAGGTGGTCTTTACATGTCATGGCAAAACAGACACCCTGAACCTTCCATTTATGTTTATTGCTGTCAGGTGGCACAGACTCTAAGAAAAATATGAAAGAAAATACAAACTTTAATTCTTTTCTCCCCGAAAAGGGCAGATCAAGTATAAAAGAAGAATCCTGTTGTTTTTATCAAATTCCATTTCTTTAATGAAAAATGGCCAATGGTTTCTCAAACATCTTCTACAGAATCAAAGATAAAATTACTTAAAAATTCAGAGTAGACTTTATGGCCTAGTGCTTTGTAAATTCAGATTCAGCAATATAATGAATCTCCCCAACTCTGACATGGGGTTACCCAAGTTGTTCCATTCATTAATCACGCCCAGAAACCAAGAGCTTCCCTGTACAGTACGAATCCCAAAAGGTAAAGAAATAAATACTAGCATATACCACAGAACACAACGTTGCTAGCTAGGAGAGCAATGTCCACCAGCAAACACAAAATGGTTAGCAACATCTATCTACGTGACTAAATTGCTCAGGTTCCACCCAAAATCAGACAGGGTACATTTCCTTTATATCCCTTTGCAGTGCCTAGGAAAACACTAAGCACACAGCAGTTTCTCAGTAAATGATGTGGTCTAATACTTTACTGCTTCATGGGCACTGGAACAACCTTATTGATGAAGATACTGCCACAATCACCCAGCAAACCACCCAGGTCCTAACAACCCTCTGAGGGACAGGTTAGCCATTCTCATTTTTCAGGTAAGGAAACTAAGGCTCACATGAGGCCCTGTCTTCTCCAAGGTTCTCAAGCTATTAATGGGAGACATAGGTCTGAACCCAGGTCTCCGACTCCAATTTCAATGGTCTTTATCATGTAACTACCACAGAAATAATAAAGAAACTTATAATTCAGGCACTCTGTCATGCTGAAGATTATTACCACTCCAACTAAATTATAAGCTCCATGCTAACAACAATTATACATTGTTTTCCTTTATAAATTTAAAATTGCCAGGGGTGATAGCTTTATGTGTCAACTTGGCTAGGCCATAGTCTCCAGTTATTCAATCAAACACTAACCTTAAGTGTTGCTGTGGAGGTATTTTGTAGATGTGACTAACATCTGCAATCAGTTGACTTTAAGTAAAGGATATTATTCTTCATAATCTGGGTGGGCCTGATCCTATCAGTTGAAAGGTCTTAGGAGCAGACTAAGGTTTCCCTCAGGAAGAAGAAATTCCTCCTGTGGACTGCAGCATCAGCTCCTGCCTGAGAGTTTCCAGCCCGCCCTTCCTGATGGCCTTCCCTGTGAATTTTGGACTTGCTTAGCCAGCCTCCATAACTATGTAAGCCAATTTCTTGTAATAAATTTCTTAATATGGTTAAATTCCTTCATACAGTTCTGTTTTTCTGGTGGAACCTTGACTGACACATCTAGCCCAGTGGCAGGCACATTATTACACAGGAACAATAAATGTTTGCAGAAATGCCTATCTGAAGTTCATACAATGTAAGCATTGTTTACAAAATTATTTTCATTTAAAGCTTATGCTCCACCATGTCATCAAGATCTCTTTTCAATTAGAAGCATATCTATCTATATATATATATATATTTTTTTTTTAAGGTGCAAACCCATGAATAACACTTGCAATCTGTGAAGAATGCTGCAAACGAGATAGAAGCTTCTGTGCCTTCTGTTACATACTAACTACAGTAATTACAGATCCCCCAGGATTTACATTCTTTATTTTCATATCAAAGAAATAATCTCTTCTCTAAAAACTAGTGAGCTTAAGTTTTAGAGAATACAAATTTTGCTTCTAAGTTTCCTCAAAATTCCTATTTTTCATCAATTGTTCCCTTCTTGGACTCCTAATTTAGACAGTACTTCAATTTGTATAGAATTATCAAAATCCAAGGGCTGAGGTGATACTTCGGAGCTGGGACATATACAATTATGCTGTGATACAACCCAACAGAGCAAAAGGATTGACAAATCATAAAGGAGATAGACATTTTCCACAGACAAAAATAAGTGTGAGGGGACCAAGTGTGGACAATGGCATATATCTCAGAGCTTTGGAGACTGAATAAAAGACTGGGCATTGCTGCTTCTCAAACTTCTCCACCGAAGTATCCCTAAGTAAACTAAAGGGGTTATAGCCATCCCTCAGAATAGGGATACTCTCCATAACCACCAAACAAAAAATTTCTTTAAAGCATATTGTTTTACATTAACAAATGCAGGTGAGATTTGTTTTCTGTATCCATGTTTGCGCGAGCATTAAAATACTCTTTCAAATTATTTACCATAATGTAAAAATGATGTCCCAGAAGAGCAGCCACAACCTATACATATGTGTCCAGCATGGTACCATATAACCTAACCTGGTGGTATTGAATGATCCATTTGAGAAGCACAGATGAATGTACAGCACCCAACACAAGGATTAGTACATAACAGGGCCTCAGTAAAGTGGAGCTATTGTTATTATCATCAATGCTGTTGTTGTTACTGTTATCTCAAACAAGGGATCATGAGACATTGAAAAAGAAATACAGAATCCTCCAAGCCGTATGAATATGGTAAGACATAAAGAAAACTTTCAAGGAGTTAAATGGTATGTGGTCAGTAGAGTACAGAAGATATGCACAGAGCATCACCAGATGTAGGGAATTACAGTAAATGCTGTTCTCTGAATTCAGATAACTTTACAAAGCAAAGGTAACTAGGTCCCCCAAGCCTTCACACTGTCCCTCAAACTAAGTCTCTAGTCTCTCAAGGCTACATGGATATGGGTTTATGAGTACTATCAGTGTGGTTGTTTCCCCAGACTCACCTCTTTTTCAGTCAGTTCAGCTTGTAAAGCGTTGACCTTCTCTTTCAGGTCTTTATTCTCTTTTCGGAATGATTCTATCTCTTCAAGTCTTTCCCGATCATCTCTCTCCCGTTGTTCTTTCAAACGCTCAATTATTCTTTCCTGTGAGGCAATTGCCCAAAAAAAGAGTTGAGAACCAATCAGTGTGCATGCCAAGGCATGTTACAAAAGGAAATAAGGAGAAATACACATAAGAAATGTTCTAGAGGAATCAACAAACACAAGATATTCAAAACTGGGTTTGTGAAGAGAAGCTGTGCGTAACAGTATTTAGAAAAGACAGTCAATAAAGCTTTCAGCTTGTTAATCAAAGTTAGTATCATAGGGTTGCAAGGGATCTCAATGTTCAAGTTCATGGTGGTACCAGGAAAATTCCAAGAGCAATTCCAGAAGAGGGAGGTTCAGGCACCAAGACCTAAAGTCTTGCATGGGTAAGGGGAAGAGGTAGAACTAACCTCTTGGATCAACCCTCTTTGCTTGGCTTTCCCATTTGATGTCAAAGAACTTTCCTTGATTTCCGAAGACTCTTCTCGCTAGAAAGGGGATCAAAGTGGGGCAGGACCTAGACCCCTCCGGGACTTAGAGCTGGACTCACAGTGAAAACTTGAGACAAAAGAAAGAATAAGCTCCTTATATAAGTGATTTTTCAATGTGTCTGGAGCTGTTTATTTACTTCCATATTTTTTCAGTGGTTTCTTGGCAATCAGTAGAGACTCAAAAACATTGCTAGAATTTGAGCAAAGTTCAAACAGCAGCTTCTTTTACTGAGAAGCTGCTACATGCTAGGCACTGTGACACACCCTTCTCATCTAGTCCTTATCACATCTGTGAGATCTGAACCAGTACCACTGGTAACAGAGTAGTGCAGAGGAAACCCAGTCTCAGAGAGGCCGACTGACTCGTCCAAGGTGATCCAGCTCATAAACAAAAGGCCCACCCTGCCATCCAGGGCTGTCTGAGTCTTAGCCACGGCCAAAAGAACACACTGCCACAAACATACACCTGGAGCCATTCAAGGAGATCTGAGGGTCTGTCTGTCCTTGACTTTTATATTGAAATAAAAACATTACTCTAGTAGACATGTTTTCCAAAAGAGTGAAATCTTACTGATATCAAAATAAGAACCTTTTGTTTTTTTCCTAAGGAATTTTTTTTTAATTTATTTATTTTTGGTTGCGTTGGGTCCTCGTCGCTGCGCGCGGGCCCTCTCCAATTGCGACGAGCAGGGGCCCCTCCTCGTTGTGATGCTCAGGCTTCTCATTGCAGTGGCTTCTCTTGTTGTGGAGCACGGGCTCTAGGCGCGGGGGCTTCAGTAGTTGTGGCGCACAGGCTTAGTTGCTCCGCGGCATGTGGAATCTTCCCCGAGGGGCTCGAACCCACGTCCCCTGCACTGGCAGGTGGATTCTTAACCACTGAGCCACCAGGGAAGTCCCAGAACCTTCTTTTTTTAAGGAAAATTCTGCTTGGGTAAAATTTAAGTTAGATTTCTGAAACTTGTTTCAAATTACCTAACACATATTTGAATTTCCTTTTGGATGGTCATGTTAAAAAATGTTGGTGCAACGATTCTTAAGAATATTGTCTTTTATATTCTTACAAGTATATAGTACAAGACGATGCCTGATATATAAGACAACTGTAAAACGGTGTTTAATGTAGAGGGAAGTTAGTTTGAACACTTAGCCTGTGATTTAAGTTCCCCCAGGGGAGCAACTGTTCTACCCCAATGACAATAATTTATGTCTAATGCTTTCAAGGGCAAAAAAAGTACCATTGTTGTTTTGTAATTACTCAAAAACATTTTAAAATGAAGTATATTATTACTATAACAGTGGGGTAGAAACAGAACAAATGAGTCTATTACATTCCCTATTTTGTTTCTTCTTGATTTCAGTTACTGTCCTATTTTACTCTGTCTGTGCCATTGTAGAGTAGATGATTATGTGATTGACAGAAGAAGGAAATGGCCTCAGTGCACGGTAAGTCTCTCAAGAACTTTCAACAATTTCAGCAACTGAACCCACACCGCCTTTTGCCTGCACTTACTGCAGAAGCCTCACAACTGGTCACCCCGTGAGCAGGCCATCTCCATCCCATCACTTCCACCCCGTGGCTGTTGGAGTGATATTTTTAAAGCCCCAAACTGACCATGTCACATCACTATTTAGAAACCTTCCCAGGAATCACTCTGGCCAGAACATAAACATGCATTTATTCTCACTAGGCACCCTTTGCTTGGTTTTATTGCATGTCCACTCTCTCAGCCTAGCTTTCCAAAAGGCAACAGTCAAATCTTATGAATCTCTTAACCCAGGGCTGGGCAAACTGTCTGGCATACAACAGGCAATTAAAAAGGCTGATGGAAGGAACAAAATTCAAATTAGGGATCATCCTGTCTTCAAAGGAAGGGAAATTAAGTATGCATGTTAACATCCAGAAGGTGTCAGAGTCACTTGGAAATTAGGTTGATTTGCTCTAAGCACTTGTACTATTGACGGGGCATCGATGACAAAGAAAATCAGCAAGCAGTATAATGTTTTTAAGTGTTATTGATGATTCAATACTACAAAATATTTCTCCGTCAATCACAAAACTAATTTAACTGTCAGCCGCGCAGGGCCAGATGTCAAAAACATGTGTTAAAAGGTCCTAATATGGCATGATCTACTTGATTAACAACCAACTTGCAGAAATTCCAACAATGTGTTCTTGTTTTAGTCTTATTTGCATTGGCAAGTGTTCCTTGTGCACCCATCTGGCTCTGCACAGGTCTAATCTATTTGTGCTTTATCACTGGGTGGGAACTGCACTGCGGTGGCCTCCAGCTCTGCTATCTGGTTTTCTCAACTGCTTATCTGCTACGTGGCCACAGCAAGGCTTGGCGAGACCAGCTTTATAAATACAGCGGGTTCCTTGAGTTTCTGTGTGTCATTCCTAGAGCTAAGTCATACTCAGTCTTAACTCACCAAGCAGCATTATTTATTTATTTATTTTTACACACTCTGGATATTTGAATAAGTTCCCGGACATTAAAAGGAATAACACACTCCCTGGGATGTAATAATCCAAGTGAAATGGTGAATAGTGCCTAATGGGTTCTATTCATCAGCCAAAGGACAGCAAATAATTAAATGCTCTCATAAGTACACGATTTTTAATTAATCATTTTCCTTTTTGTCCCATGTCTTGTTGCAGAGGATCTGTCCACTTACATGTGGATAAAAATGGAACTGGTGAGGGGAAGGCTATTAAAAGAGATTGCATTGTCAAACACACAAAGAACAGAACGTTTAAATTTTAGTCCCATTCCATCACCCATGAGCTGAGTGGCCTTGGGGAGGCAATAAAGTCCCAGCTAAGGGCTAACTTAGAGAGAGCAGAAGTGGCTTCCCAGAGTGCTGGGGTGAGAAGTTAACTGGTGCCACGGGTGATTAATGATGTCCGCCCAGGGCCCAGAGATGAGGAACAGTGCTGCACATGTCCCAGATTTTCATTTCTGGGCATGTCATTTTACCTCAATGAGCCCACTTCCCATGTTTAAAATGAAAGAGCATGGATTTACTGTTCCTCAAAGTGTGGTCTTCCAAACACTTGCGTCAGAATCACTGGGCACGCTTGTTAAAAATCAAAGATTCCCCAGAGCAGAGCCCACAGCAGAGCACTGAATCAGAATCACTAGGAAATGGGATCCAGGAAACTGTATTTTAAGACACTCTCTAGATGATAAGATAATTTTTAGATACATACAGAAGTCTGATACCTACTGGAATAAATACTTAAAATTAATCTACTATTCTTTGTCCCATGATAGAAAACTTTGCCAGTTCCTATCCAATGTTTTTGTCTGTGTTTTTCAAATACACTAATGCTCTGATTTTTGGCACCTTTAGAAAATTCTGTTTGCTTTTATTCTTCATCAGGTGAAAGGCTAAAAATCAGATGCAAACAGGGTTTAGAAACTAACAGCTCATGGGCCACAGCTGGTCCAAAGAGCTATTTTGTTTGGCTTGAGCAGCATATTATAAAATCTGAACTTGAATATTTTGACGTAAGTCAAAGACTGCTCCATCACCAGCAGTCCCTACTGCTTAACACCAAACCCACTTCCCTCATTTCTGCTCCCTGCATGGCCCTTCATGGCATCCAAGTTCTCAACTGCCCATCTATGGTCCAGTACAGATTTCACATGCCTGAGATTGTGGATCAGCAAACTAAATAATTATTGTCAAGGTAATTCCAAAAGATAATGGAATTTAGAGGTCAGCTAGTTTAAATGTACATTTTGAAGATAAGTTACCGAGATGCCCTGAGAGGAGAAGAGGCTTGCCCCACATGATGCAGTTATCAAGTAATGGGGACAGTTTGATGGGGCCAGACTCCCACAGACCTCAGCTTTCCTTCCTGAACATCTCCTGAGTCTCAAAAGAAGTACTTAAGTAAAGGGAGTAGTTTCAGGTATGAGAATTGTTTTGGGATTTAAACTAGAATAAATCAATTCTTAGCAGGGGGGAAAAGGATAAAATGCTGCCAAGAATACGTGATATGGTGCTTCCCTGGTGGCGCAGTGGTTGAGAGTCCGCCTGCCGATACAGGGGACATGGGTTCGTGCCCCGGTCCAGGAAGATCCCACATGCCGCGGAGCGGCTGGGCCTGTGAGCCATGGCCGCTGGGCCTGCGCGTCTGGAGTCTGTGCTCCGCAGCGGGAGAGGCCACAGCAGTGAGAGGCCTGCATACCGCAAAAAAAAAAAAAAAAAAAAAAATACATGATACGGAAAAGTATATGGTATAAGTTTATTTCTGTACATTTGGAGAAAGAAATCAAGGGTACAAGTGGACTGACATCATATCACTCAAAAACTGCAAAAGGGATACATGATTATTAATAATTTTGAAACAACATTCCTTTATTCAAATTTTACAAACAAAATTACTACAAGAAAGTTTTGAGGGACTTCCCTGATGGCACAGTGGATAAGAATCCACCTGCCAATGCAGGGGACACAGGTTTGAGCCCTGGTTCAAGAAGATCCCACATGCTGTGGAGCAACTAAGCCCGTGCTCCACAACTATTGAGCCTGTGCTCTAGAGCCCGCAAGTCACAACTACTGAGCCCGCATGCCACAACTACTGAAGCCCGCATGCCTAGAGCCCATGCTCTGCAACAAGAGAAGCCACCGCAGGGAGAAGCCCACGCACTGCAACAAAGAGTAGCCCCTGCTCGCCACAACTAGAGAAAGCCCGTGCGCAACAACGAAGACCCAACACAGCCAAAAAAAACATTTTGATACTAAATTCTTGAAAATTGTAAAAAGAATATTTTTCCTGAAAAACCATCTTATTTATTCTTATGTTTCCACATAAAATCTTGTCTCTTATTTATAATTTAATGTTAAAGTTATAATCTTGTAATTTTAATAGGAACATTAAGACTATCTAGGCATAGAATTATGGCTCCTTTTTTTACCTTCTCTATTTTTAGCATAGACAAGTGGTTCTTAGACTAGCGTATGTATCACAATGACCTAGGGAGCTTGCCAAAGTGCAGACTTCTAGGCACTACTCAAGGTTCTGTTTCAGTAGATATACATGGGGCCTAATAATTATATTTTCAACAGACTCCTCCTGGTGATTCTGAAGTAGAGGTCAGAGAAGCCTTCTTTAAGATTCACTGACTTGTGGAACCAGTGGGCTATTTAATCTAATTCTCCCATCCTACAAATGGGAAATTTGAGGCCCTGGGAGAGAGAGTTATTTGTCAAGGTCACCCAGTTAGTGGCAGAGCTAAGACTGAGCACACTACACACACTCTGCACAGTATGAGTCCTACAGAAGTGCCCAGAGAATGAATGAACTAACTTAACTAGAATGAAATGGGCTAGAAATCATTTTAGAAATCGGTAAACATCAGGATGACCTATTTGCCTAACAGATTTTGTTCATTCTTTTAATCAAAGTAATCCTTTTAAATGTCAGTCAGAACAAAACCCTCCAAATGGCTTCCTACCCCCTTTGGAGTGAAAGTCAAAATTTTTCATCCTTTCTCACAGGGGCTTCAAGGGATACTCTTCCCCCCTCCCCCTCCCACTCTGCACTTGCTCTCCCCTCCAATACATTCTCCCTCCAGAAGTGCTCATGGCTCATCCCTCACTTTCCCTTCTCAGTAAGACCCTCTACCTGGCCATTTCACCCCAGCACTCCCTGTACCCTCTTCTTGCTTTCTTCTATGGAAATTATTACCCTCTGAAGTCCCATGTGTTTTACTTACTTAATTATTGCCTGTGTCTCCTCAGTCCCATTAGAATCTAACCTCCACAAGAGCTAGGATTTTCACTCATTCTCTTCTCTACTGGACCCCCAGTCCCCACAGCAGTGCCTGTCATATGGTGGTGACTCACTCAATCAACACCCACTGAGCACTCCCCCATGCAGGTACTGTGCTAGGCACTGGGGGAAGGTAAGCTAACACACAAATAACACATGTATACGGGTATGTTGCTCAGGCTTGGAGTCCAGCAGAGAAGACCAATTAATCACATTAAAACAGATAAATGAACAATTAAGATTGTGACAAGAGCTCTGGGAAATTCACGGTGTTCATGAGAACATAAGAGAGGATTTTACCTAGGAGGCTTCCCTGAGAAAATGACTGATAATAATAATAACAGCTATAACTTATTATGCCTGTTATTCTCAACACTTTCCATATATTAATGCATCTTCTCCTCAACATATTCCACTAAAGTAGGTACTATTATTATCCTCTTTTACAAATGATAAAACTGAGAAAGCGAGGGGTTAAGTAACTTGCCCAAAGTAGTAAGTGTCAGACCTAGGATTTGAACCCAAGCAGTCTGACTCCCATGTCCACATTCTTGACTACTGTGCAATACAGCTTCTCAGGAAGCTGAGCTCTCTGAAGAAGAGAAATTAAGTCTGCAGAGAGTAAAGAACGTTCTAGGCTCAGTAATAGCATGTGCAAAGTGTCTGAGGCAGGAGGGAACAATGGTGCACTTAAAAACCTAGAAGGCCGCGGCTTCCCTGGTGACACAGTGGTTGAGAATCCGCCTGCCAATGCAAGGGGCATGGTTTCAAGCCCTAGTCCGGGAAGATCCCACATGCTGCAGAGCAACTAAGCCCGTGCGCCACAGCTACTGAGCCTGCGCTCTAGAGCCTGCAAGCCACAACTACCGAGCCCACATGCCCCAACTACTGAAGCCCGCACACCTAGAGCCCATGCTCTGCAAGAAGAAAAGCCACCGCAATGAGAAGCCTGAGCACCGCAGCAAAGAGTAGCCCCAGCTCGCCACAACTAGAGAAAGCCCGCGTGCAGCAACGAAGTCCCAATACAGCCAAAAATAAAAATAAATAAATTAAAAAAGAAATCTAGAAGGCCAGTATGCCTAGAGCACAAAGAATGAGGGAAGAGAGATGGGGGATGAGGCTGGAAAAGGAGGAAGGAAGGAAAGATGGGAGGAAGGGAGGGAGGGAGGGAGGGAGGAAGGGAGGAAGGGAGGGAGAGGGGGGAGGGAAGAAGAGGGGAGAGGAGGGGAGGGGAGGGGAGAGGAGGGGAGGGGAGGGGAGAGGAGGGGAGTGAGGCAGGCAGAGAAGTGGCTGGTCAGGTAAGAGCCAAAGCAGATGAAGGGTCGGACCCTATGGGTGAGGTTAAAGATTTCAGTCTTTATCATCCTAAAAACAATGACAAGGTAGTGAAGGTTTTTAATCAGGGCCAAGGGTGATGTGACCAGGTATGCATTTCAAAAAGACACGCTTGGCTTCAGCGTGCCAAGTCTACTGCGAAGGGCGAGCACGGGAGTGGGAGGCCCAGCTGGGACTAGGCTTAGTGCGGGTGCATGGAGAAAAACAAGCTCACTGAAATGCATTTGGATCGTTTCCTCCCAACCACATTTCCCTAAATCCTGATACCCCCGCTAATTTTTTGTCCAAGCTTACCTTCTCTGACAAAGCCTCCTCAAGCGTCGCCAGTGCAGTATCCGTATTACTGGAATCAGTCTGCAAGGACTTCACTCTGTCTTTCAGATTGGTCAGTTGCTTGTCTTTATCCTTAAGTTGTTCTTGCAAGTTTTCAATCTGAAAGTAAAGATCACCATATTTAATGCACATTTTATTACATATTCAGTGCCAAGGTCCCTGAAGTGGACCTATCTAAAAAGAAAAATTAAAAAGGACCCAAGATTATGGAAATTGTCAGTATTATGAAGTTACACTTTGACTCAGAATCAAGGCCATTTTGAAGAGACCTTCTTTCTTCCATGTAATTCAACTTCGTGTTTAAATGGCAATACAGACGAGCAGAATATCTCCCTCCCTGCAAATGCAAGCCCCTCAGACATGTAAGCACTCTTATTTCTATCTATTTCTACCTCTTTCACCAGCCCTTTAAGTCTCAAGTCCATAAACCTAATCTTGGTGCAGTGAATCAGAGAAACACATATTCAGGATTACTTTATTCAGTGAACAGACACGTACTGGGTGCTCATTCTGCACTGAGCACCATATCAGTATAAGGCAGAACCTATGTAGTCATTCACTCACTCCTTTATTCAGTATTAAACTTTGTGATACACCAAATGTTGTCAAGTGGCTGTTTCAAGTAACCACATGAAAAGCCAAGTAGGTTATCACCAGTAGACTGTTAATGGGAAGAACCTGTGATATAAATCAAATGTAACAAGTACTAAACACTCCATCTGGCAAATAAGTCATGTGTTGGCAACCAACCAGCCACTTTTATCCACTATCTGCAGCCTGAAATAAACACACCAAATAGCCGATTATAACGCCTGCCCAGGAGCAACAGCAAGGACCTTCTCTTGGGCATTGCGTACATTATCATTCATGTTTTTATTCTCTGCTTTCAAACCATGTATTTCTTATCTAAGGATTAAAAAAAAGTCCCACTGTACAAACAATTTATTCATATTAAGGGTTTTAAATTGACAAGGAAAAAAAGCAGTACAACTCTAAGATAAGTCCATTCAAAATATTTGTATTCTGCACCCAGGCTTTCTCAGGAAATCATTCCAAATGCATGTTTCACAATGTGTGACTCAAACAAATTTGGAGATGACTCGATTCACGTAGCATGAATCTGGAATGGCAATACAAATAATGACAAGAGTAGAAGCAATAATGAGAAGGAGGAGGGTTGACAGTGGAGGTGGCAGCAGTAGCAGCATCAAAATAGCTCTGAACGCAAAGATGCTGACCCTCAATCTGAGGACAGAGGACGTGGCTAATTTTTCCAATGATTTAAATCGATGTGGCCTAATGGAGATGGACATTTCCTCCTTCCATTCTTCCCACCTTCCTTTGCGCCTTCCTTCTTTCTTTTATTTTTCCCTTTCTCCTCCCCCTTCCTTCTTCTCCTTCCTTTTTTTGCCAATGTATTTTTTAATAAGACATGTTTTCTGCCTTGAGACAGACATCCTGGTTTGGGGAAATAATTAACCTTCTCCTTCATCAAAATGCATTGTATTCCTATTCAGCTACCACTGTAAGAATTCAGTGTCCCTCCATGCAAAACACAGGAACTCAAAAGGTATAATCATCTGCACTCAGAACAAAGGCTCCCTCCATTCCAGACAAGTGTTCATGGGGTTACACAATACAATAAGCAAATATATGAGTGAGCAAAAATATGGATGGTTACATGTCAGAATGTAGTCATTATACAGAAGAAGCCAGCAGCTGAGAGGACTGACTCTTGAGAGAGTGTGTGTTATTATTTTGAGTACACTCACACCCACATTTGTGTACACACGTGTGCAAATCCATGGTGGCTCCAAGCAAACTGATTAAGTTCCCCGTGTTCACCCTGGGAGACAGGGCCCTGGACAGAAGAAAGGGGACTTTCTCTCAGGGCATCAGCCCTGGTGTAGTGGCATCACTGATTTCAAGGGACTTTGGGCGCTGCAAATAGAGGCTAAAGAAGACTGCTGTGAGACTCCCTGGGGCCTCCTCAGTTACTGGGGAGATTAAGGATGTTGAGGGTCAGTGGTCCAAGGAATACTCAGGTAGGCGATAAGAGCTGGAGAACTGTGGGCTGGTGAGACACAGGAGTGACATAGCTATTATCTCACATCTAAGAACTCAGCAGAAGAGCCAATTATACCACAGACAAGATTGAAAAACAGAGCTGGAACTGGAGACATTTATAGAGGTAGGGATACACCACTTTAAAAATGTTGCACAAAGATCACCAAGAATGATTCTTAATAAAGACAAGATACAGACCAGGGTGGGGAATATATAGCCTCTTGTGTAAATAAAAAATAAGCCTATAAATAGATACATATACACAGCTATTAATATAAAATTTTTTTCTGGAGAAAAAATTCACAAGAAATTTTAATAGTGTTTAACTTTGGGGGAAAGGGTCTAGGGTACAAAACTGTGGAAGAGGCCTCCTGTTTCTCTTTTTTGAACATTTCTGTAGTTCTCTGCTTGAATTTTCTAACCATGTGGGTTTTATTCATTTTTAATGCCAACCAAGATTATCTGGTTGGTAAAATTATGGGTAATTTTTAGTTTATATTTGTATATAAAAATTTAAGCCACTATGCAAGTATTTAAAATCATGTTTGCATACAATTGATAACTAAGTAGAAATCGGAGAATGAGAAGGAAAAAGAGTAGAATGTAAAATCATATGATATTTCTTTGTAAAAAGAGAAAAGTCTAGCACAGAACAACAACAACAAAATATATATGGAACTCACTAAAGTATTATTTGGCAGTGGTATGAATGATGATTTTACTTTTCTTCTTTATACTTTACTGCATCTGCCAGCTTGTTCTCCTTGAACATAACAGACAGAATAAAAGATATTTAAGACCGACTACAAAATATAAGAATGGTTCTTTAAATGTGTTTTGAACAGTAAGTTTGTGCTTTTTAAAAGGACTCATTGTAAGAGGAAATATTCCTTTCTTACTCCAAGGAGGACTCAATTCTTTAAATTTTAAATTTAGGAGACTGAGGCAAATGTAAAATTCTGTATCTTTTAAAAAATTATTTTGCAGCTTTCTAATGTTTGTAAATTATTAACAACATTTACAAGAAAAAAAGCAGAAACTTTTCTTCAAAGGGTGAGGTTGTACTAGGTTGAAATAGCAGGCAATGAAAAATAAGCAAATTGAAAACCTGGGTTTAGGATTGGGGATGGAAAATGAGGATTTTGTGAGAAATTCCACATGCTGCAAAAAAACTGAATCCACCTAAGCAACATAGTCAACTCACTGGTCACTGTGACTTGATAAAATAAGAGATGGGCCTGAGCAGAAGAGGGCTAGAGATGGACCTGAGCACAGGGCTGTCCTTGCCTTTGAACTAAGCTGCCTTTTCATCACAGCTAAGGAGACTCAGAAGGAGCCAGTTTTGCTGAAGTGGTACCTGCACCTCTCAGAGCAGACCACTGGAGAGGGGGCAGGGAAAGCTCAGGCCCTGGAGGTCACCAGGCTGCCCTAATCCTAATGGCTTCAGACTGACTTCTGAAGCTCCAGGCCTGCCCAGTCTGAGAAGGGGCAATGCCCAGAGGGAGCTGTTTAGTGAGTTTTCACACAAATGCAGCCCTCAGTGGGAGAGCTGTCACTGACTGAACAGCAGCAGCCTCCTTTACTCCACATTTGCTCCCCTCCCATCTGGTCTCCAAAACTGCAGCACAAGTATCCTTCCTATAACGCAGATCTGACTGAATGACTTCCTTTCTTAGAACTCTTCAACTGCTCCCCCATTGCCTCCAGATAAAGCCCAAACTCCCTGACATCATACGTGAGGCCCTTCACAGGAAGGCTCACCTGGTCCTCCACTATCCCCAGCCTCACCCCAGCCTTGCCAAACCACTCCTGCTATCTCCCAGGACCAGGCTTTCTCATAGCCTCTCCATCTTTGCCTATTCGTTTCTTCTGCTTGGGAGATTCTTCTCATCCCAATTTTTTACCCTAGTCCTACTCAAATATTTAGATATCAATATATTCCTCACTTCCTCCAGGAAGCCTTCTCTGTCCACAACACCCACTCTGGCCCAGGCTAAGTCTCCTACTTTTCACACACTTTTAAAATCACCTCTTTACTTGTCTCTTTACAATGTGGCTGTGAGTTCCATTAAGACAAGAATTCTGTCATACTCACTGTTGTATTTCTGGCCATAGCAACCAACTGTGTTGGCAATATCACATATTCACTTATTAAATGAATGAAAGAACAATGGAAGGAACCCTAAAGAGAGTGTCTTGTATGAAAGGAAGAGACCAGAGCATGTGATAGCTGAGTCTCTTCAGTTCTTAGATCCTACAAAGAAGAAAAAGCATGGAGAAGCTCCATATTTAGCCAGAGCACCTAAAACATGCTGAAGCATCTTTACGCTTTCCAATATTACCCAAAGGTATCTTTATGTCTGTTTTCTTTATAGAGTTCTGAAATTTAGTTACTTAAAAAAAAAATTTTCTTTTCTCCATATCATATATCTCTGTAGTTTCTGTTATCCAAATCTAGGGTATCAGTCAAACCTTTCAGCTGAATCAACAAAAACAACGCAGCCTGGTTTAAGCAGAAAAGGAGGAGCATTCACAAACCACCAGCAATACTGGAGAACCAGGGTTGGGGAAGATAACCCAGAACAATGCCCATAGTTTTGATGCGACTGGTCTAGTGCAGACACTGTTGCCCCAGCTGCAGAATACCAGAAACTGAGATTTACAGCACAAACCCAGCTGCCATGGACCACTGAACACCACCGCTAGCCCTGTAGCTGTGCAGCACCATGGCCTCCACCTTACAGACTCTGCAGCAGAGAACGCGTCACATTCTCAACATTCCAGCAACTCTGGGGCAGCTACAACTAATGAGCAGAGCCAGGGTCGGGTACACAGCCCAGCTGCAAAGGAGGCTGAGAAACCAAGTGTTGACATTTTCACCTTCCATCAGGAAAGGTCCTTCATAAGATCAGAAGAGAGTTCAAAATATGGGTAGCCAAAAAAAAAAAAAAAAGAAAGAAAGAAAGAAAGAAAAAGAACCCATATCTACACACCTAGGGAGAGCATGGGTTGTTAGCTCCTGAACCTGGAAACTGGACCATCCTGAAACAATTTCTCTCAACTGTCTCTCTCTCTCAAGTTCCTAACGCCTATAAAGCTAAGATTTGACTTAGACACTTGTCCAAATGTGGTCCATGCAACTCTTTGTTGCCAGTCTATAAGATAACTGCGAAAATCGAGAGTGCCTACGTATCACACCATTATTCAAGAACAAGACTGATGGACTTGTCACCGTGAGCAGTATATAGACAAATTGAGATGTTTCTGAACACGAGTCACATGTGGCCAGAACTGCACAATGATCATACACAGTAGGACCACATATTGTTCCATGACAAATTAGATATTTTAAAAAAGAAACAGCTTGGGAAGCATGAATTTACAGGCCTGCAAATCTCACATAATGCTTCAGAAATACCTTTTCTTTTTTTTATTGTGGTAAAACACATAAAGCAAAGAATTTGCCATCTAACCCATTTTTAAGTGTATACTTCAGTAGCAGTGTAGTATTTAATACCTTCATAATGTTGTACAACCAACACCGTCAAGCACCTCTAAAACTCCATCTTATAAAACTGAAACTACCCATTAAATGATAACTTTCCATTCCCCCTACCCCCAGCCTCTGGCAACCACCATTCTACTTTCTGCATCTACAATTCTGAGTACTCTGAGTACCTGATATAAGTAGAATCATACAGTGGTTTTTGTGTAATTGGCTTATTTCACTTAGAATAATGTCCTCAAGGTTTATCCAGAGCATACATCAGGATTTCCCTCCTTTTTTAATACTGAATAACATTCCATTGTATGTATATACCACAGTTTGCTTATCCATTCATCTGCTGATGGATACATAGGTTGATTACACATTTTAGCTATTGTGAAAAATGCTGCTATGAACATGAGTGTACAAATACCTCTTTGAGACCCTGTTTTCAATTCTTTTGGTTATATGCCCAGAAGCAGAGTTGCTGGATCATATGGTTTTTCTACTTTTAATTTTTTGAGGAACCACCATTCTGTTTTCCACAGTGGCTGTACCACTTTACATTCCCACCTACAGTATATAAGGGTTTCAATTTTCCCACATCCTGTCCACCAGTTACTATTTTCTGGTTTGTTTGTTTTTGATAGTCGCCATCCTAACAGGTGTGAGATAGTACCTAATTGTAGTTTTGATTTGTATTTCCCCAGTGATTAATGATGTTGTATGATCTTTTAATGTGCTTACTGGCCATCTGTATTTCTTTAAAATGTCTCTCCAAGTCCTTTGCCAATTTTTAAATCAAGTTGTTTGATTTTTGTTGTTGAGTTTCAGAATTTCTCTCTTTATTCTGCATATTATTTCCTTATCAGATATATAATTTACAAGTATTTTCTCCCATTCTATGGGTTGCCTTTTCACTCCACTGATATTGTCTTTGGATGCACAATTTTTCAATTTTTTCATGAAAGCCAATTTGTTTATTTTTTCTTTCATTGCCCGTGCCTTTGGTGTTATAATCAAGACATCACTGCCAAACCAATGTTGTGATGCTTTTGATCCATATTTTCTTCTAAGAGTTTTAGGTCTTACATGTAGTCTTTGATCCATTTTGAGTTAATTTTTGTATATGGCGTCAGGTAAAAGTCCAACTTCATTCTTTTGCATATGGATATCCAGTTTTTTCCCAGTACCATTTGTTGAAAAGATTCCTTTCCCCACTGAATGGTCCTGGCACCCCTGTCAAAAATCATGACCCTATATGTGAGGGTTTACTTCTGGATTCTCCATTCATGGTTTGTGTTTATGCCACTACTACACTGTTTTGCATATAATAACTTTGCAGTAAGTTTTGAAATCAGAAAGTGTGATTTCTTCCAGCTTCATTCTTCATTTTCAAGACTGTTTTGGCTATTCAGGGTCCTTTGAGATTCCATATGAATTTTTTTCTTTTTTTTTTTTAACATCTTTATTGGAGTATAACTTCTTTACAATGGTGTGTTAGTTTCTGCTTTATAACAAAGTGAATCATCTATACATATACATATATCCCCATATCTCCTCCCTCTCACATCTCCCACCCACCCGCCCTATCCCACCCCTCTAGGTGGTCACAAAGCACCGAGCTGATCTCCCTGTGCTACGCAGCTGCTTCCCACTAGCTATCTATTTTACGTTTGGTAGTGTATATATGTCCATGCCACTCTCTCACTTTGTTCCAGCTTACCCTTCCCCCTCCCCGTGTCCTCAAGTCCATTCTCTATGTCTGAGTCTTTATTCCTGTCCTGGCCTTAGGTTCTTCAGAATCTTATTTGTTTTTTAGATTCCATATATATGTGCTAGCATACAGTATTTGTTTTTCTCTGACTTATTTCACTCTGTATGACAGACTCTGGGTCCATCCACCTCACTACAAATAACTCAATTTCATTTCTTTTCATGGCTGAGTAATATTCCATTGTATATATGTGCCACATCTTCTTTATCCATTCATCTGTCGAAGGACACTTAGGTTGCTTCCATGTCCTGGCTATTGTAAATAGAGCTGCAATGAATATTGTGGTACATGACTCTTTTTGAATTATGGTTTGCTCAGGGTATATGCCCAGTAGTGGGATTGCTGGGTCGTATGGTAGTTCTATTTGTAGTTTTTGAAGGAACCTCCATACTGTTCTCCACAGTGGCTGTATCAATTTACATTCCTACCAACCGTGCAAGAGGGTTCCCTTTTCTCCACACCCTCTCCGGCATTTATTGTTTGTAGATTTTTGGATGATGGCCATTCTGACCCGTGTGAGGTGATACCTCATTATTTTGATTTGCATTTCTCTAATGATTAGTCATGTTGAGCATCCCTTCATGTGTTTATTGGCAATCTGTATATCTTCTTTGGAGAAATGTCTACTTAGGTCTTCTGTCAATTTCTGGATTGGGTTTTTTTTGGATATTGAGCTCCATGAGCTGCTTGTAAATTTTGTAGATTAATCCTTTGTCAGTTGCTTCATTTGCAAATATTTTCTCCCATTCTGAGGGTTGTCTTTTCGTCTTGTTTATTGTTTCCTTTGCTGTGTAAAAGCTTCTAAGTTTCATTAGGTCCTATTTGTTTGTTTTTGTTTTTATTTCCATTTCTCTAGGATGTGGGTCAAAAAGGATCTTGCTGTGATTTATGTCATATAATGTTCTGCCTATGTTTTCCTCTAAGAGTTTTATAGTGTCTGGCCTTACATTTAAGTCTTTAATCCATTTGAAGTTTATTTTTTTGTATGCTGTTAGGGAGTGTTCTAATTTCATTCTTTTACATGTAGCTGTCCAGTTTTCCCAGCACCACTTACTGAAGAGGCTGTCTTTTCTCCATTGTATATTCTTGCCTCCTTTATCAAAGATAAGGTGACCATATACTATAGAAATTATCCCTGAAAGTATGGTCTTTTGGCATCGGCTTTTTTTCATGCAGTATGATTCTTTGGAGATCCAGCCAAGTTGTAATGTTTACCAATAATCTATTCTTTTTATTGCTAACTAGTATTCCATGGTATGGATACATCAGCTTGGTTAACCATTCACCTATCTAAGGATGTTGGATTTTTTTCCAGTTTTTAGCTACTACAAATAGGCAACTATAAACATTCATGCACTAGTTTTTTCCATGAACGTAAGTTTTCTTTTCACTGGGATAAATGCTGCCCGAGTACAACTGCTGGGTCTTATGAGAGTTGTAATTTAGCTGTACAAGAAACTGCCAAACTGTTTTCCAGAGTGGCTGCACCACTTATACTTGCTTTCACAGAACAGAAAGGCCAATTTATTACCCTTTCTTTCTATAGTTCATGCCTTTAATATCAATTCTATGAACTTGTTACCTAGCCCTACATTCTGAAGATTTTATCCTATAGTTTTTCTCACAAATTTGTAGTTTTATGTTTTACATTTAAGTCCACGATCTACTTTGAGTTAATCTTGCATAAGGTGTGAGATTTAGGTTAATGTTCATTTTTATTGTCTATGGATGTTCAATTGATCCAGCAACATTTGCTTAAAAAAAGGCTATCCTTCCTTCACTGAAATGTTTTTGCATCTTTGCAAAATATCAGTTAAGCATATTTGTGTGGGTGTATTTCTGGGTTCTCTGTTCTGTTCCACTGATTTATGTCTCTGTCTCTCCAATAATACAACACTCTCTTGATTACTGTACTTACATTGTAAGAGTTAATGCCAGTAAAGTGGTATTTCCTACCTTATTCTTTTTTTCAAAGAATGCTTTAGTTAATCTAGGGCTTGTGTCTTTCCGAAAATTTTTTATAATAAGCTTGTCTACTTCAATAAAAACCCTTGATGGAAATTTGATAGAAATTTCATTAAACCTACAGCTCAGTTTTGGGAGAATTGACACCTTTACTATGTTGAGTCTTTCAAACCATGAATACAGTGCATATCTCCTTTGTTTAGGTCTTGTTTGATTTTTTTCATTAACATTTTGTTAATTTCAGCATGCAGAACCTGTACATGTTTTGGTAAGTTCATATCTAAGTATTTCAGTTTCTTTGGAGTTATTATAAATGGTATCATGTTTCTAATTTTAGCTTCCACATATTCATTGTTAGCTTATACAAATGTAGTTAATATCTGTGTGTTCAGTTAAGTCTCAGGATACAGGACAACACGCATGAGAGACAGTGGTCTGTAGTTTTGTCCTGGAGGGTTTTTCTTTGCTTTTGTTTTTTTTTTTTAAATACTATTTTTCTGTTTTTGGGTGTCAAGGTAATACTGGCCTTATAAGTTAGTTGGAAAATATTCCCACATCCCTTTTTCAGCAAGAGATTAAGTAATATTAGTGTTAATTCTTTATCTATTTGGTAAAAATCTCCAGTGAAACTATCTGGGCCTGGAAATTTCTTTTTCAAGAGCTTTTAAATTACAAATTCAACTTATTTAGTTGTTATAAGATTATTCATGTTATCCATTTCATCTTGGTTGAGTCTGGTAGTTTGCAGTTTTTGACGAATTGGACCATTTCCTCTAAGCTATCAAATTTATGAGTATGAAGTTATAATATTCCTCTCTCAACTTTTTAATGACTACAGAATCTATTAATGGTGTCTTGTTTCATTTCTGATATTGTTGATTGGTACCTTCTCTGTTTTATCTTTTTATCAATTTTATTGATTTTTTGCCAAAGAAGCAGCTTTTAATTTTATTGATTTCCTCTATTCTTTCTGTGTTTTCAATTTTATTTATTTCTGCTCTGTATTTATTATTTCCTTACTTATACTTGTTTTGGGTTTATTTTGTTCTTCTTTTACTGGTTTACTGAGGTAGGAACTTTGAATATTCATTTGCTACCCTTCCTCTTTTCTGATGTAAGTATTTAACACTATAAATTTCCCTCTCAGCACTGCTTTAGCTGCATTCCACAAATTCTGATATGTTGTAGTTCCATATATGTATATGTATATTTCAGTTATATGTATATTTTTTCTTTGAGACTTCACTTTTGAAGCATGGATTATTATCTATTTAGCATCTGTGAACCATAAATTATTTGTAGATTCTCTTCTCTATTACTGAATTCTAGTTTGATTCCAGTATTGTCATAGAGCATACTCTATGAATTAAATTCTTTTAACTATGTTAAGGTTTGTTTTACCACTCTGCATATGGTCTATCTTGGTGAATGTTACATGCATACTTGAAAGTAATGTATAATCTGCAGTTGTTGGGTGGAGTGTACTATATATGTCAAATAGCTCTTGTTAGTTGATAGCTGTTCAGTTCTTCTATATCTTTGCTAATTCCTGTATTTAGTTCTATCAATTGTTGATAGTGGGGTGCTGAAGTCCCCAACTATTATTGTGAATTTGTCTACTTCTCCTTTCACTTCTATCTGGTTTTAGTTCATATATTTTGAAGCTCTTTTAGCTGGTGCATACACATTTAGATTTGCTGTCTTCTTGGTGGATTACATCTTTTATTATTATATGTCACCTATTGTCCCTGGTGATTTTCTTTGCTGTTAAATCTACTTTTTCTGATATTTATATAGCCATTCCTCCTTCTAAAAAATTTGTCTTAACATGATATCTTTTTCAATTCTTTTACTTCCAACTTACCTATGACATTGTGTTTGAAGTGAATTTCTTATAGACAGTATATAGTTGTGTCACATTTTTGTTGCTGTTATTGCTGTTGTTGAATCCACTCTGGCAATCTCTGTATTTTAACTGGTATATTTTGACCATTTATATAAAGTAATTATTGATATGTTAGGGCTTACTTCTGCTATTTTATCATTTGTTTTCTGTTTATTTCCTTGGTTCCTCATTCCTCTGTTTCTCTTTCCTGGCTTTCCTGAGAGCTACCTGAAGTATTTTTAGGATTTCATCTTCAATTATTTATACAATTTTTGAGTATAGAGTTTTGCATATTTTCTTAGAAATTGCCATATGTGGTGCAATTTACATATGCAACACGTCACAACCTACTGATATAAATGTTTTACCATTTCAAATGGAGTATTGAAATTGTACTTCCTTTAAGGTCCTTTTACCTTACCCATTTTTACATCTTTTTTTTTTTTTTTTTTTTTTTTTTGCGGTACGCGGGCCTCTCACCGCTGCGGCCTCTCCCGCTGCAGAGCACAGGCTCCGGACGCACAGGCCCAGCGGCCACGGCCCACGGGCCCAGCCACTCTGCAGCACGCGGGATCCTCCCGGACCGGGGCACGAACCCGCGCCCCCTGCATCGGCAGGCGGACTCCCAACCACTGCGCCACCAGGGAAGCCCTACCTTACCCATTTTTAATATATAGTTATCTCATTATTTCCTTTATATACATTGAGCACAACAGATACTGTTATGATTTTTGCTTCAACCATCAAATATGATTCTAAAAACTTAAAAGAGAAAGACAGTCTATAACATCCAGTTCTATTTCCTTCCATTCCACTGTTCTTCCTTCTTTTCTGAAGTGCTAGTCCTTCTGTTATCATTTCCTTTCTTTTTAGAGAGCTTTCTTTAGTCTTTCTTTAAGGATACATGTGCTAGTCTGTTGGTGGGAATGTAAGTTGGTGCAGGCACTGTGGGAAACAGTATAGAGGTTCCTCAGAAAACTAAAAATGGAATTACTCTATGAACCAGCAATCCCACTCCTGGGACTATATCCAGACAAAACTATAATTCAAAAAGATATATGTACCCCTATGTTCATAGCAGCACTATTCACAATAGCCTAAATGTCCATTGACAGATGAATGGATAAAGAAGATATAGTATATATATACAATGGAATACTACTCAGCCATAAAAGAGAACCAAATATTGCCATTTGCAGCAACATGGATGCAACTAGAGATTATCATACTAAGTAAGTCAGAAAGAGAAAGACAAACACATATGATATCACTTATATGTGGAATCTAAAATATGACACAAATGAACCTATCTATGAAACAGAAAGAGAACCATGGACATAGAGAAAAGACTGGTGGTTGCCAAGGGGGAGGGGGTTGGAGAAGAAATGGAGTGAGAGGTTGGGGTTAGTAGATGTAAGCTTTTGTATACAGAATGGATAAACAACAAGGTCCTACTGTACAGCACAGAGAACTATATTCAATATCCTATGATGAACCCTAATGGAAAAGAATATGTTAGAGAAGAATGTATATATATGTATAATTGAATCACTTTGCTGTACAGCAGTAATTAACACATTATAAATCAACTTACTTCAATTAAAAAAAAAAAGGATATATGTGCTAGTGACAAATACTCTTCGTTTCCCATTATCTGAAAATGTCTTTAGTTCCCTATTCACTCCTGAAGGATAGTTTCACCAGATAGAGAACCTGTGGCTGAAAGATTTTTCTTTCTGCACTTGAAAAATGTGTCAAATCTCTCTGGATTCCATAGTTTCAGACGAGAAATCTACCATCATTTTATTTGGTATTTATTTCCCTATAAATATTGAGTGGTTTCTCTCTGATTGCTTTAAGATTTTTTTTATCTTTAGTTTTTAGAGGTTTAATTATGATGTGTCTTGGTATAGATTTCTTTGGGTTTGGGTTTATCCTATTTTGGGTTCACTCATCTTTTTGAATCTGTAGGCTTATACCTTCTGCCAAATTTGGGAAATTTCAGCTATTGCTACTTTGAATACTTTTTCAGCTCCATATTCTTTCTCCTCTTTTTCTAGTACTCCAGCAATATGTTAGATATTTGTTATTGCACAGGTCCCTGAGCTGTGTTAATTTATTTTCCAGTCTACAGTGTCTCTGTTATTCAGACTAAGTTCTATTGATCTGTCCTCAATTTTACTTGATTCTATCATCTGTTGTCTCCACTCTACTATTGAATCCTTCCAGTGAGGTTTTCAAGAAGTAGAAAACCTCACTGGAAGGATTCAGTACTTGTTCAATCAGTTTTACGATAATTGTTTTAAAATTTTTATCAGATAATTCCAATATTTGATTCATCTTGGTGTTGGCATTAGTTCTTTCCTCACGCAAACTGTGATTTTTTTTTCTGGTTCTTGGTATGATGAGAGATTTTCAATTGTATCCTGGACATTTTGAATATACCTTAAAAGGTTTGTTTTGTTTTGTTTTCCTATTTATATCTTCGATTTTAGCAGGCAGTCACCCTATTTCAGTTTAGTATGTGGGATCTGGTTGGCTTCCTTGACTTGCTGACATCACTGCTAGGGGCAGAGTAGCTTGTTGCTAGGGGTTTTGGGTCTGGGGATGGGTTAGGCTGCCCTAGCTCTACTGATAAAGCTGCTGTGGGCAACTTGAGCCCACCACTGCTGGCAGGTGTGAGACGGAGGATGGATCAGCTCATTGGAGCTCTGCTAGAAATGCTGCTGTGGGCAGACTGGGCCACTGCTAAGTCCCAGCTGGGCTTCCCCTTTCCCAAAGGGAAAGCAGGCATTCCCTTCTTCTCTTCCTTCCACCCTCATTCCTCTGTCTCTCTCACTGTGCCTGCCTCTCTCTCTTTCCTTCTTCCCTTCCTTCTTTTCATCTATTTCTGTTGGCAGTTCAGAATTGCAGGGCTCTCCAGCTCCAGTCAGGGATGTATAAGGAAGAACAAGATAACCCAAGGAACTCAATGAGGCATCCTTCAATTCCCGAGGCCCACAGCCAGTCCTCCTTCTTCTTTTCCCCCTTTCAGGGTCCTTTTATGATGGTCTGTTGAATTATTTCCAGACAATCTAAATGAACTTGTATTTAGAGAGAAGGAGCAGGAACAAGTGAGTTTATGCCATCTTATCCCAGAACTGGAAGCCACTAAATGTTTTTTGAGAAATGGATTGTTTAACTTGCTCTTCAAAATCCCATCACTGATTTAAAATGAAAAGAAGCAAAGTAACTTGTTTAAGGTAATCCAAACAACTAGTGGTGAAAGGAGGGTTCACACTCAGACTGTCTGACTCTAGAGACTCCCGCCCTGCCTCAGACTCCCCACGGTTATTCAGGAGCATTTCAGAGCAGAGACTCTCAGCCCCCTTCCTCTATCATCACACCTAGGGACCAATTCCCACCAGATGATAGATGGAAAGGATGGAAAGGAACAAGAGTCTAACTGGAGGGTTGAGTAGTTTCCAAATCAGACTCCATTTGAGTTTCACTCCCAAGTGGCATGAAGTTACACGGTAAATAAGTTCAAAGAAACTCAAACAAATTCACTGCGTTGGTAAATATTCCCTCAGCGAAAATGCTTAACACAAAGTGAAGAAAAGGACTTGCATGATACCACTAAGATCTACGTTTCCTATCATGGGGCTGGCACATAGTAGGCCCTCGGTAAATATTCCTTGACTGTAACCAAAATAAACCAGTCCTTTTAAATTCTAGATGAGCCTTGGCTCAAATTACCTCCCACAACAGTGTTCCTGAGAACAAATAACCACATCATGACACCCTGTGGAATACTTGAGACACTGCACTCAGCAAGTTCTACCAACACCCAAATTCAAATGGACAGGGAGAAAGCAGAAGAGAACACAGCTCTGCAAAGCACATAATCAGTATCTAAAGGTCTAGAATGTTCTTTTATCATCAGCAGTCTGACCCCAATGGATAAGCTCTCTAAAATAAAAGTGCCTGCTTCCCTTGCTTGGTGCTTATCTGAATTCCAGAGCATTTATATGATTTCCTTTCTTTTAAAACTAATTTTAAAATGTGATCCAAACCCTAACCAAGACAGCATGTTCCCAAATAGTATGGAATTTTGTATAATTTTCCTTTAGACATAAAATGAATAGGCAGCAAATTTAAAACATCCCTAAATTGTTCTAAGATGGAACATCCCGAAACTGTCCAATGAGAAAATGACAGGCAAGGTCCAAAAGAGCTCCTAGAAATTCTCATGATGTAAAAATATTAATAAATAATTGTTGTAAACTATACTTTCATGGTTTGCTAACCATGGCTAAACTTATTGGGAGGATGGCAGGGTGGTTAAGAGGTCTGGAGTCTCCTAAACAGAAAAGTTTCCTAACGTCCTGCAAACTGATTTCTGCTGAACGTCATGATAAAAAGACTCTACTTTTGTTTTCCGCATAAAAAACTGAAAATCCATCAAAGTTAGAATGTAAAATATTGCTTTTTTTTCATATTTTGTACTCCCCAGAAGAAAAGAAAAAGAAAAATGTATACAGGGGAATCACTATATGCAGCAAAAGTACATTTGCACACACACTGAACAGGAAATAGTTTTAAAATTTATATAACACTGATTTTACCTGAAAGTCATAGCTTTACACATTATATAGCTTTTGTATCAAGTTTCAACGATGCATATACCTTTACTTTTTATGGACTTCTTTATTCTAATAGTATCTGACATCACAAAAAATAATTTGCTTATTGGAACACACAAAACTCACATGGGAAAGAGGGATTAAAAAAGAAATAATGGGACAAATAGAAAAATCTTGTAAAATCTTTAAAATCTCATAATCTTATATATGATTCTGAGAAAGAGATCACTGTAACTGATCTTGTGCAGATTTTCATTTATGTATTTTCTTTTAATATTTACACATTCATTTTTTACTCTCTATTCTAAACTTGAAATTTAGTTAACAGGATACTACCTGCCTTTCATGCTTGTTTTGTTGCTATTTAATCCCTAGGCTGCAATTCAACTGCAACTAGCTTTAACTTTTAAGTGCACCATCTAATCTTTGACTATTTAAATAATGAATATTTTAGTAATTAAAAATTGCCATTAAGATCACTCAAAAAAATCATTAAACTCTTCAGGATAAAAGTCTTTTCTCCTCCACACACTGTCAATAAACAAAGTGCTAATCTTGTCACTTTTTTGGCCACTGTCTCAGGAATGCTTCTTAAGTACTCAAAGGATTAAATTAAATCTCACCTGCAGACAGGCTTTACAATTCAGCCGAAAACCTGGTTCTCAAAGGAAAATTACTTTCATTATCTTAAGTTAAAACCAAAGATTCTGTCCTCTGGAATTTGCAGGAAAATAGCAGCATCAAAGAAAACAATTCACTTCAAGAGAGTTTGTTCTTCAAGACCCTGTCTAAAAGAATTATTTAAGAGAGAATTCATTTCGGGAAATATTTTCTCAAGGTCATTCTAAGACAGCCATAAAACTGTGTCATTTAAATTACTTCAAGTTGATGTCTTTTCACAATTCTGACTGTCTTCTTGGGGTTTTAAGACGCTTTTTATTTTTAAAAAATCATTTTATTTATAGTCCTTGTTTTGAACTCTAAATTTGGCTTAGGGTCTTTTGCTTTTCTAAGAGGTTATATAATTTTATGAGCTAAACATTTGAAACCCATGGAGGGGATAAGAATAAAATTTATTATCTTTTGAGTTCAAAAATGAAATAATAGAAGAAAATGAATTTGAGATTAAAATATGTATGCATTTGGGGGCGAAATGACAACGCCCTAGTACCCAAAAAAACTATTTTCCAACTTAAAGTAGTCTATCTATGTTCTTTAATTTAAGAAACACTTAATAGGATAAAATACTCACATTGCAGAAAATTTCCTCCTAAGAAGAGATAGCGTTTCAAAACTTTCCCCCACCATGTTGTTAAGAGCCACTGTGGGGAGGATTAGGACATGGTTCATTTTTGGACTCTTGAATCCACCTCCTAAATAAACAAATCCTGGCTCTTTCTCCCCAAATCAAATACAAACCCAAAGGAAGGACAGGGAGATGAACTACCAGACTGAAAAATAGAAACATTATGTCAAAGCACCCTACATCATTATTTGCAGACAATTTATTTTGTTACTGGTTAGTATCCTTCATGTTAAATGTTCTGTCCCCTACAGCAAATGTTCCATTTCAAAAACATAGTAACATGTGCTGGAAACAGAAACCACCAAAGAAATACGTCTGGTGGCTATAGAATGTATTTGTGGTGGATTAGAAAAATGCACATTATTACTGAAGCTCACCATGTATGAATTTCACTATCAATATAATATGTAAAATAACCCAACAGTATATCAAAATTCTTTGTCACTTGGAATAAAAGTTTTATGAGATAGAAATTAAAGTATATTTCACCATCACCAGGCTATCTGTAAAAGAGAGTTCTGTTATATACAAGTATTAAAGACAAGATTTGCAAATTCACTCTTTATTTTCATCTTAGAAACAACAGGAAGTATAAAAAGTAACAGTTCCTCAAATAGATACATGAGCTGACCTGTAAAAAGATCACTCTGTATCTTAGTGGGGTTTTTTTTCCTTTGGTTTTTCCATTTGACTCTTTAAACAATGTGTTTTATCTATACTTGGCGAGACTTGCCCCAGCCTAAACCTTCTAGAGCCCAGTCATAAATGGCTCTGGCAGGACCTCAAAGAGAGATCCTACCTGTGCCCCAGCTTCCCTTCACTTCAGATGAATTTCTTCAGGGACACATAATCTTACATGTCATTCTTACTAAAGCCACGGTGTTGCGTCTGAGCCTCACAAATGTTATACAGTAATTCTGAGCATCTTTAACATTTATCTCAAATATTTTGGAAACTAAGCATGAAAGAATCTCTGGAAATGAAGAGTTTTCATGAGGTTAAGGCCAAAACCCTTCCTGAGAATCTTTTATGACATAATGAATTTTGTTCTTCATTGGAACAAAGGAGTGGGTGGACAAAAAGCCCATAAGCATGTAATTCAGCAACCTCTGAGACACTAGCATCCAAATGATTTAAACAACTAAATACTGTCAGGGGAATAATCTATTCCTATCACTCACTGTGTTGTGATGAGTCACACATCTGCAAAAACTATAATCAATTATTAAAATATAAAAATTATCCATAGGGCTTCCCTGGTGGCGCAGTGGTTGAGAGTCCACCTGCCGGTGCAGGGGACACAGGTTCGTGCCCCAGTCCGGGAAGATCCCACATGCCGTGGAGCGGCTGGGCCCGTAAGCCATGGCCGCTGAGCCTGCGTTTCCGGAGCCTGTGCTCCGCAACAGTAGAGACCACAACAGTGAGAGGCCCGCGTACTGCAAAAAAAAAAAAAATCCAAAACAAGTGTGGCTTCCAAATTGACCACATACAAGAATCGTCTAGGTACCTGCTAATGCAGATTCTTGGGTCCCAGGACCGGAGGTGCTGACTCATTGGGTCCATGGAGAGATTTGGTAATCAGCATATTTAAAAAAGTGCCACAGGTGATTTTGATCTAACGGTTGATGGACCAAAGTTTTAGAAACACCGAAAGGGAAACCTTTTTATATCAAACTGAGTCCAAAATGAATAGTAACTACCCATTTCTCCCTCAGTCATCATCTCCTTCAAGAAAAATGGACAATATTCTCCCTTAGTCTCTCATAAGTGAAGTTATTTTTCAGAGGTCTGAGAATTCAAAAAGCATTTCCAGAATATGGATCCAGGTAGAGGCTGGGGGAGAAGGTTCCTTTTCCCTTGTACCTTCCTTATCATGAATCGATATACCTAAGTGGTTTTTGCATTTGATAGGAGCATCTTCTATGAGAAAGCAAGGTCCTGTGAAGATCCAGTCTCCCTAAAAGACTCTGAACACGTGAAATCACCAGTTACGTGGCAAACCTTATCCACAACCTATCTTCACTTAGTACCCACCGGAGGCCAAAGGCATAACTAAGGAGATGAAGATACAACAAGCACTCATAAAAACAACAGGACCTGGCAAATTCTAGCAGACAGAGCTTCAGCGTAAGTGAAACAGATTCTGTATCTTCTCTGCCTCTCAAGTTCCTGGTAAAAGAATTTCACGGAATCTTAAATGTATTGGGAGAAAAGAAGCACAAAAAGATTATGAACAGCAAACCTGCAGGCCTGTGATTTAAACCCTGGGGTTGGATAGACGAGCTGAAATGGGTAAGCAGCCCTTTCATTTTCTTCCCTTCAAAGTTTAACATCATTCCTTCCAGCAGGAACCATCTGTGCTTGAGAGGTCTGATTACAGCAGATGCAGAATTTACAGAATAAAATAATGACTCAGGCTCCAGATTTATTCAGCTAATGGAAAGCGGTCTGTCTTCTGCAAAGTGTCAAAAATTCAATCTCGTCTGCTAGTCTGACACTAAAGAAAATGTAAACCGCTTCTTTTCCCAATTAGATTCAGGGTTCCTTAAACTTTCCTAGGAGGCTAGTCTTGTTCTGAAATTGGATATTTAAAGAAGCAGTCTGCTTTTGTTTATACACTTTTGTTTCCTATTAAGATCTAGAATGCATTTTGTTCTTTTATTGTCCAAGGCATCTTCCCCACGTAATTTCTGAACCTCATGGATTGATGTTTCTAGATGGCCATCAACAACTTCTAACCTTTATTAACAAACTCTTCTGGTGCCCTAATACCACGGGGTGCTGTCCTTAATCAGAGAAAACAGTAAGGTTTAGTGATTCAAATCCAGATGTATTCAAAGGTGCAACACTACAGATCACTGCAAAATTCTCCACACAAGTATAGTAAAATGTAAGGGGATGCCGCAAAGCAGCAGGGATCGCTCCAAAGGAAAATGGATCAGAGCTCAGGAGCCAGATATTTTACCAATGATTAGTTAATGTGTAGTGGGAACCAACTGCGAAACCAAATGTAGCAATCAAAGCACACCGTATATTTAAATAATCCCTTAGAATAAAATTAAGGGAGAGGGAAATGGGAACTATTTGAAGCATTTCACTCTGGGAAAGGTACATTGAGTTAATGACAGGTCCGTTCTAAGGTGGCTTTTACATACTTACAAGTGCTTTTTTAAAAGAAAAAGATAGCTGTAACTTAAAAAAAAAAATAAAAGAAATTTGCCCTCATACTTAAATTTCCAGGCTCTCTCCCCTAAGGCTTCCTCTTTTCCATGATTCAGTAATTGCTGGCAAGAGGGGCCACTTGCACCTCAAAATAAGGGGCAAGTGGCTAATTATTTCTGTACAGGCCCATCTGCAAACTCAATCAGTTGCAGATGTAGAACTGTACCCACAAAAAGAGCAGCAGCTTCTATACCATAGAGGCCTAAATGCAGTGGAACTCCAACAGAGGCAACACAATGACCCAGCAGTACATAGACATGAGGTACAGCTCTATTTAGTCTCCAAAAATGTGCTACCTTGGTGATTTTCTTTAAAACAAGTAAATAAGAACCACCAAAAACTAGAATTATATTCAGATAAGCAAGTTAAATCTGCTCACAATACTTATCTTGGTCTAAATATTAAGCCTTAATTTCCTTCAGTGTTTGGCCTAACTCTACCTCAGTCTTTTTTCTAATTCAAGAAGGAAGGGAACAAGAAGGAAACCATATGTTCAGAGGGAGGCCTCCCACACCAGGTGCTATGTTTGTTGATTGAATCCTCAGGATGACCCTATGATTTGGTGACAATAATCCCTATTCTACAGACAAGGAAACCATTACATACCTACTAGATGGAAAAGTAATACTGGAACTCAAGTCTGTCAGATTCTAAACACTGCTTTTCTTTCTTTTTTTTCTTTAACCATAGTCACCTAGCCACCACTTTAATTTTTAATATTTAATGTGAATCGGACACAGCATGCTTAAGAACAGCTCTTCTCTAAACACTTATTCCAGACTGGCCTGACTACATACTATTAGCACTTTCCTTTGCCCCCACCTCACCCACCAGATACAGTCTCGGTAAAGGTCAGTGATAAGACAATGTGCAGTAAACTGTTCATTAATAAGAAATCAATGCATCTTATTTACCGATATGTCTGATTTTATATATTTTTTAAAATTTATTCAGTATTGAGCTACTATTTGTTTGCCAGGTACCTTTGCAGACCTGGTGAAGAAGCCAGACAAGCTCCCTGGCCCCATGGAGCTTATGCACATTAGGGGACAAAATTAATAAACATGTCAACAAATGCTCGTAAAACATAGTAACTTCAGATAGTGATAAGTATGAAGTCCTATGGGGAAAAAATAAATAAATCAGACCAGGGAATAGAGAATGATGGGAGTTGGAACAGAGTTATGTCAGACAGGGTGCTTAGGAAGACTTCTTCGAGAAGACAACATCTCAGCAGAGACATAAATGCTGTGAAGAACCAGCTGGGGAGAACAGCAGTGCAGGCTCCGAGGTGAAAAGGAGACAGGGGAGTTCAGGAACAGCAAGAAGCCTTCACAAACACTGGCCAACAGAAAGCATCATATCACCTGGTAACAAAGCTTTTACTCTCCAAAGAGATGTGACTGAAATCTCTGCAAAAACTGAGGCAGTCATCTATTCTTTTGTTATGAGTGTCTACTACATGAGGGCTATCTAGTTAGATGATTTATAGAGATACGTAAACTACTGTGGGACTCCTAGCCTGGGGGTCAATTCACCAACAGCCTATCAGAGAAGATACCAGAGAGAGAGAAGAGAAGCAAAACCTGATGCCTGGAGACCCAAACAGAACCTCCCCCCCAAATCCAGACAGTGCCAAGGGGAACTCAGTATTAGACCGGGCAATCCTCTGAGGTCAAGCTGGTCAAGCGGTATTCAGTCTCGCACACACTGGGTGGGATGCTGGAACGTGTTCTTGAACTTCAGAGAACCTGGGATTCTATTTCTAGGGGCACTACAAGGTTTCAATCAAGGCTGAAAGGGGAAGAAACGTATCTGCAGCAACAAGACATTCTGTGATACAGAAATCTGGAGAGGCTTCCGACACTCAGGAGTCATATCACATATGACACCATATGCAGGTCTGTGAGAAGCTGGAATTCTCCCAATGAGCTGAGCAACATAAAGCAACTCATGTGGACATCCCAAGCTTCAGGGTTATTTCCCTAACTGGAATGATAACGTTTCCCCAGCTATCCTCATTTACGCAACAAATACTAGGTGAGCGCTGGACACCCATGAGGTGTTGGAACACAGTAGTGAACAAACAGCTCCTATCTTCACGGTTCACATCTAAGGGGAGAAGACCCCGAAATAAACAGGGAATTACAATATAGTGTGTTGTTACAAGTAAAGTACAGAGCCACTGTGGCACCAAGAGGGAGTACCTGCCTCTCTGTGGGGTCGACGAAGATGTCCTGTAGAAAGTAACAACTAAGCTGATACTCAAGGGACAAGTAAAAATTAGCAAGCTGGGAAATGAGATGAGAGGAGAGGAGCATGTTCCAGACTGAGGGAGGAAACCTTGCAAGGAGCAGAGGAAAGAGAGAGCAATGATTTGTTCTGGGACCTGAACGTAGTTCCAAATGGCAGGAGAAAAGAGTGAAAAGAAGGGTGGTGGGACAGAGGAGGCCCATATTTTATAGGGTGCTGTGAGAATTCTAGGGACCTTTATCCCAAGGGCGATGGGAGTATTTAAAGTTGGGAGCACGGGGACAGCATGACTCGACTTGTGTTTGATAAAGATAATGCTGGCTGCTGTGGGTCAATGTATGGGAGGGGCTGAGCGCAAGCAGGATGGGCAAGAAGCTCCCACAGCCATGCAGGCAAGATACTGTGAAGGGGTATCCGACGTGACAGTGACTGGACAACTTCAACAGGTCAATGGACAAACAACTGCAGTTCATCCATGCAATGGAACGCTACTGATATTCCGCAGACTGATACCCACCAAAGCATGGATGAACTTCAAATGCATTATCCAAGTGAAAGAAGCCAGGCCCAAAAAGGCTACATATGTATGGGTCCACTTACATGATATCCTGCAAAAGGCAAACATAGAAGGACAAAACAACAGATCAGTGGTTGACAGCAGCTGAGGCTAACTGCAAAGGGGCACAAAAGAATTGTGCAGGATGATAAAACTGTTACATATCTTGATTGTAGTGATGGTCACATGACCATATGCATTTTTTAAAGAATTAAAAAAAATTTTAACACTGTTTTTTAAAGCAATTTTAGGTTCACACAAAATTGAGAGGAAGACGTAGAGATTTCCCATATACTCTCTGCCCCCACACGTGCAGAGCTTCCCTCATTATCAATATCACGCATCACAGTGGTACATCTGTTACAACTGATGAACCTACAATGATACCTCATAATCACCCAAAGTCCATACTTTATATTATGGTTCACTCTTGGTATTATATATTCTATGGGTTTGGACAAATATATAATGACAAGTATCTACCATTATAGTATCATACAGAGTATTTTCACTGTCCTAAAAATTCTCTGTGCTCCCGTCAGAATGGCCACCATCAAAAAATCTAGAAACAATAAATGCTGGAGAGGGTGTGGAGAAAAGGGAACCCTCTTGCACTGCTGGTGGGAATGCAAATAGATACAGCCACTGTGGAGAACAGTATGGAGGTTCCTTCAAAAACTACAAATAGAACTACCATACGACCCAGCAATCCCACTACTGGGCATATACCCTGAGAAAACCATAATTCAAAAAGAGTCATGTACCAAGATGTTCACTGCAGCTCTATTTACAATAGCCAGGACATGGAAGCAACCTAAGTGTCCATCAACGGATGAATGGATAAAGAAGATGTGGCATATATATACACTGGAATATTACTCAGCCATGAAAAGAAACGAAATTTAGTTATTTGTAGTGAGGTGGATGGACCCAGAGTCTGTCATATAGAGTGAAGTAAGTCAGAAAGAGAAAGACAAATACCGTATGCTAACACATATATATAGAATTTAAGGGAAAAAAAACATCATGAAGAACCTAGGGGTAAGACAGGAATAAAGACACAGACCTACTAGAGAATGGACTTGAGGATATGAGGAGGGGGAAGGGTAAGCTGGGACAAAGTGAGAGAGTGTCATGGACGTATATACACTACCAAACGTAAGGTAGATAGCTAGTGGGAAGCAGCCGCATAGCACAGGGAGGTCAGCTCGGTGCTTTGTGACCACCTAGAGGGGTGGGATAGGGAGGGTGGGAGGGAGGGAGACGCAAGAGGGAAGAGATATGGGCACATATGTATATGTATAACTGATTCACTTTGTTATAAAGCAGAAACTAACACATCATTGTAAAGCAATTATACTCCAATAAAGATGTTAAAAAAGAAGAAAATAAAATTCTCTGTGCTCCACATATTCACCCCTCTCTCCACCCAGAACCCTTGGCAACCACTGTCTTTTTACTGCCTCCAAAGTGCTGCTGTATGCATTTTTTTAAATGCATAGTTATACACCAAAGAGGATATACTTTACTGTATAAAAATTATATATCATATATTTTAAGTCACTGGACCCCTAAAAAGCGCTTATAGGTCTAATGGTTGTACCACTAAGACTCAAGGGAGAGGCAGAGCCCATGGCCTCCAGGAGCTGTTTCTGTACAACTTCCTCACTCTGAAACACCCCATAGTTGGGTGTGGGATCTGCAGGGGACTAAGGTAGAAGGCGGCTGGTGGATTGTTGAGACTCCCTTGTCTCTGCTTCACTTGCAGAAAGGGATGGGAAAGTGTTGGGGTCAAGGGTGAAATACATGCCTGCCTACAAGGTACCCCTCACACACGCACACACACCCACGCAAACTGGCCCTGCCTAACTCCCAGCCTGCTCTCAACCCTTCCTCTTTTTTTTTTTTTACATCTTTATTGGAGTAAAATTGCTTTACAATGGTGTGTTAGTTTCTGCTTTATAACAAAGGGAATCAGTTATACATATACATATGTGCCCATATCTCTTCCCTCTTGCATCTCCCTCCCTCCCACCCTCCCTATCCCACCCCTCCAGGTGGTCACAAAGCACCCAGCTGATCTCCTGTGCTATGCAGCTGCTTCCCACTAGCTATCTACCTTACGTTTGGTAGTGTGTATATGTCCATGCCTCTCTCGCTTGGTCACAGCTTACCCTTCCTCTTTACTAAAGTCATACTGTATCCTCAAACTGCTAAGCTCTCCCAGCTCCACCCTCTCTGGCTTGGCAAATACCTTATCTTCTTTCCCTCTTCCCCTGGTCTCCCTGAGACCTTCCTGCCCCTGACAGACGAGTGCCCTCCCTCCCTCCCCATCCCAACTCCTGCTCTCTTATGCTCTCAGCACCTGCAGTTCTTAATGAAACCGTCTGCAACTACATCAGGTCATTAACTCCATATTCATAATTGTAGCTTGACTTTTGTTTATTGACTACCATTTTCCACTGAAGCTCCATGGGGCAGGGAATCCATCTCTCTCTCTCTCATCTCCTGCTGTATTCCCAGCCCCTAGCACATAGTAGTCCCTCAATACATATGTGTTAAGTGAATTTCAATAAGCTGCTCATTAGAAATACTAGATCTGCTGAAGATGCTCTGGAACATCTTCCTGACTCTTCCAAATTAAGGGTTAGGGAAAGCAGGTGAGAAACACTTGTAAGACTTTTACAGAGAGGAAAGCTCCTTCCCCACTCATTTCCCTGATGCATGCAGCTGAAATACTCAAGATAAGACACATGCAGGACCTATTCACCGTTCAGAATGAGCTGCTTCCCTAGGCTGTAGATTTAATGGGAACCTTGCTCTGCTTGTTCCAGAATGAATGCAACTCCTAATTTGTAGATTCAACAAGAGGCACAGAAATAATTTTCCATGGCCCTCTTGGAACTCAGATAAGTGCTAGAATGAAAACATTTACCAATAGATTAAGGTGGTTTCAACATTTCCATTATAAACCCCTATTTTCAGGGACTTATATGATAAGCCAGCTGTAAAACTTAATTCTGAACTGAAACTTGCCCAATAATGATACACTGTCTTCACAGATATTTCTAAAGAAAAAGAGAAAGAAAGAGAGAGAGAAAAAGTCTAACCCTTGGCCACTAGCAAGTTACTGAATTGCCAAAAAGAGAAAAACTGAAAAGCAGTTTTCAGTGTTTCTTTAAATCATCCTTGTAAGAGAGAAAATACACCTTTGTTTTCAACATTAATCTACAGAACTGGTGATCAGAGATGAGACCATTGCATAAATATGGGAAATGTTTTCATGGGAAAGTTGACTCAGAAAAAAATAGGGTGTTGATTCCATCACCATGGTACACTGGGCGGCCACTTTTAAAAAACCCACAAATTCAATCTGATAACATTTGTTTTTCAGTGTCCCAAGATGCAGGAAACAGCAACTCCTGATGTTCTTTAGATACAATAAATTGAGCATAAACTATGCTCTCTTAGGTCCCTTATGGCCTTGGAGAGAAAAAGACTTTGAGAAATGTGGGCAGTTCACGCACTGTCCATTTTGCTTAAACAGAAGTATAAATAAGCCACACAATTACAGCAATGTGTCCTTTACGCAGACTTTAAAATCCCAGCATGTCTCCAACCAAGGTCAGAGGCAGCCCCATCATGGATATCCTATGGGTAGTTTAACAATTATCACAGACTTGTTTGCTCTGTGCAAAGCTACAGATTGCTTTCAGGAAGAAAATGAAAAGGAACTTGAAATGATGTGACCCATGTGGATTCTGTTCTGGATTCTGTTCTCAATCCACTTTAGGCTTTAGAGACGTTAAACAGCGAGCTGGTATTATGGAAAAAGGCAGTAAAGTGCAGGGGAGGCAACTCTGGCCCAGAGGCCAGTTTCCAGACCACCACCTGTTTTTTTTTTTTTTTTTTGTGGTACGTGGGCCTCTCACTGTTGTGGCCTCTACTGTCACGGAGCACAGGCTCCGGACACGCAGGCTCAGCGGCCATGGCTCACGGGCCCAGCCGCTCCGCGGCATGTGGGATCTTCCCGGACCGGGGCACGAACCCGTGTCCCCTGCATCAGCAGGCGGACTTTCAACCACTGCGCCACCAGGGAAGCCCACCACCTTTTTTTTGTAGACAAAACTTATTGAAACCCAGCCATGTCCATTTGTGTCTATACCTGCTTTAGTGCTTTGTTTCAAATGGCAGAGTTGTGTAGTTGCAATAGAGACCATCTAGTCCTTTAAGAAAATACTTGATAACCCCCAGTGCAGTGGCCATGAGGAGATTAGATCTCTGTGTGACCTTAGGCAGGTTAGCTAATCCCTTTGAGCCTTGGGTGCACCAACTGTAAAATGAGATAATAAGAATATCTATCCCATAGGATAAATATGGTGGCTACAGGAGTTAACACAACTGTAGAAAGCTGGGAGGAAATGGGATTTTTTTAGAGCTAGCACCTGAATTTCACATGGGGGATAAAATTGCCTTTCCTTTGGGAAATATGAAATATTACACAGTCCTTTTTATGTAGAAAAGATGAGGAGCTAAAGGTGGAGTCTACAGGGAAACAGAGGCACACAGAGACCTGAACTCCACTATACTCAGGTGGGCTATGGCCAAGATGAGAAAAAACGTAGTTAGGTGGGCCAGGGAGAGAAATGGGCAAGAGACAGGGCTGAACATCTGCCTCTTGGCAAGCTGCTGAAGTGAGCAGACAAAGGTGATCAATGAGAAACTCCACATGATGAGGCAGCACTAGATTTCTGAAGAATCAGGGAAGCCTGAGGCTCTGTTTACTCAAGTCTGCCCGATTGTGACCTGCTCTCCCACCTCTAAGTTTCAGGAAAGACTGCTCAGCCCCCACATGCCTTATGTGAGTGGTAAGAGTGGAAATTAAGGAAGGGTGGTTGTATTCCATGACCAGGTAAACAGAACAACCAGACCCCAAGGAAGGAGATATAGGTGAGCTCAACAGTACAAGGGTAGAAATTCACAACTGAAGTGCATCCTGAGAACAGGAGACTCTGAGGAACGGTGGGGACTCTGGGGAAGGGGTGGGCTTCTTACTGGATGTGGGACAGGACAAGAAAGCTGTATTTACTCATCTCAAAGGACAGGCTGACCTCATCTGGTACCTGACTTACACACATCAGGAACTTATCATAGGAGCTGACAGAAAAGATCACTTGCCGATCTTTCAAATATTCTTGTCATTATGATTATTGTTGTTGTTTACTGGGAGTCAGAAAACTTGATTCCCATTGCTTTTCTATCTTATAATCTCAATCAAGCCATTTAACTACTTCTAGACCTCGGCTTCCTCATCTATAAAAATAGCTGTCCTGATGACCCAACAGGATTGTGGAGGGGATTGAATGGGACAACATGTACCCTATGAAAATTGTAAAGCCCTATCCCAATATAATGTGGCAACATTAAGAAGTAGTTGACTCTTTGGGTAAAACATTAACAAGTCTAACCCCCTTAAAACTGAAACTTCAAAGATCTAGAAGCAGTTTACATTTTCTCCTCATTTAATTCCAGGAAATAAAACTGGTAACCTCCTCAAAGTTGCAGTAGGAGATACGAAGAGACAGGCAAGCCAACTGTAGTTCATGGTACCTTCTTCCCATAGCCTGAGATCATTTATTCAAAAGTGTGCCTTTAAACCATCTGTGAATGCTACCTTCAGGTTCTTACTAAGTTAAACTTTGCAACAGCTATCAATTGTATGGCAGTCATTATATCCATCTGTCTTGTAGAAGTCAGTCATATTATTTTAGGAAAACAGGTGAGAATAATATAAAGTCATCCTTTAAATAAAGTTTTATACGGTACCTGTGCCCCGACCTGGGGCTATAGAGCTATTTCTTTAGGGGATAGTGCTTCAGATGGCACTTAAAGAGAAATAGCAGGACTATGCCCAAGCATGGCCCAAAGTGATGAACCTGCTTTGAACTGAAATAGGAAAGCAAACATTGCTGAACAGGGAAAAAGGGGTTCAAGGGTTTCAAATAAAAATTCTAGAGAAACTCCAGTTCAAACCACTAGAGCCAATTTTATTTTGAGATAACATACTAATGAATTCTAGACATGGAACATGGTGGGTGAACAATAATATTGAGTAAATGACTGAATAAGTGCCATTTGTATATATAATATGATCCTCAGTATATATAAAAATGGGCTATTGTGTATTAAGTGTTTATTATGTCCCATGTACTCTGTTGGGTATTTTGAACACCCATCATCTCATTTCTCTCTCAACACAATCCTATGGGGGAAAACGTGTTTTTTAACAATGAGAAAATTGAGGCTTAAAGGAGTAAAATAACTTGACTAAGTCCACCCAGCTACATCACTGGCTCAAGACTCCGTCTATCAATAATAACATGGGCCAGATATTTTAGAATAATGGTTAAAATCAAGTGGTTTTGCCAATACCCAACCAAGCAAGATGGAAAAATCAATACAGTAACATAAGCAAATGCCTGTTTTCAAGTGCTTCCATTTTTATTCATTCATTCAAAACTGCCCTCATGCTCAATATAGGCACTTTTCTATTAAAAAGCAATTACGATCTGATATGGGCCAAATGTTGGTCTTCAGAGGTTCACAGCACTCATGGCAGTGCAATGTAATTCAATATTCCAACACAGGGGCTACCAAAGACAATGCTAGTGTTGGGTTGCAGCACTCGTTACCTCGGGCGAGACACGTACCCTCTGTGTATAAACTATCAAAGCCCCACTACACTTAAACTGAAAGGCCAAACATGGCAACCTGGGTCCCTTTAATAAACATCTGCTTAACAGTTTGTCTCTCTGCAGCAGCCAGCAAAGGGAATGTGATACGGCCTCCCTGCTATAAAGCCGGGATAGGCCAAGCGAACAACCTGAGCTTATGCATTCTAGATGAGATGGCAGTGTTCCCTGATGGGAAGGGCAGACATAAGGAGAAAAGACAGGCATCAGTTGCTGTCAAGTTTCAGAGATTTTCTCTCCCAGCAGAACAGCAAATGAAGCAAGTTATTCTCCTCCCTTCCAAGGAGAGATATCACTTTTTTGAGACAATAAAATTCATGGCAAGTGAAATGGTTTGATTATCTTTAGCACCAGTAAATTTTATTGTAATCCGTGGCCAAATATATTTATGTCTGATTCTGATATGCAGCCTTAGCTTCTATTATTCAGAGAAAATTTGAAGACATTAAAAGACATTAGTCATCAAGTCTGCCCCAAAGAGCTCAAGCAGTACTTTTCTACTAGAACATCCTGTAATAATAGGCGAGACGGACAGACTGCCGAGGTAACAGATGCTGGCTTCCAAATCTGCCACTATCTGGAGGCCCATTAGCCCCATCACTAGCACAACCCAGCTGCAGAGACTCTTCTTATTTTTGTTGAATTCATTCTGTCTCTACCTCTTGGCCCACCCTGCTCTGAGCATTTTCTACCTGCACTTGTCCCTCTGTTTTGAGGGTTGTCCTCTTGTGGCTGCTACTATCTGCCCACATTTCAACAGCAATAACAACAGGGGTGGATCGAGATTTTGTGGGGCCTGAATTGAGTGGGAGTGGGGAAAGCTCATTTAAGAAGTACAGGAATATCTTAGTTTTGCAAATTAAAAAAACGTAACATGAAAATACACTCCCAGGGCTTTGGAAGACACCTGCTAAAGGGAGGGGACACAAACTTGAGCATAACTAGGTTCCCAGTAAATTCATCTCTGTTAAGTAACAACTAATGCTTAATGAGCAATGTCCAGAAAACCCTCAGATCATCCTGCCTTGCCAGGCAACATCTTAACTACTTGCCACGTGACAATCTTTCCTTCACCTGGAGACAAATACTTTTAAAAGCCTGTCCTTAGATGACACAAGGTTAGTCTGTTCCATTCCTAAGATATAACTTACACTGATTCCCATAAGGGGAGGGAAGGAAGACATGAAACGTCATTGGGTGTCTATAGTTTTCTCAAAGTCATAAGGATTTTTGCATGCTTGCTACAACTTGGTGATGTTTCTCCTGAAAAACAGGAGAAACCTACTTCTCAATGCCCCAAATAAGAAAGGAAGAGTTACAACTCAGTGGCCTGTCAACCATCTCAGATATAAGAGAAAGATACAAATGAACAACACTGACCAGGTCTCCTAGCACTGCCCAGACTTATAAGAAACTCACACAAAAGGGCATCAACCTTCAAGAGCTGAGAAATCACTGTTGGTAATAATTGGTCATTACTTACTATCATCCAATTAGAAAACAGAAAGGACCATGTGGAAAGTACTCTCTGGTGTTGGTCTCACAGAGCTCTCAATCCTGCACTCACTGTCTTATAAAAAGAATTAATCAATATACTAAGAGTTTGGCAAGATAAAGGTGTTTATGGCAAGAATAAAGGTGTTTACCCTGATCATTTGGTTAGAAATGCTCCTTAAAAAAGGATTCATTAGGAGCCAGGCACTCTGCCAGGCCCTTTTCACGCATTCTCTCTTGAATCCTTAAAACTTCTCTGTGAGGTGGGTACTATGATCATGTTTATCACAAAGATTAGGGAAACTGAGGCTGAGAGCAGCTAAAGAACTGGTCTAAGCCACAGAGTCAAAATAACAGAAGCCAAAATTTAATCCCAGGTGTTTTCTGCTTCCCATTGTTCCAATGAAATGTTTTTTATTTCTCATCTGTTCCTCCTTCCTCCAACACAAACACATCTCGTAAACAATGGCTATTAAATCTTAACTTTAAAAAAATTTCTAATTTCTTATATTTTAAGTTCAATTCCGGTAAAACACACACAACATAAAATTTACCATCTTAACCATTATTAAGTGTACATTTCAATGGCTTTAAGCACATTTGCTTTATTGTGTGAACATCACCACTATCCATCCACAGAACTCTTTTCATCTTGCAAAAACTAAAACTCTGTACCTATTAAACAATAACTCTCACCTTAACACTTTTTGGTTGTTTTTTTTTTTCTTTTAATTTGTCAGCATCAGGACCCACAGTGCCTCAGCACATCTTGGCCTTACTTCAGAAATGCTGGATTCTTCTCAACTGCAAAGCCTATGGCAAGACCTCAGCTGACTGGGTAAGCTTCTGACTTACCTACGTGATTCTTCAGCCTCTCTATGATATGCCTAAAATACAGCACCAAAGTAACTTCCCAGAACCTTGCCTTCTTCTGTTAATTTGGAATAAGATCAGTACGTACCTGTCATGAGGGTGTCATGAAGATTAAATGACATACTCATTCAGTATAATCCACAAATATTAATGCAGCTCCTATTACCTGGCAAAGGTTGATCTGTGCACTTGGGCTACGTGAGTACACAAAACACACAAAAATCCCTGCCACTGTGGAACTTAGATCCAGCAAAGCAACATAATTAGTAAGTAAATGATAGAGTGTATTGAAAGGTGAAATATTATGGGGAAAAAAAGAACAAACAGAGCAAGATAAGGAGGATAAAGACTGCTGGAGTGGGGGGCAAGCAGGATGCACTACTTGCATAAGGTGTTCAGGGAGGTTTGAGAAGGTGACAGCAGAGGAAAGACTTGGAGGTGGTGAGGAAGTTACCCTTATAACATGTTAAGTATCTAACACCCAGCACAGAGGAACTCAGTAAATATTAGCTGCTATTATGAAATAAAATAATAATCACAATGATGATAACAATCATAAATAACTTCTTGATCTTGCCCCTAGGAGGTGTGATAAAGTTACAGAAGTGAATAAAATTAAAAATTTATTACTTTTCTTTGCATTATGTTCACACTAAATTTTTCTCTAAATAACTGATTTCTAGTTAGCGGGTATACTCACAGAGATGTAATCAATATGATTTTCAGACAAGCTCTTGTAAAACAAATCATCAATTCAGATTACAAATTTCTGTATTAAAATATCCTAGACTGTATAATCCTTCAGTTATAATTCCCAATATCCAAACATACTCTGAAGTAGTGACTATCTGGAAACCCATCCTGAACCTACACCTCTCCTCCACATTTAAAGAGACACATACTCTGACAAGGAAGGTATACAGACTCGTGACCGGTGTCCATAATAGCTGTGACCCATGGGCTTACTTCAAGGACTGGCTCTTGCAAAAGTTGTGAAGCTGAAAAAATTTTACCTTCAGATTTATGACTTTGCTAATGCTGACCCTACCACGCTCCAGGTACCTAGTATCCAGTATCTCCCCCACCAACTCTGCCATCACCCCTAATTACCTCTCTGGACTGGCAAAGACCCTTTGTCCTTTGACCTGATGTGATGGTAAATTTTATATGTCAATTTGGTTGAGCCACAATGCCCAGATAGTTGGTCAAACATTATTCAGAATGTTGCTGTGAGGGCGTTTTTGGGTGAGATTTACATTTAAATCAGTGGTCTTTGGGTAAAGCAGATTGCCCTCCATAAAGTGGGTTGGACACCATGCAATCAACTGAAGGCCTGAATTGAACAAATGACTGATCTCCCCCAAGTAAGAGAGAATTCTCCAGCAGACTGCCTTTGAACTTCATCTTTTAAATCAGTTCTTTCTGGTTCAACAGAATACTGCCTTAGACTCGAACTGCAACTTTATCCTGAGTCTCCAGCCTGCCATCTCCTTCATCGGATTTTGGACTCATAAGCCTCCACAATCACATGAGGTAATTCCTTAAAATAAATCTTTCTCTAAATTTATAAATAGAAAGGTGTGTGTGTGTGTGTGTGTGTGTGTGTGTGTGTGTGTGTGTGTGTGTGTGTGTGTGTGTGTGTGTGTGTGTGTGTGTATGTTTTTACCCATTCAACTGGATCTGTTTCTCTGGAGAATCCTAAGTAATGCACTTGGTCTTTACTTCACCACCGCAGACACTTTGGCCTGGGGCCTTCCTACTCTTCTCTGGCCACACGCCAGTAAAGGGATCATGGAAAGGCAGAAAGTTACAAAACTTCTTGGGCTAAGGAGGTTAGTGACTTTGGACAATTTCCTTTAGCTCTCTAGGCCTCAAATTCCCCATCTGAAAAATGAGATGCCTTCCAGCTTAGAGATTCTCATTTTAATTCCCATATTTGCCCAGAAGTCCTTTCTGAACAACTGAGGAGAGTTGGACTTATTCTCTGTATTTAAGTCTTTTATCCCAAATCGTACCCTACTGTGCTGCATCACAATTCTCTCTTTAGTCTTGTAGGTAAAAACTGTACTTCAATAAAAACTATTGTTTAGATCATACTCTTTCAGGTTATCTGATTTCTAGTCTTTCATTGTCTTTGAGCTATTTTGCAACTTGGTAAATTGTAGACAACTCATAGCAAAGAAAATAATTTTCGCCTATAATCATACAAATTCTGACCTGTCCAGTAGAGGTTACACTGACTTCTCTCTCTACTTGGGGAAAAACAGTTTTGCATCCATTTGCATATTCATTTCAATATTTCTGATCTATAAATATTTCTGACCTCGAGATTCTCTATCCAGTTCTAATATCTGCCTGGTTCTTTCATCGATTAATGAGTTAAGTAAAATCTTGAACACATATTCACTTTATATCTATATCAGAGTCATGATATTACCAATTTTTGAAAATTGTCTTTGAATGGGTCCTGTCTCCTCTGCTACCAAGAACATCTTAAGTATATTTAGGATGTTTGCTGAATGAATAAACAAACGAATGAATGAACTAACAAAGAAACATACTTCTTCCCCATGAGCACATCGCGATACTATATGCATAAAGAGTGGTTAAGAGTAAAAATCAGACTACCTCATTTTGTAACCTATTACTATACATACCATCTTCATTACCTACAGTAATTCTCTATAACTCACTTTCCCCATCCACAAAATTAAGAGAGAAAACCCCCTCAGGTATTGCCACTAGGATTAAAAGAAATAATCCATGAAAAAAGGCTCAACACTATGCATGGCAGCCTTGTAAGTATTCAATAAATTGTACCTGTTATCATCATTTTAAAACAGGTTGACCATCTGGACAATTGTACACATTCTATCTCTCTACTAGCAGCCCCCAGAGTGCCCCATACCCAACAGGTACTTCATAAAGGCTAATGACAGTGGTGGACCACAACAGTACCAAAACCTCCTGGCCTGCCAAGCTTAATAAAGTGTGTTATCCATTCTTCCAGACCACTGCTGGAGATGCTACAGCCTGACCTTCTATTGATCCCAACATCGTCCCAGTGGACATTGTTCCATTGTAATTTATTACAACAGCCAAATTGAACCCACATGACAGTGCTCTGAGCCAATTCTCCTTGAGGTTCTCCCCATCCCCTGCCATCACCCCCACAGCCCCCAAAGATTTGTGGAGACACTGAATTAGATGATTTACTCAATTCCAGATATTAAAGCTATTGAATTCCTTTCTTTAATCTTGCACGTCCACCTAGAAAACGATAAAGATGGCCTGGCATGATTTGTTCTGTACTCTCGTAAATTTATTATTAATGTGGAGTCAGTAACCTTCTCTTGCCTGCTCAGTTCTTCCCAGCCATGGTCTTTATCTTGAGGAATTCAAGTTGCTTGTTGCTACTGACATCTCCCATATTCCTCAAGCCTTTATTCTCAGTTAGAAAGAGCCAAGTCCAGAAAGATAGTTCTCTGGCTGCAGGCATTATTGCACATAAATAACAACAGGACTGATTCTACATGCAAGGTTGCCAAAAGATGTCTGAACAAATTAGCACCTCCTATGTACTGTAAGGCAATTTCAACAGCTGAAATCGATGTTTTTAATTTTTCCTTCAATTCAACACAAGGATGGTATATCAGGCCCTTTCTCTGTCACAGCCCATTGCTTTTGTAAGCATTTTGGACAATATTTTCTACGTTTTTCTTCTCTCCATGGACTAGACTAATCTGTGCTGACACTCCAATTGGGAGACTTATCTAACCGAACTAGTTTGTCAACTACCATAACACTTAGCACACTCTCTGCAACCTTCCATATCCTTGTTGGTAGAGACACTACAGAAGGAGAGAAGGGACTTTACAGGATAAATTATTCAAAGAAAAAAGTCATTTAGCTTAAAATTCTAAGTGAAGGTCTTGTGGGGCACTGATGTTAAAAAATATATAAACCACACAGAAATGTACAACAAATGTTTGAACTTTAAACAAAACTAAAATACCAAACTAAAGACACAATTACAGTCCCTTTAAAAACTGTTTCCAAGAGTTCAGATTTGAACATGACAAACAATGTATATTTCCTTATGACAACTGCCATGTTTACCAAAGATTTCAGTTGAAGTTATTGTAAGAACAATATATAAATCTCCTTGGATGCCTAACTAAGTTCTGTAACTATGACATTCAACCATCTGCTATAAAAATATCAAAAAGAAGGTTTAAAATAAGGTAGAGGAAAATGAGCTGATAAGCACATGGGTAAAAACTTGCATTACTGTGACCAACTTAAATTAGCAAATAAATGCTTAATGTTATTTATAGAAGATTTTTATATTATAAACCATAACTCTGAATTTTCCTTAAGATTAAATATTTATTCTGTTCATTGCATTATGTAATAAAAATGGATAAATATTTGATATAGATGCAAGAGATAACTTTTTTTAATATTTAATTTTATTTATTTTTTTATACAGCATGTTCTTATTAGTCATCAGTTTTATACACATCAGTGTATACATGTGAATCCCAATCGCCCAATTCAGCACACCACCATACCGACCACCCCGCCGTTTTCCCCCCTTGGTATCCATACGTTTGTTCTCTACATCTGTGTCTCAACTTCTGCCCTGTAAACTGGTTCATCTGTACCATTTTTCTAGGTTCCACATACATGCTTTAATATACGATATTTCTTTTTCTCTTTCTGACTTACTTCATTCTGTATGACGTCTCTAGATCCATCCACGTCTCTACAAATCAATTTTGTTCCTTTTTATGGCTGAGTAATATTCCATTGTACATATGTATCACATCTTCTTTATCCATTCGTCTGTCGATGGGCATTGAGGTTGCTTCCATGACTTGGCTATTGTAAATAGTGCTGTAGTGGACACTGGGGTACATGTGTCTTTATGAATTATGGTTTTCTCTGTATATATGCCCAGTTGTGGGATTGCTGGATCATACAGTAATTCTATTTTTAGTTTTTTTAAAGAACCTCCATACTGTTCTCCATAGTGGCTTTATCAGTTTACATTCCCACCAACAGTGAAAGAGAGATCCCTTTTCTCCACACCCTCTCCAGCATTTGTTGTTTGTAGATTTTCTGATGATGCCCATTCTAACTGGTGTGAGGTGATACCTCATTGTAGTTTTGATTTGCATTTCTCTAATAATTAGTGATGTTGAGCAGCTTTTCATGTGCTTCTTGGCTATCTGTTTGTCTTCTTTGGAGAAATGTCTATTTAGGTCTTCTGCCCATTTTTTGATTGGGTTGTATGTTTCTTTAATACTGAGCTGCAAGACCTGTTTATATATTTTGGATATTAATCTTTGTCCATTGATTCGTTTGCAAATATTTTCTCCCATTCTGAGGGTTGTCTTTTCGTCTTCTTTATGGTTTCCTCTGCTGTGCAAAAGCTTTTAAGTTTCCTTAGGTCCAATTTGTTTATTTTTGTTTTTATTTCCATTACTCTAGGAGGTGGATCAAAAAAGACCTTGCTGTGATTTATGTCAAAGAGTGTTCTTCCTATGTTTTCCTCTAAGAGTTTGATAGTGTACGGTCTTACATTTAGGTCTCAAACCCATTTTGAGTTTATTTTTGTGTATGGTGTTAGGGAGTGTTCTAATTTCATTCTTTTACATGTAGCTATTCAGTTTTCCCAGCATCACTTATTGAAGAGACTGTCTTTTCTCCATTGTATATCCTTGCCTCCTTTGTCATAGATTAGTTGACCACAGGTGTGTGAGTTTATCTCTGGGCTTTCTATCTTGTTCCATTCATCTATGTTTCTGTTCTTGTGCCAGGACCATATTGTCTTGATTACTGTAGCTTTGTAGTATAGTTTGAAGTCAGGGAGTCTGATTCCTCCAGCTCCGTTTTTTTCCCTCCAGACTGCTTTGGCTATTTGGGTTTTTTTGTGTCTCCATACAAATTTTAAGATTTTTTGTTCTAGTTCTGTAAAAAATGCCATTGGTAATTTGATAGGGATTGCATTGAATCTGTAGATTGTTTTGGGTAGTATAGTCATTTTCACAATATTGATTCTTCCAATCCAAGAACATGGTATATCTCTGCAACTGTTGGTATCATCTTTAATTTCTTTCATCAGTGTCTTATAGTTTTCTGCATACAGGTCTTTTGTCTCCCTAGGTAGGTTTATACCTAGGTATTTTATTCTTTTTATTGCAATGGTAAATGGGAGTGTTTCCTTAATTTCTCTTTCAGATTCCTCATCATTAGTGTATAGGAATACAAGAGATCTCTGTGCATTAATTTTGTACCCTGCAACTTTACCAAATTCATTGATTAGCTCTAGTAGTTTTCTGGTGGCATTTTTAGGATTCTCTATGTATAGTATCATGTCATCTGCAAAAAATGACAGCTTTACTTCTTCTTTTCCAATTTGTATTCCTTTTATTTCTTTTTCTTCTCTGATTGTCGTGGCTAGGACTTCCAAAACTATGTTGAATAATAGTGGTGAGAGTGGACATCCTTGTCTTTTTCCTGATCTTGGAGGAAATGCTTTCAGTTTTTCACCATTGAGAATGATTTTTGCTGAGGGTTTGTCCTATATGGCCTTTATTATGTTGAGGTAGGTTCCCTCTCTGCCCATTTTCTGGAGAGTTTTTATCATAATTGGGTGGTGAATTTTGTCAAAAGCTTTTTCTGCATCTACTGAGATGATCATATGGCTTTTATTCTTCAATTTGTTAATATGGTGTATCACACTGATTGATTTACGTACACTGAAGAATCCTTGCATGCCTGGGACAAATCCCACTTGATCATGGTGTATGATCCTTTTAATGTGTTGTTGGATTCTGTTTGCTAGTATTTTGTTGAGGACTTTTGCATCTATATTCATGAGTGATACTGGTCTGAAATTTTCATTTTTTGTAGTATCTTTGTCTGGTTTTGGTATCAGGGTGATGGTGGCCTCGTAGAATGAGTTTGGGAGTGTTCCTTCCTCTGCAAATTTTTTGGAAGAGTTTGAGAAGGATGGGTGTTAGCTCTACTCTAAATTTTTGATAGAATTCACCTGTGGAGCAATCTGGTCCTGGACTTCTGTTTGTTGGAAGATTTTTAATCCCAGTTTCAATTTCATTCCTTGTGATTGGTCTGTTCATATTTTCTATTTCTTCCTGGTTCAGTCTTGGAAAGTTATACCTTTCTAAGAATTTGTCCATTTCTTCCAGGTTGTCCAATTTATTGGCATAGAATTGCTTGTAGTAGTCTCTTAGGATGCTTTGTATTTCTGCGGTGTCTGTTGTAACTTCTCCTGTTTCATTTCTAATTTTATTGATTTGAGTCCTCTCCCTCCTTTTCTTGATGAGTCTGGCTAATGGTTTATCAATTTTGTTTATCTTCTCAAAGAACCAGCTTTTAGTTTTATTGATCTTTGCTATTGTTTTATTTGTTTCTGTTTCATTTATTCCTGCTCTGATCTTTATGATTTCTTTCCTTCTGCTAACTTTGGGTTTTGTTTGTTCTTCTTTCTCTAGTTCCTTTAGGTGTAAGGTTAGATTGTTTGAGATTTTTCTTGTCTCTTGAGGTAGGCTTGTATAGCTATAAACTTCCCTCTTAGAACGGCTTTTGCTGCATCCCAGAGGTTTTGGAGCGTCGTGTTTTCACTGTCATTTGTCTCTAAGTATTTTTTGATTTCCTCTTTGATTTCTTCAGTGATCTCTGGGTTACTTAGTAACGTATTGTTTAGTCTCCATGTGTTTGTGTTTTCTACGTTTTTTTCCCTGTAATTCATTTGTAATCTCATAGTGTTGTGGTCAGAAAAGATACTTGATTTAAATTTTCTTAAATTTACTGAGCCTTGATTTGTGACCCAAGATGTGATCTATCCTGGAGAATGTTCTGTGCACACTTGAGAAGAAAGTGTAATCTGCTGTTTTTGGATTGAATGTGCTATAAATATCAATTAAATCTATCTGGTCTATTGTGTCATTTAAAGCTTCTGTTTCCTTATTTATTTTCTGTTTGGATGATCTGTCCATTGGTGTGAGGTATTAAAGTCCCCCACTATTATTGTTTCGATTTCCTCTTTTATAGCTGTTAGCAGTTGCCTTATGTATTGAGGTGCTATGTTGAGTGCATATATATTTATAATTGTTATATCTTCTTCTTGGATTGATCCCTTGATCATTATGTAGTGTCCTTCCTTGTCTCTTGTAACATTCTTTACTTTAAACTCTACTTTATCTGATATGAGTATTGCTACTCCAACTTTCTTTTGATTTCCATTTGCATGGAATATCTTTTTCCATCCCCTCACTTTCAGTCTGTATGTGTCCCTAGGTCTGAAGTGGGCCTCTTGTAGACAGCATATATATGGGTCTTGTTTTTGTATCCATTCAGCCAGTCTATATCTTTTGGTTGGAGCATTTAATCCATTCACCTTTAAGGTAATTATTGATATGTATGTTCCTATGACCATTTTCTTAATTCTTTTGGGTTTGTTTTTGTAGATCATTTTCTTCTCTTGTGTTTCCCACTTAGAGAAGTTCCTTTAGCATTTGTTGTAGAGCTGGTTTGGTGGTGCTGAATTCTCTTAGCTTTTGCTTGTCTGTAAAGCTTTTGATTTCTCCATCGAATCTGAATGAGATCTTTGCGGGGTACAGTAATCTTGGTTGTAGGTTCTTCCTTGTCATCACTTGAAGTATATCATGCCACTCCCTTCTGGCTTGTAGAGTTTCTGCTCAGAAATCAGCTGATAACCTTATGGGAGTTCCCTTGTATGTTATTTGTTGTTCTTCCCTTGATGCTTTCAATAATTTTTCTTTGTCTTTAATTTTTGCCAATTTGATTATTATGTGTCTCAGTGTGTTTCTCCTTGGGTTTATCCTGCATGGGACTCGCTGCACTTTCTGGACTTGAGTGGCTATTTCCTTTCCCATGTTAGGGAAGTTTTCAACTATATTCTCTTCAAGTATTTTCTCGGGTCCTTTCTCTCTCTCCTCTCCTTCTGGGACCTCTATAATGAGAATGTTGTTGCGGTTAATGTTGTCCCAGAGGTCTCTTAGGCTGTCTTCATTTCTTTTCATTCTTTTTTCTTTATTCTGTTCCACAGCAGTGAATTCCACCGTTCTGTCTTCCAGGTCACTTATCTGTTCTTCTGCCTCAGTTATTCTGCTATTGATTCCTTCTAGTGTAGTTTTCATTTCAGTTATTGTATTGTTCATCTCTGTTTGTTTGTTCTTTAATTCTCCTAGGTCTTTGTTAAACATTTCTTGCATCTTCTCGATCTTTGCCTCCATTCCTTTTCCAAGGTCCTGGATCATCTTCACTATCATTATTCTGAATTCTTTTTCTGGAACGTTGCCTATCTCTACTTCATTTAGTTGTTTTTCTGGGGTTTTATCTTGTTCCTTCATTTGGTACATACCCCTCTGCCTTTTCATCTTGTCTGTCTTTCTGTGAATGTGATTTTTGTTCCACAGGCTGCAGGATTGTAGTTCTTCTTGCTTCTGCTGTCTGTCCTCTGGTGGATGAGGCTATCTAAGAGGCTTGTGTAAGTTTCCTGATGGGAGGGACTGGTGGTGGCTAGAACTGACTGTTGCTCTGGTGGGCAGAGCTCAGTAAAACTTTAATCTACTTGGCTGTTGATGGGTGGGGCTGGGTTTCCTCCCTGTTTGTTGTTCGGCCTGAGGTGACCCACCACTGGAGCCTAGATGGGCTCTTTGGTAGAGCTAATGACAGATTCTGGGAGGGCTCACGCCAAGGAGTACTTCCCAGAACTTCTGCTGCCAGTGTCCTTGTCCCCACGGTGAGCCACAGCCACCCCCTGCCTCTGCAGGAGACCCTCCAACACTAGCAGGTAGGTCTGGTTCAGCTTCCCCTGGGATCACTGCTCCTTCCCCTGGGTCCCGATGAGCACACTAGTACAGAGTGGAGTCTCTGTTTCCCCCAGTCCTGTCGAAGTCCTGCAATCAAATCTCACTAGCCTTCAAAGTCTGATTCTCTAGGAATTCTTCCTCCCGTTGCCAGACACCCAGGTTGGGAAGCCTGACGTGGGGCTCAGAACCTTCACTTCAGTGGGTGGACTTCTGTGGTGTAAGTGTTCTCCAGTCTGTGAGTCACCCACCCAGCAGTTATGGGATTTGATTTTACTGTGATTGCGCCCCTCGTACCGTCTCAGTGTGGCTTCTCCTTTGTCTTTGGATGTGGGGCATATTTTTTGGTGAGTTCCAGTGTCTTCCTGTCAATGACTGTCCAACAGCTAGTTGTGATTCTGGTGTTCTCACAAGAGGGAGTGAGAGCACGTCCTTCTACTCCACCATCTTGGTTCCTCCCCTCAAGAGATACCATTTTTAAAAATCTAATTCAATTTTTAATAAAAATCTATTTTTATTTCTTGAGGACAGAGATATAATATGGTACTTATATGTTATCTAGTTATTTTTAGATAAAGTAGTACTATGCCTTTAGAAATAAAACATAAACAGGATAAATAATAGACAATAAAAGGACTCATTCTAATTTAGGCTTCAAAGTGAACTACACACCTCTGCACACTTCAGGATCTGGTGTGAGCTTTCTGTGGGGATCTGGTGTTCATCAAACCAAGCTTACATGTTTAAAAGACCTAGCCAATATTTGCAGGACATCTGGTCCTGTCCAAAATGTCCATAAGACATTTGGTCCACGCTAAAACATCCTTGGTATTTGGTCGTATTTGGTTCTGTCGAAAATATCCATAAAGACATTTGGTCCATGCCAAAATGTCCTTGATATTTGGTCCTATCCAAAATATCCATAAAGACATCTGGACCATGCCAAAAGGTCCTTAAAATTTGGTCCTACCCAAAATGTCCATGAGCATATTGGGTCCATGCCAAATGGTTTTGGACAGGACCAAATATCAAGGACCTTTTGGCATGCACTAAATGTCTACTGGACATTTTGGACAGACCAAATGTCTGCTAACCTGCCAATTACCATATATATTACACACCCCTGGGGTGAAAGCAACAACTGTGATATCTGCTGGCCATTCTCCAAGCCAGTGTTTACTATGAATGATAGAAAGTTGAGGTAGATTACACAAACTCACCCCTTGCCATTTTCAACAACATGGATGGACTTGGAGGGTATTGTGCTAAGTGAAGTAAGTCAGAAAAAGACAAATGCTGTATGATATCCTTTATATGTGGAATCTAAAAAATAAGACAAGCTAGTAAATATAACAAAAAAGAAACAGATTCACAGATATAAAGCAAAAAACTAGTGGTTACCAGTGGGAAGAGGGAAGGGGGAGGGGCAATCCAAAGGTAGGGGATTAAGAGTTACAAACTATTATGTATAAAATAAACTAAAAAGATATATTGTACAACACAGGGAATATAGCCAATTTTTAATAATAGCTATAAATGGAGTATAACATTTAAAAACTGTGAATCACAATACTGTACACCTATACCTTAAATAATACTATTCATCAACTATACTTCATTTAAAAAAATAATAATGATAGAAGGTCCTTTCTTCCCAACCTAAACACAAAAAAGTGCTGGTTTGTTCTTTCTAAAAGCAATTTAAGGTCATCACTTCAACGCAATACATCACAGCAGACGCACGCACGCATGCACACCCCCTCCCCACCCCCACCATCCCACTGCCCTTCAGGGACCTTTCCACTAGTTCATCACTAAAATGGTTTCCCCTATCTGACCTCCATATAACTTTGCTAGTTTAGCATCAAAGCTCTGAATTCTGGTCTTAAGTCTGACTTGAGCTCACCTGAGGTTATGTATCTGATTTCTGGCTCTCAGAACCCTCACCTCCTCAACAGGCTGAATCAGACCAGGCTGCTTCTCAAGTCTTCTTCAGTGCTATCATTCTATACTGTCACAACTCTGGCTTCAGGGCAACCTCAGGGACAAAAAAAACACCTGTGTGGCTATGATACAGATGTTTCATAAATAAGAGGCATTATCTTCAGAAGTATTATCTTTAGAATGAACTATTGATAAAGGCTATAGCATGGATGAATTTCAAATGTGTTATGCCACGTGAAAGAAGCCAGATGCAAAAGGCTATATGCTGTATACTTTTATTTCTATGACATTCTGGAAAAGGCAAAACTATCAGCATGGGGAGCAAACTGGTGGCTGCCAGGGATTGGGGGCTGAGAAGAAGGGCTGACTACAGAGAGGGCAGCACAAGGGAGGTTTTGAGGTGACACAGGTGTCCTGTATCATGACTGTGAAGGTAGTTACACAGCTCTATGCTTTTGTCAAAGCCCAAAGAACTGTAACACAAAGAGTGAATTTTACTGTATGTAAATTGAAAAATCAATTTTAAATAATGCTTACAAAGTAATTCCGTTTTCTTTCCAAGCTCTTTGAAAGAGTTGATGGGTCCAACATTTAAACTCTGATCTTTAATATAAAATAATAATTACCTGTGCACCAGCAGTAATGGGCACCTTGTGCATTCAACAACACTCCTTTGAACACCTACTACTACGTTGAGAAGAACTGAGATGGAAAGTCAGCTCATCCTCATTCTAAAGATGGGGAAAATGAGGCAGAGAAATTGTAAGCAACTTGCCTAAGGTTAAAATGTCCTTAAGGTGAGATTCAAAGCCAGGCTTGACACAGTCCATGCTCTTAACAAACTAATTTTGCTGATGCGTTCATATATGTATATGTGTGTAAAAAATTTTTTAAAACAAAAATAGAGTCATATGTCGGTGAGGGTGTGAGAAAACAGGCATTCTCATTTTCTGTACATACATATGGTAGACAGTTTATTTCACTTAGCAAAATAATGTGAATATCTTTCCACGTCATTTCTGTTGGCTGAATTTCTACGTAGAAATATACCATCATTTATTTATTCACTCCTCCACTTTATAATATTTTCACTCTTCAGGTAAAAAAATTTTTTAAATTAAAGAACCATGCTATGAACAAGGCTGTGACTAAATCTATGCCTACTTCCTTAATTTTTTCTTAGAATGAATTCCTAGGTGAAGAATCAGTAGATGAAGCAGCTTTGGTCTACTACCCCCATATTTGTCTTTCCCCCAGCTACCTGACACATTATAACTGCCTCTATTTCTTTTCAAAAACCCTCCCCTGCGAGCTCTAATGATAAGTGTTGGTAACACAGAACGGCAGCAAAGAATATTTGCCTCTACTCCTACCTTCCCATCTGGCCAACCTTGTCTATGCCTCCAGCTGTTCACAAGTTCACAAACATTCATAATTTGGAGAAAGCCTCAGTGTACATATGTGCTACCCTTTATAGCCTTTTATAAGTCAAAGTGCCACATGCAACTTAAAGAATTTAACTTCATATTTCACTACTAAAGAAATATTCCCACCCCAAGTCAATTAGTGCTATTCATTCGAGCATCCTATTTGCTTAGCTTTGCTTCATTCAGACTTTACTCACAAAAAAGCTGCAGGATGCAACAGAAACTTGGGAAGAACTCATCCTTGGAAGCGAGTGACTTACTTTCCATTGAACCAACAGGAATGTCTGAGGCAAATAGTAAATACAGCCCCCCAAAGAAGTACACCTTGTTCAGCTCTATCAAATATTTGGAGTATATGTTTTAAAAATCTCAAACTTGCCATGAAGGTTGTTATATGTTAGAATTGCCTTTAGGCTATAATAACTTGTGATCTACCCCAGAGCTCAGCAAACTATAGCCCATGGGCCAAATCTGATCCACTGCCTGTTTTGTAAATAAAGTTTTATTGGAACACAACCATTCCTATTTGTTTACTCATCCTTAATCTCACCAGAACTTTGGAGAGATTTGTTTATTGGGGCCATTACATTTCAACTTTCCAACTAACACTTATTAAGCACCTACAAGGTGCCAAGCACTGTCCTTGTTGCTAGGGATAAGAAGATGAGTAAGACCCAGTGGCTTCCTCGGCTGAGCTCAGGATTTAATGGGGAAACAAACACATAATATCATACTTTAAGAAATCTCAGTTATGCAACCTGAAGTAATACAACTTGAGAAGTGTAATAAAGGTTCATTCCTAAGCATACATTTTGAAATCATGCAAATCCCCCTCAAATTATAAAAATTCATCCAACTTCCATGGTTTCTAAACTGAGCAGTCAAAGGCACAGGAAACTGCTTTCATTACAGTTACACGCAATACCACTTTAGTGAGCCAACACCCCTTGTAAGTATCCTGTGAACTCCACTACTCTCTACTTGCCTCTGGATTTCTGTGACAGGTTTATTACTACTGAACAGTTATATTAATATGCACTTGTATCAGTTTTCTATTGCTGTGCAACAAAATACCACTAATCCAGTGGCTTAAAATGACATCCATCTATCAGCTCACAATTCTGTAGGTCAGATTTCCAGCACAGTGTGGCGGGGGTCTCTATTCAGGGTATTCTGAGGATGAAATCAGGGTGTTGGCCAGAATGAATATTTGTCTGGAGGCTCTAGAGGGAAGAAAAACACTTCCAATCTTACTCTTGTTATTGGCAAAATTCAGTTTCCTGTGGTCTTAGGACTGAGGTACTTGCTTCCTGGCTGTTGTCACTGGGAGTCACTTTCAGCTCCAGGGGTTGTCGCATTCCATGCCATGTGGCCCCCTCCATCTTCAAATCAACAGTGGAGAACTTCTCATGCAGTGAATCCCTCTCCTATTTTGAATCAGTGACTTCCCTGACTCTGACCTTAGAATCCATGTTTAAAGGGCTCATATGATTAGGTCAAGCTTACCCAGATAATCTCTCTTTCTTAAAGTCATCTGTGCCATAATACATAATCTATGTTAAATCCATCATATTCACAGTCCTGGGCATTATTCAAGGAATATATACCAGCGAGGTGGGAAACCTTGGGGGCCATCTTAGAATTCTACCTACCATAGCACTTTTGTTAGACTTATAAATTACTTTTATAAACTAATTATATTATCCAAGGGCCGAGTACATGTTGGTGCTATTTTTTTCTTTTTTTAGATAAATTGATCAGATTTTCTTTAAATTAATTAATTTATTTATTTTTGGCTGCCTTGGGTCTTCATTGCTGTGTGTGGACCTTCTCTAGTTGCAGCGAGCAGGGGCTACTCTTCGTTGCGGTGCGTGGGATTCTCATCGCAGTGGCTTCTCTTGTTGCGGAGCACGAGCTCTACACACACAGGCTTCAGTAGTTGTGGCATGTGGGCTCAGCAGTTGTGGCATGCAGGCTTAGTAGCTGTGGCTTGAGGGCTCTAGAGAGCAGGCTCAGTAGTTGTGGCGCACAGGCTTAGTTGATCCACAGTATGTGGGATATTCCCAGACCAGGGCTCAAACCCGTGTCCCCTGCATCGGCAAGTGGATTCTTAACCACTGCGCCACCAGGGAAGTCCCCATGTTGGTGCTACTGCTGGTTCTCAGAAACCAGCAATCGTAAAAGTATGTAAGTGTGATATAATGCTATGCTGAAGACCCCAAACTGCCATATACCCTGTGCCATTAGTTTAGAATTCAACTTCTGGGAAAACAGTCTGTTTAAAGCAGTTATATCTTTTAGTTTGCAAAAGGTATAGTATAGGGCTTCCCTGGTGGCGCAGTGGTTGAGAGTCCGCCTGCCGATGCAGGGAACACGGGTTCGTGCCCCGGTCTGGGAAGATCCCACATGCCGCGGAGCAGCTGGGCCCGTGAGCCATGGCCTCTGAGCCTGCGCGTCCGGAGCCTGTGCTCTGCAACGGGAGAGGCCACAACAGTGAGAGGCCGCATACCACAAAAAAAAAAAAAAAAAAAAAAAAAAGGTATAGTGTAATCAAGTAAGGAAAAAGGGGAAAAAATGGCAACAAGACTGCAATATCAGAACAATATTAAGGTGCCCCTTTCCCACAATAACTATGGAGTTATGTGCCCCAAGAATGCATCACTTCTAATTGACATTTAGCCCTACGGGAAACTTAAGACACATATTATAAAAGTTTTGAATTATGGACTTCTCTGTACAATATAACATGATAAATGCTAATACAGATATGTGTAAACTCTTCATAGCAAGGTAGAATCCATTGTCAAACACAGGATAAGTAAAAAAGACAGACAGAAAATTTTTCTTCCCACATACCTAAGGTTGATTTAAATTAAATGGCTTGGGGAGTATGTGGGAGGAAAAATGGAACCAGCTCCGGACTGAAATCTGTAAAAGCTCAAACACCTCTAATTCCATACCACAAAACAACAACAGCTGGCAGCTGAGATTGACAGATGTGTCAAGATGCCTGTACCCATTAGGGTAGCGGCCACAGTCAGGGCACTCTGGGCATTTTTATTTTAAATCTTCAGGGGTTTTGCAGGTAATTACAAACAAACTTTTAAAAAATCCATCATGCTGAAATTGAGTACAGAATATAAGGTCTTAACCCAGAAGCAAATATTTATTTAAAAGAGAATTTGCCTCCCCTGGCTCAGGATCAGCTCTCATTGAATAAGAAGCAGTTCTCAGTACCATCTGGCACTGAACTGCATTTTGAAATAACACAGATAATCACTATTGCCACTAGCAAGTCATAAGGGATTGGAAGAGAGCATTCATAATATGGAAGTCAAAATGACTCTCAAAGCTAATTATAAAATATATTTGATTTCTAGAAGACATAAAGAATAGAAAAACTTCTCTGAAATTTGTTTCCTAAATGAGGTAGGGGAGTGTGGTCCATCTATATTAAATTACTTCTAATTCCACCAAATGCACTGTGCTGCCTCTTCCAGCCAAACCTTTGCAAATACTATTCTTGCCACTTTGACTGGACAACACTTCCTACTCCCTCAGATCCCAGTTTAGACATCAACTTTTCCAGAAGTCCTCCTTGACCATCCTATTCCCCACAAAAGGTGAGGTGGCCCTCCTACATGAACCATGTACCTGGCTGGCATAGCACATATCACACTTTGCCCTGCAATTGCCTGCTCAGTGGTCTTTTCCATGAGTGTGAGCTCTCAAAGGACAGAAACTATACCTTCTCCAATAGCCTCTGTATCCCCGAGTGCCTGAAGAGCATCCAGACCATTACAGATGCTGAATATGTATTGCTGGATGACTGAATGGTAGGAAGGAAGGGAAGGCAAACTGGCCAGAATAGGGCAGTGATGTCCCAGGCCTCAGCTATCACAGGGGAATGGAGAGAAGAAAAAGGAAAAGTGTAATCAGAGCCCAGGTTCTGTCACTAATTAGTTCTTTGACCCTAAACAAGCCACTTCGTCTCTGGAACCTCTGTGTCCTGAGTGGAAAAATAAAAAGGTTGGACTAGGAGGGTTCATCAAGTCTCTTCCAGATTTATGTTCTCTCATATCTTTGTCTTCCGGACTGCCCATGCTTTATCAGCATACCCACTTTAACATGTCTTTTAAAGTCAAATAATATTCAGTTGGGTTCAATAGAGTGAGGGGGTAGAAAGATGCAGCTAATTGAGTACAGTGCCTATAGATGCTGACTGAATGCATGAATAACTGAGCAGGCTTCCTAAATCCCTTTAATTGCTCCATCAGAAGGTAAATTTTTTAGCTTTGGTTCTTTTGATAATTAAATGTCATTTCATCAACGTCATCTCTAAGAGAAAAGGCAACCTCAAATCCCTTAGGAAAAAAGCAATTACACAATGGAGGAGGCTGGTGAATTCATTGCTTATCAAAGAAGCTAAGGTTTACCAAGGAAGCCACAATCTCTACTCAAGAGACACAAAGTGACCTTCGAAATATCACTTCATTGGGGCAAAATGATCAATAGGATCAACTGGTTAAAATCAAGCTGTTTCTTCCCTAGGCCACTGCTAACATTGGGCAAATAATTCCAGATAAGAATAGCATCCACGCATGCTTGATTGTTTGTCCTGTGGACTTTAATTTGCTCTAGGACCCTTGACACCAACCACATGCCATAATTAAGACACAATGTATTAAATGATGCCAGAGTAAAGATGCTTTTGCTTAGACCCAGTGACATACTGCTACCCTACAAACATAGAATACATACAGAGAATTTATTATACTATAATAAGTTCCCTTTTTCCTATATTTTCTACTGAAGAAGGCAGTTTCAAAAGAAAACGGGCAAACCACAAACGCTAACCTAGACAATACTATTTTTAGTTGCAAATATTTAAGCAACGTAAGTTAACCTACGATCAGTCAACATGAACAAACGATGTTACCTTATCCCAAATGACTAGACAAAATATATGAAAAATGCATTAAATGTGAATATAGAAATCGTATTTTCAGCCCAAATGGCTGCTAAAATAAAGTTCATTTTTTGTCAGAAAAAAAAAAAATAGTCTTAAAGGTATTTTCCAGATGACTGAAATGCTGGCATTTAGCTAAAGAAATTTAAACTGGGCCATAACTGATAGGTGACTCATCTCTATTCTAAATCAGATGTTTTATTTCTATCATATATTCCCTATACTGAAGTTTGACCACCACCCCTCTCCAAATTAGTTGATTTGATCAGTATGGTCAGATCAGTTTAAATAATTCTAAACATTTTAATACTTCAAGAGTGCTATATACATACTCTTTATAGATTAATTAATATATGTGGAAATTATAAAAGAGAAAGTAATATTAACAGTTCAATCATACACACACCCACACACCCACCCACCCAAGATGTTTACCTCTGTAAACTGCCTATAATCGTGCCAGAAAAAAGGTGTAGCTAAAAATGCTACAGAGAAATGTCTGTTATACTACGTAAAAATCACTTCAAGGAATACTATCTCAAGGCAGGACGCAGAGAGATCCAAGATGAGAAGGGTGGTCCATACACAGGAAGAAAAGGACCCCAAAAGACCAGGGTTAGGTCTAGATAGTAATTTGCTTTGGCAGAGGCCAAGGGGCTGTCTCTTGTGCATTGCAGGATGTTTAGCAGCACCCCTGTACTCTACCCACCAGACGCTTGCAGTAATCCTCCAGCTGTGGCAACCAAAACTACCTCCAGACATTGCCAACTGTTCCTTGGGAGGTTGGGACTTGTAAGTGTACCCCAGTTGAGAACCACTGCCTTAGACTCACAGCCACCTCGGTTGTGGCCCCATCCCCTGAGTGCCAGCCCAGTTCTTGGCTTCAGATGTAGAGTGAGCTTGACTACACGGAGGTCTAACCTTAGGTGAACAGCTCCCTGCAAAGTGGAATGGCTTCCCAGACCACTTCCTCTCGGACCAAGGGAGGAGTCTAACGAATCCTGAGTTCATCAGCGACTAGTCCAGGAAAGATGCTCAGACGTCTCAGATCACCTTTTGAGGTCTCAGTCCTTAAAGCCAACAACCAAAACAAAATGAAACTACTAAGAGAGCAAAAATGGTGCAATCCTTTGAAAAGGAAGCTGCAAAACAAGCCAATGGCTTAGAATGGTACGGGAAGAATCTCATGGAGGAAAATATAAACATAAACTGAAGGTCACCACAATCTTTCTTTTTCCTAAATACAGACTAACATAAACTTTTAAAAATCCAGATCTGATGTCATACTTTTTAATTTAACTGTTTTCCTATTTTTCATCACATTATTTAGTAGCTGCATCTCTGCCAGTTTGGTATTAAAACCAGGCATCCTTGTGTATCGACCTCAGGTAAATTGCTCAAACTATAGTTCAGCTAATCCCTAAAAGCTAATGATCCCACTTGTCTCATGAGGGAAGCAGGACCATAAACAGAAAAACACCAGAATAGCGTGGTGGTTAAGAATAGCTCTTTCACCTCCCTGCCATGTGACTCTGGGCAAGTCACTCTCTAAACCACAGTCTCGCATTTTAAAAATAGCGATTTTGATCCTACGTACATGCTGTTAGGTTTGTTATAAGGACTCAACCTAAGAATGCAAAGCCCTTAGCACAGTGTCTGGTATATAGTAAGGATTCAATCAATAGTAGATTACCCTTTTGTTATAAAAATTATCATTTGCATGGTCATAATTGGAAATTACCACGGATAATCAGCAATTTCATTGTATCACTCTCATAAAATGCCATGACTCTAACAATCCAGTAAGTTAGAAGTGAGAACTGGAGGAAGAAGCAGTCTCTTTGGGGAACAAAACAGTATTTTCTAAAAATGCCACATTTTCTTTTTATTAAAAGGGAAAATTAAAGAAGAGTGGCTAAGCTCCCTTACTCAAGGCTTCATCCATTTTTATCTTCCCAGGGTAATGGAACAGAGGCTGGAGGTGTTAGATGCAGGTGGAGCAATAATCATTTCCTTATCTGTGCTTTATTACTCATGGGATGGTTCCATCTTGCAGCCTACAGAGAACACACTGTTCTGGGAACAACAAGTGGGTCTGACATTTCACTGGGGCAAATGACTCTTCTCACAGCAAACAATATTCCTGGGCCAGGAGTGGATCTCAAAGTGATTTCTCTTCTCCCAAGTTCTCATTCATTCAGAATTTACTGACATAATTTATTCATCAAATGCATACTGACTGAGGACCATCACCTGCCAAGAATTTTGCAAGGAGCTGGGGGTATCTTGATGATGACGTCTGGGGTGCTCAAGGAGCTTAGCCCTGGAGTGAAGCCAACATTCATTAACGGGGTGCATAACTTCAAAGTGAGCCAAGAAATGGTTATCTACGAGTGTAAAACCTCTCCCAGCCTGCAGCGTCAGCAAAGACTTCCCTAAATGACACAAGAACTGAGTGGAAAGCTCAGACGTACGGCTTGGAACCACATTTCCCAGATTCCTTTTAGGTAGGGTCTGGTTAGATCCTACTAATGAGAGGCATTTGTGTGAACTTTGGAGCTCTGTCCCAGGACTCTGAATCTTGACCAACAGCACGATGTAAGGGTGTGGGGCGGCGGCGCGGGGGAGGGGTGAGGGCAGCCAACAGCAGGGAAGACACTTGACCAGACACTCCGGGTTACAAGGTCAGGCCACTGTCTGCTTTCTCTTGGTCTCCTAGAGCTGTCCTGGTTCTTGATCATCCCTAATCTGGTTCTACCAGCCAGATACTGGAGCTCTGGATATTCCTGCAGTAAATTTCCTTTTGCTTAAGGTAGCCAGAATTAGCTTCTGCTCTTTGCATCCATCAAGTGGTTTGTTTCTGGTAACATGCCACTTTATACAAGTCTACCTTCCCAACCAGACTGTCAGCTTCTTGAGGACTGGAGAATGTCTTATTTCTCTTTAAACCTCCAGGGCCTACAGTAGTGACTGACTGACACGTAGGAAACACTAGTAAATGCAAAATGAATATGATTTTTCACATGTTTAAAAAATTAGGAGGTTTGCCAATAATAAATAGAAAAGTCCAACTGGATATTTAACACTGAGAAAGAGCTCAATTGAGTCAGAAAGTCCTCCATACCTTACGTCAATTTTACACTCATGTGGAAATCTCTATGTTCCCTAGCCATCTTCTCAAATTTAACTTTTTAATATAAACTTCACGAAGCAATCCAGTAAGCTAATAACCACATTCCTGTAGCATTCTTTCCTCTATTGTCATTCAGAATTTTCACCATCATACTTCCAAATGGGTAGAAGAAAACTGCTAAAGGGGCAGGTCCATATATACCATTCCCAGGAGCCAACTACACTCCCCTCTCCCTGCCCTTTCCAACCCACGGGGCAATCTATGAAGCTCAGTAGACAGCTAGTGAACTTGGCGTACAGAGAAATCACCATCTGTTTTTCTACCCCTAATAAATAAAATACTTCTGCTCTATAAATTCACATTGCTTGTGGGACTGAGACCTAGAATGAAAATGGAGATAGAATTTTTCTCCAGTTTAATGGCTTTAAAAAAATTTTCTTGGGTAGTAAGTTTATGCTGCAAGAATCTATGAGCTACATAACAGTGTGAATTTGATCTGGTTCAAATAATGCTACCATGTTCTAAAATCCTAGGCATTATATACTTTCCAAATGTACAATGTCATCAAGGTTTTATGACATTTACTACAAAAACTCAATAGTCAGGTAGCACCTCATCAGTGGAAGCTTGAATTCAGGTATGGGAACAGAATGCTATGGCTGTAGCATGAAAACTGGGATGCTTCTCTGACTTCAGTATCATAGCCACACAGGGATGATCCACTAAACAATCTTCATACATGCACCTTTTTGACACCTACTAAAAGAATTCCATTTCTTGGAACTATGGAGTATAGCCAGAAACATGGTGGTAGGACCAAATCCACTCTCGATGACTTCTGTTTTGCTACACAAGTTTGATCAGAGATATTATGCCACCTGGGGTTCTCTGTTTATTCAATTTCACTTCCTTCCTCAAGTAACAAAATGCTTAGAGCGTTATGCCCGTGCCTGCTGCCCAGACATGTGACCTGTGCACATGGCTTATGGAGTACACAAGACTTCTGAGACCCAAGGCTCTGAAGGCAAAGCTGACAGATATGAGGTGCAAGCCTAGCTTGGTCAGGTTCAACATGGCTATGGAAGGAGCATACCCAGTTCTACTGGCATCAAAACACGGTGCTGGTTGCCAAAGAGTCTACAAGAAAGAAATATTAAGTAATACTGCACCTCGGACATTGACACGAGTTTATTGTTCTTCCATGCCAACACACCCTTGTCCAAAGCTTATGCTGTCCCAGTCCAGGCCTGCCCTAAATCAGCCAATTATGCTGAATGTGGTCAAAGCTCTAAGGAGTCCCCAGTCCCAAAGACAGTGTTTCATTAGCCTGTCAGCTTCTGTATTATTTCCACATTCTGAAGTCGTAGTTTCTGAATTGTGTGCATCACTTCTTTAGGAATTATTTCTCTTTCACACTGCAGGTATAATAGCACTCCTGCCCCATCACTATGTTGCCAGTGGTTTTATATCCTCCACCAAATGTATTGGTAAATACTCAGTGGAAAAAAAAAAAAAAACTTGAAGCTAAACAACCTCTCCAAATATACATGAAATATTCCCAAATCCATTATCAGCGTGGCTTAAATAAGTGAGATCATGATCCTGTTGCCCAAAGGAGCCATAATACACAACTGGCTTTGTTCTAGAATTCCCAAACTGATTCCCAAACCTTTGAATCTGGCTGTGACGGAAAGTTTAAAATTTTGCAAAATACTCTCATCAGCAAAAGTGGCCAACTGTCACTTCTGCATTGAAAGGACTTCCCAGGGACTTGCCTGGTGTCGCAGTGGATAAGACTCTGTGCTCCCAATGCAGGGGGCCCGGGTTTAACCCCTGGTCAGGGAACTAGATCCCACATGCATACCATAACTAAGAGTTTGCATGCCACAACTAAGGAGCCTGCCTGCTGCAACTAAGACCTGGTGCAACCAAATAAATAAATAAATATTTTTTTAAAAAAAAGAAAAAAGATAAAAAGAAAGTGCCTTCCCAAAATCTTTACTGAGAAAATTGTTGCCATTTATTCCTCAAGAATGAAGGAGCTTAGACTGGATAAACAAAAAGGTCCTACTGTATAGCACAATCTCCTGCGATAAACCATAATGGAAAAGAATATTTAGAAAAAAGAATGCCTCTATGTGTATAACTGAGTCACTTTGCTGTACAGCAGAGATTGGCACAACACTATAAATCAACTATACTTCAATTAAAAAAAAAAAAAGAATGAGAGAGCTTAGTCTCAACTCCTGGTTGTGCAACTATGATGTTCTTACTTGATTTGCTCTTGCACTTGGTGTCATCATAAACTTGAGGGCCAAAGAAAAAGGAGGCCTATTCTCTTAATTTGCAATAATCATTTTATTCTATACTCCCAAAGACATAAACTTGTATCTAGGTTGTTTGACCTTGGGTAAGTCTACCATAAGCCTCAGCATCGCTGGGGTTAATAACTGTGCTTGCCTCACAGGGTTATATGGTCAAAAGTAAGTAAATAGTGAACGTAATAACCGTAGCAGAGTACCTAGCATACAGTGTTCAACATAAGTTAAGTTCAATAGATGCCAGCTTTTGGTATCATTTGCTGGTGGGGATTCTAAATGAAAAGTCTTCTTCTGAATCCTTAGTATATGCTCCACGAACTGCCACTTAGTCCCACCTGCCCTAGACAGTCCTTTGATTCAAAGGGTCCTCAGTCGTCTCTTCCCAGCCCTCTTCTAATCACCTGTATCAATTAGCTGGAGCTGTAACGGTGACCAGGGCCTTGTCTGTAAAATCTTAACAGAAATGAATTAATAATATGATATATCAGACGACCAATATCCTGTGAGGATGGAAGCCGCTGAGGATGGGGACACGGCTTCATGGGCGTGCAACTTGTGTAGGGTCACAGGGCCCCATACTCAGAAGAGCCCCATGCTTGGGTTAATGCTTTCCTTTACCATCCTGAAATTCTCAATAAAGTCTGAGCAAGGGGTCCCACATTTTCATTTTGCACTGGGCCCCACGAATTAGGTACCTGGTTGTGACTGGAGAGGTTTGGTCAGAGTGTGATAAGAATTATATTATGTTTTAAAAGAATTACTCCAGCTTGTATTAGGAACAGCCTGTAGTAAAGGTAAGAGTTGAAGCAGGAAAAACAGGTAGGATGCTGTCAATATAAACAAGGTGAGAGGTGATGGTGGCAAATGACACCAAGAGGAGGGCCGGTTAGATACCATTTGCCTGCAGCTGCAGCATTGGTGCCTGGCAACATGCCTGTCTATGGCAGTGTCCTGGCCAGCCAGCTCGTGCTTCCCCACACTGGTTCCTGCCCAGCTTCCATGCTGCCTGCTTGTTAATCTGAGACCCCTGTGTTTCCCAACAGCTTCTTTTTATTAAAAGAGCAGGTGTTGGTTTCTCTTTTTGCCTACACTTTTCCTTACGGAAGGCAAGGGACCCTATGGTCCCACCAAAATTGTACACAGTAGCAAATAAGAATTCTTAAAAAAAAAAATCTGGGTGCTGTCCCCAAATCTCATTCCCCTACAATGGAGAAAATTAACTGCTGAAAGAAGGAAAGAAAAAAGAGCCCTAACCAGGTCAAGCATCTTCTGGGTTAAGTCACTGTATTAGAACTTATTATACATTCTCTCACTGATTCCAATTAAGTAATGGGTGTAAACATTACCATTCCCGCACTAAAATCTGTATGGGTTTGACAGGATAAGAGCTACTAAAGTTTATGTAAATACAAAATGCAACTAAAATACCTTTAAGACCCACAAAACACACTGCTCAATTCTCAGTAAGGAAAAATTAACTATAAATTTTAGTTTTATATCTAAATTTGTACAATTATCTCTATGTTTAAGATGGTAAATGAAAAAACAATCATCACTATTTAGTTTCTAGGTAATCAAATAGAAAATTCAACAGGTCATGCTAAAAATGACACAGTACAACCACCAGTAAGTTAAATACCAGTAAATTTAAAGTTTATACTCCCTAATCTACAATTCTTCAACAATAATTTCTTCTTTTCCACGTGCTCAAAAGTTTCTCTCAAATGACAAAACATGGATGTTATCAATTCTCAATCTGAAGGGCTTATGTCAGCTACTCACCTTTTTCTGAAGAACATTGATTTTCCTTTCCTTCACTTCTAACATATCCTTCATGTCTCGAATCTCTCCAGCCAGTGTCCCCTTCTCTTCTGTGAGGTCCTGCAGCTGTTTTGTTTTTTTATTGAGAAAAGATTCTTTCTCTTCTAGTCGTAATCTCAGTGCATCTACCTGAAATCAGGAAAAAGAAAAAGGGTTGTAGTTTTACAGAGAGGCCATCAGTAACCATCAGTCCTGCCCTGCGAGGAGCATGGGGTAGCAGTATACCTTCTGAGCAGTGTGATCAAACACTGCTCATGGGCACCTCCAGGTGTTTCAAAGCCTACATCTACCTTAAAGTTCTGTTGCATGTGTACCCGAACAGTGATACATTTTTTAAAATATAAGGTTTATATGAAATAAGACATTATGAAATAGTAGTATGTCTCACGTTGTAAAATCAAAGGTTGGGGAAAAAAAAGCACACTAATTCTGTGTGTCTTTGAGAGCCCAGGGAGGGTACAACACGTCTCATGCAGCACCCTCCAGGGATGCTCATGTTCTCCTCAGAGAGTACAATGAGCCATGCCACGGATATCTGGGAGAACAAGACTGACACGTTGAGAAACACTCCTAAATTAGAAAAAGACGTGTTGCCAAGAGGAAGTAAATGCTGCTAGAAGAAAATGTTGTGGAAATGACACTCATGCTCCAGCTTTATGAAAGACTGCTTTCCAAGTACAAAAAAAAAAAAAAGACAGAGCATACAAAAAAATTCCTATTTCTACCTTAGCTCAAAACTTAGATTATTACAATTTCTGCTTTTCAAGTGTCAGTAATAAAATGATGAAACATTACCTTTATTTTTTCAATGTTAACATTCCAAAGACCATGTGCAAAAAAAGTTTACATGGGTGATGTGGGGCGTGGGGGTGATGGAAGACTTTAATCCTCACCTTCTGTACCAAGAATTGGACAGATAGAAGCTACATCAACATTCAGGAAGTAATGATGCAAGCATGTTATTCAGAGATATCAAAATAACCAGGCATGAAGAGTTTAAACAGGTGGTCTTGAGGAAAAAGAATGGGCCAGGGGTGAGCTGGGGGCTGCTGCATCTGATACCAATTCTTGTTGAACATTTTGCTCATTACACTACCAGCAGGTAAAATTTGGATGAAAGGGGAAAAAAACAAAAGTTGTTTACAAAGGATGCAAGAATACTGTAATACGCCAAAATAAATAGATACGTAAATACTATGAGGACTCAAAGTCAAAGGCAACTGGGAACAACGGAAAGAGGACACTTAGGTTTTAGGCCAGGTTCTGCTTCCATCTTCTACCTGTGAGGATCAGGACAAATAACTCTCACTTACCCACACGCAGGCTTCCAGACTCAGTTTCTTCATTCATAAAACAAAGTGGTAAGAACAGACTGTCTCTAAGTGCCTGACATTTTATGATTTTAAAGACAGAAATCAGTCATAGGCAGAATACATCAGGGAAGGATGATGATATTAGAGATAAAGTTACCAGAGTAGAATCTCCTTTTCCTACCCCTTTCCAAGAAAGGGGTGCCAAAGTTGTGTTTTTAAAGGTCAAAGGTGATGGGGAGGTTGGTGAGGAGGTTTTCTAGTTTCTGTCCCAGAGAGGAGGATGAAGCTGGGAGGTCCCAGCAAGGGAAAAAGCGATGACGCGTACTTGAAGCCCAGTTGGCCGAATGACCCAGACTGCATTATGAGAGAGGATGGACATTCTGTGCTTGCTGAGGGTGTGAACTGCAGATTCTTCATACATCTGATAGCTGTGTGTCTTCTTACAAATGGCCATAGAGGCCGGGGCGGGTGGGTGAAGGGGATACTCATGTCCTGGGGATCTCTCCTTTTCTAAGTGAAAATTCACGCCAATTGCACTAAAGCTTAAACATCCCAGATTCTCAAGTGGCTTATCTTTGTTTAAAGTTATCTTCGTCTACCAACCTGGAGTAACATCAATACTTCTCTTTGAGCTTTCCTCTTATCTGGTGAAAAAAATATGATTTTTAGTTTATACATAAAGGATGGCATTTAGTGGGTTCCCTGGAAATTGGTGGAACATGCTGAACACTGTAGATCACAGCAGTGGTTAGAAGGGGTTACATATTCGATTGTAGAGATTTGCACACAGGCTGACCAGGATTCAGTGTCTATCTGAGAAAAAACTGTGGTCCCATTAGCCCCACGTTCTACCTATCAAAGATGAATGGTCTGTATCTGGATCGAAGGAAACACCCAATATCCAAAACCATGATTGAAATAAATTACAATATGGGAGGTAGTGAGTAGTGCTAGAGAGAGTTTAGAAAAAGAGACTCTCTACTCATGAATAATAAGCTTAACATTTGCAGTGCCCTCTGGCTATGTGTGATCTATCAGTGCCCTGCCCCATCTTACTGAGCCCAGAAGAGATAAACAGCAACCTTAGCCGTAAGACTATTTCTCCAGGAATAAAATGGAGAGCAAAGATGGTCGTGATCAACACACTACTCACAACACCCAAACTCTACATGGCAGGAGGGAGTCTGTGCCAGCTAAGGTCTTTCTTTTGGGAGTTTATTTTCCATGTGCCTGACAGCATGTACTTAGCTTCAAAGGAATTTGAATTGTGCCCTTCAGTCACCTTCACTCTATCTTTACAGCTTTGCACAGTCTCCTGGAATCAAGAAATGAAGCTTAAGGGTCTTTTTTTTTAGACAAAACTTTGACCTGAACTGCATCCAATTCTCAACCAACATTAGCCCAGTTTGTAGTAAGCAAGCATGACATCATTTCTAAAGTCAAATTTTAACTTCCAGATGGTGCAAAACCACAAGCAGGCACACGGACCTTCTGATGCACAGAAGTTTAAATACAAGGAAGATCAGGCCAGAAAGAACATAGTCTATTAAAAATTAGAATATGTAGTTCCAAACTGAGTAACAATGAGTAGGATTAAAGTTCCCCTCGCTAATACTCGAACCTCACTCGACAGTGTACATCATTTTTAAAAGAATCAGAAAAGCCCTGAAGTTTAGATTATATTCCAACATCAGGTAGAGACATAAAAGTTAAAATGTTTGGGAATATGAAATACCTTTCTCTGCCTCGTCACTCAACACCAAATAATTTTAAGGGCCCTTGACTCTCTCTCAAACTTTGGCAGTCAACTCAATAACAAAACTTGGCAAAGCAAAGAGCACCATCATTTCCCAGAAAAAAAAAAGAAATTAGAACTGTATGATACAGTCAGTGCACAAAGACCCATAGGTTGAATTTCCAATTTTTACATATGACTTAACCACATGGGAACTAGTCACCTAATGTTAAAACTAAGACAATCTTTTCATTTTAGAAGAATTACTCATTACCTTCTGATCCAGTTGTGTATTTGTGTGTATATGTGGGTGCATGTGTGTGCATATTTAAAAGCATATAACATATGAAAATTTAACCTTTTACCTGGCAGTATGAAACATGAAGCATTTGTTATCACTTCTGTTCCAGGTAATAACTTGAAAGAAAAGGACCATGGCAATGAAATGGGCAAAAACTGCCAAAATCAGAGTTAAACATTATTAATCTTCATTGTCATCACCCAGGAATTATAACCAGTTCCAATGGTGAGGTATGTTTCTAGAAGTTCTATATATAAGCTTCCTGACCTTTCTACCATAAGGTCACATAGGCCTTCAGAAACGGGTACAATATTGTGACAAAACACAAAGTGCTACTTGATGTGCCATGAATAATTTTTAAAAATCAAATGGTTCACTTCAATCTTAAAATGACTACAGCAACACTTGAGAAAAAAAAAAAACACTTGAGAGAGAAAAAGGGGCCACTTGAAAATTTTCACAGATTGAATACTACTTACTCGACAACACTTCAGGCATTGAATAAACATGCTATCACAAAGAAAAACTTTAAAAGAAAATGAAACTGGAACATACACTAAAGCTCCCAATATAGTTTTATTTCACATTCAAAGTGTCGTTTGTTTGTTTTTCCTAATAGTAGACTTGGGTTAAGTGTATATTTGAATTTGATTCAACTTGCAATCATTCAAATGAGGAGACAGTTTCAAAGTTGGAAGTATGCATAAAGTACATAGCTTCCAAAGACACAAACACTAAAAATAACCTAAAATCTAAAAGTTGCTGTGGTAGTAACCACTACTTCTCACTCACATCCAATTCTCCTTTCCTTCCTGAACACAGGAACAATTTCCCTTCCCAGCCCCCTTGTGGGAAGATGAGGCCATGTGTTTTATTCATGAAATGTAAGCAGAAGCGACATACATCATTTCCTGTCTATGCCATCCCCACCCACCTCCCCTTCCTCAGAGATCTTAAAGGCTACATTTTCCAGATGGTGGAGCTAGATGATGGCAGAACCTCCATAAATCTGGATCCTCAAGAGAAGCAGGATCCCCCTAACCTCCTGCCCCCCAATCCCTAACACGGGTTGGACATAACAGTATGATGTGTTAAACCACTCATCAATAATTACAATAATTTCCCCTGGTTTTACTAAAAAGTGTGCGCCTTAAAGCTAGAAAGGTCTGTCTTAGAGACTACCATAAACCTAAACGAAATCTACTCCTTCCATGTGTGTTAAGACCTCAAAATCTACTTTCCCCTAACCTTTCACTCCAATTCCAAAGAAGGGGGGAAATGTCAGAGGGCCAAGGCCAGAGCTGAAAGGAAGAAGTAGCAGAACCCTAGGGAGTGAACACAGAGGTTAAAGATCAAGACCTTGGGGAGAAAAGAAAGAGAGACGGAAGAGGAAGAGTCTCCTTAAGCACATTGGTTTGAACTTCAGTTTGTATCCATATCAACAAGTGGCTCAAGTAGACAACTCTGTTTTGCAAAGTCTCTGCGTTGCAAATATATGTGTTCAAGCAACTCATGACAATGGCCATGGACTTACCCACGGGCCTTCCAAATGTCAGGAACAACACTAAGGTGTTATGAGCAGAATGTGGATAATAAGAGTACCTCTTTCACCAAGTTATGTTAAAGATTAAATTAAATAACACATATAATGCACTTAGCACAGTGCCTGGCACCTAGAAGCACTCAATACATTTTTGCTATTATTATTATATTTTATTATTCTGCTTTCCACAGCCTCTAACCCAGTGATTTATACACTGTAGGAACGCAATAAAGGTTGCTAATCAACAACCCTCAGGAAAAGTGAAGAACGAGCAAGTAAGTTTTTGTGCTCTAACGTGTACCAGAGTGTTACATTGTCTGTCATTTACTTTAAAATATTTCAGCATACACAGTATGATATGTGTGTCTATGTGGAGGGGGTGCCTGGGTGGGTGGGTAGATGGGTATATTTCCCAAATGCAAAAAAGTTCTCCAGGGGTAGTTAATTAGCCTATGAAAGATTTCAGTTAAAAGCTGAGATGCCAGAGTCAACTACCAAAAGTGCCTCAATATTCTTTATATTTGATGAGTACCTGAAATTTGGTCAATTAACATAATTGATGTGAGGAGTGATTTTTCCTTGGTGAAATGGGCAGTGTTCGAGATGTGTGGATTGGCTAGAAATGTTGCACAGACACTTCCACCCTTCCAGAAACAAGACTGAAGACAGTGTGTCCAATGAAAATATGATGCAAGCCACATACGTAATTTTTCAATTTTAGTAGCCAAGTTTAAAAAGTAAAAAGAAACAGGTAAAATTAATTTTAATGATATATTTAACTTAACCCTATATCAAAACCCTAATTCTGATAACACTATATCAAAAATATTACTCTTTAACATGTAATCAATATTAAAAAATTAATAATATATTTTACATTTTTTGTATTGTCTTCAAAATTCAGCATTTATTTTACACTTTTAGCATATCTCAATTAGAACTAGCCACATTTCAGGTGCTCAATAGCCCCATATGGCTCATGGCTACCATATTGGACCATGCATGATTCCAATAAGCCCCAAAGTTTCAGCCCTTAGATTTTGATCTCCCCACATATAATTAATCTCTAATTATAGCAAAAGTTGCCTTTCAGAAAAAAATGACCTTCAGGAACTGCACCATTAAAAATTAACTTATAGATGAGGGTGTGTCTATCTCTTACCCTATACTTAGGTTATGTCTTTCTACTCTTCGACTTCTGCACCTATTTTGATTTCAAATTTCTCTTCTCTGTAGGTGCTCTTTCTATCTCCAGTAACTAGAATTATTTATTCATTCATTCAACAAATACGAAGACTTGATTTTGTGCCAGGCACTGTCCTAGTTTAGAGATACAGCCTTTTAACAAGACTGTCAGGTCATGACTTATTGAACCATATATTTGTGAAGTTGGAGGTGAGGTAGAGCAAGTAAGTATTACGTAAATATTATCAGTAAACATGATTTTTAGGGTAAGAGGAAAGTAATACAAATATAAGAACATATGTAAAAGCCTTGTAAAAAAAATTGGATGAAAAAAGGCTAATTTGTGGCTGTGTTTATTGGTGAAAATGTATATTGTGTGTTTGGGTACATACAAAATAATAAAATTCATGATTTAGCAAATGTCTATCAGCTATTATAAATTAGACTTGGACTGACACTTTGATATTCGTTAAAATGGTTTATTTAACTGATGGCTACCCTTTACTATCCCATCTTGGAACACTAAATGGTCTTTATTGATTTGTTTTTGCTTTGTTTCATTTTGGCTGTGCCACAGGGCTTGTGAGATCTTTGTTCCCCGACCAGGAATTGAATTCGTGCCCTCGGCAGTGAAAGCTTGGAGTCCTAACCACTGGACCGCCAGGGAATTCCCTAAATGGTCTTTATTGATCTTTAAATAAGTTGTGCTTTATACATGCTCCTCTGCTGTCAAGATAACTTTGCATTTTAATAAATTTAAGTCGTTAAAAAAGAGCCTTGTAATACTAGTAAGGATGAACACATGGTATGTATTCTTTTTTAAAATATTATGTTCTAGCTTTGTCCATTAAAAAAGCTTAGAAAAAAGTGACCATCTCAGTAACAATGATCGCCCACCCCAAATACTGTCTCTTAAAACCATTTCTAACTAAAACAAATCAGTTTCACTGTAGAAATGATTTGATTTTAGGTCTGTGGCAAGAAACTGTACACAGTAAGTATAGAATACCTTGTTAAACCAGAAAGCAAGGAATTGTGAAAAAACAATAGTCTTTTTGTTGGTCAAGGATGGGAAAATTTGATGCTACTGTATGAACACACATTGCGGGGGTGGGGGGGCGGGTATGGAGGCCAGGGACAGGCAGTCATCTGGAGGAGAGACACTGGCTGCCACAACTAGGATGGAGGTGGTGGAGAAGGAGAACGTGGCTGTGTTTGAGATATATTTTGAGAAACAATCAGGAGGCAGCTGGGAGAGCTGCGGGTTTGTAATTATGGGCAGGGGGGAAGGAAGAAAGGAATCAAAGGTTACTCCTGGGTTACTGGCTGGAATAGACAGTGGAATTATTGCCTGTTATGGGAAAGACTAGGGAGAATCAGACTTGAGGTCAGAAATCAAGAGTTCAGGATTAGGTACATGTAGCTTGAGATGCTAGGAAACATTAAAAAGGTAAATGGCTATATGAATTGGAAGCTCCTGAGACAAGAGAACCTGGACTAGAGTCTAACCTACTTGTGGGCGAGCAGTCCTGTAATTATATCAACATTCCTCCAGAAGACTAATGAGGACATCTTCTGCATATTTACAGATTTACTTCCACATAGATGCATTTACTCCCACTGAGATCAAGTCAACAAAAACTTGTGAGGAGAGGACATCTACACAACTGAAAACTGGGAGAAATCCCTTTCCTAAAAGGGTCCCTGGTTTTCAGTCTTAGTTAAAAGGTCTCCCTACCCCTGGCAGTAAGAGATATGATCTTATCAATTACACCCTTAAGCTCTTCAAGACGACCAGTTAATGTCCATCATGTATTTACCTTCCTGTTGATCAATGGAGTGATAATGACCGGGGAAAAAAAGACTAGATAATCCCAATTCCGTGTGCTGGTTTTCATCTAGCAAACCCAAAACTTAAACATTTGACCAAGGAAAAAAAATCTATACTATATTTTAAGATATTTAAATAGCACAAAGAGTAACAATAATGGCTGTATCATACATTGCTTCATAATTTACAATATACTTTTGTCTTAAATTATAAGTCTGTTCTTTCATACAATTTCAATTCGAAAAATAAAATTCAGTATTGCATAAACACATGCTATGCTTATAAAAGTTAAGTTACAATCACCAACTTGTTAACACAGTTAAAATTTTCAGGTTGTAAAGATGCATTTTGTCTTACCTACCCGTCAAAAAATTATACCCAACTCCCACATGCCACCTACTTGAAGAAAACAATACTGGGTTAAGAATGCTTTGTATCACCTACATGGAAGGATTCATATCATATGTGGGTTAATAATCCAGCCAACTTCATAAAGCCTGTTTTCATACTTAAGTTTTTGGCTACTTCTTACACTAAAATTAGGTGGTTTTAAGTGACTAGTCCAAAGTTCAAAATTTAATGTTCAGTTCAGTTCCAGCAAATTTCTGAAAACACATGGGAATTGTAACTCATGTGTTAATACTTAAAGTTTTTGTTAATAAAACTTCCAACACTAACCTTACCTCACTGAACTTACCTCACTGGTTTTTATGCTCACTATAAAACTATAGCTGTCATAATATTTTTGAATTACTACAAAAGGAAGTAAGCCATTCCAAAGTCAATGTTATTTTGCAACATGATGATAGTTATAAATTCAAAATACTTAAAACCAATTTGCAAAGCTATCAATCTTAGTACCTCCTAACATTTGAAAAGCCCGTCTTCAAAACATTTACTATTACCAAAAAAACAAGTTTAAGAAAACACCATGTATCATTCATATTGCACTTTCCCTTCAAGTAAGCACATTAAATTTAGACACGAAAAATTTTAAATATTGGTCCTACTTAGATATGCCGTCAACTTTCTAAACTATCACTGAACCCAAAGAACTTAAATCACTGATAATTTGGTACCAAGATTAAGTAAAAATTTTGTGATCTCAAGGTCAGTTATTTTCAATAAATCCAAATAAGTAACCTCCATCCAGGTATGTGTGACATGTTTGTAACTGACTAACAAATTAGAAACCACAGTCCTTTTATTTAAAAGAGAATTAAACCTGTATTTTAAAGTCATGTCTCTCAAATCAGGGCCCATACTCCTGGAGGATGGGGACCTATGTTCAAGGATCCACGAGTTCGCTATAAGACATATTTTATGTTATATTTTCTTTTTAATGATTATCTCAAAAGTTAAAGTGAACTTATTCTGGATCATATAAATAACTCCTTATAATCAAGGACTGTTAAACGATCTCAATACCTGCCTTTGTATTTGCACTTAAGATTCTTTGGGAATGAAATGGAGAAAGCATAGAAGAAATATATCTTATTTCTCTGATATGTTCCCTCCTCCAAATCTTGGCCACGGGATATAATGGTGAACATGCAAACAAGGGGCTTATCAGTACTACAGAAACAGCAGTCAGTGAGGAAACTAGATTAATACACAGCACACCACCATGCAGACTTCTGAGCTAGCATCTGAGCCACAGCGGTTGGTACCATATTCATATCAGGTATAAATTTACATCCAGCAAACACAATTCTTCTCCATATAAAGTTAATATAATTCATTTAAATTTTATAGGCCTTGACATTGTATTTTCATTTAGTGTGTAATTTTGATTTGGTTTCATAGTTCTGTAAGAGCTATAAGCATACCTAGTCTTATCTTTGTACCTAATTAAGTAACGTAAGTAACAATTATTACATAAAACAATACTGGGTGTCTATAATGTTCTTTTTTTCCTTTAAAAGGAATTTCTTCCCAAGTGTGAGACATTCTGCTCTAAAGTAAACAGTATTTGTTCTTTGAAAGCCTCCCGGGTGTTGCGCAAAAATTAATTGGGGGAGTGGAGGTTCGTTCTATGATCAAGTCAACTTGGGAAACACAGCTAGCTCTCCCGATTTATGGTAGACATTATCATATTAAAGGTTCTGAAGTCCCATAGCCGAGACCTTACTTACTTTTCCCAAACCTATCCAACCACAGAACCCGTATTTTTCTAAGAACACAACAATACCCTTCAGAAAATTTTATGAAAGATTGTTCTCGAGTATCTTTTCACAATCACATTTTTAAGGCATGGCACAGATATGAAATGTTTGAGTCTGGTGAAATGGGGACACACCACTGGATTAGATTCAGAAGGCCTTGGCTCAGAGTCAAGAGATACATGTGAGACATCCTCTGGGGCTAGCAGTTTGTTAGGTGATGAACCAGGGTGCCTCATACATTCCTCAGGGCCACCTAGGAGGTAGGTACTGTTCACAGGTTAAAACACTGAAGCTCAGAGGGCGTTCAGGGTTAATGTGGTAGACTGTGTTAAAACCTTATCTTCTAGTTCAAGATCCACTCCAGCCTACAACCCAAGTTCATTTCTGGCTCTGCCAAAACCTGAGGGTGAGACCTTCAAGAAAGTCACTTGCTTCTTAGGGACTCATCTACCTCCTCTATAAACCCACAAAACTTTGCTCAATGACCTCTAAGGTCATCACCTACTCGAAACTTTCATGATGTCAGGAGGTGAGTAATCCAGACACTAAAACATATTTTAAAGCTTTGAAGTTAAAACAGTTTGGTATTGATACAGGAAGAAAAAGACAGAGGACATCCGAAATAGATTCACATACTTACAGAAATTTAGTATATGATAATAGTGGCACTAGATTAGTAAAAAACAATAGATTATTCAATTAATAATGGCTAAACTCTGACAACCCATTCAGAAAAATAATAATAAAGGTAAATCCTTACCTAATTCCTCATGACAAAAACAAATTCCTGATGAAAAGTCCTAGAAGAAAATACTGGGGCCCTTCTTTTTACTTTTGAAGCATGGAAGTCCTTCTAAGCAAGAGAAAAAGCTTAGATACCATAAAGGAAAAGATAGACAAATAAGATTAAATACAAATGAAAATATTTTCATGAAAAAAGACAAAAGGTAAATTGCAGGAAATTTTTGTGGAGGCCAAAAGTAAAATGCTATGTGTGTCTCTGTATGTATAATATGTTTCCAATGGGGAATAAGAGAAGGAGAATTTGCTTGTTGTGTGCATAGAATTTTTCTGGAAAGATGCATAAGCAAATAAATAAGAGTTTATTAAATGCCTACTATATGCTCAGTCACATAAGTGATAAAAACAAGGATTAATTTAACACATTAGTAAATTCCACCTGTAAGCTAACTAAGGCAAAATACATTGTTGGAAGGCAGGAAAGAGTAATAGCTACAAGTAGGGGCTCTTGAGCTAGACTCCTCAAGTTCAAATCTTAACCTTCCGCTTACTCACCATGACCTAGAAAAAGATACAATCTCTCAAAACTTTAGTTTCCCCACCCATAAAATGAGGATAATAGTAGTACCAATGCCCCAAGGATTAATCGAAACATGACTTGCAAGGTGCTTTATTAAAATGTACTAAGAAATAAAGTAGAAACAAACAATGAACAGTGGCTACTGCTTAATACTGAATAGTAACATAAATTACGATTACCATGATAAATAATATATTCCATCATCTATATATGATTGGCAAATTTAGTCATTAGAGTACTATATGTTATATTCTAGCAGCTACCATTGAAAGCTAATTGTACTGACAACAATGATGGTAACATTAGCTAACACCCACGGGGCAGTTTCATTTGCCCATGTGCACTTTGAGACAGGGAGTTAATGCTCTCCATTTTCAAGGCCCAGAGCCACACAGATTACAGGTGGCAAAGACAAGACTGGAGCACATGTCTACCAGACTCCAAAGGGCCTACTCTGGATCAAGCTCAAAAGGAGGAAAGCTGGAAATATTTGAATAGTATAAATGACAACCACAGGAGTGAAGAGGAATATGGCATGAAGCAAAGAAATGTAAAACTGCTTAAATTATGAGATGTATTTTATCCTGTCGGATATACTGGTATTGGTAGGTATTGTTTATAGGTGAAAACATAGATGCTCTGAGGGATCTCCAGGCTAACATGGTAGTACTGTGATTTATATGTTTATCATATATAATGTATATGTATATATTATGTCTATCTTTATATATCATATGTTAAATTCTATGATAATATAATATAAATTTATATAAATATATTTATATAACTATTCTATATATACAATTAAATCATGTTTGCTGTCTCATATCACATAAATACATAATATATGTAATATATAACACATGGCAGGATACAATAGCTCTAGTCTCCATCCATGTCTAAAATGCGCTGAACAAAATGTCATCAGTGAGAAAATCCTGCAAAATGCCACCTATAGGTAATACACCATTCCATCTACATATTCTTATGATGTTTCAACATGAGCCAAATATTTACTACAGAAATAGTTTTCATAGGTTTGCTTTTCAAAATAGTGAAACACTTCTTCTATCCTAAGATATTCAGACAGGTCTTTTACTCACACAGATAGCTGAAGGAAAGGAAGGTTGACTACTGAAGTTCCACTGTAACACACCCCACTAGGGTGTGTGCTGAATTTAGGAACACATTCACTTCTAAGCCACATCATTGACTTTTAGGTAGAACATAAATGATTGTGAAATGGGTGGTACCACCAAACCCTGTGCAAATTTACCTTGGCCAGAGTAAGCAATTGTTTCTCTGTCGGGACTTGTTATAGACTCTTCCAACTTGGAAGCATTTTGTTACTAAGGAACATGGAGCTGGAAATAAACTGAGTTCCAGGAGTGAAGACGATCGCTATAAAAACCAATTAAACCAGAAGCAAAACCCGCCATGATGTTTTAAAAATTAAAACCATGCTACATACATTCTTTGCTCATTTTTTTTCCCTAAAGGGAAACAAACAACCATCTCTTTCTGGGTTCACCATCATTGCTCCTGAAAACAATCTACCATGATCAAAGCACTATTATGGCAGGGAACATTTTGGTATGGAAAATTTTTGTGTGTATGTGTGTGAATTTACCATGTGTGCAATGGGTCAATAATATTCTACTGTATTCTTCTTCCAGCGGTGGTTTCTTTGTTTAGAGTTCTACAATTTTATGACAGAAATCACAAGTGAGCTGCTCAAAGAGTAACAACTGGTGACTGGGAGTTCCCACCGTTTTCAACATCTGTAAAATGAGGAAATTGAACTTACTGTTCCAGTTCCAACTCTGACATTCTGTGATTTTATGATTCTATCTTGTTAGTTCATATTCTACAACACTGGAATGCATCAAACCACCCACATACTAAGGGACTATTATTTCTGAGCAGCCTGATATCCTATAAGCAAACCTGGTCACTGGGCATTTACCCATTTAAACAGTATTTTCATTGCAACACAAGGAGGGGGGAAAGACAGCACTTTGCATCACTTTTAGTCTTGCAAACAGAAGTGTCTTGGATAGAAAATAACTAAAAATCATAGCCCTACCTTTCACAATTACCAGTTACACAGAGAGGAGAGAAATGTGCTGACAGCATCCTATCTAGCTGAAACACAAGAAATGCCCAGAAATGAGAGCAGTAATCTAAAAGGAAGTACTGTCTGAGCCAGAGGGGGGAAAATATGTCTAGAAACTACAACCTTCTGATGATGGGGAAACCAAATGCACCAAGTGAGCTTGCCACTTCACTGCATTTCAAATACAACCTAATTTATACAAAAGACAAGACGAGCAAGGATGTTGTCAGGACAAACATACTGCCAGATTCATATATATCCATGTAGAAAGCAGAATTTGAGTCTTTTAGAAGCTGTCACCATTAACCAGAATAGTCCCAATTTCTTCTATAGATTTAGAAGTGGAGCATACAGGAGGGCAATTCTTCCCTCCTAAGTTTCTTCTCACCAGGCACTTTGGATCCTGCGGCAAAGCACATAAAGGACCAGAAACATGCACAAACACCTCCACCCTATCCCCAAAGCATTCCCTAAGAGGAATACATGTTTTGCTGGACAAAATAATATGTTTGTGCCCCATGTCCATTAAGTTTGAATTCCTTAGCCTCTTATGGAACTCTTTCAATGAGACTGTCTGTTCATGCCTCTAGAGTACCTGCTCTGTTTATCACCTCAGGGATTCTCCTGCCTCGCACGCCCACTCCAGCTGATCGGGAAGTAGCTTTATAGAGCCCTTTGTTAAGAAGGATTCTGAGGCTACATCCAGAATTGGTGAGAAGATTGGCAAGATAAAGAGGTGATGTCTGCTAGGCACAACTGTATGCCAATTTTGGATCTCTGCATCTAGAACACCCAACCCTGAACCTTCACCCTCATGTGCACAGCTGGCTCCCTGTCCTTGAATTAGGCTTTTCTTAAGTATCCTCCAATCTTGAAAAACCTTCATAGTATCTACAGTAGGTTGACTGGTGGCTCCCAAAAAGATACGTCCATGTTCTAGAACCTGTGAATGTGACCTTATTTGAAAAAAGGGTCTTTCCACATGTAATTATGGATCTTGAGATGACATCATCCTGGATTATCTGGGTGGACCTTAAATCCAATGATAAAGGTCCTTATAAAAGACATACAGATCAGAGACACAGACTCTGAAGAAGGAAAAGGCCATGTGAAGGTAGAGGCAGAGACTGGAGTTATGCAGACCAAGTCAGGAATGCCTGGAGCTCTAGAAGCTGGAATGGAAAAGACAAGGGAGGATTCTTCCCTAGAGCCTCTGGAAGGAGTGCAGCCTTGCTAACACCTTGATTTTGGATAACTGGCCTCCAGAACTGTCAGACAATAAACTTTTGTTGTTTTAAGCCACCAATTTTGTGGTAGTTTATTACTATGTGTAATCCTAGCATTTCCAAAAGTATTTCCAGAGAAAACCAGTTCTACAAGTACTCTTGTTGGGGGAAAAAGGACTGGGAGTAAAGTGGGGGAAATGTTCCAAGGTAAAATTAATTTGGGAAATCCTCTTTCTAGAACTTGCAAAATGCTCTGTGAAGTCCACTTTAACTTCGGTTAATCAGCATTTCCCACGCTTATTTAACTCCAACACGCATTTTTATAACATCCTATTAATATCCCAGGGAACACACTGTGGAAAATACCGCACTAGCAGTATGGACTAAGCACCCAAGTCCAGGGCACAGTGGCAGGTCTTAGAAATATAACATTTAGAAGATTCCCTTAGAAGCTTACATGGCCACACATAATGCAACATGATTTAAATCTACACTTAACAAAATGATCACATACTAAAAGTGGGTTAGAGTAGTCCCACTGGAAGGAAATTTCTTCATTTTGACTGCTAGCAATTCTAAGTATTGTTTATACAAAGGAGTAAAATAGCCTATAAAATTTACATTTTTCAAATGCCAAATTTTGTCTTGACAAATTTTGTTAAGAATCCCCGTGAACTTGAAAAAAGACATTTTCGGAAATACCTTCCCTCAGAAGATCAGGGCTAAAGTGTGCTTTCATTCCATTCCTTTCTATATATTCCCCATCATCACAAGTTACTTTCATTAACATTATTAAATTGCAATATATTTATGCTTGAATCATGGTAAAGTTAAAAGCTGTAAAAATAATCTCTTGGTTATTTCATGACTGCACATGCTACGAAAATTATAAGGAAGATGGAATTACAAGGAAGGGAGCCTTAAAATGCATTCTCTTACCTCTGATAATTGTCCTCAACACAGAAATTTTGGGGTAAATCAAATTATGGAGGAAAAAAATCCTCCTCTGTTTTTCTCTTCTTGGTACAGTTCTGAATGCAAAGTTATTTTCCAGGCAAAGATGAGTGAAACTCTGCTCTTTCTAATCTCTGTAAAGACTATGAAAATAAAGATATCCATTTCATTGGACAGGATGATGCCTGCTCTGAAAAGCAACCATTCTCTGCTGTGATTGGAGATAAGTGGACAGAACCTGCACTCTTTGAGCTGTGGCCATGTAGGCCTCCAGACTGCACCTCCATAATCCTTTCCACACCTCAGGAAAGCAAACACCACAAGAGCTGCTTTATGTCACCAATGAAGATAAGAGCATTTACACATTGGACAATAACAATATTGTAATTTAACAAAAGAGAGCAACGGTTTTCCTTCAAAGAGTTCACATTATTCATATATATGCCTTCACTATTCCCATATGATTTTTGAGGGGCTCATTTCAGTCCCTCTTTAAAACAACAACATTGTAATAATAACAAAACTACTGCTAATTATTGAATGCCTTAACTACTACATGCCAGCCTAAGAGTATGATGATGAAGCAGAGAGTATCACTCCTGTTTTCAGAGAAAAAAAGTGAGCCTTAGGAAAGTGAAGGACTTAGCGCATGACCCCACATCCACTAGAAGTCAGAACTGAGCCTTATCTGTGCATCAGAATAGCCTGGACACTAGGGACCTGGAGGACTTAGGTGACAAACAGGATTCAACAACTCAGCTTTTCTGCCTCCCACATCAGGGCCTGGAGAAGCCCTTATACTTTCAGTGTCCCAATAATGTAGGGGAGGAAGTCATTCATTAGAGAAGAAAATGTACTAAGTTGGAAATACTCCACTCAGCAAGAGGAAATTGGGTTGCTCTAAGCCTAAGGGGAGAGAGTCAAGATGTCTGTGCTGAGACCTTCTGAGCTGGGGAAAGTAGGCTATACATGTCTTGGCCAAGAAGCATCCCAGCTTCCCCTCATCCTCTGCAACGTGTGCTGGTTTGGGGAGCATAAAAATGGAGTTCGCTTGGGCTTCCTGTCGGAATTAAACTTCAAATCCAGTGAAACAGGGCAGGCACTTTCAATAACAATCGTTACCAGATCCTTGTCACCTGGATGTTCTTACACTCATATTTTATTCAACTGTTCACTGGCTAACCTTTCCCTCCCTTAATTTCACTTACAAAGGAGACTGGAGTCGCAAATTAAATGCCAAGGAGGTCAAGCCAATGACACTAAAGAGTGACTCTGGCTGGGTGGGGACTGGGTGAACTGGGGAAAACACATCTCATTCCAAGGGGCAGCGACTCTCTCAGCCCCTGGGCAAGGTTGCCAAGACGGAAGCATACCAGTGCTGCAGAGCTTCCCCTTATTTAAGAGAAACTACAAATCTACATTATTATGTGACACGTCCTGATATCTTTATTTCTAGCACCTTTTTAAAATTTCTTTAAGAAAAAAAAAAAGAACACTGGATGAGTCCATTAAACTAAATCTGTGGATAGGATTCACCTTGTGGGTTTCCAGCTTGTAAAACTTCTGCTAAACATTATGGAGTTAAAGAATGAGGAGTAAGTTAAGATCACTTCATTTAAAAGAACAGCAGAGACAGCTTGTTAACAATGTTATGTTTTCCTAAGAAAAGATTTACTCTGAATTTATAATAAGACAAAGAATAATATGCAATTTTGTGTCCTTTCTACTGATATGTTGATATTCTGAACTTCTAAAAGGTTGGGGAGAAGGGCAGAAATTAAGTTAAATTTCTTCCAATTAACCCATCAATTCTGATAAGCAGTTGGTTTTATCTTTTGGACACTAACTGAAAAATTGTCAAAAACATATGTATTAGTCACCAAATTGGTATATTAGCACTATTTTCAAAAATTTATTTAACAACTTTTTTGTCAACATTGACTACGTTCCAGGCTCTACTTTGAGCTCTGAGGAAACAAACAACGGTGTATGAGATAGTCCGATCTTTTTCACTGGAATGATAAACTAGTAAGAAAGACAGTTAAATAACCAATCCCAATAAAGTCTGGCTACCTGTTATGATAGAGAAGGTAGAGAGTGCTACTAACTTAGACTTAGAGCACCTACATTAGTCTAGGATGAATTAGGGAGAGTTGCCTCAAGGAGGAGACACTGAAGCTGAGACTGAAGGGACAGGGGTCAGTGAAAGGGAGACAATCATTTCAGATATAAAATACCTCAAATCTTTAAGCAGGAGATAGAGCTACTGGTGGGGAACCTACACAGAAATCTCTTTCTAACAATGAAAGGTCACAAAGAGAAATCAAGGAAACACTCCATTTGCCATCAAATCAAAAAGAATAAAATACCTAGGAATAAACCTACCTAAGGAGGCAAAAGACCTGTACTCAGAAAACTGTAAGATACTGATGAAAGAGATAAAAGATGACACAAACAGATGGAGAGATATACCATGTCCTTGGATTGGAAGAATCAATATTGTGAAAATGATTATACTACCCAAAACAATCTACAGATTCAATGCAAACCCTATCAAACTACCAGTGATGGGGCAGGGGGCAGTGAGAGATGAGAAAGATGAACCGAACCATGTTGTGGATTCTGGCTTCTATCCTGATGGCAATGGGAAGTGACATGATCAGACACGCTCTTGAGAAGGAGAACTCAGCAAGGATGTGCTAGGGCCAAAGTATTACTGTGTGCATAGACACAACCTTCCGTCCTCTTTCTAGGAGGGATGAATTTTCACTTGCTGGGTCAGCTCTCAGTCTCCCCTTCGTTGTACAAAATCCAAGCAAGGGACTAAGCTAGCAGTTCTAACCTAGAGAGGGCAATCCTGCCTCCCTTGGAACATTTGACAATGTCTGGAGACATTTTTGATTGTCACAATTGGGATATAAACAGGTGTGACTAACATCTAGTAGATAGCATCCAGGGAAGTCCCTCCACCACAAGGGATTATCCAGCTCAAAATGTCAATAGTTCCAAGGTTGAGAAACTCTGGAATAAGCTAAGAAAAACTGAAAGTCAATCTATATCTATTTATCTATATATAGTTTTTAAAGGGACAGGAGGAGAGAGAGGGAGAGATTCCAAAATGCTGTATGGGACTTCCCTGGTGGCACAGTGGTTAAGAATCTGCCTGTGAAGGCAGGGGCCACAGGTTCGAGCCCTGGTCCGGGAAGATCCCACATGCCGCAGAGCAACTAAGCCCGTGTGCCACAACTACTGAGCCTGCGCTCTAGAGCCCGCGAGCCACAACTACTGAGCCCACATGCCACAACTACTGAAGCCCGCGCACCTAGAGCGCATGCTCCTCAACAAGAGAAGCCACCGCAATGAGAAACCCACGCACCGCAATAAAGAGTAGCCCCCGCTCGCCACAACTAGGGAAAGCCTGTGCCCAGCAACCAAGACCCAACACAGCCATAAATAAATAAATAAATAAATAAATAAATAAATAAATAAATAAAATTTTAAAAACACGAAAACAAAATGCTGTATGACCTTGGTAATAAAAGGAGTTTGCAGGGATTTAAAAGAGGGGAGAAGACGAAGAATAGCTGAGTGTTAAAGAAGGAACCTGAGATAAAAGGAAAGAATGGTTGATGGGAAGCTCTGCTGCACTACTAGCCTGGTGTCGACTCACTGTATGATATCACGTATATGTGGAATTTAAAAAATACAACAAAGTAATGAACACAACAAAAATGAAGCAGACTCACAGATATAGAGAACAAACTAGTAGTTACCAGTGGGGGAGAGGAGGGACAATATAGGGTGGGGCAGTGGGAGATACAAACTACTGGGGTAAGATAGGGTCAAGGATGTATTGTACAACATGGGGAATATAGCCAATATTTTGTAATAACTACATAGTTATTTTAAAGGAAAGTAACCTTTAAAAATTGCATAAAATTTTTAAAATAATTTTAAAGTCTAGAAAAACAGGAAATCAATATGTATTTTTCAGATGAATCAATAAACAAACTGATGAATGAATGAAGTGCATTTCCTTTAATGAGACACAAGAATTGAGAATTGAGACCACCTTTGTCACTATAACTTCAATATGACTGTAGACCACCATGACAACATCTTAGTTGTTTGTTCCAGGAAATCTTTTCTCACAAAAGACAAGGCTGGAAACCAATAAATAAATTCACTTTTAGTTTCAGGAAATTCCCATTGATCAATTTATTATGGATAAAAATCTATTCACCAAAGGGTAAGCTGGGACAAAGTGAGAGAGTGGCATGGACATAAATACACTACCAAATGTAAAATAGATAGTTAGTGGGAAGCAGCCGCATAGCACAGGGAGATCAGCTCGGTGCTTTGTGACCACCTAGAGGAGTGGGATAGGGAGGGTGGGAAGGAGACGCAAAAGGGAGGAGATATGGGGATATATGTATAGCTGATTCACTTTGTTATAAAGCAGAAACTAACACACAGGCTAACACAAAGGCTTTGTCAAGGTGGCATTCTCCCTCACTGAAATAAGTTGTAATAAACTTAGCTGGTGATATTTTAGGGAGTTCAACAGAATAGAATTACTTTTTAATTACTGTAGTTATTAGCTATGTGTCTTTGAATGTGACAGGACTGGGTCATATGAGATCCTAGATTTGGGGGGTTTTCTGAGTTATATTTTAGGACCTACCTGGGATTTTGAACCAAAGCTTAAGAATCCAGCCGCAGCATATCTTAAAACATCCCTACAGAGTTCCATCCACTTATTTTAAAATATTCATAGAGTACTACTGTGTTCTACTGTTTTCTAGATCTTAGGAGTATTAGTGAACAAAAAGCTTTCAGTTTAACAAGAGGAGGGAAGAGGACAGGAGAAAGACAATAAATGGCAAACACAGAAAATAATTAGAATTATAGAATGCTAGAAAACTATATAGAGGAGGGCAAAGGGAATCCTGCAGTTGGAGGGGGCTGCAATTTTAAACAGGGTGGCCAGTGTAGACCTCACTTAGAAGGTAAATGAGGTGAAGAGAGTTAGCAATGTGATGAGTCAGAGGACACGTGCTCCAGGTAGAGGGAACCAGTACAAAAAACCAAGAGTGGGCACATGTCTGGCATGTTGGAATAACAGCCAGGAGGCCAGTGTGGTTGGAGTGGAGTGAGCAAGGGGACATGGGCTAGGAGACAAAGTCATGAAGTAACGGGGTGAGGGCAGGAGTGAAGAGAGATCACGTAAGCCTGATGTCACTGTGAGGACGTTGGGTGAAATGAGGAGCCCCTGGAGGGTTTTGAGCAGAGGAGAGATAGGACTGGACTAACATGTTAACAGGCTCACTCTGGGGAGGCACTGGGAGCAGAAGGAAGACCACTTAGGAGGCAACTGCAACAATCCAGACAGCTCTTAGTGGCAATGAGGAACAGTGGACCAGTTCTAGGAAGATCCAAGAGGATGTCCTCACATCCTTCTGATTGACAGATGTACTAGCAAAAGAGCAGTTGAGACCCAAGCTAAGCAGGCATTTTAACATGACTGCTGAACTGCTGGACTCATGATATAAAGGAATATCAGGGTCAATCAGACACAAGCAGTCCTTGTTCTTAAAATACAACCTCAAAGTCAAAGAGAATTGGGGAAATGATCTAAAGCTGGCATGTGATTTTAGAAAGAACATACAATTCAGGACTGGATGTTTCTGGTACAGAAGGAAACTTAAAAGACATGATTTCAGTTCACTAAGAGAACTTTTCAAAATTCCTTTATACAATTCCAAACTGTATATTAATTTTACTATAATCTCTATGGGCACCAGCTTCTTAAGAAAGTAGGGTCCCTTCAGCACGAGGGGTGGGTAGGACCCTTGAGAAGGGCCTGTTCTCTAGATGGAAGGTTCCTTAGGAGGAATCAAAATGAACATAACCGGGCTTCCCTGGTGGCGCAGTGGTTGGGTCCGCCTGCCAATGCAGGGGACGTGGGCTCGTGCCCGGGTCTGGGAGGATCCCACGTGCCGCAGAGCGGCTGGGCCTCTGGGCCCAGAAGGTAACAAGGATAGAGTACCAGTCACCCTGGGTATTCTTTCAAAATGCGAGGAGTTCTGCTATTGTTTATAAACTGGAAAGCTTGTAATATTCTTTATGATATATAGGAAAAGATTACTTTTCAATTACTTTGGCTGCTGGAAGTATTTCATTGACTGTGACCTAATCACCATCATGATTAGATCAGAGATAATCAGGTGATCGATTAAGCCCAGCCAATTACAGTCCTTCTTAGAACCATCCAATGAACCTAATAGGGAAACCTGTTTTAGTCTGTTGAGGTTGCAAAGATGGGAGCATATGATTCTGGGTTGGCTGACAGCCCCAACTTCTTACAGAATACAACCAAAAAAGGAACAAAGGCCAAGAAGCTGCAGGGAAAAAATGAAAGAAGTGCAATGAGAATGTTTGAATCCCTGGATCCAGCTATGCCTGAAGTCAATGCAATCCTGAAATCCTCAATTGTACAAATCACTAGATCCCCCTTTTTTGCTTAAACTAATTTGAAATGGGTTCCAGTTACTTATGCAGTCCATTAAACTTCCCAACCCTTCTTTTAAATGAACTGTAAATCCTCAAGCTTGATACAGTAATCTCAGACTCAGAGGTTCAACTCTCAAGGACATGGGATTCCAGATTCACTCTCCCCACATTTTGGTAGCCCTAAATCCAACTCTGTACCCTCTCAGTTCACGAAAGACAATAGGGTATAATAGAAAAATGCCTAGATAAAGACTAAGGGGCTTTAGGTACTAGTTCCAGGATGCACTTTAGGTACTTTTCCCAGGATGCACACCTGCTGATTTGTTCTGGCCAAGCCACATAACCTATCTATCCTTCAGCTTCGCCATCTGAAAAATGAAGGGATCTCAAGGATCCTGTCCACCACTGATATGGTGCTTTCACCCTAAAAATATGCAGGCAGCCACCAGGGCTAAAGTACTGGGAAACTTCTCCCCATCACCAAAGCCACCTTTCTGATTTTTTAACAATACCAAAAAAAATTTAACCTAAATAAAATATAATCAACTGGGAAAAATTAAATCCTTACTAAAGAAGTAATTGTCCAAACTTCTCATTCTAACAAAGTTAAGGGAGAAACTTGAGATGTGATCCCACCCGAAGAGGAACACCAAAATTGATAGTTATTCCTTCTAAGACAGTAACTGGTGAATTTTTTCAAACTTTCAAGGAACAAATAATTTCCATATTAGATAAACTACTCAAGAACATAGGGAAAAAATGTTAATTTACACTACCAAGAAAAATATGATTCTGATCTTAAAACCTATCTAGCTCTGTGTATGTATAAAATATTCCTTATTAATGTAGATACAAAAGTCCTAAATGAAACTAGCATATAGTACTTAAAATACTTTAAAAATCACACCACAACAAATAGGCCTTCACCTGGGATCCTTCAGCGTAAGAACTTTTGTTAATAGAAACACCATATCAATAAGCAAAGTAAGAAAAACCGATGAGAATTTTAAAACATCATTTAATAAATCACAACTTTCATTCCCATAACATTTTTAAAGAGAAATAGAAGCTCTCTCAACATTAGGAAAAGTATCACCATAGCAAAGAAACACAGTGCCATCACTGGAGAAACTCTAGGCATTCCTACAGACAGTAGAAACAAAGATTTAATACTGTTTTGAAGTTTGCCTATTGCATAAGAACCAACAAAAAGTTTTTCAAAAAATAAATAGTGACACTAAAGGGATAAAAACATTACTCTTTGCCTTAACATTATAGTATGAAAATTGAAATGACCAATAATTTTTCGTAATTCTTACAATAAAAGAGTAAGTGGTCTGAATACAAATATACATATATTTACTTCATATAAATATATATATTTCATAACATTATAAAAGATAAAGTACATATGAATAAACTTAATAAGGGTCATAAAAGACACTAAAATTAGAGAAATACCTGACAAAATATATTATTCACTTAATTTAACTATTTAATTTAATCAATTTGTCCCCAGTTAATTTGCAGATTGAGTGCACCTCATAGATGATTCTTTTTAGAAATAAAAGAGAAAATAGTGCTAGCAATAAAATGGGGGGAAAGAATCAGATAAGCATATCAAATATCATTCTGAAAAATCAATTTTGGATTTAGGGTAGCAGTCTCCCTATCTAGAACACAAAGCAGGAGAGGTTGATGCAAGATATAGCACAAACAATCAGGCTGAGAGGAAAGCAGCTTCCCAAAAGAACACCAATTTTATATGGGAAATAAGATGAAGACTGAATCAAGACTGAACAATGAAGAAAAACCATTTAAATAAATTGATCTTTGGAGAACCAAAAAAGTGATGACAAAAATGCTTGACAGATTCAACTACATTAGCCAAAAACTTGATGAAAACTCACAAAACCAAAATTTAAAAGGCAAGCAATAAAATGGAGTAAATATTTGCATCAACTAAGAGAGTTAGTATCTCTAATGTATAATTATACTAAGAATCCACCACGTGAGACTCATGGAGAAAATAAACCCAGTAAACACTTTTAACCCTGCCTAATAATTAAAGTCATAACAGAGTGTAATAATGCTATGCTGAACATTTTAACATTAAAAGATCCAGTACTGGCAAGATTGTGGGGAATATTTTATCAGCCTTTTGCTGAGGCATTATACTTGGTTTATTTACAAAAAGCAATTCAGAAGTGCACATAAAATGCCATAAAAACTGTTACATTCTTTTGATCCAGCAAGCCAAATATTCAAAGACATCCACACTGAAATAGTACCTATAACCAGTGAATATTTTTATAAATAACTGCAGTGACGAGAAGTAGAAGTGTGGCTGGGGAAATCAGAGCACTCAATGAGATTAACAATAAAAATCAGGAGGCCTATAATCACATAGGCACACTTTTAATAACATTATGTTAAATTTAAAAACTCAAAACCCTAAATTTTAGGTATATTATAAAAGCAATTATATGATAAATAATGTGAACACAGCATAACAGATGAGAAGGGAATATGGAAACAATTTTTTAAATTCTACCATAATGTTAAAATTGTGAATGATTTAAACACCAATAATATCATTAGAGCATATTAATAACACATGAAAAGTGGGGGGAAGAAGGATTTTTGTAAAGTACCCCGTAGGCAGTATTGAAACAGGTAAGAATTTTTCAAAAATTTCCCCAGAATGATGTGGCTTATTTGATTCTACAAATCTAAATGGATAACAAGAGACTTACCCAGAATGAAAAGTTGTGGAAAAAGCCTTTGAACTGGTTAATCCCATATCTGCCAAGTTTACTTCTGGAGTCCAGGACATACACCTGCTCTTATTAGGGGCCCCACCTGTTCATATGGAATTCCTGTGCCTCTTTTGATTGTTGAACTGATCACTACCAAGCAGTTGCTTTCACAAAGGCAGGGGGAAGCCCACAGCCTGACAATGTCTCAAGGACTCCAATTTTCTCTCTAACTGAGGGAACATGGCCCAAGCATTACAGACCCAAGAGCATGACTCTTCACACCCTTTAAAAGAAGAAAGATCAGCCAAGTAACGATAGGTATGTGCCATTCTCACACACAGGACTTCTATACTGTCCAGCAAAGAAATGTTGGTACTCCATTCAAAAAACAGATTTAAAGGGAAAATTTGTCTTACATCCATGAATTGCCACCCAGAGCCCATGCTGAAGGAACACGCCCCCGGTGTGTCCAGGAAGCTCTGTTCTATGAACTCGAGTCCTGTCTTCAGTCCTAGGGTCTGCAAGAGATCCACTTTCTATCAACCAAGACTAGTAGGTGACTTTTGACAAAAATAAGAAGACAAGCAACCAATTTGCTCTCCTTTCTCTCTCTCCCTCTCCCTCCCTCTCACGTCGCACCTCTGAGAGTGCGCCTTCTTCTGATTTTGATGTTGATAGTGTCCATAAGCACCAAAGAGCAAAACTCTGCCAAGGGGGGAATCAGAAAAACAGCAGTTGATTCAGAAAGAGAACCAGAGTGCCTTCCAGAGTGGACCACTCCCAGGAGCACCCACACAAGAAGACATTCAGTTAAGTCAGCCATGCCCATCATTAAACTATCTAAGCTAGGGAGAAAACAAAGATGATGCTTTGAAATTCATTCATAGGATTTCAAGACAAAGCTGGTTTTACCTAACTTTACAACAGCCAGTTTCCACTGAACCATGTCACAGCTCCACAAGAAAGGCCAAATGGCTCATTATGTGAAAAGTTCCAATGACTGTTTTTTAATGTTTAGCAGAGGTTTGCTTGGCTTGGCCACTGCAACAAATATTGCTGAACTGTTTAACTTACGAGAGACATTTAAAAGCTAAAAAGCCCAAATTCTAAATATGTAATTCATAAAACAGCATATTTTCTTTAATTCATTTTCTCAAAGTTTACAATATCTGTACTAATTCTCTGTAACTAGATATGTTCTGGATACATTCTCAGAGAATCTGTGCAGAATAAAAATTTGAAACATCTTAAAACTAACTAAAAACATCTTTCTAGTATGCTGCAAGGCAAATGCTTTTTAGATGTTTTGCATTTTTATGCTAAACAGTGCAGCTGCGATTGATAAAAAGCAATCAAGCTAATTTAAGTCAATCAACTCCAGGAGGTTCTCACCACTTGGATAAAAATGTTCTCTCACTCCTTAGAAAATAAATAAAGATTTAACAGAGTGAATGTATTTTCTTGACTCTGCTTTCTTGCCATTCCAAAGGCAGCATATAACCAAGATCACGTTAAGCAATTTCTGTCACTACTTTAAAGTATAATGCAAACTTTTAAGTCATGTTTAATTAAGTAATCCTGGGCAATAGCATATTAGCAAAGAGTAAAAAGCCTTGAATGAGAGAATCACACACACACACACACACACACGCACACACACGCACACGCATGTACCCACACCCACACCCACACACACACACACACACACACACACCCCCACCCAATTGCTGTTAGAGAAGCTATCAATTCCTCTTTAGTCTCTAAGGAGACTATCACGTTAAACAATTTAGTCCTGATGGTTGTTATTACTAAAAGATGATCCTGGAGTTTTAAAATCACAATTTGAAATATGTAAGTTCAGCGATAAACTGGAAAGCAGAGTTCATGCATTTAGCTAACTACATACATTATAAAGAAAACCAGGAGGGATGGTTACAAAGTACTCTACCATGATAAGGATAATACATGTTTAAGATCTGGGGCAGGAAGGGGAGGAGAGAAACTAAATTTCCCATTTCCACTAGAAGGTCAACATGCCACTCCTCTGACTGCAAAATTCTAAGATTCCTGCAAACATGACCTAACAAATAAACCTGAGCAGTATCTCATAAAGGCCCATCATCAGAGATATTAGCTACCTGGGCAGGAAAAACAGACCAAAACCATTTGTTCTTTTAGGGAAGTGGTCCCCAAAGAGGCAATATGAAAAATCAGCAAAAGCTTCTCTGGCTCTCGTGTATAAAACCCTAAACAAGTTACGCAGCAACTCCAAAAATATGTCTCTCCATCTTCTAGATGAGGGTGTTAATATCCTTTTTGAGAATTAAAAACGACTTGACAGGGCCCACCATACAAGCTCCAGTTCATAGGAGACATCAGCTGCTGTACTAGTATCTTGTGTGAATACGAGTTTTCTTTCTTAACTTCTTGAATGTAGGAAGAAAGGGTGCATTTAGGAAAATGTGATTATAAATGAAGGAATGAAGTTGAGAACATTACTCTGAAAAGCTTCTATGAAAGCAGTCACGTGAGTAATGCTGAAAAGATGAATTGGGTGATTTCATGGTGTTTCAGTCCGCCAGTCTCCTCTAGCCATAAGAAAGCCTCATCCCTGGTGCTGAGCAAGCAGGTAAAAAGATGCCTTCGTGTAGCAGGCCTCTGTGATGTAACACCCACCTACTGAAGCTCTACATGCTTTGCAGTGGTGTGATGTATGTGTGTGTATGTGTGTCTGTATGTATGCGTGTATGTATTAGAAATATCAGAATTTCTGCAAATTCCTGAAGGACACAATTTCCTTGCATAATCAAGGACATAACTATATTAATCATGCCTTTTTATTTTCTGTATTATGATGCTTTGACATGTGTGGCCTTGCTGACCCCGAAGAGACTTCCCCTCCCAGGGCTGGCCAATTCCTAGAGATAGTCAAGGGCTCACCTATAGGTATGCCTTTCATATGCAAACCAATCAATCCAGAGCCCACACCCCCACCATGGCCTACATCAGAATCTCACGCTCAGGGTCGCTATCACCCAAAGGTCAGGTACCAGAAAACTAGGGACAGCCCATACGCTCCAGAGCCTGCTGAAATTATTCAAACTAGCCAATCCTAAACGTGCTTACCCTGCCTCAACCATTCCTTCCCGTGGAAACCACAATAAAGGCTCTTGCCCACGTTTTCCCCTCCCTCCCTCTACTTCCTGACCAGCTCTAATGCTTCCTTGCGTGGCCCCGCCATGGTGTGGCATATCCCCTCCTCTTGGGAACTGAGTACAAACTATCTTTTCAACGGCAGTCTTCTGATCTGTTGGCCTCACCAGACCTGAATAAAATGAAATCTACATTTTAAAATAATAAGGAAGCCATGCTTCACTCTATTTTACCTTCACCTAAGTAAATGTGGCCCAGGAGGCTGGCTTTATGATCAAGGAGAACATTTATGATCAAGGACCTGTTTTCTGCCATGGAATTACAAGTTGTAAGAGCAGATGTATCTCTAGTATTGAACCTGGGAGGGACAACTTGTCCTGCCAGTAATGTGGAGTCAAGGCACTAATGTCTTGAGAGCAGAATAGCAAGCCTTTATATCTTCCTGCAGGAGAAGGGGATCACTTTGCAGCCTTCAGGAATGGCAGGCATCCACAGAAGGAACAGTTGCACATTCATTGGGATACCACCACATACTCGCAGTCATGTGTTCCAGAAATACTTTTTTCAATATTCATAAAGTCAGACTCTCCACATCTTTCCATTTGCCCTCCCCTTTCCAGCCACCCAACCCCATGAAGAATTCCCTGAACATACGCGACTCTCTTGTCTCCATGCTTTCGCTCACACTGTTTCCTCAGCCTGGAACGCCATTCCCTCTCCTGGTCATTTTGCCCATCAGCATTCTATTATCCCTCAAGTTCCAGTTTGCCTCCATAGTGGAGCCTTCCCAACACCCCCTAGCCTGAAGGAATTATTCTTCTCCTCTCCAATACCTCTTTCATGTTTGCCTTTTGTACTTTCCTGGGGACCATGTTTCTCTCTACTATAGATTACATCTATTAATAGTTAAGACATTATTGAGTGGTCTGTATGTGACAGGCACTGTGCTAAATGTTTTACCTGCATCTTATCTGTAGATGCTTATGCTAACCCTTTAAGGCAGGTATTCCCATCACCCTGTTTTACAGTTAGGAAAACTAAAGTTCTGAAAAGTTAGGCAAATTGCCCAAGATCCCAATATTAGTCAAGTGACAGAGCCTGGACTGGAACTTGAGTCCCCAGACACAAAGGCTGAGCTCTTAATAGCTGATGCCGCCTCCTCCAGGGCTACATACTGCCTAGAAGGGGAAGACTGCCTCAGACATTTGCCGATGCTCTCACTGTGCTCAGCTCAGTGCTCACTCACAGTGGATAGTGAGTGCTTAATACCTGAGAAACTGAATAAGTCTAGTTATGTTTGAAAATCATAAATTCATCCATTGTGCTTTGTCACTTATTTGGTAGTGAGCCATTGCCTGGATTCTCCTTGTCAATATGAACTTGAAATAATCCTTAGAAGGGAACCACTTGGCCTCCATTCCATACAAGTAGCTGCTAAGACAAGACAACTGGTCCGTCCAATGGACGTCTTCGTCCTTATTGGATATTCCCTGCCTAGTCATGAGACCTTGGGCCAGCCTCAGTTTCTGCACCTGTAAATCAGGTTAATAAGAGGACCCCCTCACAGGGGTGCTATGAAAATGGCATGAAGTGTGTAGCATGAAGACTGCCACATATAAAGTGCTCAGTAAGCTATTCAAAACCAAAAAAGGAGGAGGAAGAGAAATGATAGGTGTAACTCACTAAATCTACCGGAAAAACACACTAAATGAGTGCCTACTCTGCAAGGGGCTCATCCTAGTCTACTCGGTTTTGTCACTTTAGCATCTAATGAGCAATCCAAAAGCTCAACCTAGGTCAGAGGAAGGAGAGGTCACAAAAGCAATGAGAACAAGCCTCTCTAAGACAAAGGGGTTTGGAGATGAGCAGACTGTACACATTGGGAAAGAAAAGGCAAGACTACTCTGAGCAGAGGAAATGCAACAGAGAAGCTGTCCCCGGGACAAGGAATGCGCCAGCCTGGCCAAGAGGTGACTGAAGCTGTCATTTTAACCACTCTACCCTGATTACTCGTGGCACGTGGGATGGTACAGTAATGGAAAGTACGTTCAAGGTTTTGGTGTTAGAAGGGCTGCAGTTAGAATCTCAGCTCTACCACTTCAGAGCAGAGCAAGTTACTCACTGCTCTAGGTATCAGCTTCCTCATCTGTAAAATGGGATGGTTTTATAAGGACCTAGTACTTATGTGAGCACCATGTTTGGGCAGAGTAAATGCTCAGTCAATGGTAGTGTTTGTTACTAATAAGAGCAGGGTCTATAAAATGGGGATACTTCTCCTTCACAGGACCACTGTAAGAGTTCAAGATGATGACACACGAAGTCCCCAGCACAATACCTTAAACACCATAGATGAGCACTAAATGTAAAGCGTTACTGTTAGTAGTGGCAGTAATAATACTGATATAACATACACAAGGCTTAGCAATTAGAGCAGGGGTTTCTAAGAGCAAAAAAACAAAAAGATAGTATTAAGAAAAATAACAAATAGCAGAAGCAGTATATGACATGCCAAGCACCAAGCTAGGTCCTTTCCATGAACAAATGTGTTCCTTTACACAGCCCCATGTGTAGGCAGTATAATTTCCAGTTTCCCATTAAAGAGGCTCCCACCAATACCGTTAAACAGGAATTGGTAATTTTTTTTCTTTGGTAAAGAGCCAGGTAGTAAATATTTTTGGCTTTGCAGGCTGTGTAGCCCCTTTCACTACTAATCAATTCTTCCATTGTAGTGGGAAAGCAGCCATAGACAATATGTAAATGAATGTGCATGGCTGTATTCCAATAAAACTTGATTTACCAAAGCAGGCATATACAAGATCTGGCCTATAGGTCATAATTTGTCGATCTGTGCCTTAAGCCATTGCAATTTTGAGGTTGTTACTGCAGCATGACCTAGACTATACTATCTGATTTAACTACTACTACGCTTGACAAAGGGAATTTTGTTAGAGAGCTGCAGAGAATTAACAGTACTTTTGTGTCTCTCCTTGAAAGTATTTGTTAAAACGGGACCATGTAAAATTGACTTGGGCTCAGATCATTATTCAATCTGGTTAAATAATAGCAGTGTGATTTCAATACCTTGGAAAGGAAGTACACATTGGCCTTTTGGACAGAAACACTATTCCATCCCTTTCTTACCTGGTTTACTCCAACTCACCTTCCAGATCTCAGATGAAGCATCTCTTCCTCCAGGAAGCCCAGCCTAGAATCACCTTTCACTGGGCAGAGCACTTAACCTCCTTTTCTCATTATAATTGTATTACTGAGACTAGTTGATTAATATCTTTCTCTTGCACTGGACAGTGAGCTCCAGGAATGCCAGAGCCATGTCTGATTTTGTTCACTGTGGCATCCCCAACACCTAATTCAGTGTCTGGTAGGTGCATAGTTGGCACTCAATAAGGATTTGTTGTACTGTAAAGCAATTAAGACAGATCATTGGTAGTCACCTTTTCCTGGTGACTCACAGAGCTGCCATCACCCATCCAAGGTAACAAAATTATTATGCAACAGAGCTATAATTCAACCTAGATGCAGCTGATACTCAAGTCTGGATCTTAAACAGAACACTCCACTGCCTCCTAGTGATCTGGGGATGACACTGGGGATGTGGGAAATAAACCTACCAAAGATAAGATCACCTCAGTCAAAACGTAGGGAAGTATGGAAGAAGTTGTGTGATAACCCTCAAAATAAGAAAGCTCGAAATTTTTCTTTGGTTTACTAAGAAATTCCAAGTGATATCTAACACATGTCTTCTGCTTGACTGCACACTATTGCAAAATAATTTTCAAATTGGTTGCCAGCACTAAAAAAACAGAGATTCCACCAAAAAGTCTGGATTTCCTGCTTCTCTTCAAGTCAGAAGATCTGGCAACACTGGATTCCTAGTTCCTGAGGGCAAGAATCAGCTTCAGATTGGGCCTCTGCTCTCTAGTTAAAACAGTCTCCACTCAGCTGGCTTCCCTGAGTTACAACACCTGTCTGGATCCCATCACGTTGATATGGGAACCCCTGGGTTATATGGACTCAGTGGAAGGAAAGAGGGCTACAAGCTGAGTAGAAAGTAGGAGACAGTGATTGTTTCCTTTCCTTTGGAAAGGATATTGAAAAGAAAGAAGGAAGGAATTAAGAGACTGAGGAAGGCAGAGAAGGAAAAAGGAAAGAAATTATAATCTTGAAATTGGAAGCCAAAATAGAAATATTAAGAGGTGGGAGGTTTTCACCTTGGTTGTAATTTTGTAACTGTCCAAATAAAGGATGGGAACAGGGAGAGAAAGCAGTTCCTGGAGTACATGGCAGTGATGGAGGGAATATCCACAGCAATTCCCATTAGAATTATCTGATTTAGTATCGTATGACGCAAGCAGTTCTGAATACCTGAGGAGAGTTATCCGTGTGCAAAAATCTTAGCAACTATTTCATCCAACCCCTCCACATCTGGCATTTAAGAGCAAACTACCCTGTAAAAGCAAACTACTCTGTAAACAGGTGTCCACCGTTTTGCTTGCCAGGCCCTCTGGTAACCTTAGGAGTTAACCTAAGACCTTCAGGACCTTTAGGTCTATTTTAGAGTCAAAGCTGGCCAGTGAATTTAACAATCATGATACTTCATAAGTATCACGAAGGAAGCTTGTTTCAGTTCCTGGTAGTAAAAGTACTGACAAATCCAAAATGGAAAGCAAAAATAAACCCAGAATCACACAGCTGAAAGAGCAGGGAAGTCAGGCCAACGCTGGGTTGAAATCCTACACTACTACTCTTTAGCTGTATATCTCTGGGACGTTTACTTTACTTCTCTGGGCCACAGTTTTCTCACCTGAAAAATGAGGACAGCACCTCATTTTGCAGGATTTCTATAACAATTTACTAAGACAAGGTCTGTAAAGTCCCTAGAACACACACATTACTCTTTCCCAGCCCTCCATTCTCCCTGAAACAGGCACAGACAGGTTAACCATTTGCATTGTATTACTGTCTTTACTTTTGAGAGTATTCACAAGATATATATAGTATGATGACACCAGTTAGAACACTCACTGGTTTTCAGCAAGTACGATGTCTTTCTCTAAAACAAAGGTGGATTACTTCAAAGATATCCAGAGTTTCCACGAACCTATCTACAGAACGCACACAAATTGTGAGTGCCCTATGACTTAGGTTTTTATAGGAATTTTCAAAAACACAAAGGCTCCAACTTTCAAAGATCAAACATCCAGGCATTCAGTGCAGTTAAATATTTTTCCTTCTGAAGAAATAGTTATTACTTCTTAAAAGGCTGAACTTTGAAGATACTGTTTATCCTTTGCATGTTTAATTAAAACCCTTAAATTTAATTCAGAAATTCTCATTAAACCTGTCTCTTTAGAAGTTTATTTTAGCAAAGTGAATATTTTCTTTTACTAGGTGTTAATATAAATAGGGTAGTTTACTTCAAGTTTTTCTTGAGGATACTGCAATGTTTGAGGCTTACCCTGCCCAGCAGTTCTAATTCCTCCCTGCAGCAACAGAGGAAAATTGCTGCCACATGTGCCTGACTTGCAATCCACACAAGCTCCATGGACTCCGCCTGCAGCTCAGCCCAACCCTAGGGCTGAGATGTACTGCACAGCCACCAAATGACAAAGGACTTCACCAAGATCACTTTGGTTTTGCCCAAATGGGTGAAAGGTTGCATGGTAGCACAGGCCAGCTCTCAAAACTAATTCTGTAGTAGCAGAATTATTGGAAACAATAATTTGAAATTTATTTATTTATTGAAACAACAATAAACAGAAATTTTGGAAACAAATTTTGGAAACAACTTAACTGTTCATCTATAGGAGAAAGAGTGACTAAAGCATGGTAAGTGGAGTAATGGGCAACTGTTGACAGTGAGGCAGGTGTGTGTGTACTGACATAGAAGGACCTCTAAGAAACAGTAAGTGAAAAAGGGAAGTTACTGTTTTTACTTTATTTTTTTGGTAAAGTTATTGTTTTTAATATCCCATATAATCTCATTTATGTTTGGAAAATCCCCACAATATCAATATATGTATATATTTGATAAGTATGTAACTACTTAGAAAATATATGGAAGGGTACACCCCCAAAATAAGGGTGGTTACCCCTGGGGAGAGGACACAACTTCACCGTGTTCAGAAGACTGAAGAGGAATTTATTCTACATGTTAAATTTTTTTATTCTACTTTTCAAAATCACAATACAAATACATTTTTGCATTATGTCATAATTTAAAAATAAATAAAAATCCATTTAGAAGAAAGATGGGCCCTCCAACATGAAAGAAATTCACTCATCTTATTTTGGCTCCTTCAGGTTAAATGAGTGGACAACTTTGGATTATTCCAGGTAGAGAGGGCTCGTGGTGGGGAGGCGGGAGCAAAAGAAGGACCAGAAAACTGTGGGCAACAGTACAGCCAGGTCTGGGAGAGAACAGAAATTCCCTTTCTGATATCCCAGGAGACCAGGTGGCTCAGAAGCGACACCAGAACGCCCATTGGATTTATAATTCGATCTCTCTTTTGCCACTGCTTCTCCTACTGTTACCACCACCCTCCTTTCTCTCCACATCATGACTTCTGCTGCTTCTTGGGTTCGGCTGCCACATGGCTTCTGCTAAGTACCTTTTCTTTAGCCCTCTCTCAACTTCTCTGTCACTCTATGGGCTTTGTTTCTTTATACCTTGAGTCCAAACACCCCAAGAGAACACAAAGCATATTTAATGAACTCATCTACCATTCCATATGCTTTTCCTATCCCATTTAATCCTTGGAATAGCTCTCTGGAATTCAAAGAGTTACATGACTTGCCCATCCAACTTAGTCCTAAAACCTCAGAATTTGTCCTTGATTCCTCTCCTTCCTCACACTCTCGCTCCATATCCAATTCCTCCACATATCCTGACAACTATCCCTCCAAAATGGATGGGAAAACCATCCTCTTCTCTCTATCTCCACATGTTCTCTAGCCCACCATCACTCCTCACTAGCATGTCTGCAGTGACCTCTCAGCCTCCTCTCTGGCACAATACAGGCCATTCACCACAGAGCAGCCACAGGGGTCTATTAGGAATGCAAATCAGATCACCTGCTGCCTTGCTTAAATCCTTCTAGTGCCTTCCCACTGCACTGTGAACACAATCTTATTATTTCCTTACTGTGGTCCACAAGACCCTCCTTGGCCTGGCCTCTGCCCATCTTTCCAAGTTCACCTTCGCCCACTCTCCTCAGGCCTCACTGGCTTTCTCTTTGCTCTGTGTACATAAAAGCTCATTCCTGCCTGAGGCCTGGGCACTCACTCCTCCCTCCACCTGGAATCATTATCTGATCTACTGTACTGGCCATTAGATGGTCCTTTTCATATTTGATTTCTCCACACTTTCTCCTGAAAAAAAAACACACACTAGAAAAGCTCCCTGAGAGCAGGGATTTTTGCCTGTTTTTTTTCACTGTTCCATCCCTAGTACTTAGGGTAATGCCAGGTTCATTGAAGACATCAATGAGTATTTGTTGAATAAATAAATGAATGAATGAGCAAATTCAGCTGACACAGAGCTAGGAAGACACAAACCTAGGACTCTAAACCAGGCTTGCCTCTGATCCCCAAACTGATGAACTCAATCACTACGCCATACAGTCCCAGCTACCCATCCCACCCACCCACCCACCCATGTCTCTCTCTCACACACACATACACACACACACACACCAAATGGCACTCCGGCCACAGTTACTCACTGTGCCTTCTACAGGCCACACTTTCACCATCTGTATTATATCTTATGATTCAAATACCCTTTTTCGCCACACCTTTTCCATCATAGCAAACACTTTTCATACTCAGGGTCCATCTGAAAGTCTCCTCCTCTTTAATGCCTATCTGGACTCCCTCCCCAACAAGCACATTAATTCCCAGGGTTTCACAGTTCTTTGTTTCTGCCTTTATTATTGAATGTGTTCCATTATGCTGTTTTTGGTTCTGCGTCTACACATGGGGAGATCCTAAAGTCATCTAACTTACTCTGAAGTTTCTCAGTCAATATGTATTACAGATAATTACTAAAAGCAATTCTAACTATGGTTACTTTGCCCATATAAAAGTTCTATAAAATAAGAAAGTCCATCAGAATCAGGTAGCATCAACTTCATAGGATTGATATGAGGATTATTTGGCATCACAGATGGGCTTCATACCTGGTAAATGTTCAATAAAGATGGTATGCTACTATTGTTTCAGTTAGTGGTATATAAGACTTGCTGTTGGCAATCACTAATCATTAGAGAAATGCAAATCAAAACTACAATGAGGTATCACCTCACACCAGTCAGAATGGCCATCATCAAAAAATGTACAGACAATAAATGCTGGAGAGGGTGTGGAGAAAAGGGAACCCTCTTGCACTGTTGGTGGGAATGTAAATTGATACAGCCACTATGGAGAACAGTATGGAGGTTCCTTAAAAAACACAAAATACAACTACCATACGACCCAGCAATACCACTACTGGGCATATACCCCGAGAAAACCATAATTCAAAACGAGTCATGTATCACAATGTTCACTGCAGCTCTATTTACAATAGCCAGGACATGGAAGCAACCTAGGTGTCCATCGACAGATGACTGGATAAAGAAGATGTGGCACATATATACAATGGAATATTACTCAGCCATAAAAAGAAACGAAACTGAGTTATGTGTAGTGAGGTGGATGGACCTAGAGACTGTCATACAGAGTGAAGTAAGTCAGAAAGAGAAAAACAAATACCATATGCTAACAGATATATATGGAATCTTAAAAAAAAAGAAGGTTCTGAAGAACCTAGGGGCAGGACAGGAATAACGACACATACGTAGAGAATGGACTTGAGGAAATGGGGAGGGAGAAGGGTAGCTGGGATGAAGGGAGAGAGTGGCATGGACATATATACACTACCAAATGTAAAATAGCTAGTGGGAAGCAGCCGCACAGCACAGGGAGATCAGCTCAGTGCTTTGTGACCACCTAGAGGGGTGGGATAGGGAGGGTGGGAGGGAGGGAGATGCAAGAGGGAAGAGATATGGGGATATATGTATACGTATAGCTGAGTCACTTTGTTACACAACAGAACCTAACACACCATTGTAAAGCAATTATACTCCAATAAAGATGCTAAAAAAAAAAAAAGACTTCCTGTTGGCAAAATGTGTCAAATTGCATTGATGCCATAAGTAACTTCATTCCACTGATTTTTTTACAATTGTAAGCACCTAAGGGAAAATCACTCTAACTTTGTTAATCATCAGCATAAAGCACTAGCCTGCCAATAAATACAAGAACCATGTTCTTCAGAAATCTTCCTTTTTTTTTTTTTGCGGTACGCGGGCCTCTCACTGCTGTGGCCTCTCCCGTTGCGGAGCACAGGCTCCGGATGCACAGGCTCAGTGGCCATCGCTCACGGGCCCAGTCGCTCCACGGCATGTGAGATCTTCCCAGACCGGGGCACGAACCCGCGTCCCCTGCATTGGAAGGCGACTCTCAACCACTGCGCTACCAGGGAAGCCCAAATCTTCCTAATTTGAATTACAAATTTCAGCTTGCAGATAGTACAATGCCCAGGATAAGGCGTTGTGTAATAATTTCTCTCTAAAAGACTGGCATTATAGCAAAGTATTATAAAAATGAAAATAAATGCAAAGCTGAATTCACTTTCCCACAGTGGTCAGTCAATGCAAAATCTTGGGCTCTGAAACATTCCTAAAACTTTGTAAGATTCTTTGAGATAAACCCATAGTGGTTAAAGAGAGAGAGTTGAGCAAAACTAGACATTGCAACAGGAAAAAAATATATAAGACAAGGTAGCTCCATCCTCAACAAACTTACAGTCAAATTAGAGAACAATTCTGGAAACTCAATGTTAATTACTGTGCTGAGAGACAAGAGAAAAAGTGATCGAGGCCACATCACCCAGGGATTATGAGCACAAATAGATGTCTGCCAGTACTTAAAGATATGTGGAAAAATGAAGATGAGAAATATGTCCAAAAGGAAAGAAAGAATTGAAAATGAGCTTGCCAGGAACTTACCTATACAAGTCCCATAACTGGACAAAAGAAATATTTTCAAATCGCCCATGTCCTAATTTTCTCTCAAATCTTCACAAATTAATGATCATCCTTTCTTTTTTATGTTTGCAAATCCACTCTACGGTACATTAAGATTTTTTTTTTTTTTTTTTTGGTGGTACGCGGGCCTCTCCCATTGCGGGACGCGCAGGCTCAGCGGCCATGGCTCACGGGCCTAGTCGCTCCGCGAGGAGCATGTGGGATCTTCCCGGACCGAGGCACGAACCCGTGTCTCCTGCATCGGCAGGCGGACTCTCAACCATTGCGCCACCAGGGAAGCCCACATTAAGATTTTTTTGAAACCAGAACCATTTTATTATTAGACTCAACAGACATAAGATCACATTTCAATAATCTAATCGAACATATAATAGGAAAAAAGAATTGTTGCAAAAACTATACGTTATTCACTGAAATTTTGCACGTAGGTAATTAATATAGGAAATATTATTACAATTGTAACTTTTTGTTCTCCAACTTTCACCAAACAAAGGTTATTACTGAAGTAACAATCCCCATACTAAACTCCTGTATGCACATTTTTGAATCAATTCTGTGTTTGTCAATAATGTTTTTAAGTACATTAAGATATCTTGATAATGATCTTAACTCTATTGTATTTCATCCAACATGTGGTATTACTTTAAAATTCACTTTCTAGAAAAAGACTAGAGAAAACTGGCTTACTTCTTCTAGACTGGGATTTAGATAAAGTCAATTCACAAAACACACTGGCACACTCTAGCAAGTCAATATTGAAAGTGCTTCTCCTTTTGTAGTATCCAAGAAGATTCCAAAAAAATCAGCATGGAGAAAGAATAAAATTAACAAGGTTTTACTACCTGTATTTCATCTTTTATATACTTTCTCTTTCTTAAATATGTAAGATAAATATCTAGGATTCCTCGAGTCAGACTTCTGTTTTACTAATCGGAAAACAGCCTGATTGTAAGATTAACTGAAGAATCCAAGCAGGCAAAATAAAGTCTTGTAAACTTCTAGACTGAGAGTAAAATAGAAATTAGATCCTCTGATGACTGATACCCATCATTGTGGGTAAAAGAAATGATGTCAAGCAAAAATCATGTGGCCGTGGTCTGTGCCTGGCAGCCCAAGCCATTTCCAAGGAAGTTATCAAGGACTGACCCTGCCTAAATGAAGTGAGTCATCAGCAGGTCCCTGACAGCCAGCTGCAAAGTCTTACAAGGACTGGCTAGATTGAAAAAAGATTTCGAAAAGCTTCAACATAAAAAGCCCAACTGATTCGGCTTCCCTATCAGATTTCCCAATGCTTTCTTCTAGGTCTTTTACATCCAAATTACACTCTCATAAAAACAAAGACTTAGAAAAACCACAAAAGGTTAAAACAAGACTTTTTCCCTCTGAAGAGTATACTTTGGTTGATTCGATAAAAGGTCTGAAATCATCTTCAAGGTCACCAACGAATTTAGAATAATTTAGCTGCAACAGTATCTGTATAAATGAGAACATAAAGTCCCAAGATAGGTAGATGGGAGACATCTTGTGGCATCTTCATGTCACTGGGAATGAAATTCAAAGCGCCTATGCAAGTCACTGACGTTTATTTTTATTTTGTTTTCAATGTTTTCTTACGTAAATATCAAACATACAAAAGTACAGAAAATAATATAATGAATCTCCATGTACTCATTCCCCACTTCAACAAGTATCCACTAATGGCTACACTTGTTTTATCTTTCCCTCCCCAGGCCCCTGATTATTTTAAATCAAATCCCAGGTATTATACCATTTCATCTGTAAATATTTTAGTGTGTAACTTGAAAAGATAAGAGTCTATATTTTAAAAAATTCTATCATCACACCCAAGAAGAATTTACCAATGATTCCTTACTATCATCAGTTCAACCTTCAAATTCCCCTAGTTGGCTCACAATTTTACCATTTTGCTTATTTGAATCAGGATCCAAATAAGGTTCATACATTATAATTGGTTCATAGGTCTCAAGTTTTTTAATCCATGGTTTCCCTCTCTACCTTTCTCTCTCCTCTTCCTTGAAAACTATTGTTGTTATGTTAAAAAACAAAAAACAAACAAACAAACATAAACACCACGGAGTCATCTATCCTGCAAGAGTATTCCCATGGTGGGGAGCTTCCTCACAAACAACCTTGGGGTTGTTGGCCAACTTCCTCTCTGTCCTCTGTATTTCCAGTAAGACTCAGGTTTGATTTTTCTGGCAAGCCTACTTCATTGGCAACAGAGCATACCTCTATCAGGAAACGTGTAATATTTGATACGGCATCCATTAAAGCTCAATCCCCAGATCCATTAAATCATTAGAGGTTGCAAAATGGTGAGAGTCATTTATTAGCTGGAATACTTCTACAAAGAGAATCTTCTCTGCATCGACTCTTTGCTACCCCGAGGTACAATTTATACAAAAGAGTTACGATGAATGCTCATTTCTTTCCCTTTATTTACTAGTTTCAAATGCTCCCTAGAATCTACCAAAAAAAAACAGTTTTTTTAAATAGTTCTCATTCTGAACTCATGGATTGAATGAAGCATATTTTCTGGGCTATTAATGCTCAAATTCTTTGTTCAGTGGGCACATTTTTTTTTTAATTTGCTCTTGAGCCCTTTTGACATGTCCTATCAATCTTTGATAGCTTCCCTACTTTCTGGAATGACAAGATGTCATCATTTCCTGCCTCCAGACACAGACTTATCCATTTCTACAAAGGCCTTTGGTGAGAAAACAGCAAATTTGACACTAGGAATAGCTATCACGACCAGAGACTGGCTCTTGTTTCTAGGACTTTCCAGCGACACAGCTAGGATATATTAGATATTGATAGATACAGATATAGTTACAGATATAGATATATTGATATAGATTTTTTAAAATATACATAAGACTACAGTATTTTTACTTAACTTCATCAATCTTGCATTTGTATCTTCTTTCTCCCAAGTTTTGAAAATTCAAGCTCTTACTGACACCAACAGAAACACTCATTTATTTTACCACATTCTTCAACACACACCTGTCTTAGAATAAATAATATCCATAACTGCAACCAATAATATAATCACTGAAAAGAGTTTAAGATTCTATGCAGGTTTTTTTCTCCTGACTATATCCCACTATGATGTACACTCAAAATACATATTTTATAGTCACTTGGAATAGATCCTCTCAGTGTGGTTATAACACCACTCAGATACACAGAGAGGTTCATTTGTTTCACTTTAACTTTTTAGAGATTGCCTTTTTGGATTTAATTTTGCTTCATAATTACGTAAAATACTTACATGGTTCCAAAGTCAAATCTATAAAACAAACTATATTCAAAGAAGTCTAGGTTCTCTCCATGTTCACTCATTCTATTACCAAAAAAAAAAAAACTTGTTTTTTAATATTATGGTTTGTCCATCATTTTCTTTAAAATATAAACAAATATGTACATTCATACATATATATTTGCATTCCCTCAATCTCTTAGGTAAACACTAGCATACCCTAAACACTTTTCACCACCCTCTTTTTATTTTTCACTTAACCAGATATCCTAGAGGCCACTCCATATCAGTATATACATGCTTCATCTTTTACACAGCTACATAGTAATCCATTTGTAGATCACAGTGATTTATTCAGTAAGTCCCATCCTGGCAGATGTGTTGGTTGTTTCTAGTCTTTTACTATTACAGATGGTGTTGTAATGAAAAATCTTGGATATTTTGTATTTCTTTGGAATCCATTCCTAGAATTGGGATTGCTGAGTCAGAGGCAAACTTGTATAATTTGCTAGATGTTGCCAAATTCCCCTCTGAAAGGGGATATACCACTTTGCATTCCTAACAGCAATGTTATTATAGGGCTAATTTTTCCCCACCAATAAATAGCATACATTTCAAATCTTTGAAGTTCTGCCAATCTAATAAATAAAAAAATGATTTTTCAATGTAGTTTTAATATGCATTTCTCTGATCATGTATCAGGTTGAGCATCATAAATCAAGCACCATTCGCATTTATTTTCCTATGTATTATCTATATATCAAGCCCATTATTCTATAGGGTTGTTGGCCCTTTGGTTCTATAGGTTGTTGGCGCTTAGGGTTGTTTTTAAAAACTTTACAAAAAAGAAAAAAATTTTATAAACCCTCTTTCTGCAGCATAACTAGCAAGTATATTGCCCAAATTATCTGCCTTTTACTCTATCTATGATAATTTTTGCCCTGTAAAAATTCTTTATTTGATATCATCAAACTTATCAATCCTATATATTATTGCTACCAGATCTTGATCCATAGTTAGGAAAGTTTTCCCCATAACTAAGTTACAGAAGGGTTAATCCATGTTTTCTCATAATACTAACATTAAAGCATCACCTAAGAATGGGTATTTCCATTGCTACCATGATACAATATTTCATCTAATTCTCCCACTATATCTCCAATGATACCAAAGATCAACAATAGATTCAACAAATATTTTTGGAATTCCTATATTGTGCTAGGCACTGCTCTCAGAGCTCATATACTCCAGTGAATAAGCCAAAAGATCCTTTCCTTCAAGAAATTTATACTGTGATGAAGTTTTCCTTCTATATAAATATTAGGTTAACAAAGGGTTAAAATAAATACTCAAGTGCATGCAGCACAGTAGTGAAAACCCCAGCTAGGCCACAATGTCCCTGAGGAATAAGATTCTATTTTTGTGTCCTATACAACCTGTATTAGAGACTTTATCCAAGAAAGTGACACTTGAAAATTTAAAGATCTGTAAATGAAAAGGGCTCCAAGCATTGAAACAAGTTCTCTTTCTGGTTAGTTGCTTTCATGAGGCCCTGTTATATACCCAAAGTTTCTATGGGTTTGCTCTGATAAGTAACCAACAGTCCACTGGATTGAATTTTCCATGAGTCAATCCTAGTGGATACTCAGGGAGAAAAAGAACTACAAACAATTCTTAAACATTTTTCAATAATCATATTATGAGTGTAATATTGGCAACATTTATCTCTTATTTATTTCTGTATTCCTGGCACCTAGCACTACACCTAACACACAGTAAGTACTTTATTTAGTAGGTTTATTTAATCTACTGGAGATCCAACAAAGGTTACCAAAATGATGCTGTATACCTAGCTTCCATACCTTAGTGTTGTCTCTTCTAACACACACACACACACACAAACACACACACACACAGAGCAAATATGATTCAATTTTTCCAAATTAAATCTTTAAAACTCATGTACATCTTTCTGCAAATGTACTTTTTAACTTTGGATGGGAGGGAGGTTGAAAGAGTTGACAAATCCTAAGGTCTAGATATCTGGCAGGCCCAAGCAGTTCTCCTAGACGTGCATTTCCCTTTGTCCTCAACTGCTCTCAGAAGAGCTGTCAAAGGTGGTCATCACTATAGAGAGAACCAACCCTCTGACAACCAGCTTCGCTGGTACTACGCTAAGCAGTCACACTCAGTAAATGAGGAGCTGGATCTTCTTTTTTCCTTCACATTTGACCAGATCTTAATGACAGAACTTACCATCTGTCCAATTTCAAATTAACAACTGCCAAGTAGTATTTTAGAGGCCAAACATCATTCTGTTATAATAACAAGGGCTTAATAAATCACTCACGTTGAAATTTTAAAGATAAAATAAAAAATAAATGCAAGAAAATAAATTTCACACACTTCAAGAAAGAAATGCTGGCCACAAAAACAAACTGCTATAGGGTTAAAATGATCCTCATCATCACAACTTATTACCTCAAGTTGTATTCTCTCTCCCTTTTTTTTTAAATAAGAAGAGGGAAGTACATGTCTGTGTGGAATAAATATCTGTATTTAATTTAAACAGAATAAAGTTCATATGAAAATGGGTAAAAGATTCTTGCAGAAGCCCTGCAATTTAACTTCACTCTTTATATTTTGGTTTGATATGTAAATACACACATAAAGAAACCCAACCACAGTAAATGTTAGACTTTTTCCAGAGGAATGGAAGCAAGTATTACAAATGTGGTCCAGTGTCAGGGAGAACATAATCACAACGTACACTGGTTATTTCCAAATGGTGCTCCCCAAAAGGAAAAAAATGAATGGAAGTACTTAATAAATTCTGTTTTCCATAAAATTCATACAAAAAAAAAAAGAAAGACTGTGAGCTTGGAGGTCAGTGAGAGTTTTGTTGAATTTCCCTCCTCCTAAATTCTGTCATCTCCTTTTCTAAAGTGGCAAGCCAGCTTCCCACAGACATGACCGAAATATATTCTTTTTTTCCTGCAAACCATGGTAAGTAACACATACCATGGACATGCACTCTCTCATGGATGACTAGCTAATTGGATGTTGTCACTTTCAGTTGCAGCTTAATATAGTATAGCCAATGTCTTTTGCAAACAGAAGTAAAACCAAACAAAAGCACTAATGATCTACTTCTTTTCTTTCAAAGAATATGAAGGGCTCTGACTCCATATCTCTACACCCCAAAACAATGCAAACAGATTATGAAGGGATTTAATGTAGAAATTAAAATGAATCAGTTATCTTAATTACATGTTTAGCTACACAGGTCAAATAATATCCCAACGAGCTCACAAAGAAGGGCCAAATTCTTTTGTTTCACTAGAAAAATAAGTTCCTCAAAATAAGTTGACAATGGGCTAAGGATTGGAAAGTTTTTGATTAAAAAGCGATTTTTGTTGGAACACTTATAATGAGATTTGAGCTGCAGAAACAATATAAAATTGAAAGCAGAATTACATATAAAATGAGTACTGTAAAATATCATTATTTTAGTACAATGGAAAATAAGGTGTTTGTGGTTTTACTCTATAAATTCTGTGTTGTCTGTTCATATGTATTCCTTCTTGGCTGTCCTCGGAATAGCCATCCTGATTTCCGAGTCCTTCTGCACCAGCATTCATTTGTGGTGGGGGGAACCCAGACAATCAACATCTCCTAGGCACTACTTTTTTCCTCCATTTTATTGGCTTTTCAGGACTAATTCCTGTCCATGCATCACACTGGTGTTCAGTTACACGGCAGACAATGAATTTTCCTAATCCATTTAGTGTGCTGACAGAGCCATGTTCACAATTTATAGAATTTCCTTTTAGACATCTACCTATTTCACAGTTCATTAAGATTCAAACTGAACACCTGTGTTTATGAAGTCAAAAGCAATTTTATACTAACAAGGTGTGAAATATGGCATTTTCTGGGGCTTCCCTGGTGGCGCAGTGGTTGACAGTCTGCTTGCTAATGCAGGGGACACGGGTTCGAGCCCTGGTCTGGGAAGATCCCGCATGCCGCGGAGCAACTAGGCCCCTGAGCCACAACTACCGAGTCTGCACGTCTGGAGCCTGTGCTCCGCCACAAGAGAGGCCGCGATAGTTGAGAGGCCCGCGCACCACGATGAAGGGTGGCCCCCGCTTGCCACAACTAGAGAAAGCCCTCGCACAGAAATGAAGACCCAACACAGCCATACATACATACATACATACATACATACATAAATAAGCCAAGCATTTGAAGCCCTTTTAAAAAAAAATGGCATTTTATGAAAGCCTGAACAACAATAATAACAACAAAAGCACTAGACTCTGGCCCTATGGAATAAAATAATGTCTACAGCTACCTGTACCATCCTTAATAGGCCAAAAAAAAAAAACCATTGCAGCCAACAGCCATAACACATTTTAATTCCTCCACCACATGTCTTTCATGTTTTACCTTAGGAAAGCAAGAGTATGAAGCTGCCTTGCAAAGTTCACCCGATTATCTAAAATCTGCAAAACAGCTAAAAAATCTCAGGAAGTAAAGCCTGGCCCCTTTAAACAATGTCTTCACTAGCTAGATACCAGGACATTTTCAGCATTCTGGGGCCCACAAGGCCTGACCCTGGCTCATTTTTATGTGACCCCAAAGTTTTCACATCATTAATAAAGAGAGAATCAAAACAAAGCCCACAGACATTAGGAGAGGGGAAAGTGTGCAGTCTGGCACTGCCATCGTACATACCCTCAAAATGAAAAGGGATAAAAATAAAATGCACGTAGCAGAGGTGGTGACCCCTATAACAACTGTGTTTCTCAAGACCTTTTTTTCTACTGGTAATAAACTGTTTTGCAGACCTCCCAATTGTGGCCACCATGATAGTTACAGCTTTGCAGGTTTATGTCTTTTTCTTGCAGTTAAGAGTGTTATCAATAAAAATTTCCAATGATGCCTTTCCTGGTTAAATAAAAACATTTTAAAATGTGAAGCCAGTGATGGGATTAGAATGGAAAACTACAAGTGACACCGGGATTTTGTTTTGTATATTTTTTCACCAACCCCCTTAATTTATTAATTTTAAAGACATTCCTTGCAAGTCTTAAGTGATACAATGCACCCTGATTTGGCACTGGGGTGTTTTGACAGTCTTAAAAGTTGGTTTGGGGGCTTCCCTGGTGGCGCCGTGGTTGAGAATCCACTTGCCAATGCAGGGGACACGGGTTCGAACCCTGGTCCGGGAGGATCCCACGTGCCGCAGAGCAACTAAGCCCGTGCGCTACAACTACTGAGCCTGTGCTCTAGAGCCCACAAGCCACAACTACTGAGCCCATGTGCCACAACTACTGAAGCCCGTGCACCTAGAGCCCATGCTCCACAACAAGAGAAGCCACCACAGTGAGAAGCCCATGCACCATAATGAAGAGCAGCCCCCGCTCACAGCAACTAGAGAAAGCCCGCACGCAGGAACGAAAACCCAATGCAGCCAAAAATAAATTTTAAAAAAAAAAGGACACTTTAAATATTATCCTTTGAAGGCTGGAATAAAGTGATTAAAAAGGACTTTACTGCTTGCCAGTCAACCGAAGCAAGAGGTAAAAAGGAAAACTGAAATTATTGTTTTAAAGTAAAGGAAAACTCCTTGTAAATCCCACCTTATGTATTGTGGCAAATATTATTTCCAGTCATTTAAAAACCTCCTTTGCTCAACATGTGTGAGTTCAGAAGAAAGAGTAGTTCCTTAAGTATCTGAATAGTTTGCAAAGACTTATGTGCATGCATCTAGTCCCGCAGTCCCTGGAGGTCACAAAGCGTTCCCGACTCCTTGTCAGGGTGACTTTTTATATCCAAGAATCCCGGCCTCACCATGAAGTGGGGTAGAGGGCCCATCTCAATGAGAAACAAACCAAGAAACAAGGAAGGACTCATAAAACTTGTTCTTTTTCTCCATGTGACAACAACATTTTCATCGTCAAAAGCTTGGATTTATGATTCATCTTGAAAACTGACAGCGCAACTTTGCTTTCTAGTTGTGTTATCACACTGAATCATCCATGACTCAGAGGAACAAAAAATGCTGCCACAGGCTCAGAAAACACCGCCTCCTCCACCAGTACCTTGCACAACCTCCCTGAAGAAGTGATCGCCATCATTTCTGTTAAAAATGCATTTAATTTTTACATTACAAATGTACAGCATGTGTATCATAGGCCATTTAAAGATCACCTGAGTCTAACATAAAAAGAAAACACAGTAAGATACTGCTGTCCATTCTTTTACTTTTATTCTACAAAGGGTGCATGCATGTTTGAATATGTATATATATACATATCACAAACATCTTTAAAGAAATAAAAACTAAATATTATGCAATAAATTCTTCTTAATATACTAGAATTCTAGTCTTCATGAAAAATGGTACCCTCCCTAAAGTTTAGGTGACATCCTTCATTACTATGGCCACAGTGCTACTGTTATAGCCACAATGTTACTGTAAGAATTTACATCTCAGAGTTATTCATTCTTATCCCTCTTCATAGCCAGTAGAGGGTTGTACCTAGTAAGCATTCTTGAATCCCTAGTGAACCTCCCTGTTAAGAAAGAACTATAAAACCTGCCATAACCTTTGCCATGAAGATTAAATGAGATAATGTATGTCAGCTTCTTGACACAAAGAAAGCCCTCAGCCACTGGGACTCTTATGGAAAGTGCTAGATTTCTAGTTAAGAGTTTAGAACTTGAGAACCCAAGCCCTGTTACTCACTGTTCTGTGACCTTGAGCAAGATACACATCCACTCTGAACCTCTATTTCCTTGTCTTAAAAAAAAAACGGTCAACAATACCAAATTCACAAGTTGTAAGCAAAGTTTAAAATAATGTATTGCATAGAAAACACTTAGCCACACTTCCTGGAAATCAATATAGCTGCCATGTCTTGTGCTCAGTAGACATTTGGGCAATAAAATTAAATTAATAAGTCCAAAACCAACAGCTTCTGAGATTATGGGTCCCACCTTGTCCAGCACCTTGCACATCATAGATGCTCAATAAAATATTATCAAATGATACCTTGCTTGTTTAGACAAGTTGAGGGAAGGGTCTACCTAAAGTATAGCTGACTGAAGCATTTCTAACTAGATGCAGTAACTCCTGAAATAATCTGTAAGCCTATAAATACCATTCCCTTTCTCAAGGAAAGCCAGGTTGCTTGAATGTAGGCTCAAAAGAGGATCAGTTTTCTTTTTTCTTTTTTTTTTTGAGGATCAATTTTAATCAAAACATAAAATCTTAACATTATCAGAGTAATCACCTTAGCAATATTAGCCTTAAATTATAAGAGGTATAAATAGACCTTCTTTTTTTAACATTAATTTATTTTCGGCTGTGTTGGGTCTTTGCTGCTGTGCGCAGGCTTTCTCTAGTTGTGGCGAGCGGGGGCTACTCTTCGTTGCGGTGCACGGGCTTCTCATTGTGGTGGCTTCTCTCGTTGCGGAGCATGGGCTCTAGGTGCGTGGGCCCCAGTAGTTGTGGCACACAGGCTCAGTAGTTGTGGCTCATGGGCTCTAGAGCTCAGGCTCAGTAGTTGTGGCGCCCGGGCTTAGTTGCTCCACAGCATGTGGGATCTTCCCGGACCAGGGCTCAAAACCATGTCCCCTGCATTGGCAGGCAGATTCTTAACTATTGCACCACCAGGGAAGTCCCTAAATAGACGTTTCATACAGCTTGCATACTCTAGTTCTCAAAAGAGCTAAACATTTAGTTCTATCTTCTTTCTTTCCTTTACTTATCTGCCTTTAAACAACCCAAGAAAGATGAAGTCCAATTAAGACCTTGTGTGGAATTATTAGTAACCAGTGATAAGGAACTCACTGAGTGTTTATGGTACTGTGATCAGTTCTCTATCATACATCCACATACCCAATATAATGTTGACTGGATGAAGGCAGGAACCATATCTGGCACATAGTAGTCATTTAAAAAATATATGTTGAATGAAAAATGCATGAAATCTATAGGGCAAGGATCTTTAACGTGAAACTCTTGGAAATGCTTCAGAGTATCTGTAAACTACCTGAGAGTATATACGTTATTGCACATGAATATAAGTATGTATGTGCCAAGGTGAATTTTCTGGGATCTGAGCCAACAGATCACATGAGATTTTCTTATATTGATTACATTTAAAAAGCAAAACGAAAAATGTTCTGGACGCTTACTATGGAGCTGCCACTAACTTAACCTGCATGTGTTGCCTCTCGCCTTCATGAACACAAAACCCCTACATTCTTTAATTAACATGTTGTCAAGTGTTTTTTCTTACAAGTAGAATGTTTCCCTAACCTATTTGGAACAGAAATGATTATAAAAGCAGCATCATATACCACTGTCACATAACATATCTTCCAGAATACAAAAAAAGATGCAAAAGAGATGTCATGCCTGGCGGTTCAGAAATCACGCTGGGCTGGGGCAAAGTGTACTCGCATGAAAACAGAAAGAAATCTTTTAAGTTGGAGCTAGAACAAAATAGATGGCACTTTCATAGTATCTTCATTTCTCTGCATCATTCCAGGGCATAAAAAAGTGACTCAGTTGAAATATAAAAGTCTGAGCTCAGTAAAAGCAGACACCAAAAATTCAAAGGAGACCCACAAAGGTAGACCCGTAAGAAGTGAGGTAGAGTATTCCCCAAACATTCTGATATACAATAGTAATAACAATCACAACAATGATAAAAATCAACACAATTTATAGCTAAAACCCTTTAGTGGAATCAAAGCACATTTCATACAGATGCATCAGGCTGGTACAATGACTGCTGCTTTACAGATCAAGACATGGAGGTTCAGAAATATTAAGTCTTGTTCACGTCATAGTGATTAAACGGTGAGGCTAAGGCATGTCCACACATCTCCCACTTCTAAATGCTGTGTTTTTCATATCACATTTTACTTCAGATGATAAAATAATAGCTAGGCCTTTCTTCTTTCTGATTTCTGGATATGCTGGTAATTCATTGAAATCCATAAAAGTCAAGGTGCTGAAGTCTATTTATTATTATCTCTACTCACATGAAATTAATGTGTTGGTGGATAAGGGTAAATTGGTACGTGGGAAACATCAAGGGAAGTAGCAAAATAAGATACTTGGCCTTACGGTCCTTTGAAGCTATTTTAAAAAGTAAAATGTTATGTTAAGAGCTATGTGGTGTCTGTGTGTGTGTGCGTGTGTGTAATTATTATTCCATTGATTTATTGCACACATGTCAAAGAGCATCTGGGCATCTGTACAAGTTAAAACAAACCTACCCAGGAGCCAAGCCACATAGCCACAAACCCAGACAACTTGCCTCCCCTCTCATCCCAGCCTTCAACCTACTACCTCCCAAACGCAAATTCTGTGGTGGCAAAAGCCTTCCTTGCAGAGACTAACCGTTGAGTCAGTGACATCTGCCACTTTTAACATATTCTAAAAGAGTTGCCAAAGATAGCTGATGGCACAGATTTTCCAGAGAAACCAGTAGGGCTCTTTCCATTCTAGAGAGAGTCCTCTTCTGTTTTAGCAAGAGCGTTCAGCAATGACTCAGGGGTCTAATTGGAAGGAGCTATCACATGAAACCTCTTCTAAGGATGAAAACAGTATCTTTCACATGAACGCAAATTCAGTTCTTTCATTGTAGGGCACGATGAAACATAACATATCTTACCTACTGAATACTCACCCACTAACCCACATTAGGTAGGGAGACTCTTATTTCCCTGTTTTTCCAAGAAGCAGGAAAATCACTTCAGTGTATTTTACCCTGCTGCCAAAAATCCCTTGCCTATGATCCAACAATTAGAGCTAATTTCAACTTAAACTGCTTCCTCTGTGAGATGGATATCATTAGATAACTCTCTTCACTTCCATTTACAAAGATTTTAAAAGAAGAAAAAAAAGGAAAAGAAAATTCCTTGGATATTTCCAGCTGATAAAATCATTAATCTCACAATCCCAACTTCAAAGCAGAAAAGCAGAGAATCATCTCACCTTCTCTGCACATGGAGAGTAATTTTTTCTACTTCAAAGTGCTGTCTCTTTATTGGGTCATTTTAATTATTGAACGTGGGATGGAAGCTATCCACATAATGTCACCTCTGTCCTTTTCATGAAATATGTACAGGTCTAATTTGGACTACATTAATTCGAGAGAGGTAAAAAACAGGGGAAAGAATAAGAAAAGGGAAAGAGGCCACAGAATACAACACTCATCAGTACAAGGGAGAGGTAGTAAGCTTTTCCAAGCTGACTTTTCTCATTCTCTCCTTCTGAAGAGAAACTATCAAGAAGCCTGACTACCTGTTTGGGCGATACCTCAGCAGACTGCCTTGCTTCTCAAATTTCCTTCTACCCAATACACAGCAACACAATTACAGTAACTTTATTAGTAATGCTGGTATTATTGCCAACTTAAGACAGCTGTGAGTACAATCTGTTGCAGTGTGAATGACCACTTTGAAGAAAAACTTGGGCTCTAGAATGGAGGTCAGCAAATTTGGCCCTGTTCAGAGTAAGCCTGTTAGAGAAAGGACAAGCCAGGCATTCCAATTCCCACTCAAGCCTCTTCCCAGGAAATTACAATGCCATGGGTGGCAAACTTTTTCTGTAAAGGGCCAGAGAGTAAATAGTTTCAGCTTTTCAGCCTTACAGTCTCTGTTGCTACTAAATCCTGCTTTGGTAGCACCAAAGCAGCCAAAGACAACACATAGATGAAAGGGTGTAACCATCAAGTTAAATAAGTTTAACTTTAAAGTTAACTTATTTAACGTTAAATAAGTTTAACGTTAAATAAGTTTAAAGTTAAATAAGTTTAAATATTAAAATTTTAATAAAACTTTATTTACCAAAGCAGGCAGAGGGCAGGATTTGTCCCAACAAGCCATAGCTTTCCACCCGTATTCTAGACAAGTCCAACATGGTAGAAATGGTCTATAGCTGTGCTGTCCCATACACTAGTCTCTAGCCACATGTGACTACTAAATACATGAAATGTGGCTAGTGTGGCTAAGACGCTCCATTTTAAATTTAACCGAATTTTAATTAATCTAAATTTGAATAGCCACATGTGCCTAGTGGCGACAGTATTAGCACAGTTCTAGATACTATTCACTGCTGCCTCCTCAAAGGAAATACAAGCCAACCTCCAATTTATGGCATAGTTCGCAGTTATGTCTTAAAAAATAAAATATCCATGCTTCTACATTCACAATGGAACTATACACAACTGAAACTGATATTTCTTAAATATAAAATATCTACATCATTGAAGCCAAAATGACAGTTTTGATTCAAAGCAATCAATTAACTGCCTATTGGCCAATCAAGTGCATAGACCTATCAGGTCCATGCCAAGACCTATCCAACCTGGAACTTGTTTCCTTTCTCCTCTGGACATTGTCCTGCACCTTGACTGAGGGCACAGACCTACTAACTGGCATGGCCCCATTAACTCCTACAGAAAATCCAAACCTACCCACAGACCCAAAAATGTATACATGCAAAGACATGGCTCCAAGAACACAAGAGAGAACATGCAACTCAATGAGACTGCCTTCTCCTAAAGTAATCCATGTAACACACTGCCTCAGCACAAAAATCAGGGAGATTCCCTGCATTCTTTGCTATTGGCCCCATTTAATAATTTATTTTCTGGCAACTGTTTCATTTACATAATAACTAGCTTGTGTTTTGCATTTCTTAGCAATGAGATATAATCCAATGAGAAGCAAGAAAATAGGATAGCAACATGTATTTGCGTTTTTTTTCTTAGTATGAATAAGAAATAACAAACCACATTTCATTTAAGAAACTAACACAATATCAGCTTTCTTCAATGGGTAAAAGAATCTTGAAAATTGAGGATACTGCTTAGGATGTGAGAAACCCAAGGGTGCCAGGAGGGGGACCTACACAGATACACAGTAAAGTAAGGTAGATGACACCCTGACACTTTTATGATTTTTGATAAAATGAAACCGTTTCAGATCCAATCATTTATCTATGGTTCCCAACTGCGAAAAAACTCTGAAAAATGAAAAAAAAAAATCCAAGTGTGAAGCAAACTCCTTTGGTGGCACAACCTAACACGAACCAACAGAAGCCTCCTTATATAGTCTTTATTTACTCTACTGTAGTGTAAGAAAATTTTTTTCTGCAGAAATATCCATATGTTTGCTTATGCGATGTTGCTGCAACCCCATTGGGAGTGTTATACAATCTATGATACTTGCAATGGATCTGACCTTTCCCAAATCCCCAATATATCTGATATCCAAGATGCATCTGGCCCCAAGGATTTGGATAAGGGATCTTGAAAAGAAAGCTGTTCAGATAGGATATTTTCTATCAACTCAATGTCTGCTGCCCGGAGTCCTGAAACAGCGCCTTACCTCGGTCTGAAGGATGGCAGCCCTCTGTTCTTTGGCAGTAAGCGACTCTTTAAGCACTTCAATGTGTTGCTTGCAATCTGAATTCTGATTGCTAAGAGTTTCAAGCTTTGTTTGTAAGGCAAGAAGTTCTGACTCCTTCTTTGAAAGCTCCTGCTTCAGCTGATCAATCTGTGAAAAATGAAATTACAAAAAATTAGAGCCGCAGCTCCTACTCTTTACATTTGAGAACTACTGAATTCTCTTAATTTCCAAGAACCAGTGATCATTCATCCAACAAGGCAGACCATGAGTTTGCTTAAAAATATGGCTTGAGAGTCACTCAGTCTTAGGGGTCTGGGGAGGCTCTTTAAAGGTGACTCAGAGTAGAAAATAGGAAAGGTAAGGTCAGCAGCCTGCCTTCTACCTTCCACACCACGGAGAACCAAGCTTTACAGTGGAATGAAGGCTTCCTGGTCAAACCTACAACTCACCCAAGAAACCACAAAGTCTACTGACCATGGTCCTCGGAAGTGTCAACAGGGAGCTGACAAAGGTAATTACCCAAGACAGAACCTGGACCTTCTCTGCTACTCCACAATGGAAAGGATCATTCAAGGGCATCATTTGACAGAAAAGAATCCTCACCCCAAAAAAAGTAAGCATTGAGGGTTTTTTTTTTCTTACATTAAACACTAAAAAGACACAAACATAAAATACATATAACATAGAAAAATAATACAAGAAACATCCATCATTCAATTCACCAAAAGGATCATTAGAATTACCCATATCCCAACCCATTTCTATCTCCTTCTCTCCCACTTTGGAAATAGCTACCACCCTAAATTTTGTGTTTGTCCTTTTCTTGCTTGTCTTTCAGGCTCACCATATATTTATTACATCTGTAAATAATACACTATTTAGTTTTACATGGTTTTTAACTTTATTTGCACTGTGTATTTTTTTTTAGCACTTTGCTTTTTTCTACTCAACCTTACGCCCTGGAGATTATATCAAGTTATGGTATGTGTGATTTGTTCATTTTCAATGAAGTACAGTATTCCATTGTAAGACTTCATTAAAATTTGTCTATTCTGCTGTTGATATACATTTGGGTTTGCTTCCAGGGCTTTCTGCTATTACAAAAAGTGCTATTCTAAACATTCTTATACATATCATCTGGTACACATAGTAAAAATAACCTAGGAGTTAAATTGCTGGACCACATAGTACGTACATCTTCAACTTCACCAGATAACACCAAAGTGTTTTCTAAAGCAGTTATACTAATTTTCATGGTCACAAGCAGTGTGTAAATGTATCAATCACTCCATGCCTTTGACAATATCATATGTCACTGGCCTTTCACATTTTTGCCAGTCTCGTAGGAGTTGTGGTCGATGATCTCCAAAAATGAATGCCACCAATTTCCTCCTACTTGTACACACATGCCGCTCCTCACAACTAGAGGAGGAGTCTATTCACCACCCTCTTGAACCTGGGCTGGACTGTGACTTGCTTCAACCAGCTAAATGCAGCATGTGTCATATGCCTGTTCTAGCCCTAGCCTGTAGGAGGACTGGCAACTTCAGCTTCCTCCCACTGGAAGCCAACCACCAAGACAGAAGTCCAACCAACCTGCGACCACCAGGCTGTGAGGAAGCCCATACCAGCCCATGGTCAAGCCATTCAGAAAGACAGAGAGGCCTGGTGGAAATTGTGGCTCCTCTGTCTTGTTCTTGGTCTTAAAGGGAAGAATTTCAATGTTTCATCATTAAGTTCGATGTTTGCTTTAGCTTTTTATAGGTACTCTTAAGTTTTAGAAAGTTCCCTTTTATTACAACTTTGCCAAGAGTTGTTTTTTTTAATCATTAAGGAATGTTTAATATTATCAAACATTTTTTCTGCATCTCATGATTTATCACATTTTTCACCTTTAATATGTTATAATTATATTAATGGATTTTAAAAATATTACTCTCCCTTTGCATTACTAGGAATAATTTCACTTCATCATGATGCAGTATATTTTTTATATGTTACTAGATTCACCTTGCTAATATTTTATCAGAATCTTTTCTATGTTTATGGGTAAGATTGATTTGTAATTTTCCTACCTTGTAGCTTTCCTTGTCAGGTTTTAGTATCAATTTAGCCTTCCAAATAAAGTAGGGAGTGTTCCTTCTTTTAATGTGTTCTGAAATGGTTTATGTAAAATTGCTAATTTTTTCCCATTAATGTTCACTAGAAATCACCAGAAAAACTATCCAGAGCTGGTGTTTTCTTTCTCCAAAGACCATTACTTACTTCAACCATCTTTAATGATTATAGGAATATTCATATTTCTAATTATAAGAATCAATTTTGAGAAACTGTTTTTCATTTAAAATTTTTTCATTTCAGCTAAATTTTCACCTTTATTGGCAGGAAGTTTTCATAAAACCCATTTATCTTTTGATATCTATGGCACTATGGAGAACAGTATAGAGGTTCCTTAAAAAACTACAAATAGAACTACCATATGGCATCTATGATTATCTTTTTTTTCGTTCCTAACAGTCTTCATTTTTACTTTTTCTTGATGAATCTCAGCAGAAGCATGTCCCATTAAATAATCTCTTCAAAGAGCCAATTTTGGTTCCGTTGATCATCCAACATTTTTATCTTCTATCTCATTAATTGTTGCTCTCCTTTTTAAATTATTTTCTTCTTACTACTTTCCTTGGATTTATTCTATTTTCTCTTCCTAACTTTAAGTTGGAATCTAATCTCACTAATTTTCATACTTTTTTCTTTCCATGTATAAGCCTTCAGACCATAAATTTTCCTGTATCATTTTAGCTCACTCTCCCTAGTTTGATATATAGTATTGACATTATTGTTCAGTCTTAAATATTTTCCAATCTCCATTATGATTTATTTCTTGACCCACGAATAATTTAGATGTTTCTTAATCTCCAAATATATAGATGGTTCCTAGTTATCTCTGTGGTTTTTATTTCTTACTTGCTCTGTGAACAGAGAACATGGCCTGTTCTATACTAATCATTTGAAATTTGGTGTATCTTGCTTAATGCACAGTATGTGGTCAGTTATCATAAATGTACTCTGTTTACTATATGCTTGAAAAGAATATGGATCCAACAATTGTTGGGTGCAATATTCTATATTATGTGCATGACATTTGATAACACTTTTAATTGGGTAGTTTAAGTCTTCTGTATTTTGATCTTCTAATGTGATTCATCTGTTGATTACTTGAGAGTGGGTTAAAACCACCCACTATAATGGTGAAATAATCAATTCCTCCTTGTAGCTCTGCCAATTTTTCAGCTCTCAAATGGTTTCTTTGCCTCAAAGTCTACAACGGCTTTCTTACGATTGGTATTTGGTCAGTGTGTTTTTTTCATTTTCGGTGTTTCTTTAACCTTATATTGGAGAAGTTTCTTGTAAATAGCATATACCCAGATTCTTCTATCCTATCTTATAAAATTAGTGTGGCATTCATTATCATTGTGGATACATGTGAATTTATTTCAACCCTCTTTGTGCTTTCTATATATGCTACCATTTCTATTTCTTCTCTTTTCTTTCTTGCCTTGTTTTGAATGACTTTTTTTCTCATTCTATTTTTTTGCCTCTACTCTTTTAAAAGTTATACTTTTATACTTATTTAATGTGTTTGTTTTATTTATTTCTAACTGTTAGGGTATTACCCTAGAAATCACAGCAGGCTTACATTCATCTAAGTCTAAAGTCAATCTATGCTTATCTTCTTTCTGAATAATATAAGGACCTTGAGACACTTTAAGTCCAGTCACCATCGTCTTGACATTCACATTGTCATCATATATTTTAGCTCTTTCCTGTTTTGTATTTCACTCATCATTTTTTTTTTACAGTCCATGTTTGTTTAGATTTACCCCCACATTTGTCACTACCTTTGTTCATTATTCATTCTTTCACCTCAGATATTCCTTTAGGAATCTCCTTGTGCCTGAAATGCATCATTTAAAATTTCCTTTGGTGGCAAACTCTATTTTGGTCTAAAAATATCTCAACTTTATTCTTTTTTTTATGAATATTGTTGCTGACTATTAAAAGTAATTTTCTAGGTTAAGAGATATGTTCTCTCAGCACATTGAGCATATTATTCCACCTTCTGCCTAACAGAAGCTATTAAGAAGTCAAGCTCTCACTCCAAATTCATTCCTTTAAAGGTAATGGGGAATTTTTTTTTTTTTTGCGGTACGCGGGCCTCTCACTGTTGTGGCCTCTCCCGTTGCGGAGCACAGGCTCTGGACACGTAGGCTCAGCGGCCATGGCTCACGGGCCCAGCTGCTCCACGGCATGTGGGATCTTCCCGGACCAGGGCATGAACCCATGTCCCCTGCATCGGCAGGCGGACTCTCAACCACTGTGCCACCAGGGAAGCCCTAGTTGCCTTTTTTAACAGCTTTATTGAAATATAATTTATATGCCATACAATTCACCTGCTTAAAGCATACAGGTGATTGTTTTTAGTATATTTACAAAATTGTGCAGCCATCATCATAAGCAAATTTTAGAACCTTTTCATCATCTCAATATGAAACTTTGTAACTATTAGAAGTCACTCTCCTTTCCTCACCCCCTATGCCCAAGTCCCAGGCAACCAATAATCTACTTTGTCTCTATGGATTGGCTCTTTCTGGGAATTTCATATAAATGGACTCTCACAATATATGTACTTTGTGACTGGCTTTTTTCACATAGCACGTTTTAAGATTCATCCATGTTGGGCTTCCCTGGTGGCGCAGTGGTTGACAGTCCGCCTGCCAATGCAGGGGACGCGGGTTCGTGCCCCGGTCCAGGAAGATCCTGCATGCCGCGGAGCGGCTGGGCCCGTGAGCCATGGCTGCTGGGCCTGCGCGTCCGGAGCCTGTGCTCCGCAACAGGAGAGGCCACAGCAGTGAGAGGCCCACGTACCGCCAAATAAATAAATAAATAAAAATAAAGACTCTAAAAATGGTCCAAATCAAAAAAAAAATTAAAAAAAAAAAAAAAGATTCATCCATGCTGTACCAAGTATCAGTACTTCATTGTTTTTTATGGCTGAATATATTTCACTGTATGAAGATGTCATATTGTTTCTAACCATTCATGTCATGGTGGACACTTAGGTTGTTTCCACGTTTTGGCTATTATGAATAATGCTGGTAAGAACATTCATGTGCAAGTCTGTGGAGACATATGTTTTTATTTCTCTTGGGTATAAACATAGGTGTGGAATTGCTAGGCCACATGGTAACTATATGTTTAGCTTTTTGAAGAATTTCTAAACTGATTTGCAAAGTGACTATACCATTTTGTATCCCCACTAGCAACCCCAGGGTTCTAATTTCTTCATACTCTCACCAACACTTGTTATTATCTGTCTTTTTACTTATTACCATTCCAGTGAGTATGAAGTGGTATCTCATTATGGTTTTGATTTCTCTAATGATTAAGATGCTATCAAACATCTTTTCATACACTTATTAGCCATTCATATACCTCCTTTGGACAAATGTTTTGCTTTTTAAGACTTTTTCTTTGCCTCTAAGATTTTATGGCTTTCTTTTTATGCAAATAGATTTCATTTTATTTATATCCTATTTGGGGTATTTTGAGATTCCTGAATTTGTGGACTGATACTTGTCATCAGTTTTGGAAAATTCTCAGCTTTCACCTCTTCAAATATGGCTTCTGAATAGTGACTGTCCCTACACTCCATCTCTCTTTCTCTGGAGAATTCAGATTAGACTTGCACTACAGCTTCTTATTCTATCTTCTATGTATCTTATCTTTCATGTATTCCATCTTTTCATCTTTAATTTCTTCTGCCCTGTTTTCTAGGTTATTAAATTTCTCTTCTGCTATGACCACTCTGCAGTTAAACCTATTTATCAAACTTTTAAATTTCCATTTTTATATTTTCCCATTTCTAGACATTTTATTTGGTTCTTTTTAAATTTGCTTGGTCTTGCCCTTTATTCATATTTTCAACTCCTTTTATATTTTAAACATATTAAACATATTTATTTCATAGCGTTTGCCTTAAAATTTCAATTTCTGTAGTCCTTGCTTTCTGGTTCTGCTGTTTATTCTTTCTACTGGCTTTCACTTATGGTGCCTTGCTTTCTTGCAGGTTTTGTAATTTTTAAATATTTTTTACTCATATGTTTTGGAACTTTATCTGGAGGAAACCACTGAGGTCTAAGGTGAACATGTGGTCCTTGAGAGCATTTGTCTCTGCCAATACCTGCACAACCAAGCAAAGGCCCCTTTAAACTAAATTCGATACTTAAAGTTTTTGGATCACCTCACACTGCACATCTGCGTAAGAGCCAGCTGTGGTTATGGATTCTCAAAGCTAGTTTTTTCACCTTTCTCTTGGCTCAAAGTTTTAAAATAGATAAATAAGTGATTTTCCCTGGAACCCCTTAGTCTAGGGGGGAGGAGAATAGAGTGGGGAGTTTATTTTTACTTCATCCCTGCACTAAGAGTGTAGGTATCTGGGATCCCAGCTTTATGTGGTAGTGGGATTCCTATTTGACTCCTCATCTTGAGCAGACTCAGGCTTCTGTCACTTTCCTTTAGTGTCCCTGTGACTGTGAAAACTAAAGTTCAAGTTCACCTGTCTAGCAAATGCCCACAAAAAGACAGAATCAGTGCTCTGCTTATCACTCCAGCCTCCTGCCTTGGCTTAATTTTGGCCCTTCAGATTCCTTCTAAGTTGAAAGTTCATAGGTACATTTTAAATTGTATGTTTTTAAACTCTGCTTGATCCAGCATTTTTGTTTTCAACAACTAAAACTAGCTAAATAAGAAGCAAGCTACTGACGATAACTACTGAGCATGAACAGAGTGGCATGCTTAAAAAGAACTGAGACCCCCCCATCTTCAGAAGTTTTCAGGGTGCAGCATTTACTAGAAAGGTCGATATGGAATCCCATTTGCAGGGAGACATCAGACTAGATCGGGGGACAAATAGGTTTCACGTTGCTTGCCAAATCTGAAGGTTTGGTAGTCGCTGGCCAGAAGTCATTCTTGAGAAGGATTCTGAGTATGCTAAAAAGCTCACTGCAAAAGAACTGTGATAGATTTATCAACATGCTTTGGGTATGTGGGACCAGGTGGTGGCACTGCTCAGGTCTGTGCAATCCATGAAATACATTATTTCTTTATAATTTAACAAATGATGGATCTATGATTTTTAGCTAGAACAAAGTAAGTCCTCTCCCCACCCCTCTCAGATTTTATCTCTCTCACACAAGAACAGAATATAAATAAAATGAGGGAAAACCAGGATTAGGATTACACAAAATTATAAAGTTAAATCTGTTGGATCAGCATGATCGACACTCTTCTCAGGGGGTACAGCCCCAGATCACATGCACTTGTAGGTGACAGCACAGTATAGAGTTGATTCCACATATGAAACTGATTTATCTGAAAATAAAGCTAAAAAAACTTTCAACTCTACATGCCTTAACAAAGATGATGTTTATAGTAAAAAACAAACAAACAAACAAACCTATTTTGTGCTAACTTCTAAAAATTATCAGAGTAGAAACTTCATGTGGGAGTAGGGTACTGAGAGAGGAATTTGAATGAAATTAACATCAATGGAACGGTATTTAATAGGAAGGAAGACATGGCAGGGTCTATATACACCTACTTTATTCAATAAAAATAGATTGATGATAAAATTATCTCAGTCTATAAATATTGAATAGGCAGCTGCTTTAAATAGCTTTCAGACTATCACTGCCATGAGGTAAATTTTAAATACATATTTTATGCAGACAATAACAGAAAAAGGCTTTTCTAAGGGGAACATAGTTACAGGGTAAAAAATCATATTCTTCCATAAAAATATGCTTTTGGCTTCTTTTATAACCATAAACTCAATAAAAATGGAAAGTGACGCAATCTAACACACATGAGAACTGAGGCTGGGGAAGGTCTGTCTCCGTGATGGCAAGAAGAAAAGCCTATCGGAATTACATCACATGGTTTATATGAAGTCCATGTGGACATCAGGCACACTTCATCCCGTCTGAAAATTCCTCCACCACTTATGCCTGTGACACAACTAACACCCTGAAAAAACTACTTTGCCAAAGAAGACAGCTTCTTTTTCACTGCAGATATGGCCCTCAAGTCTAGAAAGTGATATGTTTATTATCATGCAGTTTGGGTTGTTAGGTTTGTAATCCATCAGAGGTTAATAAGAAAATGTGTTACAAATTCAGAATAAAGGGGGAGATCTAAGACATCAGAGTGGCATCTTTGGCAAACTCTGAAAACAGAGGGAGTGGCAAATGTAGAAGCACTGGGATCAGCAGATGAAAAATGTGTGAAACTAGGAACAAAGCCTTGTATAGAACAGGGGATGCCATCACTCTTTCCCTACTAGAAAAACAATTATTTATATGATACATTCCATTTTTAAAGGCTTAACAGTGCGCTCCTGAAGGTAACTCATGCTTTCCACTACCTCTTAGATTTTGCCCTCACAGTCTGATTCCTATACGCCTTGGGAGTAGGGGGTAGAAACTGGAGTTTCGAACAGGGGAGAGTTGCACAGCTAGGAAGGTCTCCCAGCACCTCAGTTCTCAGGGACAACGGGCATGTGCCAAAGGGCTTGCAAGATGCATGGATTTCAATGCTGGCTGACTATGTCTGGTATCCCTGCCTTTGCACAAGCTGAGATTCCGAACTCTGCTTTTACATTTTTTGCAATTCACCTTCCACTTTTCCAAAAATGTTATGTCATGTTTATTCTATGATGTCATATTTATAAAAGCAATTTAGGTCTTCACCGCTACTTAATTTAATCACAAAGCTTTCAAGAGGACCTACCAGTCCCAGCCATCTGCTCAACATCAAACTGGATGTGCATGCCATTTCACATGGCTACTTAAAATACTTTCTTTCCCTCCAGCTACATTCTTCATTCATTTTAATAATTAATGCAAGCAGCACTCCCTTTTCATACAACATTGTTTCCATGTCAAATTTTCATTGAAACATTTAAAATTATCTATTTCAACTTATTTCTGTTTCTGAAAATGAGTCTGTACATAAGAATTACTATTAGCTGCCTTTATTATCTATTTGGAGCAAATAGTTGCATATTGAGATTGAGATTGATTGAGATCATGCCCTGTTAATGAAGAGGAGTCAAATGCTGAGTCAATTTTATTACCAATGGGTCATAAAAATAATTTTCAGCTAAAACTTCAAAAATATAAGCCAACGGGCTTCCCTGGTGGCGCAGTGGTTGAGAGTCCGCCTGCCAATGCAGGAGACACGGGTTCGTGCCCCGGTCCGGGAAGATCCCACATGCTGCGGAGTGGCTGGGCCCGTGAGCCATGGCCGCTGAGCCTGCGCGTCCGGAGCCTGTGCTCCGCGGCAGGAGAGGCCACAACAGTGAGAGGTCCGCGTACCGCAAAAAAAAAAAAAAAAAAAAAAAAAAAAAGAACATAGATATTATAGGAGCTATTTTTTATGATTAGGCTGAATTTTTAAATCTTTTTTCAATTTAAAAAAATAATAAGCTTCCAAGTAATCATGATAGAAAACATTTAGACCTCTATTAAAGAAATGCTCAGATTAAAGAGCACCTCTAAGCCTGGCACCTTTATAAACAGTGATCAGCCTGAAGGTGCCTCTCCAAAGGACCTGGTGAAAGAAAAGTTCTCTAGGGCACTCAAAAGCTTTCTATGTATTCACTACAAGCAGCAAGAAGAAGTAACAATATTTAGCTGCAAATTCAGGTTTGGTTTCCAAAGAGTTCCACTGCCCCTCTTGTGCAGCATTTCATAAGAATTTCTGAAATGTTCCTCTACCATGACCCTTCGAGTCTTTATGAACTATTAAAACAAGTTTCTAAAGTCAACTGTCCCTGCCTCAAACCTAGCATTTCCTAGCCAGACAGGATCCAAAGTCACCTTATGATTTCCATTTCTATCACTGCTTCCATCACAGTAAACCCAATAAGTTTAACAACTACATTTCCATTTCCCATGTATGTTTCAGAGCCTCTAGATTTTTGCAATTTAAATCTAGTATTTCTTTACTCTTTTGGAAAAGCCTATCATTTCACATAGACTTGAGTTCTTCCTACTTCCTTATCTGTGTGGAGTTGGGGGTGGAATTGTATTTTCACTTATCCTTCTAGGTTTGCTCATTGATTTGAGTTTGCATTCTTCACCAGACCTGTCAATGTAGTCTTACCAATCTGATTATTTAGACAAAAAAAACCACTAACACTAAACTTACACAACTTGCATTACTCCAGCCAGAAATGGACTCTCCTCCCGTCAAATCTTCAGGGTAGTATTTTGAGTACATTTCTTACCTTCCCAACTAAGTGGTCAGTATTGGGAAATGGGAAATACTTTAAACGTGCACCACTTTTAGTGCCCCTTTGGGGACCACAGAGCTCAAAATCCAATATTGAAAGCTTTATCCATATAACTCTGAACAAACAAAAGAATTCAAGAGACTCCACTGGTGACACTAAACAGTTTTCTTGTCAATGTGTGTAACCAACTATTGTAAAAATTAACTCCTCGGATATGTGTGATGATGTTGATAAGCAACATATTCATATAAGCTTTGTAGAAAAGTTATCCAAATAGGCTACAATGGACCATGAACTATGAGAGCAATCCCATTTTAGAGGATATCAGTCTATGCCTCTAAAATTTAACAAGTTCCATGATAAATTATTCACCCAACTAGAATCAGTTCACACAGCCTAAGGGATCTCACAAAGCACAAAACACAAGCACTCAGGACTAAATGCTTAGCAATAACTATGTCTTAATAGACCTGTTCAACCACACCCAGGCTTAAACAAGGAATCACACTACCCTCTCAAAAGTAGGAAAGGTAAGAAAAAAAAGCAACTGAAGTAATGATACGAGGTATAAGCAATAAATGTTACAGTTCAATCCAATAAAAATATTCTTTCAATGGAGAAAATATTAAAAACTAACTCTTACTAGTACTTTTTAGGTAATGTTCTTATCAGTCTATAAGAGATATCTGCATGATATTATAAGAAATCATTTTTATTTATATTTCTTAGAAATCCATTTTTTCCCTGTTACTCAAGTTAAATATAACATTTATATTACTATTATTATTATAATTATTATTATATTTGGTTATATGTCTTCAATAATAATGGATATTGTTATTAGCTACTTTTTTGAACCAGGTGTTTTAACTACATTATTTCATTTAACACTTTGAGTCACCCTCTAAGATTTACATTGTTGTCCCCACTTTACAGAAGAGGAAAATGTGGCTGAGTGACTTAAGTCACTCCTCAAGGCCATGGAGCTAAAGGGCAGGCTAGAGATTTGCCAGAGTCTGCTTTAGTCCTCAGCCTGCACTCTTTTCACCTAACTCCATTTCTCTCCTCAAACATCCTTCTGACCTAACCACTTTGGGAACCCTTGAAAGTAACTAACCATTAAACGTTAAAACTAGCTCAAGGATTGATAATGTCTCAGAAGACTATGGGTTAATAAAGGTCATGACTTGCTTGCTGAAGACCATATATATGTTTTATTCACCTGGACACAATCTATGGTGAGGGGCAGAGTTAACAAATTTCATTGCCTTTTCAGTTGTAGAAGTGGCTTGAACTATCTCCCACTGCTGAATAACAGGACAGGATGGGGAGGAAAAGTTTCAGCCAAAACAATAATTTCCCCCAAACTCCATGAGTTCACTCATATCTGTGCATCTGGTCTTCATTCCTAGAGTGATCTGGTCATTGTCTGCAGGCCACCCTACTACTGTGCTTGCTGCACATCAGCTCAACTCTCTATGAGGAAGGACTGCAATAAAGAAACCAGAAGGGAGGACTGAGCAGGGAAACCCGTTCTGCATTTTGTGGCCATCCCTGAAAGGAAGGGGTTATATTCAACTACACTGGACATTCTTCTTATCTCTGCTCCTTGATACAAATTTTTAGTCACAATCTCAACTTCAACTAACAGATGGAAGCTGGCAGAAGTAAGCATAGTTTTTGTTTATTTCCTAGAGAAACACACACACACACACACACACACACACACAAACACACACAGTGAAGCAGATGCTAGATATTATTTCCTCTCTCTAATTTTGAAAATTCTCTGCAATGACTATGCATGTATTTCACAACTGATAAAAATCATAACCATCATCTAAGCATTTTTCCTCTCAACTCCCACTGCTTTCTCACAGAAGTCTGCATCACTCTTAACTCTGTAGTGTTTTATAAAGCAACAAACAGTAGTAAAACCTACAATAAGAACAGGGGTATTTAAGAGCAAGTGGTAGGAAAAAAAAAAAATTTTAACTGGTGTGATTATTATCTTCACAAAGAAAATAGCTTAAATAGAGGAATAAATAAAAGCATTTCAAAGTCTCAAAAGACCTATTAGGCTGTTCATAAATTTAATAATTATGCATATATAAAAATAATAGATTTTCAGATGATTGGTCCATTTGCAAACCAAGGTTTCATTTTGAAAAATACAAACCAAATTCTTTAAAACTGGCAATACTGATATAAAATAATGGAACATACTACTCTAACAATATTTCATAAATATTCCACACCAACAGATAACAGTAATAACAACACTCTCAACAACAATGGCTGACGTTTATTGAATGCGTTTTAGATATCACTCAAGGGACTAAGTGCTTTAAATGCATAATCTCCTGGAATTGTCAAAGCAACCCAACGATGAAGGTATTTTCTTTTTCTTATCCATATTTCATGGATGAAGAAACTGAGGATTACAGACATTGAATAATTTCAGCATTGGGACTCAAAATCAGTTCTCTCTTAAATACTACATTAAAACCTTCATACCTTTGAAATCAGTTAAATTGGCTTCCAAGATCAACACCTTTTAAGCCAAGACCAACACCTTTTAAGACAATCACCTTCCAGGGATGGGCCAAAAATTGGGCAATGATTGAAATTTTTAAAAATAGCAAACTTATGAAAACTCAAAAAATTTGGAAGAGACAGGACTATTAAAAATAAATGTTAATTTCCATGAAAGAGGGACACCAAAGAACTCATTAGGAAATCCTGAACCACTCAGTAAGTAGAAATTCTACCAAAAGCTTTCCCTGGTTTCTTTCTGGAATCCATGCTTCTGAACTAAAAATCTTCATTCTTCTTTATTGTCTATATATTTCATACATCATATAAAGCAGATTATGTGGGTATCTGGGGAAAGCATGTATTTAAACCATAACTTTCCAGTCACACTAAGAATATAAAAGTTTATAATTGTGGACCATACCTTGGTTTTCATGAACTTGGAGTGACTTTTGTAAACCTCTATTTGTTTTATCTCTTCTTCGCGGTCCTCAGTGTTCAGCACACCATTGGCTTTTAACATCTGGATCTCATCCTCAAGATCCCTTATGTTTCGCTCCAATGAAGCGATTTTTGTGTCCTGTTGGTAAAAAAAAAAAAAAGAAAAAAAAGAAAGAAAATTGTTTTTTTAATATTATCAAAACAGTTTCAGAAAGCAGTTTCAGTGGTAAAACATTAATCAGGGTGTAGACATAGCCTTGAATTCAGAATAATTTCTTTTTTTCACTTCTGAAGATCACTTGTGAGATTTTTTAAGCTCCCAGTAAACAGCATATGTCAATACAATACAGAGAGTTACCTAGATATGTTTGTCTCATATCTGGGAATCAAATTACCAAAGCAATAGTGATAAAAGTGATCTAAAGTATTAGAAAACAAAAACGTCATTTAAATAGACGAATTTGTAATTTCAGATATAGTTTACCAGTGTATATTTTTGAGTCTACTTGCAAATACAAAAACGGTTTGTTCATGTGTGTATTCTGTGGCTGGTTTTATAAGGCATGCTTGGAATTTGACTGTGAAAGAGAAGGAAATTAAAATCTACTAATGGGGAAAAGGATTCTCATCTAAAATACAGACATAAGTGAAATTAAATAACTGAATCACGACTTAGTATGACTGATACACTAAATATTGAAAATTTATAGCAACTGGAAATAATATATCACACCATGATTTATTTGGCAAGCAGTCAGCTGACTGCGTGACAAAAAGCATTACTACCTTGAAGGGCATTTCTAACCCATTGATTTACAGAGTTAAAAAACTAGAAATATTGCACTGAAATATGGGATTAATTGAGGAAAAACCATAGAGAATTTTTTTTTAAAAGGAAATGACAGACTCCACACACAAGATAGAGCATAATAAGAAATGATGCATTAGAAAGTAGAGAAGAAAGAACTCTTATAGAGGAAAAACACATTTCCTCAAACCTCAGGTATGAGACTCTTATCCGTCCTTGGAATGAAACACACTGAAAGTCTGACTTCAAGTTTTCTGACTGTCACCATCTACCTGACATTTTATTGTGCAGATTCAAGGAGCTTATATTATATTTGTAATTGAAATTTAATAAAAAATGAGCCACCAATGCATTTTTTTTTTTTTTTTTACCATTTTTTAGAATCTAAAAGACTAAGGAGTTCCAGAAGTAAAGACAATGAATGGGGCATTCTATTCATAACAACTCATAGAAAAAACTTTTCAACAAATATGTCTGTCCTGATTTTGTGGCTATTTTCTATTTTATTTTCCTATATTATATGCCCAGTGGCATGTTTCCTGTGGCAACATGATAATCATTATTACTATCACTGACATCGCCATCACTGTTAAAAGAGGAAAAGTGAGGAGCAGCAACAGCTGCTTATTGAGCTCCACTGTGTGCCCATATCTGGGGGCTCTAAGTGCTGAAGACACTTTTATTAATTCTCAGGAAGACCCCCAAGAAGATGAAAGAAAACAGTTCTGAAATTTGCAAGACTATTATGGAATGTTACATTCTGTAGTATTTCATTTTACTTTAAAAATATTTATTGTATTTTTTTCAGTTATAAAAGTATAATAATATACTTTAAATTCACAGTAAATGGAGAAAATCCCCTCTATTTCTACCATCCAGTGATAACTATCATGTTTTTATGTATCGCCTGCCAGTCTTTTCCTATTTTAGATGCATATCTGGAAATCTTGTATACTGCCAATTTGAGCAAGGAGAATGTTATGGACTGAATGTCTACGTGCCTCCAGAATTTATATGTTGAAGCACTAACCCCTAGTGTGACTATATTTGGAGGTGAGGCCTTTGGGAGGTAATCAGGATTAGATGGGGTCATGAAAATGGAGCTCTCATGATGGGATTAGCACCCTCATAAGAAGGGATACCAGAGAGCTTGTTTTCTCTCTCTGCCATGTGAGAACACAGCAAGAAGGTAGCCATCTGCAAGCCAGGAATAGAGCTCTCACAGGAATCCAACCATGTTGCCACCCTGATCTCAGACTTCCAGCCTACAGAACTGTGAGAAAATAAATTTCTGTTTTTTAAACCACCCAGTCTGTGGTATTTTGTTATAGCAGGCCAAGCTGACGAATGTAGGGAGTCTTCCTTAGTGACTCATTTGAGTTCTAAGCTGTGATAACTGTAGATAAAAAGAGCAGCAATAATGAGAAGGCTATGGAAAAAAAAAAAAAAACTTCCAGAAGTTCATAAGAGCCTTCATAAATAAATGAGTCATTTTAAATCAAGATTTTTTCTGACTATAAAATTGACATGCTCATAGAAAACTTGAAAAGCCACATAGATAATTATGATGCCCACCCCAATCACATCACTCCAACCTACCCACTAGTAACAATTTTATTTACCCCCATGAAGGCCTTAAGACTACATGATTTCTTTAAAACATATTAAAAGATAGATCTCTATTAAAACTAATCAATATAATATAGATTTCCCCTCTTTATTGAGATACAATCTTTCAGCATTTACAAATATCTAAGTGCAATCTTTAAAAGAGTTAACTGTAAATTAAGTGTGAAAGGGCCAACATTCCTTTCCTTTTTTTTTTTTTTGAAATTCTCATAATTTTAATGGTCAATAGCTTCTGGTTGGCTCTGGATGGTGCAGGTAAACAACATACTTAATGACACCACCACCACCACCACCCCCGGCGCATTCACATCCCCACTGTAGCATTGCTTCCATCACATCCTGCTGCCTGGTCAGACTTCCACAGCCTCAGGCCCCCGTGGGTTACGGAAATCCACATCTTAGTGTGATGAGCTAAAAAAAAAAAACCCTGGTACACTTGTGATCTGTTATTTCTTTAAAATAACAAACGTGAAGCCAGATGCCTACCCGGGCTCCACTGCCTCACAGAGCAGCACGGGTGCTATGCCACCTCGCGGGCCGGGCTGCCTGCTCCCCCTACTCCGCCCCGATCATACAGCGCAGAGCTCGTAAATCTTCTTGACGTAGTACACCAGAGCCGCCAGTGCTATCGTGTTGTGCAGTCTCTTCCTGTGCAAGTCGTCCTTCAGGACCAGCACCACCAGGGTGGAGGAGGTGAGTGTGTGCAGGGGCAGCCGGGACAGTCTGTAGGCGTCGTACTCCACCAGGTACTTGCAGCAGGGGTCGAACTGCCAGGAGATGCCGTAGAGGGTGCAGGAGGCCTGGCTCAGCACACTCGCGGGCAGCGAGATATAGTGGGAGTAATCCAGGGGCGGCGCCAGCGGGGTGAAGAGGCAGGCGGTGTCCGCCAGCACGGTGGTCTTGTGCAGGCAGTTGCCCACGGTGATCCAGCGGCCAAAATCTTCTGAGATTTCAGATTCAAGTCTAAAGTAACTATATTTACATGTATATACGTATGTATATATACATGTATAAATATGTTGTGTACTGCAATACGCTTTGTAGTCCCATATTTTACAACTTAAATTCTTGATAGCGTTTGTTAAAATTTCAGGTCTTAATCATGCAGGCAAGGGGAAAAGAAACCCTCAGCTTTCCTCTCAGTCAATTTCTAAGGCTTTAAGTTAGCAATGACCACAGCTAACAACTTCTAAATGGGTTAAAAAGGAGCTTTTCACTGGACTTCTAAAAATTACATACTGCTAAAGAAAGATCAGAATGGAGTTAGAAACATAGAAAATCCTATTGACCTATATATATCCGAGTTAAAAATCTCACCAAATGGTGGAACACATTTTAAAAATAATATTTTAACTTTTACTAATTTTCTTAAATTAACCAGCCTTTGTATTTCCTCCCAAACTTATTTTACTTTAGCCACAGATGTCCCAAAATACCAAAAAAAAAAAAAGAAAGAAAAAAAGAAGATGAAAGAAAGAAAAATGTATATTGTGGAAATCACTTTAATAAGGATCTGTTTCTTCTGCCCTTATTTATATTTCTGTTCTTACAATAAGAAGTCAATTTCAAGAACCCATACCTAAAATCGTAAGCATAGAGAAAAGGAGATGGGAGAATATCAGTAAGATCTAGGGAGGAGAAGAGATGCAAAATACACGGACATATTAAATGATCTATTGATTCTGCCCAAGAAGATATTCAAAATGCTGAACCAGAGAAAGACATGAGGGGGCTTCCCTTCCCTGGTAGCGCAGTGGTTGAGAGTCCGCCTGCCGATGCAGGGGACACGGGTTCGTGCCCCGGTCCGGGAAGATCCCACATGCCGCAGAGCGGCTGGGCCGGTGAGCCATGGCCGCTGAGCCTGCGCGTCCAGAGGCTGTGCTCCACAACGGGAGAGGCCACAACAGTGTGAGGCACGCGTACCGCGCCCCCCCCAAAAAAAACAGAGGAAGACATGAGGAAATATAAGCATGAAAAATAAAGGCAAAGAAAATGACTGCCATGGTCACACCTTCTCTACTGCTTCAGTTTGAGGCATTCAGGGAGAATAAATTTTATTTTTCTTTTTTTAAAACCTCTAAAACTAAGATAAGTGACTAAAAACATATTTAAGGAGGACTACAGAAGGAAACTATCTCACAAGTCCTGATATGGCTCAATGTTGTACATGGATGTTGCCTTTCAAAATAGATACTAAATGCACATGCTCAGTAACTCAAGCACTGGTCCAGAATAGAGAGAAAAAATACTTAAGACATATGCTGTAACATCCTGAAAACTGGAGTTTTAGAAGGCAGAGCAACATTTTATTCCCAATCGCCGAAGAATCTTCATCGGAATATCTTTAAATGTTATTTATAACTGACATTCTAAAATAAGTTGTGTAGTGAGATCTTCAAATACTCATCTAGATTGTGTTTCACAAATAAGCAAGCTCTCAAAGCAGATAACTGTAGGCCTTCCTTAGAGATGGGGTAAGTGAAATACAACATAAAACAGCTTTTCCTGAAGTGCACAGAACCCAAATGCTCTGTGAAAAGGGGCTTGCAGGGTCAAGTAAGTTTGAGAAATGATTACTGGGGATTCCCAATGCATATTAGCATTAATCACTCTGGGAAGTCCTACAGCAAAGTATTCTATTTACTTTTATTTTTTCCAGTATTATTCCTCTAGAAGTCAATTCTTGGGGGAAAAAAATAGAACTTTAATGATGTTAAGCTCGGGGTTATATACTAAAGTGAAGAGTCAAAACAATGATTTGGATTCTTCAAGAGAAAACTTGCCATGATTACCCCCAATTTAAAATAATTGAGGGCTTAAATATCCAGATCACCTTGTCAACTTCTGTCACTCAAGTCATTTACTGAGAGCCTGCTCTGAGCCCAGAGCAATGAAAGAACAGACATAGACTCCCATGCTCCCTGATTCAGCACTCCATGTCTCAGGTGACATTTTTCAAATAGTCTTGCGATCGGAAAAGCATGAAATTGCTTTGCTTTTATAATATTAACATATTTTGGTTAAAGATTGCAAGAATGTGGGGAAAAAAGTTTCGGGGGTGGGGAAATAAACAACTTAAGTGTGTTTGCTTCATTCCCCATTAGTAAGAAAAAATATCTGAATTGAACATCACTTTAAGTTACTCCTTTCCATATATTCATAAAATAATACTTGTAATAATACTTCATTTTATACATCCAGATTATAACTCCTACTTAAAAATTAATACCCAAGACTATTTTATATCCATCATGCAAAAGATGCAAAATAGGTATCTGATGGGCAATCAATCAATCACTGGAATCGAACCCCTAGCAACCATCTACCCAATGGGCCCAGCTTGCTGATTCTGGAATCAGCCATGAGTATTAGCAAGCCAACGAGTGCAGGGATTACAGCAATGAGGATGAATGCCAGGTGGAAAGACTAAAATAAGTTTACTTTACCTTTGCTTTTATCTTTTTTTTTAATAATCTCTGGATTTTTCTAGGACATGTCTGCTATAGTTGATAATAAATTTAGATACAGGAAGTTCTCTCATTCATTCAACAAATATATACTGAGCATCTATTGGGTACCGGTCACCTTGCCAGGTGTGTGAGATACCAGGTAGGTATGAACAAGATTCATGGGCATACCCCTCTACCATGGAGCACAGTCTAGATCCTTGTTATGCAAAGTGTGGTCCACAGACAGCAGCACTGACATCACCTGAGAGCTTTTTAGAAATGCAGTATCTCAGGCCACAACTCAGCCAACTACTGAATCTGAATCTCCACTTTCATAAGGTCCTCAGGTGATCTGGGTGTTCTAAATGGCTTTAGGTGTCCAACATATACAAGGGACAAGACTGATCAGTGCAAAAGAGACTAGGACAACTTTACTGGCCAAGTACATTTAGAGAAACATGAAGCTACTCTCAAGAGCTATCCAACTCGGCATAAGTGTACAGCAACCCTAGGAGTAAACTCTCTGGAGAAACTTTGCCAGTAAAGATGCCTTTATTACCCTCTTTGTGTTTGCCAAACATTATGTTCCCCTTAAACAGCAAGAAACAGTTTTCAATTCCTCTCTAGGAACTGTGGACACTGAAATGGTGAGTGGGTGGAATATCAAAAAAAGCAATATCATTTAGTCACAAAAAGTAACAATTATGTTATTGCTGAGTGTCACAATATGCTTTCCTTTCAAATACAGGAAGAATTACTGGTTTCATTTTAATATCAGGCCAAGAAAGAAAATACAAGCATTTTTTACAGAGCATGGAACTCGCTGTGATCACATATCGGTCTACGAACATTAATCAACAAACTTAGGGCCAACTGGTTTAAAGAAAAGACGTGATCTAATGTTCAGGAAACATCCCTACATAATTATATTACACTTTATTTAGAATAAAATTCTAGACTACTATAACTGGGTACCACAGAGGCTCTTGAAGGCTTAACTTTTAAAAATCATCTAATTGTAGTTGCAAACATAACTGAGCAGTCTTTGGTCCAGCTATCTGAGTAATGCCCTGCCTTTGGAAGGATTTACTGTGTGGAATTCACCGCAGTTATGTGAGCCCAAGTTAAGCGCTCCACAAAAAAGTCAACTTGGGCCTAAGGCAGGAAAAACTTGGGCCTAAGGAGGAAAAACAAAAAATCAAAAACTCTTCTTCTTGGCCCTTATCAAACTATAAAAAGATGATGACCTAGATTAGAAGATGACATGGGACACGCTGTTTTCTTGTGTTGCTGTTTTTGTGTTTGTCTGTTTATTCAGATGGTATCTAATTCTTTAGAGCAAAATGTACACACACAGAATCAGGCTGGGCTAGTTCAAATTAAAAGCAATTAGGGTGTTTTTTATTTTAAATTTATTTATTTATTTTTGGCTGTGTTGGGTCTTCGTTGCTGCACGCAGGCTTTCTCTAGTTACAGAGAACGGGGGCTACTCTTCGTTGCGGTGCATGGGCTTCTCGCTATGGTGGTTTCTCTTGTTGCGGAGCACGGGCTCTAGGCTCCCAGGCTTCAGTAGCTGTGGCTCACGGGCTCTAGAGCACAGGCTCAGTAGTTGTGGAGCACAGGCTTTGTTGCTCCACGGCATGTGGGATCTTCCCGAACCAGGTCTCGAACCCGTGTCCCCTGCATTGGCAGGTGGATTCTTAACCACTGTGCCACCAGGGAAGCCCAATTAGGGTGTTTTGATGTTTCTTTTCATGGTCTCATTGGCCTACTTCTGACTCATTCTTCATGAAGTCCATGCCCCAGGCATGCATCCTGCTGTCCTATCTCTGTACACATTATTAATGACACACAGGGAGAAGATATGACTCTAGTGGTTCTTGCTGGACACTATGTGACCTATGAGGTTTTGGTCTCCATGTATTAATTTGTTGTTGTTGTTAACAGACTCATGTCTAACAAAAAGAGCTAAAGATAAAACAATCCAACTGACCCTTAGAAAGTCACAAACCTGGATGCAAATCAGTTTTTTATGTCTTTGGACAAGATACTGAGCTTTCCAGAAATAAGACCGTGCTCAAGAGTATGTTATGAAAATTACAAGTGATCTGTAATGCATGAAAAGTACCTATCATGGAACTCCCTCAAGAGAATAAAGGGTTGCCATTATAAGCCAACAATAGTATAGAAGTCCCTATCCATCCCCCAGTTCGGTGAGGTACACATGTAAAAGACAGTATCTTCTATTTTTATTCCACCCTGTTTATCCTCCTGCATTCCTAACCTTGCTAATCCTATAACCTAAGGTTGTTATGAGACTTAAATGAGTGACAACATGCACACCTTCCAGTATAATACCTAACACACACTACATGCTCTATCCTTCCTTCCTGTTTCCAGCTGTGGCAGTAGCTGTTTCTTTTTTGTCTATTTGCTCAACTTCTTTTTCTTTTAGGAACTACATCTCCCCAACTCCCTGTGGTTTTAGTGGGGTTTTCTAGTCTGACCCACAGTGGCAAGCACCATGGATCCTCTGGACGCTGACTGATCCAGGGGTGAATTCATTAAGCCATCAAGGCCAATCAGAGTTCTTTGAAATCAAGGACCTCTCCTTTTGTGAGATTATGAATGATAAGAAAAATATGGGCCTGTGGCTGGTTGTGGCCTTCTGTGATACCATGTATTAAGAATCTGCCTGGGCTTCCCTGGTGGCACAGTGGTTGGGAGTCCACCTGCCGATGCAGGGGACACGGGTTTGTGCCCCGGTCCAGGAGGATCCCACATGCCGCAGAGTGGCTAGGCCCGTGAGCCATGGCCACTGAGCCTGCGCGTCCAGAGCCTGTGCTCTGCAACGGGAAGGCCACAACAGTGAGAGGCCTGCGTACCGCACAAAAAAAAAAGAATCTGCCTAAATGATGGGGCCTTATAATATCATTTGAACAGCTAGGTCTATCTGAATCATCTACTCTCCATAACATCAAAATACAGTAGCAGGGTTTCATTCACTTGTAACCAGAAGAGTACAATACACAAGAAACAGTGTGAAAGATAACAAAAAATATAGTTAGATATAATATTTTATAAGAACACAGGCAAGTCAGAAATGGGCAATACCACCACAGAAGAGTCAAGAAATCTCCAGAAAGCACAGGACTCTAATATGGGATATGGAGATAGATAAGAACAAGATTACCAAGAAAATTAAATGTTTTCCAGCCAGAAGTAATAATACTTGCAAAGTCAAGAGCACTCAATGTGATGTCCAGCACATAATATTTAATTAATATAAGTTGAAGGAATAACAGAACAAGTATGGACCATGTATCAAGGAAGAGTAAGACAGGACTGATTAAAAAGTATAGATCGGGCTTCCCTGGTGGCGCAGTGGTTGAGAGTCCGCCTGCCGATGCAGGGGACACGGGTTCATGCCCCGTTCCGGGAAGATCCCACATACCGCGGAGCGGCTGGGCTCGTGAGCCATGGCCGCTGAGCCTGCGCGTCCGGAGCCTGTGTTTCGCAATGGGAGAGGCCACAACAGTGAGAGGTCCGCATACCGCAAAAAAAAAAAAAAAAAAAAAAAAGAAGGCAATAAGATGGCTTCGGGAAGTGAATAATAAAAACCAAAGCTAAAATGGAAGTTGCAACACTAGAAATGATGGTGAAAGAATTCTCAGATATAGTTGAGAATCAAGTATAGTAAAAACAGTGGGGGAATCACCAAAAGAAAGGTGAGTAAAAATTGATGGAAATCATGAAAAGGTTGCAGAGAATAAGAGAGAGTGAAGTTTCAAGAAAGAAAGGGAGTCAAAGAAAGGTTTGAAGACAGTAAAGACTAAGAAAAAAATTAGGATATCACTGCGGACATAAAGGCAGTTTCAATGGAGTTGTGTTATCTTAATTGGAAACTGAATCCCAGTGTTTTAAATCCCAGAGTCAGGGGTGATTGCTGAGTCATTCAACAACAGTACTGCACAGGGCAAGAACCAACCAGAACAGATGCCACCTGGAGCACAGAAACCAGGTCTGGCAAGTCCCTGTGCGGACAGGGGTTAACTCTTTAGTCGCTGGATTTGGGGGGTCCCAGGGTAAGAGCTAGAGTGGGACGGGTACTCTGAGGGTTTGGGGTAACCATAGAACTATTTCAATATTTTAACAATCAGTATAGCTATACCTATGCCGCTCAGTTGAGTATCAGCCCTACATAGAAAGCTGCTGCAATTAATAGTGAGAGTTTCCTACGTTTCCAATGCATGGAAGGGAGCACTGGCTAACCCAAAATCATATCCATGTGCCTGTGAGACAGCCTAATACAGAGCCTCTCCAGTACCAACCTGTGGACTAGGTGCATCAGAAACTACTTTTTTGTGGTTGTGTGTGTGTGTGTGTGTGTGCGTGTGCACGTGTGTGTGTGTGTTTTAACTAACAATGACTTGGCCTCTAAAGACATTCCCTTTAAGGACAGGGTGACACAAAGCTCTATCTATTTGCAAGTTCCTTGGGCTGGGGAAAAACACATCAAAAGATTTTTTTTATGCCTACATTTTCTTCCCCATTTATGCTACAATATAAATATATATGCATTATCTGAATATACAGACAGGAATAGCATAGGACAGAAGCAAACAATGTTTCTCCATTCTGGTACTAAAAACGGATTAATAACAACATCAGCATGTTGTTGTATAGAACAATAACAACATGTGTATTGATTACTAAGGCAAGCACTGTGCTAGAAAATCTCATTTAATCTTGCCCATAACCCTATGAATTAAGTATTTATTTTACCTACTTTATAGGTCAGGATATCCACAAAAGGGAAATAACTTGCCTAAGATTTTCTCTTTTGTTGAAATAACTTTCTGGGCTCAAGAAGGTGCCTTATCAACAAACCAAAACTTTTAACTTCCATGTGCCTGTAAATGTTCTACTAGACCAGAAACACAGTATAGCCAGTCAGCCAATCCCCAAACACTAAACCAACTCTGGGCTCGGAACTTATCCCCTTATTCCTTTTCACCTCAAACAAGGTTGACTATGCCGCCCCAGCCAATCAGATGCTTTCTATTTTTCTCTTCCTTGTTCTCTTTTCCTTATCCTGTAAAACCTTCCTACCTTCCACCCCATTTTGCAGTTCTCCAAATGAAGACTGCCTGCTTCATGATAACACTTCATGAAGTGTTTGTTTGTATCACCATAATTATCTTCTCTAATCATTTTTTAAACACCTTTCACAAACTGGAATGATTCCCTCCACATAGCCTTCTCTTGAATAGGAGTGAGGAAACCACACACTGTGACCTTGCTGTTCCCAGGACAACCTCAGGACAGACTGGCCTCAGAGACAGTCAGCCACCTAGAAGCTGGGCTCTTTTGGTCCTTTCCTCCACACAGTACTTTTAGCCTTTAAAGATCACAGAGCAAGGTCAAAAGGAAACAGTGAAGATGTCGGGAAGAGAGGAAAAGGAGGAAGAAATTTCAGAAACTGCTTCCAGATGACAGGGTAGCCCCTCGGTGTATGCAGCTGCCCTCCCAAGGCTGGATCCATGTTATCTTTCACAAACATTTGAATACAAAGAATGCTTGAATTCCCAGAAATTCAGTGAAATACTACTTTGCAAAATTGTGAATGCATTTCAGGGAGTAATAAAAAGACGGACACCTGACACTTCTATTCTCTTCCCACACTCTTTGGGAAAAGATCAGGTGAAGAAGTTCTCCTTACTGGCCTTCTAGCAACCTGAACTCACTCTTCCAATTCCTTTTAACACTCCCCCAAAGCCCCCAACAGCCCTGGTCTGGGGCCTCATTCTCAGGATCTCCAAAACATACTGCAAATCCTTCTATGTTCAACAAGCTTGTCTCATGGAAAAAGCAACAGGCGGCAGAGGAATTCAGGCCACCCCAAGTCACCAACAAGGCCTGAGGGATGTGGAAAGTGGACCATGCCTTAGGGATGAGGCATGTGACGGCCGGTACACTGTCATTACTGAAAGTTGAAGGGGGAGTTCACTTGAGGCCTGTGGTTGACTTCTCAACTCCGCTGGAGGGGGGTGCGCACGTCAATAAGGAAACTGCAATGCCTAAATAAACAATAAGCTGGGAACCTGAGCACCAGCAAGGGAGAGGGCAGGGGCTGCTGGCCTGAGCAGAGCTGGCCAAGATGGAGCAAACAAAACAAAGCTTTAAACTTTGCAAGAATGCCATGTCAATTCAGACTCCCCAGGCAGGCCCTTTGAGAGCCCAAATTGCCGGTCACCAAACCTCCAGACTCAGTAGAATTTTTAAAGCAGGACACTTTGTTCAATCCCTTCATTTGCCAGATGAGAATAGTGAGAGCCAGAGGGGACAAGTGACTTGCCAAGGACCCAGCAAAGTCCCTGGGTCATTTATTATACCACAGGCCTACTGGGAGCTGCTATTTTTTTCTCCACTGGTTTCTCATTTCAAAGACACTTTTAAAGTCTTTCCACATGCAAACTGTGCTAAATTCAGAGCTAAGACTCTGAAGTAAGCTTGTTAAATTCTTTCTCTCTGGTGGTCCTGGCTCAAAGGTACCACCTCTATTTTTTTTTTTTAAACAGGTAAAATTCAATTTTCAGACTGAAAAGGAAGGGATGGAGAAGCAGAGAATTCCTTGAGCATCTATTGTATGCCAGGATTTTCCCACACCTTAAGACATTTTAATTCCCACCGCAACTCTGCGCAGCCTGGTATCATGGTCCCATCTTACAGAAGAGAAAGCTGGACTTCAGAGAAGCACTAAGTGGCAGGACCAGATTCTCAATTTCCATAAATAACATAACCTTCTCCACTTTGGAGTCTTTTCAGTTCAGCAAAAGAAACCAGAATAGAAGAAACTGTGTATCTTTAAGACTTTTGACAGATGGTTTTTCTTTCAACAAACTTATTGATGTTTTTCCTAAATTATAATTCCTGATCATCTCTATATAATGAATGCACACTACTGAAAACATAAAAATACAGGGGGGAGAAAGAAGAAAAAAATCCTTTCTAATCTCCCCTTCTAGAATTAGTGTCAACATTTTGGTACATTTTTTTCCCCAAGCTTTTATTCCACACTGATAAATATAACCTCTTTATATATTATTAAGACTCTAACTACTATACACCTTAGAAATGCATCTCCTAGTTGGTTATTCTATAATTCATTTTATTTTTTAATCTTTGAGTAACCAAAGTTATTGACCCTTTCTTTTATAATATCTTCATTTTTTAATAATGGCTTTATTGATATACAATATTTATACCATAAAATTCACTTTTTTAAAGTGTACAATTCAGTGATTTATGCAACCATCACCACAATCTAATTCCAGAATAGTTTCATCACCCCAAATTGTTGTACCTATTAGCAGTCACTCCTTTTTCTCCTCTCCCCTTAGCTCCCTGCAACCAGTAATCTACTTTCTATCTCTATGGATAGGCCTATACTGGACATTTCATATAAATGGAATCATATAAGATGCCTTCTGCAACTGGCTTCTCTCATTTAGCATGTTTTCAAGGCTCATCAATGTTACAGCATGTATCAGTCCTTCATTTCTTTTCAGTGCTGAATAATATTCCACTATATGGATATACCATATTTTGTTTATTCATACGAGATAGTGAACATTTGGGTTGCTTTAGGTTTTTGACTATTAACAATTATAATATGAACATCTGTGTATAGTTTTTTGTGTGTACACGTTTTCAAGTTGTTTGGGTGTATATGGTAACTCTACATTTAACATTTTGAAGAACTGCCAAATAGTTTTCAAAAATGCACTGAACCATTTTAGATTCCTACCATCAATACATGAGGGTCCAGCTTTTCCACATCTTCCCAGCACTTGTTATTGTCTGTCTTTTTATGTTAGCTATCCTAGTGGGGGCTAAGTTTTATCTAATTGTGGTTTAGATTTGCATTTCCCTTTTGACAAATCACACTGGACATCTTTTCATGTCCTTATTGGCCCTTTGCATGTTTCCATTGAAGAAATGCCCATTCAAATCCTTTGCCCAATTTTTAATAGCATTATTTGTCTTTTTATTTTTGAGTTTTTCTTCCTTTATTTTTCAATGAACTTTGTAATTAAAGTATACTATACATAGGAAAGTAGCCAAATCACAGGTTTTCAGTGTGATGAATTATAATAAAGTGAACATGGCTGATTACAAACAAACCATAACATAAAATAGAATATTACGTCTACTCCAGAAGCTTCGTTCACTCCCCCTCCCAACCTCCCCACCCTCCCTCCTGCTCCAGATTAACCACTATCCAGACATCTAACACCATTGCTTACTATTTTTGGAACACATATAAACAGAATCATATTGTATGTATTCTTTTGTGCCTGGCTTCCTTCCACACCATTTTGGAGTTATTCAATTATGTTGTTACATGAAGCAATAGCTTGGTCCTTCACATTGCCATATAGCATTTCATTGTATGAATATTTCACTATTTTATTTATCCACTCCACTGTTGACAGCTATTTCATTTGTTTCAAGTTTTTGGTTATTCCATATGTAATTATGTTTTGTACCTTCTATTTAAATTAGGTCTTGCTTACCATTGTTAGATTTGCTCCTAGGTATTTTGGGTTTTTTAATACCATCCTAAATTATATTGTTTTCTAAATTTCATTTCATAATTGTTTGTCACTGGTATGCAGATGATTCACTTTTGTATACTGACCAGCTGTTTAAGTTCATTTATTAATCTAGTAGTTTATATATGGATTCATTGAGATTTTTTACACACAAAATTATGGTGCCTGTGAATAAAAGGGTTTTATTTCTTCCTTTATAATTCTTATACCTAGGATATCCAGAATATTGTTGAGTAGAAATGATAGTAATAGGCATTCTTGTCTTGTTCCTTATATTATAAGGAAAGCTTTATATATTTTACCATTAAATATGATACTTGCTGTAGCTTTCTTGTATCTACCTCTTATCAGATTAAAATTCTCTCCTAATCTAAGTCTGATAAAAGCGTTTTTTGGGTTTTTTTAGCATAAATGAATGTTGCATTTATCAAATGCTTTCTCCGCATTCACTGAAATTAATTTTTCTCCTTTATCCTGTTAATGTGGTAAATAACATTGATATCCAAATATTAGTCCAACCCTGCCTTCCTGGAATAAGCACAACTTGGTCACTGTCACTGCATTCAGTTCACTAGAATATTTTGCACTGATCTTTATGATAGATTGTTTGTAATTTTCCTTTCTTGTAATGGCTTTGTTGGGTATTGATATCAAGGTTATACTGGATTCATAAAATAAAATGGGAAGTGTTTCCTCTTTTTCTATTCTCTGGTATAGTTTCTGTATGACTGATACCGTTTTTTCTTCAAATGTCTAGTAAAATTCATTGAAGAAGCCATCTGGGACTACGGGATTTTTTGTTTGGTTTGTTTTTTAGATATTTTTTTTGGTGGTAAGGTTTCAAATCATAGAAACATTTTCTTTAATATACAGGACTACTCAGATATTCTAGATATTCTGTTTCTTCTCATCCAGTTTTGATAAGTTGTATTTTTAAAAGAATTAATCTAAAATTTCAACTTTATCATCACAATCTTGTTAATAAAATCCCCTGATACTTTTAAAGTCAGTAAGATTGATAGTGATGCCCCCTTTCAATCCTGGTATTGTTTGTCTGTCTCTATTTTTCTCAATGATTCTGACCAGGAGATCTGTTAATCTCTTCAAAGAATCAGTGTTTAGCTTTTATATTCCCCTGTTGTATATGTTTGGTTTCTATTTCATTAATTTCAGCTTTTATCTCTATTATTTCTTTTCTCCCACATTCTTATGGTTTCATTTGATCTTCCATTGCTTTTTAAATTTAAAAAGTCTTCTCTCAACCAAACTGAATGACTTGCTCTTCCCCAGACACGTCTCATAATTTCCAACCTCCTTGCCTTTGCTGATATGGTTCCCACTGTTTATAAATAATCCTTCTACCCACTATCAAAATCATGCCATTTTTTTCAAGGCCCTCCCCAAATGCTATCTCCTCCAAGAAGCATTCCCTGTCTCTCTCTTATTTGATATCCTCTGAGTCTCTGCAGCCCATTTTGTTGTTCTTAGGTCACTATTTAGATCCAGGCTTATATACTCCCTTCCACTAGCCCCTTAAAGACTGAGCGCTCACTTTTTCTGAAAGGCCCACCATGGTGCTTTATACAATATAGCTGCTTGGTAAGCACTGGTATTTGTAATTCAACTTCAGGAGTTATAGTCACACAAAATAAACCTGTTTATAGCAGGAATTAGCAACTCAGACATTTAGATTCAAACACATATAATAAGAGTTTGGGCAAAAAAAAAGTCTCACTTTTTTAATCTTTCTTGCTTCTAAATGACAACCATATATCATCCAGAGCTAACATTTAACTTGACATTTTGCTTTTTCTGGCTATTACTTAAAACCCACATTTTTCCCCTTATTTAAGGAAAATAGTTTAAAAAAAAAACACAAAACCGTGTCCCATTTAAGTTGAAAGATGAGAAAATGAAGAAATTTCTCAAGAAAAAAAAAAGCTAAAGGATAATTTCTGGTATCATAAGTGGATAGGGCACATCAAAAACACAGGGCTTTGCAAGTTTAAATGAGTTATGCTCCACACTACTATAAAGGCTTCAGGGCAAGACTTAAAACTCAAGGAAAAAAAACAGGGCATATGTTGGCTGTAGGGTACATATTTGGAGCCCCATGTGCAGGACTGATAACATATACATGTAAAAAGGATGAATCTTGCCTTACAGCACAATGTACAATATTGCCCCTTTCCAAATATATCAAATAGAACTTTCCAGCTCTCATGAGCTGCCTCAACCTGTTCTATGATGCAAAACTCAGTGCCTAATTTCCAAAGTGTGGAAAGAAAAACTAGTTGAACTGATGGGTCCTCTTCAGTAAAAGCAGACTGGAAGAGTAGAGAGTCTAAGAACTTCAGAGAAGAAACCCATGTTCAAATCTCCGCTGCCAACCTACCAGCTGTACGACCTTGGGCAGGTTGCTCATCTTCTCTAAACCATGGCTTTCTCATCTGTGAAATGGGGCTAATTTTACCTACTCATGGGTCATACGTCAGATGCCTTGCACCTGACTCCACATGTGTGGAGTGGTGTTCGGGCTATAGCTGTCACTGGTGATGCAGGTGGTAATTTTGTTGTTATTGCTGTTTTTCTGTTTAGTAGCCACAAAAGGAGCTATGGCCTATTTTTAAGGCCTAAAAAGCCATCAAACTGGCTTGATTAGAAAAAACGAGGCTTGACACCAATTTGCTACAAACACATTATCTTGGGAGAAGAAACAATGCTGAGTGCAGTGTTTAGACTCAGATAAGTAACAGTTCAAAATATGGATGAAATAAACCGGGGTAGGCCCTAGAGCCAAAGAAAACATTTAAGCCACTTCATGGTATTCCTGACCAGATCCCAAGACTCAAATTAAATTCACACTAGGAAATGGGATACTTTCAATGGCCAAGGTTGGAATTTGAAATCTCTCCCTTCCTAGCTATGAGATGTTGGGAAAAGTTACCAAGTAGTTCTTGCCTTCTCCATGTTCCAGTGTATCCCTTCCATGCCTGGTGAAACTGAATTGACTGAATTTGATCAAACACCAAGTTATCTCTTAAGAGAAAATCAACTCAACTACAGGTCAGTCAACCCCATGCAGAAGAACAGCAGATATCTGCCTGAACACAAAGATAAGGCTTGGTTTTTAGTTTTAAAAGCAAAAGATCAACCTCACCGTAGAGTTAGCACCTGAATACAAAGTCATATTCTTTCATCAATAGCACATCTACAAGGCAGCAATTTCGTCAAGCTCCATCTTGAATTGCTTACTACTCAGTTTCCATAGAAAAGCTCATTGGCGTAAATGTTACACAAGAACCACCACTCATGACACGCAAGTGCAGCGGCTGGTCATGTGACGAGAAACCTAAATAACTACAATTCTCACTTCAGTTACCACAGAAATATTGTCACATAGTCACATTATACCCCTAACTTCTTAATCCACTTTAGTTAACAAGTTCACCAGATCAAGTACATTTTCTGTGACTCTTACTAAAACGCTTATGTCACTCATGTATGTCCCATTTGATAAATTCTGCTGAATTCAGTGCTAGCATAAAGTTTGTTTTTCTTAATGAATGTCATTTAATTTATTAAAGCAAATGAGAATTAGGAAATTCCATGCTTTTTCTTACAGCCTGAGCTGTTAAATTTGGAGTGAAGGTTTATGCTCCATTCTCAGTAATTATTATTATTATTCTAGGGTTGGTTCGTTTTTTTGCATTTTTTTAAAACACAACTTTCTCCCTGTCCCTTCCTTCTGTGATTATTGGAGATGCTGCAGCCATCTTGCTCAGACAGGCAGAAAGGGGCTGTCTGAAAACAGAGCTCATGTGAAGAAAGCTAAAATAAGAGATGGAATGAGAGAAAATGGAATCTGTTAACATCTTTTGAGCCCCAGGATTAAGCTATGCCTGAAGCAATACCAGTTTTTCCAGTTAAGTGGAAAGGGTACACTCCTTTTAGGCTTTAGCCATTTTGAATTAGATTTTCATTCACTTAGAAGTTTTAACTAACAAAGAAAAAAAAATTTGAGATTATCTGACAAGTACTGTCACTACTCTAATTCATTTTTGTTAAAAAAAAAAAAAGAAAAAGTTGGGGGGACTTCCCTGGTGGCGCAGTGTTTAAGAATCCGCCTGCCAATGCAGGGGACATGGGTTCATTCCCCGGTCCAGAAGATCCCACATGTCGCGAAGCAACTAAGCCCGTGTGCCACAACTACTGAGCCTGCTCTCTAGAGCCTGTGAGCCACAACTACTGAAGCCTGTGTGCATAGAGCCTGTGCTCTGCAACAAGAGAAGCCACTGCAATGAGAAGCCCGCACACCGCAACGAAGAGTAGCCCCCGCTCGCCACAACTAGAGAAAGCCCGCACACAGCAACGAAGACCCAACGCAGCCAAAAATAAATAAAATTTTTTTTAAAAACTGGATAGAGCTTTATGAATGAACCCAAGAAAGTAAAACTTTTGTTTATGTCATGTCAAATTTATAATAAAAGTAGGTTAAAAACACATTCTTTCAAAGGAATTAACATTAAAGAAAAAAGAGGAAAGAAGCCCTTTTAACTACCTTTTTATTGACAGTTCTCCATAAGAGCAGAAAAGAGAAGCTAAGAATCTTTAGACACAAAAGCAAGAAACGGAGGAGTATTGCAACATTTACGAGAAAACTAACTTTTCTGAAAAACACATGCAATGTTCTAAGTGCAAACCTGGAACATACCTGCCAGACCAAACCAAGATCAAAATTAAAACTTGCAGCTTCCTGCAGTAAGATAAATCACAAATAACTTCATTCGCTTTGCTTCCTTTTATTTTCATTCAGGTGACTTTACCCCCCCCCCCCCCGGTTCAACTGGCTGGCAGCAGCTGTGATGGCTGCAAGTGAATTGCCCCCACTTTGGTGTGTGCAGATGGCCCTCCCTGACAGACATATTTTCACAACTCTAAAAGCCCAGAGGGGTACATAGAGATCTACTAGAACTACCAGACTGTGGTTCTAAAAGTGCTTTCATTTGGACAAGATTTCACAGATGTTCACAACAAACACCTTTCTTGAGTTGATGCAAAGCATATTTTTGGAGAAGATGAGGAGTCACAATTTCACCCTCAGTTTCTCTAAGAAGCAAGGGAAAAGTAGGGGTAAGTTCTAAACCTTAACTCGTGTCATCTCCCTGAAACTAAAGGTCCAAATTACTCTAGGAAAGCTCCTTTTAACTTCAGATTTTGCCAAGGCACTAGATGATATTGATGTTTACCCAAGGTGTTTAAATTAAAATACAACCAATGTCTCAAGTCCCACCCATCAGGTTTAAGGGTCAGTTCTATTTGGTAGTCAACCCTAAGTCTTGTAAAATATGGCTTTCCAATATTCCCTCCAATTTCAAACAGATATAATATACAAAATCAGAAGAGATCACAGGCTCTGTCACAACCTACACACATGGCTGAGGAGATGACCCTCTACCAGCTGCCTCCATAACTCAATTTATGCATGTTAAGTATAGATGCTAATGGGACCCAGACTTCTCCACTGACAAAACAGAAGGCAGTGCTTTGTAAATTAACACACAACCAAAAGACAATAGAAAAACTCCAGGCTCAGTTCCCTGACAAGTATATAAGTATATTGACTATCAATGTCCTAAAAATAAATGTGTTCTTCTACAAATCAGGATCACTGGCATCCATTTAAAAAAATAAAACCCTCTGGACTCAATTTACTGATAACATATGGATGTGAATGTGCCCTAAAAATTATATTTTATGCCTTCTCATGTAGATAGCCTAAATGAGTGCTTTATTTACTATTTTTTGTTTTCTAATAAAACATATGATGCTAAAAAAGAGTAAGCTATAATCAGAGTTTCTACTTATAAAAGTCACAAAAAATTACTAATTGTACAGAGAACTTTATCAGGAAAATGCCCACTGCTCTGGGATAGATGTCATTCCTGGTTTCTCCAAAGGTTTTTGAAACTCAATCTTTACTTCTTTTTTTTTGTTTTTAAAGATAATTAGGAAATAGTTTTATATACATCCTCTTCTATTACTAATTGTGCTGGAACTGGGGAGGGAGGTATGGAGGTGGGTAGAAGGAGGACTAAATAACTCTTTGCAAAAAAAATAAAATAAAATCTTTTGTCTTGTCTTCTTTTCTTTTAAGCCTTAGCCAAGTTTCAAGTTTGGTTCCAATGTGAAGTGAGGATGAAATCTCAGTTATGAGATTCTACACTCCCCCACAAGTATAGAATGGTAAGTTTATTTTCAAAATAGTGCTAAGTAAAAATTACACAAATTCAAAATGAATTGATGAGCCTATATTAGCTTTTTTTAAATCTTACTATCATTTGATCCCTTTGATAATATTTTTCAAACCAATTTGCTACAAATGCAGTATAAGTGCCTTGAATCATGTAACCTCAGTTAGGGGACATAAAGTTTTAAAGCAAATGTTCTACATTATTTCCACAAAAATCCACTTGGATGAAGACACTGTCATTGACTAGAAAAAAAAATACGAAGTCAGAATTGTACACACCAGGAACTCAGTAGCTCGTATTAGTTTCTTTTTCCCCAGGACTTGGGAATTTGGGGGCAGACAATTCAAAATCATGTGCTACAAGACAGAAAAATCATTACCCTATCAACAAGTTTCAGAAGTCTTTTGTAGGATGATGGTGACCAGCAAACTCTCAAATGTTAAACTTATGCATGAAATAACCAGATTGCAAACATCATCATTATAAATTTTTTTTCTTCAGGGAACAACGTAAATCAAGAATTATTTATTCTTAAGATAAATACTATTTGCTTCCTTCGGTCAAAAACTAGAAGTAAAAAGACTTCAAATTTCTATCAACTGACAAAGCAACTGGCTTTCATTTAGATCTGTTTCTTTACAGCTTGCTCATCATTATTTACTTCATTATTCTTTAAACGCCCTAAATCCATACAGGAGGATCTTTGCTTCTTTTAAATATCTCTATGCATCCACTGCTAAATAAAATACCTTGTGAGTATTTAATAAATTATTGTTAATTCCAGACTTGGTTAGGAGAAAATACTGGAGTCATAAGAAAGTATTCTTTGAAAAGTAAATTTTGCTGATAGCATAACTTTAATCATTTAACGCCTCCACTGCATGTACAACAACTTCTCTTTGCAAATCTTAGTTTCTCAAGGTATCTTTTCATTGTAATATGAATGGGAGGAAAAAGAGAATTACTCTAGCTTTAGAAATTTACTTTTAAAGCACATACAAAACCTCTCTCAGGGTTGAAAGCATTGGCTATGCTCTGGAAATCAACCCAGCTCCTTTCAGACAAGGGATACTTGAGCCCTTTATTCTTCTGCCCAGAAAAGGCATCCTAATTAAAGGGCCAATAAATTAAATGCACCAGAGAAGGCCAAAAAAAAAAAAAAAAAATCAAGAAGAAAAGCACCCACCAGGGTGTCTAGAGAAAAACACAAGGTTCATTTCACATGTTTGTGTTAGGCACCATCAAGTTTAAAACAAACTCCAGGGGAACAGCTGTTTTTGAGAAATGTGAACAGCTCCTACCTTCATTTCAATGACAGTCTGGAGAGCCTTCGTCTTGGCTGGCTCTGGCTGAAGTTGGCTTCTTCGGTGTAATTCCTGGGGAGGAACACGATAGAAATAAGCCTGACGGTTCATCCTTCCGTTATACCATGACCTTTACACAGGTACCACTCAGCCCACCAAGTCCAGGCTCGCTGTGTACAGACATAAACAAGCCACAGGTGCCTCTTCCCCCACCCTCTTTAGCATCCCTCCTGCCTGGAGCCTGCGTTGCGGTGAAAAGCTCCTGGCACATGCGCTATTTCTGAAACTTCCATCAATAATTAATGTCAACTGTGACAAAGCCAGCAAGTAATCATAGTCCAAATACTGTTCAACACTGGGGCTGTTGCCCAGCCATCAAATCATAGTTTAGTAAATTACATTACTCCGTGCTCCCAATACAAACACAGCAAGGAAACGGAGGAAAGAAAATGACTAACGTAGTTGCAAATCTGCTGCACGGGTGGCATTTTGCTACTGAAGTAGGTTTGAAATGAGCAATTTAAAACACTTTCAGTACAACTGTGTCACTTTTTGGAGTGAATTGGTCTGATGAAACCCTATGAATCTCTTGCTTCCTAATTTACAGTTTCAGTCCTTGTTCAAATCACATCTGTATGTGATATGCTTATGCATTCATGATGCCAAGAAATTAAAACTGGCATTAATATCAACAGTGTTAGAGGGGAGAAAAAAATGGTTAAATCCAGATGTAGACCCAGTAACTTCTTTAGGTAAAAAGCAAAAAAAATTACAATTTTAAGCTTCAAGGCTTACTTTTTACATGCCTCTTCTCAAAAAGAAATTAAAAAAGAGTGTCAAAACTTTGAAAGATTGATTTGGCAGAAGAGAAGAGATAAAGTTTGTTCAGTTCATGCTTTGATTTCCTTAATGATAATTATCAACACTTTTATGAAAGCAGGCCATGACAGGAGTAAACAAAAATGCTCATGCATGTGCACACTGCTGATACAATTACTCACTTACAATTACTCACCTAAGTGAGTAATTGCACCTATGGAGCAATTCATAAGCAATTCATATTTGCACCTATGGAGCAATTCATAATTCTTATTTGACTTATAAGTCACCTATGGATAATTCCATAAGATTTATTTGCTTCCTGAAAAGTCATTTAAAGTCGACATGGAGTAGTTTTAGGTCTTTACATTCCAGTGGACCGCCAACATTTCAAAAAACAGAAAAGAGAAACCTTGGGTGTTAAAGAAGAGGACCAACATAATTTCTGGCTTTATCTAAGTAAAGACATTAAAATTAACCCTACGTCCACCACTACCATCTACTACCATCACCATTTCCTTAAGATAGAACATATTTATGTAAAAATTGTCAGAATAACAGAATTGCACACAAAAAAGATAGTCCTTCCCTGGATTCCAGAATAAGAAAACAGGCAACCTTTCACCCATGTCCTATTACATTGTTCTTATTTTCCAGCAGTCTAAGAAGACTTGGTCAAGGGCCAAGGTGCATAAGTCTAGAGATCAGTACTGGGGAAGTACAGCTACAGCTCTGCACTGTAGCATATTTTCTTCTCAAAGTCATCACTGGCACACAAAACTACTTCTCAGACTTCAATCTGAGCAGAACTAGAATTAGTGCTTCCTCATTGTTCAAAATGGCCTCAACATCAGTTAGGACATTTTTGCCCCTAACGTATTTCTGGAAGGGATGAGGTCAAGTATTACTGACTCCAGTTCCAGCACACCACTGGGCACCTCACATAAGGACTTCAGGCTAAAAAACAGAGCTACTTAGCCCTCAACATAACTTCCAAGATTGTTGGAGTTCACTAGACCAATAAAATCTTATAGATGACAAAACAGAAAGTAAGTCACTTGTTAGAGTTGTTCCACAGTAAGTGGTAGGAGTAACACATTTCATAGGTCACCAATTCTGATACCATGTGGCATCAAAAACATCTTAATGAAAAAAGCTGAGAATGAAATTCATGATAATTTCATACCATAGCCAGTCAAGTTCCAGAATAAAAATCATATGATAATTTGAGGAGAGAGGTTAAGATTGTATAAAACAAAAATAATCATGAAGCAACTAAGCAACACAACAAAAATAAAACCATAGGGTAAAGACATGTGCCATTATAATTTCTGCCAAGCATGAAAAGATTTTTAAGGGCAAACATGCAATGACAAAGCTAAACTTGTAGCAATAGTTTCGCAAAAATGAAAACAGAGTTCTCTTTGCTATAACTATACGAGTTCTATTATAATATAAACCAGCTCAAAATCCAGATTGGGCCCTCACCCTCTCTGTCACTCCTTAAAAAAATAAAATCTCCAATTACCCAAGAAGTGCAATATTCCTACCCTAACTATATTATATTTCAATCAATTCTGGCTTCACAGTTTCTGAGGATCACCTTAATTCTTAAGGTGTCAGGTAAGTGAAGATTATAAGCCACCTGCAGACTTTAGGATTGTCTGAAAGTCCCATCTCAGACACTTTATCCATCTCTGAGATTCAGGATCATTAAAATGCACACCCTGACTGCGGTAGAGAGGACCAGTTGCCCAACGAAGATTTGTGTGCCTCTTCATCAGTGTAGAGCTATTGCTAGGAAGTACCACCACCACCACCCTTGTATCCAGGTGAGACCATGTGACCTATTTCTGGCCAGTGGAATGTGGGTAAAAATGAAGAACTCAAGTCCATAAAAACCTCCTACCCTGTCCTCAACTCTCCCTCTTTTCCTGTCTGCTGACTAGAAGTAAAGGACTCCAAGACCCAAGAAGATGGCAGAACCCCAAGATAAAAGGAACCTGGGTTCCTGAAATGCCATGTGAAAAGTCTGCTGAACACCCACACTGGATGGTGGAGCACAGGAAAAATAAATTTCTATTAAGTTAGTCTCTGCGCTTTCAGGCTTTATCTGTAGAGATCCCAGGGCTCTCTGCTTTAACTACTGCAATGGCTGGAAGGAAAAATAATACCTACCTAGTCCTGTATTGTTTGTTGCTTTTGAATCACAAAAGTGATGTTAACGTGTGAGTGCTTGCCAAAGTTTTCTAAACTGAGAGTAAGATGAGTTGGTTGCTGGTGCTCCAGCTATCCTTAACCATCTGAAAGATGCACCCATTAGGCACTGATCTTAAATAACTAAAGAATTTCCCCAGCAGCATGTGGTGTAGGGATGCGAGAGGACAAGATTTAACTTACTCTAGAAGTTTTTAAATGACAGTATTAAACCATCAAGTGAAGTGGTTCTATGCTTTTCTGGGTCACTGATCTCTGTAAGAGTCAGACGGAAGCTGTGGATTATCTCCAGAAATGGACACAAAAGCACGCATAAACAAATTTTATACCATTACCGCTGGTTCAGAACGCCTGTTCCAACACCCAAGAAGTTCATCTTTGAAACAGACTACACGCTAAAAACCACTTATTGAGATGAAAGAGAACCGCATGGGGAGTGGGGAGCCAGGACCCTGTCCAGACCCAGCCTGGTCATGCCCCTTCCCCTCTCTGATCAGTAAAATAAGCAGTTTTATGAGTGAGTTTCTAATGGCCCTTCCAGCTCTGAGAACACCTAGATTTTTAATAGCAGCTGATTCTGAAAAGCTGATCTCCAGCTGATATTTCTAATCACACTCATTCTCCATTTCAAAAACAGAATAAAAATAAAAGAAGAAGATTGGATATCTCATTGCAACACTGATACCGAGGTTATTTTTCTATCATCTAATGACTAGGTTGGCCTGAGCTGGTCTAACACTGCCAGCTCCTTCAGCTGTTCAGCATGGAAATATACCAAGACCCCAGAATTTTGAGCATGAAATCTCAAGTGGTTCATCAGGATGACATTACCTGGCAGTTAATGAGAATCTGAAGTCTAGTGAGTTAATCTGGATGGACACTAGCATACAAGATGAGCTTGACAGAATAATGTTTGCACATACCATATACTTTCTCCAGTAGACCAAAAAAAAAAAAAAAAAAAAAAATCAAAACTTAACTTTCTCTCTAAAGGTAATTTACTATTTTTATCTGGCCTTTCCACCTTACCGTTCTGGTACTCTACTGCTATGTATCAAATCACCCCAAATTTTAGTGGTGTCCAACCACCACCATTTTATTATGCTCATGAATTCTGGGTCAGGAATTCATAAAGGATAGAGTAAGGAAGGCTTGTTTCTAAAGCATGGTGTCAGAGGGCTGGAACAGCTGGGGCTGGTCGATCCACTTCCAAGATGGCTTCTCCCCCCATATGTCTAGGGCCTTGGCTGAAAAATAACTTGAAGTCTAGGTTTAGCTGGAATTCTCAATCTGATCAACTATATATGGCCTCTCCATGTGACTTGGGCTTCCTCACAGCATGGCAGCCTCAGGGTACTCCCACCTCCTACATTGAGGTGTAAAGATTCCAAGACCAAGTGTTCCAGCAAATAAGCCAGAAACTGCATGGCCTTTTATTACGTAACCTCAGAAGTCCCATAGCATCACTTCTGCAATGTTATGTTGATTAAAGCAGTCACAAGCCTGCTCAAATTTCAAGGAAGAGTGCCAAAGATTCTGAAGCCATATTTTTAAATTGCCTCTTTTAAGGAACAAAACCAATTGGAGAAACCAACAGGAAAGAAACACTATAATCTCAGCAACAACTCAGGTCAGTCTTAAGATACAGCAGAGTTTCATATATTCAAAAAATAATTTGATGCAAGGGATATAGGAAATACAGCAGTAAACCAAATAGACAAACATCTCAGTCCTCATGTGTTTTTTCATTTCAAATTCCAATTGGAGAGAGGCACAACAATTTAAAAAGGTGACTAAACCAGTTTGTCATAAGTGCTGTAAAGGAAAATAAGTCATGAAGGTGGAGTGGGACATTTGGGAGGTGACGGATTAATAGCCATTTTAAATAGGGTGATTAGGGAAAGCTTCAGGAAAAGGTGACATCTGAACAAAGATCTAAAGGAAATGAAGGAACCAGTTGTGCAGATATTCCAGGCAGAGGGAATAGTAAATATTTACGTACATGGCTAGAGCTGCATAAGGGATGGGGGAAGTAGTTGGTCGGAGAAGTCCAGGGGTGGGGGATGATGGGAAGATAGGTATACATTTGGAGTCCACTGTAGGGATACTGGTTTTACTCTGAGAAAAATGGGGATCCACTGGAAGGTTCTGAGGAAAGACAAACCATGATATGGATATGATGCACATTCATAAAGGATTACTTCAGCTATTGGACTGAAGTATGGTTTTGGATTGAGGAGGGAGGTAAGAGAAGAACCATAGGGCCTAGTAAGAAGAAACTAGAATAACCCCGACAAGGGATGACAGAACCTTGGACCACAGTGGAGGCAATGGGAAGGAACTCAGTTTGGATGTGCTTTGAAGGTGAGGCTCACTTGACTTCTTGATAGATGGCCTGGGATTAGAGAAAGAGACAAGTAAAGGATGGCTTCAAGGCTTTTAGCCTGAGCAATACGAAGAATGGAGGTGGAATACCAACATAGGCAAGAGTGGGGAGAAGTGGGAGTTATGGGAATCAAGAGTTTGGTTTTGCCTGTGTTAAGTTTGTGATGCTATTAGACATTCAAGTGGAGATGCTGAGTAGGCGGTTTAATAGATGAGTTGGATGTGAGGGGAGAAGTAAAAGCTACAATTACAAATTTGAAATTGGTGAATAGATAGCATTTAAAACAATGAGCCTAGATAAAACCAACTAGGGACTAAGCATAGAGAGGAGAGGAGAAATCAGAGGACTGAGTCCAGGGGCAATCCAACATTAAGGGGTCTGAGAAGTGAGGAGGAAGCAGCAAAGGAAACTGAGAAGAAATAGAGGTAGGAAAAGAACCAGGAGAGTAGCATCCTGGAAGTCAAGTGAAGCAAATTTGCCCAGGATGCAGGAATGACCACCTTATCAATTGCTGCTGAGCAGTTAATAGGATGAGGCCAGAGGAAAGACCACAGGACTTAGCAACAAGCAGGGCATTAATAACCTTGACTATCCAGTAGGTGGATAGTGTGAGTGAAAGTCTGACTGGAATGTGCTGTGGGAGAATGGAGGCTACTATATGGAGGCTACTTCAGGCTACTATATTTGCTCAGGCTGCTATATTGCACAATGATTTACTGATCATTTCTTTCATCAAAACTCTGTTTTAGATTTGTACACCTATGTTCATAGCAGCATTATCAGAAAAGCCAAAAGGTGGAAGCAACTGAAGTGTCCATCAACAGATGGATGAATAATCAAATGTGGTGTATACATACAAGGTATTACTCAGCTTTAAAGGAAGGAAATTCTAACACCTGCTACAACATGGATAAAACTCAAGGACATTATACTTAGTGAAATAAAGCAGTCACAAAAAGACAAATATTGTATGGTTGATAGGAGGCATCTAGAGTGCCCAAAACCATAGGAACAGAAAGTAGAATGATTACTGCCAGGGGCTGAGAGCAGGGGGAAATGGAGAGTTGTTTAATGGGTACAGAGTTTCGATTTTGCAAAATGAAAAAGTTCTCAAGATTGGTTGCATAACAGTGTGAATATACTTAACACTACTGAACTGTACACTTAAGAATGGTTAAGGTAGTAAATTTTATGTTGTGTGTACTCATCACAATTAAAAAAATGTTTAAACCATAAATATATAACAGAAACTGTTTAAGTTCCACAACCTTCACCACTTCCATTCTGCTAGAGAGAAACCATCATCTAAAGTTGGTGTCTTTCTCATGCATGTTCTGTGCTTTTATTACATATGTATGTCCTCATAAATAGTAAAATCTAACAACAGAGTACATTGTTTTCTCATTTACATAAATGACAGCTGTCCATATTGCACAAAGCTTTTGCATTTTGGTTTTTACCTCAACAATATTTATGTTTTTAGAATTTATGTGCGGAAATAAGTGTTCTCTATTCTTTTTTTCAATTACAAACAATTTTGTAGTAAACCTCCTAGTACATGAAAAAAAACCTTTTTTTGGTACCTTTACTCTTAAGTGCCCAATAATTCTGTTCTTTATGAAACATTCTGTTTTTCTGCTTGAAATAATCCTCTACCCTTTTCATCTCTTGTATCTGTAGGGGTCAGCAAACTATAGCCCACCATCAGTTCTGGTAAATAAAGTTTTATTGAAACACTACTATACCCATTCACTTACATATTGTCTATGGTTGCTTTCATTTCATTTCATGGCAGAGGTGAATAGTTATAACAGAGACAATATGGACTCACAAAGCAAGAAATATCTACTACCTGGCCTTGTACATAAAGTGTGTCAACCCCTGGTCTAGAATATCTTCAATAATCAATCTAGCCATCTCCTTGTGTGGTAATTTAAAATATGTCCACAAATTTTGTATATTCCCTTTATAAGGTGAAGCCTAAATATCTTCCCCTTGGCTGTGGACTGGACTTAATAACTCAGTTCTAACAAAGAGAATACAGTAGAAGTAACATGTGTGACTTCTGAGGCTTGGTCATAAAAGACATTATGGCATCCTTCTTGCTCACATTCTTGGACCACTTGTTCTGGGAGAAGCCAGCTGCCACATCATGAAGACATTCAAGCTCTAAAGAGAGGCCCATATGACATGAAACTGAGGCCTCCTGCCAACAGTCATGTGAATAAGCCATTGTAGAAGTGGCCTGTCCAGCCTCGGTGAAGCCTTCAGATGCCTGTGGCCCTACCCAACAGCTTGACTGCAACCTCTTGAGGTACTCTGGGCCAGAACCACTGAGCTAAGTGACTCCTATATTCCAGACCCACAGAATCTATGAGATAATAAGCATTTGCTCTATTAAGACACTAAGTGTTTGGGGTAATTTATTTTAAAGCCGTAGATTACAAATATGTCACAGAAGAGCCATTACCTGACCCTCCAGACTAGTCTACATCCTCCTCCACCCTCATTTAGACTTTCATAGCACTGTGTACCTTTTCTTCCTATCATTGGATATGGGTGCAATTAATACCTTCGTGTCTGTATTTACCACCGAGTGGTCAATTCCATGAGCATAGGGACCCTGTATGTCCATTATACTCCCAGTAACTAACATAGTGCCTGCCAAGAGTAAGTGCTCAATTAATATAGACACATTGAACGAAACAGTACAATTGATATTATAAGCCTGGTGGTTCTAGAATACCTTTGGACCAAAAGGAGTCTGATGTGAAGGATGATAATAGCTAATAGATACTTATACACTGCTATGTGCTAAGCACTCTTCTAAGCACTTTATAAATAGTAACTTGTTTAATCATCACAATAACCTCCTTAGGTAGGTACTATTATTATCACCATTTTTTCACACCAAGAAATGGAAGCATAGAGAAATTAATAACTTGCCCAGTCTACTGAACTGCACTGCTGGGATTTATGCCAGGAAGTCTGGTTCCAGGGTCTCTGCTTCTAACCACCACGCTTACTGCCCATGTCTCACCACTTGGCTTTGATTTGATATTTAAAGGTGACACCTTTATCTCCACTGGCTTCTTTCATTGTAGCCACCTGCATAATTTTCCTTTGAGTCAGTCTTCCATTTCTCAATCTTTTCTTGAGTACTTGAAAACATACAGAAACTTAACTCTCAATAACAGTTGTCTGGTACTGATACCCATATTAGATTTTAAAACAAATGGCAAACATGGTTAGGCACAGAGAAGTGGATAAAAAACAGTTACTTTCAAATATTAACATCATTCTCAATGTTTGAAAGATCAAGTACTAAAAAATAACTACGTAAAAGATTTAAGTGATATAATTAGTAAGACTGAATTAATAGACAATTCTATTTTGGATCCTATAGATTTCCATTTCAAGATTCCATGGAATATTTAAACAGATTGATCACATACCAGACCACCAAGAAAAATCTCAAATGGATTCCAAAAGGCAGAAGTGATATAGGACACATCCTTTGCCCACATAATAAAACAATAACAAAAGTTAAAAATGAAACCTCACTACTTGGAAAGCTCTTAAAAGTTTTAAAATTCATCCACTATAGTTAAACGGATCCTGTCCACTCCGTCTACTAGGTGTGTGACCTTAGGCAAGTGCCTGAATGTTTTCTGATACTCAGGATGGTGAAGTTGAGTTGAGGTAAGCATGTGTAGTGCTTGGCTGGGCTGGCACTCAGCACACTCTCAATCACTGAAACATCCTTATTTTTCTTGTTGCCCCTGAATGGTTATTAGTATTCCTGAAAGTATATTACAGAATGAAGCCTGGCAGAATGCCTTCCCTGCCACTTGTTCTGTGATCTGATACTGGCTATCGTCGCCACTGGGTCTGCCTGAATAATTCAAGGAATACTGAAGGACCACTATGTGCCAGGTAAAACATAGAATATACCTGCCTTACACTCCGGTGCAAGCATTCTCAGTGGAAGTGATATCATGCCTAGAGGTTTCGGGAGATGGTGAGTTGCACAGTGCTGTTGGAGTGGAGAGAGTGATGAAGAGGGAGCTGGGAGATGAGGCCCAAGAGGTCAGGGCTAGGAAAAGGACAGGCTGTGTAAGGCCATTTAGGTCCTCATGAAGATCTTGGTCTTATACAGAAGACTTCAAATTCCAGAGAGATGAGAAAGCAGTTTCAATGGAAATATGTAAAAATGATATAAGCTTACTGCTTTTTTTAATTGGGGTAGAGTTATTTTACAATGTTGTGCTAGTTTCTACTGTACAGCAAAGTAAACTGTTAAATTATTTTTTTAGTCTTCACAAAAAATGGATATTTGGGAACATAAGACCATACCATCTGAATCTCTGCACATACACAATTCCCTTAATTTGTTTTGATATATAACTGACTTTTTGCTAAATTTGCATTAAAGATGGTTTGACAGATTTATCTTGTTCCTTTGGACACTATGATCCTGGGAACAATAGAAAGTAATAGAATGAGATGCCAGCTTTCAAATATTTGGCCAGTGGTGTTAGCAATGTCCAAAGTTTTTTGGGATAAAGTTTGTCCCAAATAAACTAAATAATAAAGTTTAGTTATTTAATTCAATAATTACTAAGGACCTAACACGTAATAAACAATACAGAGATATCAAAGATAAATGTAACAGGGAGGGGCAAGATAGGGGTAGGGTGTTAAGGAGTACAAACTACAAAGAATAAAATAAATAAGCTACAAGGATATACTGTGCAGCACAGGGAGTATAGCCGATTTTTATAATAACTGTAAATGGAGTATGACCTTTAAAAATTGTGAATCACTATGTCGCATACATGCAACTTATATGATATTGTAAATCAACTACACCTCAATAAAATAAAACTTTAAAAATTATTCAAAAAAATAATTTAAAATAAGATAGATGTAGCACAGTGACTATGAAACATGTCAGGTCTCAAGGAACTTGACTATCTAGTGGAAGAGGGAATACATAACTAGATTACCAGACCACAATAATAGCAGCCACCATTTACAGAATGCTTACCATATGCCAAGCTCCACGCCTCCCATCTAGCTCCTGGGTGAATCTGCATAACACCCCTATAGGTAGGAGTTACCACCCCCATGACAAAACTGCAAACATTCAAACTCAGAGAGTTAAATAATATGCCCAAGATCACAGAACTAGTAAACTTGAGAGTGTGACCAAGGTATCTGACTCTTAAACGCACACCCTTAATTACTAACATAACACCAGGTTTAGATTGCTATTTGTGTTTCCTTCGCACTCTGCAAATGTCTAGGGTTGTAACAGCTAACTGAACCTGACTTCTGGTTTGTTTTTCAGTCCCCTGTTAGGCCCTCACCAGTTTTGAACAATATGCTAATGGGAGAGAATGAGAGGTAAGCATCCAGGCCTGATGAGGGAAGGACTATGGAAAGCTTCATGGAAAAGTACAGGTGGGTGGTTAGTCTTTAACCATTTTTGGACTCCAACAGAAATTTACCAGAGGACTCTTTCTGAGCTGAAATATTTCTCCTTGAACCTTATATACAATGGCCTTTGTTCTACTCATTTGGGAACATGAAGAAAACAGGATCCACCTCTCCCATGTTGAGAGCTTCTTTGTCCAAAGTCTTTCTTACTAAGCAGTCATTATTCTATCCACTATGTCTTATATGGCACAATGTTGGGTGCTCTCAGCAGCATCCTGGTCATTCACCTCTACCTGTGTACCTGATCTCATCTGATCTTGGAAGTTAAGCAAGCTTTGGGCCTGGTTAGTACTTGAATGGGAGGGCGCCTGAGCAAAACGGATGCGATAGGTTTTTAGCGTGGAACCAAGAACCACAGAGGATTGTTTCCAGGCCTTGAAACCTAGTGAAGTTTGCCCTGCTGGATTTTGAAACTGCCTTGGACCTAGTAGCTCCCTTTTACCTTCCATTTCTCCCTTGTTTAACCTGGAACGTCTGTAACTTATCCTATGCCTAACCTATCATTGTCTATTGGAAGCAGATAAATTGTTTTAGTTTCATACGTCCCCTGATGGGAGGAATTGTGCCTCAGGAGTTGTACATAATAGGTTATACCAAGAGCCTCATCCGTACATAATTTTAGACGATTTAGATGATGGGAATTTTGAACTGATGAGATTTGGGGACTCTGAGTTGATGTTGTAATGGGATGAGACCTTTGAGACTTTGGGATGGAGCAAATGTATTTTTTATTTGGGAGGGACGTGAATCTGTAAGGGGCAGAGGGCAAACTACAGTCAGCAGAATAACACCCACTAACAAAGATGTCCACTCATTTCCAAAACCTATGAATACATTATATTACATGGCAAAAGGGGCCTTCCAGATGTAATTAAGGTTATAGATATTAAGATAGGAATCTTAATATCTATATTAAGATATTAAGATAGGAATCTTAATATCTATATTAAGATAGGAATCTTAATATCTATATTAAGATATCTGGGTGGGCCCAATCTAATCACATGAGCCCTTTCAAAGCTCAGAACTTATTCTGACTGAGGCAGAAGACAGAAGTAGCAGATGGGGAAGCCAGAGAGACCGCTAAGCATGAGAAAGTTTCAATGTGCCACTGTTGGTTCTGAGATATAGGGGCCATGTGAAAGGACCAGAAGGGGCCTCCAAGGAATGAGGATGGTCCCCAGTTAATAGCCAACAAGGAAATGGGGACCTTGGTTCTACAAACACAAGGAACTAGATTTGACCAACAACCTAAACAAGCTTGGAAGCACATTGATCTCAAGAACCTCTAGAAAGGAGCACACTTTGGTTTTGGTCTCATGAGAGTCAAAGCAAAAAATCCAATTGAGCCATGATGTACCAGAACTGATCTATGAGCTAATAAAAAAGTTGTGCTAAATGTGTGCTAATTTTTTATGGCAGCAATAGAAACTAATATAGTGTGGTTAATCTTTTACTAACCTTTGGAATCCCCTATTAGACAGTTCTTTCCACACTGAGGTGGCATACATGGCTCTGAAGCTTCTATATACAGACGTTTGTTCTACTCTTTCAAGGAGAAAAGAACAAATCAGGTTCCTCTTCCATGGTGACAGGTTCTTATCCCATGATGACAGCTTCTCAGTCCAAAGTCTTTCTTACTAAAGAGTCCTATTCCACGCACTGTTTCTTATATGACACAGTGTCAGGTGATCTCAGCAGTACCCAGGCCATTTACCTTAGTCCATTTCTATATCTTAGGTCAGATTCCTAAGAGGTATAGTCTGAGACAGGGACTTTTATGTAAGTGATTTCTTAAGGGAGAGTTCAGAGGGGAACCCATAAGAGAGGGAGGAAACCCATATGAAGTAGAGAAGAAAGTTGAGCAAGGATTTTGTTGTATAGGAAGTCTAGCCTGATCCAGGCCAAGATGGTAGAGGAGGAAAACCCTGAACTCACCTCTTCCCATGAACACACCAAAATTACAACTACTTACAGAGCAAGTGTCTATGAGAACCACCTGAAGACTAGAAGAAAAGATGTTCCACAACTATATATATATATATATATATATATATATATATATATATATATAAAGAGGGAAGCACAATGAAAGTACGAGGGGCAGAGACACGGTTAGTCAGGACCCACAATCCCAGGGAGGCAACCCACAAATGGGAAAAAGATCACAATGCTAGAAGACCTCCCGAAGGAACAAGGTGTCCAAACCCCACACTGGGCTCCTACACTGGGAAGACAAACCTGCAGAATGTCTGCCTTCGTAAACCAGTGGGGCTTATGTTTGGGAGAGATGGAGGGTTATGGAAAACAGACTCAGCTCTCAGAGGGCATGAGTAAAATCTCACACACTTCAAGTCCCAGCACAGAAGCAGTAGTCTGGAATCCTCCCTCTAGCCTATTAGCATTGGGGTCTTACCCAGCCACCAGTAAGCTGGCACCAGCTCTATGACCCACAGGCTGTGCACCTAGACACACCAGGACCTGGCCTCGCCCACTAGCGGGCCAGCAACAGCACCAGGCCCCCCAGGTTTCACACCCAACCACGTGGGGGCCCGCTCCACCCACCAGAAGTCTGGCACCAACACCAGGCTCCAAAGGCCATGCAACCAATGGCACAGAAAACCTACCCTGCCCACTGGCAGACCCACAGCCACCACATGAGGCAAGGCCTTGTAGCCAACCGAGCCAGGGGCCCACCCCGTCTACCAGCATGATGAGTAAGTTGGCTCTGACAAAACAGAAGGTACTGGACCTCATAGGATGTCTTCCACATTTCTGCTACATTTCTCCAAGATTGAGAAATGTAACAAACCTACCTCAGACACAGAAATAAACACGGAGAATTAGGCAAATTGAGGAGACAATGAAATATGTTCCAAATAAAGGATCAAGACAAAGCCGGAAAAAATAAACTGAAAAAGTGGAGATATGCAATCTATCCAATAAAGAGTTCAAGGTAACTCTTAAAAAGGGGAAGAATAATGGATGAACACAGTGAGAATGTCAATAGAGTTTAAAGATATAAAGAAGAACCAAACAGAGCTGACAAATACAATGAATGAAGTTTTAAAATATACTAGACAAGGGCTTCCCTGGTGGCGCAGTGGTTAATAATCCTCCTGCCAATACAGGGGACACGGATTCAAGCCCTGGTCCGGGAAGATCCCACATGCCGCGGAGCAACTAAGCCCATGAGCCACAACTACTGAGCCTGCTCTCTAGAGCCCGCGAGCCACAACTACTGAGCCCACGTGCCACAACTACTGAAGCCTGTGTGCCTAAAGCCCGTGCTCCACAGCAAGTGAAGCCACCGCAACGAAAAGCCTGCGCACCGCAACGAAGAGTAGCCCCCGCCCGCCTCAACCAGAGAAAAGCCCATGCACAGCAACGAAGACCCAATGCAGCCAAAAATAAGATAAATAAAAATAAAATAAAATAAAATATACTAGATGAACTCAACAGTAGATTAAATGAAACAGAGGAATGGATCAGCAATCTGCAAGACAAAGTAGTGGAAATCACCCAAGCTGAACAGAAGAAAGAATCAAAGAAATGAGAGTTTGAGAAAATATCAAACATACTAACATTAGCCTTATAGGGGTCCCAGAAGGAGAAGAGTTAAGAGGAAGGGGCAGAGAAATTATTTGAAGAAATAATAGCTGAAAACGTCCCCAACCTGGGAAAGGAAACACATCCAAGTCCAGGAAGCAGAGACAGTCCCAAACAAGATGAGCCCAAAGAGGGCCACATCAAGACACATCATATTTAAAATGGCAAAAATTAAAGTGAGAATCTTAAAAGCAGCAAGAGAAAAGCAATTAGTTATGTACAAGGGAACTCACATAAGGCTATCACCTGATGTTTCAACAGAAGCTTTGCGGATCAGAAGGGAGTGGCACAATATATCCAAAGTGATGAAAGGAAAACCCCTACAACCAAGAATACACTACTTGGCAAGGTTATCATTCAGATTTGTAGAAGAGATAAAAGGTTTTACAGATAAGCAAAACCTAAGAGTTTAGCACCACTAAACCAACTTTACAAGAAACGTTAAGTGGACTTCTTTAAGTGGAAAAGAAAAGGCTACAATTAGAAATATAAAAATTATGAAAGAAAAAAATCTCACTGGTAAAAGCAAACATACAGTAAAGGGAGTAGATCAACCACTTATAAAGCTAGTAGGAAAGCAAAAAGACAAAAGTAGCAAAAAACATTTATATCCACAATAAGTAGTTAAGTGATACACAAAATAAAAAGATATAAAATATGATGTCAGAAACATTAAATGTGGTTGGGAGGAACACAGGGTTGTTGGAACGCATTCAAACTAAAGCGATCATCAACTTAAAATAACCCCATATAAATTGTTTTATATGAACCTCATGGTGACCACAAACCAAAAAACTATAATAGAAACACACACAAAAAGAGAAAGGAATCCAAACACTTAAGATAGTGATCAAATCACAAGGGAAGAGAGCAAAATAAGTGTAAGAAAACTAAAAAGAACACAAAAACAACTAGAAAACAATCAACAAAATGGCAATAAGTACGTACCTATCAAGAATTACTTTAAATTGTAAATGGACTAAATTTGCCAATCAAAAGACAGAGTGGATGAATGAATAAAAACAAGACCCATCTATATGCTGCCTACAAGAGATTCACTTCAGAGCTAAATACACACAGAGACTGAAAGTGAGAGGATGGAAAAAGTATTCCATGCAAATGTAAACAAAAGGAAAGCTGGGGTAGCTATACTTATATCAGACAAAACAGACTTTAAAGCAAGTATTGTAACAAGAGACAAAGAAGGGCATTACATAATGATAAAAGGATCAATCCAACAAGAAGAAACACCAATTGTAAATATATATGCACTGAACATAGGAGCACCTAAATACATAAAGCAAATATTGACAGAGATAAAAAGAGAAATTGACGGTAATACAATAGTTAGTAGGGAACTTTAGCACCCTACTTACCTCCATGGACAGATCATCCAGACAATCAATGAGAAAACCCTGATCTTAAATGATACATCAGATGGAATTAACAGACACATAAAGAACATTTCATCCAAAAACAGCAGAAAAACATTCTTTTCAAGTGCACATGGAACATTCTCCAGGATAGATCACAGGCTAAGCCACAAAACAAATCTCAATGAATTTAAAAAGACTGAAATCATATCAAGCATGTTTCCTGACCACAATGGTATAAGATTAGAAATAAACTACAGGGAAAAAACTGCAAAAAACACACACACACAAAACACTATGCTACTGAACAACCAGTGCGTCCTGAAGCAAAGAGGAAATGAAAACACAATGATCCAAAATGAATGGGTTGCAAAAGCAAATCTAAGAGGGAAATTTAAAACAATACAGACCTACCTCAGGAAACAAGAAAAATTTCATATAAACAATCTAACCTTATGCCTAAAGGAACTAGAAAAAGAACACACAACACCCAAAGTTAGTAGAAGGAAGGAAATAATAAAGGTCAGAGCAGAAGCAAATGAAATAGAGACTAAGAAAAACAGAAAAAAAATCAATAAAACTAAGAATTAGTTCTTAGAAAACATAAAATTGATAAAAATTGATAAACCTTTAGCCAGACTCATCAAGAAAAAAATGAAAGAGGCCCAAATAAATAAAATCGGAAGTGAAAGAGAGTGAGAGGCTTCGGCAGCCATGGCTCCCAACGTGCCCGCAGCCAAATGGGCCCAAGAGTGTCCTAAAGGCATCCGGTCAGTGCTGCTGGGGCCGCCCAGAGCCAGCAAGGGTACCCAGGCACCCAAATTCGCTGAAAGCTTCTGTGTCTGCAATTTGGCTTCTGGAGACGTTCTGAAGGCCATAGTGGCTTCTGGCTCAGAGCTGGGAAAAAAGCTGAAGGCAACTATGGATGCCAGGAAACTGGTGAGAGATGGAATGGTCGTGGAGTGCATTGAGAAAAATTTGGAGACCCCTCCATGCAAAAAATGGTTTTCTTCTAGAGGGCTTCCCTTGAACTGTGGGGCAGGCAGAAATGCTTGATGACCTCATGGAAAAGAGGAAACAGAAGCTTGATTCTGTGACTGAATTCAGCATTCCAGACTCTCTGCTGATCTGGAGAATCACAGGATGACAGATTCACCCCCAGAGTGGCCATTCCTACCACAAGGAGTTCAACTTCTCAAGGGAGCCCATGAAAGATGACATCACAGGGGAACCCTTGGTCCACCGATCAGATGATAATGAGAAGGCCTTAAAAATCTGCCTGGAGGCCTACCACACTCAGACAACCCCACTGGTTTACTACAGTAGACGGGGGATCCACTCTACCACTGATTCATCCCAGACCCCCGATGTCATGTCTGCAAGCATCCTAGCAGCCTTCTCCAAAGCTACATCCTAGTAACAGAAGGCCAAGGCTGCACCACTGCTCATCACTCCACGGCATGATCCCTGCTCTTAGATACTGGGCAGAGGGCAGGGGTGGTCAGGGTAAGGATGGAGAGGGAGGAGTGGTGAGGGGTCAAGAGGAGAATGGGAAGAGCAGCAGTGCTGTGGTGAAGCGATTTCTTTTACATGGAGTAGAAGTCTCAAAAAGTATAAGCAAAGGGAAAAATTAATTTTTTAAAACACTGACTGGAGGGTATAAATAGAAACAGGGAGAGGCAGTATTATTTCTAAGGAATCACGTTGTCATTTACTCCAGACTGGTGACAGTATTTTTTAAAGCCAGTGCCCTAAGACCTCAGCTTTTATGGGAACCTCATGCCAGCCCAGGAATGCAGGAAATCACACTGTTGTCCTGTCTGTCCTGTAGCTTGGAACAGGGCAGGAGTTAACTACTAACCCTGGCTCCGCATACCATGAGATCAAAAAGTCATCTCTCCATTTGAAAGAGATATGGAGTGTGTACATGGGAGCAGTGGCTCAGCACATCAGGTTTACTGGAGTCATGGGGCAGGTGGGGCAGCTGGTCTCACTCCCCTCCCAACTTATCACTGATTTACCAGCCCACCTGCTCTCGTGGGTAAGCTCTTGGCAGCCACCCAGCATATGCCACATTCCTACACTCTTGCCTTCCTCCACCCATGTCATGTGAAAGAACCCTTTTTAATAAATAAGCAAGTGTCCTAAGCAACATTATCCAAAGACTGTCCTTTCCATCTTCAAATCCTGTGACTGGGATCACTCAACAGCACTGTGATGTATTATTTTCAATGAGGTGCCTTTCTTAACTATGTTAAAAGTTTGTTTAAAAAAAAAAAAAAGAAAGGAAGTAGGGAAGGGAGGGAGGGAGTGAGGAATGAAAGACAAGTTACAACCGACACCACAGAAATCCAAAGGATTAAGAGACTACTATGAACAGTCATATGCCGATAAAATGGATAACCTAGAAGAAGTGGATAAATTCCTAGAAACATACAATCTCCAAAGATGGCATCAGGAAGAAATAAAAAAATATGAACAGATTACCAGTAATGAAACTGAAATCAGTTACTTCTAAAACAAAATCCCAAGAAACAAAAGTCGGGACAAGACAGCTTCACAGGTGAATTCTACCAAGCATTTAAAGGTGAGCTGACACCTATCCTAGTCAGACTATTCCAAAAGATTAAGGGGAAGGAATGCTTCTGAACTCATTCTACAAGGCCAGCATCACTGTGACACATAAGACAGACAAAGATTTTCACAAAGAAAGAAAATTATAGGCCAATATCACTGATGGACATAGATGCAAAAATCCTCAATGAAATATTAGCAAACAGAATTCAGCAGTGCATTAAAAGGATCATACACCATAATCAAGAGGGATTTATCCCAGGGATGCAACAATGGTTTAATATCCTCAAATTAATCAATGTGGTACACCACATTAACAAACTGAAGACTAAAAATCATATGATCATCTCAATAGATGCAGAAAAAACATGACAAAATTCAACATCTATTTATGGTAACAACTCTCAACAAAGTGGGTATAGAGGGAACATATCTCAATGTAAGAAAGTCTATATATGACAAACCCACAGCCAACATCATACTCAACAGAGAAAAGCTGAAAGCATTCCCTTTAATTGAGGAACAAGACAAGGATGCCCACTCTTGCCACTTTTATTCAACATAGTATCAGGAGTCTTAGTTAAGCAAGACACATAATACTGAAAATCCTAGCCACAGGAATCAGAAAAAGAAATAAAAGGAACCCAAATTACAAAGAAAGAAGTAAAACTGTCACCATTTACAGATGACATGATAATATATACAGAAAATCTTAAATCCAAAAAACTATGAGAACTAATAAATGAATTCAGTAAAATTGCAGGATACAAAATATATAGAAATCTGTTGCATTTGTATTCATTAACAAACTCTCAGAAGGAAAAAGTAATAAAACAACCTCGCTTACAATTTCATCAAAAAGAATAAAATACCTAGGAATAAGCCTAGAAAAGGAGGTAAAAGATTTGTCCTTAGAAGACTGTAAGACAGGGATGAGAGAAATTGATTATGACTCAAGCAGACGGAAAGATATGCCACACTCATGGACTGTACTGAATATTGTTAAAATGACCATACTATTCAAGCAATCTACAGATTCAGTGCAATCCCTATCAAAATTCCAATGCATTTTTCAAAGAACTAGAACAAATAATCCTAAAATTTATATGGAAACACAAAAGACCCTGAAGAGCCAAAGCAATCTTGAGAAAGAAGAACAAAGTTAGAAGTATCATGCTCCCTAATTGCAACCTACATCTACAAAGCTACAGTAATCAAAACAGTATCATACTGATACCAGAACAGACATGTAAATCAATGGAACACAATAGAGAGTGCAGAAATAAACCCATGCTTATATGGTCAATTAATTTATGACAAAGAAAGCAAAAGTATACAATGGGGAAAAGACAGCCTTGTGAATGATGTGGGGAAAACTGGACAGCTACATACAAACTAATCAAACTGGACTACTTTCTCACACCATATACAAAAAAATAAACTCAAAACGGATTGAAGGCTTAAATATAAGACCTGATATCATAAAACTCCAAGAGGAAAATATAAGCAGTACACTATTTGACATCTATCTTAGCAGTATTTTTTTTTTTTGCTTTGTCTCCTCAGACAAGGAAAACAAAAACAAAAATAAGCAAATAGGACTACATTAAACTAAATGCTTCTGCACAGAAAAGGACACTACCAAGAGAACATAAACGGGACCTCCCTGGTGGCCCAGTGGGTAAAACTCTATGCTCCCAATGCAGGGAGACCGGGTTCGATCCCTGTTTGGGGAACTAAGAGTTCACATGCATGCTGCAACTAAGAGTCTGCATGCCTCAACTAAGAAGCCCACATGCCACAACTAAAAAGCCGGCATGCGGGGGGTTCCAAGATAGCAGACGAGTAGGAGGACGGATGCATCAGGAATACATCTAAAGATGCAACAGTTCTCACAGGCAGAACACTAGCAGAAGACCCTGGACACCAGAAAGGACTATAAAGATCCCCACATAACTGGGTAGGACAAAAGAAAGAAGGGAGAAGGAGGAGGGGAGCAAGTGGGACAGGACCAGCACCATGGGGGGTGGAGGGGAGAAATGAAGCAGGGGAGAGATTTCCACATCCGGGGAAGCCCCCTCACCGACAGCAAAATAGGTTGGGACAGAAGGGAAACATTTGAGGCTGTCAGAGGAGGTTGAAGCAACCGATCTGTGGCAGATGAGCCACCACAGTCCTGCGTGCCCCAGGCAGGGATGTGTGTCCACCAGTGCACACAGGGGCTGGGAGCTGGTGCGTGGTGATTAGAGAGCAAACCTGGGGCGACGACTGCTACTGGCTGTGGGGAGATGGCCTGAGGGGACGGGAGGGAGGAAATCCACAACAGGGAATGCCTATGAAGGAAAACAAGACTGTGATGGAAGCAGGGCACTACTGCTGAGTCACACGGAGCCACCACTGTAGCCTCTGTCTCTCCACAAACCGGCACCTGCAGCCGGGCAATAAAAAAAGTCCTACCAGGGCTGATCTTCACGCGTCTGCCGCTGGGCACTAAAAGAAACCCGGCCAGGGCTGGCCCTCGAATGCCTACCACCAGGCACTAGAAAAAGCCTAGCCAGGGCTGGCCTTCAGCAACTTCCACCAGGCACTAGAAAAGGCTCCCACTAGGGTCATATCTCTTCAGCCCATGGCCGCTGGCTTCCTTGCACACCTGGCACTGCCAGGGCTCCCATGATGCAAGGAGCCATACCACCTCCACACCCTGTCCTCACCAGGGCAGACCCAAGTGCTCCAGGGAAGCCTTGGTAACAAACTCCTGTGGGTGGCCCACATGCAGAGGTGGGGATAAAACCACAGACAAGCCCCAGGGGTGGGGTGACTAAGGAAGAGGAGCGAAAATCTTTCCATCAGTTGTACAACCTGCAGGTTAAATCCCCGTCATCAGCTAGGGAGACCCTGCGTGTACAGAATATCTGAGCGGACGAGTGTTCCCACAAATGAAAACAGTCTAACTCTAGCAGCCGTGGACTTTGGGGGCAAGCACATGTGGGAATAGGGCCAGATCAGAATCTAAGCTGTCTCCACAGGCCCACAGCAGATCCAGAGACCAGCCTAGGCACTGGAGGGCCTCGTGGGGAGGCAGAGGTGGGCTGTGGCTCACAGCGGGGGCAAGGACACTGACAGCTGAGACCCCAGGAAAACATTATTACTACTATTATGTTTTGATTTGTTCTGTTGCTAGTTCTGTTTTGGGGGGTTTTTTTTAATTTTTATTTTTACGTAGTCCTTGGGGATTTTTTTAAACATATTTTTTATCTTTTTATATATTTCTATTTTTACTTTGCTTTTCTGTTCTGTTTTTTCTTTTTTTAATATATTTTTAATCTTTTGTATTTCTATTTTTACTTTGCTCTTCTGTTGTCCTGTGGTTTTTTTCCCTTTTCCTTTTTTTTTTCCTTTTAATCACTTCTGTCTGTTTCTTCTGTTTTCGTTGCTTTATTCTTCAGCTGGCACTCTGCTTTGGTTTTGTTTTTTGTTCTCTGTTTTTGTTAGTTTTGTTTTTAATTGTTTGATTTCATTTTGGTGTTCTTTTGTCTGTGTGGTGTTCTCTTCTTTTTTGTTTTCTTTGGTTGTTTTTGTTTCTTTTGGGTATGTTTCTTTGTTTCTGTTCTTCAATCTTTGATTTTGCTTTTACCATTTGTCTGGGGTTTTGTTTGTCTTTTTTTTTCTTCTTCTTTAATCCCCTTTATTGCCATGACAAGTAGCTTGCAGGGTTGTGGCTTCCCGACCAGAAGTTGGGCCTGAGCCTCTGGGGTGGGAGCACTGAGTCCAGGATGCTGGACCACCAGAGAATTCCTGGCCCCAGAGAATATTAACAGTGAGAGCTCTCACAGAGGCCTCCATCCAAATCCAAGACCCAGTTCCACCCAACTGCCTGCAGCCCCCACCACTAGACACCTCATGCCAAACAACAAGCAAGACAGGAACACAAACCCACCCATCAGCAGACAGGCTGCCTAAAGTCATACTAAGCTCACAGAAAACCCAAAACACACCACCTGACATGGTCCTGCCCATCAGAGGGAAAAGACTCAGCTCCACCCTCCAAAATGCAGGAACCAGTCCCTCCCACCTGGAAGCCTACACAAGTCACTGGACCAACTTCACTCACTGGGGGCAGAGACCAGAAGCAAGAGGAACTACGACCCTGCAGCCTGGGGAAAAGAGACCTCAAACACAGTAAGTTAGAAAAAATGAGAAGACACAGAAATATCTTGCAGATGAAGGAACAAGGTAAAAAAACCCAAAACCAAATAAATGAAGAGGAAATAGGCAATCTACCTGAAAAAGAATTCAGAGTAATGATAGTAAAGATGATCCAGAATCTCAGAAATAGAATGGAGGCACGGATGGAGAAGATGCAAGAAATGTTTAACAAGGACCTAGAAGAACTAAAGAACAAACAATCAGTGATGAACAACACAATAAATGAAATGAAAAATACACTAGAAGGTATCAACAGCAGAATAACTAAGGCAGAAGAACGGATGAGTGAATTGGAAGATAGAATGGTGGAAATAACTGCCGAGGAGCACAATAAAGAAAAAAGGATGAAAAGAAATGAGGACAGTCTCAGAGACTTCTGGGACAACATTAAGTGCAGCAACATTCGAATTATAGGGGTCCCAGAAGAAGAAGAGAAAAAGAAAGGGACTGAGAAAATATGTGAAGAGATTATAATCAAAAACATCCTTAACAAGGGAAAGGAAATAGTCAATCAAGTGCAGGAAGCACAGAGAGTCCCATACAGGATAAACCCAAGGAGAAACACACCAAGACACATATTAATCAAACTAACAAAAACTAAACACAAAGAAAAAATATTAAAAGCAGCAAGGGAAAAACAAGAAATAACATACAAGGGAATTCTCATAAGGTCAACAGCTGATCTTTCAGCAGAAACTCTGCAAGCCAGAAGGAAGTGCAGGATATATTAAAAGTGCTGAAAGGGAAAAAACTACAACCAAGATTATTCTACCCAGCAAGGATCTCATTCAGATTTGATGGAGAAATCAAAAGCTTTTCAATCAAGCAAAAATTAAGAGAATTCAGCACCACCAAACCAGCTTTACAACAAATGCTAAAGGAACTTCTCTAGGCAGGAAACACAAGAGAAGGAAAAGACATACAGAAACAAACCCCAAACAATTCAGAATATGGTAATAAGAACATACATATCAGTAATTACCTTAAACGTAAATGGATTAAATGCTCCAACCAAAAGACACAGACTGGCTGAATGGATACAAAAACAAGACCTGTATATATCCTGTCTACAAGAGACCCACCTCAGGCCTAGGGACACATACAGACTGAAAGTGGTGGGATGGAAAAAGATATTCCATGCAAATGGAAATCAAAACAACACTGGACTAGCAATTCCCATATCAGACAAAATAGACTTTAAAGAATGTTACAAGACACAAGGAAGGACACTACATAATGATTAAGGCATCAGTCCAAGAGGAAGACATAACAATTGTAAATATTTATTCACCCAGCATAGGAGCACCTGAATACATAAGGCAAATACTAACAGCCATAAAAGGGGAAATCAACAGTAACACAATTATAGTGGGGGACTTTAACACCCCACTTACACCAATGGATAGATCAGACAAAAAATTAATAAGGAAACACAAGCCTTAAATGACACATTAGACCAGATGGACTTAACTGGTATCTTTAGGACATTCCATCCGAAAACAGCAGAATACACTTTCTTCTCAAGTGCACATGGAACATTCTCCAGGACAGATCATATTTTGGGCCACAAATAAAGCCTCAGTAAATTTAAGAAAACTGAAATCGTATCAAGCATCTTTTCTGACCACAATGCTATGAGATTAGATGTCAATTACAGGGGAAAAAAACCTGTAGAAAACACAAACACGTGGAGGCTAAACCATATGCTACCAGATAACCAAGAGATCACTGAAAAAATCAAAGAGGAAATCAAAAAAATACAGAAACAAATGACAACAAAAACACTATGACCCAAAACCTATGTGATGCAGCAAAAGCAGTTCTAAGAGGGAAATTTATAGCAATACAATCTTACCTCAAGAAACAAAAAAATTCTCAAACAACCTAAACTTACACCTAAAGCAATAAGAGAAAGAAGAGCAACAACAACAAAAAAAACCCAAAGTTAGTAGAAGAAAAGGAATCATACAGACCAGAGCAGAAACTAATGAAAAACAAATGAAGAAAACAATAGCAAAGATCAATAAAACTAAAAGGTGGTTCTTTGAGAAGATAAACAAAATTGATAAACCATTAGCCAGACTCATCAAGAAAAAAAGGGAGAAGACTCAAATTAATAAAATTAGAAATGAAAAAGGAGAAGTTACAACTGACACCGCAGAAATACAAAGGATCATAAGAGACTACTATAAGCAACTATATGCCAATAAGATGGACAACCTGGAAGAAATGGACAAATTCTTAGAAAAGTACAACCTTCCAAGACTGAACCAGGAAGAAATAGAAAATATGAAGAGACCAATCACAAGCACTGAAATTGAAACTGTGATTAAAAATCTTCCAACAAACAAAAGCCCAGGACCAGATGGATTCACAGGCGAATTCTATCAAACATTTAAAGAAGAGCTAACACCTATCCTTGTCAAACTCTTCCAAAAAATTGCAGAGGGAAGAACACTCCCAAACTCATTCTACGAGGCCACCATCACCCTGATACCAAAACCAAAAATATCAAGAAAAAAAGAAAACAGTGCACACCAATGTCACTGATGAACATAGATGCAAAAGTCCTCAACAAAATACTAGCAAACAGAATCCAACAACACATTAAAAGGATCATACACCATGACCAAGTGGGATTTATCCCAGGGATGCAAAGATTCTTCATTACATGCAAATAAATCAATGTGATACACCATATGAACAAACTGAAGGATAAAAACCATATGATAATCTCAGTAGCTGGAAAAGCTTTTGACAAAATTCACACCCATCTATGATAAAAAAAAACTCTCCAGAAAGTAGGCATAGAGGGAACCTACTTCAACACAATAAAGGCCAAATATGACAAACCCACAGCAAACATCATTCTCAATGGTGGAAAACTGAAACCATTTCCTGTAATATCAGAACAAAATAAGGGTCCCACTCTCATCACTATTATTCAACATAGTTTTGGAAGTCCTAGCCATGGCAATCAGAGAAAAAAAAGAAATAAAAGGAATACAAATTGGAAAAGAAGTAAAACTGTCACTGTTTGCATATGACATGATACTATACATAGAAAATCCTAAAGATGAACCAGAAAACTACTAGAGCTAATCAATGAATTTGGTGAAGTAGCAGGATACATAATTAATGCACAGAAATCTCTCACATTCACATACACTAACAACGAAAGATCAGAAAGAGAAATTAAGAATCCCAGTTATCACTGCAACCAAAAGAATAAAATACCTAGTAATAACCTACCTAAGGAGGCAAAAGACCTCTATTCAGAAAACTGTAAGACACTGATGAAAGAAATAAAAGATGACACAAACAGATGGAGAGATATACCACGTTCTTGGATTGGAAGAATCAATATTGTGAAAATGACTATACTACCCAAAGTAATCTACAGGTTCAATGCAATCCTATCAAATTACCAATGGCATTTTTCACAGAACTAGAACAAAAAATTTACAAATTGTATGGAAACACAAAAGACCCCAAATAACCAAAGCCATCTTGAGAAAGAAAAATGGAGCTGGAGGAATCTGGCTCCCTGACTTCAGACTATACTACAAAGCTACAGTAATCAAGACAATATGGTACTGGCACAAAAGCAGAAATACAGATCAATGGAACAGGACAGAAAGCCCAGAGATAAAACCACGCACATACAGTCACCTTATCTTTGACAAAAGAGGCAAGAATATGAAACTTAAAAGCTTTTGCACGCAAAGGAAACCATAAACAAGACAAAAAGACAACCCTCAGAATGGGAGAAAATATTTGCAAACGAAGCAACAGAGAAAGGATTAATCTCCAAAATATACAAGAAGCTCATGCAGTCAATAACAAAAAAAACAAACAACCCAATCAAAAAATGGGCAGAATGGAACTCCCTGGTGGCACAGTGGTTAAGAATCTGCCTGCCAATGCAGGGGACATGGGTTTGATCCCTGGTCCGGGACGATCCCACATGCCACGGAGTAACTAAGCCTGTGTGTCACACTACTGAGCCTGAGCTCTAGAGCCCGTGAGCCACAACTACTGACCTCGCATGCCACAACTACTGAAGCTCACACGCCTAGAGCCCATGCTCCACAACAAGAGAAGCCACCACAGTGAAGAGTAGCCCCCACTCGACTCAACTAGAGAAAGCCTGCATGCAGCAACGAAGACCCAATGCAGCCAAAACTGAAAATAAGTAAATAAAAAAAAATTTTTTTTAAGGCAGAAGACCTAAATAGACACTTCTCCAAAGAAGACCTAGAGATGGCCAACAAACACATGAAAAGATGTTCAACATCACTAATTGTTAGAGAAATGCAAATCAAAATTACCATGAGGCATCACCTCATACCAGTCAGAATGGCCATCATCAAAAAATCTACAAACAGTAAGTGCTGGAGACAGTGTGGAAAAAATGGAACCCTCTTGCACTGTTGGTGGGAATGTAAATTGATTCAGCCATTGTGGAGAATAGTATGGAGGTTCCTTAAAAAACTAAAAACAGAACTACGTTATGACCCAGCAATCCCACTACTGGGCATTATACCCTGAGAAAAACATAATTCAAAAAGATACATGTACCACAATGTTCACTGCAGCACTATTTACAATAGCCAGGACATGGCAGCAACCTAAATATCCATCGACAGATGGATGGATAAAGAAGATGTGGCACATGTATACAATGGAATATTACTCAGCCATGAAGAGGAATGAAATTGAGTTATTTGTAGTGAGATGGATGGAACTAGAGTCTGTCATACAGAGTGAAGTAAGTCAGAAGGAGAAAAACAAATACTGTATGCTAACACATATATATGGAATCTAAAATAATGGTACTGATCAACCTAGTGGCAGGGCAGCAATAAAGACACAGGCATAGAGAATGGACTTGAGGACACAGGGGCAGAAGAGGAAGCTGGGAGAAGTGAGAGAGTAGCACTGACATATATACACTACCAAATGTAAAATAGAGAACTAGTGGGAGCAACTGCATAGCACAGGGAGATCAGCTCGGTGCTTCGTGACCGCCTAGAGGGGTGGGATAGGGAGGGTGGGAGGGAGGCTCAAGAGGGAGGGGATATGGGGATATATATACGTATAGCTAATTTACTTTGTTGTACAGCAGAAACTAACACAACATTGTAAAGCAATTATACTTCAATAAACATGTGAAAAAAAAAAGACACACACACCCCAATGTTCATTGAAGTCCTATTTACAACAACTAGGACATGGAAACAACCTATATGTCCATTAACAGAGGAATGGATAAAGAAGATGTGATACATATATACAATAGAATATTACTCAGCCATAAAAATGGAATGAAATTGTGTCATTTGTAGTGAGGTGGATGGACCTAGAATCTGTCAGAGTGAAGTAAGCCAGAAAAAGGAAAAACAAATATCGTATATTAACGCATATATATGGAATCTAGAAAAATTATACTGATGAACCTATTTGCAGTGCAGGAGAAGAGGCACAGATGTAGAGAATGGAGTTGTGGACACAGGGTGGGAAGGAGAGGGTGGGATGAACTGAGAGAGTAGTACTGACATATATACGCTATCATGTGTAAAATAGTAGCTAGTGGGAAGCTGCTGTATAGCACAGGGAGCTCAGCTCGGTGCTCTGTGATGACCTAGAGAGGTGGGATGGGTGGGAGGCTCCAGAGGGAGGGGATATATGTACACATAGAGCTGATTCACTCTGTTCTGTTAGCAGAAACTAACACAGTATTGTAAAACAATTATACTCTAATTAAAAAAAAAAAAGCCCACATGCTTCAGTGAAGATCCCATGTGCCCCAACTAAGACCCAGCACAGCCAAAATAAATAATACATAAACAAATAACTATTAAAAAAAAAAAGAAAACATAAAGGCTGCCTACTGAATGGGAGAAGATATTTGCACATGATATATCTGATAAGGGATTAATATCCAAAATATACAAAGAACTCGTACAATCCAACATCAAAAAACAACCTGATTTAAAACTGGGCAGAGGACCTGAATAGGTCCTTCTTTTTTCCAAAGAAGACAGGCAGATGGCCAACAGACACATGAAAAGATACTCAACATCACTAACCATCAGAGAAATACAAATCAAAACCACAAGGAGGTATCACCTCACTCCTGTCAAAATGGCTATCAACAAAAAGAAAACAAATAACAAGCATTGGTGAGAATGTGAAGAAAAGGAAACCCTTGTGCACTGTTGGTGGAATTGTAAACTGATGCATCCACTGTGGAAAACGATATGAGGTCCCTCAAAAAATTAAAAATAGAACTGCCATATGATCCAGCAATTTTACTTTTGGATATTTACCCCCACACACACACAAAAAGCAAAAACACTAATTCAAAAAGACATATACATCCCAATGTTCACCGCAACTTTATTTACAATAGTCAGGATATGAAAGCAACCTGCGTCCATCAATAGATGAATGGATAAAGAAGATGTGGTATAAATATACAATGAAATGTTAGCTAAAAAAAGTGACATCTTGCCATCTGCAACAACATGGATGGACCTGGAAGGTATTGTGCTAAGTGAAATAAGTCATACAGAGATGATCTCGTACGATCTCACTTATATGTGCAATCCAAAAAACAAAGCAAACGAAAAGAGACATAGGTACAGAGAATATGGTTGCCAGAGGGGAGGTGGGTAGGAGAAGTGAAACAGGTGAAGGGAATTAAAAAGCATAGACCTCCAGCTATAAAATAAGTCACAGGGACAGAGCACACAGCAAAAGGAATATGATCAATAATACTGTAATAGCTTTGTATGAGGACGGATGCTTACCAGATTTATTGTGGTGATCATTTCATAGTGTATGCAAATGTCAACTTACTATGTAGTACACCTGAAACCGAATATCGTATTGTGCTATATCTTATTTTTTTAAAAAAGAAAGAAAATTAAGCCTAAGCCCGCAGGAGCTCTGGGGAGTCCCCTCTGCCCCAGAATTTACCCCACTTGACTCCAGGAAGCTGAGCTTCTGTAACTCTGCTCTAGTCACTGCATGGGGGCTACCTGGACACTTCTGGACAGGAGGAAGTATGGCAACTCTAACCACATGAAGGCACACCTCTAGGAAAGATCACAGGTATGAGTCTTGGCAGCAGCACCCACAGCTACTGGAAGATGGGCACACCTGCCCAGTAAATGGGAGGCCAGGGGGTCTGAGCCAGGCAGAATTAGCATCTGCTATAGTTCATGATTCAGAGGTCGTGCACAGAACTCCAGCTTTGGTGTGAACCAGCACAGAGTGAGTAGGGCTGGATTCCATTTCTTCTATTCTAGATAACTGGCTTTAAAACTTTCATTTTAACAGTACAAGTTTTTTTTGTTCCCAAACAAAATTCTACATCACACACAGATGATAAAATTGAGCATCTAGTATGTTTCAGACAGTGTGACAGATCCTAGAGACAGGGAGGAAGTAAAACAGATTTGTCCCTGCCATCATGAGGCTTACTGTCTGGTAAGAGAGACAGAAGAAATATGAAAAGAAACAAACTAGAAACCGCAAATATATACAGAAGGTAAGTGCTGTACCAACAACAGCAATAAATGGATGCTGAGATGGAGATAATGGGGGAGGGAAATTTACGATCCAGAGCCATGCTGAACATGTGGTCAAATTTCTAATTCTTTAGCTCTGAACTGTAGTATCAGTTAAGGTACTTTATTTTTCCCTGTTATCATCTCCCTTAAATTTCTTTTTTTTAAAAACATCTTTATTGGAGTATAATTGCTTTACAATGGTGTGTTAGTTTCTGCTTTATAACAAAGTGAATCAGCTATACATATACATATATTCCCAAATATCCTCCCTCTTGCGTCTCCCTCCCACCCTCCCTATCCCACCCCTCTAGGTGGTCACAAAGCACCGAGCTGATCTCCCTGTGCTATGCGGCTGCTTCCCACTAGCCACCCCTTAACTTTAATCTAGTGATCAGGGAAGAACTCCCACAGTGGGAAACATTCAAGCTAAGACCTGGAGAATGAGCAGGAGCCAGCCATGCAAACACCTGTTGGGAGAGTGGTTCAAGAAGAGAACAAAGAAGTGGAAGAAAGTGGATCTATTGTGACTGATGGGGTGGGAGGAGAGGAAAGGCCTGGAGCCCACCCACTCCATTGCAGGGATCCCTAAAGCACCTTCTGGGAACTCCAGGCCACCTTAAAATGTCATTTGAGAGCCATAATTCTGGGTATCATACTTCTGGTCACAGATTCTAAAACTGGATTGAAGAAAGTCACTGGCTTTCTGTCCAGTTACCCTCAGGGACCACCCAACCATCATTCCACATTCTTGGATCTTTATACACTTTTTGTCATGTCCCTTTCTTTCTCAAGTACTTGAAGAAGGCGTGGGGGAGGGAGGGCCTGGCTTGCTTCACAGCTCTAACCAGAGGGCCCATTTTAGAGATGCCAGCAGGGGATGGCATATGAATCAACAGCGTGTTCCCTGCACACCCCCACGGTCCAGATGGCTGCATGTCACAGGAGGAGAGGGTGGCTCCTCCGCAGAAGACTTCCCTGGCTGGAAACACACGCCATACTTTGGACCACGAAGGGAACACACTGTGGTAGTGGTGGTGACATTTTTACAAGAAAAGGACACAGTATTTCTTTTGCAACATTTTCATTTCAAACACCCATCTGTAGTAAAACCTTATAGTGTAAGATATTGAGGGCTCATAGAATCGGAAAGCACCATAGGAACTAGCTGGTGCAGCTTCTCACTCACAGTGTGAATCTCTTCCTATCCCTGATGTGGGTCACTGAGCTGAAGTTTGAAATTTTTACATCTGGGCAGTCACAACTCCACGAAGCAACTCTGAGAGTTGGAAAGTTTTCTTTACATATGTTAACTCAAAATCTGCTCCCTCTGACTCTCCTCCATCTGGTGTGGTTCTTCATTACACAGAATTTAATAACACCCATGCTGGCCATTCATCGAGCTCTTGACATTTCCCAAGCACTGTGCTAAGTACATGACATAAAATACCTCATCTCACCCTCAACCCAAACTTGGGAGATAAGCACAAATCTTATCCTCACTTGTCATGAGGAAACACAAGCCTCAGAGAGGATAATGGAGCAACCCAAGATCAGACCACTGAGAAGCAAAGCTGAGATTCTGACCCACAGCTATCATTCTTTAAAAGCTCAGCCAACTCTTGACATGCAACTTCCACAGAACAAATCTAGCTCCTTTTCATAAGAAGGCACCCCAAGTAAGGGAAGCCAGGCCACGTCTATCTCTTATGGAATTTTCTTCTCTACCTGAAATATCTCCAGGTCCTTTGGCCATTCTTGGTAGAACGTAAGAGCCCAAATAAGAACCACCCTGATGACCCTTCCCCGGAAAAGCTCCAGCTTCTAATCTCATTCCTAAAATATGGTGCCAAGAACTGGCCATTCCACACGCAAGCAATCTGACAATGGCAGAGTCCATCCAGCCTTACCCATCTTCTAAAGCAGCCAAAAATCAGTCAGCCATTTCAGCCACTGTGAGCTGTTTTGCATCAAGCAAAGATGCTCCTGAATCAGAAATGGTGTGACACTGTCCCATGTGGGACAAGGTAGGCTCACATGAATGAGCCCAGGGCCAATTCCCCCCACCCCCAAGAGAAGTGCCCTAGACACAGGGGTTCCTTGGCTTCCCCTGTGGGACTTGCAAACATTCGGCTTTCAGGCATCACAGATGGAGCCTTTTAAACCACCATGCATGCACTCCATCAGAATTTTAGGGTTTCAGATGGTGAACAAAACCTGTTGGTGCTGCTTGCAAGTCAACCCTAAATCTGCTCCAAATCCTCACCATCTAGTCTTTCTCTGCAGCAGATTCTGTGCAACTCTAGAATGTTTTATTGCATTTGCCTTTGTTATTGTATTAAAACTAGTGGAAAACTGAAACAAAAGGACTGACGTAAGTGACAACAAGCACAAATCAAAGAACTGAGGCAGGTGGCACTCGTGCACATCTCAAAATGGCTCATCTCTAGCGTGAATCTGACACTTTAGCCAGGCAACTCCCTTTCAAGTATGAGGCTGAGTAACAAAATTATTAATACTGCCAGAGATTCCTAATGACTGTACCTGAAAAAAAAATTTTGAGATTTTAGAATTTTTTTCATATCTCTAAGAAGAGTAGTCTCTTCCTCCTGTAAAACATATAAATAACTGATTTTTGGACATCTGATTTGCAAACACTTCAGGCTTTACCACCAACCAGCTGTAAAACCTCAGATAGGATGGAGACCTCTCTGTGCCTCATGGCCTCATCTATAAATGGGAACAAGAACTGCACCTGTCCCATTTGTTACAAGGATGAAATAAGCTAACAGGTATAAAGCCAGTATGCAGTGGTGCCTAGAAGGGTACCTGGAACGTAGTTCAATAAATGTTGGCTATTTAACATTTATTTAATGGTGCGACCCACTCCTCATGACCATCTGGAGTTCGGAGGGCATTAGGACAAGCCAATGCAGCAAGGGCAGGAAAGGCAGGAAGCTGGAAAAGGGGCATGCACCCTGGGAGGGGACAGAAATGGTCACAAGAATAGGATGCCCCCAAGACGGCAGATGGTCCCTTTGGAAAAGTGTAACAGGTGAGAAGCAGCCTAGGCAGAAAGGCAATGATGGGTCACATGTGGAGTTCATTCACAGGCAGAGCTGGTAAATGGGAGGCCGTTGCAGAGGGCTTGTTGAGCAAGCTGGCAGCAAGGTGAAACCAACAAGCAAGCTGTACTCCTCAGGAGGTCCAGAGGAAAAAAACCAGGGCCCAGTCTAAGAGCTACACAGCAAACTGTCTGAGGGCACACTGAGTAGTTACCTAACCCCTAGCACACAGCACACCCTCTAGCACATGGCCCAAACAAGAGCACCTAACATCCATTACCAAGCACCTCTCTCACACAGCCCTCAACCACAACTCCCCGAAGTCCTGTGATTATCCTCACTTTACAGATGAGGGGTCTAAGGCCCAGAGAGATAAAATGACCAGGCTAAGTGCTCAGATAAGGGAGAGACAGATGGATGGGTAGATGAAGTAAATTGACAACATGGTCTCAAACCTAAGGCAGAAGCCATTTCCCAGAAAGAAGCTACACATCACCCTCTGATTTCATGCCCCACCATAACCGCCCCAATATCCTGCCATTACGGTCACATGCATCCATCCACACTCCTCCCAACATAGTCCCCAGGTTGTCCTTTCTATCATACACCCTTCATTCATTGCAGTCTCTCAAAGGCAGAGTTCAAATCCCATGTACTGCAGGAGGCTACACGCACACACACACACGTATTAATTCTTCCTTCTTGTCCTGCACTTTGCTTTTATTTCCATTAGAACGCAGATAACAATAGCTAACATTTTAGAGTAGTTTCCATGTACTAGGTACTGTGCTAAACTGTACATGTTCTGTATCCTTCAATCTTCAGAATTTTTTCCATTTCACAGGCAAGGAAACCGAGGAACTGAGTGGCCTACAATAATACTGTTCAGATTCAATTCCTTGCCTGTGCTCTTAGCCATTATTACCTAGCTCTCTGCAATATTCTTTCTGCATGTGTAAGTATATGTCTTCCGGGGGGGCCTGGGAAAGTGGAGAAGGTGGCCCCCCAATCCCCAACATAACTCCACAGTGCCTGCCCACTGCTGATACCCACCACTGTTTGCTAAGTCTAGTTGACTTCCTTAACTTGGGGAGTTCAAGGAAGCTGGATCATCGGGAACTATTTCGATAACTGAGGAAATGGGGGCTGGCAGAGAAGGGGGGCCATGAGCACGGAGAGGAGAGGGGCAATGTGAGGGACGAGCAAGCCACAAAGACGTGTCCAGAAAAAAATAACAACAGCTGCTGTTTACTGAACCCCTACTTGGGCAGGCCCCCTGCCAACTGCTGACAGGCATTACTGCATTTCTAATCCTCACAGGGTAACCCGCATTATTCCCATTGTAAAATGCAGATCTGGAAACTGAGGCACTCACCTGAAGTACCCAGCTTGGAGCAAAGGAGACAGGCCTTGAACTGACACTTAACTCTGATGTCCGCATGTCCCACTACAGCTGGTAAGCAGCTTTGGGTGGAGGGGGCGTACATTTAAAAAAGAAATGCTGATCATAAGAGCCACCGCCAAAAGTGCGGAGTGGTTTTGGGAGGGTTTGGTTGGGGGGGTGAGGGCGGGGTTCACATAATGCTTGGGGAAAAAGTGAAATTTACCTGTAATCCCAGTATCCCAGAGATGAATGCCATCAACAGTCTGCCATAAACTTGCTTTCCAGACCTGTTCTCCATGAATGTGTATAAATGTGATATGTTGGGGGGGGCGGTGTGTTCTCTTTAATTAAAACAGGACAGTACTATACGTTGTGGGAAACAGCAGAAAAAGGCGAAGTATATTAAAAATACAGCCCATCCTCAAAGGAGTCTAGACAACCACATCCAGTCAGGCAGTTCCCATCTAAATTCACTGCTGAGTGACAAGACAGATGACTTCCCTCCTTCCTTAAGACTAAAACTTCTTGAGATCAGTTATTGAGAAGATATAATGGAAGTTGAATAAACTGCTCTAAAACAATCAAGCTGTCCACAAAGACACAATTGGAGTTTCGCTTCTAAAAACTGTACTGGTATAATTTTCCTGTTGGCCATTCCCTTGAAATAATAATTGAACTAGTGAGTCCATTCCTCATAAACACTTTCATCATCTTTGGCTTGACGACGCCTAGCTACCAAGCCACAGATAAAAGTTTCTTCAAGATAGTAAATCATGAGCCATATGTTAGAAATTACCCTTCCTCCCCTATAAATGGGACTATACCCCCCACCCTTTGTCCTTTCCAAAACAGTGGAAGGGATTTTTGGCAGCCAGACTCACATTAGAATCCCTGGGAATAACACTGCTAATCCCCAACACGACACTTTGAAGCCTTCAGAGTCATATTTCACAATGGTATTTTCACAATGTCTGTGGAGATCATGTTTATAAAAACAGATTCAAAACAATGAAAAAGGATAACTGGAAACTGAGCTCCAGTCACCTATGTGAGAAAAGCTCTTGGCGTTGGCTGTGCCTGTGCCTGAGACAAGCATCGTCATGAGAGAGGGCACAAGGTCATGATGGAAATCCCAGCTCTGTAGACTAATGGCCTGGATTCAGATCCTGGCTCCACTAATCTCCAGCTCCATGACCTTGACCAAGTAACTTAACCTCTCTGTGTCTCAGCTTCAGTATCTGTAAAATAGGAATGGTAATAGTACTTGCTTCACATGGTTATTAGAATTAAATGCAATAATACGAAAGCTTCTAAACTTTTTGATTGCAATTTTCTGAAATACACTTTAGTGTAGGCTTCCTACTACAGGAAGCAACTTGAGTGATAAGTTGAGTCAAGGTTTCTAGAGGCCATGCCTGGAAGTGGTATATTCACTTTTGCTCTTGTTCCATTGACCAAAACTTAGTCACATGGCCAAACATGTAAGGGCATCTGGGAAATGCAGTCCAGCTGTGTACCCATGAAGAAATGGGGAATGCAATGCTGGTGGCAACAGCAGTTTATAACAACATGGATTTAACAGAAAGTTTCATGAAACAATTCCTCTACTTACTAAACATGAGAAACTCTGATTCTATTCCACTCTGCTCTATTCTAATATTTTTTATTTAAAACATGTTTGTCATGACCCAATTAGTTGATTTTCAAAATCCACTAGTATTTCACAATTCACCATTTGCTCAGTAAGTATTAATTGTTATTGACAATGGTGGTGACAGCAACAGTGAACAAAAGGACAAACTAGATACTTTCAAATTTTTCAGAAAATTCTTGGCATTTGGGTTCACAAGACTTTACAACAAAGACATGCTTGGGTTCTGACTTCAGGTATTAGGAACCTGAAACATGCACCTAGAAACACTCATCAATTTCTAGAGCCCAGGCTGCCTGAGGAAAACATACTTACAATTATACGTTGTAGAAACTAACAGAAATAAACACACGTGTGTGTGTGTGTGTGTGTGTGTGTGTGTGTGTGTACATACAGATGAAAAATGACCACTAGAAAGAGATCAGAGAAAACATAAAGAAGAAGGGGCCATGAAAAGAGATTTGTACTCTCTGAATACACAATAGCAAGCACGGAGACCAGAGTAAGCACAGGCATTACTTTATCAAAAAGTGTACAAGTGATACATCAGGTCTTGCTCTTCATATCCTTGCCCTATATATTCCCCACAACTTGTGCATAAGTTAGTACAATGTACTTCCCTGGCCTTCTAATGTGCTAAGGGATTTGAAACTTCCTCTCAATCTCCATGGGGAGGCTATGTAAGGGCTCAAGAAGAGTGTGACTTGATCAAACGTGCATTTCCAGTAGATATCTTAGGATATACTGGAGCTGACCTGACCTGAAGCAGGGAGACCCACAAGGAAGCTGCTGTAGTGATAGGTCAGAGAAGACAGTGACCTGAGTTAAGGCAGAGATGGTAGGTAGAGGAAGAAGGGCCCTGAGTCAAAGGATACACAGAGGTTCAAAGTGGTAGGTTTTACTGACTGACTTGGAAATAAGAAAAATCTCCCAAGGAAGATGCACAGGTTTCTAACTTGGACAACTGAGCAGATGCAAGTGTGCCATTGGCTTGAGATGAGGAACACAGAAAGAGAACTAGAGAATTTGATGAATTCAAGTTTTGTACAAGTTATGTTTGAGACACCTGGGGCTCAGTCAAAAGGTGCCCAGGTGGCATTGGAAATGTAGGCTACAGGTGAGGTAAGAATGTTGTGAAGACCCAGATTTAGGAACTACCAGCAAATGAATGATGGTTAAAGTCAGGGGGTAACTGTGGGACTGGATCTAGGCTATAAAGACTCCACGGGCCAAACCGCAACCCCCAGCAACATCAGCCCTCTGTACAACAGAAGGTGGGGGGTGGCAGAGAAAATGGCAATGACCTTAGGTGCTCACTAGAGAGAACAGGCAATAGCGTAAAACCCAAGTGAACTTGGACTCTGACACAGTTTCTTTATTCATTCAACAGGTGTTCATTCAACATGTGTTTATCGACAGGTGTTTATGTACTATATGACAGGCACAGTGCCAGGGACTGAAGAAATCATGATACACAAGTCAGACATAGTATCTACCTGTGGTCTAGTGGGCAAGAAAGCTAAAAATAAGGAAGGAAATTTTAAACATTAAATAGGGAATGCTATGAAGGAAACAGGGTGACGAGAGAATATCATAGAAGGGGAAGGACCTACTTGGATTACAAGGTCAAAGAAGGTGGTATTTAAACAGAGACCTCAACAGGTGGTATTTAAACAGAGACTTCAAGGATGAGAAAGAACCCGATAGGGGGAAAGAAAGCAAACGGAACTGGGTTTTAGACAAAGGCAAAGGAAAGATATTGGATGTTTGAAAAACTGACAAATCAGTGTTCTGGAGCTTGGAAAGCAAGGGGCATCATTAATAAGGATTAGATCATGGGAAGGAATTTAGACTTCACAGTAAAAGTCATAGAGAGCTATTGAAGGTTTTTAAGCAGGAGAATAACATGATATGACATGTACTTTTAAGAGTATCATTCTTGCTGCCATGTAGAAAAAGGATGAAGGAGGAACTGTGGACTCAGGGATACCAGAAAAGAAGTGAACAATGATAGTGGCCTAGTCCAGGGGGTTAGATGGGGACATGGAGAGGAGTCAAATGGCTGTGAAATATAAGTGGAGGTATAATCATCAGTACTTGATTATAAATAGGATGTAGTGGGTGAGAGGAACAATCAAGGATAATTCCTAAATTTCCAGCTTGAGCAACTGAGTGGACTGGGTATCTATCTCTCAAGGTTGTTGTAAGGGATGAACAATATATCGTGTACATCACTCAGCACCAAGGCCAGCACACAAATAGAATTACCACTTCCTCTGTGTCCCTTCTGTTCCATGTAGAGACTTCTCCCATGGAAGTTTATTATTTGGAAGTTTATCATTATTTATTATTTGAACTATATGAAAATGCTCATACTTTTTTTTTTTTTTTTTTTTACTTAAAAAACATGGGATGGAGTCATTTGGGGGTCAGTCTTCTCTTCTTAAGAGAACTATATGTAAACCAAAACTTTATTCCAGGAGTATGAGAAATCAGCATGAACCAAGCTCTTTTTCCTTAATTTTCTTTTCCTTTGTAAGGAACTAGGCATAGAATTAGTAAAAGAGAACATAAAGCAATTCTAAGCATCTCTTAAAACACAAGCCCAGCTAAGTATCCCTTCCCAACACTCCATAATCCTCTATCTATCCATACACAGCCCAGCCACCAGGGGGGGACTGATCAAAGCCATTTGCTTCAGTGGGTACAACAGGCTATACCCTAAGTAGAAACCCAGATTGTTAAGTGACTTCTTAAAAAAAAACAACAGTAAGACAATATCTAACCACGAGGTGCATACATTTTGCTATCAGCAAAGAATAAAGAGTTAAGAATATGCTCTTACGCACAATAAATTCGTTCTCATGGAACAACTTCTTTACAACACTAGGAGCGTTAAGTCTTAATATGTTTCTAGAGAATTCCTCTGTTTCTAGAAGCCGGTTCTCTGGACCACTTTCAGAAACGGTGCTTTATTAACATGCTTGGCTACACAAGAAGCAAATGTTGCCATTAACTCAGAGTCAGATTGCAAAAACATAACTTCTTCCAATGCCTGGATCAAAACAGCCATCAGAACATTGGTTTGGCCATCTTTGTATTCCACCATTAGGCAGAATACCGCAGGACATCTGAGTGGAACAGGAGGATTTAGCCTGTTGGCAATACCCGAAGTCTGCAATCACTTTCCCTAATAACCACTTGTAACCAAGACTGTCCTCAGGTGAAAACTCCATTTTCCATTTTGAAAGCCTCAAGATACCTTATCCATGAACTGCAGTGCGTTTTAGGGGGATATAAAAATGTCTTACCTTGAGGATGAAAATTGGTTTCTCTTAGTTATCCAAAAGACATTATACACTCTTATAAATAGCTGTAACAGTAAATTAAAATGACAAAATCTGATTATAATGAGTTTGTGTCTCTAGAAAGCCTCCCAAAATGTCCTGATTGAGGAACTCATATACAATTGTACTGCAATCTAGAATAAAGGACGATGGTTGGCAACCACAGCAGAGAATTCTGAGCATCACTAAACTCAAGCTCTTAAAAGGCAGCCAAGGCTATGCTACTAATTGCTTTGGAAAAATAAAACGCACTCCATAACCACTGACACTGAAGTCACACGTGCCTTAGGTCCAAAGATTCTTGGGCCTTCCAGCTAAGACAGCCCTTGGGCAAAAGACAAGTTTGTATTGCACCTGGGCTCACATTTCCTGAAAGACAGTTTCTTTGTGCAGCTGAAACCTAAACCTCGTTGGGAAAACATTTCTGCCCATTACCAGCTTATCAGAGTCTATCAAGAATGAGATCACCCAGCATCTCCTCCTTGACTTGATTAAACTATTATTAAGTTCCCGAGAGAAGGACAGTGGCCTGAGAGCCTCTGACCTTAAAGTAACTCTAAGAGCTATTTGTGGAAGATGAAGAAGGCCAGATTTTTCTGATCACTTTTCCATTTCTTGACCGCTGGCTTAAAAGGGGTACAGGTAAATGCTACTCAACCTAATTAGGACAAAAGGAAGGATTATTTCTTACTTGAGAAAAGCCCAATTATCAAATTATGGTAAACTCTCTAATTATATATAATTTTACAGCAACTTCTTTAAAAATCTGCATAAATGACTTAATAAATAAAATTTTTCTTAAATGACTTAATAAATAAAATACCAACTGAAAATCTTCCAGATATGATGAAAAGGCACATTCTCCTATCCATATTGTGTTTATGACAGGTCATGGATTCAGCATCCCCTAATTCATTCCAATTACTTTGTGACTATTCTCCCCCCAAAAAAAGCATATTAAAAAAAGAAAACACAAGGGACAAACTGAAAGCTTGGGAACAGGAATTATAATACTTATTTATAATGAGCTTGATAAGTGCTAAGTAAATGCCATCTCATAACAAGTTCATAGACTAACCCAAAGAGCAGCCTTATGTAGAGGACCTAATGGGAGGTATTTTTTAATTGTCTTGGGGAAATTCACAAGACAGCCTTGAGTGTAGTAGTCAGACTACTCTAAGTTCCATGAGGGCAGGAGTTGCTTGCCTTGCTCACACCAGGGTACTCCATCTCCCAACACAGGGCCTGCCACAGAGCAGGCATTCATAACATATTTGTGGACTGGATGCATGATTTAATTTTACTTTTGCTCTGCTAACTCTATTTAAGGTCTCATTTTCATTAAGAGACACACAAACATTTGTAGTTAATTCCCCTGAAGTTTTTAATGTGACATATACATTTAATTAGATGCATATTTAGAAAGCACTGAAGAATCTTCCAGTGACATCAATATGACATAACACTGCCCCCAACAGAGTCACTTATACTCAGCAAGAAAACTTTTTTTTGAAGAATGGTGTGTATGTGTGTGTGTATCTCATTATGAAGCCACAAAGTTGGATTCAGGTTGTCTTTGAATGGTTTCTTCAAAAGTATTTTCACATAAACTCTTTTAACACTTCATAAAAAAAAAACAGCTTGTCTTAACATAACTGCTTGTCTTGTATAGAATACCCATGTCTTAGAACAAAATAAAACAAATAGACCCAATCCTTACTATCTGTCATCCAGATATCAACACCTTCTTCATTGAAGAAATTAGCAGGGAATACGCTCTCAGATTTTATTTTTCAATCCACAGACAACGAAATACTTGATTAGAGCAAGCAAGAGCCTGTGTTCCATAATTGTGTATGACAATACCTATGATTACTATGGAAATTTTCCTCATTAAGCCCATCTCCAAATTGTTTCCCCAAGTCCAGGGTGCTCTCTTAGAAAAAGGCAGTATCTTTCCACAAAGTGAGTCACTGGAGAACATTGCATTCTGAGCAGGATCCCAGTTACTCCAGCATCTGATTAATGTCTGTCCAAACTCTGGACCAGTAACAAGACCCTCTGTAACTCAGCTAACCACCTAACAACCCACATCATTAGGGCCCATTATCTTTTACAATGTTGATTTTTGGTATCCAAGGGCTGTGGTTCAGACAGACTATTTAAAGGCATTAAAATAACAACAGTCTTGCCAGCTGTGGGCAATGCCACCAAAACTACCATCAGGTCACAAGGCCAGATGCAAAAGATGCCAAGAACAAGACTAAGGCAGAGGGAACACTCACTTAAGAAAACAAATCCATTTGTGTTCCCAAAGGAGAGCACTGGGCAGCAAATCCAATGGGTATGGAGAATCAATAGCTGGTAATATAGATGGTGGTACCTCAAGTTGTTTGCCTAATTCTGTTTAGTTGTCCCTTAAACTTTATCTGCTTTCTTGTCAAATTTTATCTTGGTCAAGGTTTAAAACTTTTAAATATTGGATAAAATTTATCTCCTTTTTTCTGGGCCTGAGACTCAAGTCTACAAAAAAATCACATATGTGGCTTCGTATAGCAACTGCCATTCACTGGTCTTTTTTCAAGTTAACCTGTGACTATAAGCTCATTATGAAATAGGTATCATTTTTGAGCACTCTCTACTTGTCAGGCACTGTTAAGGATTCTGCCTGTATTATTTAATCTTGTAACAGTAATTTCTGTTCTACAAATGGGGAGAAGGATCGAGGAATGCTAAATAACTTTCTCAAAGCCGCACAACCAGAGAAGGGCAGAGCCAGGGTTTGAACCCAGGTCTTGCTGACACCAGGATTCAGCTTCTAACCCATTAAACTACACTGCTTCCAAAGCTTTTGGGTCTTAGAATTTACACCAGACATTCTCAACCAGTAGTTCCCAATTTTTCCAAGGATAAAGACACCTTTCCAATAATAAAACAGCATTTCATAAGTTAGTGTAGAATGAAGAGCTTAGCATAGAATCTGACACATACTAAGCACCCAAGAAATGTTAGGTGTGGTATCATCATTAGCATTATTATGAAGGACCTCAAGATACTAACTGCACTTTTAGGATACACTGATGACGCTAATGAGTAAATTCATTTCATATCCATTATAACAGCAACTACATTCATTTGGAAAAAAAAGTACTGTATACACTATTGTATATATAATTTCATCCCGAAAATATATGATATAATTTTCTGAGTACAAAAAAAATACCCATAGCACATACATATAGGCAGACCTTGTAACACAAACACACACACACCCAGATTCGGAACTCCTCTTAAGGTCCCAGCTTTTCACTGAGTGGCATTCCAGAATCCTCTAGCTGTCTTCTTCCTCCCTTTCATGAACAGTGTATCAATAGTACCCTACACCTCCAAAGGCACCCCAAATGGATTTTCACATCATTCATATCTTTACTTAATTTCACCACTTTTAACACGTCTAAGTCCTTGCCTAGGCTGGGATTTAAATAGATGCAACATAGCTAGATACGTCGGCCTATACCCGAATTATAATAATTTCTCCTATATACCAATAATAATTTAGTTAAATAACCAGAAGAACTAGATGGAGATAAGCAAAATGAAGGGTGACTTCAAGGAGAGAGGTAAAGCATTTAGAATATGAGAAACAGGAGATAGGAGAATTATCATCAGCTGCAGTTCTCTCTGCTATAAAAAAGACGCTCAAGATGTTTGGTGCAGACATCTCTATAGCAATAAAATGTCTATTTCATAGGGATTCAAGACTGGGATTATTTTCAATAACATTTTCCCCCGATTATAAAATTAATACATATTATTTTTGAAAATAGGAAAACTATAGAATAGTTTAAGAAAAAAAGTAACCACTATGCCCCTACCCACACATAACTATTAACAATATTCTGGATTTCCACCCAGCCTCTTATCTATGGGTTTTTTAATTTTTCCAACTATTTACAAATGTTTATATCTCTGTAGTTATTTATAAAATACAAATGGGATCATATGATATATTAAGCTTATATTCTGCCTTTTTCATTTAACATTATGTCCTGAGGTATTTCCCACTAACTATTTTTCAAAAATATTATATGTGGGCTTCCCTGGTGGCGCAGTGGTGGAGAGTCCGCCTGCCGATGCAGGGGAAACGGGTTCGTGCCCCGGTCCAGGAAGATCCCACATGCCGCGGAGCAGCTGGGCCAGTGAGCCATGGCCGCTAAGCCTGCGCGTCCGGAGCCTGTGCTCCACAACGGGAGAGGCCACAACAGTGAGAGGCCTGCGTACCGCAAAAATATATGTATTATATGTAATAGCATTAGAATATCCCATCTCATAGGCTTAAAGTATCTTAAAGATCACAATTACCTTTTTTTTACATCTTTATTGGAGTATAATTGCTTTACAATGGTGTGTTAGTTTCTGCTTTATAACAAAGTGAATCAGCTATACATATACATATGTTCCCATATCTCTTCCCTCTTGCATCTCCCTCCCTCCCACCCTCCCTATCCCACCCCTCCAGGCGGTCACAAAGCACCGAGCTGATATCCCTGTGCTATGCGGCTGCTTCCCACTAGCTATCTACCTTACGTTTGGTAGTGTATATATGTCCATGCCACTCTCTCGCTTTCTCACAGCTTACCCTTCCCCCTCCCCATATCCTCAAGTCCATTCTCTAGTAGAACACAGGGTTGGGAGAAGGTAAATTTTCTCAGGAAAAAAAAGCTTTTAAAAATGATTTTTATGGGGCTTCCCTGGTGGCGCAGTGGTTGAGAGTCCGCCTGCCGATGCAGAGGACATGGGTTCGTGTCCCGGTCCAGGAGGATCCCACATGCCGTGGAGCAGCCGGGCCCGTCAGCCATGGCCGCTGAGCCTGCGCATCCAGGGCGTATGCTCCGCAACGGGAGAGGCCACAACAGTGAGAGGCCCGCGTACAGGAAAAAAAAGAGGTTTTTATGGTGTTCAGTTACTTGGTAAACAGCAAACAAAAAGACACATCCCAGTGTAGACACCATGAGATTAAGGACATATCTATCTTGTCCATGCCATGATATCTTCAGGACCAAGAAGATTCCCTGGCACAATATTTATTTAAAGGGAGGAAGAAGAACGGGTGGTTAGGCATTAGAGTTTGGAGGATATACTTAGAGAGTTGTACACTTGGGGTTTCTAGAAAACTCAGTTCCTCAATGACTGTGAGCCTCCTCTAGATTAAATGGAGATCAAGAAGTGAAAGGCTGGCACACATAATAATGTTTTACTGTTCATAGATGGCATTTTTACTAAGTGTAAACTGCTTCCACTTTTGCAGCATGCAAACTAGCTGGCAACAGTGCAAAGTCAATTGTGGTAATTTGATCCCCAAAATGCATAACGGTTTATCAGATCCAGACAATGTGGGAATAAACTGACGCATCTTCAAGCAGATTTTCCAATCAATTACTTCTGGGACATCTGCTTCTACATCTGCTTGGGCAGGGTAGAATTTCCATGATTCAGCCTATCAAATCATAAAGATACCAGAGGGATCACCACAAATATATCACTAATTGTTGCCAGGAATACTACGTTTGTCCTTAGTATTCCAAAATTCATAAAGATGGTAATTCCAAAATTCATAAAGAGATTCTGAACAAATATTTTAAAAATAAAACTGTTGGCCACAAGTTAATTCTAGCAAGTTCTGCTTGAGTCAACAGGTCAGAAATTCAATACACCTGCTTGTTTTACCTATACTTTCTTAAATTCTAGTTTTAAAGCAGTGCTTTACTATATGTTATCATTTTGCAGATGTAATGGCAAACAGTGCTAAGTAAGATATATAAATCCCCAATGGTCGAGTAGCTAACAAGAAAGATCAACAGCTGAGGAAGGTGGAAATTTGTGCTGTTCTTCACACTTAAAATCTTTCTTTGTCCTTAGGCTATGGTCAGGAGCTGGTAACTTTTCGGAAGTTGCCTCATTGGCAAAGAACACATTGGTGCCTCATTAGAAACAGGCAAATGGTAGCTTCTAAGCTCTCCAGCAGGAAAGAAAATACAGGGTGTAAGAAAGTATAGCTCAGCTAGTGATATGGGGTGGGGGACGGCTCTATAGTTAAGGGGCACATCCATTAGATAAAGCAAAGAACTCGGACACTGAAAAGAACACTGGGGCCCCTCTGCAGAAACTGAAGTTAAAACAACTTCAACTGACATTGCCAGAGAAACCAGGGGTTAGAATAGGCAGGCTAGGAAATTGTGGACAGCCACAGCCACTGGCCCCTTTAGGAACTCAGGCTCAGAAAATGGGGTGCATGGTGATGGAGCACGGCCCCAGAGTCCACAGAGCCCTTCACCCAGTTCCCACAGAGCAGCCAGGGTGTCAAACTTGAAGACTCCTCTCCCCTTCAAAGGCTCCCCACTACCCAACGGATCAAGTCCATGCATTCGAAGCTTTTTGCCACCATCCTTCACACCTCACCACTCCTCCTTCACACCACTCCCCTCCCTCTCTCACTAGCTTCAGAGCTCAGCTGATTTCAGCTTCTGGAGAACATCATTCGAGAATCTTCCCTGTCTTAAATCTTCTCCCCTGCTCTGCTTCCCTCCTATGCACTTCTCCCCTCTCTACCTGCTTCCAGTTTCTAATCAGGTCTCCAAGATGCCTTGCTTGGCCTCCCAGACTAAATTGTGGTCTCCTAGTATCAGTGCACTTCTCCTTCATTTCACTCCTCATCATGGAAATTTCCTATGAGGTGCCTTTAGACAAACTATAAGTTCCATGAGGATGTAGAACATTTTTGTCCATTCACCATTCTAATTTCTAGCAGAGCATGCAGCACATAACCAGTGCTCAGTAAATATTCATTTGAAAGTGGACAGATGAACTATGTTGTTCCTCTTTCAAAGGGACTCACAAGGACGACCACGGTCTTGCCTGGTGAAGTTAGCCCCAAAGTCCTCTCAAAAGTAGACACGAGGGCTTCCCTGGTGGCGCAGCGGTTGAAAGTCCGCCTGCCGATGCAGGGGACACGGGTTCGTGCCCCAGTCCGGGAAGATCCCACATGCCGCGGAGCGGCTGGGTCCGTGAGCCATGGCCGCTGAGCCTGTGCATCCGGAGCCTGTGCTCCGCAACGGGAGAGGCCACGGCAGTGAGCGGCCCGCGTACCGCAAAAAAAAAAAAAAAAAAAGTAGACACGAAACAAGGGTCTACCTGGGGGCCAGCCCAACTTGGCTGCTCACTCTTACCACAGTGAGTGAGCAGTTTCAATAAGCCCTAGTATCATCCTCCTCATTATTAACCTATAAACAAGCACCGGTTCCAAGCTTCAGAGAATTCTCAAATGAGTTAACCATGAAAAATACAGTTGAAATTTCCATGAAGTCATGGCATTAAGTTCATTCAGACAAAAGAGTGCTGCTCTGTGGAACTGAGGGGCAGCCTATTTCCCTTCTTCATCCTTGACAACATAGTACAGTATAAAAGCATATACTTTAAACACAAACAAATCCCAAGCACAAACTTTAAGGGCACTTTTACGATCAACAGATATTTTCCTAATATCATCAATGGTACATATGTAAACACATACTCTAGTAAACTAAACTGCAAGTAAAGTTCCTGATCTAATTTCTTTCTCCTAATTAACTGACAATAGTTTTCTTTTGTGCAAAAGTGAACTACCTGGGGGCTGATAAATCAGACACTTAAGAAGAGAAGTTGGCAAGGGACTCTAGTCAGTTGCCATGGAGATGTGCATTTCTGATGTTTCCTTTAATAAAAGTTATTATCTACAGGAAAATAATTTGTTGAGCCTATCTAATTGAAAAGAAGGAAATATGCCCCAAATGGCTTTCATATTTACGACTCAAAATCTGTTTTTAAGCCCAGAAAACGCATATATAATACAGCTAAGCTGTTTCTACATAATTTAATTACTGGCCTGACAGCATATTCTTGAGGGAATCCATGTAGGTGTGCTTTGTACTACATATTATGTTTTATGCTCTAAAATGAATAATGCATTCACACTGTAGGTGTGGGCTTCTACTTTGTGCTTAAGTTACACTATCAGGCATTCTTTAGGAAATTCCACAACTGAAGACTCAAAATTGAATTAAGCTAAGTAAACTGTCAAGGCCAGAAATCACCATTAAATGAAGAAATCTTGGATAAACCTCTGTGCCTTTTCAGTAAATGCTATTTTGTTTATGTCTCATCTTTCAGATTTGCATGTTATAAAAACCATAACATCAACATGAAAATTACTTGACCAACTGAAGTCATTCTTAATATTCAATTAACATTTAATGGAGGACACCTTATACCCATATTTGAACATCTACAATACAACAAGAACTGATACATACTGGTTCTTTAATCTTCATAGCAACCCTACAAATTAGATGTTCCTAGCTCCATTTTGTAGAAGTTGAAACCGAGAAACAAAAATCTTGGCCCGTGCATTCTTAACAGGGATGATATTTCCACCAACGGACAAAAATTGGTTCTTAGGTGATGAGAAAAACTTAGATATTACAATGGTTGGTGGCCATCCAAAGGCCAACCCTACCCCCTGAAAATTTTATTCCCTAGTATTTAATTTCTCTCATTAGGGAGAATTAATTTAATTTTTCTTCCTAGGTGTGCAATAAAAAAAAAACAAAAAAGTTTGAGAAATGCTGACCTAACCTCTAGCAAGTGATGGACCCATTCATTTATTAAGTGATATTTGGGGACTGTCTATGGGCTAGGCACTGTGCAGGGGCTAAGTATACAGTGGTGAACAAAACAGACATGGACCCTGGAGTTCCCAAAGCTTACAGCCCTAAGGGGGATACAAATATAAACCAAATAGCCACACAACATACCATTCCAGACCACAAAGAGTGCTCTGACAGAAAAATATGCGAACATGACTAAAAGGTCAGAAACTGCCTCTTTACAGAAGTGACTTTAGGCTGAAACCTGAAGGCCAAGAAAGCTCAACTGAGGCAAACAACAGTGAAAAACAGTGCTGGGTCTAGAGAACCAGACAGAAAGACTGTGATGCCTTGAAAACAAGGTGGTAAGAGAATTCCTGCTCCCTGATTTGAGAGACACTTTAATAGCTTAGTTTCAATTAGCCCAAAGAGCGTGAGCACAAGGTTAAAATCACAGTTTTATGGCTAATAATCTTGGGCAGTTTATTTCATCTTGTTGAACCTCCATTTTGGCAAGTGAAAATAAAGATAACATTGTCCACACATGGCTGTTATGAGGATTTAAATGGAAATTATTTATGGCAAGTGCCTGGCACATGGAAAGAGCATAAAAGAGTTGGTTGTGGAAGGGCTTCCCTGGTGGCACAGTGGTTGAGAGTCCGCCTGCCGATGCAGGGGACACGGGTTCGTGCCCTGGTCTGGGAAGATTCCACATGCCGCGGAGCGGCTGGGCTGGTGAGCCATGGCCGCTGAGCCTGCGCATCTGGAGCCTGTGCTCCACAATGGGAGAGGCCACAACAGTGAGAGGCCCGCGTACCGCAAATGAAAAAAAAAAAAAAGAATTGGTTGTGTATTATGGTTGTTTATAATTATTATAATCAGAGTAACACAACAAACAAAAGTAGACTCCTCTGGATGACACAAAGAACAAAACAAAGTCTAGTCTTGATTTGGAGGTACTAGTAATTGCCTACCTATTTATCCCCTGCAATACCTTAAACTGTAATTACAAAACTTTCTGCAGACAAGATTAGCTGCAGACACACATAGGGACTTTCCAAGCATGGTCATTTTCACATTTCAGCACTATCCCTAAGTTGTGCTACATCATGCTACTCTGCATTTAACATCATATTTTCTAACAGAGTAATCCCATGAAATGCTCTATGAAAAACAGGTTGCAAGGGCAAATGCAACGTAGGTCAACTGGGTTTTGCATGACAAGCCATAAATTGATGACTGAAGTAGAAATGTATTGAATGGTTATGGGGCAGCTCACAGGATCACTGGGAGAGATGGAGACCCAGGCTGAGATGCCTTGCAGCTAGGATCACAACCCAAAGCACCACCATTGCATCTGACTTGGCTGTCCCAACCATCACCACACACTGACAGCTGCATGTTCCACTGGCTCCACTGCAATTGCCCGTAGACCCTGGGTGCTTCAGATTTTACCATTGCCACAAAAGTGTCACTACTTCCTGTTCAAATTCCAGAACAAATGCATGTGACTGGCTGAGTCAAGGTCACTTGCTTGAGGGATAGGTGCATGGAAACTTGAAAAGTAAGCATTTGGTATTTTCCACTTCTCTGGGGGAGTTAAATTCTGCTTCTTATCAAGACTCCTATGGTGGAGAAATCCCTCCACCAAATATGGAAACAATGTTATGAAACTGAGAGAAAAAAATGAATGTCCACTTTATGCATATGCTCTGAACAAATATCTGTCAGATACCCACTGAGGTAAGGAACTTCAAAAGTCCATAATTTAATTTGGCAATTTGGCATCTGTTACTAAGATTCTCTTTTTTTCTCTGCTTTGTGTCAAGCTAACATTAGGTACTGACTAAGCATTAGCAAGTTAAGTGCCAACCGCACAGAAGCCACCCACTTCTGCAAAACTAGAGAGTGAATTTAAACAATGTTATTCTGCCTGCTTTGGTTAAAGAAGTCAAGGGATGTCATTTCAGAGCCCAACAAAAGTTATCAGCTCATCGAAAAAACAACAGTAACTCTTGTTTTTTGAGCACCTACTATGCAGCACACCCTGGAGAAGATTAAGCGCTTTACATGGAGTTCTGGTTCAGCAGCTTTGCAACCTCCTACAGAAGAGAAAACCAAAGACCATACCTACAGGTTACAGCCTTGCCCAAAGCCACACTCAATTCCAAGGTATGCTACTGACATCCATGGAAATATCCCATCATGTTTGCACAAAACCTAAGAAGCATTTCAAAATTCCTGAAACAATCTACACAACAGTACAATGAGATGCCCTGGCATCTTCCGAGTAAAAAGTAAAAATCGAGGACACAAGAAGTTATGAAGAATCATGAAAGAAGTTTAGATAACTCACTCACTGGTGCAAGGAGAGATACCATTTTACTGTCATTCACTGTCCAGAGCATATTAAAATGTTTTTAGTAGTCAAAGACAATGTTACTAACAACCCATCATGGGACTTGAAATGCTAAAAATTATTAGCATGAGCCCAAGTGGTGAGCCCAAATGAAAATACTCTGTGCTGAGAGTGGCAGATAATACAAAAGGTATCGTAGGTTACTGGAAGGACATAGCAGTTTATGGTCATAGATTACAGCCTCTGTTTTCATATTTGTGAGAAATGTCTACAACGCATAGTCTGAATGCAGGGTCTTCAGTTCTCTTAGCTCTAACCATACTACTTTCCTCTTAGTTTCCTATACAAATAATTTCTCTCTTTCCCTGACTTTTTGCGGATGATGTCACTCTGCATGGAACACCAGAGGCACAAACACCACACCACCACCACCACCTGCTCTTTCCACCTGACTCCACTGGCCAATTGCAATTCCTCCCTCAATTCTCAGCTGCAACATCGCTTACTTGCGAAGCCCTTACCAGACCATTTAAAATAAGCTTAAGTGCCCTTGCATAACCCTTCCCACATGCTCTGTCCTTCCACTTTCTGAGCCATCACCACACTTTTAACTACTTACCCAGTTTTGGGCTCCCCCTAGAATGGAGGGTCAGAGGTCAGGCACCAACCTGATCTTCTTCAGCAACAAATTCTCTAACAATAAACTGCTCAACAAATGTTAAATAGATGAACAGATGAATGAATGAACGAACAAATGAACAAATAGCTGCTATAGCTCGAGGTAAAATACATCACAGTCATATTGTTTCTATGGCCTAAATAACCATACAAAAGCCCCATGGTTGTGACATGTCAAATGGGAAAAAAGGAGACCTATAGACAGACTCATTCAAGCCTGACCAAGCTTCAGGTTACACACAAAGCTTTCCTCCGTCTTGGGAACAACCAGTTCCCAGAACAAGTTGGCTTCTACTTGAAGCCATCATACTTCTCCTCTCCCTCATCTTCCCAGTGAAAAGCCACATCCCAGCTAGGTGCCTTTTGCCATGCCAGCAATGAAGACACACACTGCCCCCCCCCACACACAGACCAAGCTCGGAATTTAACTCATTCCCTCCCAGATGCAAGGCAGCTGTCTATGTCGACAAATGGAGCTCTGTGGCATCTGAACTGTCCTCACCTCTTCACAGTTCATTTTTCAAAGGAATCTTTGTGCCTAAAATGAACATCCTGGAAACCAGAAATAGAGAATCCAAGTAGGTCAGTATGAATGATCCCATTTGAGGAGATTCCTTTGCTGGGAGGGCAAGGCTTGTCAGCGTTGTGGTGGGACCCCTGTTAACCACTGTCCCCATTTCACATCACACCAACTGAATTATGCCTCTTAGATGGAAAAACATTCTCCCCAAAACCAAGATGGCACACAAACTGAAGGCAACATTTGCTAGAAAATGGTGACCATGTTTGTCAAATAGAGAGGGAACAAATTAATAGAGAACAACAAACTCAAGGGCTACCAAAGAAAAACAGCTGAAAAATGACAACCAACAGTTGACTTGGCAGGGACTGCTGATACTTTAGCCCTGCAATTTATGTAAATCTACCCTTTTTTTCAATCCACTGCTTCTTGGCACCTGCACTTTAGCTACTGAAGCTCTCTTTGGCATCTCTCTGTAGTAACTAATCATGTCCCAGCCCTGGTGGTCAACCAGAGGGTAAATTTGTTATCAAAGGGTCCTCACTCCTCGAGAGACCATTTCTATGTTAAAATTTATTTGCAATGCTCCCTATCCACCAAATACAGTTTTAAAAACATTCTACAAAACATCATCTTTGAAAGTTGAAGCCTGCCAAAATACATGTTAATTCACCCACGTTTCTGCATTATATTTTTAGATAACTTTACATCAATACGAAAGATACATATAGCAACAAAGAAGAATGAAAAGTGATATATAGATTTAAAGTTTTGTATGTTCCCTATATGTCAATTAGATTTACTAAATAATAATATTTTTAGATTCAGATCAGCAAAAATGTTCAGGTTTAGCATAGCCAAGGCTGACCACAGTATGGAAAAAAAAGCCCTCTCAAATCCTATTGGTGTCTAAATGAGCACAATTCATTTATAAGGTAATGTGGCAAAATCTTAATTGACTGGCCCACCGATCCTACTGCTAGGAATTTACCCAATGAATATATTTACACAAGAAACTTAGTGTTTATGTAAAAGGGTGTCTAAGGTAGCACTATTTATGATCAAAAAAAGTCCAAATGTAGAATAAGGAGGAAACAAAATAGATTTTTTTTTTTTTAAAGAATCAGAAATTCTTAGAGCTACACCTTGGGTGAGGGGCAAGGAATTTTTCATAGTTATAGGAACAGGGATGGTAACAGAAACAGAGCAGGAAAGGAGTGTCCTTGTTTATTATTACAAGGAAGTACTGCCACAGCTATTTATCCTTCTTCGTGGTGTTTGAGAAATTCAACTATAGAACTTTAAGCTACTTTGAAATTATTGTTGTAGTTGCAAGACAGAGACACTATGTAAAGCCTGAACTAAGTAGGCTTTCTTAAAAAGTAAACACACACGCACAGAGGTTTTTTTTTTTTAATTGAGGCATAGTTTATATACAATATTATATAAGTTTCAGGTGGACAACATAGTGATTCATAATTTTTAAAGGTTACACTCCATTTAAAGTTATAAAACATTGGCTATTTTCCCTATGCTGTACAATATATCCTTGTAGCTTATTTATTTTATATATCGTAGTTTGTACCTCTTAATCCCCTACCCTTGTCTTGCCCCTCCCCACTTCCTTCTCCCCACTGCTAAGCACTAGTTTGTTCTCTGTATCTGTAAATCTGTTTGTTATATTCACTAGTTTGTTTTATTTTTTAGATTCCACATATAAGTGGTAATATACAGTATTTGTCTTTCTCTGTTTGACTTATTTCACTAAGCATTATACCCTTCAAGCCCATCCATTTTGTTGAAAATGGCAAAATTTCATTCTTTTTTATGGCTAAGTAGTATTCCATTGTGTGTGTGTGTGTATGTGTGTGTGTGTCTATACACACACACATAAACATTGGAGTGCATGTATCTTTTCTCATTAGTGTTTTCCTTTTCTTTAGATATATACCCAGGATTGGAATTGCTGGATCATATGGTAGTTCTATTTTCAGGTGTTTTTTTTTAAGGTTTTTTTTTTTTTTTTTGATGTGGACCATTTTTAATCTTTATTGAATTTGTTACAATATTGCTTTTGTTTTATGTTTTGGTTTTTTGGCCGCGAGGCATGTGGGATCTTAGCTCCCTGACCAGGGACCGAACCCATACCACCTGCATTGGAAGGCAAAGTCTTAACCACTAGACTGCCAGGGAAGTCCCCTATTTTTAGTTTTTTGAGGAATCACCATACTGTTTTCTACAGTGGTTGTACCGATTTACAATCCTACCAATAGTGTACAAGGGTTCCCTTTTCTGCACATCCTCACCAACATTTGTTATTTGTGGTCTTTTTGATGATAGCCATGTGACAGGTGTGAGGTGATAGCTCATTGACACACACTGGTTTTAATATGCAAGTATACCCAAGGTTACAAACTCTTTCTTACTCTACAAATACACATGTATTCTACATCCCAACAATTTGGAAGCCCTTCACACATCATTCTCTTCTACCTTTTACCCCATGGGAGACTCAGAGATACTAATAAAAATAAGAGAGACTTTGTACACCCACTATGAGCCAGGCACCTGCTAAGGGCTTTACATGGCCACCAACACAATGGCTGACAGCCCCCCACCCCCGCCAGAGAATTAACTCTCTCACTTGGCATATATTTCCTATTATCACCTCATTTCTTGGCCTCTGGTGGGAGGGAATCTGCACGCTTTCCTTTCACTTTTCCCAATCTGTCCCTTGTTTATCCTGTTAATCTCCCCGCAGGCAACCCCTTTCTCGCGAACACCAGCTCTTTTTCCATTCTTCCACCCTCACTTCAGCCTTCCATCCCCTACCTAGGTTCTTCAGTAAAACCTCCCTCTTAAGATTTGGTCCCCTCTTTCTGCATGCCCCCTCTTTTTTTCCCATTTGTTAACTGCTCCAAGAGGAGGTCCTGAAACTGTCAGCATACTTAGGACGGGGAAAAAAAGTGTTATCTGACATCCAGAAGCTGGCCTGGCACTCACAGTGAGGCCGTGTTAATCTCCTGTTGGACACAAACCACCTCACAGAACACCGACTTCAGACAAGGTTACTCTGAGACCATGATAAAGTGAGACAAAACAAAACCACGTCACAATTTTGTCTAAGCACAGACGGTAATAAGGACACTGTGCCACCAACATAATACCAAACACCCCCTTGGTTATAATGAGCGACTGCTGCTTACTTACCAATGATGATTTTATCTTCCATCTAGTCTGCCCTTCCTATATATAAGATTTATTGAGCTACTCAGTCATAGAATTGTGCCCACTTTCTCACAGCCTCCAATCTAGAGCAAAACCTTCTTCCCTGAATCACTCAACCCAAGCCCAAATCCTATAATAGGTTTCTTCTAACACCCTATTACTGAGACTCCGCATTTTCCCATAATGCACGTTCTCTCTCACTGCAACAAGTAATAGATCCAAAATGGTCAACAAGTGTGCTCTTGCTGGTCACTGGCTGGATGGCACTGACACTAACATGAAAGGAAACAAAGTCTAGGTTCTGAAGGAAAATGGGATGTCATCTTACTGATGCTTCCAGCTCATCAACAGCCACTCACCCCCAACTCACAGGGCTCTGGCCAGAACTTCAGCTCCTCAGATCCAGCATTCTGCCGCCCCAAGCACTAGCACTTATGAAAAACAAGAACTATGCCTCATGCAATCTATCATTTTTCTATTTATTAAACTACTATTGCAACTGAGATGCTATTCTTCTGCTCCAAGATACATATTATCTACTTATAAAAAAATTCTGTGACCTACTTATAAAAAAATTCTATAAAAAATTTTACCTATGATTTTTCCTATGAGCACCTGTCAAGTTAGAGAAAATACCTCCAGCCAATGTGCAAAGAAGACTTTTTCGGTTTTGTCTTGTTTTAAATTAATTCTCTGCAATTTCCCTGGGTCAGGAATCCTGTTTTGTTTACCATCATCTCCCCAGCACCTAGCACCATGTATAGAACATAATAGAGGCTCAACATATTTGCTAACATTTTGTAGTTGCATAAAATTTAAAGTACATGGAAAATGGTTATTTTTTAAAAAGACAGGAAAGAGATGTGAAAAGGCGAAAGTCTGCAGAGATGAGAAGATAGCTGGAAGCACTATGGGTATGTGAGAAGGGTCTCCAGCCCACTCCCAAGCTACTTTCCCAGCTGGTGGTCAGGGAGGAAGAGCATACAAACAATCCCATCTAGAATTCCTAGGCTCATAGGCTCTCTTATCCATCTCAACTCCTAACATCTTTTTGGTAACCTCCACGTACTTGTGGAGGACTCATCCAAACTCCCTGGCCGTTTGTTTTTGACTTCCTCACCTCGGATTATCTTTCAGTTTGCCTTGTTGCAACATGCTCACAATTACTCTCAAAACCTTGTCAACACCAAAAACTAACCCCTATTTATGCTAATATCCTACCCTTTAACTTCACCTTCCATCCTCCATCTTTCTTGCTTGACTACTTCCACCCCATCCTGCTCTCCAATGCATGGATCCCACTGCGTCATCATCAGCCCTCCCTGGTCATTTCCTCACTTGCCCTGCTTAGATTCCAAGTTGCTCATCATAACTACTCCTTTCTTCTCAACCACAGCATTCACCCCATTCTTAATTTTATGTACATACATGGTGTGTTCCGATACAAGATGTATTTTCACGAAATCAATCAGCTCAGATGTGACTGGTGAACAGGTGAATGAATTCAGTATAATGTGGAAGCTGTGTTGGTTCATAAGCAATTTTTCTGAGGCAATGGGGAGTAAGAATACAGGAGTAGATTTACAACCTCCTAAAGGAAATAAAGGAAGTAAGTGTCAGCTTGACTAAAGCCTTTTCAGCTCTATTTTTAAAAATTAAACAAAAACAAAAACAAAAACACCTCCTGCATGTTCTCCTCCCTCCCCAGAGTCACACCGCAGCCGTAACTGGCTCTCCGGTTGTAGCAAGTTGAACTTCCTCCTATGCCCTCCTTAACAGAAGCCTCGCCAAAAAAATCTGAAACAGCCTCCAGCTGGACCTAGATGCCTGCTTGGGCTGTGTATGTTTTCCTGGTGGGGTGCGGAGGAGGGATGCCAATTATTGTTTTTGCCAGTGGTTTGGTTACAAATGTACATAGATATTGAACAGTCTGTACCAATCCTATTTTTCCCCTAAGTCCTAATACTTTTACTGCATGATTTTACAGAATGCCATTTTCAAGACTGCATGTATTTTATTTTAATACTTAAAAATATATGTAACAGGGCTTCCCTGGTGGCGCAGTGGTTGAGAGTCCACCTGCCGATGCAGGGGACGCGGGCTCGTGCCCCGGTCCGGGAGGATCCCACATGCCGCAGAGCGGCTGGGCCCATGAGCCATGGCCGCTGGGCCTGCACGTCCGGAGCCTGTGCTCCGCAACGGGAGAGGCCACAACAGTGGGAGGCCCGTGTACCGCTAAAAAAAAAATATATATATATATATATATATATATGTAACATATTTATTTAGAATATATTTATCAAGTGCCTACCATGTTCCAGGCATTGTTTCTGTTTATTGAAAATACAGTAGTGAACAAAACAGACCCAAAAAAGTCCCTGCCTTTCTAGAGTCTAACATACTACAGATAGATATTTTTTAGTGGGACAACTGGTAGAGATGTTCTTGTGTTTATTTCTCACCAGTTCTCCCACTGCACTGTAAATTCCATGAGGCAAGGTCTGTCCTCTGTCCAGCCCCAAGCACAGTGTTGTACACACAAAAGGCGCTTCTACCATTCTTTAGACACTTGGAAGGCATGTTCAGCGAAGCTTCAAATTTTACAAGTAAAAAAGGTGGTTTCATAGAAATGACAATAGCCTCCCAAGTCACAGTGTCTGTTGAGTATCAAGCTGAATAGAATTGGGGTCTCCAGGTTCCCCTCTAGGAATTTAAAGTACAAAGCAAACTGTAAGAACTAAGGGTACTTGAGTACAATACTTAAGTACAAAGTCTGAAGATTTTAGTCTTTGCTCAGAGAATCATCTAAGAAAAACCAAAAACAATAACAACAAACTAAAACAATCAAGGAAGATGTGACAGTCCTTGCCAATTTTTCCAGAAGGTCCCTAGTTATAATGCTTATTAATAACTTAAGCAGAACACAGGACATTGACTGAGACATCTCCAATGATAAACAGAAAATGAGAATAAGCTCCATCGCTTTAAAATAGGAATTGAAAGGATGACAAAGACAATTTCAAACCCAGTAGTGGTTGAATAAGGCAAGTCAGCATCCATATAGCATTATAGTAAAGTGCTTTTAAAATTATCCAAATTATTATAGAGTAGTAGGATACTCCCTGGGGATTCTTGAATTCAAAGTCATTAGGCAGGAAAAAGAAAGAACTTTATAAATTATGTATGCCAAAATTATGTATGTCAGAAAATATTACCTTCTTTATAGAACTAACTATAGTTAATATTTGTGTTTTTTAAGCATTTTACTGTTAAAGTAGGAAAAAAAGGTAAACTAAAGATTGTGTCATAAAAGTAAAATACTACTAACGGCATTCAAATGCTCTTTGCCACTTCTCCCAGCATCTCCAGGATATGTGCCACCTCTTACATAGATTACTGTAATAATTCTTAGGCATATTTCACCCAAGTGATAATAACAAAATTAAGATAACAACAACATGTGTCCGGTGCTAAGGAAAGCACTATGACATGTGCTGTGTTTAACTTCTCTTAATCCTCACAATAACCCTAAGAAGTAGGAACTACTACTACTCTCATTTTAAAGCTGTAGAAACCGAAGCTTAAGCATATTTAAGTTACTTAGAATTCAAAGCAGGAAAGTGTGATTCCAGGGTTCATGTCTTTAACACTGTACTATATACCTATTTGCAGCTTCTACTCTAAATTCTAATTTAGCTCTCTAAAGCATAGTGCTTCAATACTTTGAACGACTCCTTCCATATGAAGAAAAAATTATTTTACTGAGCATTCAAAGCCCTTCCTGCCCTGACCCCAAATCTGTCTTTCAAGGCCTGTCTCTCACACTTCAATCACTGAACTGAGTATTTTTTTCCTTAATATATAAACAGATTTCCCAAACCCTTCATCTGTGTGCACACTCTTCTCTTAGGAATGTCCCACTAGTTCATCTCTTCCCATCAAAAACCAACCCATTGGGCTTCCCTGGTGGCGCAGTGGTTAAGAATCCGCCTGCCAACGCAGGGGAGACGGGTTCGAGCCCTGGTCCAGGAAGATCCCACGTGCCGCGGAGCAACTAAGCCTGTGCACTGCAACTACTGAGCCTGCACTCTACAGCCCGCAAGCCACAGCTACTGAGCCCACACGCCACAACTACTGAAGCCTGCACGCCTAGACCCCATGCTCCAAAGCAAGAGAAGCGACTGCAATAAGAAGCCCATTGATACAACTAGAGAAAGCCTGCGTGCAGCAACGAAGACCCAACGCAGCCAAAAATAAATTTTGACAATAAATAAATTAAACAAAAAAAAAAACCAACCCATTACCCAAGACCAAGCTCAAAAGCCACCACCTCTGTGGCATTCCTTCAACCAACTGTGCACATGCTATAGCATCTGATTGGCTGCCCTGTATTTGAACATTCCAGTCAAAACTCCACGAGAGTCCATGACGTAATTGTACATAATGCATTATAAAGTAAAGTGGTTGAACTTGAGGCAATTATGCAGAGGTTACAGTTATGACACATTTATTTGCATTAACATATTTCTGTCTTCTTTTGAGTCATAGAAAAATAGGTCAGGTCTGACAGGCTGAATTTTAACAGTCAATCACCACCATTAGCCATTCTCTTCAAGAACAATATTATTCAAATTGTCAACAGTGACTTTAATAAGACACATGGCCTAGTTACTATGCATCAGACCATCTCCCTCATTGAATGCTTAAATAAGAAAGGAAAAGCATTCTAAATAAATTCTCTCTTCAGTTGCCACTAAAAATAGCCTTTGGACACACGATATAAGCACTATACAATTTACATTAGAAAAAATTCTTTATAGAATATAAGATCTAGACATATTTCTTAATTGTAAGCCAAAACAATCCAAAATAAGAAACAAAAATCCCTTCTGAACTAGATACATGAGATTTAAAAGACTAGTTTTGCTACAGTCTCCCAAAGCAAGCAGTGTTCCTCTCAGAGGGCTTTCTTTTAACGATCTAGAATTTCTCTTTTTATCGTTCAGAAAACATCCTCCTATGCTCCAATGGCCTCCATTCCAGAGGAGCTATGTACAATTGTCGGCTCAGTTGATGCCTGGGACTTCATCCACGTGCACAATCCCGTTGGGGCACAAGCAGAGGTAACAAACTCAACCAGCAACTCAAAGAGAAAAGTGAAATGGCCAGGGCCATGATATGGCTCTGCCATCCTTCATCACATCACAAAGAGAACCCCTACCCATCAGCAGTGCTTGCAACCAACATTCACACTGGGGAACTTGAAAGCACGTGGAACAAGATGAGAACGATGAGGAGGCATTTAGGATAAAATTTACCCTGCAGAATACAGTTGGAGTTTATCGATGAAATTGCCAAGATGGGAAAGGAACAAATACATCCTGACAACCTTGCTGCCTGTCAATGAGAGATACTTATCCAAAGACACACCATGGTAGTAAGTGCTACTTCTCTGAAATGCAGTGTTAACAAGCCTTCCTTTGGTAGCAGTCTTGGGTTTGAAACCTGGCTTACCAGGTGTGAGGTCTTGGGAAACTTACTCTCCTTGACCTTCAATTCCCTCATCTATAAAATAAAAACACTACCTCTCCCAGCAGTCTGGGGATTGAGACAGCATTTAGAAAGCAGACAGCACAGTGCATACCACATAGTAAATGCCAGTAAGTTATGGTTCCTGCTATTATCATTTGATTTTTATTATCTGAAGGTATTAAAACAGACTTATCTGTCTAAAACTGTGCTGCCAATACAACATTTGTTAACGATGGAAATGTTCTATAGCTGTGCTGTCCACTTTGGTAGTTACTAGCCACATGTGGCTCTGAGCACTAGAAATATGGCTAGTCCAATGGAGAAACTGAATTAATTTTACTTAACTTTAATTAATTTAAATATAAACAGTCCCATGTGGATAGTGTCTACTGTATTGAATAGCATGCGTTTAGAATAATTAAAATACCACTTTCATTTGAAGGGAAAATGACCTAGCCCAATGGCTCTAAAATTTCAACTGGTAGGCCACTATCAGCCGTCAAGTTTTCAACAGTCCATAGCAAAACAAACTAAAAAATTAAGTTTCATGAATTTTTCATAAAGCTAAACGCATTCCATTTAAAGGACTATTGCTCCTTCTGAGACTGGATGCTCACTGTAAATTTTTATGAAATTTAGCCATTCATTCAACAATTGTAAGTCCTTTCTATATGCCAGGCATTATTCTGGGGATACAGCGTAAATAAAACATTTTCCTCCTTCATTCTAGTGGAGGAAGACAAACACACACACAAACACACACACACACAGCATACACACAGAAGTCTACAAAGAAAAATAAAGCACAAAAAGGTAATAGAGAGTAGAACAGGGGGAGGGAAAAGGTCAGGGAAGCCCTTTCTCATACTGTGGCACTTGAGGAAGTATCTAAAACAGGTGAAGGAGCTAGTCATGCACTGAAGAAAAAGCATTCCAGGCAAAAGACACAGTTAGTACAAAGGCCCAGAAGCAAAAACAAACTTGGTATATCCGAAAGAGTTTAGTATGGCTTAAGAGGGTAAGTTATAGAAAATGAGGTTAGGGTATTTATCAGAACCAGATTACATAGGACATGGTTGGACACTGTAAGGATTTTTTTTTTTTGGAAAATTTTAATTTTGGAATAATTTTAGATTTGTAGAATAATGATAGTTCACAGAGCAGATCTCTCAGCCAGTTTCCCCAAATGCCAAACATCTCACACAACTGTGGTACACTTGTCAAAACAGAAAATAGCATTAGTACAATAGAATTAATTAAACCCCAGATTTTATTCATATTTCATCACTTCTCCCACTAATGTCTTTTTCTGTACCAGGATCCAATCCAGGACACCACACTACATTTAAACATGTCTCCTTAGTCCTTTCTGCTCTGTGACAGTTTCTCAGTCCTTCCTTGTCTTGTCCTTGCAGTGTAAAGAACACTGATCAGGTATTTTGTAGATTATCCCTCAATATGGGTTTCTCTGATGTTTCCCTTGTGTTTAGTCTAGGGTTATGGGTTTGGGGAAGAATACCACAGAGATGAACTGCCCTTGTCATCATATCCTATCAGGTCATGATATGATAGCCACATGATTTATTACTGGTGAAGGAGTCTTGGCTTTTATTCTGAATGAGATGGGAGCCATGGGAGAGTTTTGAGCAAAGGACGGACATAGCCACACTTTTAAAAGGATCATTCTTGAGCTGTGTTGAGAAGAGTTCGTTAAGAGGCAATAAGCATGGAAAGCAATTAGGAGATTATTGAATGATTCAGGTGAGAGATGACTTTGGTGGCTTAGGCTAGGATTGTGGCAGCTGACGTGGTAAAAAGGGGTTGAGTTCTAAATATATACTGAAAGGAGAACCAACAAAATTTGCTCATGAATTGGATATGAGATGTGAGAGACAGGCCAAAAGATAATGAAAAGATTTCTGTCCTGAACATCAGATGGGAAACACTGAAAGAAGACCAAGGGAATGGGGGGAATTAAGAATCTAAGTTGGACTCACTGCATTTGCAATGCCTATGAGACATATAAGCAGAGAGGTGGAGTAGCGATTGAACAGATGATTCTAGAATTCAAAGGTGATGCTGAGGTCAAAGATATAAATTTGAGAACCATCAATAAACTGATGGTATCTAAAGCCATAAACTGGATGAGCTCACCCAGGGGCTGAGTGTTGAGAAAAGAGAAAAAGTCTGACATGAAAAATCACGAAGCTAGGGCTTCCCTGGTGGCGCAGTGGTTAAGAATCCGCCTGCCAATGCAGGGGACACGGGTTGGAGCCCTGCTCTGGGAAGATCCCACATGCTGCAGAGCAACTAAGCCTGCGTGCCACAACTACTGAGCCTGCGCTCTAGACCCTGCAAGCCACAACTACTGAGCCCACGTGCCACAATTACTGAAGTCTGCGCACCTAGGGCCCGTGCTTCCCAACAAGAGAAGACACCACAAGGAGAAGCCCGCGCACCGCAATGAAGAGTAGCCCCTGCTCGCTGCAACTAGAGGGAGCCCGCGCACAGCAACGAAGACCCAATGCAGCCAAAAATAAAATAAATAAAAATAAAATAAAATTTTTAAATGACGAAGGTAGTTGATGATAGCCGTCTTTTTTTTTTTTCAATTTCCTAAATTGGAAAAATTAAAAGCTGGCAACTCTATAGCCATCTTCAAAGGTTTGGTGGTATACATATAAACAATTGTACATATATTTACTTATTTTACTGTATCTCATTTTTTTCACTCCAAAGTCCTGAGAGAGAACCATAAGTCTAAGTAATATCTCCAGCTCCCTTTGCTATCTTTTGTTTTTCAAAGGTTTTCCTGGAAGGCACTATTTTTCGTGGACTGGAAGTTTTTACTTTGGAGAAAAGAGGAGGTATGGTTTTAAGGGCTTCAAGAGCATGGATCCTGTAGTAGGAGAGAGGCCCAGAGGGCAGCAATTACTTGGTGCTGTCCCAAGGCCCGGTGACACTGGTGAGGCGGTGTGTGGCGTAGTTAAGATCAGAGACTTTGGAAGGGGGCATGGGTATGCCCCAGCTTAGCCACTTATTAGCTACAGGACCTTGAATGAGTGGTTGCCCTCCCTGAGCCTCTGCTTGCTTCTCAGCATAACAGGGTTCTTCTTCTAACATACTGAAGCCCTAAGCACAGCGCCATATCCAAGATTTTTGGCCAGCTGCAGTTTTGGTGCAATGCTGTCCAAGACAGAACAAAGATATCCTCCTATAAGCAAATCTCTTTCAATTAGGGAAGGAGGTGTGAGAGAAATAATGTCACAAGCAACCATTTTTAACTTTTTTTTTTTTTTTTTTTTTTGCGGTACGCGGGCCTCTCACTGTTGTGGCCTCGCCCGTTGTGCAGCACAGGCTCTGGACGCGCAGGCTCAGCGGCCATGGCTCACGGGCCCAGCCGCTCCGTGGCATGTGGGATCTTCCCGGACCGGGACATGAACCCGTGTCCCCTGCATCGGCAGGCGGACTCTCAACCACTGCGCCACCAGGGAAGCCCCTATAACAATTTTTTAAATGCCTGTATCTACCAGCTGCCTTCCTAATGAAGCATAAATCTTTCAGATATAGCATTGAGGTTTGCAATTCCCAAATTCTAAATGAACGAATGAATGAACGAATGAACGAATGAAATCTCAGGATGATGACTTTTTCAGAGGAAGTTCAGAAAAGGAGCTAAAGAGAAAACCAAGGTTTATTCCAGATCTTAAATATCAAGTATAAGCATGAGGTGGGGCAATTTCTAATATTTTTTTCCCTATCTTCTTAAGCAGTGGTTATCAAGCTTCAGTGTGAATCAGAATCACCTGGAGAACTTGTTAAACTGTGGATTGCTAGGTCCAACCTCAGAGTTTGATTCAGTAGGTCTGGGAGGTCTGGGGTGGTCCCAGAAACTCTGAATTCCTAACAAGTTCTTAACTGATGCCAATGCTGCTTGTCTGAAGACCACTCTCTGATAACCACCGCTCTAAAGAATGTCCGTTATGTCAAAGCCATATCTGAGAAGATTTGTGTGGACACTAATCTCTTTTATTTACTTCCAGCAGGGCAATGACTGATGGCCAACGGTGCCTGAAAGATTTTACCATATGATTTGCAAATCCAGTCCTAGATATTTACTGTGTGAATCATTTTCCAACCATCCAGAACTTCCAGGAATTCATGGACACCAAACCACACACTTCTGAAAGCCTTCCCTAAAAGGAAAGCTTAAGAAAAGCCCAGAGGATATGAAGTAAAGACACTCAAAAATGAATTCAACAATTACTTCATAGCAACACTGTCAAACTTTGACATAACAAAAGGCCATATGAAATATACTAGAAATTGACTACAGCAAAACCTAAGACAGCCCAGCCAAAGTGCAGGAAAAAACATTTTAATAACTCTTACTACTTCTTTTAAAAACTATACCATGATTGAGGACTAGTAAGAAAAAGAAAGTTCAGTTAAAATTGCTCTACATTATTAAATACAAATAAAAATTCAGAATTATGCCGTCTACTCCACAAGATTTACATTAATAATTTAATGAAGAAAATACTTAGTGAAAGCATATTCTGGACAAGGTGCTGTTGGAATGAAATACACCCCCCCACACACTTATCCCCAGACTCAAGGATGTCCATGTCATGAGCTGATGAGTGTTACAACAGAAAAAAACATATATTTATACCATACTGAACACAGAGGTAAAACAGACCACTACACGGGGGAAATCAGTCCTGGACTTGTAAGAATGGAAGGGCATCCCAGGTGAGAACATGGAAAACACCAAGTTCTAGAAAGAGAGACAGCTCAGGGATTACCGGGGGAAGGCTGTAAAATGTGCCAAAAGTGGAAGATGCCCTTGGGAGTATAGCAAAGGGTGAGGCTATTAAAGCGGGAGGGAGATCCCCAAAGGCAACCCATAAGAAAGAATGTGGCCTTTGCCACACATTTAACAAGCAGTAAATGAATAAAGTTTCACCCCATACAGGAAACAGAGCATCCCTGTCAGAATGCAGAATTTAGGCATAAATATAGTAATAGTAATAGCAGATGTCAAGTATGAAAACTTTCTTGAGATTCACACAAAGTGACAGAAAAGGTAATAAACAGAAATCAGATCTTTGATTGCAAATATCCTTACTCTTTTCTCATAATCAGGCAGGATTGGGGGAATTGTCCCCAGTTGAGGCTCTATGCGCTGCCTTACAAAGGATTCAATACAGCACCCCCTATTGAAAATCACTGCCAGAAACCAGCAAACTGCTTAATATTCTCTAATATCAGTAGGAATGGCAATGAAAACTTAGAGGTTGAAGAAACTGCAGTTCAAGTGCAGGCAAACCGGGGTGTCAGGTTCCATGGTATGTGCCTTTGTTTCCACCTGTGTAGTCTGCTTGCACATGGTATGTCTTCAGAGGTAAGATCCAGGGATTCCATGACAGCAGGACAAAGGAGGCAGGTGTGGTGGAAAACATGAAGCCTGTTTACAGAGTCCAACATACAAAGCAACTGGACCTGTTTGAAATTATTTATCTACAAATTTTATTCTAGCAAGAAATGAACATAAAAGGGCCAAGGGAAAAAGAAAGTACATTCTAATGTGGTTCTCAAGGAGCCATCTTCACAGCTACCACGTGGTCCAGGCTACTCCTGCTCTTGTTCACTTCGGGACTACAACAGTTTCCTAGTGTCCAGTGGGCTTGGGACAGTCTGAGTTAATATTGTCCAAGTAGTAAAGCACCTCCTCTCACTCTCAGAAATGTCCCGGTTTGGATGATGTATGGTCACTCTACTTCTCATTTATTCTCAGCTAACTTCAATCCTTTTTCCACATCACAGGCAAAATGATACTTGCTACACTACTACAGTCCTTGATTCCTTCCCAGCTTAAAACCTTTCCTTTGATCCCACTGTGTTGGCATCCAAGGCCTACACTGCTAGGCTCATTCCTGCACCTTTCCTTCTATCATCCCCAGAATTCTTCAGTTCCTCAAGGATGCTGGAGACTTCTGCCTTGGGCTCTCATACATGCTGTTCCTGCTACCAGGAATGCTCCCCCATCGTCTCCCTTTCCCTGCTAATTCCCAGTCAGCATGTGGAGCTCAACCCAAAAATCACTTCCTCAGGAAAGCCCTCCCTGACCACCTTTTCAAACTATGCATTTTCCCTTCCCCTTATAACACCACATGTGCAACTAAATACTTGTGTGTGTAGTTTTTTAATATCTGTCTCCACAGTGCCTGAGGGTAGGAACTATGATGGGGTTTGCTCACCACTGAATCCCCAGTGGCTAGAATAATGTCCTCCTCATAGTAGGTGCTCAATTAATATTACTGAATAAATGAATTCACTTATCAGATCACATCATAATTTTTGATGTGGAACATAATTTGTAAACAGACTTCATTTCATTCATTGGTGATGTAATTTCCTATTGCTGCTCTTACAAATTATTAAAAACTTAATGGCTTAAAATAGCACAAATCTTTTATCTTATAGTTCTAGAGACAAGAAGTCCAAAATGGATCTCACGAGTCACAATCAAGGTGTCAGCAGGACCATATTCCTTCTGAACGATCTAGGGGAGAATCCCTGCCTTTGTCTTTTCAAGCTTTTAGAGGCGTCCATGCATTCCTTGGCTCCTAGGCACATTCCATCTCCAAAGCCAGCAATGACATTACTCTAATATCTTCCTCTATCATCACATCTCCTTCTCTGACTCTCTCTTGACACTCTCTTTCACTTATAAGGATCTTTGTGATTATCTTAGGCTCACCTGGATAGTCCAGGATAATCACCCCATCTCAAGATCCTTAATTTAATCACATCTGCAAGATCCTTTTGCCATGTAAAGCAACATAGTCACAGGTTTCAGGGATTAGGCTGTCCACATATTTGGGGGGGGCCATTCTGCCTACAATTGGTTTTAAATGTACTTATTTCCCTATAAGAATACTAACAACAATAACAGAAATGAGAATCTATTACAGTTCTATATCTTAGAGAATCACTATGAAAACTCATCTATAGACAAGGCGAAGAAGAGCAGCATGAAAATAATCACAATTCGTTCTTTTCTTGGAATAATTTCTCATGAACATCTCAGATGATTTGCTCAATTCAAAGCAACTGTGTTAATAGCCAAATGTGAAATGGGCTTTTTCATAAACTCAACTGGGTAACTGGAGGGCACAGAATTTAATTCAGTTAAACTTCGTAAGTTTTATACCAACACTCCAAAAATGTAATTCCATGAGATAGACTCTTACTAACATCAAAGGTCTTGATACACAGTTCTTAACAATTTATGGACCATAAACCTTGGAATTTACAGGATATTCAGACGGTTTAGAGTATTAAGACAAAATGGTTTCAGCTAGGATATAGACACCATGACAAGCAGTAGGAACAGCATTTTCCTCTATTGTCTTGAAACAATTGATTCTTCCTGATCTCCTTTAGGGTTTACAGGGGGAACAACTGCTTTCACAAAGAGCCTCTCCTGTCCAGATTCCTTTGGTCTATACCACCTCTCCCCCTTCTCAGGGAACCAAGCATACTCAAGGCCACACACTGCATTCTTCTAAGATCTGGTCTCTTTCCTTAAACCCACCATATACCGAGTTATATCCAGAAGAGTTCCTCCCATCCAGGCATTCGCTTATCCATGAAGAAAAGCAAGCTGGATTTCATTCAAGAGCCAAATTCCCTGACTCTTATCACTTACATTTGGCTTTTCCCCTGCTTTTAATTTATTTTCACCTTATGCATACACTAATCATTCAACAAATATTACTAAGTGCCTACTCAGTAGCAAACTGAGTATTAAGTTGTAATAGTGAACAAGACAGGCATGGCTTCTGTCCACATGGAGCTTACATTCTATTGGAGAGACAAATTAAACTAATAATTATACTAACAATTGTAATAGTGACACTTGCTATGGAAAAATCACAGAAATCACAAAATGGCTACACGTGGGCAAAATCTGACCAAGAATTTCAGATAGCTGCTAACTTAAAAAATGATAATAATAAGGAAATTTCACAGTGAAATAAGCATTTTCTGTTACTCTGAAAAACTGGCTAGAACTGAGCAACAGCTGTCCTTTTTTGATATGGCACATGGTTTCTGGTTTTCCACAGTCCTCAGCACTCCCTTACGTCTCCCCGACACTAAGCCCAAGTTCTATCACCATCTGTCATCACATTTATGCTGCTATTTTTTCTACAGACCTGTGTTACTAGCCATGTGATTATCTAATTTTAAGTTTTAATTAATTAAAAGTTAAATAGTAACTAACCGTTTAGGTCCATAGTTACACTAGTCACATTAAGGGCTCAATAGCCACATGCTGCTAGTAGATACCATCATAAACCAGGCAGATATAGAACACTTCCATAATCACAGGAGGTTCTGCTATCAACAGTCCATTTCATTCTTTACATCACATACTTGGCTCCTATAGGCATACCAGTCTGCAAGTCCTACTATAAGACGATATGAAATCGTTTGAAAATGAGAACCAAAGTGAATCTGGGAATTCAAGGAAGACTCCCCTGTGGAAGTGATCACAAAGCTGGGATCTGAAAGACAAATGACGTTGCCAACTCACGTGCCAACATTAGTTGATTAAAGATACTTGGAGAGAAAGTGATCTAGGCAGAAAGAACAATGCATAAGGGAATATAAGGTGGGAATTTATCTTTATGGAAATCTTCCCTGATGATCTTAGCTCACTAAATGTCTCCTTACTAAAAAAAAAAAATCCTTGGTTAGCACATATCCAAACAGTAAAGGGTTACATATAAATTCAGAGCTTCAGATAATAGTGCCATACTTTTTTTTTCAAGTATCCCTTGAGAAATGATCTCCATTTGAAGGGCACATACCCAGAAAATCAACTTTTCTTCCTCTCCATTTCAGGATGATAATTTCCAATTCTGAAACTATCAAGGCCCTAAATGTGAAGGCCATCTGCTGAGCAGACCGTTTCCCTGGGAACAGCAAATGTTCTTCTTGCGTGGATTCCACTGTAATATTTTTCCTTTCTAAAGGACAGTGACTTTGCTGTGGAGGAAGGCATCCTCAATTTTTTTTAGAACCTGCATCTTCCGGGAAAATGATGTGCTTTGTGAGTTGTTTCAGATCCCATGCTACTAAAAGCTAGGTTTTTGCTAACAGCTTCTCAAGTCCTAGGGTCTATTTATTACTTGAGGCATTTTTGGACCCTTGGTGGTAAGAATAGGGAAACAGGTCTGATCTTTCCATGAAAGGAGACCTTATTTTCTGGTTCCACGCAGCCAACCTCTACTAAGCGACAACCTTTCCAAAGCTTAATTAGTTCTGTTTAAGAATAGAGAGAAAAATTATAGATGACTAACTACTGCCCTAAAAGCCCAGGAATACAACAGACATGTAAACATGCTTAATCCCTCCAATCAATGCAAAAACAGACACATGTTACAGGTGCTAAATGAACAACCAACACACATGTTGGTAAAAACATCAAGGCAAGTCAACATATAAAGCCTACAGGAGAACCATCTCTCATACAGTTCTTCCACTGACCTCTCACAGGACATCCAAATGCAGTTTTTGAGGCAAAAACAAACCCAACTTGCTACTTCCCGGCCTAAGCCATTCTGCCCACTCCCAGATCCTTGAGACCAGCAAGATTTAAGACTTTATTCCCATCAGCAGACTCCCAAACCCACAAAATACCTGCCTGTACCTAAAGCTACATTTTATACTTCATTAACCTGGTATTTTTCCAGCGTCAGTGGGAATCTCCATCACACCACCAGATGACGGCATCACCCTTCCTGGACTCCACATGTGTTTATTGCAAGAAGAAATAAAAATCCTCCATACTCAAACCCTTCCAGTTGGCCTGTCTAATACTTGCTTGTACTTTCATCTTTACTGTGAAGCAACCTTGTTAAAAACTTTATTTTTCAGGTGCCACCATGGATAAACCAGTCTTTTGATCAGGGAGAAAGCATATGCGAAACTGGGAAAGGACACATTTTCCTTTTTCTGGGAAGGTTTTGAGGTTGTCAGTCACTGTAAAAATCTTTTCTTGGGAATGCTGTCCACATCTGCAAACTGTTCCTATAAAATCTACGTAGAAATCGATTTAAGAATATAGCTTTGCTCTATGATAAGCAATCTTCCTCAGAAAACACCAACCCTGGCCTCCTCAGCTGAACTATAAAGTCACGTTTCTTTTTTCTATGACAGGACAGAAGTGATTCACACACCTGAATTCCCTAAAAAATGGAAAATTTCACATAGGAGAGTATTTTGATCACTTTTCTTTTGAAGTCAGGATGTACACGTGAGTTTCAAGGGTTCCTTAGCACAAAGAAAACTTAGCAGGGGATAATGATAATGTGAATAATACATCATTTAAATCACTTCTGCCTTTGCATTTTTTCCTTTTTTTTCACTCTATCAGAAGCAAGCACGTTTGTAAATTCTAAAGTAGATGGCACAAATGTATAGTTTCTGAAGAACATATCATCATGCTTGCACCACTAGTTAGCTGTGTAATGTTATCCCAACCCTTGCCTTCTCTTAGATCTAGGCCAGAGGGGTCCTTCTCCTGGGCCACACACTATAGAGGACCCCACACAGGACAACTCTCAAAACGTAATTTTTTTCTTTTAAGTCTCATAAGAAAGTTTTGTATATTTTTTTATTTGGTGACTGCCTGAACCAACAAGAGGGACTTGTTAGCTGAATTTGGCCTGCAGACCAGAGGATGCTGAGCTGAAAGCCCATGGCAGGGTGAACCACAGCCTCTGCCACTGGGAACCAAGAACAAAATGGATGTCCAGATATACTGAATCCCCCAGATAACTCTGTTCTCTCCCTTCCCCTTGTTCAAAGGATGTGGTCTCAGAGGTACTCAGAACCCCCTGGAAATGGAGAATCAGACAAGTGGGGCCTGGAGGTAGAGAACAGGCCAACCCACCTCCTACCCTGTCCTGCTGCAGCAGATCCATGCTGCCACACAGGCTCACAGGCCACAGAGCTGGCCCCGGAAAGACTGAGGCTCCTGCAGTCTCCAGGCACTGGGCTGAAGCTCCCAGGAGAAAAGGCAGGCATAGCTTAATTAGACCTTTAGCATGTTTAGCTATTTGGGTCTGTGGGGCTCCATTACCATTTTCCCTGGGTCCACTAATGGTAGGTAGGGCAGCCTGCCTCTGGCTCCTTGACTAAAAATAAGAGAATTCAATTAAACTGCTCTACAGTTTAGACCTGCTCTAAAAAGTCATTATATTTTTCACTTAAGTACTTTAAGGTAAAGCCAGGTAAAAATTGCAATTCAAGGTGTCAGAAATAAATAAGATTTATTTTTCCAGAGTTACTCCAAGAAGAAATCGTTGAATGAATTGCAGCTTCTGGCTTGCCCTTTCCTATCTCTCATGCCCTATAAAAAGAATGTCATTAAGTAAAACTACGGTTTGAAATGCTTTGGGTTACACACACACAAAAGTACCACAATTACCACACTGTAAAATTCTGCATGTGGTATAAGAATCACAGTTACTCTCTCTCTTTCTAACGATCAATTGCCAATTAACATTTAACCACCTTCCTGCACCGAAGACCTTTTCTAAAACACACAAGAGGAAAAAAACATGGACAGGTTATTTCAAGACTCAGCATTCAAATAATAAGTTTTGAGAGAACAAATAAATGAAAGCCATGTCAAAAGGAACCAAAGACTACAAACACTGAGGAGTGTTTACTATTTTTACTTAGGAGCAATGACTAAAAAATATTTAGAGATGTCAGCTGTGAAATACTAATCTGAATTTTAATTTTTCTGATTTGTTTAGACTAATTACAAAGACAGATGTGCTTACTATGCCCACTGCTTAGCCCATAAGCACTGTATGAGAAACAGTTTTCCCCTTCTGATCAGAGGCATAAATAATGTTTCTATATTATGTCTTATTCCCATATATCATGGAACTGGTTGAAATGTATCTCTGGCTACTGGAAATCATAAATACAGTTAAGCAGAACCTCCTCCGTGAATGTAGAAAACAAGTACATAGCAATGAAATCTAGAGCTATACAGTATTTGAGTGTGAGTTCCTTCACAGTCCATTTTAATTGATTTATACAGACAGGAAAGAGGGGGAACATTAAACCTTTTACAAACCTTCCCAAGCTCTCCTAATTAGGCCAGTCCTGCATAAAGAACTTCATAGTTTTAGAAAATCTGAGAGCAATGAAATAAAAAATGAGGTAAATTAGGGAAAAACACACATATTCCAACACCTGTTCTCAAATTCTGTGCTTCTAACAAAGGGAAAGTTATAGGTAATAGGCACAGTTCTGTGACCAGGTTCCTTACTGGGCCACAGAAAGGTATTTCTGAAATTTTGATCCATATTTTACCTTTATGAAGGAAATCTGTGAAACAAGCCAAAATCATTAAAGAGCACAGAAAAAGCCATGCTTGACATGAGAGTTTATTTAACAGAACATTATCTGAGACATGTAAAGTAACCAATCTCTATCAGGATTTAAGGTATCAGTTTAAAAAAAAATAGGCATTTCCAATCTTTATTTAAAATGTTCTCAGAATCTTTGTGTCTAGTAGGTACCTGAGTAAATGTTAAAGTAAAAACTAAAATATCTAAAGGAAGTGACCCTGTTCTAGATTCTAAGCCATCATCGATTATCTGACACATCTTAATTTATATGTGCAAAGAAAGGAATATTTTGTAACACCATCAACTGGGAGCTGCATCCCAATTTCAGAGATACTGAAGTGTAAAAACAAGTCATTAAAACACAGAAAATAAAACAAATCATTAAACTTGTAAAAACTATAATGAATTTGTCTATAATGATCACTTCGCAAATATTTGTAAAATATATGAAAACACAAACGACTTTACAAACAACTTTGATAGGAAAGTGGAATGAAGAAAATTTCTATACGTGTTCAGATAGACAAAAAGTCCCCCTTCATCAAGCCTCCCCCCTACTACTCTGGCTCAGCCTTCTCTCCTACCTCAGAGTTCCTACAATGCTGGCAGTAAAAAGCACACTAGTTTTATATGCATACACATATCCATTTATATACACCCTCACCCACACTCTAGAGCAGGGGTCCACAAACTGTGGCACACAGGCTAAACCAGGCTGCCAGTTTCGTAAACAAAGTTTTATTTTAACAGTCATGCTCATTTGTTTACATATTATCTAAGGCTGCTGAGAACACCCTACAATGGCAGAATTGAATAACTGCAAGAAACTGCAGAACTGAATAACTGCAAGAAACTGAAGGCTTTGCCCACAAAGCCTAAAATATTTATCATCTGATCCTTTAAAGAAGAAAAAGTTTGCTGAGCCCTGTGCTAGAGCATAAGGCCCTAGAGGGCAGGGGCCATATTTTGAACTGGTCTTATTCTCCCAGCAGTCTCTGGCACCAATTAAAAAGCAGCTAACGTATGCTTATCAGTAGTAGATTTTAGAAATTTAAGAGTAGCATGCCTCTAAATCGAGCTGAAAGGTCTTCTGAAGACTAATTTCTATTTCTAGAGAAGCCCTTTGCCCTGCTTTTCATCCCTCCTTATACAAGTTAAGATTCAGTATATAAAACAGCCCCACACTAGCTGTATGATTGATACAGAGAGAAACTCTATTTATATCCCTGATTAAGTTGATTAAACAGGCACTTAGACGATCATCGATTGTCTGCCACACCACAAACAATATATAATAAAGAAGCATTAACCACCTAACAGTAATACAAGGCATCAATCATTTCCCAGACATCTGTTAGTCATGCTCTCTGTGCTACTCTAGATAAGGAGCTACCGAATAGAATTAGACACAGCACCTACCCTCAAGGGGCTAACTACCTTCTTTGACTTACTCTCCCCTAGACTCATTTCCAAGTAAGCACATTGTAAACAGCATGATAGCAAACAGAACCTCAAGTTGATAACAAAGGGATGACCCCACTGAGTTATTTGATGAGGACATGGATGCTTACCATGTTTAAAGGCCCTGTGGCAGAAAGAAAGATGTGCAGTCATGGCTCCTTACCTTGAGCTGTATACAAGGATATCGTTGTGACTAGATCTAACAAAAGGCAAACGGAAGAAAAATGCAGTCCTTCAGGCCCCTGAAGAGGGAGGAATTCATAGGACTGGAGGTTAAAGAAAAAATAAGCGAAGAAATAAGTGAAAGTCTTTCAGGTAGATTTTAACAGAGAAGATGAAGTTCAATAAGAAAACCTTCCAGAGTGAGGAAGGAATAAAGGCACAAAGATAGGGAGACACAGTGTCTTGTACATCTGTACATGCTCTACAAGGAGAGATATTATGCATTCTCCAAATGTTTACTGAGTGCCTATTCTGTGCCAGGTGATATATCTAGGAGCAAGACAAGTTCTCTTTAGAGGCACAAAAACTGCCTCTAAAGTTGACTTCATATTATCATCACTCTTGTGTAAAGAGGGCACAGTGTAGGTGAGGAATACAGTGGGAGACAAGGCTCAACAGGTAGATTGGGGACCTAATTGTGACGTGCCTGGGAGGCCAGGCCGAAGAGGTTGGAGTCTATTCTCAAGAATATTTATAATATTTTTTAATATTTATATAATTAAATATATATACATATTTAATACATTTTAATACAAGTTCTGCTCACATTTTAGGGTACTGGCGATCACTCCTAACACTAATCTTTAAAACCAATTGTATTTATAGCAAAGTACAGAGCAAAATGTGAATTTAACTCTACTCATAAGAAAAGTACCGCTACTCATTTTCAAATGTTTGAACTTGATCATTTTGAGATAAACAGAAGGGACCCAGTATAGATGTTAGTACAGCAGCCAACGTACTGCTGGCTATGGACTAGAGGTTACTTCCAAATGACCTTACATTAATACTCCACATAATTTGCCATCTCTGTACTCACGTGTGTGTGTTTCTCAATCTTGACACCATTGACAATTGAAGCCAAATAATTCTTTGTTATGGAGGGCTGTCCTGTGTACCACAGGATGTTTAGCAGCATCCCTGTCCTCTACGCACTAAACGACAGTAACACACCACACTGTGATAAACGAAACTGTCTCCAGTCATTGCCACATGTCCCCTGGGAGGTGGAATTATTCCCTGTTAATCATCACTGCTCTAAACTTAATAGTTCCATTTTATATTAATAGTAAAAGGTAACATATATTGAGGCTTACAACTGGCCAATCACTATTTCAATCATGTTTATAAATTAACTCACTTAACCCCCATAATATCCCATTTTAAAGATGAGGAAATAATCAGAGAAAGTACATGTCCTCTCTAAGGCCACATTTCTACTAAGTGGTAGAATCATTTATTGAACCTGAGTTCACTGATGTCAGACCCTTGCCTCCTAACTACTATGCCACTTTGCCTTTCTGTAAATGGACAAAATTGACAGCAACAGACCAGGTACAATCTCTATCTTCCCTACTTTGTGATCCAGAGCCATCCAGGAGATCCAGCACACATTTAAGGATATATCTGCACAGCAGAAGCTCTTGCATCTTCCCAGGACTAAAATTCAACTACGGAACAACTGGTAGGACCCAGGCATGCACCAATCCCAGGGACACAGGTCATAAACAGCCCCTATGAGTATGACCACCTGATGCCTACAGGATGAATATGAGCTCTACCTTTTCCTCAACTGAAGTTTTGTTTTGCCCAAGCAAGCACTGCCTTAATCAAAAGCACACATTCATACGGCCCCTGCAAGGTGCAGAACACCAAAAACAGGCATGAGTACTTTAAAGAGAGATGAGATCCTTGCTTTTAAGAAATCTGAAATCTCATGGATAAGGCAAAGCACCCAGCTACAAAATGGTGTTAAGAAGACTTACAGCACATCAGACAATAATAACTATTTCACCTAAAAGTAAGGAGAACCCAAGTTGACTACATCACAAAATTAGAATTATAGAATATTTTTCTTGGAAACAATTTTTTGAAAGCAAGTAATCAATCAGGTTAATAAAATGTTGTGGACTAACAGTACTTGAGAATTTTATTAATAGACATTAAAATGACCTGAAATTCACCTATCAATTTGTTTATAATGAATAAAGTTTTCTATTATTCTTGAAAGCTGTTTGTGCTCTTTAATAGGATAAATGTTTCCTTTATGCTCCAGTTAATCTATTAATTTGCTTAGCAAATCCTCTGCAAAGGCAAACTTTTGCCCAGCCCATACAAACTGATGCAAATTTTAACTGAATTAATTAAACTTTTACTTGAGAAATAACTGACCTCACAACTATTAAAACTGACCGCGGGGGCTTCCATGGTGGCGCAGTGGTTAAGAATCCACCTGCCAATGCAGGGGACATGGGTTCAAGCTCTGGTCCGGGAAGATCCCACATGCCATGGGGCAACTAAGCCCGTGCACCACAACTACTGAGCCTGTGCTCTAGAGCCTGCGAGCCACAACTACTGAAGCCCACATGCCTAGAACCCCTCCTCTGCAACAAGAGAAGCCACCGGAATGAGAAGCCCATGCACTGCAACGAAGAGTAGCCTCCCGCTCACAACAACTAGAGAAAGCCCACGCACAGCAACAAAGACCCAACGCAGCCAAAAATAAATAAATAAATTTATTTATTTATTTAAAAAAAAAACTGACCAGGAATAAAGGGCAGACGGGAGAGGAGTTCTCAGCCAGCCTTCTCTGCACAGTAGAATCACCTGGGCCTCCTTTCTAGTGATTCTAATTTAATTAATCATATCTGGGGGTGGAACTTGCATGCATTTTTAAGCTTCCTAGATTGTTCTCATGAGCCCCAGGGGCGAGAAAAACTGAGTTAAAGGAATGTCAGTGCAAAGGGGGAATCAGAAAACACTGGGCACACCCACGCATGCTGTAGGCTCTTGCACCCCAGAGTCAATTAGTTGGTAGAAGTACCAACTCCTACTTCATGACCTTGAGCAGCTTATTTCCTCTCTCTGATCTTTGGCTTCTTCATCTGTAAAATGAAGATGTTCAGAGGAATAAATAATAAAACTCATGTAAAGAGCTTAGCACACTCCCTGCAAGTGCTCAGGATATTTTAGTAATTATTGCAGGCCTTCCAGAAGAGGTGACTTTTGAATTGAATCTTGGTCTGAATTGGTCTTGATGGTAAAAATAAATCTATGTGCCTCTGTCTGATAATGTTTTAATTCTTACAATGTCTTTAAAAAAAAAGAGAGAAAGATTCACAGAATTCAATGATATGCTGTATGGACTTCCTGTTTATAATTAACATGCAAGTTAAATATCAAACTTTGTGTTTGCCCCTTAGGTATCCAGTATCCAACAGATCTATTACTTTTTGCCACTTGAATCTTTGAGGTCCCTGATCTAATTCCAACAGCACTCCCATACTTTCCAACAATTACACACACATTTGCACCACCCCCAACTGCTAAGACAAAACTCTGTTCGCATCTACATTCTTCCTTGCAATAACTAATCCTGCAAACACAATAAAGTAAGTTCCAGGTGGGGCTGAATTATTTTACAGTATTAGTTATAACCCTCTAAAATAATTTATAATGGAAATTCTGAGATGTCCTTCACTAGGGAGGATACTGGTCCTAGGCACTATGACAGAACATGTGTTCACAGGCGCACACAACTGTATGTATGCAATATGCATACACAGAAGAGGGTTCTGTTCACTTAAGTCAAATTAGTCAGAACAGTTTTATGTTATTTATTTTCATGAGTTTTAGACAAGTTCCTTTTTAGCACATTACAGAGGCCTGGAGGGGCCTTCTGCATAAAAGACAAAGCCAAGCACTGTTAATGCAAAGTATAGTAACTCAGTGTTTTGAGAAACACGGCCAACATATTTGAATATGAAGCCATCAGGCCAAGAAATCTTGGTGTCTAAAGCTGAGAAAAAAATTGACAGTTATGTTCTCATTATCAGGAAATTTCTTCCTACCTTGTGGCAACTTAGCACAGCCTGCCTCAACCTTACAAAGATTCATACACACATTCCACAAAACACTTAGGATGTGAATATTTCATATCATTCATGTGGTGGCAAAATGTAAGGCATGAGAGACCAAATCTCCAGTCTTTGCTGGGCCACTTACAGACTGTATGACATTAACTAAGTCACTTCACCTTTCTAACCCTCAATGTATTCTCTGAAAATGCCATAGAAATAGCACCTATCCCATTCAGGTTGCTGTGAAAATCAAATGAGATGATATGTGTAAAATGCTTGGCACAGTGCCTAGAACAATAAACACTCAATGAATATTAACAATGATTATTATTATCTGCTTTATCTGATACTTCAGTTATAAACCACACTCACAAAATCCGCAGCAAATTTCTCAAATAGTCTAACCAAATAAGAGCACAACACACAAACTATGCTAAAAATCTAAGGTCTGAAGATCAACGAAAACCTAGGGCCCATGCCGTGCTGAACATTATGATGGAAAAAGCTAAGAAAAAAATGCAAAATATGAAGCAAAAGACCTGATAGTCATGCTAAGAAAATCACAATTCAGACAACTTACCTTAAGGAAGTATGAGAATTTTAATGTCCTTGGGTGCTACTGGGGTTCAGAAAGAATCTTTTACTAGAATAATACCTAGGAGGCCTTACCAATATTTCACCTTCTAAAGATAGCACTGAAAGAGCAAGATGACACTCCACGCAGAGTGTGGCTTCTCACTACCCCCTGCAAATATACACAGATTTCAGGTAATTGAGAGAGCTGTTCAGGAAGCCTCCTCATTATATTTTTAAAAGCTCCCTTTCCATCATTAAAAAGGTACACATTTCTAATAGGTAAACATCCTTCAGTTGAACAAACTTGAACCATGACTATTCTTAAGTAAAGCTGACTTCATTTGCCAAAACTCCTGGGCACACTTAAACCAACGTGTGAAATTCCATGAACTCCAGGCAAGGGGTCGCAGGGGAGGGTGGCGGGGGGTTGCTGAAATGCTTAAGCTTACAACAGTGAGACCCAGTGAAAGACGGACTAACTGACGAACCCACAGACCAGCAAAATCTTAATGTCTAATAGCAAATTATTTTTAATACAGAACCAATCACAAATTTACTAGATCATGAAGGAGACTTTCTTTAACAGACCACTTAACATAGTTTGCCTGGAAAGGGAGAACTTCTGAAGGTGCACCGCCATCTAAACACAATAATATTTCAGTGACTCCTAACAAACTCACATATATGTAGTGGCTGAAGACACTTCTTACCCATCATAGAACTAAAGAACGTTCTCAACTGCCTCCTGACACCCTGACAGCCTCATAGTTCAGTGTTTCAAGTAGATCAATAGAACAACCCAAATGTCCAATTAAATTTTGTCTGGCTAAAGTCTGACTTAAAACGTGAAAAAATAAGACACACTGGTATTGTTCAAACAGTATTGTGGGGGGTTATTTCTAAGTTAGCTCTCGTGAGAAAATTCATATACTATTTCAATCTAGGCTGATACGTATCCTCAAAGTTGACACAACTGCTTTATTTTAAATAGCTTGCAAAATGTTACAAGAATGGCCTTAAAATCAATAACTGATCTGCCCTCTCCCAGAGCATGGTAAAAGCAATGTCCAAAACGAAACCAGTCAAAAATAAAAAGTAAATCTCATTCAAGGCTGCCATCTAGTGGGAAAATCAGGTGGCTGTAATGTTGCTATGCAACATTTGGATGGCATGTTTAAAACCCCAGAATGTTGGAACTCAGAAAAAACTTAGTTCAGTGTTTTCCAAAATATGTTCCTTGCTAACAGGATTCTGTCATCAAATATATTTAAGACATGCTGGGTGAAACACTGGAAAATACGTTTTTACTACAGAATATCGCACAGCCTACAATACGCTCACACACTGGGAAACTCTAAAGGGGGATGTGGCATTTCTCACATGTATTTGATCAAGGAAACTCTTTACTTGTGGATGCCTTTGAACTCCTCACAGAGCACTGGAGTTTCACAAAATAACGTTGAGGAAATGCTGATCTAATCCAACTCCTGCCTCCACATGTTACACATGAGGCCTCCAGCAATTTAAGCAAATGACCTGGTACCTAGTACTGCCTATATAGCCTGTCAAGCCCCAGAGTGGGTCTGTCTTTGTAACCTGAGGGGTGAGTGCAACTGAGCTGAGGGTGGTAGACTATAGGACACTCCCACTTGCCCCTCTTCTCTGTCATTAAAATTCTATTGTGGAAGGTCTGGAGGCTTCATTTAAAGTGCCTATCAGGCTAGAAGGACATTCTATTGCACTTAGATTAAATACTGGTTTTGAAACTTAATACTCCCTTGTCAGGACTTCCCTGGTGGTGCAGTGGTTAAGAATCCACCTGCCAATGCAGGGGACACGGGTTCGAGCCCTGGCCCGGGAAGATCCGACATGCCATGGAGCAACTAAGCCCGTGTGCCACAACTACTGAGCCTGCACTCTAGAGCCCGTGAGCCACAACTACTGAGCCCACGTGCCACAACTACTGAAGCCCGCGTGCCTAGAGCCCGTGCTCCGCAACAAGAGAAGCCACTGCAACGAGAAGCCCATGCACCGCAACGAAGAGGAGCCCCCGCTCGCCGCAACTAGAGCAAGCCTGCATGCAGCAATGAAGACCCAATGAAGCCAAAAATAAATTAATTAATTTAAACCATTGTGGGTATTGTGTTTCTTTGTATTCCAAGGAACCTATGAAGCACCAGCCATACAGCTCCTATGAGAGTACTTTGTTCGGGTATTGCTGGCTAAGGGGCCGCAGATCCACATCTTCTATGGACAGCCTCGGCCACAGCCAAGTCTCCTGACACTTGATTCAGTGTTTCTCACTGCTGTAACTTAACAGCTGGTTACTGTAAGAAGGAATTCATGTTCACAGACTCTGGCTCCACAGCCTACTCTCTTCTCTCCAGATTGAAAAATGGATTAGTAATAACTTGAGTGAAAATTAAAGAATAAAAAACAAGTAATAAAGTATCTGGTTTGGTACTTTTAAAATCATTTTGATGGCTATATAATATTCCATCCCTGTTACTTTCATATTTGGAAATGTTTACATTTTATCTTATTTGAAACAGTTTTCTCTTATTTAAAAAAATTACAGAGCTTCCCTGGTGGTGCAGTGATTAAGAATCTGCCTGCCAACGCAGGGGACACAGGGTCCCCTGGGAAGATCTGGGAAGATCCCACATGCCGTGAAGCAACTAAGCTCATGTGCCACAGCTACTGAGCCTGCGTGCCACAACCACTGAAGCCCGCGTGCCTAGAGTCCATGCTCCGCCACAAGAGAAGCAACCGCAATGAGGAGCCCATGCACCGCAACAAAGAGTAGCCCCGTTTGCTGCAGCTAGAGGAAGCCTGCATGCAGCAGCAAAGACCCAATGCAGCCAAAATAAAAAATAAATAAATATTTTTTTAATTAAAAAAAATTTTTTTATATTTAAAAATTATGTTTTCTCTTATTTTAAAAAAGGGAGAAATTCCTTTCGACATCTTCGGGCACAAAACATTTTCTGTACTAAGAATTCTCTCAAAGGATAGATTCCAGAAGTAGAATTACAGAATTCAAAGCCTAAGCCTCATTTATACTGACAAGCTTTTTCCCAATATGGTTGTCCCAATTTACACAAAATATGAGACTTCTTATCCCTCAGTTATGAAAAGGAAGCTTGAGAGATAACTGTAGGTGCAGACCACTCTCAGAGTAGTCCAGGTCGAACATGCACAGCAACTGGGAAGCTCCGGAAATGCTCACCTGTTTGCACACACACTCAGAATTTAACATAAAGAATCCTCTCCCCTATGTGTGATGCAACTTCTAAATATTCCCCAAACTCGAAAACCATAGGTTTCCAAAAGGACTTGTGCTTCCAGTAGATTAAAAAAAGCTCTTAATTAAGACCTCAACCTCAAGGTGCTCACAGGAGATTTAACACCTACACATAGGATTGGTGTTTTAATCAGATTAACAGAGAGACCCAAGCGCAGAGTGGAAACCAGATCAAAGTATTGTCAGTTAGACTGGACTGGTTGGGAGAGGGCTGGTGCCTAAGTTTGAAACTGGCACTCCTTTGCACCAGAGACCTGCCTGTAACTTCTTCACATCTGTCCTGGAAGGCTACCCACTTTTATTCTGCTCATGGCTTACAGCAACATAATGCGATGTTGTAAAGAGACTCTAAGAGCCATAACTGACCTGAAATACTTTCTTGGCCCCTCACGTATTTCCCCTCATACTACACTCAGCCCAAGAGTTAACTTTCCTCAGGAGACCCTAAACCACAAAACATTTTCTTTCACTTCTAAAACTATTTTGCTTTCTGTATATTTTCTGACAGGACTCACAAGTATTTCCAAAGGCTTGACTATGAGTTAGAATGCACAGCGTATTAGGGATAGCTGATTCATCAAGAGGAGGATCCAGCTCTGATTAATTTTTCTTCCGTCACCTTGCTTAGAAAAGGATTCCCAACATACCACTGGTCACCTGATGCTGCCACACAACTGAGAAATCATTCATTCATTCAAGTATTTATTGCTCTCTTGTTTTCTATCAGGTCCCATGCCAGGCTCTGAGAATCCAAAATGCATGTTGAATCAATAACTCCAGCCTCACTCATTTATCAGCTGTGTGACCTTGGCCAACTAAACTAATTTCTCTGAGCCTCAGTTTCCTCAACTGTAAAATGTGGGATAATAATGGTATATGCCTCACAACCGTAAATACTTGTACATACCTCCCAAATTTAGTGAGATAATATGCATAGGGAACATGGTTTCCAACACCTGTTAAATATTCAGAAAGTTCAGTCACTAATGTGAAAAAATAGAAGCATAATTAACTCAGTTGATACTGCTTAAAAATTATCATAGCAATTATTGAGACAATGTGCAAAATATAACCTTATATTTGATGTACAAAAGAATGTTATATCTAACCGAATTTCAATGTGGCCTATAAATTCCTAATTCCAACCCCCTAGTGGAGAATAAAGGTACAGGTGACTTAACCTTGGCAATTAGAAGTAACTTGGTAGAAAAAGACCTTAAAGATGGCAGAAGACTAAGACGTGGAGATCACCTTCCTCCCCACAAATACATCAAAAACACATCTACATGTTCCACATCTACATGTGGAACAACTCCTACAGAACACCTACCGAACACTGGAAGAAGACCTCAGATTTCCCAAAAGATGCCCTCAGGTGACCTACATGCATAGGCAGGGCCAAAATAAAAGCTGAACGCCAGGAGCTGTGCGAACAAAGAAGAGAAAGGGAAATTTCTCCCAGCAGCCTCAGGAGCAGCAGATTAAATCTCCACAATCAACCTGATGTACCCTGTATCCGTGCAATACCTGAACAGACAACGAATCATCTCAAAATTGAGGCAGTGGACTTTGGGAGCAACTGTAGATTTGGGGGTTGCTTTCTGCATCTAATTTGTTTCTGGTTTTATGTTTATCTTAGCTTAGTATTTAAAGCTTATTATAATAGGTAGATTTGTTTATTAATTTGGTTGCTCTCTTTTTTTTTAAATATAATTTTTTTTCCTTTTTCTCTTTTTGTGAGTGTGTATGTGTATGCTTCTTTGTGTGACTTTGTCTGTATAGCTTTGCTTTTACAATTTTTCCTAGCGTTCTGTCTGTCCTTTTTTTTTGTACACTTTTTAGCACTTATCATTGGTGGATTTGATTTTTGTTTTCGTTACTCTCTTCTTTCTTTTTTATTACTTTTTAATAATAATATATATATATTTTTTTCTTTCTTTCTTTTTTTCTCCCTTTTCTTCTGAGCCGTGTGGCTGACAGGGTCTTGGTGCTCCGGCCGGGTGTCAGGCCTGAGCCTCTGAGGTGGGATACCTGAGTTCAGGACATTGGTCCACCAGAGACCTCCTGGACCCATATAATATCAAAAGGTGAAAGATCTCCCAGAGACCTCCGTCTCAACACTAAGACCCAGCTCCACTCAATAACCAGTAAGCTACACTGCTGGACACCCTATACCAAACAACCAGCAAGACAGGAACACACCCCCACCCGTTAGCAGAGAGGCTGCCTAAAAACACAGTAAGGTCACAGACACCCCAAAACACACCACCAGATGCAGTCCCACCCACCAGAAAGACAAGATCCAGCCTCATCCACCAGAACACAGGCACCAGTCCCCTCCGCAACCCACTGAACCAAACTTAGCCACTGCGGGCAGACACCAAAAACAATGGAGACTACGAACCTGCAGCCTGCAGAAAGGAGACCCCAGACACAGTAAGTCACACAAAATGAGAAGACAGAGAAATACACAGCAGATGCAGGAGCAAGGTAAAAACCCAGCAGACCAAACAAATGAAGAGGAAACAGGCAGTCTACCTGAAAAAGAATTCAGAGTAATGATAGTAAAGATGAACCAAAATCTTGGAAATAGAATGGAGAAAATACAAGAAACGTTTAACAAGGACCTAGAAGAACTAAAGAGCAAACAAACAATGATGAACAACACAAGAAATGAAATGAAAAATTCTCTAGAAGGAATCAATAGCAGAATAACTGAGGCAGAAGAACAGATAAGTGACCTGGAAGATAAAATAGTGGAAATAACTACTGCAGAGCAGAATAAAGAAAAAAGAATGAAAAGAATTGAGGACAGTCTCAGAGACCTCTGGGACAACATTAAACCCACCAACATTCGAATTATAGGGCTCCCAGACAAGAAGAGAAAAAAAAGGGACTGAGAAAATATTTGAAGAAATTAAAGCTGAAAACTTCCCTAATATGGGAAAGGAAATAGTCAATCAAGTCCATGAAGCACAGAGAGTCCCATACAGGATAAATCCAAGGAGAAACACACCAAGACACATATTAATCAAACTATCAAAAATTAAATACAAACAAAAAATATTAAAAGCAGCAAGGGAAAAACAACAAATAACATACAAGGGAATCCCCATAAGGTTAACAGTTGATCTTTTAGCAGAAAGTTTGCAAGCCAGAAGGGAGTGGCAGGACATATTTAAAGTGATGAAAGGGAAAAACCTACAACCAAGAATACTCCACCCAGCAAGGATCTCATTCAGATTTGATGGAGAAATTTAAACCTTTACAGATAAGAAAAAGCTAAGAGAATTCAGCACCACCAAACCAGCTTTACAACAAATGCTAAAGGAACTTCTCTAGGCAGGAAACACAAGAGAAGGAAAAGACCTACAATAACAAACTCAAAACAATTAAGAAAATGGTAATAGGAACATACATATTGATAATAACCTTGAATGTAAATGGATTAAATGCCCCAACCAAAAGACATAGACTGGCTGAATGGATACAAAACCAAGACCTGTATATATGCTGTCTACAAGAGACCCACTTCAGGCCTAGGGACACATACAGACTGAAAGTGGTGGAATGGAAAAAGATATTCCATGCAAATGGAAATCAAAAGAACACTAGACTAGCAATTCTCATATCAGACAAAATAGACTTTAAAATAAGGACTATTACAAGAGACAAAGAAGGACACTACATAATGATCAAGGGATCAATCCAAGAAGAAGATATAACAATTCTAAATATTTATGCACCCAACATAGGAGTACCTCAATACATAAGGCAAATGTTAACAGCCATAAAAGGGGAAATCGACAGTAACACAATCATAGTACGGGACTTTAACACCCCACTTTCACCAATGGACAGATCATCCAAAATGAAAATAACCAAGGAAACACAAGCTTTAAATGATACATTAAACAAGATGGACTTAATTGATGTTTATAGGACATTCCATCCAAAAACAGCAGAATACACTTTCTTCTCAAGTGCTCATGGAACATTCTCAGGACAGATCATATCATGGGTCACAAATCAAGCCTTGGTAAATTTAAGAAAATTGAAATCATATCAAATTGAAGGAGAAAAACCATATCATCTCAATAGATGCAGAAAAAGCTTTCGACAAAATTCAACACCGATTTATGATAAAAACCCTCCAGAAAGTAGGCATAGAAAGAACTTACCTCAATATAATAAAGGCCATATATGACAAACCCAAAGCCAACATCATTCTCAATAGTGAAAAACTGAAACCATTTCCACTAAGATCAGGAACAAGACAAGGTTGCCCACTCTTACCACTATTATTCAACATAGTTTTGGAAGTTTTAGCCACAGCAATCAGAGAAGAAAAAGAAATTAAAGGAATCCAAATCAGAAAACAAGAAGTAAAGCTGTCACTGTTTGCAGATGGCATGATACTATACATAGAGAATCCTAAAGATGCTACCAGAAAACTACTAGAGCTAATCAATGAATCTGGTAGAGGAGCAGGATACAAAATTAATGCACAGAAATCTCTTGCATTCCTATACACTAATGATGAAAACTCTGAAGGAGAAATTAAGGTAGCAATCCCATTTACCACTGCAACAAAAAGAATAAGATACCTAGGAATAAACCTACCTAAGGAGACAAAAGACCTGTATGCAGAAAACTATAAGACACTGATGAAAGAAATCAAAGATGATACAAACAGAAGGAGTGATATACCATGTTCTTGGACTGGAGGAATCAACACTGTGAAAATGACTATACTACCCAAAGTAATCTACAGATTCAATGCAGTCCCTATCAAACTACCAATGGCATTTTTCACAGAACTAGAACAAAAAATTTCACAATTTGTATGGAAACACAAAAGACCCCAAATAGCCAAAGCAATCTTGAGAAAGAAAAATGGAGCTGGAGGAATCACACTCCCTGACTTCAGACTATACTACAAAGCTACAGTAATCAAGACAGTATGGTACTGGCACAAAGACAGAAATATAGATCAAAGGAACAGGATAGAAAGCCCAGAGATAAACCCACGCACCTATGGTCACCTTATCTTTGATAAAGGAGGCAAGAATATACAAAGGAGAAAAGACATCCTCTTCAATAAGTGGTGCTGGGAAAACTGGACAGCTACATGTAAAAGAATGAAATCAGAACACTTCCTAACACCACACAAAAATAAACTCAAAATGGATTAAAGACCTAAATGTAAGGCCAGACACTATAAAACTCAGAGCAAAACATAGGCAGAACACTCTATGACATAAATTACAGCAAGATCCTTTTTGACCCACCTCCTAGAGGAATGGAAATAAAAACAAAAATACACAAATGGGACCTAATGAAGCTTAAAAGCTTTTGCACAGCAAAGGAAATCATAAACAAGATGAGACGACAACCCTCAGAATGGGAGAAAATATTTGCAAACAAAGCAACTGACAAAGGATTAATCTCCAAAATATACAAGCAGCTCATGCAGCTCAATATCAAAAAACAAACAACCCAATCCAAAAATGGGCAGAAGACATTTCTCCAAAGAAGATATACACATTGCCCACAAAACATGAAAGGATGCTCAACATCACTAATCATTAGAGAAATGCAAATCAAAACTACAATGAGGTATCACCTCACAGCAGTCAGAATGGCCATCATCAAAAAATCTACAAACAATAAATGCTGGAGAGGGTGTGGAGAAAAGGGAACCCTCTTGCACTGTTGCTGGGAATGTAAATTGATACAGTCACTATGGAAAACAGTACGGAGGTTCCTTAAAAAACTAAAAATAGAACTACCATATGACCCAGCAATCCCACTACTGGGCATATATACCCTGAGAAAACCATAATTCAAAAAGTCATGTACCGGGCTTCCCTGGTGGCACAGTGGTTGCGAGTCCACTTGCTGATGCAGGGGACATGGGTTCGTGTCCGGTCTGGAAAGATCCCACATGCCGCGGAGCGGCTGGGCCCGTGAGCCATGGCCGCTGAGCCTGCACATCTGGAGCCTGTGCTCCACAACAGGAGAGGCCACAACAGTGAGAGAGGCCCACGTACAGGAAAAAAAAATTAAAAAGTCATGTACCACAATGTTCATTGCAGCTCTATTTACAATAGCCAGGACATGGAAGCAACCTAAGTGTCCATCAACAGATGAATGGATAAAAATGTGGCACATATATACAACGGAATATTACTCAGCCATGAAAAGAGACGAAACTGAGTTTTTTGTAGTGAGGTGGCTGGACCTAGAGACTCTCATACAGAGTGAAGGAAGTCAGAAAGAGAAAAACAAATCCTGTATGCTAACACATATATATGGAATCTTAAAAAAAAAAATGGTTCTGAAGAACCTAGGAGCAGGACAGGAATAAAGACACAGACGCAGAGAATAGACTTGAGGACATGGGGAGGGGCAAGGGTAAGCTGGGATGAAATGAGAGAGTGGCATGGACATATACACACTATCTAATGTAAAATCTATAGCTAGTGGGAAGCAGCCGCATAGCACAGGGAAATCAGCTCGGTGCTTTGTGTCCACCTAGAGGGGTGGGAGGGAGAAGCAAGAGGGAGGAGATATGGGGATATATGTATACATATAGCTGATTAACTCTGTTATACAGCAGCAACTAACACAACATTGTAAAGCAATTATACTCCAATAAAGATGTTAAAAAAAAAAAAAGAAAGAATTTGGTAACCACTAGTTTAACATCAGTCTTTGAGATTCTCTTCTTTCCCCATCTTCTCATCTACCCCTAACTTCCTGACACTGGGAAAGCAGCCTCTGGGGCATACTTGCCATCTACAGATAGTGTCAGAGTAGCAGGTGCCACCTGACCTCTGGCATCAACTACTGATGACTGTTGCCCCCACCATGGACTCCAACAAGGTCCACACTCTGAGTCCTCCTCCTCACTCACTGCCAAGGTCTCTCCAGTCTTCCCTCTCAGCATCTGCCACAGCTTCCCTTGAGGGCTCGGTCCTCTTGGCTGCTTTTCCCATACCACACTGGAGCTTGGGTCCTACATGGCTGTCCTCAGCCACTGCCATTTCATTCAAGCGGTGAGTTAAATGTGCATCACCTAGTCTTCCCCAGGCTTCCCTGGGAAGCAAGTTCAGTTCCCCCACTGCTCTATATGGCTCCTGAATTGCCCTCGAAGTTTTCTGGATCTAAGGAGACCACATCTAATTCTCTCTTCCCTCACGTGGAATGGGGCAGGGTTCAAGGGCTCTCTTCCCAGGCACCCACTTGCTTTCCAACTTCAACTACATCTCCTTTGAAAACACTGGGCCAATATGCTTAAGTACTTACTGGTTGCATGACCTTGAGAAGTGCTTAATTAACCAGTTTCCATATCTGTAAAATAGGAATAATATTCATCTCATAGGGACACTTTGAGGATTAAATGAGATTACAGATTGATAAAACTTCTGAAATGAAACAAGTGCTACCCATTCCCAACCCCTTCTGGATTTTCCCTTCTAGGTGACCTTCTGGTCACTGCATCCATACGTATAAATTGTGCTTGTTCTAACTACAAAATCCACCCTCCCTTATCTAACACCCTGAAAATTCATTTGCAAGCATACGCCCCAAGTTCCTGCCCACATAAATCGGCAAAACCTTGAGATTCTTTTGGTATACACCTTAACGCGTCATGGCTTCCAATCTTTACCAGGCATTGCACGCTTAATAACCACCTGCAGTTTAGGTGACTTAAACTGCACTGAAGAGCCTCATCCTTGCCGCTCCAATCACAAGGCTCCACTTCCCACCCTGAGTAACTCTTGCAACTCACATTTAGATTTTCATTTACATTATAAAAATGGAAATACTTGAAAAAGTTACCTCAGAGGTCATTTTCCATGACATCAGGTTCAAGGTCAAATCAATATATTGATGCCTTAAAAATCAGAACAAAAATCAAGGATTTGGCACATTTTACTTTTCAGCCATTGCCTTGTGAGTATGAACTTTACCCCTTCATCAACTCTAGTCATATCTTCCTTTTAAAATCTGATTGTAGCACAGAAAGAAGTTTAGGATCTTTGACTACAAAAAAGGGAAAATGGGCCACCAGAGATTTAAAAGCAATTTCCAGCAAGTCAGTAATTACAGAGGTCCACCTAGGCGGCCAAATTCCCATCAAGGATTTTTTTTTTAGTTAGAGACATCATGTCACGGTAATCACTTCAGCTAGCAATGAAGATGATCAGACATTCTCAGAGAATGCAACTGCACAGATTAATCCCCCTCCTCCCAAAAAACGGTATCTCATAAGGATCACGTAAAATTAGTTTCTGCCCTTCCTCTCTCCTGTGGAAATAGCTGATATTATGAAAAACAGGGCAGAGTCAAAAGAGTTTCCTTATAACAAGCATTATACCAGGTGGCCAAGGATGCAACATGGGGAAAAAACTTGGGTTTTGGAGTAATTTTTAATATAATATCCCAGACACTGCTTAGGATATTATATCTATAATTTTCTATTTATCACATGACACCATAATGAACACCATTATGACAACAACCAAGCAGAACTCCATAATCCTAAGAGGGTAGGGAAAGGGGGGCCCAAAACCTGTATTTGTTCTGTGTGGTCGTTCCCTGCAAGTCAGACCTGACTGGAACAAAGATGAAAACTAACCCAAGCTGGGCCCCATCCCAGGTTCCAATTGGATCTATAAAACAAATTCAAGAGCTTTGGGTTGGCTGATTTGACCACAAGGACCAAGACACACCACAGGTGAAGCCAGTGCTCAGAGGAGCTGGAACACACTGGCAACCCTCAGGTTTCTACCTCCAGCCTTTCCTAAGGGCCAGCAATATCCAGCACTTGAATTCCACATGCTGCCCTTTCAGTAAAGACTCCTTTTCTAATTGTGCTAGCTATGATTTCTTGCAACCAGAGTCTTAACTTCCACATACACTGCCTGCTTAGATTCTCACTGCATCTGCCTAGCCATCCCTCTCAGTCTTCTCCAGAGAGAAAGTGAATTTGCTCAGTCAGTCCGTTTGGTCCGCAACCAGGGAAAGTAAGGTCTATGAGAATGTTGCGGGGAACCCTCAGGAAACCACTCCTCCCCCCTAAGTCCTGGGGTTCTCTGCCACGGCCCAACACTTCCTTACAGGAAACAGATGAGAATAACAGACTTTTCATAAAAGGTTAGTGAAAAGCTTACTAAATAAGGTAAAAGAAGATTGAATGAGATGTCACAAAGGGCCCTTAATTTCAGCACCAATTAAAAAACAGGAGGACATCGCCCCCATGCCATATCCCCAGAATGGCAACCCACAGTGACTCTCAGAGAGTCTGAAAGCTTAGGCAGCCCCTCTGTCGTGTGCCCTGTAGCTCTGTGAACCAGGCCCGCTCTGGACCCAAGCACTACTCACACAGTTGAAGCATCCTTCTTCCAGGCAAACTGAAGATAGCAGACCATAATTTGTCTCTGGCAATCAGGCTCCAGACCCTGCATTATTAACTATGCTCTACCTCTTCCCCCTCTGATGTCTTCACATCCCTCCATCCCCTGCCCAATCCAACCCACCCACTCCATAGCAACCTTCCTTAGGGACAGTGTTATTACTATCAATTCCTTGCTCAACTCCAGCAGTAGCATCCTGTTCCCAGGCCAATTACAGAATGCCAATTTGATTATGTCCCCCTCTTTCATAAAACCCTTTAGTGGTTTCCTAAAGCTCCTGAATAAAGTCTTGACTGCTCACCATTGTCTACCATATCTCACAAAATCTCTCTCCAGGCCTCTTCAGCCTGATGAAAACCTCTCTCCCTCTTTTTCACTCTGTTACAGGTATTCTAAACCTGTGCTGTCCAATACTGTAGCCACCAGGAGTGGCCAATTAATTCAGTCCCTTGGTTGCACTAGCCACATTTCAAGTGCTTAAAGTCACATGTGACTATGGCTGCCATATTGGACAGCACAGCTCCAGACTTTCCTTGGTTCCTACTATGGACCTAGCTCTCTGCTGCCTCCAGCCATTATAAAGCCAATCCTTTTGCCTCCAGTGCATCTGTACCTTCCCCTCCCCAACACTCTCCTTGAATTCTTTTTCATCTTTCAAGACTCAGCTTATATATCACTGATCCAGAGAAGACTTCTTTGCCCCCTTGACTAGGTTAAGTAATTGTTAAACACTCCCAGGTATATTTAATAATTGAAATGATTTAACTATATACAATCTGGTTTTTCCCCATAAGGATCAGCACTGTCTATCCTATGAACAGCTTCATCTACGGTGCCTGGTAGGCAGTCAAAACAGACTCTTCCACCTACTAACTTCATTCTCTTGTATAACGCTTTGCAAGAAGGGTAGATCTTACCTATCTTTCATCCTGTACTTCCCCTGATCCTCCCTGCCTCTCCTATTCCCTAGCCAAACTGCACAACTCACTGTCCTCTAGACCAGTCCTGTGTGTTCCTACCCTTGAGATTGTGCTTGACTGTGCCCTGTCTTGTTATCCCATCCTATTTTATCTCCTGAAATCTGCCCACTTTCAAATGCCACTTCCCATAGGGGTTCCCAACATTAATGGAAATCATTCATTCTTTGCACCTTTTGAAGACCATACGTGGCATTACTTCTCTTCCAGTGTGTATCTCCTCCTGCTGCCCTTACTGTATGACTGGAAAGGGAGGGGCCACATCATCCCCGCACCCAGAACCACATCTGGCACACATTTTGCACTCAGTGGCGATGAGGTGGTAAGGAACCACTGGATCTTTAGACACAGCCATCAACAAGATATGATCAGTGGAGCTGGGATGATTAGCAAGACAGAAACTCCAGAAGAGAATTACCTGAATAACAAGAGATAAAAGAGGTTTCTGGGAAATGTCGAGAAGTTCTTTAATATATTTTTGGCAAAATGACTCTTTTTAAAAAATGGTAGGGTGAAGGTCAAACACTGAGTGACAGACATTGCATCACGGTAGCTGTCCATTTTCTCAGAAATATCTTGTCTAAATGGAAACTGATATTTGTGTTTTATTCCTTGTTCTTTCTATTCTAAAAATTAGCACAGTTATATTTGTCACTTATATTTTGTTAAATGTAAGATTTGAAAACTCATTCCATACCATTAATTCCATTTGAAAGATGAACATCCAATCTAAACTTACTAACTTTATTCTCATTATTTATATGAATTTTGCTCCCAATATGAGTATCTTCAGGTAAGAAGGACCTCCTTCATGGGGGCACAGTCTTAACTAATCCCCTGTAACAAGTTAACATTCCTAAGATTGTCACTTCTTCGTCTCACACTTGCGCTACAGAAGTTATAACCTTAGATGTCTTCACAGCCACAAACTAATTCCCCTAAAACAGAATTATCCTCTTACAACCTACATGGAGACTGACTAGAGAAGGCATTTTCAGAATCAGAAGATTCAGAGTAGCAACAAGAGACATACAACAATACTAGCCCATTTCCATTCACTTTATGCCCTTTCAGGTAGAAGAGCCTTTAACCTTCTACTCTCAGGCTTATGTAATTTACAAGATAGTAACAAGTTCAAAGTGATTTCTATTTTTAGTCTATTAATTCAGTCAGCTTTTGATTTTCTAGTTGACTCACAAATACAAGAGATTTCTAATACATACACATATTTGTTCTAGGCCGCTACACACTCATAGAAAGTAAAAACTTGAGAAGTTTTTGCTAGGCCAGAATAATACAGAATTTTTCGTTTGTAATGCACAAACTAAAACAGCTTTTAATTTTTTATATTATACGAAGTCTAACTGGTATAAGTGGCTTAACGTTCTCACTTAATCCAAAGCAAGTCTAATCACTTTTAAATTTCAAACAAATATTAAAAGACCGAAACAGGCTGGCAGTTCGGTAAAATTTGCTGTCACAGTCTAACAAAACAGGCTGAGGGAAACATATGGCTTTAAAAGTTCTAATTTTCACCTGCCTTCTCCCAGACCTTTCAACACTATGCTCAGCTGACTTCCACAAGGTACTAAGAAATAGGAATTTTAACCTGCTTTGGGGCTTCTCCAAATTTGGTTACGAAATGTGATGTCATTCCTTTTTTCTAGTTACACCCAGTTTGGTTGAGCATAAACATGTAAATAGGAGGTTAAAGCATTAGATTAAAAAAAATTCCTTATCCATAATTAAAAAGAAAACAAAGGAAATTTCATAAATACAAGTACTTTGGCTAACATTATAAACATGTAATATCCAAATAGCTTGAATAAAATTCTGTTACACTCAATTTACTCCTGGTGAGTCTGTTCAAACCCTAGTTACTCTACACAATTCTAAAAAGCTTGGCAATCTAATTCCCAATCTAAACAGAATTAACACGTCAAAGAAGTGCTAGAGACACCATCAACAAGAATAGGTGATTTCTAGCAGCATAGGAAGTACAAGGAAAAAAAAAAAAACATCAACAGTGGATATTAAAGGACATCATCTGAGACCACTTAGGAAAGAGGCAGATAACCCTCTATTCCCAAGACCATCCAAAGGGAGCCACCCCTTCACAGGAAAGAGTAATAATAGATAATGCTCATCTTGACTTGGAGCTATGAAAAAAAAAAGGCTTCAATATGTCCAAGACACATTGTGTGTAAGAAAGCCAGCAAGTATTCAAATAGCTGTAATTTATAAAGATTTCCCTCAAAGTGGTTAATCATTTTTTGAAGTGTTGACATGTAAAGGGCGAGGCTCTGGTCACTTGGGGAACAGTCTTATAAGAAAACCTCCTTTCTCCCATACCATCAGTTAATGGAGCACTGCAAAGGATACTCCACATCAGAAGCTGTTCCAAGGACAACATTCCAAAGTCAGCTACAACAACAAACAGCAGATGTCCTGAAGAGACATGGGTATCTCCTCCCCACACCCAAACTGTTTAATGGGGGGGCAGGGGGGGAATAGACGAAAAATTGTGTGATCACATAGGCAAGCTATCAATTGCTAAAAAACAAATTTCCAAGTTTTCAATGAAGGCACAAGAATACCTTTAAAAAAAAAGACAAATCATTCTTATTTTTACAAAAAAGGAACCAAATAAATTCTCCTTGTACAACTGCCAGGCCAACAAGCAGATCTTCCAGTATGAGATGATCAAACCTGAATAACTTCCTCAAGGGAGTAGACACTTCCAAGTAGCAAATTTACATTTTAGAATAAGCATAATTACTTTTATTCTCTCCAGGACAACAATGTGAATGGTAGTTAAACGTTAAATTCTAGTTTCTAAACTCCTGTAATGGAAGAAAAACAGCCCAAATTCAGGGCAGGGTTGTGTGAGGGTATGAACCCCCAGCCCCAATCCCTAGCACCAAATTACTAAGACCCCTCAGTTTAGTGGAAAACAGGACTTAGACATCTGGCTGCAATGTGACCATCGTGGCCAAATCTGAAGTACAGTAAATGTGTTTCCCCAGCATCAAGGCAGGCTATTTATTTATGTATTTATTTACAACTTCTTCACCTGCTTCTAGAAAGACCCCAAGGATCCTGGCTGATGAGCTGCCTACAAGGCCAGCCCTGCATCTTCACACATTTTCTTTATATCCTGAAAAAGTTTAATGGAAAACCACACCCTCATCCAAACCATCCAGAATACACATAACAATTCCAGGGAGGATGAAGCACTCCAGTGGTTTCCATCTTATCCTTACCTCGTCCTTACCAATGCATGCAGGAATAGGGTGACCAGCTCTTTCCGATTTGCCCAGCACTATTCCAGTTTTTAAACTGAAAGTCCCATGTCCTGCGACTCCCCTTACTCCCAGGAAACTGGAATAGTCAGTCATTATACACAGGAACTGTGATATTCACACCCCCCCAAGGCAGGGTCCAGAGATGTGGTTATGCACAACACCTTATCTTATTAGCTCAGGGAAGCATAACTGTGAGTGGGAGTCTGTTGGTCAGGCTTGGGTTCAAATCCCACTCTCTCCACTTCATGGCAGTGTTAACCTCTCTACGCCTCAGTTTCTACAACTATAAGAAAGATAATAACAGAACTTTACTCAGGGAATTATGTGAGAATTAAGTGAGAATATGGACCCAAACTAAGCTTTCTATTATATATGCTATCTAACATTGCATCTATTATTTCTATCATTATTATATCTTAATATTTTAGTTTTAACACATTATTTGCAAATTTCATGACCTTAACTATTATTAAGAACAAATTGTTTCCCCTGTACCTCACAATTTATGCTCACAGTTGAGAATTCAGTCACAACCATTAACATGACATCACCCCCCCAAAATACACGTGAGATCCCTCTTTCCATTTCAGTCAAAATGACCAATTTGGGCACATCCAGACCCAAGAAAAATAACTCCAGAAGTTTACCACTTGAACAAAAACGATTTTCCTCCACCTGGTTCCCTGTCAGTAATTGCATTCTCTCTTTCCTGCTCTGCCCACCTAGAGGAGTCCCTGTCATCTGCACCACCAACACTGCTGCACCTAAAAAGGCCGAGTTGAAAGAGACCTTTTCCCCTCCTCAGTGGCTGTTCCAATGCAATTCCATGTAAAACTGCAGACTATCTCTAGAAAGAAATGGAAGTAAAAGTGGGATAACTACAGGAACATGTGTAAAATGTGTCAACTCAAAGTATGACACTAACTAAACCAAAAATGCTCACGTGACCAATACTAAGTTGCATGAATAGCCCTCTAGCCCAAGAGGCAAAGCCTTAAGGAAGAATATACACTAGGTATAGTCTCACGTATAAGAAGACTATCGCCACCCCCATCTCTCCAGCTTAACCACCTGTCACCCACCTTCCTTCAGGGTGTCAGCTGATCTTCAACTCATCTGAGCTGATGCAATTCTTCAGTATAACCTGACTTTTCACTGCTGGACTTACGTGGGCAAACTTCTTCTACTTCTTTAATTATTTCTCCTTCACTTGAAAAGGATGGCAACATACACACAGACATTAGCAATAGCTTCAAGATGAAAGTAGTATTCAAGGACCACTTTTATGGAGGATTCATTTTTCATATTCATGAAATGGGAAAATTAAATTATACTTTTCCTGTGGCTCTCAGCCACAGTATGACTTCTGGGATGATAATATGTATTGCTTTTCATACCATAGTAGGAGCTTCCAAACAAAAGTGAGATTGCAAGGTTGCCACTAGCCCATATGGCTCCTTTGTGAAAATTAGAAAAGAAAGCACCTTCCTCAGGACATTTTACTTCCATGTGCTGGAAAACTGTTGCAATATAATGATTTTGTTGGAACAAGGGACTGTGTTACCATCTTCTGACAAACTGTCGTAATATTTACGCAAATCTATGATGTCCATGATACACACAGCACATTCAGAGTTGTGCAGTGCCCAATCTACACAACTGTACATTGGTTCTGGTCAATGTCCCTTCATCTTCATAGCATCACAGCTGTAATAAACTAGTTACTTGTGATTTGCCTAAAAATTGTCCTGACAAGTCAGATTCTTATATTGTTTGTTTGGGTGTGTGATTTGCACACGTGCATGTATGTACCTGTATTGTATGTTATTTTTAATGCATTTTGCAAAAAAAAGAATCATCTATGTCAGATTAGACTACTGGCTCAAAGCCATGAAAACAGCTATTATATACATAAGGATAAGAAATTTTAAAATATATGCTTTTATACCAAGGCAATGTCATGGTGGGAGAAAGAGGAAAAGGGGAAAATTAGGAGTCTCAGAGCAATCAGTTTATTCCCAAGGCAAAAATGTGCGTTCTTATCTTGCATAACCAAAGACTTTACTAATGGTAATAAAAACAACTGCCCCTTTTCAAAATCCACTTGCTATAGCACAGGAATCAAATTTACCATGTGAGCTTCTTCTTCTCTTAAACAGTTTTACATTTAGCTGCCATCAGCTTCAACTTTCCCACCTTTAGATTCTGGCCTCTAAATGAGACCATTAATAGTTCACAACGCCCAAAATAATGGGTTTTCCAGAAATGGGATCCCAGTTTCCCAAGCAATGAGAAGACCAGATCACAAAAGCCACAGCTTAAAGAAAGTAGATAATTATTCAAAAATAAAAATCTGTAAACAAGACTTTTTATGGCCTGCTCTACTTGTGGAGCACTTAGACATACTGCTTTTCTTCCCCCTCTTGAATCATCACTACAAGTAACAGTGAATGCAGCAGCAGCAAGGCCAAGTAAAACAGCTTTATAAAGAGAGGGAAGGAAACCAGCCCAATTAAGATCCTAATAAGGGCCAGCTGCCTCTTTTGCTGCCTCACCTGGATTCCCCCATTTTATTCTCAGAGCACAGAGGTTTTCTTAGTCCCATTTTACAGAGGAAGAATCTGAGTCACAGGGAGGTTGAACAACTTGCCTGAGGTTACACAGCTATTAATGATAAGCCATAGCTGGCTCCAAAGCTCTTGCCTTTCTGCTACACCACACTGACCTGGGCAGAGCTTTAGGTCAGCACTTCTCAAACCTTCATGTGCTCAAACCTTCCCCTGCACATCTTGTTAATGAAGGTTCTGACTCCAGAGGCCTGAGGGGAGCCTGAGATGCTGCATTTCTAACAAGCTCCCAGAAGATGCCCATGATCTGATGGTTGTTGAACCACATTTTGAGTAGTGAGGTTTGACCAGTGGTTCTCATCTGCGGACAATTTTGGGCCCCGCCCCTCTGAGGGACATCTGGCAATGTCTAGGGACACTTGACTGTCATAACTAGGGGTGGTGGTACTACTGGATCTTGCAGGTGGAGGTCAGGAATGTTGCTAAACATCCTACAACACACAGGACAGCCCTTCACTCCCAACAATACATTATCTAGCTCAGAATGTCACAGTGATACAGTTGAGAAATCTTGCTTTAGAAGCCCCAAGTTCATTTAAACTTCTTCCAAAGCTGCTGCAGTTTTGCAAACTTGCACTGGGGTCAAAGGTAGCTCTAGTATTTCAAAAATTCTCCTGAAAGCCCGACAGAAGTGCAAGCAATGTCTAGAGTATGATGAAGTTTAATTTCCTCACAAATATTCTGCCATTATACTGAAGAAAATCAAATCAGTAGATTACAAAGAAGGGTTTCACACACTGCTCAGAGTTTCTGTGAGATCCTTATTTCTTTGCACTGGAGGTCACAATTGAAAAGGCAAAGGATAGGATTATTTTTAGATGCAAATTTTATAATTTCCTGTTCTGGCAGCACAAACATTTACCCTGTTGACAAGGATCACATGAAACCATCTTTTATTATTCAGCCTTAGCTATTGCTATTTACCATCAATAATGTGCTGGGATACTGCAGTGCTTTGCACCCAGCATCCACCCAATTCCCAAGTCAGTAAAGAAACCAGTCATTCATCTGAATCTTCACTGTTCATAATACCAAAAAACTAGTTCAATTTTAATTTTTTTTTTTAACTGAAGTAACCATGCCTTATTGTGGTGTTAAGAGAATCTTCAAGTGTCATTTGTTTGCTTATAGCATATACTTTAGGAAGATTGTACATTTGAATACAATTTAGGGGTAAGTTAAGGTTCAGTTAAATTCATACAGTTTTGGGGGGAGTGGGCATCTAACATAGGACACGTGTGCTAACATATCAAGCCCCCAGGCTATACAAATCCTTCTGTCTTTCCTACCTTATCAATGAACTTTTCCTCATCCCTAGGGACCTAGCCTGAAGGTCCCACACTAACACAGCTACCATAACAGGGTCTTTGTCATCTCAGTGTCCCCCTCAAAACATAGTTTAGAGTAGAAGACTCTCAATAAAATGACTGACTGAATCAATGAATGAATGGATCAATGAACTCTCTATCCTTGAACACTCAGCTTTCTGGGTTCTCCCTCCTTTCTAAATAATCCTTTCTCAGTTTTTGTTTTCACTGCTTCCCTTCCTCCTTCTAGGTCCTGAACACAGATATGCCCCAGATATGCCTTTGGGCCCTCCTCCCTTTACAAGGGCTCTTCCCTTCCTCTTACAAATGATCCCAAATCCACATGAACAGCCCAGTCTTCTGCCTTGAGAGGCAAACATGTATTTTCAAAGGTCAAACTAATCTTCCCCTCCCAAAACCCTGCCTCCCTCATGACGGTCATAAACATTACCAGTGACCCTGTCACCCAAGCTGAAAACTCCAGCGTTCTCTGATATCTCCACCCTCTTCATCTTCACATTCTTAGCTACCATACAATGTGGTTCCTGTTTCAAGGCATTCCCTTCTATTTCCGGTCTGCTCCCACTGTCATCACTTCAATTCCACTCCACAAACAGCCTCCTGGACTTTCAAAGCTAGCTCCTAATTGGCGGGTGCAGGACTAAGGGGACCAGTATGGGGGCCAGTTGTAGAAAGAGTGTGGGTTATAACTACCCCATAAGAAGCCTTTGTGACCCCGAATGCTGCACTAACAGCACCCCCTGGTTCTCTCACACACACAAAGGAGACAGTGTCATCTGAGGGTTAAGAGCATGCGCCTTGAGTCCATCCTGACTGTGACTCCCTATAAGGCTCTGGACAGGGTAATCCACTTCCCTATGACTCCATTTCTTCATCTGTAACAAGGGGAGATTAATAGGCTCTATTCCATTAGGTTCTTGTGAGGATTAAGTGAGTTCCTCCAACTAAAGTGCTCAGAGCAGTGCCTGACACATACAACAGGTGATTAATAAATGTCAGCCATGTTGATGACAATGACCACAGACCACTTAATATGCCAGGATCCCAAAGCAGAGCTCAGACTGGTATAATCAGCAGTAATAAGGCCCAGCAACATCATGAGCACCAAGATCCAATGCACTGAGAAGGACATGGCACCATTTCTGTAGTGTTATTGCCAGGCACATATAAAATCTCAGTCCAATCATAAGAAGACATCAGAAGAACCTGAACTGAGGGAAACTCAGCAAAATAACTGGTCAATATTCTTCAAGGGTACCAAGATCATGAAAGACAAAGAAAAACTAAGGAACTATTACACACTGGAGGAGACCGAGGAGAAATAACAGCTATATGCAACGTGGGATCCATAAAAGGCCATTGGTAGAAAAATGTGAAGTTTAAATAGGGTACTTAGATTGGTTAATAGTATTGTGCCAGACCAGGCAGAAACATTAATTTCATGGTTCTAATACTTATATTCAAGTTAGGTAAGATATTAACATTGGGGTAGGCTGGGTGAGGGACTTATGAAAACTCTGCACTATTTTTGCAAACTTTTTGTAAGTCCAGAAGTAGTTCAAACTAAAAAGTTAGTCCTCCACAAAAGAACTCCAATGCAGCCTCACTCCAAAGTCAATCCACAAATATTTATAGGGTTCTTATCATCTACCAAGGACAGTACTAGGTCCCGTGGATGCACCAGTGAAGTTGAGAGGGTTCTTCCCTTGGATATTCACAGTAAATTGATATTTAATAATTTCTCTGAGAAATACCTGCACAGGCAGGGACCCTAATTCAGTCTAGAGTGTAAGGGAGTGAAATTGAGGACTTCTAGAGAAGGTAATACGTAGGCTGAATAATGTAGGATAAATAAAAATTGGTCAAGTGAAGATGGAGGAGTAAGGGTGTCCCCAGTGTCCGCAGACAGTAGGAGAGACACACGAACATAGGGACAGAGCCCAGAGGCTGGTTGTGGAGCGAAGCCAGAGTCTGAGGTGATTGGGAGGTTGAGGAGAAAGAAGGAATAGGACTTAAGACTGGAAAAGCAAGGCCTTGTGAGCCTGGCTCAGGAGTTTGTACTTTGTCCTCCCAGCAACCGAGGGTTCTGAAAGGACAGATAAGCATTTTTCAAAGATGACCCTAACAAGTGTGAAGAATTATGAGGTACAGCGCTGGGAAACTAGTTAAGAACACCAGGCCAAAGGTAAGCGCGATGAAAATGAAAAAACATGGGCAGATCCAAGAGTCTGTAGAGACAGTAAACAGGACTTAGTGATACATTGGATACAGGGGGTATGGTAGGCTGAATACTGTCCCCCCTCAAAGAAGGCAAAGCCTTAATCTCCAAAACCTGTGCATATTTTACCTTGCATGGCAAGAGGGACTTTGCAGATAGGATTAAGAATCTTGAGATGAAAAAGTCATCCTAGATTATCCGGGTGGGTCCAATGTAATCACAATGGTCCTTGTAAGAGGGGGATCAGAGTTACAGGGAAGGAAACATGACAACAGAAGCAGAAGTCATAGAAAGAGAGATCTGAAGATGGAGGGAAAATGCTTGAAGATGGAGGAAGGGGCCACAAGCCAAGGACTGCAGCTGGCCTCTAGAAGCTGCAAAACTCAAAGGAATGACATGCAGATGGCCAGTAGTCACATGAAAAGATACTCAAGATCACTAATTATTAGAGAAATATAAACCAAAACTACAATGAGGTATCACCTCACACCAGTCAGAATGGCCATCATCAAAAAGTCTACAAATAACAAATGCTGGAGAGGGTGTAGAGAAAAGGGAACCCTCCTACACTGTTGGGGGTAATGTAAGTTGGTACAGCCACTATGGAAAACAGTATGGAGGTTCCTCAGAAAACCGAAAGTAGAATTATGATATGATCCAGCAATCCCACTCCTGGGAATATACCCGGACAAAACCATAATTCAAAAAGACACATGCGGGCTTCCCTGGTGGCGCAGTGGTTGAGAGTCCACCTGCCGATGCAGGGGACACGGGTTCGTGCCCCGGTCCGGGGGGATCCCACATGCTGCGGAGCGGCTGGGCCCGTGAGCCATGGCCGCTGAGCCTGTGCGTCCAGAGCCTGTGCTCCGCAACAGGAGAGGCCACAACAGTGAGAGGCCCGCGTACCGTAAAAAAAAAAAAAAAAGACACATGCACCCCTGTGTTCATAGCAGCACTGTTCACAATAGCCAAAACATGGAAATGACCTAAATGTCCACTGATAGAGGAATGGATAAAGATGTGGTACATATATACAATGGAATACTACTCAGCCGTAAAAAAGAATGAAATAATGCCATTCACAGCAACATGGATGCAACTAGAGATTATCACACTAAGTGAAACAAGTCAGAAAGAGAAAGACAAATACCATATATCACTTACATGTAGAATCTAAAATAGGGCACAAACAAACCTATCTACAAAACAGAAACAGACTCATAGACACAGAGAACAGATTTGTGGTTGCCAAGGGGTGGGGGGGAGGGAGAGGGATGGACTAGGAATTTGGGGTTGGTAGATGCAAACTATTACATTTAGAATGGATAAACAACAAGGTCCTAATGTATAGCACAGGGAACTATCCTAAATATCCTATGATAAATGATAATGAAAATAATATTTAAAAAGAATGTATATATGTGTATAATTGAGTCACTTTGCTATACAGCAGAGACTGGCACAACACTGTAAATCAACGAAACTTCAATAAAAAGAAAAAATAAAAAGAATGGTAAGCTAACATTTATTGAGCACCTAGTATGTGCCCGTCATTACATGTAATTCATGTATCACATGTATTACATTCAAGTTAATTTATTCAAGGTATTCAAAGCAGCTATTTACCATACAATATAATCCACTCTGTAACATTCTGAAGCGATTACAAAGTGAAACCAAGATGGTGAAGCAAAGGTCACTCTTGAGTCTGCCCAGCTCAGTACAAACACCTGTGCCCAAACAAGTGACCTATAAAATGCCACCAGGCAAGGTCTGATTCTTAAGAAACAAATCTATGTTTTGTAAAGGGAGCATAGACTTGCTTTACAAGGAAACCAACTGATGTGAAGGTAACTCTTACTTATCCCCTCCTCACCTTTCCTCAAGGAAACATAAATGGCATTTGTTGAGCCAAGCCCTGTGGAAAAGTGTTTTGCATAGGCATTTCATTGGAAACCAAAGAATAAACTCAGAGGTGGATGAAAAGGTTTTGTAGAAGGCAGAGAAAACTGCTGATTAAATTAAAATTCGGCCTGCCAGAAGTCTCCTGTAAGTTTCACTAGCATTCTTAGGTCTCTTGCAAAAGCCCAGCACTGCTACTTGGGAGAAAACAACACAATTAACCCCATAAAACAATGGCACAGCTAAACAGAAAGGCAAGAAAAGGAGTGAGCTTAAAATAAAAGAGAAAGAAATCAACATATGAAGAGACAGGATAAGATTTTAAATGAAGTCATAATAGAAACCAGATGAGAAACCTAAATGGAAATGGCAAGTTTCAAAGAAAACCAATCAGAGAGAAGGAGAGGAACTGAATGGGAAGAAATGACTGGAAGTTACCTTGACTTTCTACAGAGTAGATGATACAACCATTCTCATTTCTGAGGTCAAGTCCCCAGTGAGGTCTTAGGCAAGTTACTTAGCTGCCCAGCACCCACACCTCATAGGGTTGCACTGAGGAGTAGCTTAGTATAGCACTGAGCTCTGGGCTGGCACCCAGACAGCCTTCCATTTAACAGTGGTGGTGAGGAACTGTTGGTGAGGAGCCATGATGATTAATGCCATTAACACCCTGCCAGGACCTCCCAAGATGAGATTCCTTGAACCTTTCTCTTTCCCCGTGATAACCCTCAGACAGTCAGTGCCACACAGATTCCTTGGAAGGCTGCTGTGATTTCAGGAAATGTGGTCATTTTGGACCATTCTCCTTGAGTTCTCTGTGCAAGAAGTAACACATTTGTGTCTGTAAGGCAACAAAGCAAGGAGCCAGCATGTAAAGATAACCACAGCCTAGAAAAGAGGTAATAGAGAACATATTTTCCAAAAAGGTTTCATGTCCTCTGGAGAATCCTGTGTCATCCCATGTCACAGTCCCCACTCGGCACAAGCATCCTCAAGTCTCCACTAAACTCCCATGATCACTCTATCTGTAACAGTTGCTCAAAAAGCATCCTGAGGATACCTACTGAGGTTAGGACCTGGCAGGTTTTTACGGTGTTTCCAGTGAGGAATTGGCAAGGACAATTATGCAACATTCTGTCTTCTAAAGCAACTAAAACGTGAGTCTTTAAAATCGTCTAAACCTTGACATGCATCATGAAAGTACTGCAAAAAAAACCTGTTGGCAGGAACACCGTTGGGTATCATGAAGGTAGGGTGGAATACTCACACTAAGTGGGTATTATTTCTACTATCTAAGGCACAATCAGGTTTTGCCTCTTCCTTGCTGTATGGACCCTGCCAAAACAACAAATATCTCCACTGTCCTTTAAAAGGAAATCACTTTGCAATGCATTTCTATTTGGATGTGCATGGAAAAAGCACTGCCTTAAAGAAGATCATTTGTCTAAACCAGGATTAATTTCCAGCAACTAAAAAGTATACACAGTGAGGAGAGAGCTCTCAATTCCGGGTTCAAGTGATTAAACAGAAATGTTTCCTTTTTAACAACTATTTGGAGAAGTACATTTAAGTCTGGCCAAGAAATATAAAAGGAAAGTGGCATCAATGAACCCACAAGAAGTTAAGGTTGGAACAGCAGCTAATCTCCATCAATAGGTTTCTGAGTGGGGGATGTGTTGGGTGTTGATCAGCATTTCCTCTGTATATGACTACTGGCCCCAGCAGAAACTCGGCTGTTTAAGTACTGTATGCATCTGAGGGACTGTCTGTGAGAAGAAAACTTCCCTCCATTAATAAGCTTTAAAAACATGCGCTAATTAATTCATGCTGGCAGTCCAAGTCCTCCCAACAAATTTCATTAGGTGATCAGGCTGAGTTCAAAAATATATGCAGGATAAAGAGAAAAACTCAAGTCTAGAGACAACTGGTAGAAGGGGGAAGGATGGTCAACAAAATCCTATAGTCTGAACTCAAAGTTTTAGAGTCAGGAAAAGGGGTAAAACTAGAGGACTTGGTTAAGTGGGTCAAAAAATAAAAGTTTCAGTTGCATAAAAAGCCAAATTTGAGTTCAGATTTTTAGTGTGATGTGCATAAATACTTACTTCTATTTTAATATTTGCCTTTACTTGAGATTTACTGGGACTCTGCCTGAGGCAAGATTTTTTTTAATAGTAATAATAAAAATGCTAAATAGTACTTAGAGCAAAGCATGTGTGGTCATGATGTTTTAAAGAGAAAGAAAAGGTAATTCTGAACATCTGTACTACATTTCCACATGATAAAATCACCACACTCCAAAATTGTTCTGAAGTTTGGTGGAGCTGGGGTTGGGGGAGGGGGGATAGTGGTTCATGCGGAGAAATGTTTATTTAAAAAACAGAAAGGGAGACTCAAAGGCCATTTAGGGGAAAGCAAGGACGACAACATTTATTGTAAAATAAAACTGCTAGCATTGACACATATACACTACCAAATGTAAAATAGCTAGCTAGTGGGAAGCAGCTGCATAGCACAGGGAGATCAGCTTGGTGCTTTGTGCCCACCTAGAGGGGTGGGATAGGGAGGGTGGAAGGGAGATGCAAGAGGGAGGGGATATGGGGATATATGTATATGTATAGCTGATTCACTTTGTTATACAGCAGAAACTAACACACCATTGTAAAGCAATTATACTCCAATAAAGATGTTAAATAAACAAACAAATAAAAATAAAACTGCCAATTAATAGTGAGAGTCCAGTAGTCAAAAAGTCAGGTCACGTGTCTTCTCGGATCCATTAGTATTACCTCCTGAGAATAAATGTCTCTTATTCTCACAAAGTCCCAACCTTCCCATGTGGTATCTCAGATCAAAACCCCTCCCTTAGATTTCTTTGCTACCTTTTCTGAGAGGAAAGGAGCGGGGGGAAGTCGGAGAAAGCCTCTCTCTCTCTCTCTCTCTTTCACACACACACACACACACACACACACACCCCGCACTTTTGTTTTTTTTCAGGCTTAAACCCCCACCTCCCCTCAGCACATCTGTTTCCTAGTTGTATCCCCTGTGGTCAGTCTTTGGGTCAAGAAGTATCTTGATCTGGGTTGCCCTTCCTTAGTAAAACAGAGTTTCAAGCACATGGGGCTGGGAATTACTATATTTGCCATGTCCACAGGCCAACCACCAGAAGGATTTGTCAATCACTCTACACCAGAGTTCACAACCTGGGTGATTTTGGTCCCCGGAGGATATTTTGCAATGTCTGGGGATGTTTTTAATTGTCACAACTGAGGGAAGGGCAAAGGTACTACTTGCCTCTAGTGGGTAGGGGCCCAGAATACTGTTGAACATCCTACAATGCACAGGACAGTCCCCACAACAAAGAATTTATCCTGCCCCCATGTCAATAGTGCCAAGATTGAGAAACCCTGGCCCATACCGACAAAGCAAAATTACATCAATAGGCAGGGTCTTCCCCCAACACTAAAAATGCTCTAACAACTGGCAACCCAACTCATACAACCACATGTCACCAAAAGAGATCTGACTGCCTTGGGGGCTGAAGGAAGGACAGCCAGTGGTAAGGGGATTGCTCAGCTGTCATCCTGACCAGGTCCTAGCTTTACCTAAATAAGAGTACTTCCCATAGGAAAACCTAGCAATTCTATGGCACGCCAACAATTACAATAAGTAAATATTTTTTAACACAACTGTATACACATGGCCACTTTCTTTTTCATGCTAGTTCCTTCAAAGCAGCCACAGATTTTTAAAGCACTAACTGCATAAGCCTAAAAAGTATCAATAAACACTATTTTTAAAAACATAAGAGAAGGACGAGTTGGAACCCTGTGCTTTAATTCGGTCAGAATTCCTAAATCTATCAGAGTTTTAATGGCAACCTCCATTTCTCTGGTACTTTCTAGGTTACTGAATACTTCACAGAGTCCCTTTTTTTTTTTTTTTTTTTTTTTGCTGTACGCGGGCCTCTCACTGTTGTGGCCTCTCCCGTTGCGGAGCACAGGCTCCGGACGCACAGGCTCAGCAGCCATGGCTCACGGGCCCTGCCGCTCTGCAGCATGTGGGATCTTCCCGGACCGGGGCACGAACCCATGTCCCCTGCATCGGCAGGCGGACTCTCAACCACTGTGCCACCAGGGAATCCCCAGACTCCCTTTTTAATCCACACAGGTTACCTTCCTAACACCCACCACTCCTGAAAGAGCTGCAGACTTTTGTGATAACTGGCAATACCCTACGTGCTGTAATTCTGGAGATTAAAATCACTGATCTAATAAAAAAAGAAAAATGTGCAGAAATGATGAAAAAAATTGTCTCCCCATTTTAAAAAAACTCAAAAGTTACACATAAAAGTAGTAGGATTTTTATACTCTGCACATAACTTAATTGCCCGTATGTTTTTTTACCAAATCTCTTGATTCAAAATCTATTTACCTATCATCAAAATTAGGAATCTCCACACTTTCTTAAAGGGTCAAGTAGTTAATAGTTCAGGCTTTGAGGGCCACAGGCAAAATAGAGGATATTACATAGGTACTTACATAACCATTTCAAATGTAACCATTTAAAAAGGTAAAAACCACTCTTGGCTCCCAGGCCATTAAAAAAAAAAACAAACAGGTGGTGGGCCACATTTGTCCCACAGGCTACAGTTTGCCAACTCTTAATCTAAGTGAGCAGTGAGTGACTCTTTAGAATTTTCACTCTAGTGTCTCACTTATCTTTCTTTTTCCTTTTTCTACAAACTACTCATATAATTATATTTTTCCTTTAGTAAGGAGGGTTTATTTCATTCTTTACAACTGCTGTAACTATAAGCCACTCAAAGGAATCAACCAGCAACCATTCTCATTGCCTTATTTAACACTCTGCCCAAAACATTTAAGGCATCCTTCAACCTATATGCCAAACTGGAAACACAGATAAAGCTATCCCTTTCAACCAAGCCAGGTGGCTAGGAAAGTAGATTTTGCTTTACCAAATTTTGGCCCATTAGAAGAGCAACGAAATGGGGCACGTATTAGGAGGTTATAAATACAATTTTAATATCTCACAATTGACAAAGAAAGAAACCCACAATACCCAACAAAAACAAGATAAAAAGTAAAGTCGTTTTGAGAAGGCAAAGTATTTCTTTTAGGCAATGAGGTAATGATGAAGTAAAGTTGAAAAAGAAGGCTAACTGAACAGATGAAATGGAGAAGGTCCGACTCTAAGCACCTCCAATTTTTCCTTATTCTCTGCTATAAAAATTCACCTATTCCCTAGGAATTCATGGAACGCCTATATATGCAGTACCATGCTTCGTATTTTAAGCAAGTACCTTCATTTTAATGAGCCACACATGGTCTGAGGAGGCCTAGCCCTGGTACTGCCTTCTATGTGGCACTGTTTAACCTTCCACTGCTCGGTGACCTCATGGACTTACCAACCCCAATTCAGCAGGCCCGGATAAGACGTGGCAAGGAAAAAAAAAAAAAAAAAAGCCTTTTGCATTTTTTCCTCTTTTTGCACTTACAGACAAAATATCCCTGAGCAAGAAGTCAGTAGACCAGAATTCTCGTCTTTTGTCTGTTCAGAGATTTCGGGTTGAAATCCCTGGCCGTTTCAAGAAGTGGTTAGGGACAGATGCATGGAACCAGCAGGCCCAATTTTGAATTTTAGATCCATCACTACTTGCTCTGAGAACCGGGACCAGACTCTCTGGGCCTCAGCCTCCTCATCTGAGAGGCAGGAAACCACCTCCTACCCTAGAGTATTGTTGGGAGGATTACACGGCACTCCCCGAAAAGTGATTAGCTCATGAGTACCGGTAAATGTTACCTGTCATCACTTCTTAATCTCTCTGAGCCTCAGTTTCCTCACAGGGTTACCAGGAGCATCACAGGAAATCATTAAAATGCAATGTGTTCTATGAAGTACAAAGCTTTCTCCACATGTACGGTATTAGCTAATATCCCCATCCAAGACACGCAGGACTCTGTTACAGGTGAGCAACTTCCCACTGCTGCAGCTTGTGAAACACACTCAAGTATCTGCAGTACCAGTGCTTGGAGTACTTTCTCACCACTGAGCTTTTGTTTGTGGTGCACTGTTTCACCAAATGATGACAATGATAAATTAGGTCAGCTGCCAAAAGAGTAGCTTTCAAAAAGCAGTCACACCCAAGGTACAGCAGGAGGACAGAGTCCTGTTAGAGTCTCTCCCAGCATAACCTCCTGACTTCTCCCCACTCCCTGGCACTTCCCCAAACACCCTTTACCCTGCCACTTTCTCTTCTCAACAGGTTGCAATATGCCTTGAGCCTAATGGCTCCCTGGGGCTCCATCAGTCTTTGTTACTGTAAAAAGCAACCAATTATACTCATTAAAATCAATATGGGGTAAAACCTTGACCATTTCAAATTAGCATGCAGTGTTTAAACTTTAAAGAACGTATTAGAATTTAAAGATGAGGCAAATGCTGCTAAACAGAAATGAATACATTCCCTATGTCATCAGAAATGTGAGGGTGAAAGTTATGAAATCCTGTTTTTGGATGTGTTGTTAGCAGGGTCCAGAAAAAGTGCTTTTCCGCAGAGATTCTTCATTGGGATCTATCCTGCATTAAATGCTTGGAGAAAATGAAACTCAGTGAGAGCAAAGGAAATCTGTATCAAGTAGGCATCAGTCAATGAAAAGTCCGTGTAATCTCAAGATACCATATTCAAAATTAAGTGCTTATTCAGAAAAGAAGCATGAAAAAGTATGCAGTTCCTAGGGTCTCCTCCTAAATAATAGTAAGAGTGACAAGGCCCTTTAGAACAATCATATAAACTGGGAGCTTGGTGGTCACAAATAACGAAGTGTGTGTGAAAACAACTACAATAAAAAGTGACCAATAGCCAGAAATGCCTTGTGCATCTGGGCAGAACTTCTCAGTCATTTCCTCAGCCATATTCTCACCCTTGGCTGGACAGCTCCACCAGGATTTCATCAAACTCAACACATCCACAGTCTTTCCTCAACCCCAGCTCCTCCTCCCGACAGTTCTCTCCTGCCCCTTGCCCCACCACCTGCCTCTACCAGGGCCCACAGTGATTGGCTGCCCCTCAAAGCTCCTAGCACTCAGCTCCTGAGCTGTCAAAGTCCTGCCTGCAGGTGGGGATGACCTTGCCCTTCAATTTCTTGGCCACCACCCAGATTCAGATTCTTGTTCACCTGAACAACAACAGTATCCTTCCAACTTATCGCCATGCCTTTATTCTCCTCCTATCCAATCTACTATCAATTAGCACCTGACAATCTTTCCTGATCATGCCATTCTCCAGGGAAAATTCCTTCAAAGGCTGCCCAGAGTACCAAGTAAAGACCAACTTCCTGTATCACGTGCTCAGAGTCCTCAGTGACCTGACCTCAAACCACCTGTTGAGATTTATTTCCTTTCCCTCCTGACAGGTGGAGTTTCAGCTGCTCCAAACTCACTATGCCCCAAACCCACCACAGTTCCCACCTCTAACATGTGGCTCAACTATCTCTTCTACAACCATATCTGCATGTTGAAATTCTTCCTGCCTTTCAAGACCAGCTTTATCACGGAGGAAGCCAGTTGTCAGCTCTCCTACCTCTAAGCTGCGCAGCATGTAAGTGCCATTCGAGGGCCTCTCAGTGCACCACCGCAACAAGCAGTAGTGTGTAGTGGTGACAAGTGTAAACTCTGGAGCTAGACTTCCCAGGTTCTGATCTTGGCTCCAGTGCTTGATCTGTGACGAGGTACAATTATTTACCTCTTTGTGCCCTATTATCTGTGTAATGGGGATGATGACAACAGTTTTCACTTAGTACAGCACCTGACACAGAATAAGCCTCAGGGCTTCCCTGGTGGCGCAGTGGTTGAGAGTCTGCCTGCCGATGCAGGGGACACGGGTTCGTGCCCCGGTCCGGGAAGATCCCACATGCCGCGGAGCGGCTGGGGCTGTGAGCCATGGCCGCTAAGCCTGTGCGTCTGGAACCTGTGCTCCGCAACGGGAGAGGCCACAACAGTGAGAGGCCCGCGTACGGCAAAAAAAAAAAAAAAAAGAGAGAGAATAAGTCGCCATAAGTGTGAGCTGTTTCTCTTATTGCCCAACTGAATCCCTGAACAAGACCACAAACTTGCCATGGATGCTCCCACAGCACCCTTGTACATGGATGCTCAACATGTGCCCAGTGATGTACAACACATTTTGAAAAAACAAAACTTCCAGTTAAGCTTACCCTCAAAGCTACTGCTCCACTCCAAACACAGAGCAATGAGAGAAAACAACAGAATATGGCTCTGTACCATCATTATAAACTTGTCCAATATTGACAAAATAAACCACGGAGCAACTCTCAAGGTACTTTTAAACTATTTTTTCACTCTTTCAAATATTTATTGAGCATCTTGCAGGTGATATTTGAAGTCTGGGAATATTGATGGAAGGTACTGATTATGTTAAAACTTACTTTATTAAAATAGGGAGCAGTTGTTAGGTTCTATTATATATAGGAAAAACTCTTGCAAAAAAAAGGATATAAAATGTTATGTTTATATGGTCACTTGTGTTTGGGAATATTTTCTGTGATAAGCTTTCTTGGTAGAAATAGAATGTATAATCTGTACAGTCAGATTTAGAAATGACTGCAGCAGCAAAATCATGGCTCAGCCAACCAAATTGGAGACAAGTGTGTGTTAAAGAGAACAAGGCCATTTGGTACTGAGAGAGGGTGGACTAGGGTGAAGATTGATTATACAGGTGAAGTCTGAGCTGTCAGTAAAAGGCTTATGAGCTCAAGAACTTCTAGGTCATAGACTTTGCCTTGGTGGATCTCCTGCTGGCCTAGGGACAACTTGGATAAGTTGTCCAAGTTTACTTGGCTAAGTAAACGAGGAGACCAAGAATTCATGTTGCCTTGCCCTCCTCCTCCCTGCCCCCCAACAGCATGGAGGGAAGCCTAGGCCCAGTATCCTGGGGGCTTTACTTGTCCAGGGTGAGTAGCAATTGCGGCTCCCAATGACTTAAGTGTTTTTCTGCCCTTCCTTTCAAAGAATAGCAAGCTGCCCAAGGGTATTAGCATAGAAGATCAACAAGCATGGCAGCAGAACATATATCCTTTCCCCTCAAACATCTTACAGGACAATGAATCCAAAGACTCCTGACTCTCTTCTGAGCATCAGGCAAGAAAACATTAAGGAGAGTGAATACAGGAGGATCCTGGTATGAAAACCCTCTTCTTCTTTAATGAGATCAGTAGTACCTCGGGTACTTGATTACTAAAACCTTTATAGGGAACAGTATGTCCTCTGCGGAAAAAGCTGGAGAACAAGGTAAACTATTACCACATCAAACAATGTCTTATCAAATCAACCTGTATCAAGAAGCATCAGACTACACTAGTGAGCAATGCCTGCATTTTAGCCAACACTTCAGCTCACATCAGCCTGTCGGTTGTAGTTCTTGGCCAGTAGCTCTGGTCTTCCAAATAAGTTGAGATCATAATCTTTTTGTTGTTTTTTCCTGCCAGGCAAAGAAGAGGTTTCACCCTCAGTCTTTTCCAGACCACCGAAAGACAACAAGACACTAAAGCAACCCAACCCTCCCCATGTGCAACTCCTGCCAATTCTCAATCTCCTGAAACAATGGGCTAAACAAAGCCAGTATTCCAGGAGATGGGGTTTATATGAGGTCCAACACCTCTGCCTGAGAATTAATCATAAAACCACTAACACTCCATTCCCCAGCATTACACCATTCAGCTCCAACTGGGCTGAATCGTGCAAAATGAAAAAGGAATCAGGAACACTCTGAACTTAAAACCTCAAGTACATTTTACATCCTGTTTTAGATTCATTTAAATTAACAGAGGTCAGGCAACTTCTTTATTCAAGCTGGGTTATTCTTACTGGTTTAATACCAAAAGCAGTCAGCCACATTTTTCCACTAAAAAAAAAAAATACCCTGACAGAAGAACAAACAGTCTAAAACCCGGTAGAGAATATGGAAACAGCTTACAAGAAACTTTACTTTCTAGAATAACTAATCGAGGAAATTACCCAGTTAATTGGCCATGGGAAACAACTATTTGTATATTATTACATATTTTGTAGGTCACAAATTAAAAGCACAACTTTTCTTTTCTAGCATAGCATTTTTCCAAAGTGTTTTTAGAAAGAACATCAGTGCAACAAGAGAAAAGCAAATCAAGTAAGTCTGCAAGGCTCTGCCTTCCCCAAGCCCCTTCTTGGAAATAACTAATGCACACTTGCATATGAGAGAGTCTGAGAGCCCTTCGATAAGCTCTATGGAATTCAACATTTTCCCAAGTTCATTTAGCCCTGCAGCCCTTTTTCTGTCATAACACATAACAATATCCCACAAAACAGCTTGTTCTGTGGAGCACACTTTGAGAAAGATTCTTCTAGAACAGGAATATATGTAAGATATGGTTTAAGAGTGGAGACTGGAGGCAGCTTAATTCAAATACCAGCTTGTTAGCTGTGGGACACTGGGCAAGATTTTTGATGTCACTCGTCCCTCAGTTTCCCCAGGCAAAATGGGCAAAATAATAGCACCTACCTCCTAGGCATGGGCCTTTCCATCTAACAGGAGTTTTCTGAGAGCCTTACATGGCTGGTTCCTTCTTGTCATTCAAATTCACAATGTCACCCCCTTCAAAAAGCCCTCCCTGACTATCCAATATGAAGTTGACCCCACCCAGCTCACTTGTACTTCATCCTCTTCTTTTTCTCATGATACTTCTCTGTTTAACTATTAAACTGCTATCTGTTTCACCCCAATAAAATATAAGCACCGTGAAGTCAAATTTTATCAGTTATCATTACTCAAAACCAGATCCTCAATAAGTATTCACAGAATGGATGGATGAATGGATGAATGAATTAACAAATGAGGTGGTTGTGAGAATTAAATGTGAATCAACGTAAAGCACTCTTCATAGTGCCCAACAGATAAACATCTATCCAGATGCTGTTATGAAAATATCTGATGAACTATGACTGGTTAATGGATTCAGAATCATAATTCTTGCACTGTTTTTAACTTGCCTCTTCCTAGTGTACCGTGGATAAACATTTCATGGCACTTATTTAGAGGTGTGTTGGAAAATGGACTTTCAGGGATGGGGCGAAGCGGGCAGAAGACCCTGAGAGTAGCACTTGCTGATTTCCACGTTGTAAATACTCCCACCATGACCAATTTCAAGCTACCAAAATTCCTGGAAATAAAACAAATGGCTCTCACAAGCCAGTACACTATTTCTCTTGGGAAGGGTCCTTTCAGGCCTCCAAATCTTGTTTGTTGAGTTCAAGTTTAAAATGAGATTTTTTTTTTTTTATAGACAACTTTTTCACACTCTCCCTTCTTGATGAGATAAGATAAGGGCCACCCACTGACTTTGGTCGGGTGCTCAAGGAAACTAGTTGCATGCGTTGGGCTGCGTTTTCTGTACGACTCTCTGTGCGCTCTTAGACTAATGTTTAAGGCTCTAAACATGACATTCATGCCAGACCATCGTGAGGACCAACTAATCTCATAAAACACAAACCAAATTGTGTTTACATTCATTTAAACAGAGATATACTCTAAAACAGAATCAAGGCACCATCTATTTAAGTGCTACCAGTGAGCAGAATCTATTCAGACTGACTACCTGACCCCAAGATCCCAAAATGGAGTGAAGGTCAATGCTGCAGATAGAGGTTTCTCTGGTATCACAGCCTTGCTATACATCCAACATGATCCCTTGGAACCCAAAATAAAGCAGCAGCTTTTTTAAACTATAGCAATCTACCAACCACAGTTTTCAGATAACACAATCAAAATTTCAAAATCCACAGACACTCTACATGCAATGATAACATGCCAGTAATCATTGCTTCTCTTCTGTAAACTAAATGGAAAGTCTATGGAGTAAGACAGAAAGAGATTAGTTTCTGCTCCACTGTATTAGCTATCTATTGCTGTGTAACAAATTATCCCAAAATTCAGCAGCTTAAAACAACACACATTTATTATCTCACAGTTCCTGTGGAGCAGGAAACTGGGCACAGCTCAGCTGGGTCCTCTGCTTCACTGTCTCTCAGAAAGCTGCAACCAAGTTGTCAGCCCAGGAACTGAAGTCTCATCGAAAGATTCGACTGGGGAAAGATCCACTTCCAAGCTTACTAGGTGATTGCTGGCAGTTTTCAGTTCTCTGTGGCTGTTCGGATGAGAGTCCCAGTTCCTCACTGGGTGTCAGCTAGAGGTTACCCACAGTTCCTTACCACACGGGCCTCTGCAACATGGTAGCTTGCTTCATCAAAGCATGCAAGGCGAGAAGGCAACAGGGTGTACTAACAAGATGGAAGTAACCTAATCATGGAAGTGACATCGGCATTCCATTACCTCCGTCATTCTATTGTTTAGGAGCAAATCACTAGGTTCAGCCTAAACTCAAGAGGAGAAGATTACATAAGGATATGAATTCCAAGAGGTAGGGATCTTAGAAGTCTTCCCACCACATTCACAGTCTTGGAATACAGATAGGAAGACCAGACCCAACAAAACATATCTTTAAGCATCTCAATGTGAAACCAAGCCATTTGACTTCCCAAACATGTAGCTAAGGTCTCATGAAAACAAAACCAAGGAGAATAAGCATGGAGGATATTAAATCTGAAGACACAAAAGTCTACTCAAATGTTATAAGCAAATACAGTCTATATCAGAGAAAACTCCTGGGAGCACCTGCATTACCAAATCCCAACACGAAAGCCATGTTTTCTGAACAACCAAACAAATGACTCACTGGAAGCGCTGCCCATCCAAATAGGTACGTAATGCCAAGAAATCTAGTTTGGTCTAAAAGCAAATGTCTTTTCGAATTCTTATTTATGGCTGCAGAATATTTTGCAAATATACTTAATGCCATTTTATTGCTTCCTGTTTTCTGTGAGATCTGTGTCTGCCACAGCATTTTGCCTACATGGTACTATTGAGATCCACATCCACCATAGTAGCAAGGAACTGCTATAAAAATTTCAAACCTTGGCTGTCACCCACATTCTTTCTAAGATCTGTCCAACTACGTATTCTCAGATATCTGAGCCTCCCAACATTGAATGGTGGTGGTAAGCCAGAGAGGCTGCCTCTGAGAAACTTCAAATGATTTAACTAAGTGCAAAACACACTCTCAGAAAACTTGGAACCCTCGGTCCTTGGAACATTCATGTCCCTCTGTCCATGAATGTAAATGCAGACGAAGATTATCTAAACGTTCAAAATTGGTCGGCACATTTTTCCATTCTTTCCAGAAATATCCTTAGGCTTTACTTTCTGAAAACCCCACTCCCAATTCAGCTATAAAAGTATTTATACTCATTGTTTTGCTAATCACCTATTCATTTTGCTCCTTTAAAAAGAGGATACTTAATAAACATCTAAAATTTAACCAGTAGTGCATTTAAAAGGCCCTGAAACAATGGCCATCTGTAGGAAAGCAACTGTAAACCACCTTAGAGTTGACATGTGCTGCACACACTTGGGTCCTGAATACGTGTTGAATCATAATGGAACATATGTGTGGTGGGCATAGGAAAAAAAAAGACTAATGCGAAATTCCAGTTTAAAGGTGATAAGCAGACAGGAAGGTTATAAAACAGATGACAACAGCAATTTGGTTAAGGCTATAGATAACTTTCAACCTGTGGTAATAACTTGTTAACATATTTAACGTATTTTAACTTGTAAAATACGGCTTTGGGAAAATAAAGTGAATGTCCTTACCTCTCTAAGATGTATGTTTTCCTTCTCTTTCTGGTCTAAAATCACTTCCAAGTGGCTGACTTGAGACTCAGCCTCTGCCATCCTACGTGTCCGTTCATTGTCATCCTCAAGACTTTTGGACGGCAAACCTTTACTTTGCAACATTTCAAGAAGCTTTTTAATCGACTCATCTCGGGCATTGAGGGTCTGTTTCTGTGTTTCGATTCTCAGCTCCATTTCCTCCAAGGTCTTCCTCAATAGGAACAGTTCCTTAGCCTGTCTGTCATGCTCAGCTTGGAGCCGCCGGAAGTTCTCCTCCGTCAGTTCGATGGTAAAGTGCTCTGCTCCTCGGTTGCCACTCTCTTGCTGCAGGAGGTGGTTGAGGTCTCTCTGGGTTCGCAGCTCATCCTGAAGGGCCTGGATTGTCAACTGCAGGTGCTGTGATGAGAAAGACGGAGCAGGAGAGGAGAAAGAAGGGGGAAAAAGTCAATGGACATGCCAAACGCTATTTGCTGCTACCACACTATGAAGATGGAATGTTAATCATGAGGTCCAGAGGGCCAGCCGTGAAGTCCTCCAGGGTGACTTCAGAAGCATGGGACAGCACATGGAGAGGGGGAATTAATTCAATGATGCTTTCTGAATGTCTTAAGAGAAATGTACACATACATAGAAACAGTATATTAGTGTCAGTCACAAGGTAAATTATACATCTACAGGGTTTTAATTTAGGAGTGGAAAGGGTTAGAAGGGAAGCTTTCACAAACACACCTTCTTCACACCCACAATGCTCCAGACTCAGTATTCCTTGTTTTCTAAGGTGTTCTTTATTCTACTATCCATTATTTTCTGTGATTAAGTGCATATCCATTTAAAAATAAAAATAATAGCATCCACTACAAGTAGACACAAACGAGGACTTTATTTTTACAAATAAAGCTGTGAACAGGTTTAGTAAACAGGATTACTGCATCTGCAAGCAAAAGGGAACAAATGCAGACAGAGACAGAGACACTCAAACACACAAGGGGGTGAGGCTGTGCAGAGCAAAACAAACGAGCTGCAAAGAGTGGACAAACCTTGGTTCTTCTGGCATCCAGTAGCTGAACAGCATGGGAAATGAAAGAAAAACGAAGCAAAAATCAACACAAAGAAAAGTCCAGTGCAAGCAAAGGATATTTAACAGAAAGAACTTAATCAACACAAAGTACCTTCACAGAGAAAAAAAAAGAAAAAAGAAAAACAGTTTCTTACTGCAGCAAAGACCCATAAGCTACACAGAATTTATAGCACTGATGCTTGATAAATGTGATTTTAAAAAAGAAACAAAATGAGGTTTATTCCACCTTTTGTCTTCCTAAATCTCACTGACCCAAGAACCCAATATCTTGGTCGTATTACCAGGGAGGAAAGCACAACACTCCATAAGTACCCCCATGTCATTCCAGGTCACCATTTTAGCCAAAACCAGAGTGAAAGTGCCAGAGAAACAAAATAGTTACCACTTGTGAGAAAAGAAACCCTTGCACAAAGACAGGTGAATTCAGCAACACTTTCCCAACAGGGGCAACCCCCCAGGCTGATCAGAGCAGGCAGCCATAAGCTGAAGGCATTTCTGTCCTAGGAAGAAACCAAGGGGCTTCCAAAACAGTTACTCATCCATTCACCAGACACATTCTCCCCATGCAGACCAGACACAATGCTAAGTATGGGAATCAAGATGGACGTAAGGCCTAGGTCCTGCCTGAAGGAAACTCACAGTATTGTAAGGCATGGATAATACTATGTCTAAGTTACATAAATACTGGAGGAGTCCACACTGGGAAATCCTTCTGAATTCCCACAGCTGACACCCAGAGGGGTTGAGATTTTTCTGAGTGTGGGCTGTACCCAGAAACTAGCACCTAGTGATGCATTAATTAAACTCTTTGTTGGTATCCACTTCAACTTTCCACTTAGGAACATCCAATGAGAAATTCCTAGAGCACAAGGAACAAGTACTCTCTCTCATTTGTGTGCCACAGCGTCTCCCAGGGTACTGAATGCAGAGTAAGAAACTAGTATGTATTTAATGATGGTGATTATAAATTTTTTAAAATATAACTCACCCCTGTCAAAATTACTATAAAGTAAAAGTGAAATTAAAATTCAGTGCTTTTTAGTATAGTTACAAAGTTCTACAATCATAAACACAATAAATTTTAAAACATTTTCATCACCCCCAAAAGAAACCCTGTACCCTCTACAAGTCACTCCCCATCTCCCTCCCTACCCTCAGGCCCTAGCAACCATTAGTTTACTTTCTGTCTCTGGATTTGCCTATTCTGGACATTTCACACCAACGGAATCATGCAATAAGTGGTTTCTTTCACTTAGCATGTTTTCAAGGTTAATCCATGTTGTAGCATGGATCAGTATTTCACTCATTTTATAGATGAATATTATTCCATTATAGGGACCTACCACATTGTATTTACCCATTCAGCAGTGGATTCATACACAAATACTCAGAGCACCATTATTAATAATAGTCAAAAAGTGGAAACAAAACATATGTCAGTCAACCGATGAATGAGTAAATAAAATGTGGTATATGCATACAATGGAGTATCATTTAGCCATACAAAGCAATGAAGTACTGATACACACAGCAACATGGTTGAATCTTAAAAACACTGCTGGGCTTCCCTGGTGGCGCAGTGGTTGAGAGTCCGCCTGCCGAAGCAGGAGACACGGGTTCGTGCTCCAGTTCGGGAAGATCCCACATGCCGCGGAGCGGCTAGGCCCGTGAGCCATGGCCGCCGAGCCTGCGCGTCCCGAGCCTGTGCTCTGCAACGGGAGAGGCCACAACAGTGAGAGGCCCACATACCGCAAAAAGAAAAAAGAAAAAAAAAAAAACACTATGCCATGTGAAAGAAGCCAGTTACAAAAGACCGCATGTTATATGATTACACAGGAAATATCCAGAATAAGCAAACCCACTGACAGAAAATAAATTGGTGATTGCTGGGGGGTTGGGGGGAATGCAGGATGACTGCTAAAGGGTATGGTAGTCATCCTTCCATCCCTCATTTGGGGGATGATGAAAATGTTCTGGAATTAGACAGTCATGTTGGTTGTACAACTTTGTGAATATACCAAAAACCAATGAATTTTACATGTTAGATGGGTGAATTGCATGGTACATAAATTATATCTCAATAAAGCTGTCAAAAAAAACCATGAGGTGGGATTGTAAGGTAATGTGACCTTCCTCCACCAACCCCCATCCCTAAACCACACCAAAGTTCACAGGAGTATCAACCATCTTCAGCCCATTGATGTGGCTGCTGCCAAGCCTCTTGGGATGGTGCAACTGTCTTCAAGTCATTTAAACATTCCTGACAACGGCAAATCTTTGTCCTTTTAGAGTGGCTTGGATTTCTGAGACAATCCAAGTTTATCTGGAGACAAACACGATGAATCAGGATGATCAGACTACAAATCATCTTTTCTGAGAGTGACCAAAAATAAGATTGGATTTTTTTATGTAGTTAATAAACTACTAGCCAGAAGGGAATTCCCTCCCCTCCCCCAAAAAAATTGCCATAGTGCTTTGAGCAAAGACAGCAACCTTGGAAGATAAGTCTGTTAAGGCGGCTGCCCCCCTGGATGGGCAAGTTGCCTATTGCTCTGATCCTTTGTTTCCTAACCCGCAAAATGGGACTAATCATAATGCCTACCTCATAGAGTGCCTGTGAGGAATAACTAAGATAACGCATCAAGTGCCAGGTTTGAGAGTGAAGGGAAGGAGTAAGTTCGGTAGAAAGAAAGGAAGGAAGAGAAGTAGAAAAAAAGAATGAGAAGGAGGGCTTCCCTGGTGGTGCAGTGGTTAAGAAACGGCCTGCCAATGCCAGGGACATGGGTTTGAGCCCTGGTTGGGAAAGATCCCACATGCCATGGAGCACAGCAATGAAGACCCAATGCAGCCTAAGATAAATAAATTTTTTTAAAAAAAGAATGAAAAAGAAGGAGAGAGAAAGAGAAAAAGAAAAAGAAAGAGGAATGGAAGGGAAAAAAATCAGTCTATTTATCCGTTCAATGTGCATTTACTCAGTGTCTTCCTCATACTGATTAATTTTTTTAAAAAAAGATATGAAAGGAAAAGAAGTGGTCCATGCTCCCAATCCATGTGGACAAGTAAACCAATAGTAGCAATACGACATAAGTCATAGCCAGGTGGCTAGAAATGCAGAGAAGGTGTAACCCAGGCTAGAGACGTGTAAGAAAATACCCCCCACAAACCAACAGCTACCACTGAGCTATGTCTTGAAGAATAAATGAGTCAACTTCGTGAAGAAAGATGGAAAGAGTAGAGAAAGTACAAAAGCCTAGAGGCAAAGACAGACTAGATCTATTAATGAACAGTAATAGCAAAAATCTGTAGAGTGCTTCCACACTCCAGGCCCAGTTCTAAGCATTTTTAATCTTCACAACCACCAGTGAGACAGCCACTGTTATGAACTCCATTTAACAAATGAGAACATGAACACACAAAGTGGTTAAGCTAGGTAAGTGGCACAGCCAGGTGTTCATCCAGAAAGTCTGACCCCAATACCCCGGCATGAACCACTACACAACCTGACCTCTAAATTGGTGTAAGTACTTCAGGATGGCTGAAAAAAAGAATAGGGAAGTGGGCAGGAGTGGTGAGAGCAGACAGGCAGGCAATTTTGACAGTTATAGCAATTCTCAAAATTAAAAATTAGCCATCCTAACCAACCTATTCCTCAGAGGTTGTCATGATGGATACTTCCAGTTTGTACATTAAGAAAATTTACTTTCCAGATAATCATTTTATTAGTCACTGAATGACTTCAGCATGACCAAACACAATCTGATAATCAACCTAAAATTTAGTGTTCAAAAATTTCTCAAATCCGTATGTCATTTAGTTTTCATTCTCTTTTAAGATATTTAGGGGCTTCCCTGGTGGCTCAGTGGTTGAGAGTCCACCTGCCGATGCAGGGGACACGGGTTCGTGCCCCGGTCCGGGAAGATCCCACGTGCCGTGGAGCGGCTGGGCCGTGAGCCATGGCCGCTGAGCCTGCGCGTCCGGAGCCTGTGCTCCGCAATGGGAGAGGCCACAACAGTGAGAGGCCTGCGTACCGCAAAAAAAAAAAAGATATTTAAATTAAGCAGGAATCTCCTTGTTCCTAAAAAGGGATTCTTGAGCATAATTAATGTGCCTTATAGAACACTGATCATCCTTCTGCTTCAGAGGATGGGGAGAGATTTTAAAACACTCTTTTTCTCTCTCTCTCTTGCTCTCTCTCCCCTCCCCCCCACCCCGCTTTCTCTCCCCTCTTCATTGCCTTACTTTTAAGAGAGTTAACTCAATCAAGTTTCAAAAATTATTTACCAGATACTCATCTCTAGTTGAATACTTAACATAGACAATTTCAATTTTAAAATATAACAGTACTTTCAATAAATAACCAACTGAAAATAATATTCTCTCTGTGTCTGTTTCCTTATTTGTAAAAGTGAGAGTAGTAATTCCTACTGCATAAGGTTATTTTAAGGATTAAGTGAGTTAATACATATAAAGCTCTAGAAAGTACCAGGTAGACAATAATCAATTATACCAATCAGGATAGGCTAGAGTATGCTGTGACAACATCACAAAAACCCACATTCTGAAAGATGAGACCCACCTGACATGCTGATGGCATGGAATCAAAATTCTTGGAGCTCACAGAGGCCTTAAAGATTAGCTTGTTAACTTCATTTTACAAATGAGAAAAATCAGATCCACACAGGTTAAATGACAGGTCCAAGAGCACACAAGCACACTGCTAAAGCCAGAATCTTTCTGGGATCTTGGACTCCAACCTGGTATGTATTCCAGTAACCCTAAGAGTAGACCAAAAGGGGTGGCTCTCCACTTTGACAACTTAGGAAATAGCAGTGGTGTCTCATATGGATGAGAGACAACCTAGATCATTTCCTATTTCTCATTAGGATAAGAGATAACCTAAATCATTTCCCCTCTGCATTACTGGTCCCATCAAATAGTTAAATAGCATGGGACACTCCAAGGATAATTTACTGAGACCTCCTTTCTAAGTCCCTGCAATTAATAGTAGCTACTGAGTAGCTATTAGAAGACAAGCTCAATTTTTAAAAATTCTCTCTAAAAGATCAAGATACAACAGTACAAGTGAAAACTCTGGCAAAGCCAAAGCACTTTCTCTAAGAGTCAAAAGATTTTTAAAAAATTTTTTAAAAGATGCACAGGTTTCAATCTCCCCACTTCCTTGATTATTCAATTCCTTGGAATTGAATCGTCTCCCACTTCTCAACCACGAAAGCACATTTCTTTTAAGGCAGCCACTTAAACTTCATTGGATCAATAATCAAGAGAATTCATTTCAGTTTGTTACCTACATCAGGTACCTACAAACCCACAACTTGCAAGGATGTGTCCAGGAGCCATCTCTTTGCAATCTCCCAGTCATCACTGTGGTCTCAACTTCCCAAAGCCTCAACCACTCCTTCTGTTGCTTCCATTCCACTGCATATTAGGAGAGAGAAGCCCTTCCAATGTCCACCTGCATCGGAAGGGGACATCACCAGGTGATCCAACCATATGCCTGGGTCCCAATCAAAATTCTATCCACTTGGCACTTATGGCACAGGTGAAACAGGTGGCAAAATAGCTAATTCCCTTCAAGCACAAAAGTGAGTCTATGGTTGGATGAATATTCAGAAAGCTTTCTACTCCCCACCCTGATTGTGGGATCATTCTCCAGTTGTCCTCAATCAAAGCTGAAAAGGCAAACTCCCTTATCCACAGCTGACCACTGAGGACACGACAGAAGAAAGCAAAAGCAGCTGTGACAACAGGCATCCAGGCTCCCCTCTGCAGTCACTCTGTTAGGAGTGAAAACAGAATGCATCTTATTTATCCTGATACCTGGCCTTTAACCCAGTTCTTTTTCATCTCCCCCCCACACACACACACAATTAATTACATACTTTGAACTTTGTCCTGGAAAAGGCTTAACCCCATCTCCAGTCCACGGAAGGAAAAAAGTTTACAATCATTGCCCTGTCTGTTAAACACAGTTAAACAGAATGGGAGCTAAAGAGATGAGTCCATCCAGTTGATTCCAAGTCTCAGACAATAAAGGAGGTCATAAGGACTTCTGTTTCTGGTGTTATGGCAGGCTAATTTTCTGATAGGACCTCCTAGTACTCAATAGTCGGATAAAGGCAAATTTATCTTTCAAAGCATTGCTGTGCTCACAAAAAAGCAAGGGAAACCTCCAAGAAAGAAAGAGAGAAAGTGAGCACCTCAAGGGCAGATTCTGGGCCAGATTTGTATCATACCCCCTACTCTAGCACATAATAGGTACCCAATAAATAGCGAGTAAAATATGGATAGGAAGATGAAGACCAGAAAGGAAACTGTTCACCCAAAGGTCTGCACAGGGAAACAATGTGATGGAGAACGGCTTCCATTCTTTGCTTTGCTGTTGTTAGCCTGGGGGTGGGGGGAAAGTTGCGGAGGGAGGGGAGAGTAGGAAGAGTATCCTTGGCCTCAGATTACTCTGTCCTGTTCTCTCCCCCAAAACTCAAAATTCCTCACGTCCACCAGCCCACTCATCTGACAATACTGCTCCAAAGCTGCCAGAACTATGTCCACTTCACAAGAGAATAAATTGAACTGGCTTAAGGGATTCTACTGCAATCACATCGTTAGCAAACATGGTCCAGGGTCTAAAATAGACATTTCCTCCAGCCAATTCTAAAGTCTCTCTTGCTCTGAAAATACTATAGAACTTCATTTTACACAACTCTTATAGGCTTCCATAGTCACTTAATTTTGAAAAAAGGAGAACAATGAAAATATAAGAAACTAAGCCATACTTGAGTTTATATGGAAAAGGGGGGGAGATATACTTTGCTTTAGCCAACATTTAGGAGACTGACTTCTAATAGCTACTGGAGTCAGAATCTAATCCAGATATCAGAATGTCTAAAACACAAAAAAGGTAAATAGAATGAAAATATAATTATATATGTATGATGTGCATGGAACACACAATTATTTAAGTAGGGACTAGCCAGATGTTTAGAATCTACTGTGTCTTATCCCCAAACATAGAAAATATGGGTTCCTGGCAGATTTGAAAAAATTTGTGACCTTAAGCTCTTTTCCACACTATGGGGAAAAAACAAAAAATGATAAAGTTTTCTACTACAAAGCAGTTTAGGGTTTCATTGCTATGAAAACCGTCTCTGAGCTTGATAAAAATATGAATTGGCTTATATCCAAAAGTCTTGAACTTTTTAAAAATAAATCCATACTCCTTCTCAAGCAAGGGCTTAACATACTCTTTCAAAGAAAAGAGAATCTCTTTTCAGACAACTTGGCCTGCTCTACTTCTCCTATGACTTTATTTTCCTATTTATCATTTTCCAGCTTGTCTCAAATCAAATATTAAGCGCAGGTTCTCTGATTCCTTTTTCCATAATCCTGCTTGCAGGATGTGCAGCATTCCTCGTGGCTTCAAACCTTCCATGGGCTGTGTCATGTGTGTGAAAAGACACACAGCAGGCATTGGCTAAAAACATGTGGCCCCAGTGGACTGTTCAAGAGCTGCTCTGCTGAGAAAAGTATTAAAAATTATTATGTGAACACATGGTCTAGGCTTTCTCCTTTAGGGTAGAATAGGCACATAGCTAATAGAGAATATTGATAGGTGATTTTTTTAAAGCACCAAAGCACCAGTATCCTGGGATCCTCACACAGATGCACTATCCATGATAACTGCAGAATCCACTTTGGTTGATAACATGTGACATTTTGCCAAAATTCATAATACTAAGTATACATGCGAAAGCCCTCTTGGCAGTTGCTTTTGTAAGCAAGAAGGAGTTCTGGTTTTCATTACAGACCAATACTATAAGGTGGCACAGTACTGGAATACTGTACTGAGCTGAGAGTTAAGGACTTAAGTTCTAATTCCAGCTTTGCTACTAACCTATTACATGATCTGGATAAAATCACCAAACTTGTCTGGGCTTCCAAGAGCAGTGGTGATGAGCAGGGTTTTGAATCCTATAGCTACCTATGACAGCCTATGTCACCTTGGACAAATTATTTAAGTACTGTGAGCATCAAATTATTCATCCATAAACAGGAAATAATCCTCATAACTAACTTACAGGATGTGCACAAAGACAACATGAGACGCTCATCAAAGTGAACAAGTTCCCATAAAGCATGAAGCACAGGGCCTGGCACATAATGAGTGCTCAATAAATGTTCACTGCTATCATTGCTGTTGAGACAGTGGTGGCGGCTAGAGGTCCAGAATTAAAATGTGTCTCCTTCCTCCTCTCATTGAAAAGAAACAAACATAAATTTTTGACCATCAAATACATATAACAGTGGGAAACAAAATGCTAAGTACTTTGGCATTTTTTAAATAAGGGAAAACAGGAAACAGTTGTTTTAAGACCAACTCAGAGATGGATGGAACTGATTTCCTATTAACTTGTCTATAAATAACTCTTTAAGCGGCTCTAGGGAATACCAACGATTTGTTTTGAAGGTCAGGGTTCTTTCCCTACTATTATCTAGTAATATATAAGCAGCTAAAAGACAGTGGCATCCCCTGATGTTGACACTGCTCAACCTGTTACAGCTAAAAAAAAAAAAAAGATACAAATTTAAGAAATATTGATCTTTTTTAAATGTGTTTAGAGAAGCAACCCCACACATGCAATCATAAAAATGATGGTTAAAACTGGAACTTTTCCAATTATTAATAGTCACAGCCACATGCAGTTAGTGGATAGTTCTTTCATTTTAATTGCTTAGCAAATCTTCAGTGTAAATGACATTTTAAAATCTTTACTGCAATTTCCTTCCCTGTCACCTCCTCTTCACCTCAACATGTTCACTTAACAAAACTGCTTACCACCTAAGTATTTCTAAAAAAAAGTAAGAGGACCTAAATTAATATCATTGCAAATAGCTAGGTGGCAAGCATTGAACTAGTTTTTCCCTACTCTGACCACATGATTTGCTCAAACTCTAATCCTTGTTATTCAATTTTTCATGAGGAGAGATACTTCCTAAGTACTCTCCTGCTTCTCTCTGCTTCTTGATTCACTCCACCCCTGGGAAGGGGGGATAACTGACCTCCATGCTACTCAAAATGTGACCCTTGGACCAGCAACATCAGCATCACCTGGGATCTTGTAAGAAAGGTGGAATCTCTGGGGGGGGGGTGATGAATTGGGAGATTGGGATTAACATGTATACACTGATGTGTATAAAATGGATGACTAATAAGAACCTGCTGTATAAAAAAATAAATAAAAGATAAAAAATAAAGCAACATGACTGACTGCTAAAAAAAAAGAAAGGTGGAATCTTAGGTCTCACTCAGACCTGCAGAATCAGAATCTGCATTTTAACAAGACTACCAGGTAATCTGTAGGCACATAAAGGTTTGAGAAGTACTTCTCTGGACTTCAAGAAGTTTCAGCTCTATTATTGCTTTAAGAAATTTTTGGTAATTGAAAGGTGGGGAAGGAAAACATCATGAAAATAGTACTGTAGTACTGTCCTAAGGAGCACACTAGAAAGTCAGTTTGTGTGATTAATAAAAACAATAAACTATGAGTAATGCCCCTTAATACAAGACAATACTAGATAAAATAGACAAAGAGGGTCATTCATTCAACCTTAATTGAACTATGTGCTCTCTGACAGGCAATACACTAAGTTTCCTTTCCAAGTCCTTAAAAATGTGTTCATTTATCTATTTCATATTTATTGACATCTTAGACACCGTGTTAGCTGCTTGCTCTAGATGTTAGTAAAATATAGACCTTCCTGCTCAAAGGGTCACAGTATTTGTGGGAAAACAAAAAAATGAACAACCCATGTCTCAAATAGCTTTGTACTTTCCAAAGAGAACACACCTCATAGGTACAATAAATACATGTATTACACGTTTAAAAAAAAAAGCCTGCTAGGTTAAATATAAATATAATTATTATTATTATATACATAATATCTATTTTATTATATAAAATATATGTTACATATATAGTATATGATTATACATTATTATATATGCTATTTTTTAATGATATATAATATCTGAATTTTAATTCTATACCATTACTTTTGTTATTGTTATTTAAAGTCAATCTGAAGGAATCTTTAAAGACTCATCTAAAATGCCAAGTACTAGGCTTTACATTCAACTATTTTATTCATTTTTACTTTTAAGTAGCATATCCATGCTACTGTGCTCTCAGTGGAATTTTAAGTGACTGTGAAAACCATGAGGAGTCTGAGATGAACCTTATTTTACAAACTATAACTTGAACAGTATATAGGGAAAATGTGAATATACTGGGTCCTAAGTAGCCTAATCACTTAAACTCCCTAAGTTTTTCCATTTTATTAAAAGGCCTACATCTTCATTTCTTTCTCTGGTGTAAAGGTAAGATTACTACTGTATCCACACAATGCCTATGATCTTTAATATTTTATATACATACTTTTTTTTTTTTTTTTGTGGTACGCGGGCCTCTCACTGTTGTGGCCTCTCCTGTTGCGGAGCACAGGCTCCGGACGCACAGGCTCAGCAGCCATGGCTCACGGGCCCTGCCGCTCTGCAGCATGTGGGATGCTAACATTTCAATATCAAATAAAATACTTTGAAAGGGGCTTCCCTGGTGGCGCAGTGGTTGACAGTCCGCCTGCCGATGCAGAGGACACGGGTTCGTGCCCTGGTCCAGGAAGATCCCACATGCCGCGGAGCGGCTGGGCTCGTGAGCCATGGCCGCTGAGCCTGCGCGTCCGGAGCCCGTGCTCCGCAACGGGAGAGGCCACAACAGTGAGAGGTCCGCGTACCGCAAAAAATAAATAAATAAATAAATAAAATAAAAGACAGCAAATATTTAACAACAGAATCCCTTAAGATTAGTCATGAAAGGGATCAGAAGAATAATTATTTTTGCTTCACTTTATAGGAGGATAAACTGAGGCCCAAAGAGAGGAACCACTCCTCACCCAAAGTCACAGCAGAGATGGCAGCCCTGCTAGCTGTAAAGCCCAGACACCAAACTCACAGCACATTGTTTTGTCCTGGTCTTTCCCATATAGCCCCATGCACCAGTCTTATTTGGTCACCAAACTGCAGAAGGATCCCATTACCACATAATTAGTGTCAGGGCATGTCCAACAGCTGCCACGAGCCAGATTTCCACACTGGAGTCAAACATGTTTGGCCCAGACACATCCCTTCCACCACACACCACCGATGGTGCAGCTGCCGTAACCACACTCCATACCCCAGTGGCTCCAGGACTTCAGGAGTTGGAACAGATCATTAATTCCAACCAAGATGAAGTAACTCTTCTCTCTGAAAGGACTTCTTAAGCAATACCTTTAGAGAATTTGAAAAGATTTAGCATTCTTCCACCTGAGAGCTTCAGGACTTTAAAAACTGTTTAGAGGAATTTCCCCCTCCAAAAATGTGAGATAAATGTCAAGAATGAAGGGGCCACTTAGGAACCTGGAAAATATAATAAGTCACAGGAGGTCCATGTTATCATTGAGAAAGCCAAAGCAAAAACCAGAAAGGAAGGAAGGGTTCTTTTACAGATACCATCACTGGAAGAATATGTTATATGGCTGAGAAATAAGATCCCTCAATACCAGTCCTGAATAATATCAATTTGAGGTTATTTTTATTTTATCTGGATAATTTTATACATATTATTAATAACAAACACTTTCCTTAGCAAAAACTCAGCAACCCATGTAAGCACATTCATGAGCATATGGATACATTTCATATGCTTTAAAAGCCCTTCTCAAACCTTTAAACCAGTGAAAGTGAATAGAAGTTTCTCCAAAAGGACAGTAAAAATTATTTTTAAACAAGGACTTGCAAAGTACTTTTTTCATCCCTGGGTATTTATTTTGTTTTATAATTCGAGACTGTTAAAGTTGGGAAGGGAGGAAAATGGCTTTCAAATTTGAGTCTGGAACAGAGCTAACCTATCAAGTCTAACAGGGATATAAAGAAAGTGTGCCTAACAGTGCAGACACTGCTGGTGCCCTGAACAAAAGCATTATTGAATGCAAGAAGAATTTAAATTGAAGCAAGTCCGAATGTAAAACCTTAGTAACTCCAAGTCCTACTGCCGTTTTTCCTAATAAGATAAACTATTAGTTCTGGGTTACATAAATTTCAACATACCAGAGCCCTCAGCAAATTACAGGGAGGCCAATGGCTCTCTTGAATCTATGCATCTGCCCATTATTTAAAATGCATGATTGTCCCTTTCACCATCATTTGAGTCCTTAGCTGTGGAGTAGAAAAAGGCTGCTGTACAAAACCAATGAAGATGGGGCCCTATGAAATGAGTGGAACTTTTTGCTGTATCTTTAAAGGTTTTGTTTCTTTAGTTTAAAAATCTAAAGGGAAATAAGAGTGGAAAGAATTGCAGGCTTTATTGGTTTTAGAAAGGAGGAAAAAATAAACATAGGATGAGTTTACAGTGTCTGCAAAGAGACTCCTCATTTATTCCTTTAAATAAGCTTTTAAGTCACCTTTTAAAGGGGCAAGGAAAATTCTGTTATTAGAGGAGTTACTGAAATCTAGTGTGGATTTCAGTTAAGTGCCCGAGTCCTGGACTCAAGCGAGAACTGGATTTACCACTGTTTATGTCTATACTGTTTAATCTCTGGCAAATAATTTGCCCTCACGTTCTTCCACTGTAAAATGAGGATGATACACTTGTAGTTGTGAATAATTTTATATTTATGTATATATGTAAATGTATATATATACTTATATCTATATATGGCTACATATGTAGCTTAGTACAGTTTATGAATTTAATAAACAACCTCTCTTCATGTTACAATTATTATGAATAGTGAAAAACACCATTTTGCTAGAAAGTACCTTTAAAGGTTATTTAGCAATTCATTCAATAAACTCTAGGCAAGATAACATTTATTTACTTCCTCAGAAAGAAGTCTTTTTTTTTGAAAGAAGCTTTTTTAAGGATGCTAACACAATCTCCCATCAAATCCGCTATCTGCCTTCCTTCATTTGAGTCCAGTCAGAGAGTCTGTGGTCATTAATTTCTGCCACAACCACTCCCAGGCAACATTCACTCAACTCACTTTTACTGAGCATTGATTAAGTGTGATAAGCACTATGCTAAGGCACTGAGGATTCAAGGTCAGATAAAGCAGGAGACGTTGTCCTTGGCCTTGAGAAGCTCTTAGTCAAGAGGAAGTGACAAATGTGTAGACCAATAATCAAGACAGAAAGGGATGTGAGCATAAGGGAGCATATACAAAGTGCTGAGGCAGCACAGTGGAAGGAGGCATCCATCTGGTTTGAGCACAAGAAACTCCACAGAAGATGTGAACTTTGAGTGGGGACTAAGAACAAAGGAGAATTTTCCAGAGGCAAAAAGGGGAGGTATTCCAGGCAGGGTAAAGGACATGACTAAAGTCTGTAAGTGTGGAAAAGCCATGGCATGTTGGGTAGGAAAAGAATACACCATCAAGAGTGGCAGGAGGTAGCTACAAAGGTGGCCGTGCTCATCGATAAAGGACTCAAATGTCATGAAAAGGATGTGAACTTCAGAAAGTGATGTAAATACTGTTTAATACTGCACGTTACAAACCACGCTTATGAATGCATTCTCAGAGGTCCATGAGTTTCATAAAAATTTGAAATTTCTTTAATTTTAATGATAATAAAAATAAAATTATCTAAAATTAAGACACCACTTTTGTCTGTGCTAACAATTTATGTTTCATTCATTCATTCAAAATATATCTACTGAACATCTACTATGTGCCCGGCACAATACTAGGCATCGGAGATGTAACAATGAGCAAAAGAGACAAGTACCTGACCTCATGGAACTTAGAATCTAAAAAGGGGAGACAATCGGTAAACAAATAGAAGTACAGTATATCAGGAAATAGTGCTGATAACCCTAACCCTAACCGATAAATAAAACATGAAAATGGTAAGAGGGTATTAATTTCATGCAGGATAGACAAGTAGTCAGTCATACTTCCTCACCAATGTGACATATGAGTAAAGATATTTGGAAGATACCTTCAGAAAATAAGATTTTCCCCATGGTTGTCATAAACATTCTTAAGGGTCTACAAGAACGTTTTTTTATTTTTACTTTAAAAGGGACACATTACTAAAGTTTGGGGGAGACATAGGGGTGGAAGATAGCCTGAAAGGAAGGTTAGAGGCAAAGAAACCAGTGAGGAAGGTATTGGAATAATCCAAGTTACAGGACAGGTAACTATAAACACCAGGAAAAGCTAGAGAAAATACAAAATCAAACAAAAATACCTCGTTGCACGCATAGATGACCATGCATGAAAGTAAGAGAAATCCTTGGGAGCCAAAAACAAAAAGGAAAATTAAAAATCAGATTAGTGAAAGGAGCTGAGGGTTTGTCTGTCAAGGGCTCAAGGCAGGGGCACAGAGAGTGAGCTTGGGTTAACAGCCTTACAAGAGTGCCAGAACAGGCTCTCGGCAAGTTAAAGCTGAGACCCCCTCCAGAAAACCGGATCTGTGAAATGGTACATGACAGCCTGAATTCTGGACTTGGGACAAGATAAAACTAGTTTCTCCAAGGGTCTACCTTCATGTGAATATGGGGTTCACTTTCCAGTGCCTAAAGTGGAGAAATAAATATAAAAATGATCCCAAGGTGATACCTGCAAAAGTAAGTGCTCTGGAAGTACAGTCTTTCAATCCAGATCATGCAGAATCTCAAAGATCAAATGATATTCAAAGAAAGAATGACTAAAAATGTTCTAAAATTCATTAAAGATTGAGGGAAGCAAAATATATGCAAACAAGTAAAATTAAACTCACATCCAAGTATAGCAAAGCAAAACTACAGAACATCAAGCATAAAGAGAAGGTTTTAAAAGCAACCAGAGAGAAGGAATAGATTAACTGCAAAGGAATAATGCAAGATGACAATAGACCTCAAGAAAGTAACAATTTTATTTCGATAACAAAAGATTGAAACTGCTAACAGAACACTTTCAACCTTAGAATTTTACTCCCAGTAAATCTGCCATTCAAGAATGAAGAGAAAATAAAGGTATCTTGAGACAAAAACAGTTTACCACTAACATAAACCACCTGAAATAGCAGTGTGTTATACTAGCTCATAAGAGCCAAATTTTCTGGACTCTTGAGAGTCAGTTGACAATATGTTGGTTACTTGAAATCAGCCATGGTGGGAGTATTTACACAATGGAAAACAGCAAACACTAAAAACCAGGCTCTTTTGTCCTCAGGGAACCAGCTGTTAAACATTTACCAGCACACCACAAAGAACATTAAGGAACTTCTAGAATATGTACTTCAAGAAAAAAGAAAAATCTAGAAGGAAGTATTGATACGAATGAAGGACAGGTGATCAAATAAATATGGTAAATGTTGTAATTCTAAGCACTGATTATATAAAACAATAATAATGATGACAACTAATTTGGACGGAATCAGGAGTTTATCAATCAGGTGATCAACTTATGCTGTGGTAACAAACCCAAAATCTCTATCGCTTAAAACAGCAAATGTTTATTTCTCACTGATGCTAAATATCCTTCAGAGGTTAGCAGGAGGACTCTGCCCATTGTAGCCCCCCAAGGACCTCATCTCAAAACTTGCTTCAACAACTGCTACAGGTCATATGGTGAACTACACACTAGCTCTTGAAGCTTTCTGTTTCTCATACTTCACTGGCCAAAGCAAGTCACATGGCCATGCCTAATTTCAAAGGGGACTGGAAAGTATTCAATACAACACTATCATATCCCCAGGGAGATATATAAAGAAAAACATATAAGACTGGAGGCAAATGGTTGGTGTTAAAATGTTCCAAATTCTTCATGGATTTTTTTTTTTTGAGAAAACTAAGATAAACAGGTTAACTTTAGACTTGAATTCAAGTGCACATGTTAAAATTAAAATGTAATAGTTAAAAGAATACAGAATATAACTTCCAAATCTGTAGGAAAGGAGAATAAAGAAAATGCAAACAATCAAAAAAAAAGACAAAATCGACCTAGAAAAGGGAGAGCAAATAGGAAGCACAAAATAAAACAGTGGAAATAAATCCAAATACATCAGTAATTACAATAAAGGTAAATGGAATAAACTTACCACCTAAAAGGACAGAAATCATCTTTTGGCATTTTTTAATGCTGCTGTATCTGTTTATAAGCAATATGCCTAAAACTTAAAAACACAGGAAAGTTGAAAGTAAAAGGATGGATTCAGAACACAGGCATGAAATCACACAGGCATGGAAGCCACAAAACCTCAGGCAAATCACTTAACCTGGGGGAATGGCAGTTTCCTCACCTGTAGGATGAGCTTTACAATGTTACACTAGTTCCACATATGAACCATGTTACAAAGTTCACAACACTTCACAATGTTATTAGGATAAGCTGTGCATAAAGTGCTTCAAACAGGGCCTGGTTCATAGCATCAGCCTGGCAAATGATAGCTGTCATCTTATTAATCCTACCTGTCCACACACAGTTGGGTAGTGTTTGCAAACAGGACTTCACACTTCCCATCCCTATCCTCATGTCCTTTTGTAATGTAACTTTGCTACCACTCCCATCAAGAAGTCCAATCTATTTCTCCACTCCTGGGTGTCTTTTGATTAACAGAATTCAGAGGTGATGTCTGTGAGTTCCAAGCCAAGGCCTCAAGACAACTCACCACTTCACTTTCATCCTCTTGAGACTTCGGCTTCCAGCCAAGAAGGAGTTATAGAGACAGAATAATTTTCTCGCCTGAAACAACTAATAAACTAGACAACATATAAAACAATGGTTTCAAGAATAGTAATCCCTGACTTCCCTGGTAGCACAGTGGTTAAGAATCCGTCTGCCAATGCAGGGGACACAGGTTCGATCCCTGGTCTGGGAAGATCCCACATGCCGTGGAGCAACTAAGCCCACGTGCCACAACTGAGCCTGCGTGCTAGGGCCCGCAAGCCACAACTACTGAGCCCGCGTGCCACAACTACTGAAGCCCACGCTCCTAGAGCCTGTGCTCCGCAAGAGAAGCCACCGCAATGAGAAGCCCACGCACCAAAACAAAGAGTAGCCTCTGCTTGCTGCAACTGAAGAAAGCCCACGCCCAGCAATGAAGACCCAATGAGGCCAAAAATAAATAATAAATTTATTTTTAAAAATATGTTAAAAAAAATAGTAATCCCTGAGAGATGGGAATCAAAAGAGGTGAGCACTATAACTGCCCCAGCCTATTGCCTGAAGACAATGTCCAGGCTGCAGCACAAGGAGGAGAGTCCCAGGCAAAGACCTATAGTCTCCCTAGTTTGGGAGGAGTCTGGAAAGATCAAGGCAACTAAAGTTCACAGGGCAGAGAGCTGCAGAGGGTCCCCCTTAAGTATTCAGCTATTAACCATCAAATGTGTGTGAATAAACTGCCTGGGGCCAGGGAAAGAACCACCCAAAAGGATAGAGGAAACCATACTTGGAGCTCAGACTTTTGCCCTCTTGATATTAAGCCCAAGATACCCTCTTTAAGACTACGAGACCATGAGAAGAAAGACCCAAGCAGGGGCTTCTCTGGTGGCACAGTGGTTAAGAATCCACCTGACAATGTAGAGGACGTGGGTTCAAGTCCTGGCCCAGGAAAATCCCACATGCCGCGGAGCAACTAAGCTCATGCGTCACAACTACAGAACCTGCACTCTCGAGTCCGTGAGCCACAACTATGAAGCCCGTGTGCCTAGAGCCCGTGCTCCACAACAAGAGAAGCCACCGCAATGAGAAGCCCTCAACAAAGAGTAGCCCCTGCTTGCTGCAACTAGAGAAAGCCCACATGCAGCAACAAAGACCCAACGCAGCCAAAAATAAATTAATTAATTAAATTTTTTAAAAAAAGACCCAACCAAAAGGCAGCACCAACCACCAAACATGTGACAGAGTCCATCTTAAACCAAACATTCCTGTCAAATCACCAGATGACTGCAGCCTCAAGAATGACCCTAAAAGAGATCAGCAGAAGAACCACCGAGCTGAGTCCAGCCAAGTCAGGCCAAAATTAATGATCCTCAGAACTATAAGCAAATAAAAATATTATTTTAAGTCCCCAAGTTTAGGGCTGCTTTATTACAGTGCAATAGATAACTGATATAAAAGACGCCTAAAACAATGTTGTATATACAGAAAAATGAGCAATAAATGTCCAGTAAATAGCCCATCCCTGCCTCCCACTGGCATAACCAATACCTAAGGGCAGCCAGCCCCAACTACAGCAAGAGTCATAGCCTTCTTGCAGGAAATTAAAACCATTCTGGAAACACGTTCTGAATCAGAGAATCGGTAAATATCACAGCTCAAATGTCACATCTACCGTAAAACACTCCCAAGAGTCTGCTAATGGAAATACTCGCTTCTTCCTCTTGTTACCATGGAACATTGAAGATAGCCCTGCTCTTACACCTATGTCAGGGTAGTCTGTGGGCCTCCTATCCTCAGCAGCAGCCAGCCCCAGACACAGCTGAACAGTTCACCTCTTACTTGTGGTGAGTCACTTAGCACACTTCCTGTCCCTCAACAATAACTACACTGGATGCAGCATGCTGGGCTATTTTAATCCTTGAGAAAGAGGTCAGAACACAGAGATTAAAGGATGACTAAGGAAGCAGCTCTGTGGTAGTGATGAGAGAGGAAGCTGGCTTTACATTTATCAAGACCCTCCCCCCCACCATGACTCACCCTACCCGGGTGGGGAGAAATACCAGCTGCAGTCTCAGGAGCCAATAGTCCACAAGATAGTTCAAAACTCTAATGAGCCTTTGTGCATCTCCAAGTCAGCCTGCTTCAAAATGAGCATCTGTCTGCTGCCCTTGGTCACAGAGGAAAATGACAAGCCAGGAGTTCATGCCAATCTGAAAAGCCCAGATGAGCCTTAGACACAAGAGCCTGTTGGAAAGTTAAAAATTAAAAATCACCCCGGGCCCCTGGCTACCTCTGAGACCTCATTTCCCACCACTCTCACCTTCACTGAATAGGCTACAGCTACCCCAGCCTCCTTGCTGTTCCTCGAGCATGCCAGGCACACTCCTGCCTCAAAGCTGTTGCTCTCACCCTTCCCTGACTGGAATGCTCTTCCACCAGATGGCTGAATGAGTCCCCCCCTCACTTTATTTAGTTCCCCACTCAAGCATCATTTCCTCAGGGAGGTCATCATGAACTACTCCATGTAAATTAGGCCCCTCACATTCACCCTGGCATTCTCTATTCCCTTACCCTATTCTTTTCCCTCATACCACATAGCATCACTAGACATTACCACCATCTATCTATCTTTAATCAGTGTGTCTATCTTCTAACTAGACATGAGCTCTGTGAGGGTAGGGATTTGACTTTGTTAAAAACTGTACACTCAGTGCCAGAAACAGTGCCACACACCTAGTAGATGGTCGATAAATATTTGTTCCATAAATTAATTTATTAACTATATGATGTCCTCCAAACATTATAAATGCATTGTCAATAGTGCTGTGCGTGGCTCGTGAAAATTAGATTACAAGCTCTATAAAGACAGATGCTATACTTGTCTTGCTCATTTATGGACTATATGTAAAAACAATAACTTAAAAAGTGCTTACTCTGCATTGAGCCTTATGTTAAGCTCTTTATATGCATTTTCTCACATCTTCAAAACAACTTTATGAAGTGAGTGTGATTACCATCCCCTTTTTACAGATGAGGAAAGTCACAGCTGGGATTTAAGTCTGACTTTGGGACCCAAGTTCTTAACCCCAATGCTACGTTCCCAGGTAAGAAACAGAATGAATGAATGACTGGATTATGAGCTAGAGATGTCCATCATGACTTGCTCTGGTCACAACCTACTCCAAGCAACTCTGTCCATCCACAGCCAAGCTCCATGTCAGTTGGCCCTGCTCCTGCCTACCCCCAGTCCAGTGGCTAAATGGACCAAGGAACAGGCCTCTCACCCATGGCCTGACTGGGCCATCGTATGTCTCTCAAAAATATGGAATTGGAAACTGAGAGCCTGAGGCAGTCAACAGAGGAAGCAAAGTTGCAAAGAATTCCTCAGGAGGATATGGGGCTTTGACAAACCAAAGTCGCAGAGAAGCCCAAGTTCTGAGGAAGCAAAATAAACATGGAGAAGGCTGTGGAAGGTAGATAGTAAAGAGGGAAGAATAGGGCAGGAAAGCCAAATGCCCAAAGGAAGAGCCAACTTATATACCAGTAGTGCTTCAGTTTCAGCTCCAGTGAACCTCTGGTTTCATTCTCTTGAGGTAGCTTGAACAATCTCAACTTACCCAATCAACCATAGTGTAATAAACTGGCCAGGCTAAACTATAGGATGAGAAATGGCATTCTTATCCAATAGGACCCTCTCTGGAACCACGCTGAATTGCTTACTAATCCTGGACGTGTAAGAGAGAGCTAGGAGAGTTCCAGATTTCAGATTTTTCTCCCTCCACCACTCCTGACCTTCAAGGTCACCAACTTCTGCTGTTCTTGTCTATTTCTGGCCAGAAGGAGAGCTCCTGTGGCTGTGCATAGCCAGGCTGTTCAGTAGGTTCCCTCAGCAAAGCTTGTGGGCCCCTAGTGACTCATCTCTCTTTCTTTATGCCACAGCCTTCTCGTTTTCAGGCAGCAGCAGCACAGAGGCTGTGTCAGGCCAGGGTGAGGCACCTGCTCCACTTCTCCTCGACTCCTTTGTTCTCTGAGAACTCTCCTCACTCATGAGTTCTTTTCTCAAGGGTCCCATGATCTGCTTCTGCGATCTGGCTTTCTTTTGGTGAACCTCAGTCCACCAAACTAGGGCTGCATAGGTCTAGATTCCACTTACGTTAAGAGCGCAAGTTCTTTCCCCACAAATGTTCCATGACACCTGGGCGGCCTGGAAGCATACAAAGGGAATGCTGCTGCCTAACTCTGCCTGCTGACCAATTCAACTCAGCCCCAGTCAAAATATCCCTTTAGAAGACCACTGAAAGATAATGGACCCCTATTTACATTTCACTACTCTAAATACACATTCGTGCTGCGGTCTAAAGCGACACCAAATTCCCTCAAGAGGATCAAAGAAACACTAACCAGAAGGAGCCTAATTCATTCCTTCCAGTTTGCGTATGATGAAACTGAGTTATAACAAGGCAAGGAGGAACCCCTCAGGCCCCAATAAGCCAAACATGAGAAAGGAGAATTCCTTTGTAGGTCTACCCTCCTCAAAGCACAATGTGGTTTAGTTCAGAAAACACTAACTGATGGCCAATATCAACAGTGTTATACAGGAAGCTATGACCATACGAAGATGAGTAACATCCTCTTCAAGGTAACTCAGTGGGAGCAAGATTGACCCACATATTTATGTGATAAGATAGGAATTTGTACATGTTACACCTGAGGCAGAAATAAAGTGCTACAGTAACCTCAATCAGGAGTGTAAAAAATAAATGTGACCAGAAAGGGCTCCAAGGAGAAGGTCCTCATGCTTCCAGTCTCAGCTTGACTGTTCCCTCCTCACAGAGGCTTCCATGACCTCACAGGCTGGGGTTGTGCCCCGGCTGCACAACCCCACAGCACCTTGGTCTTTCTTTCACTTCTATAACTGATTCATTTTCTGTATTTTTGTCACTAGATGCAAACTCCATAAAATCAGGAATCTCATCCTCAGTATCTACCAGAGCGCTGTATACACTATAGGTACACAGTAAAGAAACATACGTATATGTGCACGTGCGTATGTATATGTGTGTTTGTGTGCATAATGAAATGAGTAGGATATACCACAACCATATTAGAGAAAGAGAAGGTACAAATGGGAATTTTTAGAATAGCCTTTGCAAAGGCAAAGAAGAAAGGAACAGAATAAGAAAAAAGAGGCAAAGCAGGAGGGTAAATAATAATAGCATTAAGTAACATTTACCAACCCCTTACAATAGCTCCATACATGGATTCTCTCATTTAATCCTCCCAGCTGCTCTAAGAGGGAGGTAGTATTATTAGTCATGTTTTACAGACAAGGAAACTGGGGTAGAGAGAAGTCAAGTAATCACACGGGGTTATACACACCCAAGGTCACACACTGAAGAGTAAGAGCCAGACTGGAACCCAATGAGTCTGATCTCAGAAGCTGAACTCTTCATCACCATCTGACACTGAATTTGAAAAAGAACAGTAGACTTTGTGAGAAGAGAGAGAAAGCAGCCCAGATTTGGTGTTTGGAAAAGTACAGGAACGTCTCCTCTGAGAGTTAGCTTCTTGAAGGATGCAGCTCCAGCCACGTACATCCTAAAAGTAATTCAAATAAAAATGGTGGAAGAGCAAGGCAACAGACAAATCCATCGACATCAAAGCTCAGATATTTCCCTGTATCTTTCCAATGTGCCTTCCCCTAGCTCCCCCTTGCTCACCTTCTTTTATTTTCCAATAAAAAGACATTTATGGATCCTGAAAATAATCAAAAGCAAAATATTTTTTACAAATTATAAGATGGGAAGTAGACTTCTGATATTTAAAAGATTTTGTTATGAGCAGACTAAAGTATAAATTCTATTTTGAGAGAAGGCTAAGGATTTATTTTTTACTCTTTTACCCTAACTTCATTTAGAACATAAATCAGAAACAAATCCAGTTGTACAAAATGTCCAACAATGAAAATCATTCAGCACGATAGGACTTTTTAAAAATAGTTTAAAGGACCTTCCAAAGCAATGACTGATTAAACAATTGTCTGGTATTTAAAGTAAGCCAATGACTTCTATGACTTTCTAGCTTTCGGTAGATTTTGAAGATCCACCATAACCTGAAGTGGATACAACTCACAGTTTCCTGTTTTGTAAAATATCCACTTTACTACCTGGTTTCCTCCAAAAGAGCCAAAGACAGGTAGCATATTCTTTTCATCCACTCCCTTTTCCTTTCAACCACACACTTGTGTTAGAAGCATCTGGTTGTAACCACAAGACAGTTATACATTGGCTGCCAGCCATTATCATTATTCTAAATAAACTCCTTAAATGGTTGCTAACCATCTTCCTATCTCCAATCTATAAGCTGATAGGAACAAAGTAAGAAAAATATTACTCTTTTATTTATTAATTTTTGAATAAACAATGTTATAAAAACTCCAGTGGGGGCCCAGTCTTGGCCAACCCCCATACTTTTGTGAGTTTTACCCCAAGGAGCCCTATCAGGCTTTCACAATAAAGCCAGGAGAAAAGTCTTTTGGTTCTTCCTGCAAGGAGGGTGGGGAAAGCAGTCATTATGTATTCCCAGAGCATTCTGTTCTACTTAACAAGGTCTGCCCTCAAAGTAAACTATCAATATTTTACCAGAACCTAAGGAGGGAAGGGAAATACCCAACTCCAACTTTCTCTAGCCTTCCTGTCTCTCCTAAGAGGGAAAAACAAAATGAAACTGAGAAGCCCTAGTGAAGGTCACAGCCCAGGGGCACAGGCTCACAAACAAACAGACATCTAATCATAGGACTATTAAAGAACAACTTTAGACAAATTACTAGTTGTCCAAGTACTTTCACATATATTTTCTCATTTATTGCCACCCTGCAGGACAGTCGAGGAAAAGGATATTGTCCCATTTTGCAGATAAAAAACTTAAGCTCTGGGAGGATGCTAAACATTGGTGTGGCCAGACTTTAAATCCAGCTATTTAAACCCTTTCAGTCCAGAGCAGTTTTCACTAAACCACGTATTTTCCTATTACTGGATCAAAACTTAATTACAGGGCTTCCCTGGTGGCGCAGTGGTTGAGAGTCCGCCTGCCAATGCAGGGGACACAGGTTCGTGTCTCGGTCCGGGAAGATCCCACATGCCGCGGAGCGGCTAGGTCCATGAGCCATGGCCGCTAAGCCTGCGCGTCCGGAGCCTGTGCTCCGCAATGGGAGAGGCCACAACACTGAGAGGCCCGCGTACCGCAAAAAAAAAAGAAAAACAACTTAATTACAGTCCCCAACTTATGATACTAATACCATTTATCGAGCCTTTACTTTAGGAAAGACACCGTGACAAGTTCTTCCCATGCGTTATCTCATTTGATGCTCACTGTATTCCTTATGAGAGAGATATTTTACTGCTTGGCCCATTTTCCAGTAAGTCTCAGGATCATAAAGGCCCAAGGTCACACATCAAGCAGGGGTAATTAAAAGGTGAGCCCATAACCACGTGTGCCTCATTCTAATCATGGCAGGTGGCAAAGACTCCCTCCTTGATCAAACTTTAATTAGCCTCCTCTGAGCACTCTCATCAACTAGACCTCCACTTGGCCTCTGTTCTGTCCTTGCCAGGCCTGCAAAACCCAGTCTTAGCAAGAACCTGTTAAGTCAGTTTAAAGAGAATCCCCCACCCTAGGTATCTGGTGATGGTCCTCATCCTCCTCCTTTGACGTCTAAGTCCGTGGCCTGCCTTTAGCAAGAATTCTCCTACCCTTGATGTCTCCCCTTAGTAATTTTCCCCCCACTCACCCCCTCACTCTGCTCACTGGCTATAATCTCCAGCTGTCTTTGCTGTATTCCAAGTTAAGCCCCATCTCTCTCCTCTAGTGCAATACCCCTATGGCAGTAATCTTGAATAGTCTTCCTTACCATTTTAACAAGTGTCAGAATAATTGTTCTGTGAACACAGGAATGATACTCCAACAAAATAACAGTTCTCAGGAGCTTCTGCAACCAAGTTTCTACCACGCAGAAGACTCTGAAGCTTTGTCGACCTGCACCCCACAGGCCTACAAGGCCTATACGTGCCCAGCTTCAAGACCGAAGAAAGAGCCTGGAGTCAGGTGACAGAGACATCAGTGGTTTAACGGATAGGGGGAGCTTACCGTGTGAAGCAAGGTCCTGAAGCGACAACCCACCCTGCGCGGCAGGGCAGAACATGGCAGCAGCCTTCACTCCCGGGGAAAGGGGAGGTTACTAGTTATAGGGGGAAGTGACGTCAGGTTGGCTCATTGGTTGACAGGGAAACCAGCAGAGGAGCACACCCCTCACGCACCTCTTTGTTAAGCTATCAAGGTGCAGGTATTTTGAGTTAACGGTTAGAACAATCACCAGCTGGGGAGGGGGTAAGTATGTAGGAAGGTCAGTCATGTGAATAGGGTGTAGGTGAAATAGGCACTGGTCGAGCAGTGGAGGTACAGAGAGCAAGAGAACAGCCACTTCAGGTGGCCTCATCATACACACTTGTACATACTAAGATGTTCAAGCACTATTTTAAATCAGTATTTGATGTGATAGGGGGGAAAAGTACAAGGGCACCAAGCACCTAAACATGGGAAGTGAAGGCTGGTAGGCCCATGTGGAATCAATCACACTTCAGTAGCTGCGCCCAGCCCAGCCCGCGCAATGATTTGTGGGCATGTGGCTTTGAGGCGCATCAGTTTCTCACTCTCCCCATCACCAACATTTGCCTTCTGCACCCCAAAAGCTAAAAGAGTAAAGATGATGAAACCTCACATCTAGATTTTCGGGGCCAAGCACCCCACTCACAGCCGAAAAAGGGTACTCACTCTACCCCCAAACCCAGATTAGGTAAGACCTAATTCATGCTGAAGGTTTACTGGTGAGACCACTCCCACTGCCTCCATTCTGAGCTTGCAGGGTTCAGAAAGCAGAGCGGGGAAGATGGGAATCTAATAGCTGCTTACAAGAACCCTTCTGAAACAGGCTCTGGGGACTGACTCCAGGGGAGAGACTTCCTATATTACACACACACATGCACACATATACACATGCACAGAGTTGCTTTTGCTCTGAGAGGAAAGGTGCTGAGGGAGGCATTGTAAACTATTGTCAAAGCATACAAACTCATCTTATCCCTGAGTCATCACCATGAGGATAATAACCATGACAAAAGTAATAGCAGCTACTAGTTATTGAACACCTGCTGGTGCCAACAGGGTACTAGTGACTTAAATCATTGTGTTTACTCCTAACAGCCCTGTGAGTTGACTAGATTTTCCAATGAGGAAACTAAGCCTTAGAGAGGTAAAGTAACATGTCCAACAGCACCCAGCAGAGCCAGGATTTCTACCCAGATCTGTCCAATTCCAAGACCAGCGTTCCTTCCACCCCATCCAGAAATTCACATCAGGAGTCATTCTATCAAACACGTGAGTGCGACTCAATACTCAGTGTCTCAGTGTCAAAGCCCTTCCTGAGCCAATTAGTTTCACGTGGTAACACACACCAGCCACAGAGTAGGTGCTCAGTAAATATTTGCTGAGTGAAAGAATCTGTTTAGGTTCTTAATATTTCCAGTTTATTGAGGACTATATCTTTTGCCTCTGGGCTCTTCTCACCAGATTTTCCTACTTTGTTTGGTAACAACAATGGAAACTTATATCCCTTTGTTATGGACTGAATGTTTGTGTCTCCCCAAAATTCATATGTTGAAATCTAACCTTCAAAATGATTAGGTCATGGGGCTTCCCTGGTGGTGCAGTGGTTGAGAGTCCGCCTGCTGATGCAGGGGACATGGGTTCGTGCCCCGGTCCGGGAAGATCCCACATGCCGCGGAGCGGCTAGGCCCGTGAGCCATGGCCACTGGGCCTGCGCGTCCGGAGCCTGTGCTCCGCAACTGGAGAGGCCACAACAGTGAGAGGCCCGCGTACCGCAAAAAATAAAATAAAATAAAACGATTAGGTCATGAGGAGGGTGGAGCACTCATGAATGGGATTAGTACCCTTATAAACGAGACCTCAGAGAGCTCTCTTGCTCTCGCTCTCTCTCTCTCTGCCGTGTGAGGCGAGAAACAAGAAAATGGCCATCTACAACCTGGAAGAGGGCATTCACTAGAACTTGTCCAAACTGGCACTCTGATGTCAGACTTCCAGCCTCCAGAACTGTGAGAAATAAATTTCTGTTGTTTATAAGTCACCAAGTCTATGGTATTCTGTTACAGTAGCCTGAACTAAGACACCCTTTGATCCCATAATTGCACTCCTAGGAATCATATCCAAGAGGATAATCAGAGAGGCTCTTTTATTTTGAGAGACAGGGAGAGTCAGAGAAAGAGAGAAAGAAGAAAAAGGAAGAAGAGGGAAAAAAAAAATTTTAATTCCCAATGTGGACACTGCATTTTCCATTTACTTGGCCTCAAGAGTAAAGGTATGGCATTTTTGAAACAAGAGGTGAATCCTTTGGAGGAAGTCATGTGTTCATTTCTCACTGAAAAGGTAAAGTTTTCAGTTCATGCTGCCAGAGCCTTTTCCAGTATCCAACACATGGCCACACTTGGTTCACACATAGTAGTCCCTCACAGATAGGATAAAATCAGTTGACTGGACCCATGACCTAATTGTCAGAGATGGTCCATTAAATTCTTATGCTCTCTCTCATCTACAGCTGGTAAGAATGTAAACTGAAACACCCTCTCAAAGGGCAGAGTGGCCATCTGGATCCAGAGACTTAAATGTGTGCCTTCTCTTTGATCTCCTGAGTCCATTACTAGGAATGCGACCCAAGGAAATCATCTGAAAACCAGACAAGGATTTAGGTTGCAGAACATTCTTTGAGTTTCTCATGTTGACAAAATTTAGCAAACAACTTCAATGTGGGATACTGGAGCAATGGTTAAATAAGTTGTGGTTCAGCCATTTGGTGGATTATGAAGTAGAGAATAATAAAAACCCCATCTCTCACATATGTTTTATGGCATGGGTAAATGCTCACAATAAAACATTAAATAAAAAAGCAAGACTCAAAACTGTAACACTCTTAAACCAATTTTTCTAAAGAATGAAAATTAGATAAGTTATTTTGTCTTTACACATATGCATATCAAAGACCATAAGGAAATGCCAAAATGCTAACTAACAAATGAAAATCCCATCTTTGGCTGCTAGAATTATTTTTTTTCTTCTTTATACTTTATATTTTCCAAATGAACATATATTTTTTTCATCAGAAGAAGAAAACATAATTTTTTCAATGAATGAATTTTAAAATCTATGTTCACCTTCCAGGATATTGGTTTGTGCTATCTATAACAGTCAAGTCATCCCAGAGAAGTGACAAATCATGAAAGCACAACAAAACAGAAAATTCTAAAGAATAAGATGAAACACATTCCAAAGTATAACTCCAGTCACTCCCAGGAGGCTTTTCCTTACATTTAGCCCACTCCCTCCCATTGTAATTTAGAATCATTTAACTTGCTTTGTAATCTCATCACTAGTCTTTGAATCCCTAGGGTATCACAGGGTGCCTGACACAGAGGAATCACTCAGTAAATGCTTATTTAGTCTCAAGAGCAACCATCCAGTGGACTATGGAAGCCATGGTTTCATTATTCCCTCAAATGTTCTTATCCCTCTTCTAGCAACAGTCCCCCTTTGCTTTGGCTAACTCATGCTCCCTCCTCACCACTCAGGTGAAGCTGTCTGTCATTCACAGCCTCCTGACCAGACACAGGGACAGTTCAAGAAGTGGGGATATGGACCAAGCAGGGGCAAAGTCCTTCCCTAAAATCAACATGGGGATATTGAGGGACAGAAGCACTCCCCCCCAACACACCACAGAGGCCAAGGTGCAAGAAGGTGCCTAGAGCATTGGGGGGCCACCTTCTCCATATGAAAAGCCATATTATAAAGCCATATCGGCAGGAGGACAAAAGGAGGCTGACAAGAAGGGGGAAGGAGGGCTGCGAGATGAACAGAGACAAGGCAAGGGCTGCAGAATGATGTCCAGGTCAAGAGGAGCAGAGACCATGACAGCAGAGAGAAAGAGAGTTCTTGAAGCCTTGAAACCCCAGTTCCAGCCCTGATGACCCCATTCCTACAATTTAGCCTCAATTCTGTCCTTCCTAGAAATGGTGAGACAATAAATTCCCGTTTTTCTTAGGCTAACTTGGTTTAGGTATCTGTATGTGCAACCAAAACTGTCCTGACTTCTTGATGTCTCTAATAACTATAAACATGAAATATTAAGTTAGAATCCTTAAGAAATATCACATAGAAAAAAAGCACTGCTTTGTTTCTGAGAGACTAGGGAAAGACCATGCCTGATAAACTTACTTATTAGAATAGCTGAAAACACTTGAGAAGTTGCCAAGCTGATTGATACTGATGATAAAGTTGGCAATAAAAATCTCTTGTAAAAAATTTGAATGTGAGGAAAGCTTATAGGATTAGAATATAAAAATATATATATTTATTGAAGGGTGGCATTAATACTAGCACATTACGTTAAAATGGGACTTCTAAAAGGTAGATTCTCTACTCAATTAGTAAGAAGACTATTTAACATGCTCACCATTAAAGAACAAACTGAAAACTCATTTCATCTCAAGGTCCCACCTTCTCTCAAGTTAGCACATAAAGGGCCCATACGAGACACATACATGTCAGTCACAATTCTTCCATGATTTCACGTAAAACAGATCATGATTTTCACAGATACATGACTAGGGGATGGTCTTGGGTCAACTGAGAAAGCTCTAATTAAAAAAAAAAAAAAGTGAGGAGATATTCTGATAGGCAGCAGCTCCAGTGTGCACTATATATACATTGGAACATTTTGCCTAAGTGTTATTAATGACCCATAAACCATAAGATGAAATACAAAACCATGAGCAAGACACCTGAAGCTAATGGAACCTTGTAAATCAGAAGGCAGTGCCTGAAGGAGACTGAGAACTAAAAACACATATTAAAAACCCAGATCAAATGAGGCACCAGACCAAAGAAGCCATCTAAACAATAATTAGAATCTTAGTTCACTTAAGTTAGGGCTTACTTGAAAACTATATCTGAGGACAGAAAAACAATCTTGCCTCTATACTCTGCTGTGAGCCATCCTTTCATTCATTCATTTGCTGAATGAACACACAAGGTTTGCAGCTGTGCACCAAGGGGATAAACAGGGTGAGTGGGCCTCAGCCCTCATGGAGCTTACAGTTTCAAAGTAATTAAAACGCACTCAGTATTTTTAAAATAGTAAGATTAAGCAATTCAAGCAACTTCATTGAAGCTGGGCTCTGAAGGGGAAGAGATGCTAGTTAGACGACAAAGAGTGAGGGGAGAGAATCTCAGACAAAAGAACACCAAGTGCAAAATCCCTGAGGAGAGGAGTAGGGTGTATAAAAGGTACTTAGAGAAGACTAGGAAAGAGAGACAGCACCGTGCAATGGGTAAGAGCACGGACTCTAGCGCCAGTGGACCTGTTTGAATCCTACCTCCACCTGACATTTATTAACTGGGTGACCCTGAGTAAGTTACTTAACCTCTCTGTGCTTCCTATTTAAAATAGGAATAATAATTTCTACACAATGGAATTATTAGAATAGTGTCTGGCACATGGAAAGGCGTTTAGACAGTATTGTGGTTGGAATACAAAGAAAGGGGGAGAGTAGCATGAGTCTGGGTCCAAATCACACAGGGTATTGATGAGAAGAAACACAAGCAGACTAGGTCTTTTTAAAAGATCCCACTGACAGTTATCAGGACAACTGATGAGGGTGTGGTGATGAATGAAGATGTACCAGCCAGCCAGTAAGAAAGTTTCTGTGGTATGCGGCTGAAAAAGAAGAAAAGATCAGTGGGGATAGTGTTGAGGCCTTGGAAAATGTTTATATGACATTATTATTCTACATGTTTAAGATTTCAATTTTGTCACTAATGAAAAAAAAGAAACTTCATAGAAAAGCCAGATACTAACACATGAATCTTTATTACTCTAACTCCTACTAGAAAAACACATGATTATTTTATAACCTCAGAATTTGAATAGGGGCATGAGAGGTATGGTCAAGGCATAGCCTTGTGACATTTGAGAAAAACAAATATGAATAGACAAATACTTGAGGCAAAGTCTCAGCACTAGGACCAGCAGAGCCTGGCCTTAATAGTACATAAGCCAAAGAGGACTAAGAAGTGCTTCGAGCTCCCAGATACCTGCATTTTCTTCCATGTGTTTTCTTCCTGGAAAAATAAGCTCTTTCTTTAAAGAAATGACTGCCAACAGGCATGACCCACATTTGTAGGCAGGAAGGCACGGGTGCACTGTGCCAAACCACAGTTCCCACACTCTGGCTACCAGGTAAACCCCAGCCTTTCAATGTAGAGGTAAGAGCTCAGGTTATGCGTAAAACAGATAGCTAGTGGGAAGCAGCCGCATAGCACAGGGAGGTCAGCTCCGTGCTTTGTGACCACCTAGAGGGGTGGGATAGGGAGGGTGGGAGGGAGGGAGACGCAAGAGGGAAGAGATATGGGCACATATGTATATGTACAACTGATTCACTTTGTTATAAAGCAGAAACTAACACACCATTGTAAAGCAATTATACTCCACTAAAGATGTAAAAATAATAATAATAATAACCTCACCCATTTAAAAAAAAAAAAAAAGAGCTCAGGTTATGGAGTCAAGGAGCTCAGACCCAGGTTTGGGTCCTAGCTCTACCACAGACCAGTTATGTGACCCTAAGTAAATCACTTAATCTCTCTTTGATCCTCAGGACCCTCATCCGCAAAATGGAGAAAGCAATTTCACTTGTCCCTAAGGATTGTTGTGAAGATGACTTGATATACTATTTATAAAGCACTTCTCATATGGAGTAAGCACTTAATAGATGGCAGTTATGATTATTATCTCTGTGTGGTTCCTGCAATGCCACCAAAATTGGGGATTAGAAGAGGCAGAGAAAGAAAACACTGCTGGTAAATTGGTCACCTGTTTTGAAAAACTGGCATATAGACTAATGGTGAAGATATACCTACCCCACACTCCACTACTTCTACTCCTAAGTGTACACCCAACTGAAGCACATCCCACGTGCACCAAGAGACAAGAACAATAAAGTTCACAGGAGTATCATTCATAATAGCCCAAAACTGGAAACAACCCAAATGTCCATCAACAATAGAATGGAAAAATAAATGATGAAATGATGGTACCTTTATATGATAAAATACCACACGGTGCCAAAAAATGAAAAACAGGGCTATACTCAACAAAAGGGATGAATTTCTCAAACCCGATGCTGAATGAAAGAAGCCAGACACAAGAGAGTAAGACTAGATGATTCCATTAGTATAAACTTCAAAAACAATCAAATTAGCTCTAGTGTTGAAAGATGCATACTTGGGGGGTATAAGAATAAATAAAAGAGATTACCATGAAGTCAGGGTAATGGCTGGCTTTGGGGGGAAGTCAGGGGTTGTGACTGAGAAGGAGAACACGGAGGTTTCTGAGGTTTTTTTTCTGGACCGGGATGATGTTTATATGTATGTGATACTGATTCATTAAGCTATATATTTAGGTTTTGTACACTTTCTGTCTGTATATTTGTGATATTTCACAATAATTGAAAAACTAAATATTCTGCCTGCCCCATCTAATCCAGGCCCTCTTTTCAAGAGTGTCAGAAGATTGAGGAATGTGGTCTATGTAGTTAGCTCTGCCTTTCCAAAACCCCTGTCTCCTTGAGCCAAAATCCTAGTGGGGGGGCTTCCCTGGTGGCGCAGTGGTTGAGAGTCCACCTGCAGATGCAGAGGACGCGGGTTTGTGCCCCGGTCCGGGAAGATCCCACATGCCGCGGAGCGGCTGGGCCCGTGAGCCATGGCCACTGGGCCTGCGCGTCCGGAGCCTGTGCTCCGCAACGGGAGAAGCCACAACAGTGAGAGGCCCGCGTACAGGAAAAAAAAAAAAAAACAAATCCTAGTGGAGGCTGACAGGAAGGGAGGATGCAGGAGAGATGAGGAGGTGGGCCCACCACCTATAACTGTCTAGACAGAACTGCCTAACCTTGCATTCTGGTTAAGGGATACTCGTGAAGTCAGCCCCTGTCTTGTATCATATCATTTTTGAGATATGATAAAAAATGAAGAAAATGAATGAAGAAGCTTATAATTAGCACAGGCAAGAAATGAGGGACACAAAGAGAAATGCCACATGGACTATTCATTCAACATGCACAAAGTGCCAGGACACAGTGATCATTCCAGGGATGACCTAGGAAGGACCAAAGTCCTTCCCCCAAATCCCACAGGGATACTGGGAACGAGAAGCACTTTTCTCCCTGAGGCTGCCAAGCTACAAGGATGAGTCTGGAGGGACTTCTCTGGTGGTTCAGTGGTTAAGAATCCGCCTTCCAATGCAGGGGACTCAGGTTCGATCCCCGGTCGGGGAACTAAGATCCCACATGCTGTGGGGCAGCTAAGCCTGAGTGCCACAACTACAGAGCCCACGTGCTCTAGAGCCCACGCAACGCAACTAGAGAGAAGCCCGCACGCCCCAACGAAAAGATCCCGCGTGCTGCAACTAAGACCTGATGCAGCCATAAGTAAGTAAATAAATACTTAAACAAACCAAAAAAAAGGGGGATGAGTCTTCTGGAGGCCACTTTCCCCAGCCATGTGGAGGAACCCGTGTCTACATGGAGGACAAAACATGGCTGACAGAAGAGGGAAGGAGAGCCGAGAGTTGGAGAGAGACAAGGCAAGGGCCTGAGAACAGTGCCTTAGGACAAGAGGAGCAGAGACCAGCGAAGGCAGGAAGAGGCTTTGCAAGCCTTGAGTCCCCAGCTCGGCCTCTGGTGCCCCGATTTCTGCAACTTAGCCTCGATTCTGTCCTTCCCACCTATGGTGAGACAATATACGTCAGATCTTGTGCTCAATTCTAATAACAGAAAGGTAAATAATATGCAGGACCTTCTCTTAAGGATGTGACCATTTAATTAGGAAAACAGACATTCCAACAGATAGTTGCACAGCATTACAGGAGTGCACGGAGGTAGAACACCTTAACCAGACTGGAGAAGGAGAGGGAATTGACCAGACTAGAGAAGGAGAGGGAAGGCTACCTGTGAGCTGAGCCCTACTGAATAATTTGGATTCATTAGGAAAAACAGAGGAGAAAGGGTGGTCAAGGCAACAGGGGTGAGGGGCAGTTCAAACAAAGGGAGGAAGGTAAGAAAAGGAACTGGTACCACCGGGGCAATTAAGAGCACTCTGGTGTTGCTGGAGTGACGTGTGGTTGGCAGGAGAACTCAGGGAGCCTGGTCATAAAGGAGCTGAGAGCCACTTAAAGAAAGGAGTCTGGACTTTGTCATGTAGGCAGAGAGAGCCTTGAAAAGCTTTAATCATGGGAACAATGATGAAACATGGGATTTAACGTTTAAACCCCAACATGGGGTCCACTTTCCCTTTTAGAAAGAACGAGGATATGTTTTCTAAGTCTATGCAGCAGGAATCGCTCTCTCGCACTCCCTCTCTCTCTCCCTCCGTCCCCCCCAGCCCCACTTCCTCCTGCTCCTGCCCAACACCCTGATTCTCTAAAACTCCCATCAGCACAGACATGTTCATTTCTTATGATGTAAATAGTAAGAACAGCATGACAAGAGCAACAGATCAGCAACAGATCAGCTGTCCTGAGAGCTGGGTTCTAATCCTGCCCCACCACTATCAGGCCTTGTGACCCAGGGTGAGCCACCCATGCCTTCCACCCCATCTTCTCCACAGACAAAATAAGGAGTAGGAGATCAGTTCTAGATACCTCAGAGGGCTGTTGTGAGAAATGTGATAAAGTAGGTCAAAAATCACATCCCCAGCATTGCTGAACCTGCCAAAGGACTGAAGTAAAAGTAGCATCCTTATGCAAAAGAGCATCACACAGCATAGTTTATGTGTTCTTATTAATTAAAAGTATATAAATTCTATCATGTGGCAAATCTATATAAACAAGGCACCCAAAGTTTATTTAAAGTAAATTAACAAGAATTTCTCATACCTGTACATGTCTGATATTATATTTGAGGTAATCTGTTTGTATTTGTTTTTTTCTCTAATAAGGTCAGCATTAAATACTACCACTACGAAGATATATTTTATTAGATACCTAATATTTAGCTCTAAATGAAATAAAGAAAACCATGTTAAAATATGGTGAAAACACAAGGCTTAAAAAAAGAACACAGATACGCCGACAATGTTTTCTACAGGTGATAAGACACTGGTACCTCAGCAGGGTATCAAAATCCCAGAGGAAAAATCAAATGTTTCCTGAAATTAGGTAGCAGTATTGTCTCTAAGATGAAGCTGCATGAACCTAGTGAAAGAATCACTGAAATCTGGGGGTTTTTTAATCTAACTAATTTACAGAGCGTATTTTTTGAGCACTATTAATTGCCTTGTGGCAAGTTTTCTTTTAATGGCACAAATAATAGTCTGACAATTGCCCACAAGGTGGCACCAAACTCATGCCCAGAAAACAACCAGGGGAATTTTTTTTAATTGTAAAGCAGACGTTCCAAATACTCAACAGACAGCTTCCTTTATAGCTTATCCTCAACGAGCCAGATTAATAGATATTAGCTTCCTCTTCTCCCTATATGATACAAAAGTTAAAACCTATTGCCACCTACAAGAAAACTTTAAAAGTAGACAGACCTGTTCTACTTCTGTGCAGAATTTTCAACAGAAAAAAGAAAAAGTATGTAAGTCCTAAAAATAAATGTCCCACTTCTTGGGGGGAAAAATCCTGAAACTAATTTAACATACTGAATGGCACCCAGAAGTTGATCATTCTTTCCTTTGTTTTAAATTTTATTTGATTGAGCTTAGATGAGCGGATGTAAATCTTTAAAGAACTGAATGTTATTTAAAAATTGAAACAGTTGCAATTAATACTTAATGTAACAGGTCATGGTTATTTTTAAAGAATGAGATCTATTCTTGAAGACCTTCTCTTTCCTACCCCTCTCCACCCTCTTCCATCTTATAAAGGCTGTTCTAAGGTGAACTGGTCCAGACCAGCATAGAGCTCTTGGAACCTATACTAAAAGTCATTCTGGGAACAGACACAATGCATCACTGTTGGGTTAGAGGATATTTCTGCCAATTAAAAACACTGCACTGAGCCTGAGACCCTGGGAGCTGAGCCTTCCATGTTGAAAAAGCAGAGGTTGTACAGAGCTTTAGATTATCCTCAAAGAGCCAGCTTCCTGTTAGCATGAAAAGAGGAAGCTACCTGTTAGGAACAGAACACCCACCACACATAAGAGTGACCATCTGTGAAGGGTCTGTGCCATGAGCTCATCAACCTTTTACCAAAAAAAAAGTTAAAAGAACAAGGTAGATACATCCCATTCTAAGACTACCAAGCTACTTTTCATCAGGCAGCATCCCACTGGGCATGCCTGAGAAGCTTCTCCAATCCTGTTAGCAATCCTGAGTCATTTGTTCAGCCTCCAGAACATTGCTCCACCAAGGAAACACTCTTGATTGCAATCCCTTGGTTTCTATATATTTGTGATTCCTAAAAATATAAGGTAAACTTCATGTTCACTTATTTATGTTTCCTAAGCAAGGCATCTCACACCCCTAGACCACATGCATGTGGTTTGAGAGCTCAGGGACAAGGTATTCTAGAAGGTTTGTGAAGGTGCTATCTGTAGCTGGCTCTGTCCACCAAGCCAGACACTCCCAAAGGCTGGCTGGAGAGGCAGGGAGGCAACAGGAAGCAAGGGTGTGATCGTGTTAACAAGGATCTTAGTGCCTGCTCATTTGACACTGCATTCTGCAAACCTGCAGTGCTGACCCTGCCGCTATGCCTCTTTCTCCACATGAGGAATACGGAACTCTAGCATCTCAGAACACAACTCTCTTCCGAGTAGTATACGTGCGGGGCAATCTGGCTGACATTTTACCTCAAATGTCCCAGACTATTTTTAAAATGCTGCAACAAGCCCTTTCTTACCCTGATTTTTAAACTGACAATACTACTTATTGGCATCACCGAATGGAGAACATATTCATACAATAAAATACTATAATAACAAAGCGTGTATCACTTCTCTTAATTCACCAAGCAATGCAAGGACTGTAAGACTTTAACAGGGGAATAGCATGATGGAGTAATGCAGCTTTGGTTAAAATAGGTAGAAAACTACCATTCATTAGACATTTTCCACATGCCAACTACTGTGCTGGGCATGTGTCAGTCTCCTTTTAAAAATGTATTTCATAACTGCAAACTTCCAAAGGGCCCATGACAAATCCTTGAGCGTGCCCTTCTGTAGCATTCAACACACGTTTACCACTGGGCTGTGCCAAGCACCACGATGGACACAGGTTAAGTGGCCCTGGTCCCTGCTCTCAGAGGACTTACACCCTAGAAGGGGAGGGAAGCGATACAAGGCTTCTGTGACGTGTGTATCAGGTACTGCCAAGGGGGGGGCCATTACTCACCCGTGTATTCTAGATCCCACCTTTATTAGAACAATCCAACCGAAGGAAGAGGAATAAAATGAAATACAAAACTGAATACACTGGAATAGAGAAAAATCATTAAGAATCTGAGAAATAATTTTCCATGGGATGACGAAGTGATCTCTCATACGAGGATTCTCTTTTAGCTCACCAAGGAAAAATAAATTCTCTAAGCAAGGGGGCATTTACTTCGACGAAGTTTGCGCCCCTCAGCCTGTCTTTGCCTGATCTCCTCTCTGCCCCAATGCAGGCCCTGGGCTGAGCACACCCCTTCCTTTAGAAGCACTACCAGGCCACACCAAGCTTTCTCCCCCTCATATACCATGTGCTCTTTCTCCCTCCAGCAGGCTCATTCTGATTTGTCCTTAAGGAACTACCTCCTTTATGCAGCCTTCCAAGTCCCACTCCCCCCACCACACACACATCAGACTGTGTGGGTTAGAAGTTCCATGGCCAACACTTCCCCACTAGGCTGTAAATGAGGGCAGGGATTTTGTCCTTGAGGGCAGGGATTTTGTCCTGCTAGTTATTGGGTCCCCAATGCCTGCAACATGATAATCACTTAATAGATAATTATCAAATGATAGAATTTTAATTTTTAGATAACTTGACTTTCTCCCACAAAAGACTAAGCTCATAGAGGACCAAAAGTGTCCAGCTTCCAGAAAGTGCACCAGAAATGTTCACTAAATAAACAGCAAACCTTAGGTCACAAGACAGAGTTGTCTAAATTAAATTATTGTTCCTTATTGTATACTGGGGTTTTTTTAATAATAAATTTTCTGATTCTGCCGGGCACGACAAGAATAAATATGCAGACATAAGAGAATGGACTTGAGGACAGGGGGAGGGGGAAGGGTAAGCTGGGACCAAGTGAGAGAGTGGCATGGACATATATACACTACCAAATGTAAAACAGATAGCTAGTGGGAAGCAGCCGCATAGCACAGGGAGATCAGCTCAGAGCTTTGTGTCCACCTAGAGGAGTGGGATAGGGAGGGTGGGAGGGAGGGAGACGCAAGAGGGAAGAGATATGGGGATATATGCATATGTATAGCTGATTCACTTTGTTATACAGCAGAAGCTAACACACCATTGTAAAGCAATTGTACTCCAATAAAGATGTTAATAATAATAATAATAAATTTTCTTCCTTCACAAAGTCTTGTCCTCATTAGCTTTGCAGATTCTGTTGTTTGCATTCAGATGCCACAATGAAGAATTCAGTAACAACAAAGAAAGGATTACTTATTTCAATAATCCTATCTGTTGATATTTAACATTCTTTTTTCCCCAAAGAACACAATACGTGATCCCTGGCTCCTAACTCAGCTGAGCCGGTGTTACTAGGACTTATCAGAGCAAACAGGCAGAGAGAGGCAGATGGATACTTCAAATATCATGTAAAACGAAATAACCTTTTACATTTGTAAAGTAAACGCCATTTCATTGCTCATATCTCCTGGATAAAGTGGCAAAAAGAAAAAACAAAACAAACATAAGGAAAGGACCCAGCGTCTTGCAGAATGTTTAATAGGTTAAGCTGGCCACTTGAGCCTCTGAACACAATCGGGCCTCCACTGCTCAGGCCAACAGCCGTTCCCTCCTTCTCCCTTCTTCTCTCCTTCTCCACCCTCTCTGATTAGCACACCGAGGAAACCTGACAGCAACACACCTTCCTATGGCCTGCTGAGCACAAAGCTCACAATTACTGTAACCAAATGCCCTAATGTCTGCTTCCAATAAATGCCTGCAGCATCGCTCAGAATGAAAACCCAGGAGCTTCTCCCAGCTCCACTCCTCCACCTCACTCCCTGCACACCAAGAAGTGGCAAGGACAAAAATACCATCATTCCACAAAAGGTGGGCCCTGACACCAATATACAATGCATTTACTATGAAAATGGATTTAAGTTATTCCCTCAGTCACTTTTTTCCTGTTATCAAGCCAACCCCTCCCATCATCAACCCCAAGCAAATAAGAAATTGGGATTGGAGCATTTTCACTAATGGAACATCAGTTCCACGGTGCCCTCGTGACGGTGGGTCATTCACTCAACAATGACTGAGTGCCTACTATGTGCCAAAGGTTATTATGCTTTACCTTCTACTCATCTGTTAGGTGTTTCAAGGACAGGGAAGTGAATTCCCAGTTCTAAGCACGGTGACTGTTATAGACGTGAAGAGATGTACAACAAACCTTCCCTGAATGTGTCAACAAAGTCCTCAAGGGATGTGTCAATGAAAAGCCACATACCACCCAAAGTGCTCTTCTCAAGGCCACTAACAGCACCAAGCCGCACAGCAAGGATCCAGCTTACCTTCTCTGAAAACAATGAAATCTGAATAGAGGTTTGCCTTTAATGGGTTTTGTTCAGTTATTCATTCAGCAGCTTTTATTGAACATCTATTTATTCCACCCCCTGGAGACACACACTGAGAAAGAGAGGCACAGTCCAGCTCTTGTCGAGCTTACAGTTTAGCTAGAAGGGCAAGCATCTAGCCAAACACTGCCCAGAAAAAGTTGTAGGGGTTATGAAAGTAAAATACACGTGCTCTGGTTCAACTGAGGCAGGAAAATGGAAACAACTGGTTTGTGGAAACAATCATTTGTGTGGTAAAAGAGAAAATGGCATTGGGAGACTGCGGAGGTGAGGGAGGGTTGTCTAGTTCAAAAACAATGTGGCATTTATACAAAAAGGAAGACTGCAGGCTTGGGGAGAGAAAGAGAACAATAAAGAAAACTGCAGAAAGTAGCAGAGGGCTCAGCTGGAAGGTTCCGCAGTGAACTTTTGTGTCAGAGTGGTAAAAGGGCATCAGAGCAGTACTAAGACTTCCACTGTCTTAGATAACCTATTCCCCACACGCACGCCCACACTTTGGAATACTATGAGATAGTAGAGCAAACACAGGTGTGTAATTGGTAAGCATAAGTCATGGAGTATGGAGGCTCTGAGTGGCCTCTGGGAAGCTGGGAGCCATGAATCACTTCCCACTCTGCCTGTTGCCTGTGCCAGGCCAAGGGGAGAAAGAAAGTGACCTCATACAGCTTTCAAAGTCTGGCTCTCCTTATTATTTGGAGATCTACCCCTCACCCCATAGAGGGAGGCCAAAACCATCCCAAAGGGACGTCACCCCAGAGGAAGAATCACTGGGCCATAGGATACGAATATTTTTGAGGTTTCTGAAACATTTTATCCATTTCATTTTGGCTTCTTATGTCACTAAAATCTCTATGGAATAGAATTCAGTGTAACACTTTGAATAAAGAAGATATATGCATATTAAAAGAGCTACCCAGGGGCTTCCCTGGTGGCGCAGTGGTTGGGAGTCTGCCTGCCAATGCAGGGGACGCGGGTTCGTGCCCCGGTCCGGGAGGATCCCACATGCCGCGGGGCGGCTGGGCCTGTGGGCCATGGCCGCTGAGCCTGTGCGTCCAGAGCCTGTGCATCCAGAACCTGTGCTCTGCGGTGGTGAGAGGCCCGCGTACTGAAAAAAAAAAAAAAAAAGAGCTACCCTTTCTGAATTTGCTAACAAGATTTTCAGAGACTAAAATGTGATCTCCATGGCTGTGTCAGTATTTTTTAAACTTCTACTTGCTAACTAGAACATTTTTTTAAAATATTTATTTATTTGGTTGCAACAGGTCTTAGTTGCAGCATCTGGGCTCCTTAGTTGTGGCAGGCAGGCTCCTTAGTTGCAGCTTTCTGGCTCCTTAGTTACGGCCTGTGGGCTCCTTAGTTGCGGCAGGCAGGCTCCTTAGTTGCAGCTCACCAGCTCCTTAGTTGTGACATGCGAACTCTTAGCTGCAGCATGCATGTGGGATCTAGTTCCCGGACCAGGGATCAAACCCAGGCCCCCTGCATTGGGAATGCAAAGTCTTAACCGCCACGGAAGTCCCCTAACTAGAATATTTTAAAAACTGATATCGGCCAATATTAACATTCCTCATCCTTTCATAAGACTATGACAATAATTCTTCACTGATATTTTATATTGATATTGATTAAAATGTATTTTAGTCACCTAAGCCTATGTTGAAAAATAAGGTCTTTGATTCAAAAAGTGCATGCCATTCTCCCCTCAGAAAGAATGACGGTAGTCTTAGTAATGTTTGTTATTAAACTTAAATTATTTTTGCCCTATATTTATTTTATAAAAATAATTATTCCTTATTTTACAGTAACAGTAAATCATTCATCAACAATTACAATGATCCAAGTGCTAGATATTCTGCTAATTACTTGGGCCAAAGAGGAAACAAAATTCAGAAGCTGCCCTCAAGAAGATGACCATCTAGTAAAGAGAACCAGACATGCAAGCAATTGTACTTAATATGTTAGTTTATGTAGGAAAGGAATATCTAAGTGCATCTGGGAAATTCAGAAAGGGCTTATAGAGGAGGTAACTCTTAAGCTAAAACTTAGACTTAAAAGAGAGACGGACAGGCAGACAAAAAGAAAGGTCTTTCTAGGCACAGGACATTAAAGGGAGTTCAGTAAGGACAGCAAACACGGAGGATGCACTGGGAGGCTGGGAAGACTGTGGAGAAGCTTGCCCACCATGCTGAGGAGTTTGCTTTCTCTCAGGGCCAGCAAAGAGCGCATGAAAATTTTTGAGAATCGAAGGGACATGATCCAATTTAAGTTTCCTATATGAAATGGGGTAGACTGGAATAAGATTATAAAAAGAATGAGTAGTTAGAAAATAATAGTCCAGGTGAGAGGTTATACACCCTGAAATAAGACAACAGTGGTGGGCATCAATAGAGAGGTATAATACAAATGGTATTAAGGAAATAGAAGCTAAGGGACCTGATAATTGACTGGATATTGACAGCAAGGGAAGATAGAAAATAAAAAGATGATTTCTGGGTTTCCGGCAGGTAAATTTATAGCTGTGCCATCCTATGTATGAGCTAAGGAGAGGCAGCAGACATGAAGAGGAAGAGAGTAACTTTTGGTTGAACACTGTATTGATCAGCCTAGATTAAAATAAACTATAGTAACTGACAATCCCCAAATCTCAGTGATTTAAACAACAAAGACGAAATTCTCATTCATGCTACATGTCTATTGTACTTCAACAGACCTCCCTCTGGGGCGCATCTGAAACACTGCTCAATTCAAAAGCAGGACAAAGGAGTGCTAAAGATTCATACCATGCCCTGGCAATTAAAATACTTTGGCCCAGAAGTGGGACACATCACTTCCACTCACAATCTACTGGCCAGAAATAGACATATGACTGTGCCTAAATTCAAGAGGGCAGAGGAGTTGCAATCCTCCTAGATGTAGCCCAAAATAGCCCAGAAGCAGAGGAGAACTAGATATCTGTGGTCATCAGGAATGTCCATCAAAGACATGTTAGGTCTGAAGCACCTGACATGAAGTAGGACAACTTCGGCATGCCCTCTAAAGGCCATTATATGTGCAGGCTAGAGCTCAGGAAAAGTATCAGTGTGGGAGACACAGACCAAGGAGCTACAAGGATAAATGTGAAAATTCTAGTCCTCGGGGCATCTATGTAAAAATGAATGGCCAAGGTTAACTGCTTTGCCCACAGTCACAGAGCAGCATGAATGTGGTGGCACCAGGCCTCCAGGTGTCTGACTCCAAACTCAACATTCTTTCTGAAGATGCCTCTAGTGGAATGTCTTATTTGGACAGGCTCTGTTCAAGCAGCAATTATCTGTTCAAGAAAGATGGCATTATCTTAATTTTACCAGCAAGTCCAAAAAATTGCCCATATGTGTCCATTCTCTCAGAAAGCCAAGGTAAATTTTGGCGGCACTCACTGACACTTGGACAATGCCTTCATTTTTTTTTTTTTTCACATAAAGATCCAACCTGTGTGTTTGCTTTTTACAGTGTGAGAGTTACTTTTCTAAACTTATGTGTCATAGTCCTCTGTTTTAAATCAGAACTAAAGAAAGACTGAAATTTACACTACAGAAGGAGTCTGCAAACTTTTTCTGCTAAACAAATGGGCATGGCTGTATTCCAATAAAATTTGACTTATAAAAACAGCCAGCTAACCGTATTTGGCTCACAAGCTATAGTTTGCTAACCCCTTCACTAAAGGACAAACTTAATTAAAAACGATACTACTTTGGGGTATATTATAAAGAAATCAGTAATTAGGGAATTCCCTTGCGTGCCAGTGGTTAGCACTCTGCACTTCCACTTCAGGGGGCAGGAGTTGGATCCCTGGTTGGGGAACTAGGATCCCGCATGCCACTCAGTACAGCCAGAAAAGAAAAGAAGGAAAGAAAAGAAAAAGAAATCAGTAATTTGGAAACTAGTATTGCCCAAGATGGAAATCTGGTGATCACAAGAACTCCAGATTACAAACCCACCTAAATTATATTTATAAAATTAGAACCATGGATTTTTGTGTAGTGCTTGTGAAGCCCTCCACAGTTCAGTCTCAAAGTTCTATACCGGTTAAAGAGACACTGAGCCTGTTATTAAGCTACTACCTCTCAGCTCCAAACACATCCTTCCATACCATCTCTATGATGCTAGGGCTGGGGCTCTGTGAACACCTTGTTAGCTGCTGCCTGTTAGGCTCTGACCACAGAGGGCACTGGATGGAAGCTAGGAGGCTGGAAGAGGGAGGTGTGGTTTGTTCCTTTCTGTCTGTAACCTATTGGCTTCCTGCTCCTGTGGATGCTTCTTCACTCCAGCAGCTGCACTTCCTTCCTGTGGCAGCTGCTGGCTGAATCCAGTTAGCAGTCTTTCTGGAAGCACAGTTCCAGCCTGCCTCCTCCTCAGGTCCAGGTCCTAGCCCCCTGCCCCTCACCTGAGCTCAGAGACTCCATAACACCAACCAGGTAGTGCCATCTCTCAGAGGTCTGGGTACCAGGCCCTCAGCTTCCCTCCTCCGAGCTCAGAGGCCTTGGCACCAGACATTATCTTGGAGATGGGAGTTCAGCCCCACAGGGCCCCTCCATCAAGCTTCTGAACTTTAATAATCTCAATCCTAGGAGTGGCAAATGCCCTGTGGTTGCTACTTCTGTGATCCCATAGTGTTCTCTTGTTGCCTTTTCAGTTCTTTAATATCTGGTTGATATTTTTTATATTAAATTCTCTGTTAAAATATTTAATGTAATTTCTGTCTCCTGACTCAACCCTAACTGATACACAGTCAGGCAATTTCAAAAGAACTCTAATCCTCAATTTTTTTTTCTCGAGCACTATGAAGCAGACACATAATTCTGAACTTTACTAAAATCCCATCTGCTGCTCTCAAATACTACAGCTGCTCCCATGCCTGACTCCTCAAGAGTCTCCTCTCCCCCTGAAATTCCTTCCACCCTTAGCTTTTCAATCTAGTCTCTTTTGTCTTCCTCCCCAACTCCTTTCCTCCTAATTCTCCAACACAAAATCCCAAGAACCAGTCTGCCAAAAAGGATGAGTCTCAGAAGGTGACAGAGCTGAGGCACTTGGGCTCCTTTCCTCATGCCAGAGGTTACAAACTGAAATGCCCACCATGGGAAGGTGGGACATAGGTGAGAAGGTGGCCACGCATAAGAACTCTGGGACTCCAATGTCATCACCGTCTAAGTACAGTTATGCAAATATGCAAATTGGAAGTTGTGGTGCCAGTGGCGGCTGCAAAGTGTGTGCCTGTCTACATATCAGAGCCTCAATTTTTCAAGGGAGGTCAAAAAATCAAGATTTTTTACGTGAAATCTCCGAGTTTTTAAACATGGCTCTTTTTCATTCTGTGCAGGTTAACTGAAACTTGCCTAATCCTGCCTGCATGCCCTGTTTGCTAGCACTGCACAATGCTAGCATCAAATGCATTAGACATATTCCATTTTTTGTCAAAGATCTGATGATTAAAACTATTTTTAATAGTAACCTACAGAGCTCTGAATTACAACAGCAAGCCAAAAATAGGATTCCTTTCCCTGCTACTTTTCAAAGTTACCACCAAAATGAAAGAAAGCAAGAAAGAGTTGAGTAACAGAAGATACTACCTGATTTAAACCCTCACCTCAGAAAATCTGGGATTCAACTTTGAAAAAAATTAACAGAAGAAAATAGCCTCTAAAGCAACGCTTTTAAAGTTTATTTTAGAAGGTGGTAGTGCTACATTATTTTTTAAGTAATATTTACAGAACAGTTTGTTCTAGAGTTCTAAATAACACAAACAGAGTAGGCCTGGTATACATATGCCAAAATGGTGACAATGAAATTAGAGCTTGATCCAGTGGTAAATTACCCTCTGCTCATCCCACCAACACCTAAGGCTCTGAAATGGAGAAGGCATCATTTGAGTAAGTCGGCCACTTGGGTACACATAAGGGCACACACCCACTTACCTCCCAAACCCCCCATGTACAATTACCCAGTCTGCAAGAAAAAGACACACTGGCTCTATAATTATCATATGTGAACTAAAAAAGCATGCCATTTTAAAAGCTTAGCTACATTTCCCAGCCACACTTTACCAGCCTCAGAGCAAACTCCAAAGCAGTATGATGTCTGCTGCCTGGAATGTCTAACAGCACAGAGCAATGTGAAGTCCATCTGCTGGGGGACAAAGCGATGTCAGTAATGCCAGAGTGGGGATGCGGGGCAGAGGGGTTAATTTCTTATTCCTTATTCCAACGTGTCCCTGTGTGTTATTCCTACAGAAGGAAAACATTACAATTTCCCACGGCCAACTTATTTTGCTCCACCTCCACAAGTACTTATTGTCAACTGCAATAAGAACTAGCCCATCTAAAACCCACAACCTTACTCTCCAAAAGCCAGAAAGGAGCCGTAAGAGGACTCTACAGAGTTCACATGGTTGGCACAAAGGCCATGCCCTAAAGACTCCTTGGAGAACTACTGTATCTTCAGTCCATTCACTCTTTCTTGACACAAAATTCTAATTAGCCTGTTTGATTTTCAAAGTTTACAGATCAGACTCAGGAAATTTCAGTATAGAGACAAATCAAAGGCACTTGGGGACCTCAAAAGGCCATATATATTGTGAAATGCCAGAGCACATGGTGAAGATACCAAATGTTGAAGAGAAGGGGAGATGTGTTAAAGAATTGAAGAGGAGCGCATGAGTCCATCTCAAAAAGTGGGCCTTAAAAAGACAGTGTAATTGGTTAAAAGGCTGGAAGAGACTGGAGCCAAGTAAGAGAGAAGACAGAAACAGACAATATGCTCAGATCAATAGGAAAAGAACCAACATGAAACAGCTCAGAGGGGCAAAATAACATGATTCTCACAGCTGTCAGAGAAGCATCTGATGTTTATTGTGGACTTCGGCATGTAGGCTCAATGTCTAGTACTTCACCTGCTTTATCTTATTCAACCCTTTCAACAGGCCTGTGAGCTGGGTATTATGTCCATTTTATAGATGAAGCTATAGGCTCGGAGAGTTTAAGCCCAAGGTTACTTGGCGAGGAAAGGGCATACCCAGATTCGAATTCCAGGTCTGCCTAGTTCCAAAGGCTCTCTTGGGGAGGAGAAGAAGGAGAGGGGAAGAGAGAAAAGAAAAAGGATACCATTTAGTATGCAAGGTACCCACCATGCCCCTGACTCTCTGCACTCTGCATCTACCACTGCTCTATGAGGGAACATGTCTCTCTAGCATAGCATCTGGCCCAGGTCTGTACTCTCTGTATCTAATGAATGAGTACATGAGTCTTTCCATAGTACAATTCTATAATGTAGGTGTTGTTATTCTCATTGAACAGTTGAAGAAACCACTATTCTTTAAAACATTTGGTCTAAAAGAGAAGAAAGAAAACTTTCCCAGTGAAAGATAAAACCAAGGGTTATCTTGACAGGCCAAATGACTGCCCTTGTCAAAACAACTGATGGAAGACTGGGAAGGAAAATAAAGCAGAACTACGAGGGGATGTAAAATAACAGACATTTTGTACTATTTCTTTTTCTTTCCTTTAATATTTGAGATAACATAACTTGCAGTAAGATCAGCAAAGGAAACAGCTCTCTTTGCAACAAAATTTCATTTATAGACCAAATTCCTGAAAAGTTTACCTATGACAATTGATGCAGGGCATCATCACTTGAAAGAAGGCAAAGAAAGAGAGAAAGAGAGATTCAGAGACAGAGAGAGACAAAAAGAAAATAAAACTAACAACCCAGAAAACTACGCAGCTCATCACGTGTTCTCTTCCAAATTCTGCAGAATCACACTTAACGTGACAGATGTGAAGAGGGAAGGAGGCTCACACTCAGAAAGGCAGGAGAACTATTCTGGGGAGGTTTGTTAGAACAGGTGGCAAAGTGCCTGGAGAACTAGTGCACAGACATAGCTTTGGCATATACATTCATTCATTCATTCATTCATTCATGGATACATGCATGCATGCAACAAATAATTACCACATCCTGACTATGAGCCTGACTCATCAACAGTAGCTGAAGATCCTGTGGGGAGCCAGACATAGTCCCTACCCTTAAAAAGCTCATAATCCACTGGAAATTTTCAGGCAAGTAACAAGTCAATTAATTCTACCCATAATGGGGTGCATCTTAGGGATTCTAGGAACTCAGCCTAGGGGAGCAAGGGCTGAGGAAGGCTGCTCAGAAGTGGCATGTGATTCTTGAAGGGAGGTGGGATAACCAAGGAAAGAAGTAGAAGGAGGGCTGGAGAGGTTATCAGGGATACGACTTTGCATACCATGGTGAGATCTTTATATTTTATCCTGAAGAAAATTGAAAGTCATTCAATGTTCATTATTAGGGGAATCACATGTCCAGATTGGCATTAAAAAATAATAATGTGGAGAAAATACAGATAACAGAATGGAAAAAGGTTTAGATTGGAGGAGAGGAGGTAAGTCATGAGACTACTACAGTTGTTCAGGCTGGAAATATGGAAACCTAAACTAAGGTTGAGATGGGGAGAATGAAAAGGAGGGAACTGAGTCAGGAGACGCTTGGGGGGAAAGAATAAGAACTGGGGACTAATTTGGACAGGGGTTATGAAGAGTCAAGGATGACCTCAAAGTGTGTGATTTGGTTGTGGTGGGGCTGGGATGCTGGAAACATTCCCTAAAAAAGGGACACAGGATAAAACTGGGGGAAGGTGACAAGTTCAGACTTGGACGTATTGGGTTTAAACTGTCTGTGTCTGGTGAGAGCTCCTCGTCATCTGTGCCTCTATAGCCTCCTCACTGAGTTATCTATTGCTACATAATAATATTAGCACAAATTTAGTAGCTTCAAGAAACACATATTTATCTCACAGTTTCTGTGGGTCAGGGGTCCAGGTATATCTAAGCTGGTTCCTCTGCAAGGCTGCAATCAATCTGTCAGCCAGGGCTGGGTTCTCCTCTGAAGCTCAGCTGGGAGAGACTCCATTTCTTAGCTTATATGACTGTTTGGAGCATTCAGTTCATTGTTGATTGTTGTCCACCCTAGGCTCCTTGCCACAAAGCCCTTTCCATAGGCAGCTAACAACATGGCAGCTTTCTTCTTTAAATCTAGCAAGAATGAGTATCTCCTTGAAACACAGGCATTACAACCTTATGTAACATATGCACATACATACCATCACCTTTGCTGTGTTTTATTGGTTAGAATAAAGTCACAGGTCTTCCCCTCCCTGCCTCATTCAAGGGCAGAGGATCACACTAAGCCTGAATCCAGGAGGTAAGGGTCATGGAGGCCACCTTAGAGTCTATCCACCACAGTCATTTTCATCTGATCTCCAAAAGTTGGAAACACCTGGACCTTCTTTCTTATCTCCTACAGCCCCATGGCCTAAGCAACTAGTTACTGAGTGGTATTCAACTATAGATTCATGACCCATCCATCCCTCTCAATTCAATCTCTTCCATGAAATCTTTCCAAGGAGGCTCTCCCCTCTGCTCCTTCCCCACCCCATTCTGGTCTGATAGCATTTAAAATCTAAACTAACAGTTTCCAAAATCTGAGGGTCAAAAAACTGCATACCCCTCAAAAGAAATAATAATAGCTACCATTTATTAAATGCTTGCTATATATCACTCACTATACTGGAAACCATATATGCAATATCTCATTCAATCCTCAAAATGATACCAAGTGAAGTGCAAATATTATTCGTATTTTACAGATGGGAAAATGGAGACACAGAAAGGACAAGGCACTTACCCAAAGTCATACAGCTAATTAAGTGGTGGGTACTGGGCATTCTGACTGCAGAGCCCACACTCAAAGCCAGACCAGCCACTTAAACATAACCACTTGCATTTTTAGGATCCTCTGAGTGAGAAAATAAAAAATAACCGAAAGCCACTTTGAGTTCAATAAATATATTTATAGTTTTTTCCCATGATAGAATACATAAATATCTGTGAAACACAGTACCTACATGTGCAAATGTTTATTCCCCCTACAGGTAATGAGGATTAGCAACCAACTGCACAGCCTCACAGCCTTCCCCACACAACTCCTCAGCTGGGCACCAGCGGCCCCTGTCACATTCTTTTGGTACTGGGATTATAACCTGTATCAGCGGTTCTCAACGAGCAGTGATTCTGCCATCCTGGGGACATTTGGCAATGTCTAGAGACACTTCTGATGGTCATGACTAGGGAGGGGGTGCTGTTGGAACCTAGTGTATGAAGGCCAGGGACGCTGCTAAACTTCTTATAATGCGCTGGGCAGTCCCTACAAGAAATTATCCAGCTCAGAGTGTTAATGATGTCAAGTTTGAGAAACCCTATTGTATATCAACATAAAGCTCACTCGCTGTTTTATGTGTATGTCCTAACTCTCCAAGATAAACCTACATGGAATCAGAGCCCCAAATATCTGAGCTCCTTTCCCAACCTACACCTAAATTCCAAACAGGACGAGTGTCGAAGAGATAGGAATTGAAGTTTATTTCAAAGATGGAGTAGGCTTTATTTCTACAAGAGTAATTTATTCAATGATTAACACATTTCCTCCAAACTAAGAGCTTCTCCTTTGAATTTACTAAAGTCTAATTTACTTCTGGAATTAATAGAGCCTTACCCAGAGCAGCCTCTGGCACCTGTATATTTGAATTAGCAAACAATTCCCTGATTTAGAAAAATCAGATAAATGAAACAATATGCAAGATGGAGCCAAACAGACCCAGAAGCATCATCAAATGCCAAGGACTGGAAGGTGTTTATTTCCTCAAGCAACCATTCACCCCTTAAATGTTTGAAAGGCAAGGACATGCAAATGAACTACCTTCCAAAAATGATTCTTTTTATTTTTTAATCACAAATCATTGTGAAGGAAGACAACACGATTGTTCTAAAGCACGTCAGATGTATTTGCTGAATGACGAAGAGTCCTCTTTTTTGTTAACAAATGTAGGAGTTGTGTGTATACTAAGCAGAAAATACATTATAATTCTAAGAAGGAGAAGGAACCATTATTCTATTTTTCAAGATAAAGAAATCTAAACCTGTACTCCAGACAATGAGTCAAAGGACCATCCCAACAAATTTTCTACCAAGTAGGAAATGGCCATGTTGTGTATTTCCATGCCTCTGTGAGCCAATCTCAGGGTACAGTCTGGCTCCTCTTTTGCTCTCAAATAAATAGAAAACAAGTCCATTGAATCCCAAAATAACTTAAAACCTTTGGGTCCACGCCCACACTGCTGAGAAGACTCCAAAATTGTTCCGTCTGCTCTAGCACTGTACTTACCACAGGGGAGCTGATGAATCAGACTGGACAGGACCACGTGGGTCTCTGAAATTCCTCAGGAGCATCTTGATTACACCCAATCAGTGAGGCCATACACAGAAGCCCAGTGAATCAGAAACCCAGCACAGTCAGCAGGGCTGGAAAACCAAGGCCATTAGTTCCTGCTGTTTCCCACCTCTTAAAGAATCAAATCCAAGCTGATTGTGAAAGACAATGGCCACTTTGTACAATCAACCACAGATTATTTTTAATGGGGGCAGGAGAGATTCAAAGCAGTGGGGGACTCCAAAATCACTAATCATCACATTTGGAATTTTTTGAAGGTTATTCTTTGAAACAACAGATCTAATTTCTCAAATATAATTTTCCTAGGCACATGCCTGAGTACATGCCAAACAGTATCAGCAAACAGCAATACAAGTATATACCAAGGCCTGGGGTAAAGTGGCCTGGGGTTTAAGTTCATCTGAGCATTAGCCTGGTTCTACAAGGCTTGGTGAACTCATATGAGTGGACTGAGCCCTTGGCTAGGATCTGGTTTGGAGTCTGAGTAGGCATCTAGTTGGCATATGTCTACACCCCTTCATTCATTCCACCTACAATTAGCTGAGCATTTACTCACACATGGGGCCTTTATTCTGACTTTTCCGTCCTTTTCTGATGTCTGCTCACTCAGATTCTATACTTTCTCCACTTGATTTAGTGGCCTAAATCAAGCTCTACCTCCTCTAAGAAGCCAACCTCACCAACTCCAGCCAACATGATCTCACATTATTCTCTGAATAGGGGACATCAGGGTAGCTGTTTGTGGAGCTCTTACGATGTTCCGGGCACCATGCTCAACTCTTTATATATATTTGACCTCATTTAACTTTCCTATGCCAGATATATATCACTTCTCCCACTTCACTGATGAGAAAACTGAGGCTAACAGAGGAAAAGCAACTTACCCCAGATCACACAGCTAGTAAACAGTATAAGCCTTGTCTGTCTTGGGCACTAAATCAGGGCACAGTTTTTCTGTAAATGGCCAGATACTGAATATTTTAGCTTTGCAGGCCACATATTCTCTGTTGTAACCTCTCAACTCTGTCTGCCATTGTAGTGTGAAAGCAGTCATAGGCTATACATTTAAAAATGAAAAACACATTCTTAACTCACCAGCAGCATGAAAACAGGTGGTCTGGGGGCCTGTATGAAACTTCCACTATGTAAAGTCAATGGGCTACAAACACCTTGGCAATGTTCCCCCGCTCCAGCGCACACAGCTCAAGACTTACACACAGTAACAGCAACCTGTGCCAGGTACTTGGTAGGAGCCAGACTCTGTCCCTATTTCCCAAAGACCTCACAAAAGCCCTCACTCCACGCAGGAGCCATCACTATTCCTATTTGAGCAAAGGTGCTTCAATAAGCAAAAGAACTTCACAAGGTTGCCCTGCTGGTTAGGTGTGTGGGCTGGGATTTGAAGCCAGTTAGTGGGACCCTAGAGCTGCATTTTCCACTTCCACAGCCTATATATACCCAGGTTGAAGCTGGAACCCACACCTTTTCAGTGTGACCACCCAGAACCGAGTCCTGGTCTCCTGGCTACTCTGCTACCCATGTATGTCCACAGGAAATATAGGGCCACTACAGCCCCTGGCTTCCCGAGGCAGGTCTCACATGGAATGCCACTCCTTACCACTTTGAAGAGACAGAAAACATTCCAGATAACTAAAGATCAAAGGTCATTTCAGAAGACCCGATTTCATATTCCATTGTTAAACTTGAATAAGCCATTACATTTAGTGGAATGAATGATCTAAGGGATCAAATACATCATGTCCCACAATGTCATTTTTTTTTAATTATAAATAAATATTGCAAGCACCAAGGAAGTCACTTCCCAGAGCCCATTTCATTTATAGCCCCTACTCCAAGTGTGCCTGATTCTACTCTGAGGCACCAACCTGCCATATTAAACCATGCCATCCATATAAAGTTTCCTCCTCCATAAGACTTCTTCTGCCCTAATTCTGCAAATAATGGATAAAGACAAGCCCGGACGCTGGCTGAGGAGAGAAAAGGGGAAAATGGATCCTGATTACAAAAGAATATGTCATCCAGTGGAGCAAACATGAGTTTCAGAGCCAGAAATGTAGTTTACTGTCGGAGTGACCTTGAACCTCACTAATCCTCAAGTTCCTCATCTAGAACATACGAACAAAAATGGCTATGGCACAGGTTCTTGATAAATGAAACAATATTTCTAACGCAACTGGCCCAAACACCAGACCTACCCTTTTCTCTTTTTCTCTTATGTGAGGATTTTATTTTTAAAACACATGAAACAGGGACTTCCCTGGTAGCGCAGTGGTTAAGAATCTGCCTACCAATGTAGGGGACACGGGTTCAATCCTTGTTCCGGGAAGATCCCACATGCCACGGAGCAACTAAGCCCGTGCGCCACAACTACTGAGCCTGTGCTTTAGAACCCGCGAGCTACCACTACTGAGCCCGTGTGCCACAACTACTGAAGCCCACGCACCTAGAGCCTGTGCTCCACAACAAGAGAGAAACCACTGCAATGAGAAGCCCGCGCACCGCAATGAAGAGTAGCGCCCGCTCAACGCAACTAGAGAAAGCCCACGCAGAGCAACGCAGACCCAACGCAGCCAAAAATAAAATAAATTAATTTAAAAAAGAAAACACATAAAACAGATTAACTGTCATAGTGGCTGTTGTTTTACTTTTAATATACATTCTTTTAAACTTCCAAATTAGCATAAGGTAAAAGAGTCACTGTGACAAATTTAAACTGGAATTATCTGAAGTGGTGGTCTTCCCAGATTTTTTTTTCAGGTCCACAGTCAAGAGTATGAAATACTTGATAGATTAAAAGCATATTTCAATCTAGCTTACATAGTCAGTGTGGGTAACATAATACAACGAACACCTAGTGCTAGTTACGGCCAGACATAGCTTGGTTTCCAAAAGGTAACTATACCCTTAAATGTGCAGTAGATGCCCAGTCAGGCTGGTGGCTTAGGCCATGGGAACTAAAGACTTGGTTCACATCTCAACTCGTGACACTTAGTAACTGTGGTAGTGGGCAAATCCCTAGCCTCTTCAAGCTCTGTTATCCTCATCTATAATATGGAATGATGGTGTCTGCCCCCTGAGCTTGTTATGAGGGTGAAATGAGATAATCCATGTAAATACATATTAAATCCATATTAAATATAAAGCATTAACATACTGCCTGACTCCTTATAAGGACTCAATACCTGTAGGTTATGATTATTAGTTTTATTAATGTTGGCTTATGATCACTGAGGAAATTCTGAAGAACATGCAGCTCTGAAAGAAGAGCTGAAAGAGAACGCTGAGCAATAAAACTACTGGGAAGGGTGGATGGTCTAGGTGACACCTTGACAAAGGGTTAACTCACTTGGCAGAAATTTATTTCAACATGTGTGCACGTGTGCATGCATCTGCAAAGATGTGCATGTGTGCCAATTCTGGCATATTTGCCAAAAACTCCACCACATTATCATCATGCCTTGTGAACCTAACCAGACTGGGGAGTCTATCACAGAACAACTGTCAAGTTAAAATTGGATCTTCGCTGTCCAAATGGAGGCAGTTTTTTAATTTCCTTTTCCCTTCTCCACTTCTCCTCAACCTCCCACAAATGAACACACTTACCCAAGCCAAGAATATACAGCTCAGAAATGAGATCAGGAAAAAAATTAAAATGAAAAACAAAAACCTAGGAAAATAAGCATATCAGAGAAAGTAATCAAAGAGCAGCACCACTTGATTATTCACACAATTGACACTATGATCTGCCCTGCACCAGATACTCTATCAACTGCTGCGTTGTTGTCTCTAATCTTTACAACCAACGTGCAAAGTATATATTCTTATTTCCATTTCACAGATCAGGAAATCAAGGCTTTTACAGATGAAGTGACTTGCCCAAGGCCATCTAGTGCATAAGTGGTGAGTCAGGATTTGAACCCTACCCTCTCTAGCAATAAAACTCTTCCAAATAGTCCCTGCCACTTCTCCAAGCTCTGTGGCAGGCATGGGGTCCTATATAAAGAAACTAAGCTTGGTTCTTGCCCTCAAGGAGCATATAGTCTAATGGGAAGGACAGAGGCAAGCAATGATTATACAGAGTAAGGCATGGTCTCCAGGGCTAAAAACAATGTGTCATAGGAGATCCAAGGAGAAAGGGACTCAATCCAGGAATGAAGAGGCAATGTAAGAGTTAGGTATTGAAGGATGAGTAAGAGTTTGCCAGTTAGAAAAGAGGGAAATGGGCATCCAGGCTTGGGGTAATCATGCAAACAGAAGCACAGAGATAGGAAAGATCCTTGCATGTTAGAGGTAGTAAGATGGGAGGTATCTAAGTGAGCTGTGAAGGAAAGGGAAACAGGCTAGAGAGGAAATGAGGGGCTGATAGAGAAAAGTTTGTCAGCCATGCTATAGAGTGTAGAGTGCATTCTGCAGCCAAATTACAGGCAGAAAGAGACCAGCAAAGCAGCTGTTGCCCCAGGACAGAGTATAGAAGGTGAAGACAGAGGACAATGGGGTGAAGGAAAGGCTCATTCATGGGTTAGAGATGGCGTGAGAGGTGAGGAGATCAAAGGCTGAAATGAAACACATGGAAGAAGAGATGATGCCTGCTCAAAGGAGTTCCATCCAGGGAAAAACAGCCCACAAGAGAAATAACAACAGTACAGGATCCTTGATATTTAGGAAACAGAATTGAAAACAGAACAAGCCCATAGCGTATTTCATTTAGACCAGTAAGAAAAAGGGAGAGAAAGTTTCAAAAGTGAAAGTGATGGAGATTAGCACAAGGTCTCTAACAGAGATCAACAGAACCCAAAATGTAAAAAGTAGGACTCAATCTTCTATGTTTCAAGAGGTGCTTAACTAAAAGGAATAAGAAATTGAAAGCAACAACAACAAAACGCAATGAGTCTGGTTTGGAGGTGAAGCCACTGTACCACTGGAGACATCAAAAAATGAACCAGCACCATCAGTTAGAGCAGACAATGGTCCAGCAAGCCAACCTGAGCAGTAGAGATGGCAACTATTGCTAAAGGGACAGAGGTCATGCCCACAGGGGTGGCTTTCTTCATTTTCCCCTGAGAAATGCATCATAAACCATATATAGATGGGGGGTATGGATGCAGAGTACAACCCAGGAAACACTAAGACCTGAAATGACAGCACAACTTCCTTGTTATTCTCAATATTGCTCCCATGATGCTGGCTGCAAGTCATGACTCACACTAGGGAATTAAGGGTTCTCCAAAAAAAATCTGTTTCAGTTACACACACCACTTCCACAGAAAGGAAAGTGATATATTTCTATTGATGCAGACAGAACTTTAAAGCCCAACCAATCCTCTGTCTGGAGATTCAAGAGAGTTCAAATACGACAAAATAAAGACTAAATACCATATCTCCTGTCAAACAGAAAGAAGGACATTGGTCAACCAAAACCAGGGTAAACACATGAAGAAAGATCCATGGACCAAGCTACCGGGGATTTTAAGTGTTAGAACTTCCAGGTTCCTTGGATACCATCCTGTTCAACTTCTTGGTTTATAGATTAGGAAGATAAAGACCCAAACAAGAAAAATACCCCAGCCTCTTATAGCACATTGGGAGGGGAGAGAGAGAGAGAGAGATGGAAGGAGGGCACAGGGGAGAGAAAGAGAGACAAAGAAACCAGGGCTTATCACAACTTCCATTGCAAGACGATGCTCTTCCCAGGGTCCAGAACCCAAGTCCTCAGATAAAGCAGCCATCCTCCCCTGAGGGTGGGCTCAAACCCCTCGAGACCAGAGATAAATCAGCCACACCCTCGTTCTGCAACACTCTGAATTAGTGATTTTGGTGATGAGTGGTTCCACTCCCAGAGCTTCTCCTGTTTTGTGAGTATCTCCAGTGTGCCTCGAATTATTTTTTCTCCTATGAAAAGGCAGGAACAATAACATGCAAGTCTATTCAGAAGGGACAGTTAGCACTTCGTATCTGCAAGGAGCTTGACAGTTGGCTCTTCCTGACAGATGCCATCCTCCTCCCAGGAGAACATCTGTCCCACTGGAGTAGAGGAACCCTGCTCTGGAAGCTCTGTCCAAGAGCTGGGAGGAGGCTCCTCCCTATTTACAGTGCAGCCCTTCTTGGGGTTTTCAAGCCTGAGCTTCCTTGGTATCTTGAAAATCTGTCCAGAAATTGGCAGACACACCTAACGGGGATGTAGTCCTTTCATAGTCTGGTCTCCTTTGGAAGAGGTAAACAGGATGGTTGCAATTTGTTTTTAGGATAGCCACATACAGAAACAGAGTGGTCATTCTATATGGCAGTATAATAAACATCATTTCTTCATGATATTTTTATGACACAGAGGGAAATAAAGAATTGAATCTGTGGATGGCAATACATTAAAGAGTAGAGTAACAATAGAGCATAATAGAAAGGACTATAATGAGAAGTAGATTAAAAGTGTAGGAATAAACTCCTGATGAAAAAAATAGCCATAATTTTAAAACAAAAATAGATTTGCTGAATTTCAAATGGAACAAACCATCCACAGTATGAAAAATAAACACACGATACTTCAACCTTAGAAGTTAAGCCCTGGGGATGTCCCTGGTGGCGCAGTGGTTGAGAATCCGCCTGCCAATGCAGGGGACCTGGGTTCAAGCCCTGGTCTGGGAAGATCCCACATGCCGTGGAACAACTAAGCTCATGCACCGCAACGAAGAGTAGCCCCCCCGCTCACCGCAACTAGAGAAAGCCCGTGTGCAGCAACGAAGACCCAATGCAGCCATAAATAAATAAATAAAGAGTCAATGGGAGCATCAAAGAGTGATCCCTTATAATAAAAAAAAGAAGAAGTTAAGCCCTTGTTTTGAAATCAATTAATCAAGTACTCATGACTGCCGACTGGCACCAAACACTGTGGGACGTAAGAGAGGAAGGTAAAGCAGGCTTCTTATCCAAAGCAGTTTGAAACTCAAGTTGGTACAAGCAAGGTGCACACAACTGAATTAGTGAAAAAGAGAATTTATACAGTGTGAGGCAGAAGTCATTAGGCAATGACACTGCAACATCATGTGTTTCTTCCTGTCAAAGTAACTCCCAGAGTGTCAGTTTTCTTTGTATTGAAAACAGGTGCAACTACACGACTTTTGCTTCACTTTAAATAGAAAAGCATTTTCTCTCTCAACGCAATTTAAAAAATAAAATTAGGCAATACTACAAATTAGTCTTCCAACCTTCAGTCCAGTATTTCTCAAAGTCCAGTAACCATCGGCATAGGAATCAACTGGGACACAGGTTTAAAATGCAGATGTCTTGGCTTCATCCAAGACCCACTGAGGGAGGACTTCTGAGGTGGGGCCCAGGAATATGCATTTTTATAAACACTGTGGGCAACTCTAATGTTTACTCAAGTTTGAGGACCGGGGCTTCCAAAATCGCCCTGTCTCAGGCCTCTTCCCTACCTGTGTCAGGGTGCATTTTCTGAAACAGAAACGTCATCATGTCATTCTCCTACTTAAAAAAACAAAGAAAGAGAGAACGTTTGCTATTCCTTCTTTGCCTACAGAAGTAAACCCAAACTCCTCAGTGTGGTTTACAAAAATCAGCCCACCTCCAATGTCTAGCCGCTGCCCAACCAGGAACATTTTCACAATGTACTGTTAAACTAAAAAGTAGGCTCCAAAGCAATATGAACATCAGACACATGCTACAGCATGGATGAAACCTGGAAACATTGTAAGTGAATAAGCAAAACACAAAACGACAAATATTGTATGATTCCACTTACATGAAATACCTAAAACATGAAAATGCATAGAGACAAAGTAGATTGGAGGCTACTGAAGGCTTGGAGGGAAAGGGAGTGCATATTTACTGCTTCATGGTTACAGAGTTTCTGTTTAGGGTAATAGAAAAGTTTGGGAGGGCTTCCCTGGTGGCTCAGCAGCTAAGAATCTGCCTGCCAATGCACGAGACACGGGTTCGAGCCCTGGTCCAGGAAGATCCCACATGCCGCGGAGCAACTAAGCCCGTGTGCCACAACTATTGAGCCTGCACTCCAGAGCCTGCAAGTCACAACTACTAAGCCCGCGAGCCTAGAGCCCGTGCTCTGCAACAACAGAAGCCATCACAATGAGAAACCTGTGCACTGCAACGAAGAGTAGCCCCCACTCACCGCAACTAGAGAAAGCCCATGCACAGCGACGAAGACCCAACACAGCCAAAAATAAATAAATAAGTAAAATAAATTAAAAAAAAAAAAGTTTGGGAAATAGTGGTAGTGGTTGCCCAACATTGTACCTATAATTAACGCCATTGAATTATACACTTAAAAGTGGTTAAAATGGCAAATTTTATGTGATATATATTTACCATGATTTTGAAAAATTAATAATGTAATATACCAAACACCATTGAGTTGTACACTTTATATGCGTGAATGGTACTGTATGTAAACTATATCTCAATAAAGCTATTTAAAAATGTACATAAAATACCAGTGTGTGAGAAAGACAGGGGAGGATATACTCCTAATTACTAACAGGGATTAACTCTGGATGGCAAGATGCAGAAGGTTCTGTTTTCTGAGCTTCTCTACATTTTCCCAAATTTTCATAATGAGCTTGTGTTGTATTGCCTTTGCATCCAGAAGAGGAAGAATAATTGTCATTTTAACGCTAAAAGTTTAAACAAGATAAAAATAAGATATAAGCCGTGATCTTCTTGGGGGTCAAGGCACATAGTTGTGGAGTGTCAGAGAGGACCCCAGGCATCTAGTGCTGCCTACATTCTTCTTCACTGAGTGAGCCCCTGGTCACTTCCATGTGTTTGTTTATAATGCTGTGTCTTGGTGGCCAAAAGAGCTTAATAATGCAGCCAGGGGGCTTCCCTGGTGGCACAGTGGTTGAGAGTCTGCCTGCCAATGCAGGGGACACAGGTTCGTGCCCCGGTCTGGGAAGATCCCACATGCCGCGGAGCGGCTGGGCCCGTGAGCCATGGCCACTGAGCCTGCGCGTCCGGAGCCTGTGCTCCGCAACAGGAGAGGCCACAACAGTGAGAGGCCCACATACCGCAAAAAAATAAATAAATAAATAATAATGCAACCAGGGACTCTGGAGGAAGACTGCCAGGATTTCACCACTCACTAAACCCCTCTCAGAACCTCTATTTCCTCATCTGAGCAATGGAAATAATAATGGTACCTACTTCATAATGTTACCAAGAGAATAAATGAGCTAATTTACATGAAGTATATGAAACAACGTCTGACATCCAGTACTCTGACTTAAGCGTTTAGCTCACTATCAGATGCAATCTTTTTTTTTTTTTTTTTTTTTTTTTTTTGCGGTACGCGGGCCTCTCACCGCCGTGGCCTCTCCCGTTGTGGAGCACAGGCTCCGGACGCGCAGGCCCAGCCGTCACGGCCCACGGGCCCAGCCGCTCCGCGGCACGCGGGACCCTCCCAGACTGGGGCACGAACCCGCACCCCCCACATTGGCAGGCGGACCCCCAACCACTGCACCACCAGGGAAGCCCTGCAATCTTTTTTTATTGCTGCTGTTGCTGTTACACTCATGTGTGTGAGTATTTATTAACCATCCCCTTCTAGAGCAGGGATTGGCAACTTATGGCTCGAGGGACAAATATGACACATCACTCATTTTTGTATGGCTCATAAACTACATTTTTTAATGTTTAGAAAAAAATCAAGAAAAATGACATTTCATGACACACAAAAATTATTTAAAAATTCAGATTCCAGTGTCCATAAATACGGTTGTATTGGAACACAGCCATTCCTATAAATTTCCATATTATCTATGCCTGCTTTCATGTAGTTGCATGAACCATTCGGCCTGCAAAGCCTAAAATATCTGACCCTTTACAGAAAATGTTTGCTGACTCCCAGGTATGGAACACAGAAGGTCCCTTGTGCCTTGCTACTCTCCGCTTGTCAAGTCTGTATCAACATGATAAGTCAGCCCTGGGTCTGAACACCACTCTCTCTGCATTAAGTTCCTTGGCTGTTTATTCTCTTTGGTAGCACCTAGGCTTTGGCATCAGTTCTTATTGGTTTGGAGGAATCAGATCATTCCTTTTCAACCCTTTTTGCTCTCTTTTGTCTTTCTGTTTCGTATTGTACTATCTAAAAAGTGTTTGTCATAAAAAGAATCACAGTGTATAGAACACAGGCAATTTACGCACCCATCATAAAAGAGGCCCTGATAAGCCTGCTGTTTGAGTCAGTCTCACAGACTGGTGATTTTGTGGTTCTCATCGGACCAGTGTCCATTTGGACAAGCTTTTCTGTGAGTCACCAATAAAACCAGATAAAGTACTCCTTCCATCTCTAATTTTTCTCCTGAGAGTTTGGTTTTACTCCAGAAAGAGCATTCTCCCTGGTCTTCCTGCCAGGCGGGCAGAGATTGTCAGGTCTGTGTGTTTTTGTTGCTGGTTTGGATTTTTTTGGTTTTGTTTTTGCAGGTTGGGGTTTGTTTTTAATTGAGATATAACTGACATATAACATTATGTTAGTTTCAGATGTACAACATAATAATTCAGTATGCGTATATATTGCAAAATGGCCACCACAAAAGTCTAGTTAACATCTATCACCACACAGAGTTACAAATTATTTTTTCTTATGATGAGGACTTTTAAGATCTACTCTTAATATGTAATACAGTATAATTAACTATAATCACCATGCTATACATTACATCTCAGGACTTACTTATTTTATAGCTGGAACTTTGTACCTTTTGACCCCCTTCACCATCTCAACCAACTCCCCACTCTGCCAACCACCAATCTATTCTCAGGTGTGCTTTTGACAGTAGCCAACCATCAGGTTGAGGGTCCAAGATGCTAAGTGGACAAGCATCACTTTCAATCAACTGTGGCCAACTCTCATGGGGTCATCTAAATCTAAGTCATCTCCTCCTCCAGGAAAAACTCCTGACTCTTATATGTTTACTCTCATATAATCCTAATTCTTGTACCTGTCTCACCTAATTTCACTAAAGACACCTTCAATGGACAATCTAGAGAACATCTGACTTAAATAAAATTGTTTTTTGAGAGGTGCCTTAGGGGAAAAAAGGGAGGAATAAGACTTCTCAGGCTCAATAAGCACCATTTTTTATTGACAGGTAGAAGGCGCCAAACAAAATTCTGATTCAGAAACTGCTTCACTAGGGCTTCCCTGGTGGCGCAGTGGTTGAGGGTCCGCCTGCTGATGCAGGGGACATGGGTTTGTGCCCCGGTCCGGGAAGATCCCACATGCCACGGAGCGGCTGGGCCCATGAGCTATGGCCACTGAGCCTGCGCGTCCGGAGCCTGTGCTCCGCAACGGGAGAGGCCACAGCAGTGAGAGGCCCGCATACCGAAAAAAAAAACTGCTTCACTAAAAGATTCTTTGGCCAAAGCTAATGAACAATTTAACAATCTCAAGCAACCGCAAACTAGACTCATCTCCCTAGTAAACACTCCTCCTCCTTGTCCTCCAGGTGCCTTCCCCTATGTCTAGTACCCCCTCATCCCCCTATCCTTCTGATCTCTCTCCTTCCACATCTTTGTGAACTTCTCTTCCCCTTTTCTCAGTCCAGGTCCTCCACCTTTTCTCAATGACTCTCCTAAGACTCCAAATCCAGTTGTGTCTGAAGATCCATCCTGCCCATGATTCTGGTTTTCAAGCAACTATAGAATTTAAACCTTGACCTGAGCTAAATGAATAACTATAATTAAGGGTTTTCCTAAATCCAGATAAGACCAGCAACCATTGATAGAAGAATTCAGAATTCTTTTGAGTGCATATGACTTGGGTTACTAGACTTTTATCAATTGTACACATGTTTTCTAGAATCTAAATCCTGAATAGCAAAGGCTAATTGGACTGTCCCAGAAAAGGACCTACAGGATCTCTCTTTCCACAATAAACCTGAGAGTAAAAACAAAAAAAAAAGGCCTGAAAAGTAAGGCAAAATCTTCTAAAAGCCATAACCAAAACATTTCCGATAAAAGTAGATGGGACCATAATTCAATCATGCTGAGAAAAAATGAAAAGAAACTATAGGAGAGTTTTAGAATAGAATGAAAAATAATTTCCAACAATATTGAGGAGTTAAAGAAGGTGCTGATATAACAGTGGCTCTTTCACCTTGGCCAAAGGTACTCCCACTCGCCCTTATGGGCATGTGGTCCACTCCCTTGGGTTTACATTAGTTATTCTCCTATGAATCTGTATGTTTAGGGATTTCATTCCAAACACTAGATTCTGTCTTGCTGCACATAGAAATGGCAAATATTGCAGTGTACCCAGCCCTATCACCCACAGGTTAAGGCCCCCTTCTTACAACATCTTCCTAAACAGCCTATTCATGATCTTGAGGAAATTTGTCAATTGAAAGAAACATGAGAGAAAAACTGCCCTTTAACCTTGTTGGAAGGGACATTATCAGGTACTGTTAACAACAAATCCAGCAGTGAAACTCCAAGGCTTCACAGCTAGAGAAGCAGAATTCCAAAGAACTACTCCAACATAGGGACCTCAAATTGAAAATTGTCAGATATCCTCTAAAAGTAGCCAATTTTCAGAATAGACAGCTGACCCAAGACTTTTGGAACAAGCTGATGACCTCAGATAGAGGACAGTTTCCACTCAAGGCAATTCCTGCTTTGTTTTTCATCTGCCTCCTTCTAATCATTCTTCCCATTTTCTATAGATTCCTGATCGTTTCCACCCACAACAGCACCTTTTCTCTTTTCTTTCCTCTTCATAATAATTGTTAGGTCAGAAAACATTCACTCTTAGATTAACCCGAACAGTAGCCAATCTTTTTTTTTTTTTTTTTTTTTTAACCTCAATCTTAATGATTGCTAGATGCCCCATCCAACACTGGATACCCATGATATAATCCTTCAGGCAATTCTCATCAAATAAGACCATGGGGAATTACAGTCGATGGCATTTCCACTTAAATCTATGTGGCCAAATGACCTTAAATCAATCTGTGACTTTGCTAATGACCCTCTCTCCCAGAATAAAGAACTAATTATTACAATCTGTTCCTCAGAGCCTAGGTAATTTCACATTTGAAGTTAACACATTTCCTAGAGTAATGGTCCAAATGTCACCTGAAGGAGACTCTTAGAAATTCAAATATGTAACCCAGCTAATGTGATGCTTTGGCTCAGATCTCATGTTATAAACAATTCCTATTGTCCTATATATCCATGAGCACCTACTGAATACTACTCCTTTTTTTTTTTGGCGGTACGCGGGCCTCTCACTGCTGTGGCCTCTCCCATTGCGGAGCACAGGCTCTGGATGCGCAGGCTCAGTGGCCATGGCTCACGGGCCCAGCCGCTCCGCAGCATGCAGGATCCTCCCGGACCAGGGCACGAACCCGTGTCCCCTGCATCGGCAGGCGGACTCCCAACCACTGCGCCACCAGGGAAGCCCTGAATACTACTCCTTTTGCAGCCAAGATGCCTGATGCTATTTGACTCAAACTAATACCTCACGTACTTCAGGAATAATAGTCCAAGACCTGTTCATGCACAGAGACTCCACTTCTATAATTCACCAAGGCTGGACATGAACTCCAAAATGAGGCCACCCTTGATTATTTAGGCACTCTACCAGGGGAAATGACTGACTCACTGTTTATGCAAACAATCAGAGCAATGTTTCCAATTATGGGAATCTTACAAACATAAATATCTGCAAGAAATTAATGACTAACTCTGGCAGAAGTTATTAATACTACCACTTCTGCCCTAGATGAATATGGATTAGTCTCAACTCATTGGCTCAAATAGTTATGGACAACTGCATTGCTCTACATTTCTTGTTGGCTAATCACGTGGTGTCTGTGCAATTGCTAATGCTGCCTGCTGGACTTGGATCAATGAAAAAAAAAAAAGGTAGGATAGGCTAACTGTTTCCCTCAGGAAACAGTTACTTGGCTCTCCAAGGATGATCCTCATGGCCTATGGCATTCGTTCTTTTGGTCAGGGTTGAGCAGTTGGTGTACCTGGGTCTGGAACACCTTACAGGCACTATTAATTATTCTCATTTTTGTCAAATGGTCAAATAACTGCCATGAGGATACAACAACAAAAAGGTCAAGAAGATATTGCAACACTACAGTTGACTGTGGAGGGAACTGGATAATCTCTGACAAGTGAAGTTTTGGATCTCTAATCTGTCCTGAAATGGTCAACCACTCAAAAGAAAAAGAATGGTGAAAAGAGAGGACTGTGGGACTGAATATACAAATGAACATGGTCATGACAACAGAACTCTGACCCAAAAATCTGCTGCAACCAGCCTTCAACAGTCAGGATTTGGTCAATGACTGCTAGCTTCCCTGTATTTCGGTCGTGCTTCTAACTCAGGACCAATGAGAGGAAGCCAAATATTTTGCCCCAAAGCAATCACATAAGATGCCTTGCTTCTAGTTAGCCTGCTTGTCCATGCCAACTACCTACAATCAAACCTTATATACCTGAAGGCTCCCCTTTTATCACTAGAGAGCTTTCCCACTCTACCAACTGCCTCCAAGAGTTTCTGTCAAATGCAAGCGATGGTGGCTGCCTTCCTTGTTATAGCAGGCTCTGAATAAACAGCCTCTGTTCTCATTTGGGTGACCTTCATTTATTTCTACACTACACATAGCCACACGCGCGCGTGCGCGCGCGCGCGCACACACACACACACACACACACACACATATAGCAGGGCCATGTGGAATACTTCAGAAATCTCAGTAGCCATATAAAGAGCGTCACTCTTCAGTGAGGTAGCACGGTCTCACCTCTCCACCCCACCGGCCAAAGGCTCAGGTGTAATTGCTACCACCTATCCAATATCCCCTTCCCAGGTAGGCAAACTTGCCTGACATCCTACCACTGCACCCAGACTCTGCTCAGAGATGGAGCTTCCTAACCATGTGCTATGGCACAGCCACAAATGGGTTACCAATGTGGTAATAAGTCATTTATTCCCACACCACCATCCCAGCCAGGCATCTCCAGCCATGGGCAACTTCAGCTGCTCACTCTAGAGTGACACAGGAACATTACCATTTTCTGTGTTTGCCATGGGTTCAGAAAACTGGGAAGGTACTAAGGAGTTTCCATGCCACCCAGTCCTTGGATCTCCCATGCTGTATGCGAGCCTTTGCCCTGGGAAGGAATTTGAATGGACCTATGGAGGTTTGGCAAGATGCCCAAAATGAGAGGAGCATAAATGTGATGCTTTTGATGGGTAAGACAGTTACCAAGGAAATGAGTCGAAGACTTCTCTGGTTAGGAGGTGTTCCATGCTTTCAAATTCTGAGGACTATACAAGCTACAAGCTGCAGTATGACTCCAAACAGGTGAGACCCATAATATTCCCACATTCCCACTGATGGCAGGACATCCAAATTATACTGATTAACATGAGCAACATTAAATAATATTACTAAGGTTAATTATATCCTAACAATACATCTATCACTCAAAAAGCTTTCACTATATTCCAGGCACTATTATCAAATACTTAATATGTGTTTTCTCATTTAATCATCACATCAGGTTGACGGTACAGGTTCTATTAATGAATCCATTGTATAGATGAGGAAGCTGAAGCTAACAACATTTGAGCAAGGTCACATAGCAGAACAGGAGCTAGAACTCAGCTATAATCTGTTAAACTTCATACCCTGAGCTACCAACCTCTAATTTACAAGGCTACCTATAACCCATATTTGACTAACCACATATTAGCAACTCAGGCATCACAGCTTAATATAAAGAAAAACAAGTGTGACAAGGGAGAGAAAATTCATCATTACTCAGCAACTGAAAATTAAATTTAATTTATATGAAGTCAGCTATTAATACTATGTCAATTCTAATTAGATACTTGTGTTACACTTTGACAAATATGTAATATAAATTCCTTTTAGTGTTTCAATTTACTGTAGTTTTAAAGTTGACTTTGCATCAGCAACTGCCTTCCAAATTATTTCAGATAACCACTAAAGTAATTTCATATATTGTAAGTCTATTTTATGCACCAGGGCAGCATTTCATCAGCATTTTTCAGCCTAATATTAATGGAAATTTAACTAATATATTTTAATCATAATGATCCCATAAAATTACACGGAAGTCACACTGAAATACTAACAACAACAAAAAAACTATATATCATACTAATAATTGTATGTTATTTCAGAAGAAGTAGATTCAATAACTTGCTATGTTAATACAGAGTCAATTTCTATCAACTAAAAAGAGGAAGAAATTTTAAAGTCATTTAGTCTATTCAACCTTAGGATTTGTTACTTCCTAAATTTGAGTATAGGATATGAATAATTGGGGACATCACCATATCATGAAAGCATATTTAAGACTCAACAGGATATTAACTGCAGAGCTTTTCACCTTCCCCATCTCATTGTCCCCACCCTCCCAACTCTGTACTTCATGCAGACAGTAGCATATTGGTCTAAAGCAAGGGTCAGCAAAGTTTTTCTGTAAAGGGCCAGATACTAAATATTTACTTTGTCAACCAGATAGTCTGTTGCAACTACTCAACTCTGCCATTGTAGCATGAAGCAGTCAGAGACAATGCTTAAATGAATGTGTCTACTGTATAAACCTTATTTTTAATTAAATTTTGTTAAATTTCATTTGTTTTTATTTTATAAACTTTACAGACATTTGTATTTCAGGCAGATTTCATACGCTCTGAAATATTATTCTTTGGATCTTTTCCAACCATTTAAAAATGAAAAATCTATTCTTGCTCATGGGCTATGTGAAAATAGGCGGTGGGACTGACTTGACCCTTGGGTCCTAGTTTCCTGACTCCTGGTCTAAAGCAGAATTGCCCGGTTTCGGGTATTCTAAATGATCACATCCTCAGTCAACTTTACACGTCTGTGCAGAGGTCATCCAGTATTTGTTTTCAAACAATAAACACAGCTAAAACTTAAGGTATGCCAGGCCATGTGTAAAGGGCTTTGAGTGGATTGTTTCATTAATTCCTCTCCTTAAGCTTAAAGGTAGGTTCCATCATTACCTCCATTTTATAGATGAGAAAACTCAGAGAAAGGTTAAGTAACTTTCCCAAGGTCATGAAACTGGCAAGACCTAAGCAATCTAACTCCAGGATCCCTGCTATCAGTACACCACTACTAAATGCCTGCCTAAAAATGTTTCTGTGAGGCAGGAGGCAGGAGGCAGGAGAAAAAAAAAACAGTCAACCAGGAAGCTTAATATGAAGAGTAACAAATAGGAGCCATCAACAGAGCAAAGGTCACAACCACCAATACAATTAAAAAGTTCCTATTTCTACACTTCTTTTGAAAATGACTAGTCTGTTTTCTCTTTTATTTAATGGTGAACTGTCAGTTTCAATCTAACAATAGTTATCACTGAGGATGAAGAACTGGATTCTCCCAAAATATAACTGTGCATTTACTTAGTGTCCAAGGTCACCTTCATATTTTACCTTTTTCAGAATGGATGAAGCCAGCCATTCCTGTGTGTTCTTCCTCAGTACTTGCATTAAGGGAGGAGAACCAGGATGCTCCCAAGGTTACCAGGTCATATCTGCCCATAAGACAAAGGAGATATAAGTAGTAATCTCCCACCAAAACCTTTCCCTCTGGGAAAGAGATTCCAAACACTCTTCCTTAAAAGAGTACACCACGACCCTGAAGGCAGGGCTAGGTGTGGGAAAGGGGCAAGAAAGGAAGAATGGAGGCAAGGGGAAGTGAGCTCTGGGGCCAAAGGGACTCCCAAAACATTGGATCTGAAGGAGTGGGAAGAGAGGTAAGAATCAGGACTAAGGTTGGAGTCAGGCAAACAGGGTAGGTCCAGGAGACCCAGCAGGAGGAAGAACTTGGCAACACATGTGTACTGAACATAATTTTGTGCCACAAACCTAAGCCTTAAGGACATAGCCAGACAAAGTCTCCAAGTCTCCATCCTCTGGGTTTACAGGCTATTGATGAAAGGCAGTCCACTAATGACAATAATGATAGAGAAACATAAAATGAGGAAACACTGAATCCAGTGGGAATATCAGTTTGGAGAGAACCATTAAGGAAGCTAGGTTAAGTAGCTTCTTAAAATGGTTCCCAATGATTCCTACCTCCTAGTACGCATGCCCTGTGTAATTCCCTCCCCTTGAATATGGGCTGCACCTATCAACTTGCTTCTATTGAACAGAATATACCAAAAGAGACGGGATGTCATATCTGAGATTAGGTTATTAAAGACTGCAACTGCTGCCTTTTTTGCACCCTTTCTCTTTCTTCCTCTCCCTTACATATTCACTCTGAGGAAAGCCAGTTGCCATGTGTGAGCTGCCTAATGGAGAGGCCCAAGTGGCAAGGAACTGAGGACAGCCTCCTACAACAGCCCATAAGGAACTGAGTCCCCTCAGTCCAACGGCCTGCAAGGAGCTGAATCCTGCCAACAACCTCATGGGTGAGCTTGGAAGCAGATCCTTCCCAGTCAAACCTTCAGATGAGATTGCAGTCCCAGCTGGCACATTGATTGTAACCTGTTAGAGACTCTGAGCCAGAGGACTTATCTAAGCTGCTCCCAAATTTCTGACCCACAGAAAATGTGAGAAAATAATTATCATTGTTTAAAGCCACTAAGTTTTGGGGAAACTTGTTATATAGCAAAGGAAAACTAATACAGATACCAAACCAGGTTGCCCAGAAAATACCCACCTCACTCTTTCTTTCAAACTTCTCTTGTTCCCCACAAAAAACATACAGTTTATAGGGTTTTCACTACCAAGGTCCAGAAGCTCTGATATGGTAACACTGATAAAACAAATGGAAACCATCCCTCCCAATGGGTGAAGCTGAGCTGATTTCAACTATTCAGTAGAGAATCTCATTTGCTCTCAGAAAAGAAATGATGTGAAAGAAGAAAGTCCTTCTTTTGCCAATGGGCTCGGTGTCAAGAGTGGGGCAGAGTAGAGGGATTCTAGTAGAACCAGAATGGCAGAAAAATGCAGTAAATAAAGAAGTCACAATAAACAGGAGGCTGTTTCTAAAATATCATTTAGGAAGCAACAGATCAACTGGTTTCCCCTAGATTTACTTTGTCAAGGGTACGTCAATGCTCCCACAGCACCCTGTATTTCTCCCATTAAATCCCTTAATACGCTAAACTGTAAATGAATTGTTTACTGTATATGCCAGGCAAATCAAGGTCAGTCTCAAAGGTCAGACTCAGGCATGACTGCATCCTCAGTGTCTAGTACAGTGCCTGCTGCCTGGGAAGAATTCAATATATTTTTGCCAAATGAGTAAAACATGATCCCACGTCTATGATAGGACATATGCATAGAAAAAGACCAGAAAGGAATGCATCAAAACATAAACAATGATGACCACTAAATGGAAGAGTATAATCTTTATTCATTTTCTTTGATGAACTTGTCTGCATTTTCCAAAATGTCTTTAATGCAGAAACACCAGAGACCACCATAAAACAAATCTTTTGGACCTATGCAGTTTATTTTTATAATTTTATAATCTTGAGATTGCTGACCTAACTTTCCAAATTCAAAGACTTATTTATAATAGATTATCATCTCACTTGTCAATTTTTCAACCTGACAACTGAATTCTTAAGCACCATGTAGCAGCCTTCAAATATAAATTAAGAGATCAACACTTGCAGAGCAATGTTATGCATACAGTTACCATTGATTTTCATCTTTAAATAGAATTAATCACTTCACACCTTAGGCCTCAAGAAGGTATCAAATGGGAGAACACAATGTATTAAAAATAACCACATGAGAACCTTTGGATTGCACAGTACCTTGGCTCCAACCAGTCTTAACATGCACTGGAGCATCCGACCTACAAAACAAGATTACCCTCAAATGCAATCAATTAAGTAGAAAGCGATTTTGTGTGTGTGTGTGTGTGTAAACTACACATTTTTATTCTAAATCATGGGACTAAATCACAAAAGCAGCAGAGAACAGCAACTCAGTACTTTCTATCTTGGAAACAAAGGCAGCCACCTGAAATTACTCTCCATATATACTCGAGATTTATACAGATAGAAAATATTTCTTTCACATAATTCCAAATTTCAAAGAGAGCTCAAAATCATCCACGTGTCCCCAGTTTAGAACTTTACCAAATAAGCCAGTTGAAGCAAGCTCAGAGACAGGCTCCCATTCTTTCCTAGTCATGACTATACCCGCAGTGTGCCAGTAACAGTTATGGGACATCTCCACAGCAACAGGGCACTCTGATTCTGGCAGACACACCTCCATTAAAGAAGTCTTGGATTAACAGATATAAACTACTATGTATGAAAAAGATAAGCAACAAGGATATACTGTATAGCACAGGGAATTATAGCCATTATTTTGTAATAACCTACAATATAGTATAATCTGCAAAAATACTGAACCATTATACTGTACACACTGAAACTAGCATAATACTGTAAATCAACTATGCTTCAGTTTAAAAAAAAACGAAGTTTTGTCTCATAGGTTAGTCCTGCACAGTCCAATGGAAATATAACATAAGCTACATATTAATTTTACATTTTCCAGTAGCCACAAGTTAAAAATGTAAAAACAAACGGGTGAAATTCATTTCAATAATATATCTCATTTAACCCAGTATATCAAAAATAATATAATTTCAGCATGTAACCAGTATTAAAAACTGCTGACATACTTTACAATCCTTTTTTTTTTTTTGTACTCAGCATGTCACACTTAAAGCACATCCCAATTCAGACAGCCCACATTTCAAAGCAGCATCTGTATTGGACAGTGCAGGGTCTGTGCACTTCTCCTATCTCATTACTCAGTAGAGACGTTTTTGTGTTGTTTATTACTCACCAAGATAGCCCATCTCTCATGAATTTAAACAAAAGTCCAACCACACAGAGATGAAAAAGAAAAATAACCTGGTGCACTTTCTATTCGCTCATGAAATAATATATACCAAGTACCTTCTTTGTGTCAGGTACTGAGCCAAGAGCTTTACATAGCTCATCTCATTTAATGCTCACAACAACCCTATGAGAAGGTACAACATAATCCCTGTTTTACAGATGAGAAAACTGAGACACAGAAAATTATTCTGCCTAAGGCACGCTTCTAGCCCTGGTGGTGCCTGGATTTCAACCCAAGGAAGCTGACTCTAGAACATACACTCTTATCCACCACACTTACTCAACAATAAGGAGCAAAGAAGGACAGGAGATAAATAATTAAGAAATCTTAGTCTGATTTGAGTGTGCATATCAGAAGACACTTGGGGAAGAATTTGAAAAGGCTGGGACAGAAATCCAGGCTTGAGGTACAAAGGGAAATTCACCTACCCAGGTAAGGAAGGGATGAGAGCAAGAAACATGTTCAGGGGAAAAAAACTGGCAACCAACTGAAAATTTTTGTGTCAACAAATGATGATGATGATGATGATGATGATAAGAACTAACATTTTTGGAGCCTTTTCCCCAAGCCAGGCATTGTGTTAAACTCAGGGTTTCTCAACTCCAGCACTATTGACATTTGGGGCCAAATAGTGGCTGTGGGGGCCTGTCCTGCACATCACAGGATGTTTAGCAGCATCCCTGGCCTCTACTCACTAGAGATGAATAACAGTCCTCCACCCCTACCAGGTGTGTCAATCAAAAATGTCTTAAGACATTGCCAAATGTCCCCCTAGGAGGCAAAACTGTCCCCCCCAAGTTGATAAACCCCTGTACTAAGTGCTACACATTCATTATCTCATTTATTCTTCACAGTAGCACTACAGGAAGCAACATTATTGCCCTCATTTTACAGATGAGGAAGCTGAGGGTCTGGTTGGGCAGCCTACCAGAGAGGTCCCACCACTAATATATGAAAGAGCTAGGACTGGAATCCAGGTTTGTCTGATTCTAAAGCATATTTTTACTGCTGGTCAATACAATTTCCCCTTCCATCTCTGATCCATTCAGGGATTTGCATGTTTTCCCACTCCCTCATCTGATTCCAAAGAGGAATATAAATAAAACGACAGCTTGCAGCTGTCCCCTTTTGTCTTGTGCTCTTTTAACTCTATTTGCACCCATGTTTTCATAGTTAATCACCTTTCAGGAAATAGGTATAGTATGAATGAACAAATAAATATTTAAAGGCATGAATACATGCTTATGGAGAATGTGTCCTCATGTTCTTAATACAAACATCTAACCAACTGCAATTAAAAGCCACAAATGTTTTTATATGGAAATTAAACTATCAGCATATCACCTTTGATATAAAGTGAGATGTGACTAAAAATGTAAACTTCACAAATGGAGCTAAAGTTCAAATTGCTCCGAGTTGTAAATTTGTTCTTGAAATATTAAACACATGGGAAACAGAAGCTAATTATTTTGTCCTATTTTGGTATGTGAAAATTACTTATAATCTGACTGTTAAACAATTCAAAACTTATTTTAAATGATAATTGACTATCAAACTAGGCCAATTTATACCTACAATCCCTCTGAAACCACCTAGAAACTGGGACAACAGCAGAAGAAAAGAAAAACACTTCCATGTGTGTCAATTTCTTTCTGTTTCTTAACCATCAGTCCCCAAGGCTAAAAAGAGAAAATCAAGAGAAACGTTTAACTAAACACAACCAATTAAAAAGGAAGCACTTTTCAAGCACTGAAAGTTTTGCGTGATTTGGTTTGACTATGTCAAGGAAAATCCCACGACTCTCACGCTTAAAACAGGCCATTATTCCAATGTTGCTCACAGGGGATTTTCTTTAGAAAAAAAAAAAAAAAGGAAATTTCTTCTAACCAACTCATCGTCAATATTTTTAAAGAACTGTATGAACTGTTTAAAGCCTTCATCCTATCCCAATGAAGGAAAGAAGATCTGTATTCATACTAATCTTTGTAAATGTGTTGGCCAGTTGCAGAAAATAGATTCAATAGCCGATTCTTCTTAGTGCCTCAAAGTTGAGTAGGGGAGAGGAGAAGATGGTGAAGGGGAGAGAAAAGGAGGACAGGGGAGCAGAGGAAAAAATGAGAAGGGAAGAGAATTTTAAGGAAAAGAAAAGGAAGGGAAAAAAAGGAAAAACTGCCAAAGTGACCTCTTCTGATGGCTTATGTGGGACTCTAATCTCCCACAGCTCTATATCCCCTCATCTGAATACACCTCTTTCCCCCATCAAACACTCAAAATTACTTCACTGTGCATTCTGTAATCCAGGGTCTTCAAAAGCAGAGAACCCCTACACCCTCAACCTCTTTAGAGTAATAAGTCCTTTCCTGATTTAATCTATTCATCTTCCTACCCTCCTTAGCAAATACTTCATAACTTCTCCTTCTTCAAAGTTCCACCAACTCCTTCCCCCATCCTCACTTTCAGCTGATGGCCTTCCTACCCATCTCACCCAGAAAATAGAAGATGCAGAAGAGAACTTCTTTGACCTGCTGCCACCTCAATAACCCATGAACTTGCAACTGTCTCTACCGTCTCTCCTATAACGCTGGATATCATGTCCACATACCTATCTATGGCAGCCCCTCCTTTTGTGTACCAGATCCCATCCCCTCTCTCCTACTTGAGGATGTCACTCCAGTGGTGCCGTCTGTACCAAGTCATATCCATCAGCAAATATACGGTCATGTCTTTTATCTCAGAAACACCCTCTCTTGATCCCTACTGACTCCTCCACCTGCTGTCCCATTTATCTACATTCTCCCTTTCAGCAGAACTTCTTTAAAAAGTTGTCTAGCGGCTTCCCTGGTGGCGCAGTGGTTGGGAGTCCTCCTGCCGATGCAGGGGACGCGGGCTCGTGCCCCAGTCCGAGAGGATCCCGCATGCCGCGGAGCGGCTGGGCCCGTGGGTCATGGCCACTGAGCCTGCGCATCCGGAGCCTGTGCTCCGCAGCGGGAGAGGCCACAGCGGTGAGAGGCCCGCGTACCGCAAAAAAAAAAAAAAAAAAAGTTGTCTAAGGTTATGGCCTCCAATTAGAATCAAGCTCTCCCCCTACCACTATTTCTCCTAAAGAGTTCTTAACCATACTGAGGTCATCAGTGACCTTGATAAGACCAATGGTCGGTCAATTCTCAGTTCTCATAGTACCTGATCTACCTGAAGCATTTGAAACAACTGATAATGCCCTGCCTGTGAATATTTTTCTTCACTTGACCTCAAGGATACAATATTCTCTTGCTTCATTCTACTTCATCAACTTGACCTCTTACTGTTGGACTGTCACTGGGCTCAGTCCTTGGCCATCCTCTCTTCTCTATTTATACTACGTACTTTATATTATACCCACCCTCTTGACGATCTGATCCATACTTCTGCTGATCAGTCCTAAATTTATGTATTTTGTCTGGATATGTCTCCCCTGAATTCTAAACTTACAGAGCCCACTGACTAATCATTTCCACTTGGATGTCTAACAGACATCCTTAACTTCAGATAGTCAAAACCAAATCCCTGGTTTTACCTTCCAAGCCTGTTCCCCTAAAACTTTCTCCTCAGTAAATGGAAACTCCATCCTACCAATTGCCCAGGCCCCAAACCTTAGAATCACTCTCAGTTCTTCTTTCTCTCCCATCCCATATTTAATCTATTGGTAAATCCACTCAGTTTTATCATCAAATACATCCAGAATCTGACCACTTCCCGCCATATCACTGCTACCATCCTGGTCCAAGCACCAACCTCTCTCACCCAGACTAGAGTATTTGCCTCCAGTCTTCCTGCTTCTTCCATTGCCCTCCTATGGTTTGTTCTCAACACAGCAGCCAGAGGAATTCTGTTAAAACATCCCATCACTCTTCTATTCAAGAAATCCTCTAGTGGAGGATAGAGCAAAATTCAAGTCCCTAAAATGGACAACAAAGCCCTCCACAATCTGGCATCTTTCACTCTACCTCTGTTTTATTCTTCTCATACCACTAATCCCCCGTCTCCACATCCCATATATCTACTTTGTTGTTGCTGTTTATTGTCTGCTCCACTTACACGTAAGCTCCAAGAAGGCAAGAGTTTTGTCTGTTTTTGTTTACTTCTATATTCCTGACATCTAGAACAGTTCCTGGCACATAGTGGATATTCAACAAAATATGCTGAATAAATGGAGTATAAGAGCAAGAAAAGCAACAAATCACATCTGAGAACTAGAAAGTTCATCTCATTTCTGTCATGTCCCTAGTTTCTTTTTATTATTATTATTATAAAATATATATAACATAAAATTTACCATTTTAAGTGTACAGTTCAAAGACACTAAGTACATTCACATTATTGTGTAACCATCACCACCATCCATCTCCAGAACTTTTTTCATCTTCCCCAACTGAAACTCCCTACTCATTAAACAATAATTCCCCATTCCTCCCTCCCCCGCAGCCCATGGCAACCACCATTCTACTCTCCGTTTCCATAATTTTGACTACTCTAGATATCTTATATAAGTGGAATCATACAGTATTAGTCGTTTAGTGACTGGCTTATTTCACTTAGCATGCCTTCAAGGTTCATACATGTTATATACAGCATGTGTCAGAATCTCCTTCCTTTTTAAGGCTGAATAATATTCCACTATATGTATACACCACATTTTGTTTATCCATTCATCCATCAATGGACATGTGGATTGCTTGCACATTTTGGCTATTATACTAATGCTGCCATGAACATAAGTGTACAAACATTTGAGTCTCTGCTTTCAATTCTTTCAAAAATAGTAATTCTATTTTTCATTTTTTGAGGAACCATCATTCTGTTTTCCATAGCAGCTGTATCATTTTACATTCCTTCCAGCAATGCACAAGGGTTCCAATTTCTCCATATACTTATGAACACATTATTTTCTATGTTTTTTTTTTTAATAATGGCCATCCAAATGGGTCTGAGGTGACAGCTCATTGTGATTTTGATTTGTATTTCCCTAATGAATACTGATGTTTAGCATCTTTTCATATGCTTATTGGCCACCTGCGTATCTTCTTTAGAGAAATGTCTATTCCAGTTGTTTGCCCATTTTTTAACCAGCTTGATTGAGTTTTTTGTTGATTTGTAGGACTTCTTTATATGTTCTAGATATTACCCCTTATCAAATATACAATTTGCAAATAGTTTCTCCCCATTCTGTGGTTGCCTTTTCACTCTGTTGACAGCATCCTATAATGCACAAAAGTTTTGAATTTTGATGTAATCCAGTTTATCTATTTTTCCCTTTGTTGCCTATGCTTTTGGTGTCCTGTCCAAGAAACCACTGCCAAGTCCAACATCATCAAGATTTTCCCCTATTTTTTAAGTGTTTTTTAGTTTTAGCTCTTAAGTCTTTGATCCATTTTGAGTTAATTTTTTTATATAGGGTAAGGTAAGGATCCAATTTCATTTTTTGCATGTGGATATGCAGTTTTTGCAGTGCCATTTGTTGCAAAGACTGTCCTTTCCCCCATCAAATGGTCTTAGCACCCTTGCAGAAAATTATTTGACTATATGTGAGGGTTTATTTCTGGACTATCACTTATATCTTTGGGCAAGTCTCCTGACCTCTCCAACTTTAATTCCCCCAAATGTAAAATGAATAGATACCACCAGTAGGATGGTAGATACGTACCACACATGTCACATCCCTGCAAACAAAGCCCAAGACAGACATCACTAACCAATCATAGCACTCTTTCCCATAAGTTCAGTTATATTATCAGACTCCTTCTCAAAAAGGAAGTTTAGGCAGCCCCTAACAGGCAAAGTTGGCATGCTAGTTGAAACGTGAAGCCATCCTGGATAGAGAATATCTAAGGTCCTTATCAACCATACAGTTATCTGTGACTGCAAAACACAGCCAAAATCCTTCTACACAACACCCTAAGTCCACCCAGCATTGGCAAAGAATAATTTCCCCAACCATCACGTGTATCTAAATGCACCATATTTGAGCAACCAGTGGGGAAAAAAAATCAACATAGTGAGTAGTTTATAAAGGCTTTACAGGTCACATGCCAAATCTTTTCTGTAATATTGAAATCTTTACATAAAAATCTCCACATGGTTATTTCATCTACACTGGGACACCTCCTCTATCGATGGGAAACTCACTACTTTCACAAGAATCCCACTGCATTTTTTTAAAGCACTGGGTACTAGGAAAATCCATACACATATATGTTCTTTTAAAATGCTTTACTCTTTTCACTTTATTATATTCATTTGGGTCCCTTCAAGAAGACTCTCTAAAGGCACCAAGACTAGGGAACTACCTACCAAGAATGAGACCACTGGGGCTTCCCTGGTGGCACAGTGGTTAGGAATCTGCCTGCCAATGCAGGTGACACGGGTTCGAGCCCTGGTCTGGGAGGCTCCCACATGCCGTGGAGCGATTGAGCCCATAAGCCACAACTACTGAGCCTGCGCTCTGGAGCCCACAAGCCACAACTAGTGAGCCCGAGTGCCACAACTAGTGAGCCTGCACTCTAGAGCTCGCGTGTCACAAATACCAAGCCTGTGTGCCACAACTACTGAAGCCGGCGCGCCTAGAGTCCGTGCACCGCAACAAGAGAAGCCACTGCAATGAGAAGCCCGCACAAGACCCAACGCAACCAAAAATAAAAATTAAAAATAAATAAATTTATTTTAAAAAAAAAGAATGAGACCACTGTAAAAGGAATAAGAACTTTATTTACAGCTAAATGGCCTGAGCTGCAGATTAGATAGAGTATGAGATATAACTTGGTTCCTGGGGTATCCAGTGTAAACTTGGATCTTTCCAGAAGGGAAACTATCTTAAATTAATGATAGATATATGGCCTCAAAGTCATCTCAGTTTGGGACAAAGCAAAGAGAGAATGGAAAGTGCTGTTATTATGAATAAAGAGAAGACTTCAAACTCCCTCACTAGAGTGAACACAGCTCTATAAAAATTAGAGATCCAGTGGAAATGATTATGAAAACACTGAAACAAAGGTTTGTATCTACACCCTGAAACCCCAGATCACTTGGTAGGGAAGTGACTAAAGGTGGAAAGTCAAGAGAGACTCAATACTCAGTAACAGCAAAAAACAAGATGTCAATGTCAAAATACTCTAGATTAAATTAAATATTAACAATAGTTAAGTCAGAGTGAAGCACCTCAGCATCCCAGATTTCTCTGACTCTTGTTCACGATACGATGGTTACAGAGATTGGCTCTGATTACACTTTTCTCGTAGTTAATTCTGATAGAAAGAACTGGATCATGGAATTATCCCCACAACTTCCCAATCCTGACACTCATCTAAATCTTCTTGAAAGCATTTTAAAGTATAGGCTCCACCCAGACACGCTAAATCCGAATCTCTACAGTTGGTTTTTGTTATCTGGGCTTTTTTGTTGTTGTTTTTTTAAGTTCCCCCAAGGTGATGCTGATGATAAGTGGAACTAATGAACAAGGCACCATGGTCATTGGGAAACAGCTACTGTTACCAAAGACAATGAATTGCTAGACCACATAGAAACTTGGAGAAGTGCATAAAATAAGATGCTAATTATAAAGCAAACACCAAATATAGCATTATATGTAACTTAAGATTTGGCTAGGCAAAATAATAGATACAACAGAAGCTCTCTCATCGAACATGAATAGCATATAAAGATGATCACAACTGAGCCTGAAGCCTTTTGTTGATAGCAAGGAGTTGCCTGGAACAACCTGTAAGAGGGATTCAGGTGGTTTTTCAAGTGTTCCCCTGTCACAGATATCCCTTAGACGAAGAGAAGATCTGCCATATTCTCCCCTCACTGTAGCATTTCTACTTCAGTCTAAGAGCAACAGAAACCCAACTGCAATGGTCACAACCAATAGGGCTTTGTTTTTCTTCACAAAATAAGAAGACTGTGCCACTTAATGATGCCATCTAAGACCCATATTCTTTCAGTCTTTCTTTATTCTTATTTTCATACTTGCATCACGATAGCAAAACAGCCACTTCAGCTCCAGGCATCGCATTCACATTCAAAGCAAGAGGAAGGGGAAAAGGAGTCACCGGCTTTCCCAAAATCCCTCTCCAGCCAAGTTCCTCTATGTCTGAGTAGTCCAGGGGTTACATGACCACATGTATATATGAGGGACACTGGAAAATTAAAAATCTATCAAAGGAAGTAGGATTGTCTTGATCGGTTTTTACTAAATCATGATTCATCGTCTGGGCCTGGCTATATTGCTGATCCAAACAAAATTAGACTCTGTTATCAAGAAAGAAGGTGAGTAACAGCTGTTGGGTAGAAAATAGTATCTACCACAACTTTCCTGACTCAATTTTGTAAATAAATGTCCCAACAACAAAAGAAATGACATGCTTTGCTTTAGTATAATCCCATAGTTTTTGAAGAACTATGATGGGCCAACCATTATGCTAGTCACATCAGGGGCTAGAGTTAGATCAGACAATGACTATATCTGGAACTTACCAATTGAGACAGTCAAGCCAGAAGATAAGGCAACCAGAACTGAGGCCATCAGGATGTAAGAATATATACTATTAAAAAGGTACCAAAAATGTGCTATAGTGAAACAGCATCTACAGAAAATTCACCAATCTAAGAATTTAATAGCTAAAGTATTTTAAAATTTTAGCTACATTATAAATACAGACATTAAGGAATGTCAACTTTGAAAATGCAAAAATGCTGTGAATTGAAATCATTTACAGTTACTGTGAAAGTATTTAGCAATGTGTTATTATTATTATAGAGCCCCATAAAAACATACAAGATCTCTGTTACAAAAGTCAACAGTTTGGCCTTTGTCTAATTTTGCCGAAGCCTTAAGCATTCTCATCATATCATGGGTGTTCTTGATTTCTCTTTAACCTGCGCAATGCAAAGTGATTTTTTAAATCCTCTAAAATGAACATGCCAATAAAATGGGCAATGGACCATACTAAAGATTACCTCCCTGCTGTTCCCCCCTTGTTTATTTGACTATTCAGAGTCTCTGCCATTTTGTGTCTGTGAAACCTGGGATTAGGTCAGGCAGGTGCAGGTAATATTCTTTCACCATGACAACACCATCGTCTCAGCTAATGCATCCAAGCCTTTTAATATGATGAGGAGATTTTATAACCTCTCTAGTTGGGCTCGTCTCACCACCTGAACAGAGGAGAGGCTAACCAAATTCTATTTCAAAGAAGAATATCACTGCCCTTCTGTCACCTTTCTTTTCCAAGAGTGTCCTCGCAAGAAGTATATGACCCAGCCATCAGTGCTAAAGAGGCATGACTGGATAAGGGGATAAAGCAAGTTCCATGTTCCTGTCTCAGACTCTCATTTTCAGCAAAGGCTCTCAGCCTGTGACAATAATAATTTGGTGTGCAGCAAAAGCTGGAATTAACAGGTGAGTATCTTCTTGTACGTTTGTAGACAGACATGATTCTTACAGATGATTCCTGTTTTCATCTGCCATTCTATTTCTGTCCATGATCATGCCTTGCTTTTGAGTAAGACTTTTTTAATGTCATAGTTACATGTCCAAATTCCAAATCATCATTTTCACAATAAATATTTATGGAGCACCTATTATGGGCTAAGGACTATGCTGAGCACGGAGCATACAATGGTATTCAAGAGAATCCACAGACCCTGCCCTCATGGAGTTTAAAGTCTAGACTCCCCAGGCTATTTCAAATGCCACCTCCTCTAGGAGGCCTTCCATAATTCCATTTCTTACTCTACATGCTCACAGTACTCTACTCACACTATACTTTCAGTTCATACCATTTTCTACTTTGTATGGCAATCATGTATATATCTCATCTATCCTGTCCATTCACAGGAAGCTTAAGCCCACATTCATTTTTGAACCCCAACAGCACCTCACTCACTACCTCGCTTATAGGTGGCACCCCCCAAAAAAAATTATGAATTGAATAAAAAACACAGAGGAGAATAAAGCTGTCAACCTTTAAAATCAGCACTAATTACATTTTCAGAACCTAAAGAGAAATTACAGATAGGAAGAGGATTTGTGAAAATTGTGGGGCAGTAGAACACATAGTATTAAGACACAGAGTACAAAAAATTATAATAAACATTTTATAGAATTCTCCTTGTAAGGATGAACAAAGAATACCTCACTTCTAGTCTGACCACATTCTAAATGGGAAAAAGCAAAAAATATAAGCCAGCTAAGCAATAGCTGTTAGGTGGAAAATATTGATCACAGGGGGAATCTATAACATGGGAGGAAGGAAATACATCAAGTTCAGTTAACAAATGCAGGAGAAACTGTGCCAGTCAGCCAGACCTTGAGACCAGACTCATATTTCACAGAGAAAGAGAGCAAAAGGCAGAGAAAAAACAGGTCTCACCATGGAATGATCTGTAATCTTTTAACTACAAGAGTAAGGGGCACAAAAGAAACTACCAAGCAGGGCTCATGAGCCCCAGAGCTGCATGCATAATATTCAGCTACCCAATGGCAGTACCCCAGTTCACAGCATGAAAATGAGAAAAGCCATCTCCAAATGAAATAAAACTATCCCACCTATAATGACAGGTGAGGTTCACACATGGTCTTATTAGTGCCACCTCACGTGTTGTGCCACAGTAAGAATGATGTCCTAGGAAGGAAGACCACACATTAGGTCAAGCCTGTGCTCCCAAGGGATCTGGCCTATTGCTTCTGCAGCCAACTTGATTGGAATCAGTGGAGGTAATAAATCATTGTCTGGTCCTATTACCTCATTCCGTCTACTTTGATTCTGCTGCTTAGAAGGAAATCCCAGAAACAGGAGGTCCAAGCTGAGAACCCATAGATGTCATTCTCCAGGTAAAGAAAGGTTCAGAGCATTCAAGAAAACTGCAGGAATCTGCCATGCTTTGACCTAGGACAGCTAGACCCATCCAGATGGAGGCGAAGAACAGGAAGTTAACAACAACTAACGACAGCTCTATAAATCCAACTTCACAAAAGTGGCTAAATTTTGGTAGCTAAATCTACAGCTGACTCTGAAAGGAAGCCTAAAATAGAGCTGAAATTTTAACAATGGAAAATCATCTCAGTTAATAATTCCTTTTCCAGTTCTAAACCAGTGACAGTCAATAAAATAAATGATCATGTCGAACTCGGGAATGGAATAATGTGTTCTTACAATGAAAAAAAGAATCCCTTTCTCAAAACCTCTCTCAATAGGATAAAATGCCCTGATTAGTAACTATCTCTTAATTAGCTTTTCCATCAGTTTTTCCATCAAGTATATTTTACTCTCCACAAAAGATGTTATCACTCAACTTCTTGGAAATCCTCCCACTGAGTTTCAAGAAAAAATTACAACCACTCAACATTGGTTTTCTAATAATGTTCTTAGTCCTACTCCAAAAATAGAATTTCATGACTTTCTTCTCACAACTTGCTTTTCAAATTAATTAACTCTAAGTCATTTTCCTCTGCCCCCACCCCACCTAAGTGAATAAGTAATGGGAATGTTATAAGCTACATTAACAGTGAAAAGCAACAAAGGACAGCATATGGTAGTGACTTGGTTGCCTGGTACATTGGATTTAGAAGGGTTCTAAAGCCAAAACTAGGTTTAGTGGGACAGTTTCATGATTGATTAGTGATTTCTGCCATTGCAAACAAAATGGAGAGTGGCAGTACGATATTTGTCAATGGGGCAACCTATATACATACTAGTTGGAAGTAAGAAGAAAGAATTGAGAAATGTTTTCAGTAGTAGCAAGAAGATTCTTAAGTTGTTTTGTTTTTAAGATTCAGCTAGTTCACATGCAACATAATCAAGAGTTCACTGACCTGGCCTGATGAAGAAGTGGAATTATCATGCCATGGGATGCACTCTAATGCTTTGGGCCTACCTCACATGCAGGATTAGCAGGAAGTACTACTTATTGATATAAGGACCCCTCCTGGGGAGGAGAGGAGACCACCCATTTAAGCTTGGACTCTGACAGTCTAATAGAGCTATAGGCAAAGTACTGTGGAGAAAAAGCACTGAACTCAGAGCACCTGCTTCAATTTCTAAATGTGACTCATACTATATCAGACTGACTCCATCAATCGCATGGGAATAATGGCTCTTGCCCTCATCTCAAAGGGTGTTGTGGGGATTAAAATGAGAACCTAAGTGAAGCACTGAGACCTCAACATACCTTGAACACCTTTCAATCTCACGCCTAGGAGACATTCCAAAAATAAATGCTAAATTAGGCTCCCAAATACCAACACTGCAAATTATTCTCCATTGAAAGATTACCATAAGGAGCAGAAAGCTGAGTTCCCCTCCATCCCCTGGAATAAGCCACCAGTGTCACTCCATCCAAGTTGCTTGGTCACAAATTTCAGTGGGCACCATTGACCACACCTCCTTCACCAGTGAGGGGATAAAAACAAAATAATGTCAGTGATTAACTTCTGTCTAGAACTTTACAGTTTATCAATCATTGACTAAAAGAAGACCCTCACATCAACTAGAAGTATTACCATCAGTCCTGCTTTAGGAATAACAAGACTGAGAAAGAAAAAGATTAAAGCAAGAGGAAGTGGGGGGCAGGGAAAGGCTGCAGCCTTGATTGTAAATACCATGCCACGTCTTCTGCTTAAGGTGAGTCTTATCAACTTAAGCAGGTAGATTGTGACAGCTGAATAATGACCCTGTATTCTCTGTTATCACTTAAAAACAGATAAAAGAAAATGAGCTATAATTATAGAGGTAAAAATTAAGTTTTCATATAGGGAGAGTGTATTGATAAGTCAACCAGGCACAGGAACGTGTTACTAATGAGATTGTGGAGAACATCTCTCTAGGGGAGAGAAGAATGTGCCTGTAAACAGATACTTTTTTTATTTGCTGAATTAAAGTAGGCCTCTGGGCTTTAGGAAAAATGTTAAAAATAACCTTCTCTGTCCCCTGGGCATCATAATATTCCAAATCATATCTGATGGAAGATTAATTATTCCATTCCATGGATGCTCTTCAATTTTTTTTTTGCAGTACGCAGGCCTCTCACTGCTGTGGCCTCTCCTGTTGGGAGCACAGGCTCCGGACGCACAGGCTCAGCGACCATGGCTCACGGGCCCAGCCGCTCCGCGGCATGTGGGATCTTCCCGGACCGGGACACGAACCCGTGTCCCCTGCATTGGCAGGCGGACTCTCAACCACTGCGCCACCAGGGAAGCCCGCTATTCAATTTTAAGTTAAAACACTTACCGTGCACCTACCATGTACAAAGTACGGTTTAGCAGATGACATGCTGTGCAAAGTATTCAAGTAAACATATTAGAATCCTGGAGTGAAAATTACAGCAAAGATGCTCTCCTCTGCTAGATAAAGGTGAAGATGACTTCAAAGAGACAAATTATTTTAAAGAAATGTTTCAAATACCAAAATTATCAAGATGCAAGTGGATACATCCAAGCAAAGGTGTGTATGCGTGTAAATAGGAATGCCCGATAACATTTATTGCCACCACAACGGTTTTATTTCCTTTACAATGTTTCCTGGCTCCTGGATGTGGAACTATCTCACCTATATCTTTGGTTCTCAATCCTGAACCAAGTTAACTTCATGGAATGATTATTTCACCATGATACTGGCTACCAACAAAAGCATCCTCTATCTTGTTGGGGCTTATTATAGGACAAATTAAAAAGGAAGTGGTAGGCATGTGCACAGTGACTCAAAAATTGCTGCTGCTCTAGAGAGATGAAAATGATTCACATGGACTCTCTTACTGAGATGCATTTTGCCCAAAGATACTGGTACTCAACTTCTGTCTACCCTCTTTCCTTGACCATTATACTAGAATTCACCATAGCATAAAATCCTCTTTCAGGGCAAATAGGGAAGAGTTAACTAGCTTTCTATGGGGGTAAAATGGAGGGGGAAAGTCCTTGAATGTGTATTTTAAAGTGTCATTTGGACACAAGACTTTTTATCTTTTAAGATTTTTTTTTTTTGATGTGGACCATTTTTAAAGTCTTCACTGAATTTGTTACATTATTCCTTCTGTTTCATGTTTTGGTTTTTTGGCCGGAAGGCATGTGGGATCTTAGCTCCCCGACCAGGGATCAAACCCATATCCCCCGCATTGGAAAGTCTTAACCACTGGATGGCCAGGAAAGTCCCAAGACACAAGACTTTTATATAAAGTTCCATAGAAAATGGCTTCCAATAAAGACCACAATCTCACTGCCCTCCCTTCAGCTCTTTCTTGTCCAAAATTCCCTTCCAGTTCCTCCCAGTCACCATTTCCTCCCATGGGTCTTCACAGCTGTCATTCCCTTTGCCTGGAATGTCCAGCACTTCTACCATTCCCCAGTCACCCTTCATATTATAGCTAAAATGTCATTCCCTCAGGGAAGCATTCTCTGTATCCTAAACAAGTGAGGCTTCCAGTTATGGCCCCCAGTTATGTGCTCTTTCCATGCCATTTAGCACAACTGTAATTCACTATTTGTGCAACTGTCTATTTAGGAACTATCACACTACATTACTAGTTCTTAAAGCCAAGGATTGAGAGGAGCTTCAAGATGGTGGAAGAGTAAGACGCGGAAATCACCTTCCTCCCCACAAATACATCAGAAATACATCTACATGTGGAACAACTCCTACAGAACACCTACTGCACGCTGGCAGAAGACCTCAGACCTCCCAAAAGGCAAGAAACTCCCCACGTACCTGGGCAGGGCAAAAGAAAAAAGAATAAACAGAGACAAAAAAATAGGGACGGGACCTGCACCAGTGGGAGGGAGCCGTGAAGGAGGAAAGGTTTCCACACGCTAGGAAGCCCGTTCGCGGGCGGAGACTGCAGGTGGCAGAGGGGGGAAGCTTCGGAGCCACGGAGGAGAGTGCAGCCACAGTGGTGCGTAGGGCAAAGCGGAGAGATTCCCGCACAGAGGATCGGTGCAGACCAGCACTCACCAGTCCGACAGGCTTGTCTGCTCACCCGCTGGGGCGGGCAGGGCTGGGAGCTGAGGCTCAGGCTTTGGTCAGATCCCAGGGAGAGGACTGGGGTTGGCTGCGTGAACACAGCCTGCAGGGGGCCAGTGCACCACAGCTAGCCAGGAGGGAGTCCGGGAAAAGGTCAGGAACTGCCTAAGAAGCAAGAGACTTCTTCTTGCCTCTTTGTTTCCTGGTGCGCAAGGAGAGGGGATTAAAAGCGCCGCCTAAACAAGCTCCAGAGACGGACGCGAGCCGTGGCTATCAGCGCGGACCCCAGAGACGGGCATGGGACGCTAAGGATGCTGCTGCAGCCACCAACAAGCCTGTGTACAAGCATAGGTCACTATCCACACCTCCCCTCCTGGGAGCCTGTGCAGCCCGCCACTGCCAGGGTTCCGTGATCCAGAGACAACTTCCCCAGGAGAACGCACAGCACGCCTCAGGCATGTGCAATGTCACGCCGGCCTCTGCCGCAGCAGGCTCGCCCCACATCTGTACCCCTCCTTCCCCCCGGCCTGAGTGAGCCAGAGCCCCTGAATCAGCTGCTCCTTTAACCTCTGTGTGAGCGAAGAACAGACACCCTCAGGCGACCTACAGGCAGAGGCAGGGCCAAACCCAAAGCTGAACCCCGGGAGCTGTGCGAACAAAGAACAGAAAGGGAAATTTCTCCCAGAAGCCTCAGGAGCAGCAAATTAAATCTCCATGATCAACTGGATGTACCCTGCGTCTGTGGAATACCTGAATGGACAACAAATCATCCCAAATTGAGGTGGTGGGCTTTGGGAGCAACAATATATATATTTTTTTCCTTTTTCTCTTTTTGTGAGTGTGTATGTGTATGCTTCCGTGTGTGACTTTGTCTGTATAGCTTTGTTTTTACCATTTGCCGTAGGGTTCTGTCCGTTTTTTGTTTTTAGGATAGTTTTTAGCACTTGTTATCATTGGGGGATTTGTTTTTTGGTTTGGTTGCTCTCTTTCTTTCTTTCTTTTTTTTAATACTTTTTAAATTTTTTTATTTTGAACAATTATTTTTTATTTTAATAACTTCATTTTATTTTATTTTTTTCTTTCTGTTTTTCTCCCTTTTATTCTGAGCCGTGTGGATGACAGGGTCTTCGTGCTCTGGCTGGGTGTCAGGCCTGTGCCTCTGAGGTGGGAGAGCCAAGTTCAGGACATTGGTCCAACGGAGACCTCCCAGCTCCATTCAATGACCAGCAAGCTACAGTGCTGAACACCCTATGCCAAACAACTAGCAAGACAGGAACACAACCCTACCCATTAGCAGAGAGGCTGCCTAAAATCATAATAAGGTCACAGACACCCCAAAACACACCACCAGACGCGGACCTGCCCACCAGAAAGAAAAGATCCAGCCTCATCCACCAGAACACAGACACCAGTCCCCTCCACCAGGAAGCCTACACAACCCGCTGAACCAACCTTAGCCACTGGGAGCAGACATCAAAAACAACAGGAACTACAAACCTGCAGGCTTCAAAAAGGAGACCCAAAACACAGTAAGTTAAGCAAAATGAGAAGACAGAGAAACACACGCAGATGAAGGAGCAAGGTAAAAAACCACCAGACCTAACAAATGAAGAGGAAATAGGCAGTCTACCTGAAAAAGAATCCAGAATAATGATAGTAAAGATGATCCAAAATCTTGGAAATAGAATGGAGAAAATACAAGAAACGTTTAACAAGGACCTAGAAGAACTAAAGAGCAAACAAACAATGATGAACAACACAATAAATGAAATTAAAAATTCTGTAGAAGGAATCAATACCAGAATAACTGAGGCAGAAAAACGAGTAAGTCACCTGGAAGATAAAATAGTGGAAATAACTACTGCAGAGCAAAATAAAGAAAAAAGAATGAAAACAATTGAGGACAGTCTCAGAGACTTCTGGGACAACATTAAATGCACCAACATTCGAATTATAGGGGTCCCATATGAAGAAGAGAAAACGAAAGGGACTGAGAAAATATTTGAAGAGATTATAGTTGAAAATGTCCCTAATATGGGAAATAGTTAATCAAGTCCAGAAAGCACAGAGAGTCCCATACAGGATAAATCCAAGAAGAAACACACCAAGACACATATTAATCAAACTATGAAAAATTAAATACAAAGAAAAAATATTAAAAGCACCAAGGGAAAAACAACAAATAAAATATGGGGGAATCCCCATAAGGTTAACAGCCGATCCTTCAGCAGAAACTCTGCAAGCCAGAAAGGAGTGGAAGGACATGTTAAAAGTGATGAAAGGGATAAACCTACAACCAAGATTACTCTACCCAGCAAGGATCTCATTCAGATTCGACAGAGAAATTAAAACCTTTACAGAGAAGCAAAAGCTAAGAGAATTCAGCACCACCAAACCAGCTTTACAACAAATGCTAAAGGAACTCCTCTAGGCAGGAAACACAAGAGAAGGAAAAGACCTACAATAACAAACCCAAAACAATTAAGAAAATGGTAATAGGAACATACATATCGATAATTACCTTAAACGTGAGTGGATTAAATGCACCAACCAAAAGACACAGGCTTGCTGAATGGATACAAAAACAAGATCCTTATATGCTGTGTACAAGAGACCCACTTCAAACCTAGGGACACATACAGACTGAAAGTGAGGGGATGAAAAAAGATATTCCATGCAAATGGAAATCAAAAGAAAGCTGGAGTAGCAATTCCCACATCAGACAAAATAGACTTTAAAATAAAGACTATTACAAGAGGGCTTCCCTGGTGGCGCAGTGGTTGAGAGTCGGCCTGCTGATGCAGGGGACACGGGTTCGTGTCCCGGTCCAGGAAGATCCCACATGCCGCGGACCGGCTGGGCCCGTGTGCCATGGCCGCTGGGCCTGCGCATCCAGAGCCTGTGCTCCACAACGGGAGAGGCCACAACAGTGAGAGGCCCGTGAACCACAAAAAAAAAAAAAAAAAAAGACTATTACAAGAGACAAAGAAGCTACATAATGATCAAGGGATCAATCCAAGAAGAAGACACAACAATTGTAAATATTTATGCACCCAACATAGGAGAACCTCAATACATAAGGCAAACGCAACAGCCATAAAAGGGAAAATCGACAGTAACACAATCATAGTAGGGGACTTTAACACACCATTTTCACCAATGGACAGATCATCCAAAATGAAAATAAATAAGGAAACACAAGCTTTAAATGATACATTAAACAAGATGGACTTAATTGATATTTATAGGACATTCCATCCAAAAACAACAAAATACACTTTCTTCTCAAGTGCTCATGGAACATTCTCCAGGATAGATCATATCTTGGGTCACAAACCAAGCCTTGGTAAATTTAAGGAACTTGAAATCATATCAAATATCTTTTCCAACCGCAACACTATGAGACTAGATATCAATTAAAGGAAAAAAATCTATAAAAAATACAAACACATGGAGGCTAAACAATACACTACTTAAGAACCAAGAGATCACTGAAGAAATCAAAGAGGAAATCAAAAAATACCTAGAAACAAATGACAATGAAAACATGACTACCCAAAACCTATGGGATGCAGCAAAAGCAGTTCTAAGGGGGAAGTTTATAGCAATACAATCCTACCTTAAGGAACAAGAAACATCTCAAATAAACAACCTAACCTTGCACCTAAAGCAATTAGAGAAAGAAGAAGAAAAAAAACCCAAAGTTAGAAGAAGGAAAGAAATCATAAAGATCAGATCAGAAATAAATGAAAAAGAAATGAAGGAAACGATAGCAAAGATCAATAAAACTGGTTCTTTGAGAAGATGAACAAAATTGATAAACCATTAGCCAGACTCATCAAGAACAAAAGGGAGAAGACTCAAATCAACAGAATTAGAAATGAAAAAGGAGAAGTGACAACTGACACTGCAGAAATACAAAGGATCATGAGAGATTACTACAAGCAACTATATGCCAATAAGATGGATAACCTGGAAGAAATGGACAAATTTTAGAAAAGCACAACCTTCTGAGACTGAACCAGGAAGAAACAGAAAATTTAAACAGACCAATCACAAGCACTGAAATTGAGACTGTGATTAAAAATCTTCCAACAAACAAAAGCCCAGGACCAGATGTCTCCACAGGAGAATTCTATCAAACATGTTTAGAAGAGCTAACACCTATCTTTCTCAAACTCTTCCAAAATATAGCAGAAGGAGGAACACTCCCAAACTCATTCTATGAGGCCACCATCACCCTGGTACCAAAACCAGACAGAGATGTCACAAAGAAAGAAAACTACAGGCCAATATCACTGATGAACATAGATGCAAAACTCCTCAACAACGTACTAGCAAACAGAATCCAACAGCACATTAAAAGGATCATACACCATGATCAAGTGGGGTTTATCCAAGGAATGCAAGGATTCTTCAATATATGCAAATCAATGGATGTGATACACCATATAAACAAATTGAAGAATAAAAACCATATGATCATCTCAATAGATGCAGAGAAAGCTTTCAACAAAATTCAACACCCATTTATGATAAAAACTCTCCAGAAAGTAGGCATAGAGGGAACTTATCTCAACGTAATAAAGGCCATATATGACAAACCCACAGCCAACATCATCCTCAATGGTGAAAAACTGAAACCATTTCCTCTAAGATCAGGAACAAGACAAGGTTGCCCACTCTCACCACTATTATTCAACATAGTTTTGGAACTTTTAGCCACAGCAATCAGAGAAGAAAAGGAAATAAAAGGAATCCAAATCGGAAAAGAAGTAAAGCTGTCACTGTTTGCAAATGACATGATACTATACATAGAGAATTCTAAAGATGCTACCAGAAAACTACTAGAGCTAATCAATGAATTTGGTAAAGTAGCAGGATACAAAATTAATGCATAGAAATCTCTTGCATTCTGATACACTAATGATGAAAAATATGAAAGTGAAATTAAGGAAACACTCCCATTTACCATTGCAACAAAAAGAATAAAATACCTAGGAATAAACCCACCGAAGGAGACAAAAGACCTGTATTCAGAAAACTATAAGACACTGATGAAAGAAATTAAAGATGATACAAATAGATGGAGAGATATACCATGTTCTTGGATTGGAAGAATCAATATTGTGAAAAGGACTATACTACCCAAAGCAATCTACAGATTCAATGCAATCCCTATCAAACTACCACTGGCATTTTTCACAGAACTAGAACAAAAAAGTTCACAATTTGTATGGAAACACAAAAGACCCCGAACAGCTGGAGGAATCTGGCTCCCTGACTTCAGACTATACTACAAAGCTACAGTAATCAAGACAGTATGGTACTGGCACAAAAACAGAAATATAGATCAAAGGAACAGGACAGAAAGCCCAGAGATAAACCCATGCACCTATGGTCACCTTATTTTTGATAAAGGAGGCAAGAATATACAATGGAGAAAACACAGCCACTTCAATAAGTGGTGCTGGGAAAACTGGACAGCTACATGTAAAAGAATGAAATTAGAACACTCCCTAACACCATACACAAATATAAACTCAAAATGGATTAAAGACCTAAATGTAAGGCCAGACACTATCAAACTCTTAGAGGAAAACATAGGCAGAACACTTTATGACATAAATCACTGCAAGATCCTTTTTGACCCACCTCCTAGAGAAATGGAAATAAAAAGAAAAATAAACAAATGGGACCTAATGAAACTTAAAAAGCTTTTGCACAGCAAAGGAAACCATAAACAAGATGAAAAGACAACCCTCAGAATGGGAGAAAATATTTGCAAATGAAGCAACTGACAAAGTATTAATCCCCAAAATTCACAAGCAGCACATGCAGCTCAATATCAAAAAAACAAACAACCCAATCCAAAAATAAGCAGAAGATCTACATAGACATTTCTCCAAAGAAGACATACAGATTGCCAACAAACACATGAAACATGCTCAACATCACTAATCATTAGAGAAATGCAAATCAAAACTACAATGAGATATCATCTCACACCAGTCAGAATGGCCATCATCAAAAAGTCTACAGACAATAAATGCTGGAGAGGGTGTGGAGAAAAGGGAACACTCTTGCACTGCTGGTGGGAATGTGAATTGGTACAGCCACTATGGAGAACAGTATGTAGGTTCCTTAAAAAACTAAAAATAGAACTACCATATGACCCAGCAATCCCACTACTGGGCATATACCCTGAGAAAACCATAATTCAAAGAGTCATGTACCACAATGTGCACTGCAGCTCTATTTACAATAGCCAGGACATGGAAGCAACCTAAGTGTCCATCGACAGATGAATGGATAAAGATGTGGCACATGTACAATGGAATATTACTCAGCCATAAAAAAAAACGAAATTGAGTTATTTGTAGTGAGGTGGATGGACCTAGAGACAGTCAGAAAGAGAAAAACAAATACCGTATTCTAACACATATATATGGAATCTAAAAACAAAAACAAAAAAAAAATGGTCATGAAAAACCCAGGGGCAGGATGGGAATAAAGACAAAGACCTACTAGAGAATGGACTTGGGATGCGGAGTGGGGGAAGGGTAAGCTGGGACAAAGTGAGAGAGTGGCATAGACATATATGCACTACCAAATGTAAAACCGATAGCTAGTGGGAAGCAGCCGCATAGCACAGGGAGATCAACTCGGTGCTTTGTGACCACCTAGAGGGGTGGGATAGGGAGGGTGGGAGGGATGGAGACTCAAGAGGGAAGAGATATGGGGATATATGTATATGTACAGCTGATTCACTTTGTTATACAGCAGAAACTAACAAACCATTATAAAGCAATTATACTCCAATAAGATGTTTAAATAAATAAATAAACTATTAAAAAAAAAAAAACAAGGATTAAGTCTTTCTTTTTCACCCCTGTTTCCCAAATAGTTAAGACAGTTTCCAGCACACAGTGAGAACTTAATAAATTTATAGAATAAATGAATGAATGAACTGAATCAAATAACTAGAAAGTTCTCTAAGAATCTCTCTCCTTTAATTATTTCCCCAAATCAAACAGGAACCTGTTGACTGAAGCCAGAATCAGCAAACCATCATCTACACTACTGTAATCCTCAATGAAGACCACAAAAGCATCACAGCACGAAGTTTAGTGAGCCATCAGCCAGAGTTTCTTTTTTGGGTGATGAATTAAAATTTATTGTGGTAATGTTTGCTCAACTATTTGAATATACTAAAAATCACTGAATGTATACTTTAAATGGGTGAATTATATGGTATGTGAATTACATCTCATTAAAGTTGTTATTAAAAAATTTCAAACTCTAAGCTATAAAACCAAAGTACTTTGTTTCAAACCTAAAGTTTTTTACGTTGTCTTTGGATTCACTCTTAAATCGTTAAAAGGGGAACTGAAATTTTTTGTGGCTTAAGAAATTATCCAATTGGAGACTGCTGTATTTTGAATGAGACATTCAAGAAAGAATTAGAATCTCTCCTTTCACATAAATGGACAGTTCACCAAAAAGAGACTCCAAATGGGTGCTAAACTATGACATCTACAAGGAATTAAAGAAATGCAAATTAAAATAAGATTAAATTTTTGCTTATAATTCTGATAAAAAGCTGAGGATTGAAAACTTTGTGGTAAAAGAGGAATTCATACTCACTGTTGGTGGGAGTAGAAGTTTGCACAACCATTTGGAGGGCAATTTGGCAACGGCTATTAAAATTTTACATATTCATATCATTTTACCTAGACATTCTCTCCTAGTAGTTCATTCAGAAACACTTGCTCAATAGGAAAATTATCTGTAATACTGAAAAACTAGAAAACCAGATGTCCAATGGTAAGGGACTGGCCAAATAATCTGTCCACTCAATAGAATATTTGACAGTTGTTAAAAAGAATGAGATGTTTTGACATGTACTAACATGGAAAGGTGTCCAAGATGTATTGTTAAACAAAAAAAGTTAGAATATAATATGCATTTATAATTTTAATACACACATAGGAAAAATATGAAGGAAGATACTCTAAATTTTTTTTTTTTTTTTTTGCTGTATGCGGGCCTCTCACTCTGCTCCGGACGCGCAGGCTCAGCGGCCATGGCTCACGGACCCAGCCGCTCCACGGCATGTGGGATCTTCCCGGACCGGGGCACGAACCCATGTCCCCTGCATCGGCAGGCAGACTCTCAACCACTGCGCCACCAGGGAAGCCCCAAGATACCATAAATTTAATGAGAGTTATCTTAGAGTGATGGGATTTCCATTTTCTGTGTTAACTATTTCTTTCAAGTTTGAATTTTTTACAATTCAAATTTGAACTGCATCACTTTTCAAGCAGAGGAAGGAAAAAAATTTTTAATTTCCCTTTCCTTTGCTTGGCACACTGGAGAATTGGGGGGGTGAAGGAGCAGACGGAAGGGAGAGAGAGAGCTTGAGGGAGGCAGAAATTGCAACTGTCTCCAGTAACTAGGGAAAATGGCAACTTCCGACCTTCCATTGTATAAAGTCACACCCCCCTTTTTTTTTAAATCTCCCACAGCTCCTCGTTTCTCTACTCTCAAACTTAACCAGTTTCTACTTCAAACCACTGGATGGCAATCAATCAATTCTCATGTCTTTACCCTCTTGTTGGACACAAGCTCCTGAAAGACAAAGGACTCAATTCATTATATCTCTAGGTCCTCCACAACACAAAGGACAATGCCTGTACACACCGTTCTGGAGACCTTCAGCAAGCATATCAGAACTTTAAAAAAAAACAGTTTTTATTTTTTAAGTTTTTTTTTAATGGTTTTGGCTTTAAAATTCAAAGAATAAAAAAAAGATTAAAATGTCTTCCTCTTATCCTGGATTCTCACCTTGCAGTGACTGTTACCTGTGTCTTGTCTCTTCTTTCAGAGACAGTCTACGTATATACATGGATGGGGCAGGAGTGGCCACAGGTTGGTGGACTGGGGGAAGGTGATGGGTACACAGGAAATCACTACACTATTTTCTGTTTATATTTCTGCATGTTTGAAATTCTCCATAATTTTTTAAAAATTTCTAGTACATGCCAAAAAATTAGTATATTCCAACAAATTAAAATAAAACCTGAGTAGTATAGTTGTAAATATCTGAAATACGATAATATTCCAACAGAAAAAAAATTCAAACAACCCCACTATTTCACATCCCACTGTGAATAATGTATTAATTCAGATAAAGTCCTGTGTCTTCAATATTTTTCAGAAGGAAGGGTTCGACTTACTTGTCATGAATTTAAATGAGGAAAAATACTACATACTAAGATTATTTCAAACACATTTAATTTTCCTACAAGCCAGCAATATCAAGACCTCTCTCCGAAAAAACAATTACTATTTTCTACTAACAAACTGTAAATAGAGCCCTAATGAATGATTTTGCTAATACCTGTTCTTACTATTTTCATTATTCTGTGATCCAGTTTTTAGTCTGACGTATAATTGGAACATCAATCAAATATCAAAAGAGGATACTTTAGTCTGATTTTAATAGAAGCTAAGAAATCTACGCTCCAAACATTTTTTTTAAGTTGCTAGTGAGAAACCTCAAAAGCCATACTGTGAAATAATTTTTATCAGCCTTATTAGCCATAATCGCGGGGTGGGGGGGGAAGTTGCCCTTCTCTTACATCCTCTTTCAGTTCGTTTTCTCCCTCTAGCGATTACCTGGTAAGAGAGAAGCAGGCAAGTCCTAAAGTTGAACAATCTAAACAATGCCTGGGGAGACAGCCTGTGAACTCTTCTAGCTCTATTTAAACCTATCACTAAAGTCCAATAATTTTAAATTAGGCCAGTGCCAACCTGGAAGTATTAAAACACATAGTACCTTTCAGCAAACAAAGCATAGTTCAGTCTAGGCATTTTGTGAGTAGATTGCTCAGGAGTTACCCCAACTTTACAAATGAAGAAACTAAGACTGAATTAACAGATTTGTAAAATGAGAAGAGTCAAGGAGTAGTTGAGTCGAATTTAAATCCTTTAACAACTAGTCCCAGTATTCACCCATTCCCCCAGATGTAAACATACGGTCATATGTACAAATCTTTTTCAATATAAATTAGTATTTCTGTAACCTGATCAATATTTATTTATATCAACATCCTTCCACTCATCAATGCCCACTTTATTATGCAAAGTGCAGAATATTCCATGAAGAAATGTACCATAATTTATTTAGCCAATCCTATAAGGTGGATATTAAGGTTCTTTCTAATCTTTGCCATAATAAAAATATGATAACGAATGTCCAGATATACACACTTAGGTGAATCTGTCCCATTATTTCTCCAGGATAAATTCTTAGAAGTAGAATAGCTGGTGGGCAAAGGGTATGCACATTTAAAATATGAATTATAACAACAAACTGCCCCCCGGAGGGCTGGGGCAATTTAGAACCCCAGTAACAATGATTAGGGTCCATTTCACCAGCCTGCCCACCACTGTGCATCAGCTTTCTTTTTAAACTTTGGCAATATGAGAGCTGAAAATAATCTCACTATTTTAACCTGCACATATTTATTAGTAGTAAGGTTAAATGTCTTTCCTTTTTCCTGCCCTGGGAATTGCCTGTCTGTGTTTTTCACTAATTTTTCTACTCCATTGTTACTCTTACTATTGATTTACAGAAGCTCTGTATACAGTAAGGCAAGGTTCCTCCACCTGGGCACTATTCACATTTGGGGCTGGATACTTCTTTGCTGTGCAGGACTGCCCTGAGCCTTGTAGGATATTTAGCAGCATCTCTGGCCCCTATCCAGTAAATGCCAGTAGCACTTCCTTCAATTGTGAAAACCAAAAATGTCTCCAGGGATTGCCACATGTCCTCTGGAGTGCAAAGCTGCCCCTAGCTGAGAACCACTGTGCTTAGTGGATTAACCCTCTATTCCAATTACATGCTACTGCCTCTTGGATATTAGTCCCCACCTCCCCAACCAATGGAAGTGTTCCTTCTTCAATATTTTTTACAGATGGTCAAATTGAATACTAATTTTCCAGGCAGGTTTCTCAATGCTGAACAGCTATAGTTGTTCCAAAACTCAGATTAGTAAAATGAAGTCTAAATACCTTTAAGTTCTAATCATTAGTTTTAGTTATACCCTCTAGAACTGTACTGTTCAATACAGTAGCCACTAGTCACAGTTAAATTTAAATTACACGAAGTTAAATAAAATTAAAAATTCAGTTCCTCAGTCACACTAGCCACATTTCAAGTGCTCAATAGCCACATACAGCAGGTGGCTACCACACTGGACAACACAGATATAGAACATTCTCATCATCACAGACTGTCCCCTTGGACAGAGCTGCTCTGGAACCTTGTCATTCAAAGTGTGGTCCATGGACCAGCAGCACTGGCATTGCCTAACACCTTGTCAGAAATACAGAATCTCGGGCCCCACCCTGGACCTACTAAATCAGGATCTTCATTTTAACAAGATCCCAGGTAATTTATGGGCACTCTGAAGTTTGAGAAGCATTGCACTGGGAGACCCAAACATCTAAGGTCGGTTATCAAATGTGCACTCATTCCACAAGTCCATACTTCTCCAGACTAAATGTCCTCAGCTTTTCATCTTATGATCGAGTTTCCAAATCTCCACTGATCCAATTCTTCACTTCCCTCTATCATCTTCCAATCTACAAAGGACAGACAGAAGGGGAAGCCATGCTTCAAGAGAGGTCTGAAATGGAGACCATCACCTTCTTTGAACTAGACACCAGCTTACTTTTAATGTAGCCTCAATGTGCATTAGTTTTGTCATTTAGTAATTTCCCATCAGCCAGATTACACCAGAGGCACGTAATATACTTGTGGTCAACAGGTTCCTTGGGCCTTCTTCATGGAACTGCAGTAAGGTCACATGTACCATAGACTTTTATGGGTGATTGTTTGAACCAATGTTCTGAAATGTACAATTATCTATGTTAAATTTAACCTTGTTGGCTTCTGCCTTTTGGTTTCATCTACCAAGCTCCTAATGAATCCTAATTCTTTCATCCTACTTTGTCTGAAAACGTGATGCATAAGCCTATGTCTTCTTCCAAACACTTGAAAATGTTAAACAGGAGGAAATCCAGAATAGTGACCAAAAGTCCCACAGTGTCTTCTTCCTCCTGCCTATATGAGCCATACTCAGACTCTTGGGTATGGTTCTGAACCAGCTATGGTTGTTTCAGAAACCAATATAATTTTTCTAGCAGAAAGTAATTACAAGGTTAGATTTATATTGTCTTAAAGATTGAAGACATCCTCTCTTACTACCAATACTTCATGACAAAAGCATGATACCCTTTCATTTATATCCAGCCCCCAAATTAGGTCTACCAAAATGACTGCATTTTCACTGAAATACATACATTCATCTACATTGAAACAAAAGTATTTTAAGTGATCTGTGCCAACACTTAACCTGTATCTGTGATGAGACCAATTCCCCAATGCAAAGGTGGTCTACTCACAGAATATCTCATTAATTACATCCAATGACTCAGTGATTCAAGCCTTATAACATTCTCCTCCTTTTTCTTACATATTTCACATAAATGAATGAATGATGGATGTGGTGAAGAAAAATATTAGACATACGACGACACCCATAAGATGGCCTCTAATTTTGCAAATGAGTTGAAATTATTTTTATACTTCCACTAAATTAATTCTGGAGATTTTAAATTTTTTTTACAGTCCCTCTTATCCCTTTCTCATTTTGTTTTTTCTTTTCTGCCTCATCCTGAGAAAGTCCCTATTTGTGCTGCCACCACCATGCATATTAATTGAACATATGCACTAGAAAAAGATATATCGAATGACTCTTACAAGGGAGGCAACCTGGGTGATTCAAAGAAATGCAAGATAAGATCTCCTCCTTGAGGGGTTAATAATCCAGTGGAAAAGAGAAGACTTGAACATAAATAATTATGTTAGAAAGCAATATACAGAACATGTTATATAAGTAATCAACAAGCTATAAAATATTCAAACCCAATTTCTGGCTGGGATCATTAGAAAGGGAGGAAAAAAACCTCTCAGAGGGAATAGTATTTGTACTGGTTTGAAAGATGGATAGGATTTCAACATGTGGGTGGGGAGAGGATTTGGAGACTAGTCCTGGCCAACCAAGCAAAGGAGCAGAGCAAGGGAGGGTAATATTGAATACAAATGGATCCACTTTGGCCAAATGAAAAGATGCATGGTGGGAAACCAGGCAGAAAAGACCAGAACACCAGGGGTGGACATGTTTGATGATGATGAGAAAAGAAATGGATGGACCCAGACTAAGGGCAATGGCCCTCAGCAAAGTCAATATTGACACAATATCTAAGCCTATTATCAGAGTTGACTGAAGGGGAAGTATCAATGACTGTTTATTCATGATATATAGCATAAGATACAGCGATTCCCATATCATTAAATAGTCTTGTTTTTAAATATCTGGATGGTATTTAACAATATGATAATATGCATATCCTCCACTAGTGGATATTTAGATTAGTCCCTATACTTTATTTCTTAAAATAAAACAATTATGATGAACATCTTTTTACTTTGTGTGCAAATAATTCTTAGAAGAGGAAACAAGGTCCTACTGTATAGCACAGGGAACTATATTCAATATCCGAGAATAAACCATAATCGAAAAGAATACCAAAAACAATGTATATATGTGGATAAGTGAGTTGCTTTGCTGTACAGCAGAAATTAACACAACATCGTAAATCAACTATACTTCAATTAAAAAAATTTTTTTTAGGGCTTCCCTGGTGGTGCAGTGGTTGAGAGTCCGCCAGCCGATGCAGGGGACACGGGTTTGTGTCCCGGTCGGGAAGATCCCACATGCGGCGGCGCGGCTGGGCCCGTGAGCCATGGCCGCTGAGCCTGCGCGTCCGGAGCCTGTGCTCCGCAACGGGAGAGGCCACAACAGTGAGAGGCCCGCGAACCGCAAAAAAAAAAAATTTTTTTTAATTCTTAAAAGACGAATTACTGGGGCTTCCCTGGTGGCGCAGTGGTTGAGTCCGCCTGCCGATGCAGGGGACGCGGGTTCGTGCCCCCGTCCGGGAAGATCCCACATGCCACGGAGCGGCTGGGCCCGTGAGCCATGGCCGCTGGGCCTGCGCGTCCGGAGCCTGTGCTCCGCAACGGGAGCGGCCACAACAGTGAGAGGCCCGTGTACCGGAAAAAAAAAAAAAAAAGAGGAATTACTGGTCAAAGGATAAGAATATTTTTAAGACTCTTAATACACATTTACTATTTTCAGGTTTAAATCCAAGTCCACATCCTTCTCATATCCTAACTCCCATTCTGACATTCTTGAGAGCATGTTCTCCAATCTGGTCTCAGATTTTGCTTCTGAACTATACAGGGTCTTTCTTAAGAATGCTGATTTCTGGGCCCCACACTGGACCTTCTGAATCAACATATCTGGGAACAGGCCTCAGATATCTATTCTTTTGTCCAAAAGTGGTTGAGTCTATGCACAAACCAGAGCTTCTCACACTTCATTGTGCTACACATCACCTAGGGATCTTGTTAAAATGCCGGCTCTGATTCATTAGGTCTGGGTGTGTGTTTAAGAGTCTGCATTTCTAACAAGCTGAGAGCCGTAGTTCCTTCCCTGACTCCACATGAGCAAGTTTTTAAAATCTCAATGCCCAGGCTGTATCCCAATTGAAGCACAATCCCCGTGACAGGGCCCAGGCACCACCCTGGAATATGACTGTGGGTAGATACCCCTTGAGACTCAGTTTTCGTCTCTATAAAATGAGAATGGTACCAACATCTCACACATGCCACTCATCACTAATCATCTCCCAAACTCCCTGCATTCCCATCATGCTGCCCTTCCCCTTGTAACCTTTGCATACACTACTCCTCAACCACCAGCTACCCCTCACCGTTGGCCTTGTAAGACCTATTCTCTGTCTTCACACTGTAGCTCACAGGGAAGACTTCCTGACCAGGCCCCAGTGCAAAATCAAATGAGGTTCCTCCATTTATACGGTTCATCGCACCCTGAACATCCTTCAGAGTGTCACATATTTTATAATGACGTAATTTTGTGCACGTAAAGAAATAACATCTGCATGACCCCACTCACTAGCCTTGGTAGGCCACGGATCCCCTCAGTCAGAGGGCAGTCCCTGGTTTACCACCATAACCCCTGTTGCTCCCGAGCTTCATAATAATAAATGCTAAAGTGTTGAGCTACCTTACTCTATGTTAGGCTCTGCTCTCAGCATTTTATAGGGTTTCACTAATTTAATCCTCACACAATCCTATGAGGCAAGTGTGACTATTATCCCTATTTTATGGATGAGAAACTGAAGCGAGAGGCTAAGTTGCTTGCCCAAGGACTCACAGTTGAAGGTCTTTAATGGACGAAACAGAATCTGAACCCAAGCAATCTGGGTTAAGAAAGGGAAATAGGCACAATGAGGGACTACAGAGGTTCCCTGGGAACTCACCTGTTTCCCAAACACACACACACACACACATGCTTTATAAGGGTCACAATGCCAGGGGAGGGACAGTTACTCAATTTGCACAGTAGACACCTTAGCTCATGCTCATTCGTTCAAAACAAATGTACTGCACAGTCCCTGCTCTAATGTGGAGATTCTACAACTACATGAGAAGTAGATATTTACCTATCATTAGACAGAACATAGAGGAATAAGCAAACACAGAAATTGTGATAAGTGCACGGAAGGAACCAAATGGGGTGGTGGGGTAGGGGCTGGCAGGCTCCCTCAGTCAGCGTCAGGAGGGAAGTCTCTGAGGAGGTGACATTTGGCTGAAACTGAAAGGACTGGAAGCCAACTATTCCACCAGGAGGCCTGGGGCGAGTGAGGGGACGCAATACAGGCAGAGGCAGTGCGTGCAAAGACCCCAAAGCACAAAGAAGAAAGGACGGTTTGGCAGGTGCTGAGGGAAGGCGGGGAAGAGGTAGGAGACAAAGCAGGCGAGCCCGGCAGGGCCCAACTCACACCTCCAGATTCAGGAACTTTTCCATCCATGTTTTCACCAAGTCAGTTACCAAAATGCTTACTAGTGGGTTCACACACTCTCCTCTCGGTTCCTGGACGACGCTTCTGAAGAGAGCAAGAGCTGCAAGCGGCCGGGCTCTGAAGCGAGGCCCCACCCCCTTAACCTCATTGGTCCAGAGGTTGGCACGTGATCCAGAGCATTTCTTGGTTTCCAGTCCAGCAACCTATGACAGCGCCTTGTACAAGAAGTCTGCTCGCAAAAGGGAGGATATGATTAGATGAGCCAGTCAGATTCTCTGAGGAATTTAACCGGGAATATGAAAAGAATAAACCAGTTGGATATAGGGAGAAAAGTGGATAGGGAGAGAAGTAATTGTGGCTATGTTAATAACAGAACTCTTGAGTAAAGATTGAAAGCTCCTACTCCCCAGCCCCCAGTGTCACCGCGCCCCAGCTATACCTCGGTTCTTATTATCAGATTTCTGGAAGATTTCAGCCATCTTAATACCATTTGAATGCTTTTATTAAACATTTACCTGTGCTCTGCATTAAGGGCTTTCCATGTTATCTCACATAGTCTTCGCTAGCAAGTGTTGCAAGAAACACTATCTCCATTTTTACAGTTAAAGAAGAAATCTCCAAGAAGTTATGTACCCCAAAACATAAAGCTGTAATGGGCATACCTAGGACCCCAAAGGTCTGTGCTGTTAACCAATATGATTAACCGATTCTCATTTTCTTAAAACAGGGCCTCATTACCGGAGTTGTCCTGAGTGAGGCTCTGTTCCTTATATGGTGTAACGAATATACTTTTCAGTGTATCCATGCATGTAACTATAGAGTAATGGCTTTTTAAAAAATTATGCAAAGCTGTATCCAAAATGTCAAATTTCAGCATATATGTAGAGCAAACTGATTTTAATTTAGGTCCATGTGATATAGAATATAAATTTAGTAAATGAACTTTGGTGAAAGATTTAAAGACAGGTAATAAAGCATACACTCGTTAAATATACCACACAACGTGATATATAAACATCAAGCCATATGAATAAATTAACAAAATTTAACAACTCTTCTCATGGAACTTCATTTCTATAGTAATAATGACTAACATTTACTGAACACTTATTGTATGCCAGGCATCATGCTAAATAAATGCTCTGTTTATATTATCTCATTTAAACCTCACTATGGGGAAAATAGTAAAATAACTCCAGTTTACAGATGTGAAAATGGAAACTCAGAGATGAAGTAGCTGGTTTTGTTTTTAGAGGCAAGTTTTAAATGCTGGTATATCTAATTCCAGAGGCCTGTACTTAATCATTTCAAGCATCTCAGAGCAATAATCATATACCATGTTGTGATGGTTTATTTAAAGGCCTGTCCTCCACTATGAAGCCACCTTCAAAGAGTTTATGGACTCTCCTATTCACCTCTGTCTCCTCTTTGCCTGAGATAGAGTAGAAATATAATATTAATACAGATAAATTAGCTGGTCTATTTCTAATGCAAGACCTAGGCCAGTAATCACTCCTGCTGAATTTAGGCTATTGGGGGAATTTTGAAAGGTGATGAATTATCACAGAAAGAAATCAGCATGCTGAAAATGAAACATGTTAGTTACAAAACTTGAACTGCCATCAGTCCCCAAACAGCTAAATTCTTAAGCTTCTTATTAACAGATTGATTTGTAACAACTGTGTGCCACTCACAGGAAAGGGAAAAAACTGAGCATCTCCGAAAATCTCTCATAAAAATTATCTGTAAATAACACGAAAGATGTTGAAATATTAATGCCTCCTCCATGAGCACATCAAAATGCTCCCTCAGCCACCTTCCATCTGCTTGCCCGCCTCTTCCAACGTGAGCACAGCCTCACCCTGTTTTCAGCTTACTTATGTCTAAAAAGATTAAGCCAAAAATTGTTTCAGCCCACTGGAAAGTATCAGCCTCACATTTCAGACACATTTGGACATCCTAATTTAAAATTTGGTGGAAAAATAGCATACTTGTGGGCTGTTCCTTGCCATATTTCAAATGCATCCCTCGCAAAATTCATTTCTCTATCAAAATCATAGGCATGCACTTAACTTCTAAGTGGAAGTAACAACAGCAATAATAGCAGCTGACACTATTAGGAATTTTATTGTTCTAAGGAACATAGCATTGTTCTAAGCACTTTACATATAGTCATTCATTTAATAATCCTGCAATGTTACTATTATTAGCTCCATTTTACAGAGTAGAAAACTGAGGCCCAGAGGCATTCAATGACTTTTTCCAGGTCATAGGGCTGATGGTAGCGGAGCCAATGATTGAAACCAGGGCTCTGGACTCTAGATTCTATGTTCTTGCCCACTGCACCAAACTGCCCAGGAAGCTTTAGCCACTACCTAGCTTTAATCCTTTCTTTTCCAATATCTGTGGTCATTGTCATGTTGCAGCAGAAAAAAAAAAAGGCTGGAGGGTGAGTGTAGCTGGTTGAGCAGTGCCCTCAAATAAGATATGTCTAAGTCCTAACCCCTGTAACCTGTGAATGTGACCTTATTTGGAAAAAAGAGTCTTTGCAGATATAATTAATTAAAGATTTCAAGATAAGATCATCCTCGATTTAGGGGAGACCTAAGTCCAATGACAAGTATCCTCATAAGAGAAAGGCAGAGGGAGATTTGAGACACAGAGACACACAGAGAAGGTGACATGAAGACAGAGGCAGAGATTGGATTGATGTCTCTACAAGTCAAGGAATGCCAAGGGTTGCTGGCAGTCACCGGAAACTCTGAGAAAGGAATGGAATGTATTCTCCCTCAGAGCCTCCAGAATGAACCAACTCTGCAGCCACCTTGATTTCAGATCTCTGGCTTCCACACCTGTGAGAGAATAAATGTCTGCTGTCTTAAACCACCAAGTTAGTGGTAATTTATTATGGTGTCCCCAGAAAGCTAATACAGTGAGTTATGGACCCAAAAACCTTGAACAGAAATCAGATCCTCACTTTACAGGAGGAAAGGAAACAGAGGTTCAGAGCAAATAATTCATTAGCATGCTATCAATCACACAATGGGTTCATGACAAAGCCAAGACAGGCTCTAGGCTACACTCTGGTCTCCCAATTCCTGGGTCAGCGTCTTCTTCAGTATCCCTTACCCACTTCATTGAGAGACAGAATCATACATGCACTTTAGAACATGACCACCTACATCAGTGTCCTTGTTCCACCATTTGCTAGCTGTGCACCTCCGTTTTCCCATCTGTAAAATGGGAACAGAAGTGACAACTACTTCACAGTGTTATTTTGGAGAACAAATGAGTCAATATATATGCCTGGTATGTAGCAGCTCTCAATAAATGTTAGCTATTACTATTATTTTATTCCAATATCTATTGAGTTATTGATAAAGGGCAAATTATAAAATCAGGAATATGGCAGTGCCTAGAAAAATAGTGGTAGACACATTAGCAGGGTTTATCATTATGTGTGGAAATTTGTGACAAATCTTATTTCCCAATTTCTTACGAGGGGAGTTGGACCTCAAGAGGTCACATCCACCACCCTTGATTTGCATCTCTCTGACAGTCTTTACTGTCCCAACCCCGCAAAAGGAGTGCCTAATATGGTTGGCCAGTGACAAGGACATCAACTGGAACGTGTTGTGCTAGCGGACAGAGTCACTGTAGAGCAAAAAGAACACAGCCCTGCCTCACATCCTCTCTCCACTTGTGCAGCCCCAGTAGGGCAAGCTGGCCCCAAGCCTCCCATCTGCTTCCTGCTCTCCCATTCCTGATCACTCCTGGAAACATTGTTTTCTCAGGCATCTGCCATTCACACAGCTCTCCAGCCATGGGACCAGGAAGGCAGGTGGTGCCTTTCCCTGCCGTGCAGGACAGGGCCCTGTCCACCCTCCTTTACCCTTTCACTTCTGGGTATTCATGTGGTAAACACACCAGAGCCTCCTCTTCTTGCTAACCTTGATGTCCCCCTGAGCGTGGTGGCTACCTGGGGTCAGCCTGAAGCAGGTGTGGCCATCTTGGGTCTGGTGGGGAGGGAACAGCAAGCTCACTCACCTAATCAAAAAATCCCTGCATGGAGATATTGAGCCTATCCTCAGCGATTAATAAAGCCATACTCTGTTTCCCTTTTGACTGCTAGTCTTTAGGTGATCAGACTCCTTGATCAGACTCTGGAGACAGGCAGAAAGAGCAGTAGCATTCAGACACCAAAACCCTACCCAAACTCCTAATAAAATCATATTACTTCCTGGGCTTCCCTGGTGGCACAGTGGTTAAGAACCCGCTTGCCAATGCAGGGGACACGGGTTCGAGCCCTGGTCCGGGAAGATCCCACATGTCACGGAGCAACTAAGCCCATGTACCACAACTACTGAGCCTGCGCTCTAGAGCCCACAAGCCACAACTACTGATCCCGCGTGCCACAACTACTGAAGCCCGTGCTCCACAACAAGAGAAGCCACCACAATGAGAAGACCACACACCGCAACGAAGAGTAGCCCCCGCTCACTGCAACTAGAGAAAGCCCGCGCACAGCAACAAAGACCCAATGCAACCAAAAATAAATAATAAATAAATAAATTTTTTAAAAAATCATATTACTTCCTGATGGAAAATGTATATAATAAGTTATGTTTTTTCAAAGAATAATGTTCATTATAAAGTGTCCTCTGATGTATTGAACTTCCTATTAGTCATCTGAATGATAATTAACACTTGAAAACTACAAAGAAAATGAAACACTTGGGGAAATTAAAGTCATATCTCCCCAAACCAAATACATCAATCTGTTGTAATGGTTAGCCTACTCTAATTATAGCACTGGATCTACATACACACACACACACACACACACACACACATGCATACACACCACAAGCCTTGGCATATATATCCCAATATAAAATCCAAGCCAGCTGCTGGAATTAAGCTAAATACTATTGAAATTAACAGTGTCCTTAGGAAATGTAGCACTGGGATGCTGATTTCATCAGAATTCTATCTGCCTGTACTTTTTCCAGGAAGTTCAAGAACCATGAGCAGCTGTAGAAATCCAAGTCATCAGAAAAGCAAACGAAGGCAGCTCCTCTCCTGCAAAGCAAATTCCTTAAAAGAGCCTCAGCATCTGCCTTCTTAGCATAAGGGGGCAACACCTTAATCTACTGTGAATTTTTAATAGTTCTCTCTTCCCTTTTACTCCATTCATTTGGGAAACATGATCCATTTTACTCCAGGCCAGACACCAGACTTCTACCATCACTCTTTTTTTTTTAATTGGAGTATAGTTGCTTTACAATATTGTGTTAGTTTACTGTACAGCAAAGTGAATCAGCTATATGTATACATATATCCCCTCTTTTTTGGATTTCTTTCCCACTTAGGTCACCACAGAGCACTGAGTATAGTTCCTTGTGCTATATAATAAGTTCTCATTAGTTATCTATTTTATACATAGTATCGATAGTGTATATATGTCAATCCCAATCTCCCAATTCATCCCACCCCCACCCCTTTCCCCCTTGGTATCCATACGTTTGTTTGTTCTCTACGTCTGTGTCTCTATTTCTGCTTTGTAAATAAAATCGTCTATACCAATTTTTTCAGATTCCACATATATGCGTTAATATACGATATTTGTTTTTCTCTTTCTGACTTACTTCACTCCATATGACAGTCTCTAGGTCCCTCCCTGTCGCTACAAATGACCCAACTTCATTACTTTTTATGGCTGAGTAATACTTCATTGTATGGATGTACCACATCTTCTTTATCCATTCCTCTGTTGATGGACATTAGGTTGCTTCCATGCCCTGGCTATTGTAAATAGAGCTGCAGTGAACACTGGGGTGCCACCATCACTCTTATTTTTTATACATCTTTATTGGAGTATAACTGCTTCACAATGCTGTGTTAGTTTCTGTTGTACAAAGAAGTGAATCAGCCATATGCCTACATATATCCCCATATCCCCTCCCTCTTGCGTCTCCCTCCCACCCTCTCTATCCCACCCCTCCAGGTCATCGCAAAGCACCGAGCTGATCTCCCTGTGCTATGCAGCTGCTTCCACTAGCTATCTATTTTACATTTGGTAGCATATAGATGTCGATGCTTCTCTCACTTCGCCCCAGCTTCCCCCTCCCCCCACCCCGTGTCCTCAAGTCCATTCTCTATGTCTGCATATTTATTCCTCCTCTGGCACTAGTTTCATCAGTACCATTCTTTTTTAGATTCCATATATATGTGTTAGCATATGGTATTTGTTCTTCTCTTTCTGACTTACTTTGCTCTGTATGACAGACTCTAGGTCCATCCACCTCACTACAAATAACTCAATTTCGTTTCTTTTTACAACTGAGTAATATTCTATTGTATATATGTGCCACATCTTCTTTATCCATTCATCTGTTGATGGACATTTAGGTTGCTTCCATGTCCTGGCTATTGTAAATAGTGCTGCAATGAACATTGTGGTACATGACTCTTTTTGAATTATGGTTTTCTCAGGGTATGTGCCCAATAGTGGCATTGTCTTTGACTTTCAAGAATTAATCAATGCCTGATATACCTTACCTATTTCTCTTTCCCCAAATATCCAAAAGCAGATCTTTTCCCATTTCCAATCCTGTGCAGGTAGCTCTCAAACTCCTTGAACCCAAGAAAATGATTAAGATGACGCCACCACCCACTCCCACTGCTAGAGTCAGGATTTTCATCTAAGACGCTGAGGTCAAAAGATGCTCATATTTGACTAACATCCTGAATGTGAAAACGTTCTTCATTTCATCTTCAAACTAAGAATGTACATCTGTCAACCAAGGGGTAGACTAGAGCAACGTGGAGAGACACGTCCCACCTAAGACAAGCAACAATCCAAGTGAGGCAGCTCCCTGGGTTCAGAGATACTGGATCTGCTCGGTGTCCGAGAAAATTCAGAAATCCAGGTTCTTCATAAAGTCTCCCAGTTTATTGACGTTAACAACTAATTCCCAAGGTCACACAGCCAACTTGTGGCAGAGTGAGAATTATACCCAGCCCCCCAGCCTCATGAAACCCAAGAGGCCTTAGCTCTGTGTGTGTGTGTGTGTGTATGTGTGTGTGTGTGTGTGTGTATAACTGTATTTTATTCAACAGCTATTTACTAAACAACTGCCACATTCAGGGATATCATTTTACTAAGCAGATGGATGGATGGACAGCCAGATATTTATTTAAAAAGCAAGTGAAAAAGCAAAACATAGTTCCTAAATTTACAAAATACCTTTAAAAAACTGAGACACAACCTTCAGTCCACAACTACCATTTCTGTCCTAAAATACTTTTATCTGCAATTGATATTGAATAGGGAATAGATTGCATAGTCTTAAAACAAAAAGGCAAACAAAATTTTATTTAAACCAGAGCATCTTCCACTGAGAAAGCTATGACTAAGGAAGCACTGTAGCTTTGTAATCCACAGGTAAAACCTCTTCTTGGATTATTTAAGAACCACTCTGCACTCTTGGGAGCATGGGGTATATTTCTGCAGCGTTTCTATCAGGATAGTAATTAGTATAGCTGAGAAATGCCATCAACAGCACAAGTAAAATTAGCCTTTACTTGTAAAATTTCTCCTGGGAAGTGCTGGTGGCTCCTGCCTCCACCAAGCAGAGTAATGGGCTTGCTGGGTCGTCCCACAGCAAGCAAACCGCCCCATCGGCAGCACCTGCATAAAACCACCAGCACATCAAGCTGGACCGCCAGAACATCCACCTTTCTCTGCTTCAATCACACCTGCCTCATCCTAGACCCATCCCCTCATCAAATCTCACTTATGAGTCGTAAAACAGCACTTTTTTTTCTTTGGCCACCAGGGAACTCTTAATTTCCCTGAAAATTTTTGAGTAGTCTTAGAGTTATGGCATGTTTCAACCAAATATTTTTGTCTCTGTGCAGTGATACCTCAGGGCAGCGGTCCCCAACCTTTTTGGCACCAGGGACCAGTTTCGTGGAAGACAATTTTTCCACGGGCGGGGGCGAGGGAGGAGGGGGGGTGCAGAAGGTTCAGGTGGTAATGCGAGCGATGGGGGGCGGCAGATGAAGCTTGGCTCCCTCGCCCACCTCTCACCTCCTGCTGTGCGGCCCTAACAGGCCTCGGACCCATACCGTCCGCGGCCCGGGGGTTGCGGACCCCTGCCTCAGGGGAAATGAAGGTCCAAGGAGAGGAGGCGACCGGGCCAACATCACATCCTGTCTGGCATCAAAGTCAAGTCTAAGTTAAGTCTAAAGCTCCATAGTCTGGAGCTTTCTCTTTTTGTTAAACAAAGCAATCTCCTTAGGATAAAAGTTACTGCTTTTACTCCACACCTACTAATATCTCTTTATCTGGACCTTTCCTGACCACCTTCTCCCTGGGTTTGAGGAAGAGAAACACCACCGGGCCAAGACATCTCATGTTCTCCCTCCTCTTTCAGACCTTGTTCAACCAATAACCCCTCTTTCTAGTGGCCCATTCCCTAAAAGTTAAAAATATGGCCAAGTGTGTCACACATTGGTGGGGGAAGACTCCCCAGACTCTGCATCCCCTCCAGTTATCTCTTCAAAGCCAAGCTCCTTGCAGGAAAAGTATAAAAATCTATATTACCACTTGCAACCCACTGCAGTTTAACATCCATTCTCACCACCGCCGTGATGTTAAAAAAAAAAAAAAAAAAGCCAGTTCCACTAAACCCACATCCCTGTTCAGCATCACCACCTGGATGAGTGAGACTTTGCAACAAAACATGATCAAAAAACATGATCTCACAGCATCCTGATCCTGTTTCGCCCTCAGTCTTCCCAAGTGGATCAAGCCCCAAACCTTTGACTCCTTTTGTTTCCTCCACTAGAATGGAACCTCCATAGAGGCAGGAATTTTTTACTATTACTATACCCTCAGCACCTAGTCCAGAAAATGGTGGAAATTCCATATTTGTTGACTTGATCCATTTCAGCCATTCAGTCATCATTTTGTTTGATCCCCTTGGGGGACAGCAGTGATATCTCCAGTGGAAAGTAAGTAGACACATCTAAAGACCAGTGGAGACATTAGGGTTAGAGAACTTGATATGAGAGACCATTCCTTTGGTACAAACTATGAAAGTGTCATCATAAGAGTTTTAGCTGGACATAGATTATGCAGCAGATGGATTCAGTAGACAGAGATTAATAAAACAGGCCAAAGTTTTTAAAAAATCAATCAATCAAACACCTCCTCTGAGTCCTCGGGAGTCTAGCTTGGTTGGGTTAATGTGTGGAGCTATCTAGACCTGGAAGCCATGTGATCTTCTTTGGACAACTTGAGAGTTTGCCTTTCCTGAGAGTTTAGACAACAGCATTTATTGGGAAATCATCCTCATCTTTTTTCTCTATTGCTCCCTATAGTGATATAAAAATTTATAGTTTCCGCCTTATGCTGCAGAAAATATTTCAATGCAGCCTACCAGAAAAATGTAATATGAGTCTCCCTTTTTTAGCAATAGAAAAGTCTGACTATGGCCCAAAATTCTCCAGAGGAGCCATCTGTAAAACAACATGAACTGCCTTAGATTCAGCTAAGGGGGTCAATATCTCAGGCAAGAAAACTCTCCTACCCATCCCTAAGAAGCTCATCTGAACTGCTTTCAAGAGCAGGGTATTCTAATTCCACTGAATCTATAAAGGAGAAAGAATAACAGGACAATAAGGAAAAAACATTCCCAAGACTGTAACATGGCATCTCCTTGGCATATAACAATACCTACACATCCAGTGATGACGTTTTAGAGATGGCATTTCCCCCTCCATCTATCTCCCTCCCTCACTCCTTTCCTCTCTCTCTGTCTCTCTCTCTCTCTATCTCTCTCTCCATCTCTTTGTCTCTGTGCCTCTGTCTGTCTCTCTCTCACACACACACATATTAGTAACAGAAAAGGCATGTCAAAGAACTGAGCCAAGGACAACTGGGCTGTTCTCAACTCAAAAGACGCAGAGCTTCTGCCGGGTCTGTAAGCACCCTTCCCTTTTGACCATTGGCATATTGACAGAGGAGGTCTTAAACTCATCCTTCTGCTGTACCATGGCAGAGGAGTTCACAGAGCCAGGAACATACAGGAAAAATCATGGAAGCAAAATACAGTGCCTCCATGTAATATTAAGTACCATACTTACTTCTCTTGAATCAGAAAAAAGTTTTAAGGTGATGTCCAAGGTCCAATTTCTCTTTCTCCTCTTTAAACATAAGTGCCATAATTGGACAAGTACTTTTGCCCTACCTTCATCCCAATGATTTATAAAATAAATCTCTAATCATCTAGTTTCTCTTGTCTATTCTCTCCATTGAAAGTCTGGACTCCCCACCACCCACCCCTGCTCCCACCTTCCACCATTTTGAATATTAGTCCATTCTCAAGGACTGACTCCAATGCCACTTTCCCTATATGAAGTCTTCCCTCATCCCTTCCTTCACTGGGTTTCTAAAGCATTTTAGTTGTATATTTTAGTGGCAGGTACAACTTTCTTCCCTTTTTTTAGTGGGTCTTTTTTTTTTATAGGTTTTTATGAGTACAGCATTTTCCCTGCTAGACTACATTCTCATGGCAGGAGCTAGGACCTACTCATTTTTGTAACCACAAAGCTTCTAAACAGAGGGCCCTGTCTACCAATCAAGATGCTCTGGGCTATTAGTAAACCTCAACTCTAATTGGCTTATACAAATTGCAGGAAATCCAGAGGTGGGACAGTCTTCAGGTATGGCTCTGGTTCCATTTCTCTGCCATTCCCTCAGCTCTCTAACTCCCTTATGTGTTGCCTTTGTCCCCAAATTGGTTTCCCTCATGGTTATCATCATAATCTATTATTTGAATGTTTACTCGTGCTAGCATGGTGCTAAAAATTTTTACATTAACCCCCTCATTTAATCCAATTAAACTTAAATCCTATTAAATTTACCCTTATAGCAGTAAATTTACACCTAAAGCAGGTACTATTATTATACCTACATTACAGGTGAGGAAACAGGTTCAGCCAGATAAACGAAATTGCCCAAAGTCCACAGCTGGAAATGGAACCCAGGAACTTAATCTCCAAAGCTGGTGCTCTCAACCACCAGCTGTCAAAGACAACCCAACAAGAACCAAGAAGGCAGGCCCCACTAATGCCACATTACCAGTCAGCTCACAGAAACTCTGAACGGGCAACATATCAGATGCAGAGGGTAAAAGTGTGGCTGCCAGAATTACAATATAAGCATCATGTATGAATGCCGCTACACATCCTACAACAAGGTTAGGAAACACCTAATAGGTGTTAAGAAGGCATTCAAGACTGGCACCAAGTTGAGACTTTCTCATAGAAGCTAATCAGAAATACTGGATGGGATTTGGAAAGGCAATGACTTTTTCAACATGGGCTTCCAAGTTGTTGAATTCAGACTCCATGCCGGCTCTAAGATTACCTTGTGTACACAGGGCTGGCCACTAGATATTTCAGCCGACCCTGATTTTGGCAACCAACTTTGGAGTTAGTCTGTCTGGGCTCAACCTCAGCTCTGCCATTTGCTAACTGTAACCTTGGACAAGTAACCTCCCCTCTGAGCCTTACCTTGCTTGCATATAAAATGGGGATAATACTAATAGGACCTACTTCACAGGGTCCTCATGGGGATTAAATGAGACTTCATATGTGAACCCTTTGGCACAGAGTTTGAAATATCATTATTCCATTTAGAATACACGTAGGAAGTGCTTTATGAGCTACACTGATAATTTTTATTCTTATCAAGGGAACATACTGCAGTCGGGTGGGTGTGCTAAATGGGAAAGTGATTCATAGACCTCACCCTCCTGCCTGAGAAAGGCAGGAGCCCAGATCTTCCCCACAACTCCCCCTCCCCAACCCCTTCCAGAGGCCCTACATTGGCTGAGTGTTGGGAGGATGCTATGTCCATTCTCCTGGACTCTGGCTAGGCTTCTAGAGAAGAGAGAAAATGCTCACATCAAGGACTCTTCTGAGAAAGGTTAAAAAACATGAGCAAGAAATTTCCTTCCCTAGCTAAAACTTCATGTTCAAGCTCCAAGGTAGAGTCCAAAACAAGGTATATCACTTCTATGTTCCTTATTCACATTCTACATAGAAAAAAAAATGGCTCTCAAATAATTTTCATGAGATGGTAAAGGGACCGAAAGTGTGTCTCACACTACTTTAGAGTCTTCTTCAGCCCTGAGCATGTAACTGGGAACACAGTAGTTACCCAATTAACCTTTACTTTCTAACTCACCAAAATCTTTTGTTTCTTGCTCTATCACAAATGCCTATGGCATAAGTTAATTTGCAGTTTTAGATTTATTTGCAATTACAAAGAAATGAAATAGAATTCTCTCAGGTGAACTGGGAATTTTGGCACCCCAAGACAAACATAATGACCTAAAAGTCCTCAATGAAATATTAAACGTATACTTTACTATGACACCCAACACTATGCAAACTCTTTCAAGGTAACATTCCTGAGGGTGGAAGAAAATCTGCCACCTCTAGTATATTGTACCTGAATACAGTTAGCGAATGTGGTACAGTCTATCTACAAGCTTCCACCTTACCAAATACACTCTCTAACCATCACCAAAATCCTGGTACGTGTCCCCACTTCTCAGCACAAATTGAATAGCAGTGAGCCAAAGACATGTCTCATACCACCAAAAGCTCACTCATTTCATTAACTACTAGGAACTACTTACTCCTAATACATGTACTTGATATTAAATGGCAATATCTAGACAGAGTTTTACCTAAATGCCCTTGGGGTTCAGAGCAGGGGTAGGGAGGAGAAATTCAGATTTTGCACATTTTCCTAGGGAAAACTACGAAGTTTAATGAAAGCTTCGCAGCAAATACCTTGTCCCCAAAGTTTAAAATCACAGACAGAAGTTTTAAAAATTTCAGAAGGCAAATTTTATTTATTATTTGCTGCATTTCTAAATTTGAGCAGTTTCTAAATTTGGTCATCATGTGCATTATCCAACTTTCCATCGCATATATTTACTTATTTCTACTGGTTTCAGGATTCATTGGGAACTTTTATATTATTTTACATGGGTATTTCAGAAAGCTCCTCCAAGGGACAAATCAGTGAATCTTAATTTTTTTCAAACTTTTTAGATAATATGTGCTCAGGAGCCACTATTTTTTAGAACTCAAGCTAACTGTTACACCTTAGAATAGAAGACGTCAGATTATAACATGCCTAGTTCTAAAAGTCTACAGATACTATCACTAAAATTTCAACCAGTTTGGAGACCCAAGTGTCAATGAGACTAAGGAAGTTTACAAACAGTGGAGAATTTTTTAAAGTTCCATACAGGATGCAATCTGACATTATGTAAAGAAGCCATATGGGTTCCACTAAGATAAGATAGCATGAACCTGGTATCAGTCAATACTACTTCTGGAATTTCTGCAGTGGGCAAAATCACAGCCAGGGATCGACAAGATGGGTGTGATGGTCAAGAGATTCCAGAGGGCTTACTGAAATAGCTAGTTATAGACAGAGGTAACAGTAGTTAACTTTCTTTGATTGGTCTTGGTCTTCCTAATAACTGAAATAAGGCCATCTCCCAATTATATGTTGCACAAACATATTTCCCAGAAATAGCTGCCCATTCCTCCTTACCACCTTACCCACAGGCTCCCTTGATAGAGAATCTACCCAACATGCCCTTTCTCAAAGAGACTCTCCATAGTTCTTCTGGGGGTGGGGCATGGGAAGGGGGCCACAGAGCTCATGACTCCTTTGGCCACAGCTGACTGGATCTAGAGCAGACTCTGATTCAAGTTGGGCCAATCCGATTATTGTTTCTCTGAATTCAAAATTGAAATAGAGAAACTATGCAGTATCTATTGAGCACTTGAATGGAGAAGACATGTATGCTTTCCTTTAGTGGCCACTTTTTCACAAGCGACATATAAAAACAGATACTGAGAGAGAAATGAGAGAGTGAGAGACTTTGTCCCTATTCCTGATCATTTTCCAACTAACTCAATTCCAGCCCCCCAAGACACCTGGCTATCCTACTTACCCTTAGAGTCTGGGAGGAACTCTTATGTGTTCCTAGTAAATCCCCCATTTTTTTCCTTCAGCATGCTTGAATGTGTTTCTGCTACTTGCAACTACATTCTCCCTTAACCAAGAAGTGATGGAATGAATCAGTAAATAAATGAGCTGGATTCTCAAAGAAGACAAAGAAGAGGTTTCATAGGGCAAAGTTGCTAAGAAAGGCAGAAATCAGGAATGCTGGGACCCAAGAGGGGAAGATCTGACTTTCAGAGACAAGATTTGGAACAATACAAAAGATAATTCCTGAATAGGTGTGAGCATCCCAGTGAGGTCAGAAATTACTTGAAGAGGAAGCTGAGAGATGCCAGTTGAGGGACTCCTGGGTCAGGAGGCCATCTATATACCCTGAAGTTCTTGAAGATGGAGACAAGGTCAGGAAAATTCTAACTGGGTTAATGAGACCATCCTCATTGGGGTCCAATAATCCGTAAAAAAGAGCTTCCCCATCCCTGAAGCTCTGCTCTTGTGGACCCAGCAAATTTGTCAAAATCATAACCACCTTAAAGGATCTGCTGGGCCTTTAATGAGCATCCTAAGAGATAATCTCTCTCTGCCACCTGTGGTTTTAATTTTCCAGCCAGTCCTGGAGTTGCTTCCTCTCAGCCTTCTGGATGGCTTTCCAAGATAGGAGTGTTCCTTTGGCATTCTCCCCTGTTCATTCACTTGACAAGAACGTATTTGCTCCTTCCTGCTTGCTCTCTATCCTCTGTTGCTCCCAGCAACACGCTCCCTTCCTCATTCTTGCTTTCCATCCTTTCTGTATACCTCCTTGACAACATCCTTAAGATACTGTCAGGGAGCACACTACTACTTACACTCTATATTAGGTTTTCCACTTCAGCACCAAATTCCCTGGTTTTTAAGCAAATCTGTTGTTTTCCCTTTCAAGACAGTGGGAACACAATTTTGGAGCTAGGCATACCTGAGATTCAAATCCCAGCTCTCTTTAATGGTGAGACCTCAGGCAGACCACTTAATCTCTCTATGCCTTGTTTCTCATCTGTAAAATGGGGATGCCACATGTCTTGCAGGGCTGTTGAGCTCATGCACGTGGAAAGCAACTAGTAAGTTCCTGGTACATAGCAGGAGCTCAGAAATGCTTATCCAGGGCTTCCCTGGTGGCGCAGTGGTTGAGAGTCCGCCTGCCGATGCAGGGGACAGGGGTTCGTACCCCGGTCCGGGAGGATCCCGCATGCCACGGAGCGGCTGGGCCCGTGAGCCATGGCCGCTGAGCCTGTGCGTCTGGAGCCTGTGCTCCGCAACGGGAGAAGCCACAGCAGTGGGAGGCCCGCAGACCACAAAAAAAAAAAAAAAAATGCTTATCCAACCTCCCTTTCAAGATCAATGTGAGACAGAAACAAAAAGCACCATAAAAGGTCAGCTTAAAAAATAAGTTTCATTTTCTTTACAGGTTGTCCATCTCCTTATAAGACTGATCTCTATTTACCAAATGTCTACATCTAAAAGAATTCAAGGTATTTGAAAAGTCATGGTTACTAGTCCAGGTCAAGATTTTTTTAAAGACATCTTTCACAATTCTTTCCCACACAATGATGAGTCGTTTTGCCTTTTAAATCATTATTTTTACATAAATATATAAATTCTGATCATCACTTCACAAAGTGAATAAATTGAGTATAGGCAAAGAATCAAGAAAGATGAAGATATAGTAACCATCCAATTAACTCAGGGTTTCTCAACCTTGCATCTATTGACACTGTTGGACAGATAATATGGCGGGGGTGGGAGGAGTCTAAACATGCATTGTAGGACGTTTAGCAGCATGCCTGGCGCCTACCCACTAGATTCCAGCAGCATACCCCACCCAGTTGCAACAACCAAATGTCCCCAGATGTGGTCAAATGTGCCCTGGGGGGCAAAATTGCCCCCAGTTGAGAAACACTAAGTTAATTTGATCAATGTATATTGCAGAGTCAGACAGTACAAGCCCAGCTATGGGTTTATAAGACAGGAAGTAGCTGCTTAAGTCATTACTTCTTCTCTCCAGAATATTCCTACTGAAAAAACAAAATGGCTGCATGTCACTTCCAAGATACAATCAAACGCTGGCTTCACAGAAAAATAGAGAAGAAATTGCACGTGCCAGAATTCTGTTTGTCAGGCTGCTCTAGCTCTTGGCTGCATGCCCACATTCTGCCTAAAACCTACTTCCCAAACTTTTGAGAATGCTTTCCACAGCTTTCAGAACCTGACCTTTAGAGCAGCTTTATCTATGTGTGTGTGAAATAGATTTACAATTTTCTCTACTCCTGCAAAGCCAAACCACTTATTGAGTCCAAATACCAACTGGGGATGGTGGGAATTTGCACACAGATGTCAGTGGACTCCAAAATAACAACACAGGAGCTCCACCTGCAACTAATTATAGAAACTGAAATTGCACTCTGGCCAGAAGAGGCCAGGTTCAGAACCCACCCCATCTGCTTTGGCCCATAAAATCACTCTGTTACTTCTTCTCCTGTCAATATAGACTTGCTTCTTAAATTCCTCTGAGGATGTTGTCTATAGGGAATTTTATTAGGCAGTGAATACTTTGGGGGTGACCAATTCCCTCTGCCTTCCCCTCCCAGAGCTTGGTTTCAATAAGTGCCTTCAGCACAAGTGAGACTAAAATAATCTATTCATTGAAATATTCCAAAATGTTTTCTTTGGTTGATTGTGTGCTGTTGCTATCCCATAGCCAAAATAAAGTGATCCAGAGAGAAAATGGAAGATGGAAGTCATTTAGTTCTCCCAAGGTCTGGCATGCAAGAATGTTTATTTTCTTCCCATTAGCCAAGTCTTTCATAAGAAAACCTGGGAATAAAAATCTGTAAGGCTACAAATGCAGTGCACATGGCTGATCCTAGGGCTGACTGCAAGAGATTACTGAGGCAAAAATCAGCTGACATCTGTGACAAAGATGTATCGCTCACTTCAAATCATTCTCCTACATTCTGGCAAACAAAGAAATCAACTGTTGGATCCATGCCATCTCATCTATCTTCAGAACCAAAGGAAGTTTTCACCTACCGACAAAAGGTATTTAAAATTGTGGTTTCAGTCTAAGTAGGGCATTGCCTAAGTCTGGACCAAAGTTTTTCCACCTTTCTGGAAAGGTGGACAAAAGCTACTATTCTCTGAAGAGCTGAGGAAGACTATTTCAAGACGAAGAAGATGGAATTTTTTTTTTCTTCTGAGATTCAGCATTCCAAGTTATGTTGTGGTACCAAACTAGTTCATATTCCCTAGTTCTAAATCCATGCGCCTATGAACATTGGGCAAAACACACACAGGCACTCGCTCTTCAAATCAGAGTTAAAGTGAAAAAACTTACAGATATGACATATGATTGACTTCTTAATTTCTCAAATCTCTTGATATGACTTACAAGCTCTTAGAACATTTGGAGAAAGAGGGTGACTAAGGACAGCTCAAGTCAGCGCAGTGGACACCTGCTTTTGTCCTAGAGCATCCCTTCACCCTTCATGTCAGTTTCTTTAGAGAATTGCTCCTCTCCCAATGCCTGCAGTTCTAATAGGTCACCAGTCATGGTAACCCCTTCTCACATACCTGTCCCCTGCCACCACACACACTCACTAAGACCTGGAGAAAGAATATAACCAAGGCAGGACCAAAGTCCTTCCATAAATTTTCTAAATGATAAATGAAGATACAGGGATCTCTTACAGCTTCAATTATGACCTACCACATGAAGCAGAAAATGAGGCTCACACGTACAGGCAGATATTGAGAACCAGAAATGAAGCAATGGGGAGAGACAAAGTCCTGCTACAGTTTGAGGCCCTGGATCCAGTCAACCCCAAGCTCCATACCTGAGCCTTTCTGCAATTTCATTGCAGGAACTAATAAATTTCCATTTTCGCTTATACAGGCTAGCAGTAGCATTCGTGTCACGACTTAAGAGTATTTCCCAATACCATTAGTAAGTAGGTTTCTTCATTCTCATGTGTAAGGTCCTTTAAGGTCTCATTTCACCTCACTGAAATGCACCTATTTTTATGGTTATGATGACTGGTGATAATTAGAATAATAATTAACAGTTCATGATTTTCTATGTTTTATCAGTTAGGATGGTACTAAGCTGCAAGTAATAGGATACCCAACCAGCAGTGACTTAAACAACTGGGGGTTTATTTTCTCACATGACTAGAAGTCTGGAGGCAGGCCATTGCTGGGGCTGGTGCAACTGCTCAGAGATGGTAAGACATATGTCTCTATGCTTTTCTTGTCCTTCCTTCCATGGTTACTAACAGGCAACATATTGACACTAAAGACAGAAAGAAGGAGGAAGGAGCACTGCTGGTGACATTTATTCCTTTATCAGGAAAATAAAAGTTTGCCTAGAATCTCCCAGATTTCCACTTGAGTTTCATTGGTCAGTCACCTCAGGAAGGGGAGGAGGAGCCTGAAGGTGAGCCACTAACCAGGCATCATTAAGATATTAGAAGGCCCAGCCACTGAAGGAAACTTTGACCACACTGAAAGGGTTCATCCACTTCAGAAGTCTCAAACTTAATGCCACAATTCCAGAGCTGCTCTTAAAGAAGTCTTTCCCAAAGTATGGCCTTTATACCCTTAGTTCTAGGAATATTTATAGTTTGTGACAGATAGGATTTGTATGTGTATATATATATATATATATATATATATATGTATATATTCACTTCACTCCCTTTCTGCTTTGTAGGGAGTAGATTTCCCTGACCCCACTGACTTTGGACTTGGCCACATAACATGCTTTAGTCAACAGGATGTTAGTGGACATGATGCAAGCAGAGGCGTTAAATGCATCTATGTGGTTTGGTTGGATCACTTGGTGTCTGTGATCCACCATCAGAAGATAAAGCCCTGAATAGCTGCTGTTCCAAAGAGAATGTGGAAACACGTGGAACGTACCTGAATCCCACTTTCAGCCTAGAGCCTGGTGCTCAGAGTCCAGACCTGCCCAACTAAGTTGCAGCCAACCTGTAAATGTGTAAGGGAGAGGTAAATGCTTATCTTCTTAAGCTAGCACGTTTTGGTATGGCTTGTTAGACAGCATTACTGCAGCAATAGCTGGCTAATACATAAATGCTCAGTTTAAGATAAAGTTTCATGGTCAAGTAAGTTTGGGAAATTGCTGGGTTAAGCAAGTTTAATAAATATGTTTAACTGCAAGAGTTAGAGCATTTCACATGCTGATATGTTATATTAGTCTGCTAGGACTGCCAAAACAAAGTACCACAAACTGGGTGGTTTAAACAATAGAAATTTATTGTCTCGCAGTTCTGGAGGCCAGAAGTTCGAGATCAAGGTGTCAGCAGGGTTCTTCCTTCTCAGGACTGTGAGGGAAGGATCCGTTCCAGGCGTATCTCTTTGGCTTATAGATGGCCATCTTCACCCTGTCTCTTCCACTGGTCTTCTCTCTGTGCATGTCTATGCCTGTGTCCAAATTTCTCCTTTTAATAAGGACACCAGTCATATTGGATTAGGCCCACCCTAAGGACCTCATTTTAACTTGATTACCTCTGTAAAGACCTTATTTCCAAATAAAGTCACATTCTGAAGTACTGAGGGTTAAGACTCCAACATATCTTTTTTTAGGGGGGACAGAATTCAACCCAAAATATAGTGTTTGAATTTCTAGGAGAGGACTATGTAGTATGTAGTGTCTTAAGTTTATTTGACCAGAAGATCCCCTTTGGAAAGTGTCATTTCCCTGGACACGCTTTGGAAACCTGACTTTGAGGGATCCATGGATCTCAGAGTAGTAGAAGGAATGGTGCCCAAAAGAAGATATAGGGTAAGACAGATCTGAGTAGTGAATATATTTAAGTACCACCCACAAACCTGATGGGACCCGACTCTCCAGGGATAAGCCCTTGATCTCATAAACACTCAGTAGTCAAGGTTACTGCAGCTGCATTTAACTGTCAATGGACACCCCTTCACAATGCAGCTGCCTCACCACCTTTTCAGCAGGAGATAGAATTAATTCTGTCACCCACTTCCAACTGGTACAACTCTTCATATCTGAACACTCACAGTGAAATGAATATTTTAGAACAGAGTTGAATGACCTCTGTTGAAATGGCCCTGCAGTTATATAAATAAAAGAAAAAATAATAATGAAGGAAACACGGAAATGTGATCCACCTCGACCTTTTCAAGTTACAGGCTCAAAATGAGAATCAATAAATCATATATGAAACTAGTTCTAAAACTCATCAAAAACCCTTATTAATATTGATTTAGAGTAGATTATTTTCTATTGTGTTAAGCCAGAAATAGAAATTATCACATAACCATTGCTTAAAAGCCATAACATTCCCCAGACAGGTTTACTTACACTTCTTAGGTTACGTTTCCCAGTGACCTTGTCCCACTTCTGCACACACGAGATGGGTAAATATTAGATCTAGTACAATCTTCCAGAGTATGATGCTATTTATATTCATGAAGATCCTTGACTAGCCATGCATGAATTAGGAAAATGTCTAAAAACTGCTTTATGTACGCCTAATTTGGAAAAAATAATCCAATAAAAATACAAAGTTTGGGACTTCCCTCGTGGCGCAGTGGTTAAGAATCCGCCTGCCAATGCAGGGGACACGGGTTCGAGCCCTGGTCCAGGAAGATCCCACATGCCACGGAACAACGAAGCCCGTGCACCACAACTACTGAGCCTGTGCTCTAGAGCCAGCGAGCCACAACTACTGAGCCCACGTACCACAACTACTGAAGCCCGTGCACCTAGAGCCTGTGCTCCACAATGAGAAGCCACCGCAATGAGAAGCCCGTGCACTACAACGAAGAGTAGCCCCCGCTCGCCACAACTAGAGAAAGCCGAAAGCCCGCACTCAGCAATGCAGACCCAACACAGCCAAATATAAATAAATAAATAATAATAATTTTAAAAATACAAAGTTAATAATTGCATTAAAAATCCAGGGATATGAAAAGTTATAACCCATATGTACAAAACTGCAAGATATAAGTCCTTATGAACTTTCTGAAAATGTATTTTCTACCATGTTTTCTCTCTCTGATCTCCATTGTATGGGTAAATAGAATGGGGTTGTAAAGAAAAGACCACCATATCATCTTTTAGAGAAAAACGGGTCACTTAACTTCCCCATACACAGTTGCATTCTCTTGCCCCCAACAACCACTCTAACCCCACAGGCCATTAAAAATAAAAAGAGGACTACCTCAAGTGGCAGCCTAACATCTATTCTAAATCTTTTCTCCTCATCTCTCCCCAAATCAGTCTACAGGTGTGACATTGACAGCACGAGACTCCACCCCACTCTTCCTCCAACAAGAAAATACATCGTGAAGCAAAAAGCTCAAGTGCTGGAATACAGATAACTCCGCATCCATGCACTCTGGTTTCTACAAACAAACCAAAAAGTCCACACATCAGTACTGCAACTTAGTAACCCAAATGTATTTCTATACATGCAGATCTTTGTGGCTGAGCAGTAGGGCCTTGGAGAGAACCTAGGAAGTGTGAATGGGAAGGGGGTCTGGGGTGGAATATCCATCCAGGAACCTGGGCATCTACCCTTCACACATAAGAAATTTGGTCATAGCCACCTACCCATTGGCTCCAAGGTCTGTACTTCCTTTAACACAGGGCGGGTGTTCAACATCCTCCCTTAGATCTGGAGTTGGGTTCAGCTTCCTCTGACAGAACCAAAAGGACTTCAAAATATACCGCAAAGTATTGATGAATGGGAGACCTCTGTAACACTGCACATAAGGGTGAAAGGTTTGTGCCTGTGATCATTAAATTCACAGAACTATGAATTTCATATACAAGAGCATTCAAATATCCTCACCTCCACACTATAATGGACCTGCTTCCCATTTCTATTCACATAGCACAATTCAAATCATTTTAGATCACCTGAATTTAGTTAGTGAAATTCTAATTATCCAAATACCCCCTGGTAGAACTACATTTGTTGTTGTGGTTGTTAAGAAACCACAATCAAGTGTTGTTTCTCTCTTTTACATTCTTTTCTTCCATACAGAAAAGTTTAAGAAGAAATAAATTCCTAATTAAGAACAAAAATCATAATTAAACTAAATTACATTCTTAATCATTCTATCAAAACTAGTCATGTTTTTCACCTAACATATGAAGTGTGATCTTCCTATCATACTAAGATTCTATTCATAGCTCAGTGATCCTATAAGGAGGTAGTAAGCCTAAAGTTAAGATCTTACATGTTGGCATAAAATAGACCAAAGCCTTAAAGCCCAGCTCTGTCACTTACCAGCTGTGTGAACTTGGGCAAGCTGCTTATTCTCTCTACATTTATTCTTAATCTGTAAAATGAGAAAAAATCTAGCACCTACCTCAGATGATTGATGCAAACACTAAATAAGATGATGTACACAAAGCTCTAAGCACAATGCCTAGTACATAGTAAGCCCCCAACTGATGTCTACTGATTGCAGTAGCAGTAATGATAGAAACAGCAGCAACGGCAGAACTCTGGATTCTTCCCCAAACTTTATTTCATCTCGCTCCACTTTCTGACAAATATAAAAACTCCACTGGTAGAAATTTTTAGTGCTCCTTCATATCTGACTCTCCTCTCCTTCCTGGAAAGAAGAGAGGACTACACCTCACACCCCCTTGCATTTGTGTCACTTCCAGTCCAAGGAACTGAAAAGCCAATGTGCCACCACAGGCACTCTTTTCCTCTGCCGTAGCAACACTTGAAGCCACGTGCCAAGATGAGGAAAGCCTGGATCCTGAGTCACTACCTGGAGGAGAGCTACCCTGGCGAGTCACTTGACCTGCTTCATAACTTCAGGTGAATAAGAAATAAATCTCTGATGGGTTAAGCCACTGAGATTTGAGGTCTGTTGATTACTGCAGCAGGATCGACCCTATTCTGACCAACAGGTATTCATATACCCCTGAAAGGGATCCTGATATACTTCTGTGGGGGGGGGGCACTTCAGTTTTTTTAAATACCTTGCTTTTTGTCAACTTTTATATTCTTTACTTTGTAATACTACTTCATATTGCAAGTAAATTGACTTTTCAAAATCTCCATGCCTCTTCCTCCTTTTATATTTTTAACCTAAAAAAGAAAATAATTATAGTTTACTTATATTTAATATACAGATTAAGACTAGGGCTTTCACTGTGTCATATGTTGCATAGTCATATGTCACCCACAGTAACCAAGGTAGCCTGTGATCATAGTAGGTTCCAGAACAAGGAAGAGGTTCCCTCAAATATTCACTTGCTTCTGGCTAAGGTAACATGGGACAGTTAAGTGGAATTGTGGATATTACCTGCTTTAAACTGAACTATGTCTTACAAAATAGACAAGGGGCTTAAAATGTTTTTAGTCAAAGCAAAAAGGTTTTGTGTGTCGTTAAAATGTACCTCAATAAATTATTTATTTTATTTTTTCTTTTCCATATTAATTCTTTGTGAATGTCAAAGAAGAAACATAATATATTGGCACAGTAGCACATTGTGTAATTTATAAATAAATATACATGTATAAGTAGGGATCTGTGCTCAAAAATTTTTTTAATGATAAAACCATAAGAAACAAGTAATTTTGCAGCTGACAGTTTTAAAAATGGCTTCCAAACTTTTTGTCATTACTTGCATCATTCCTAAACTGCTTTAACCATTTTCCAAAACAACTAAAAAAGGAAGAAAACCAGTACAGAACTGGGGAAATGGACTTCATAAACCAGCAAAGTCAGAAAAAAGCAGAAATGATAGTGAAGGGCATTGATTTGACTTAGGAATGAAGAACAAAGCTTTCTGTTCCAACCAAAAATCATATTTCCACATCTGAAAACCAGCAAAGGCTCTGTCAGATAATCAAAGGGATAAGGTGATTGCTTTCTGCACATAGAAGGAAAACGAAGAGCAGATTCTCAGATAATCAAAGGGATAAGGTGATTGCTTTCCGCACGTAGAAGGAAAACGAAGAGCAGATTCTCATACAGATCAGAAATGCTTCTACAAACGCTTGGACTCCAAAGGGGTGGCAGCCAGGGAAACAGATAGAAGCCAGCAGATGACCCCAAGAAAGGCAGAGAGCTTCCTTAGGACAGCATCAGGACCAACTATCAGAGAATGACTAGTTCAGCCAAGTTAAAGTTACCTCCAGCTTCTACAGAAAGTTAAATGACATCTGGGAATTTTTTCCAGCCAAATGGCACAACAGCCTCTACTTCCCATCTCTTAGCATTTATCTCACTGCTAATAAGAGGTGAAGCTGGGATATAAACCCAGGCATGTCTTACTCCAAAGCCCCTATGAACAGCAGCATATAAATGAGCCTCACAGTATAGGTAGGATTTGAAAATGAAGACTAGCTGGGACTGAACAAAAAGAGGCAGGGAGAGGGGATGCTGAGAAGGCCACGAATGGAAAGGAACAGAAGGGAAAGGAGGTGGGAAACTTTGAGTATGTGCAAGAATTACCAAGTGGTAGTGCAGGTAGCACAGAAGATGTGGAAGGAGGTGGTATGAGATAAGACTGGAAAGGCTGGCTCAGGCATTCCAGTAGAAGGTACTGTAGGCTCAGCCAGAGGTACACTTCATTCTGGAGGCAATGAGTAATTATTGAGAGCTTTAAAGCAGGGGAATGGCATAACTGCAGGTAGACAATGGGAAAACTAATCTTGCTATGACATGGAAGATGGATCAAAAAAGAGTAAGCACATAGTAGGTGCTTAATTAATATTGAATGAATAAAGGTAGAAAGACCAGGTTAAAATTTATTGTGTTTCTCTAACATGACATCAAACCCATCCTATCCAATCCCATTTAATATTGTTCAGTTTGCTATTTAGTGAACCAACTTCCTTCATTCTAGAAGGAAATGTTGCTGGTGCATTAAAAAAAAAATCAATTCACCAGTCAAAGGTGGCCCTCTAAATGTTGCTGTTAAAGTGTCTACTCTTGGGCTTCCCTGGTGGCTCAGTGGTTGAGAGTCCGCCTGCCGATGCAGGGGACGTGGGTTCCTGCCCCGGTCCGGGAGGATCCCACATGCCGCGGAGTGGCTGGGCCCGTGAGCCATGGCTGCTGAGCCTGCGCGTCCAGAGCCTGTGCTCCGCAACGGGAGAGGCCACAGCAGTGAGAGGCCCACATACCGCAAAAAAAAAGTGTCTACTCTTGCAAAAATCAACGTTTTCCTCTTCTATTCAGAAGGAAGTACATCTGAGCTGCTCTTGTGACTACTGAAAAAGAAAACAAAAATAACCAAGTATAAAGTTAGCCAATGAGGAGTGATCCCCCCTCTTCTGCAACAATGTGAAAAGGTTATTGGAAAACAAGGAGACCACAAGCTGTAACCTTATATTTCCTGTGCCCTCTGCTAGTCTCCGAGTCAAACACATACTAAGCCATAGCTATCTTGATGAAGCCAAACTTTCTTCTGCACAGGCCGTGGTACCATCTGCAAACCATCAACTACTCCGTGAGAAGCCAAGGCTGAAAAACACTGAGATGAGTCATAACCTACCTGATTTTCTTCATGGGAAACCCTCATCTGCTCCTTGAGGACAGACATCCGGGCTGCCTCTTCTTTCCTCAAGACTCTCTCCTTCTTGAGCTCAGGACTCCAGAAAGTCTTAATACTGTTCATGGAAGACCCCAACTTGCTGTCCTTGATGTCTAACTCTTTCCGGAGGAGGTCATTCTCTCTCTGAAGTTCCTTGAGCTGGGCTTGAAGGTCCAACATTGTGCTATCCCTTACCTGCCTCAACATGGAGGGGACCTGGTGGTGATGATGATGGGATGAGCTGGTCAGACCGCCATGTTGATCCGTGTATGAAAGGACATCTGTGTGGGAAAGTCCAGCAGAGGCAATATTGGGACTACTCCCCATAGCTGTGACTCGGCCTCCATATACAGCTCGATTTGTGGCCCTTCCCAGAGTCATGGTGCCCTTTGGGTAAGTTGTTGAAGCCACCCCCTCATGATCGCTCAGATACATGGGTCCAGACGTAGCATAGGCTGCATTAAGGGACTGGATATTCTCCATGGACAGAGTCTTGCCTGTTCCTCCACCTCCCCCACTACTTGTTCTTCGGTGGCCCAAACGAGGAGACCTTGGCAAACGAGGAGATCTGGAAGGGCTACCTTCCAGATTGGTGATTGTTCTTGCACTTCCATACATTTTTCTTCTATTATGAGGTGCTACAGAAGAGAAGGAATGCTATACTAAGTTGGAGATTAAGCCAATATTTCCACTGTTGGCCAGAATTTTCACTGCATTATTTTCATAGTCTGTACCAGAAAATGCATCCAATCAGAGATCTGAAAAATGAGAAAAAAAGATAATCAAAAACAAATTTCTTTAGAACTCTGACTGTTAATTGCATTATATTTTTAAAATATGTATATAGATGATAGATTGATGATGATAGAGTCACACCTATGCTTATTTAAAAATAATAGTGACCCCAAACTTTTACTTACTATACGTAAACATTTTGTAAACTCCCCCCAACCCTGCTCCCAAGCAAGGTGAAAAGTTCTCAGAGCAAAAAAGAAGCTCATTTTTCCTTAAGAAAATGAAGCTCTGCATTTCAGTCTGTGCTAAGTGACAGTTGGGACCTCCAGAAAAATTCACCATAGGATTCCTTATCATAGAGACCCTAGTTATAAAATACTCCATCCTAGGGACATGACCCCCATACACAAGTGGCTTGACAGTGACTCTGAGAAGTTGTTGCTTCTTAGGATGTCAAATAATAGTCAAGCAGGCTGTTACCTCCCTCTCCTGGAACCATTACAGACAATACTAATCCATCACAGTTCTCTTTCCCACAAAATCCAGAACTCTTCTCAACACAACACTCTAGATGGTTTACCAATCAATTGGTATTGACACGTGAGTCGGAATCTATTGGCCATCTTGGAGCTAGAAGAAAAAGGTGGCTCAACCAACAAGTCTCCTATACATATAGCCAGATTCTAAATGCTATCACCAAGGAACATGGCAGTCCTGTCTCTTTCCCCCTTCATACACATCTTTCAGACTACTGCTTTGAGAATTTTTTCCAGTTTGGTTGACATAAATATTCATATTAACCACTCTACAACTGTACAGAAATGGCACAGGGAAACAGTCCCCCATGTCAGAGTTCCTGGTCCCACAACAGCTAGAGAAAAGCTCCCTGTCATAGTTACTCAAGTACTTTGGTGCAGATTTACGTAGCTAGGGCTACAGGATTGTGATTATCCCTTCAGTGTTAGGATCCAAATGGCCTTAATGGGGTGCATCACGGCCTCCTGCTCTTCCTCTTAGGGTATGTTTAGTGTTCTTTCTTTTGCTTCAGCTTTTAAACACTAAGACCACAGATTTTGGAGAGGGGCCAACCGAGGTTCAAATATCCATTCTAACACTGACAAGCTGAGTGACCTTAGGCAAATTATTTAACTGTCACATGCTTCCCTTCTCTAATCAATAAAATGTGGGTAAAATCACCTTACTCGTATTGTGAGAAATAGGTAAGATGATGCTTTTAAAACACCCAGTTTGGTGCCTAGGACAGAATAGTCAATAAATAGTTTTTGTTGGTAGTATCAATAAGTGCATTAATAGCATTATACATCTTTTTTTACCTGCCTATCATTCATTCTCCCTCAGCTCTCCCACCCCGCCCCACCTTTCTGGTAATGCTCCCTATTTCTCTTAGAGAAATGGTTCCCAACTCTCTACCCACAGTTCATCAGGTTTAGGTGAGGCTGACTCCCTCCATTCTATCCTGGAGGGTGCCAGCGGTGAGAACATGACCCAGTCCTGGCCAATCATCATATTCCATCCACCAGACATGATAGCTGGTTTAGGGATAGGCATGTGACCCACATTGGTCCAAAAACACTCCCTATCATGACTTTAGCTGGAATAATTGGGAAAGATAAGCTCTTTTTTAGCTAGAATTACTTGCTTTCAAGATAGAGCTTCTGAGTACTACCATGTGGAAAGTGCTTCTCTGATAATGAAACTAACGCAAAGGAAAGCAGAGCCAAACTTTGAATAGTGTGAAATCAAACTGGGTGACATCACTTGAAACCCTGGATCCAGCAGTCATGACGCTACATCTATCCCTAGGCCATTTTAGCTACATATGCCAGGTAGACTGACTACATTAATGGTCTCAATTCTTTACCCCTTCCTGTATCTGGGTCCTTGGCTGTGCCCTCCCAATCTGACTCTGGGTTCAGTCATGTGACTTGCTTTGGCCAATAATGTGATAGCAAATGGGAAGCAAGCAGAGGCCTGAAATAGCACTTGTGCGTTTACCCTCTTGCTCATTTTCCTCTGCCATGGCAATTAGAACATGCCTAGTCTAGCCTGCTAAAAGATGAGAAACACAAAATAATAGTCAAGGTATCCTAGCCAATAGCCAGCCAACCCCAAGACATTTGAGTAAGCCCAGCCAAGATCAGCAGAGCGGCCTAGCAAACAAGCAGCCGACCACAGATGCATGAGTAAGTCCAGCTGACATCCAGTGAGCCCCATACACTCATAGACTAAATACATACTTCTGAGTATGTCACTGATGTTTTGTGGTTGGTTGTTTTGCAGCATTACTGAGGCAACAGAAAACTGATACATTCACCCATAAATTTTCTTTTTTGCTACGTTCAATTCGAATTAGGGTATCTGTCATTTATGCCCTAGAGAGTCCTCTATATAGTATGAAGAAATATTTTGCATACAGCTTTCTCCTAAAACGTCTCTCCAAAGAATTATACACCTGTTCTTAACTAAGGAACTTAGTTTCAAACGTTTATGTTTCTCAAAGCTTAATTTTGTTTTCCTTGAAAATATACAAAAATCATTTTGTATCTAAAATTTTTGCATGAATGATCTGTTCTCCAAAAAAAGTGAGTCAACGGTTCCAACAGTAGGAATTCAGTTACAAAAATGATGAGGCAGACAGACAGAAAGTGGAATAATGTGACCATTACATGAATATTTAACGTTACATAATACATATTACATATGTAACGAATATTAATCATGAGATGGAAAGATGCTCATGACATACTAGTAGTGGGGTGAAAAAGTAGACTCAAAAACATTTTTATGGTCAATTCACATTGTAAAACACATATACATACACACTAGCTTGCAGAGAAGACTGGAACAACACATATCAAAATGTTAACAGTGATGGGGTTGAAAATGGTTTTCATTTTCTTCCTTTTGTTTATTTGCATGTTCTAAATTTTCTATAATAAAGATCTTTTCCATTGTCTTTTTAGTCTTTATTTATTTCTACTCTGATCTTTGTTATTTTCTTCCTCCTACTAACTTGGGGATTACTTTGTTCTTTTTCTAGTTCCTTAAGGTGTAAAGTTAGGCTATTTTCTGAGACCTTTCTTTTCTCTTAATGTACCTGTTCATCACTATCAACCTAAGAAAATAATTTTTTCCTTCTATAATTCCAATAGTTAAATTAATTGTTATTTTTGCTATGTTTAGAATCTAGGTCCTAGCTAAGCCACTACTTACAGATGTATCTTCCAAGAAGTGATAAAATCTAACTTTTCCTCCTCTCTCTTCTCTTGTGTCTAGAGGTAGACATTTCTGAGGTCCTTAGCCAGGTTTGAAGTCCCAATCCGAATTCAGTAAAATTTACACCCACACAGATTTAATCTGCAGTGATATTACCAGCCCAGCTGGCCAAGGCTTTGGAGAATTGCAACAACCAACAAACAAAAGTGGATTTGCTCCTTCTGGAAATACACACACATACAACACACACATGACATAACATGCACAGATATATTAACTAGCTTGAAATAATGTTTCTTTAAATATTTGCATTCTCCTTTTCTAGGTTTAGTATCGGTAGTTTAGTGTCATAGAATGGATTGAGAAGCTTTCCATTTTTCATATGTTCTGGAACAGTTAGCATAATAAAGACTCTATTCCTGAAATGTTTGGTAGAACATACCCATAAAATTAAATGGGCTTAGTTGTTGATTACCTTTTCACTTTTTACTATGTTTACTGATCTATTCAGATTTGCTGCCTATTTGGTGTCAATGATCATTAAAATGTTTCTTGAGAAACAGTCCGTTCCATGGAGATTTTTCAGTCTTCCTGGTATTGCTCTGTATAACTTTTCCTTCAAATTTTTAAAATCTCTTCAAGTTATGTCTCCACCTCATTCCTAATGTTGTTTGTATTTTTCTGTTTCTCTTGATGACAATATGACAAATTCTTGTCTATTTTTTAGTGTTTTAAAGATACATTTTTTTCTGTTTTACTGATACATTTTACTACAGTTTGTCTTCCATTTCATCAATATCTCTTTATCCTTAATAATTTCTATTTCCTTTGTGTTTAGTTACATTTGCCGTTTTGCACTAAATGTTCATTTATCATCAATCGTATTTTCTGATGAATGCATGTAAGATTACACACACTGGCTGCATATGTTTTATGTATAGAACTCTTCTTTAAACAGCTTTTCTTTTGAAATTTTTTTCTACCCCAGGGAATATTCAGGATATATTTAAATGTCAAAGTAGATAGAAGTTTTTGGCTAAAACTTTGTAGTCCTAATGTTATGGCACTGGGATCATAGAACTTAATACATATATCTTCTAATCTTTGAAATTTGTCAAGACTTTCTCAATGGCCCAATAAGTGATTGAAACAACTAACAGATGATACAGAAAATGTTTAAATTCATATATGTGTACAGAAGAAAATGAAAACACTCTCAATTTTGTCACTCATAGACAACCTCTGTTAACAAGTTGATGTCATTGCTTCCAATTCCTTTTAACTGCGTGTGTATGTATAATTTTAGACAAAATCCTTATTATATTCCATATAAAGTCTTGTACTATCTTTTTCCTCAATGTTTTATTCTTAACATCTTTTTCCACTTAACATTAATGCCATAAGATATTTTGATAGAACATGATTTTTAATGGCTATCATAAGTCTCCAAAGATGGCCACCAAAATTCCTCCCCTTCCTGTACAGATTTGTCTCTCCTTCCATTAAGAAATGGATGATATTTCCCTTCTTCTTGAATCTGGGCTGGCTTCATGACAGCTTTGACCAACAGATGCTACAGAAGTGACACTGTTCCAGCTCTGGGCCTATCCTTGAAGAGGCCTAGCAGCTTCTGTTTCTGCTCTCTTAAAAATCAGAGATGTAAGGTTCAAGCCATCCTACTGGAAAGAGAAACCACACAGAAAGGCCCTGGAAGATGAGATACTACATGGAGATAGAGAGACCATGAGAAGGAGAACCGAAGTATCCTAGCCAACAGCCAGCACTAAGATGCCAGACTGGTAAGACAAGCCATCTTGGACCTCAGCCCAGCCCAGCTGCCATCTGAAATCAGCTGCATGAGTGACAGTCAACATTATGTGTAACATGAAGGACCACCCAATCAACCCACGTAGTGATGGAAAATAATAAATTGTAGTTTAAAGCCTCCTGAGTTTGGAGGATTTTGGTTGTTGTTTTTACATAGCAAAAGAACTGAAACAGTCACTTAATGTTTCATTGAATGGCTATCTAATCATTTCCTCAACCAATCACCTATTACGTGACACTTACGTAATTTCTTTTTTAAATAAAATTAACATAGTTAATATTCTGACTGATAAAGCTTTGCATACATCTCTTATTAATTCCCTAGGATTAAGTTCTAGAAGTAAAATTCTGAAATTTAAAGGCTCTTGATACCCACTATCAAAATTCCCCTCAGAAATATTGACACTCACACCCTCACCCTTGGCTGTTTTTCCTCCACAGCCTCTAGTCTTTTCTCTCAACATAGCCAAGAATCCACCATCTTCTCTTGAAGCTACTAAAAATCTCTGAATTAACCAACTCAGGATCACAGCATATTCAGTAAACACACCGTAAGAAGTATTTATTAAATACCAATAGTGTGCTACACCAGCTCTGCTTTAGGCCACCGCTTCCTCAACAGTTCGTAAATGTTCAAATAAACAAGGCTTAACGGGATTTTGATTTTACACCTAGATATCTCAGAGACTTTAGGACACTAAGGTGTACTGTGACTGTTCCAAAATTCAGTATATAAGATAGCTTTTCCCAAATTTATTTGACAAGAGAACCCCTTTTCCCTTTGGAATACCCGAAAACTTTTCACTGAACACTCAACTTTATTCATGTAATAATTATATTTTAAGCATCAGCTTAATTCCCAGTCTTGAAAGTTGGGGATAAAGCAGTGATTAAGATAGACACAGCTTCTGTCTATGGGAAGTTTACCCACGAGAATAGACTTTCTCAGAGTTTTCTTCAGCTCAGATCTAACACAGTTTGAGGGGAAGACAGTTATGGGAACTACAATCTGCTTTAAGGGCAGAGATGTGAAACTGACCCAGAAGACTCAGAAATGAGTCTTTCAAGAAATACAGAAGATCAAACTAATGACTGTTTGGAGTTTTGACCCTCTAAGACAAGAAATAAATATAATTCAGTATTTATTTTTTCAAACACCCAACAAAGAAGCTAGAATGTCAAAAGGAACACAAGTCAATCATCAGCAGGCTGTTAATCTAAGAAGTGAGGAAACAGGTTGACGTTTCTTACTCCAAGGTCACAACAGACAAGAGGTATTATGCATAATTCCACATAACATCAAACCAAATAGGAACTCCAGAGAACATCAAAACAGTAACAATAATTTCTTTACCCCCATACATCTGCTTCTTAACAGTAAATTTTAATTAGCAACCTAGGCCCAACCCTTTATTTTGGAATTAGTCTCTCCCACCAAATTTACAAAGAGCAGGGATGGTTTCCTGGAACAATTTCACCCCTAAAGCTGAAGCACATAGAGTGATGTCGATTTCACAAATGAAAAGGCTCAGTTGACAAGGTAAAGCAAAGGCGAGTTCCCATGGTTAACAAGTCCTCCTAAGTCTTCTGATTCCTTCCTGTTCTACTGAGTCACTCCCAAATGCACCCCCCCAGATGTGTTTAAGTCTCCTGAGATATATATATATATGTATATATATATATGTATTTATTTATTTATTTATTTATTTATTTATTTATTTTGCGGTACACGGGCCTCTCACTGTTGTGGCCTCTCCCGTTGCGGAGCACAGGCTCCGGACGCCCAGGCTCAGCGGCCATGGCTCACGGGCCCAGCCGCTCCGCGGCATGCGGGATCCTCCCGGACCGGGGCACGAACCCGTGTTCCCTGCATCGGCAGGCGGACTCTCAACCACTGCACCACCAGGGAAGCCCCCTGATATATTTTTGGGTACTTGTTTTGACACTCAGGCTTTCTTTAGTTGTTGTCTCCTAATTCTCATCCATCCTGATTTGGTTTTATTTCTTAGTTCTATAAAATGAATCTCTGAGAAAGAACAAGAAGATCAACTTTATTCACCAATCAATAATGCAATGACGCTTATTTCCCATTACTGACTTCAAGAAAACCATTTCTATGCTTCTCCACCCACCTACAAATACATTATAGGAAATGAGGTAGCAGTTAAGATCTTATTGTTTTAATTATTATTATGAAGCCAAGATAGGCTCAATCATTGAGCTTTCTTATAAACCCTTAAAAAGGGTTTATATATTTGTGAGGTACAGTCTTAAGAAAGATAAGTTATTAATTAGGTTAAGCTGTGCACAGAAACAGAAAATTTGGCTGAATATAACACCAAAGAAATTAACTACACATCTTTAAACCACCTTGTAAATAAAATTCGAAGTCCAAGGGTAGGTTCCATTTAAGGTTCAAACGCAAAATAAAATTTAAAATCTTATAGGTTTTATGAACCTATATGAATACTTTCTCTAATTATATATGGATTCATAAGTAAAATAAACACTCATTCACTCACTCTCTTAAAAGGTCTCTTAAAAGGGACTCGAGGGCTTCCCTGGTGGCGCAGTGGTTGAGAGTCCACCTGTCGATGCAAGGGACACGGGTTCGTGCCCCCGTCCGGGAGGATCCCACATGCCGCGGAGCGGCTGGGCCCGTGAGCCATGGCTGCTGGGTCTGCGCGTCCGGAGCCTGTGCTCCGCAACAGGAGAGGCCACAACAGTGAGAGGCCTGCGTACCGCATTAAAAAAAAAAAAAAAAAAAAAGGGACTCGAACTGTAGCTCAGGGGGAAAAAAAGGTGGAAAGAGACTTGATTCCTGTCTACCTCAAGTATCTCAGACTATCATGGTCTGGAATGGTCTATTTTAAGAAAAAAGCACTTCCTGCTCTCTGCTCTAAAGTAGGTTAAGTTTATTTCCACAGATCTCAACCTCAGCCCATCACCTGAGCCCTGCTGACAGACTGTGTGAGCTGAGATCATCGCTATCTCCCAAGATTTAGCCCAACTTAACGTATCTTTTTTTTTCCCTATTGGCATCCCTAACTTTTAAAATATTTTGTGTCACAGATTACAGTTAATTCTAAAGCCTTTCTAGAGGAAGACATGGTGTAGAATAGATCTTAAGCAAGAAGTGGCCAGGAGCCAGATGCTGCCTACAGATGTGTGGTATCATGGCTAGCACAGTGTTCTTTAGAATTTTGATCTAGTTGCCAACATAGAGACAGCCATTTCACATAAAAATCCAGACTCTGGCTTCTCCTGAAACATCTGAAAATCTGACAATGTCAAGCCCACTTCCCTACATGGCAACGACTGGTCAGAACCAACCAGCAGCTGCCCCTTAGAGAAAGGGCATGCATCCTCCACAATGGCCACAGCCCCCTCCATTCCCTCTTACCTTTTAACAGTCTGATTCCCTCTTTTCATGTTTGTCCCTAAAGGCATTTAAATTTTACTACTTCTACTCATATAAAAGATCTTAAATAAAAATTTGCTCTCCTTTACCACCTACTTCAAGTCCGTCACCAAATCCTATCAATTCTACCTCCAAAATCTCTCTCGATCTGTTTGTTCCTTGTTTCCACTTCTACTATCACCACCCTACTGCACCAGCAAGACTTGCCTAAGCTATCCCATATCCTCCTAAGGTATCCCCACTTTCTAATCCTCCTCCATTCTATTTCTCACACACCAGCCAAACTAAATATTTTAAGGAACAACTCTGATCACAGAATGTCTCCCCTTACCCACTTAAAACCCTTCAAAGTTTCCCAGTGCTCTTTGGACAAAGACCAAAATCCTTCCCGTGGTCTGAGGCCACAGAGGCTCTTGTTCCAGCATCCTCTCCTGCTGCTTTCTTCACTGACTGCCTGGGTCTTCTTTCTGTTGCTCAAGCACATCAAGTCTCTTCCTGTCTCAGAGCCTTCCTATGTGCTGTTCTCTTTGCAAGGCTAATTCCTCTTCATCTTTTAGATCACAGCATCTGACAGCATATCCTTCACAAGGTCTATCCCATCCAAATCAAGTCTTTCAGCTATGCTGTCTCAAAGCATAATGCTTTTTCTTATAATATGAAAGACACGGTATTTTTTGTTTTATAAGAGAAGCTGCGCATGCCACAACTAAAGATCCTGCATGAGGCAACGAAGATCCCACGTGCCACAACTAAGACCTGGAGCAGCCAAATAAATAAATAATTTTTTTTTTTTAAAAAAAAGAGAACCTGACTTTATCGCCCTGCAAGGGTTGTCTAAGTGTCTCTCTTGTTTAGGCTAAATAGGGTGACCAAGTAGCCTGGATCCACTAGGTAAGGTGTAAGAAAGCCTTTTGTAACCCAATCAAGGCTGCCCCTCCTCAGATTCTTAGTTTGAAAAAAAAAAAAGGAAACCATGAAGAAGAGGAATGGATACGCACAAAAGATTCTGGAGCCTTCAGGGAAGAAAGTCGTTGACACCCCAGTCATGATGTCCAGGATTCAGAGTAAATGAGATCTGTGGGAGGAGATGAATATGGTTGCAAACAAGACTAGAGTTTCCAGAAATAATTACTTCAAGATAAGAGGGAGTCCAGGTTGGTGACTGGGACTCAAGACAAGTGACCCAGGAGCTGCGGAGAAGCTTGTATGGACAAAGCATGCAGGTGAGGCAGGAAGCTCCTAGAGGCCCTGCCATGCCAAGTGGAGCCTGTGCAGTGGGGCACAACGCTGTGCATGGGGTGGGGCTGTAACTCATGAGGAGGTCCACGTATCCTAGTAGGGTTCCCCGCAGAAGACAATGCGACAAGGATTGGGGTGCAGGTGGTTCATTTAGAAGGTAATCCCAGGAAGTACTGAAGGGAGAGTTTGGTACTAAGGCAAGGAAGTGAAGGAAGTGAATACAGGGTGCATTTTCAAGGAAATTTCTGCTGTGGACAACTGGGCTCAGTGCTGCTGAAGGAGTTCTGGGAGGCGGTGTAGAACCTGCCTCATAGGTGCACCTCTGTAAAGGCAAGGGACCCGTTCATCATTGGCAGAGGGCTGCTCCCCTGGCACTTCCAGCCTGTGCTACATGGAGACCAAGAAAAAGTCCTCGTGTTCCAATACAGGCCATGCGTGCTGATACAGTATCTGCTGCACCACGCATGGCACACCAGTGGCTGAGCTTGGCCACTTGGAGACTGGATTGGCCTTCCCTTGTGGGACCATATACTGGGGACCACAGAGGGACCCACAGCATCTTTCATCTGAGGAAGACCAGCCTCAACAGAAACACCTTGTGGCACAAAGATGAAATCATGTGGTGTAACTGTTGGACAGAACATCTCTGGGCTTGGGTGTGGGATCTATACCCATATCCCCCTCACTTTAGGACAGTGAAATCCTGGGGTAGGGGTCAGGAAGGGAGACGGGGAGAAGTGGAGAAAGACGGGAGGAGCCCTAGTGGAAAGACCTAGAACTTCCAGCTAAGTTGGCAGGTGGGTTCCAGCTTTTTTGGTTTAATTTGGACAAGTGAAACTTGAAGCAAGGTTTCTGAGTCATCCATATATGACCCAAAAGCACTTCCACACATTATAATTCCATATTAATTTGTGTGATTATTTGTTGGGGTCTCTCTTCCTTCCTACTTTAAACCCTTACACTGTACCCCAGGACTTAACTTTTGTTCTAACATATATGGGGCCCAGGTCTAGAGTACAAATAGAGGCCCAAGTACCACATGTCTATATATTTAACAGTTATAAATCGAGGTAACAAACTGGTAAATAAAATGCATTTTATCTTCCTATCTTGACAAATATAAAGATGTAGAAGGTGAGGTGTGAATTTTGAACTTAGAATTCCTGGGCTCTTCAGAGCTCTGGCCAAAACATGGTGGCAAGAGGCAGGCCTTCCCCCAGCCAACATCCTTCTCTCCCCGCTCCTGGCTCAACCACACCCCAGGGGCCTCACATATGTGAATTCTGCACCCTGCACACTAAGCTAGCTCTGTCTACACCAGGGGCCGGCAAACTTTTTCTAAAAAAGACCAGATAGTAAATATTTTAGGCTTTGTGGGCTATTTGGTATCTGTAACAACTACTCATTCTGCCACTTCAGCACAAAAGCAGCCATAGACAATTTATAACCAAATGAGTGTGGGTGTGTTCCGATAAAACTTTATTTATAAAAACAGGTGTTAGGCAGACTTAGCCCAAAGGCAGTAGTTTCCTGACACCTGGTCTGTACTTTCACAAATAGGTACCCCTCAGCAACTCTAGGCCTAACGGTGTGCACAGTGGTAGCATGGTTTGTCCTCAGGAGGACAGACCTGGCAAAGAAGCCCAAGCAGACCTTGGAAGACCACTCAGGGTCACTTAAGCAGGGAGATCCCAGGCCTGTTGGTCCCGCAGACTCCCCCTCCCCCATGGGGAAGGTGCAGGCAGATGAGGGCCAGAGTGGGCCCTCTAAAGCCTTAGGCCCTGTGCAGGTGCTCTTCCTGCCCAGAGCTAAGGGTACACAGGAGACACATAAAACAGTTTTTGAATATTTGAAAGAATATATGTAATATTATGACATTTTCATCATATGATTGAAATTACTTCCATGGCATTTAATGCAATAATTTTGTAATTGTAGCCAGAGAGGTGATACATAGTGTTTTATAAAAGGAAAGAGGGGCCCTCAATATCAGACCTGGTTGGAGTCATATCTTTAATTTCTTAATGTGTAGCCTTAAGCAAATTACTTCACTTCTCCAATCCTCACTTTTCTCATTTGTAAAATGAGTATAATTGTGGTACTTTCCATAGTGATTTGGAAAAGATTAAATAAGACAATAGAAGAAAAGTAATTAGTACAATGCCCGGCACACAGCTAATGCTCAGTAAAAGCTGACTTTAATACGCCCAGGGCTACCAGAACAGGGCACAGTGGTTTTCAACCTGAAAGTTGTCTTAGAATTCTCTCAGTCCACTAAGCTTGCTTTGTCAGACTCCTGAGTCAAACTCAGCCCTCTGTTCAAAAATGCTCAAGACATCAACCATTTTTTAAAACTGGAAAGAAAAATAGACATTTTCTCATTGTCTGCAGGCTACAGTATCATACATATGTAGGTATTGAAGTCCTAATAATAAGCCATTTCCTCTTTAAATACCACAATGATATGAATCAGGGGGGAAAAAGTCCAGATTCAGGTAGCAGAGATTTTCAAAAATGCTTTTCCATCATTCTCCAAGAAGCTCTCTGCAACTTAAACATACTCATCCACATATCACTACTCTCTCCTTTAGTCCCCCCAAGCTCATTTTATAATTACTGTTTTCCATGTGCAGATTTAGCATGATTACATGTTCAGCTGCCTTGGCTATATTTTATGGTAAGGTGCTTAAGTGAAGAGGCTGACTATATCTTATACTGCAAGGTAAGGACTCTGTACACCAAGTATTAGTTAATTGTACTTTCCATTGACACCTTCTGTTTTAATCTCAAACACTATCAGTTTATTCTAAGGGATTAAATTTAAAATCTGAAGCACCTAAAAATTTTTGTTAAAGGAACAGACCACTAGCTACTACACAGCTAAATCCACACGTTTAAAATACAACAAAATGCCAAACAACAACCAGTAAAAGTAAAAAAATAATTTGAGATGCTAAATCAAATTTTTTTTAAAAAATTATGGTTAATATAATATGCTGATTATAACAACATTATTCACTGCCTCATAAAGTTTCATAAATGTAACAAATTAACCTAGTTGCAATGAACAGATAAATAAGGTTTCTGATTCGTTTTTGAAACATCTGTGCATTTCCTTTAATCTGCAAAGGTAAAATGTCAATTGGCAAAGCTCTAGCTATAGTGTACTTACAAAAATAATTCAGGAATTATTGGGTCTTACATTAAAAAAATCCTCAATCTGTCAACTAACAGATGTTTCAGAGAAAATGATAGAAAGGTAGAAGAATAAAATCTCTACCCCTTTGCCCCTAAAACTCCAATCACACAAAATTTTTCTACATTTAAAATCAACACGTACAGATTATGTTTAAATAGCCCTTTACTAGAAAAGAATATACACATAATCATATACACAAGGAAAAATTTTAGTAAAGATTGTAAGCTGGGGCTTCCCTGGTGGCGCGGTGGTTAAGAATCCGCCTGCCAACGCAGGGGACACAGGTTCGAGCCCTGGTCCGGGAAGATCCCACATGCCACGGAGCAACTAAGCCCGTGCGCCAAAACTACTGAGCCTGCGCTCTAGAGCCTGCGAGCCACAACTACTGAAGCCCATGCGCCTAGAGCCAGTGCTCCGCAACGAGAGAAGCCACCACAATGAGAAGCCCGCGCACCGCAACCAAGAGTAGGCCCTGCTCACTGCAACTAGAGAAAGCCCACATGCAGCAACGAAGACCCAACGCAGCCAAAAATAAATAAATAAATAATAAATAAATTTATTTTAAAAAAAGATTGTAAGCTATTCCAAACACACACACACACACACACACACACACACACAATCAATAATAAGGGAAGGGAAATGGCTTAAATGTGCAAATGAGACAAGCATTCATCTATGTATTCTGGAAAGAAGATAAAGAATAAATGTTATATCCTAACTCTGGGGTCTCTGAAAAATATGACTGATCATCATGGAGGAGTCACATGAGACTTCAGCAAAGGCCAGGTTCAGGGTGCTGAATAGTATTCAGTAACCACTATAACAACTGAAATTATAGTGAATAAGAGTCAATAACTACATTAACTCATCAAGTGACTGAATTAAATCTCTTAGTGCATGGATAAGTGTAGGCTTATCCAGCAAAAGATATTAAAAGGGAAATTACGGCACATGGTTTCAATCTATTTAACAAATACTTCGAGAACAAATCTGTCGTATTGTTTCTGACCTTCCAGGGACTCAAGTTCCTCCATTTCAAAGCAAAACAATAGCCCCTTTATTCAGGTTTACACAAGCAACTCCAGTTATTGTGCATGGCTACCAGGTATTGTGAACATTGGAAATAGATGAGACCCTTTCTGGTAGTAATAGGGTGTGGTCTCAGATGGAGAGAGTCCTATAAAAGAAAGACAGAGTAGTACCAGAGAGAGAAAATCCAGTTTTTTAACCTGAGCAAAAACTAAGGAGGAGGGGGGCAGATCCACAGTCGCATATATTAAAGAATTTACAAGGCTCGTGAGAAATTCAGGTTGTTTTTATTTCAATAATCTGAAAACAAATAGTGCACGGATATTTTTGATCATCACGGCAGCCATGCCCATTGAGTTTGAGCAACAAGCTGTACCCTAAGGAATCACTATGCACCAAAGAGAAACGAAAAAAGATGGACCTGGGAATCTAAATGATGTGTTCTCACCCAGTGAAAGGTAAGGGACGTCAAGCTCCTCAGCATGAAGCCAAGTTTCGCACAAGTTGAATATTGTGAATACGGTGGGAGAATTGAGTCATCACCCAGCACACAGCAGGGTAGACCAGCTGACTGCCAAAGAACCGGCCCAGAATAGTTGGCATCATAGTCCAGTTACAAGCAGCAATTTAGTTAATCTGGTTAAATTAACATTGTTAATTTGAATTAGTAATATGACGTGTACTTAATTTCTAAATTGATTTAAGTTTTATAAAGGTGTAGGAGCTTAGAAAAAAAAAACCTCACCAGCTTTATGTTTATACAGTTAAAAGTATCATTACAATAACAATAATTTAAGCATACCTGGGGTTCTATGAGAAATTATCTTCTTTTAAAGGGATCTCATCTAACTTGGAGAAACCTTGGTTAAGGGATTAAATGTACTAGGTTTGAGTCCTGAAACTCACATTTTTTTATCTGTTTAACCTTGAGCTAGCTAACAAACCTCTCTGAGCCTTAGTAAGTACCTCAGTAAGTTAACAATGGCCTCAGGAGTAACAACAGCTACTTCACGAAAATAAGGCGAGTCATGACTAAATCAAAGAAAGTGTAAGTGCTCAACACAGTGCCTGAGGCGTGATAAACACTCAGTACAACAACCCTCATCATCAATATTAACTACAGACACATTGTATTCTTTTCTTAAAGGATGATCATCATGTTAATAATTAGTCCTTTGTTCCCTATTAATTTCACATGACTATAAAAGGCATTCAAATTTTGAGTCTCAATGTTTCCTTCAAACTCTATGATTAGTTCTTGAAAGACAGTAACGACTGAATTATTAGGAAAAATAATACTAGCTACATGGGTGGTTTTACATGGATCCCAGGAAGAGAACTAGTCCCTTACATACAATATGTGTCTTCCTTATGAGTAAAAGGAGAAAAACAACATTAAACATGTTGCGATGAATCTAAAAAGATTAGATGGTTAAAAAGGTTGCTAAGCAATTTGCACATGAGAGCACAATTTTAGCCAGTGCAGTAAATTGCCTCATTTGTTCAAAATATTCACTGTCCCTCTGTAGTCAGCTCATCCTTATAGTCTCTCCCTCCCATGACAGGAGAATCCTTCCTGCCCCACTGTCATAAGGCTTGGCCATGTGACTTGTTTTGCAGAATGCAGTGTGAGTTGAAGCAACACACGCCATATCCAAACAGAAGCTATAAGAGCCATCTTGTGAGTAAACCATAGTTGTTTTCTTCTCTACCATGAGAATGGCTCATCCAAGGAAGGGACGACTCCTTCAGCCTGAGTGCCAGAATAAAGACAAGGTGGAATAGAACCATGCACAACCCATGAGAGAGAAGGCGGCCACTGAGCTTTGGAGTTGTTATCTCAGCACACCCTAGCAATATCTGACTAACACACCCAGCTCCCACAAATGTAGTACTAAAACAAAATATTTAACATTTAGGTTAAAATATAGGGCAGCATTTTCTCACTGACTGACCTCTCATTTTTTTCTTCTTTTGCCACAACACCAGTCTAGGTAATGTCATCCTTTCAGGGACAAAATATCTCGTGTTAGGTTTCTAGATAAATGCAAACCACTTGTAAATGATGTCTTTTCAAACACAGATACACATAACCAACCATTTTAACTGCCTCCAAATGTATTCTCTTTATAATTCCTGGGCCCTAATTTCTTTCCTAACAAATAGCTGCTTCTGATGCTTGGGCATCAAGATGAAGACAATCGTCAGAAAAGCTCATAGAAGGATAACCCCTGTTGAGGTGACATATCAATAGTTGCACAAACAGCTCAAGTGAACGCCACGAAGCATCAATGGGCGTGGGCTGGAACGCATGACTCCAGTGGTCAGCACGTGTGTGAGTGCCTATCCTGGAGCACAGCCCCATGAAGAGTCCACTTGTGCCCGGCCCAAGCATGCCTCACCACAGGGTGTCAGGAGAAAGGGAACCCGTACGTCTGCTACGTGTGATTCCATCTTACCGTGGCCCTGTGAGTTCCAGATTGCTCCATGTGATGCCACTGTCTTCCCTGGAGCCTTTTGCAAAACAGATGATTCAACCCTGATAGGTCCTTGAAGGCAATAACCACGGCTCATTCATCTTCAAATCTCCATACTGTAGTACTCAGTGTAGAGCAGTTAAAAGCATGGGCTTTGAGGCAAGAGTCCAAGATTCAAATCCTAGCTTCTCTATTTACTTGGGTAAAGACCATGTGAGGAAATGCTCTTAAACGCCCTACTGATGTCCCTCTGACTTGAACATTTTAGAGTGCCCCAAAGGACTTCACACTGCCAACATCAGCGTCTCTGCTGAGGATTTCTTTTGAACCTTGGAAAACTACTCTGCTTTTGCAGGGTGGGGGATGGAACTGCCAGGGAATTAACCATTCTCAGAAACAACTGACAGAAATATGGATACACCAATGTTCACAGATGCATTATTCACAATAGCAAAAATGTAGAAACAAACCAAATGTCCATCAGTGGATGAACGGATAAACAAAATGTGGTATATAAATACAATGGAATAGCATTCATCCGTAAAAAGGAAGGAAACTCTGATGCATGCCACATCATGGATGAATCTTGAAACCATTATGTTAAGAGATGTATGCCAGACACAAAAGGACAAATATTGTATGATTCCACTCATATAATGTACCTAGAATAATCAAATTCATAGAGACGGAAAGTAGAATAGCGGTTGTCAAGGGCTGGGGGCAGGAGGGAATGGGAGTCATTGTTTAATGGGCACAGAGCTTCAGTTTGAGATGATGCAAAAATTCTGGAGATGGAGAGTGATTATGATTGCACAATATTGTGAATGAACTTAATACCACAGAACTGTACACTTAAAAATGCTTTAAATGATAAATGTTATATATATTTTACCACAATAAAAAATAAAAATAATAAAAATAAATTTTCAAAAAGAAAACAAAAAACAACTGACAGAAGCTGGTGGTTACATACCCCTGCTTCCTCACCCCTCACATGAGACCATCCAGAGGCAGGTGTGTTACACTATCTCCAGAGTTTCCTTGTGCGATTAAACTCCAGTCGCCACTGAAGTAACTTACTGAATAATGTCCTATGTACTGGCTGCCTTCTCCCCCCGTCTCATATCCTTGTTCACCTACTGGCGTTCCCTGTATGTCCCAAACAATTCCTTGTACTAGAATACTTGTCTCAGGTTCTAATTCTGGGAGAAGCTAAACTAAGACACCCAGGCAAGTTTCTTAACTTCTCTAAATGTTAATTTCCTCATCATGAGAAATAATATTTGGATCATGGGGTTACTGTCAAGATTAAATGAGATCATTCTTGCATGTGCTTAGCACAGTGTCTGACATATAGTAGGTACTTAATATGAGTTTCTTGAACTTCTGGTCCAATAGTTATTTGCCCTTTTGATAAACTGTGTCTCAGTTTCAGGAAGAGGTTAGAAACCCAAGAGCTATTCTTTCCCGTCTCCTACCTGATTAACACCTCCCATGTTATTTTTATTGAAATATAGTTGATTTACAAAGTTGTGTTAGTTTCAGGTGTACAGTAAAGTGATTCAGTTATACATATATTTTAAAATATACATATTCTTTTCTTTTACATCAACATCTCCCATGATTTAACATTCACCATTTAACCACAAGAGGCATGAAAAGGAACCGAAAGTTTGCATCCAACTCAATCCTCTGCTTAGAAGTGGGCAGAGCCCACAAAGAAAGTTAAACAAGCTCCCAAATAACAGTTAGATCCTCCAAGGCAGACAGATCACCATCATACCCTCCTGACCAGGGGAATTAGAGGGCTGTGGGGTTAATTGTACACAAATCTTAATTCTTACCCTTCTTTCTCTTTGGCTCCAAATGTACCATCACAGCATCACTAAGGCATATGATGAGGACTCAGATGCATTTAGTCTTTTTCTACCAAATGAAACCATGGAATCATGAAAATCCATTGAGGTGCATCCTTTGCTAAGTACCATTTTATTTTCTTTGGTTTCTCTTTACTGGTTCACCAAAATACACAGAGAACTTTGTTAAGCACAATGACCACCTATGCCACTTAGCCCATCAAAGGAATATGCTACTGACGATGGCAGACTCTCCTAAATAAGACTGGTGAGCAGTTCAATTTCTATCCACTACTTTTGCAGAAAATGCCTTTCTTAATATACGTTTTTTTAAAGCTGAACAAACAAAAGTTTACTACACTTATATGTTAAAAAGGGAAGCTCTGTACCCCAAAACAAATAAGTGACAAAATCCAAATTACATCTTGATCTTTATCATAATCCACAAAGCTTTTTTCTAAAATTTCGTATGTCCATAGCGTTTAACTTCATTCTTATCCCTCACAACTATATAGAGTTGGCCACCTTAAGTCCAAAGCATCTGACTGAGTAAACACCATCTATATTGGGCATGTTTAAATGGTTTCCATCTTTGCCTCAATTACATTATGTTTATGAGGCTCATATTTCTCCTTTAGTACTGCCTATATTTTTTTCATTTTCCACTTACTTTTTATAAAATAATGAGAAGATTAAAGAACTACTCAAATGATTCCACAAACTCTGCTCTACAAATATGGTGATGTTGCTGAAATAAAACTACTTGTTATCAGGTAAGGCCATAATATAGTAGCTCAAAATGTTGGTTCACAAGCTGAAGCACAGAAGTCAAGATTAAGGTATGAAAGGCAGTTTATCAGTGTTATCACCTAGAGTACAAAAATCATACAAAAGTAAAGCCATAGGCAGCTGGTATACATGGGGCACTGAAGGCAGTTTCAGCACATAACTCTCAATCTTGTACGCTTCACAGAATAATTAAATGATTTTCATTCATGAGCATTCTCACACCACTCTCAGAAATTGTACACTATGAATTACTTTAACTATTGCTTTCTATTGGTCTAACAAAGTCAGTTTAATTGCACCCATTAACTGCAAACATTTGCAAACATTTTAAAACAAGATCCATACTCTGTGCTTTGCTCAAAACTCACTGAAAAGGACCTGGTCCCAGACGACATTCAGAGAGATGCTCAAAACCAACAAACAGCGTGGAGTCCCACGACAGATCTTTTATCAGGAGCATCTTCACCTGGAAAATGGTCTTTTAAAGTTATTAAGGCTGCATAAAGTGTGTTTGGTCAATGAAATCAGAATGGGCACTGCTAGGATTCCCAAGACCATATTCATAATCTTTCTATTGTTTTCCAGGTCATCCTGCTACTCCCTTACCCCAATTTCAAACTCCATACTCCCACAAACACCAAAAGCAGGTAGTTATTGCCACGAAAGTGGAATGAAAGAAGAATAAAGAGAATTCAGCATCTCTGGTTGTGTCAGTCCCCTACTGAAACCCTTTGATGGTTAAGCTTGAACTTCATCTCCTTAGTGGATCACAGGGTCTTCGTGCCTGTTACTCTCCCTGGCCTCTCTCACAAACCTCCACCCCCAGCCAAGCTAAACTCCATCTCCTCAGGTCTACTTTCATCTCCCCAAACCCCCAACCTTCCATTCTCTTGCTCATTTTTGGACCTGGACTGTTCCCCCTGTTATTTGTACCATCAAAACCAAGCCCAAGGACTTCCCTCGTGGTCCAGTGGTTGAGTTCGCTTTCCAATGCAGGGGCTGTGGGTTCGATCCCTGGTCGGAGAGCTAAGATCCCACATGCCTCGCAGCCAAAAACCCAAAACATAGAAAAGAAGCAGTATTGTAACAAATTCAATAAAGACTCAAAAAAAATGTGATAGGGGAAGGATGTTTAAAAAAACAAAACAAAAAACCAAGCTTACCCCAGCCAGGTCCTCTTAGTGTTCTACCTCCCCTTAGGTGTTACCTTCTTCTAGAAGCCTGTCTCCATCCTTCATCCATGAATCTCCCCCGTCCTCCTAGAGGAGGACAGCCTGGGTGTTCTGCCATAAGAGCTTCCATTACAGTAGCCTGCTTACTTGTTTGGTGCCGTCCTAGAGGCTACAATCCCTGAGCCCCCCAAAATCACCTGTTTACAACTGCATCCCCAGTGCCAGCAGAGAGCTGCCATGAAGCAAGCACACATATATATAGTGAAAATATAATATAATGGCTTAACTCTTTGTTAATAAAGTCCATCATGAAAGCACACCGGGCATTCTTGTTTTCCAGGGTAAAATAGCTTATAAAATGACAGTTACGGGCTTCCCTGGTGGTGCAGTGGTTGAGAGTCCGCCTGCCGATGCAGGGGACACGGGTTCGTGCCCCGGTCCGGGAAGATCCCACATGCCATGGAGCGGCTGGGCCCGTGAGCCATGGCCGCTGAGCCTGAGCGTCCGGAGCCTGTGTTCTGCAATGGGAGAGGCCACAACAGTGAGAGGCCCACGTACCAAAAAAAAAAAGACAGTTACTTAGCTGATCCTTTGCATGAAAAACCTGTTGTAAAAAAAAAAAATCATTTTAGACCTGGAAAAGAGCCAGATGGTTTTGATATATATTAAGAAACGGAGAAATAAGTAGAAAGCTAGTGGTAAAGCCAGAAATGGAATTTAGGTCTCTTGACTTGCAGGTCAGTGCTCACATCTCTATATCCAAAAGAATCTGCTCGGGGCGGGAATTCCCCGGTGGCGCAGTGGTTGAGAGTCCACCTGCCGATGCAGGGGACACGGGCTCGTGCCCCGGTCCGGGAAGATCCCACATGCCGCGGAGCGGCTGGGCCTGTGAGCCATGGCCGCTGAGCCTGCGCATCTGGAGCCTGTGCTCCGCAACGGGAGCGGCCACGGCAGTGAGAGGCCCGCGTACCACCAAAAAAAAAAAAATCTGCTCGGAAGTTATTCTAAGCATCTATTCATGTTGCTGATTTTAAGGATGTCCCCTCAATGTATTTGAAGGCTCTGTATGAAAAGATAGTACTTTCTCAGACTTAACAAAAAAGGTAAGGAATTTCCCTATTGTACCCCTACTAACTGCTCTGTGCTTGCAAGCCTGATGAACAGCAGTCACTGAAACTCCAGTGCCTTTATATCCACCCAGCATCAAACAGGACCTATTTTCAACGAGCTCCTAAGAATACCAAGCTATCATCCAATTCACTATGTAACCTCCTGCTTCCCCCCATGGAGAGGTTTCAGAAACAAGATGGCTAGAGAACCAAAGCGGGTGGGGGGAAGGAAGCAGGGAGAATCTTACCCAGAAGGAACAAAAAGCACACATCACCAGACAGAAAGAAAACACATCTGAAGCCCTCTCCTGAGAGCCAAATGTGGAAAAGGATCAACAACGCTGCTCCACTAGGATCCTGACCTTTGAACCACAGTCTTGCTCCTCCAGGGATGGCAGTTAGCTTGCAGCCAGCTGGCAGGAACGCAGCATGGCTAATCTGCCTTAAACCAGGAATAAGAAAGTCATCTCGGTAGGAGTTTGGTGCCTACTGGTGTCACTAAGAAAATAACCATGGATCAGACCAACCTCACATCTTACAGAGCCACTCAACCTTCCACCTTCAGAGTGTTGTTCTCCACCCTCAGAGCAGCTCCCAGACCCCAAATCACCTTGGGCCCCTACCTTCAATCACCTTGGGCCCACAGAAGATGAACTTCCCACCCTGACCACACCCATCTTGTTTTAGAGAAATCTGCTACAAAAGAACTAGTAACTACAGTGCACAACTCAGCATAATTCCTTACATAAAACCCTGCCCTTTCTTGCTATAATTAGCCATACTGTTGTAGGGGAAAGCCTCTCACAGTTTGCATAAGGATCTGAGCATATTCTTAAAGAACACATTGCTCAATTCCCATTCAAGCTCTTGTCTTCTGAGCCACTAAGAAATTGCCTTGAATTAATAGTTTGCTCTTAATACACTTACAGAGAATGCACTTTGCTGCCTGTAATTCACTCACATTCTGAAATCACAGAATGACAACTACCTTTAGGGGTGGAAAGCTGTAAGGCAGGAAGAAAGAATTAGACTCCCCCCATGCATACACATACACGTACGTGCACATACTGCACGCATACAAGAGAATTAAGTGAGCGAAATGTAGAATTTGAAGAACAAACCACAGCAAAGTAAAGCTGCTTGTATAAGGCATCTATGAACATTGCCACTGGCCTTCCATCTATAGGTGTACCCCAGGGATGCCCTCCAACCCAACCCATACTCCTCATCTGCTGGGGCTGCAATCTCACTATTGACTCCGAGGAAAAAGTAATCACTTAGCTTTTCCTGAAAGTGCTGGCTGCCTTCCTTTCCTTCTCTCTCTCTCTCTCCCTTTTTTTTTTTTTTAATTTTGTTGAGTGCCCACTAGGCGCCAGCAACTAGAGATTTCCTGGAACTTCAAAGCAACAAATCTGGAAAATGAAAGTGGAGAAGAAATGCACAAAATGCTAAATGCAGAACTTGAGGCACAGACCTGGGAAACAGGGCCAGCCAAGTGCTAAGGAAATCCGGATAGAGCAGAAGTTGAACTGGCCCAAGAGAGGGGTGACCAATTACATCAGCAATTAAGTCAGTGAGGTAGTGGCCTCGAGTTTCCCCAGCTGAGACAGAGTGAGTAGCAAATCATGCAGAGAACTCGGCCCTAGCCATAAAAGAGACAATCTGGCTCTTGCTGGTGCCTTTGGCATTGACACTGGTGGGGCTCAGTTGTTGCTTCTGTTGTAACTGTGTGTAAACACACTGCTCCTACAATACCCACTGATAATTTAACAGCCTGAGAGTCAAGCAGATGTGGGTTCACCCAACCAAGTTCCGGTTCTACCACGGCATTAATTTTAAGCAAGTTCCTCTGCTGATTTATTCAATCAACAAATATTTATTCAGCAGCTACTATGTGTCAAAGATTTTTCTAAGCACTGGGGGATACAGCAAAAGGCAAAAGCTCTTGCCTTCATAGAGTTTATCAAATTCTTTGAGCCTCAGTTTCCTCATCTATAAAATGGGATAATATACCTACCTTTATGGGTATTATGAAATGAGGGGTATAAAGCACCTAGCACATGGTAAATGCTCATAACTGGTGTCCTTCATAGAACAGAGCAAACTTATCCACAACCCCCAATTAGAGTGTAAGCTCCAAGTGAGGAACTATCTATGGTTCACCCCATACCACCAGTACCTATCACATAGTAGATGCTCAATAAATGTTACACAAATCAATGAATGAGTCCTCAAGCTATAGTAGCCATTATTATGGTAACTGATAATAATTATTCTTCCCCAAACCACTGAGGTTCTACTACCTTAAAAAGCAACAGGACATTAAATTAAAGGCTTTTTTTTAAAGTAAGATGCACTACATAATATATCTTTTGAATTTTTTTTAACATGACAGCAAATGTAATTAAGCATAAGTATTCCAATTCATAGAATCTATGAGTACAGAGACCTACATGGACAGCTAATGTAGATGCTACCTCCTACTTTCCTAAGCACAAAGTAAGGACAAGGTGGCCAGACCTCAGGTTGATCCAGAAGACACTTAAAAAGTAAGTTAAAGTTTAGCAGATGTGCTAAAAGATGATCTATCAGTAAAGATAAGCTTTTTAAAAAGTGCTGCATAAACAATCACAAAATCTCAATGGCTTAAAACAACAAAGGTATTTCTCAGTCACATTGTATGTCCAATGACAGTTGACTGGAAGCTTTGCTCATTTAGTGACTCAGGGACCCTGGCAGATGGAGGCTCCATCTCAACAGGTGCTTGCATGATCATCACAGCAGAAAAGAATACTGGATGGTCTCACACTGGAAATTAAATGTTCTAGCATAGAGGTAACACAACATACACCTGGAGAAAAAGTAGCTATGGCGAACATTAACAGCCTCTACCCTGGATGATACTAAAACACAGCAAGCTGTGGAATAACAAAGGGATTTGTTAAAGAGGATGCTCCAGTAAAACATCTGGACAGCTCTAAGATTCACATAATCCTGGACCTGGGAGAATGTGTAGGGATCATTTCAGATCAGTGGCCTCAACATAAAGACATACCAGACTACACAAACCTGGACCTCGAATTTTCAGAGCAGCTCTGCTTTTTTCTGTAAATATACTCGGGGTCCAGACAAGTTTTTTTTCAGGAAACAAAAGTTTCTACAGCTGAAAAACATTTGAAAACCGCTAATGTAAACCAAATCCTTTATTTTACAGATTAAAAAAGTAGAGAGACAGGAGAAAAAAAGGAGGCCCAGGAAGTTAAATTGACACTGCCCCACCCCTAAGAAAGCTCCAGAATGATTAGCAGATGTGGAAATAAGTCCACTGACAGAATTTGTTTTAACGTTCACCACTCTCTGGCCATACCCTTCATCTCTGCTACCTTTGGCACAATGGAGCCAGACCCAGACCAAAATCATGTCATACAAGGTCATCAAGGGTTCAGTAAATGATACAGACAAGAAGTAGAAGTCCCCACCTATTGCACTAAATAATGATTCACATCCCATTAACAATTCTCTACATTACTCATTCCCTACTTCCTGGTAAATGTGAAGCCATTAGTAGAAGTTAATACTAACCTTCAGGAGACTTTCATTTTTGTTCTCAGAAGATTACAGGTAAGCAGCCAACTATGATTTGTGTTCACTCAGTTCCATTCTCTTCTCACGTTCCCAGCTCACCTTTGTGCCCAGCTTCTCCTCCACTTTCATTCACACTAAAGCCCTGGTGTCACGTATTTAAGCCTCAGTGATCTTCCAACCTCCAGTCTCTGTCTTTTCCAAATCATCTTACACAGTTGTCCCTCAGTATCTGCACGGGATTGGCTCCCAGAATGACCATGGATAGCAAAATCCAAGGATGCTCAAGTCCCTTACAGTCAACCCTCCAGACGCAGAACCCGTGTATACTGAGGGCCAACTGTACTCGTTAGCCCAGGACTAAAACTCAGACTTTTCAGCCTGGAATCCAGTTGCCTCCTCAATTTTACCCCAAACTACTTTTCCAACACTATCTCTTCTGTGGCAATATTTGCCCAGCCAAAGGCAGGATGATGGCCCTGAAAGTCAAAATGACATAGTGATGAATCCTAGATCTTGTGCAAATGCCTTAATCTGATTTTTGATGTTCTCACCTTTAAAATAGGTATGATGGCATCTACTTTGAAAGGTTCTTGAGAAGGTATGTATCAGCAAGGATTATGTTTGATTACAAGTAACAAATAGTGGCTTACAAGTAAGGAGGTTATTTGTTTTAAGCAACAAGAAGTACAGGGGAAGGCAGTCTAGGCTGTTACTATGGCTCAACGATGTCAATCAAGACCAAGAGCCTTCCAGGTTCCAGCCTTGTCGTTTTTAATACATGGTCTTATCTTTGTTGTTGTAGTTCGAGGCTGCGCCTCAAGGCATTGTGCCCATTTTCCCAGCAGCAAGAAGCAAAAAGCGGTCAAATGCTGCTGTGGTATACCAGTCAAGTGTGTCCTCCTCACTAAGCTTTAAGGAAGGCCCCCATCCAACAACATCCACTTGCATCATTAAGACCTGAATTTTGTGGCCATTCACGTAAGGGAGTTTGGGAGCGTGAGATGCGCATATCCCCATCCCAAACAAAATTGGAGTTTTAGTTAGAAAGGAGAGAATGAATACTGGATAGGCAATCAGCAATGTCTACCCCAATATTAAATTATATACTTTACGTAAAGTGCTAAGCAGAGTACATAGCACATAGTTAACTGCTCGATAAAAGTTAAGCTATAATTATTGCTATTATTATAATTATTATTGTTATTATTATTCACGTGTCTTACCCTCTAGCCAAATGGAATAACTCATTATAACCAGATGTGCTCCTTACACTTCTACTATATCCACTGCTCTATCTGTACCTCTAAAATTGTCACTGCTTCAAGGTCCAGGAAAATGCCATTTCATCCAAGAATTCTTTCCTGACACCTACTCCTAATAAGTTCTATGGTAACAGGACTCACGTCAGACAAAAATTCTTGAGCCCCTCACTCCATTGAGCACAGTCCCTCAAACACAGTAGGTTCTAATAAATAGTGCCTTGATCATTTAAGTAATTCACGTATACACTCATGTATATATTCATACCTGCTTTTACAGTCAGTCCTCTAGAATCAAACATGGTATATTCCTGAAATGCACAAGTAAAACACTAGGTTTATATGTCATAAAGCCAGGGATAGGAGTGAGGGGAGGAAGACTGCATTCCCCAAGAATGAGAAGAAAAAATTACAAAATTCTCTAGAAACACCATACTTTTTACACATTGTAGGAGTTCAGATTATAGTTCATCAAATATTCCCTCCCCAACTATGGGCAGAGTCTACTTTTACCCATGGATGTTGGGCTTCCCCATGTGACTTGGTATATCCAAAAACACTGTTAGTGGAAATGACATTAGCTTGTGCAACTTGGCAAGGCTCTTGAATACAGTGATCTGCCGTGATAAGAGCATGCTCCAAGTAGCTGCTATCCCTTCAGCTTGGGCCCCAAACACAGGTGGAGCAGACCAGAATCCAACTTACAGCTTATAGCAGAGCCACCACGAGGAGCCCAACCTAGATGAGCCAAATAACAGTCAACTGACAGACTCATGAGGGTGAGAATAAATACCTGTTTGTTTGTTTGTTTTTTAAGAAGATCCCTCTTTTCTTTTTTAAAAATATTTATTTATTTATTTATCTGGCTGCGTCGGGTCTTAGCTGCAGCACACGGGATCTTCATTGCAGCATGTGGGCTCTTTGTTGTGGCACGTGGGCTTTACTCTAGTTGTGGCGCGGTTTTCTCTAGTTGTGGTGCGCTTTTCTCTACTTGTGGTGCACAGGTTCCAGAATATGAGGGCTCAGTAGTTAGTTGCCCCATGGCATACGGGATCTTAGTTCCCCGACCAGGGATCGAACCCGCGTCCCCTGCATTGGAAGGTGGATTCTTAACCACTGGACCACCAGGGAAGTCCCAAGAATAAATAAATACCTGTTGCTGTAAGTCTGGGAGTTTTGTTATGCAGTAAACGTTGACTAATTTATTTTTTACCATTTGATATAATTTCACATTTATTACATAATCATTCATTTTGTTCTTTTTCTTCTGGTAAGAAGAACCAGTTAAAGCATCTCTGCCTTTGGTACACCTAATGATTTCTATCTTTTGATCAACTGTTTTAAATTTATGAGACCTACATTATCATGAATATCAATGCTTTTCTATTTCCCTTTTGTTCTACTATCTTCCTAAAATAAGGAAAATCACAATAAAGTATCAAGGAATAACATAAACATTGCTAAAACTGAACTGCTGGCTGGCAGGTAGGTCTCCCACGTGACAGCCAAAATGTTAACTTCTGAGCTGATAAAAGGGGTTAAAGCAAGTCCCAGTAAAACAAACAAAAATGTTGATTGTACAAAGTCAATGCCACCAAAATCAAAGACTATCTGTTGAGGTGAATTTCTGGACTCCAACATCATTCATCTAAACTCACTTTTCAGGATACCTGTTTTGGCCAACCATGACCACTGAGTTTCATCAATGGGAAGAAGACACTGATAGGCTTAAGTCTGTGGGTTTTGTAGCATAATAGAGCAAGAGAGCAATACTGTTTTAATAGAATCATTTTAAATATAATTATATTTAATCACTAATGAAAAAGAATCTCTTTGTAAGTGGAAGAGAAAATAAAATTCCTATCCTTTAGCAAAAACAAAACAAGAGAAAAAAAAAGAGGAAAAAAAACAAGAAAAAAAAAAACAAGAAAACAAGCCAATTGGATGAAAACAGCATGTATTCAACTAAGACCTATTCAGAACTCCAAGTGGAAATTTAAGATATCAAGAAAAATGGAAGAGTGTGCATTCTATTCTGTTTTACCTTTTTTTAAGTCACTGTTAAGTTTGAAACCAAATTTCCTTTGGGCCAAAACTGACATACTGGAAATATATAATATACACAAAATTACTTAAATTGCCTGTTGGTGGAGGCAACAGCTTTCAAAGTGGCAAGGCAAATAGGACAGTGCAAAGACCATCAATATGGCAGTGAACTCTTAACAGAATAGACCCTATGTAAGCCGGAAGAGCCCACACTGCAGACTGGACACATGCAGACTGCACAACCAAAATTTGAATTCAAGGCCATGTCCAAGGTCATGGGCTCTGGGTCAGAGAAACCTGGGCTCAAGTTCTCACTCTCACACTAAACTGTGGCAAGATACTTAATTCCTTTTCGTTTCCTCATCTATAATTTGAGGATAATAATAGTCCTACCTACCTCATAGGGGCTTTGCAGGGTTTAAAAAAGAAAATACATGTAAAGTACTCCCCAAAGTGCTAGCATATGCAATAACAATAATAATGATAATAGTAATAATACTACCTTGACAAACCTGTCTCCTACATGAAGACCATCCTAATCAGTATACGCTGGCTCACAATCTGTTCATGAAATGCTGAATGCACAGCTTTATAGTCACATCCAGGTACAACTTCTACAAGGTGACAGCTCTCTGGTTCAACCAGTAATTTTTCCACTGAATTCAGTGACAAGAGTATTGAAAAATTAGCCTTTCACTAATAGAGAATTGAGAAGGATCTGCTCCTTCCGCCCACAATCCATCCACCCTTGAAGATCTTGCTGGTGAAAGCCATGCTTCCATCACAATCCACACACCACCACCCCCAAACTGTACAAGGCTTTCATTAAAGCACAGAAGCAGACCGACAAGATGGCTCACCTTAAAAGCAAATTCACCTTAAACGCAAACTCTTCTACCCTTCAGAAAGGATCTGGCTTGACCCCACTGCCACCTCCAAACTGGCATCCAAACTGGAAGTGAAGAAGGCAGCCTTCACTTCAGAAGTTGGGTTATACTGTCAAAAACTAAAAGAATCTATTCGTGGTAATCCAAATAAAGCATGCTTGCCTGCTTCAAAAATATCTTAAAAATCCACCCAATAGAGCCAAGAGCCAAGTACTGTATACTGAGAAACAATGTGACTTTACAAGGACAAGGGTGACCATAGGAGACAAAGCGCCACACCCTTTTCCAGATACCTCAAGAGTAAATGGTATCTCTTATAAAGGAGCCTGTAATTCTAGAGAAATAGGTGGACAATTCTAACCCCCAACACCTTCTCCCATTTCATTCTTTACACAGATTCATTTCATTTTCATTTTTAAGCCAACGGCCTGATCATCCCCAACTACTACAACTAAAAAAAGGGTTGGGGGTGACAAATACAAGTCAAGCATACTTGCTTCTAAGCCCATTTTCGAAGAGTTTTCTTCTCGCTTGTCTGCCTCTCACAGCTAGAGCCTCATACCTGGTATAAACCAATGGTTAAGTAAAACCACTGATTTAAAAAGCCAACCAGGAAACTAACCCTGACAGTGGGAACTGCCCTCCTCTCTCGAGCATTGATTGGCTCCTGAGATTCCAGCGGTCCCCATTCTGCCCACCTAAGTGGTAGGTGTGGCTGTCAATCACAGAAGGAGCTGACAATTCACCGCTCCGGGAGTAAACTGCCTTTCATCCAGCAAAGGCAGGTAGCCGCCTAAAATCGATCCTCTCGTAACAGAGCGGACCCTCCCTCTCGCGCAAGGAGAACAGAGACCCTTAAGTACAAAATAAATAAGGCAGGGCCGATCGTAGTTTACGAGCGCTGTTTTATTATCCCGCACCAAGGCAGCCCTTAATCTTCAGTGTCCTAAGATGATCTTTCAAAGGCTCCGACAGTAATAAAAAAAAAAATAAAATGAATAGGTACAATCCTATAAGTATCGCTTTTCTTGTATAATTCGGAGATGGGAAAGGCGAGGGAAGGAATGTCGTTCAGTTTAATTTCACATCGTATTCGTTTGCATATACCACCACCCTCTACCCCTCCCCAATAAATCCGCTTCATGTTCTCTGACACGGTTTTGTTTGTTTGTTTGTTTGTTTTAAACAGCTGCCCTCGGAGCCCACCGAAGCAGCTAGGTACCCCACCCCCTAGTCTGAGGCTCCACCTTTCTCTACTTTGTTCTGCTTGGGAATTCCCTGAGACCCTTGCCCCTGCCAACACCCCACCCTTCAAGGCAAGAGGGGGAAAGCCAGGCGAAAGAGGGGGAGATGGAAAGAAGAAAGGCAATAGCAATGAGGGTGGCTGCAGGAGAGGGACTGCGGGAGGTGGCCCGGGCCGCCGGGGCGAGCGAGCGGCCCCCGCGCGCCGGAGGAAGCCGTGCACTTGTTCCAATCCGGGGGTTTCTACATCGAGACAAATCCGCCCTTAGGCCGCCCCATCCTTTCCCCCGCCCCAGCAAGCCCTGGTGGAGGCGGGTGGTTCACCCCTCGGCTCCCCCCGATAACGCATTGCAGCTCCCCACGAGTGAGGGGGACCCGGCACGAGGGATGCCCGGGCACGGGCGCCCCGAGGGAGTCGGGCGCCCAGCGGCCCCGGCGTCGACGTCTCACCTTTCCGATGCTCGCCCCGGGGCCGTCCCACATGGATTCTTACAACCTCTTGTCGCCTTGGCCCCGGGCGGCCGGGAGGAGCCGGAGCCGGCACCGGAGCCGAAGCCCGAGAGAGCAGGAGCGGGAGGAGGAGGAGGAGCAGGGAGGGGAGCGGGGGGAGGGAAGGAGGAAAGGCGCCGTTCCGAGGGCCGAGGCCGGGCGCCGGGCCGGGCGGGGCCGACGGCCGAGGGGGCGGCACCCGCCGCAGTCTCGAGACTCGCGCTCTCTCGGGCGCTGCCAGAACTGCGCTCCGCCGGGCCCCCCGCCCGGCCGCTCGGCGCGCTCGCTCGCTCGCCGCTGCCCTGACTCACATTCCCAGCATTCCCGAGGAGCTGCTGGGGGGGTGGGGGGGGGCCGGGGCTGGGACGCGGCCACCTCCGCGGGGGGCAGCAGAGAGCGCCCGGCCGGGGCGGGGTTCAGGCGCGGGGGTCTTCGTAACGCCTCCTCCCAGGAGGCCGCTGTCTCGGAGCATCTCGTCTCCATCCCCTGTCCCCGACGCCCCTTCCCGGCTACCCTCCCCCAAAAGCTGCCAGGCACTCCGGGGATTAGTTAGGTGGCTTCAGCGACAGGGACAGGGATGACACTTGGTGGAGGGGGTGCAACTATCTTTCAAGTTAAGCTTTAGAGCGGGGGTCGAGGTTCCCTTACCCTGGCACCCTCCCATTAGTTTTATCTTCTTTAGGAGGGTGAAGGGATTTCAAAAGACTTTTACTTTCTTGTTCCTCCGAAGGAAAAAGAGAATGGAAATGAAGAAGGGAGCAAGAAAATAATACCATCATCATCATCATAGTTGCCATCATTCATTGAGTGCCTCATCTGTGCCCAGCAAAGTGTGTGCATCGTCCTATTTAAGGTAGAAAGATGGTGTCAGTTCATTCACACACACACACAAATACACCTCAAGATAAAGTGCATGAGGAGTTGGACAGGTTTTGCATTGGAAAAAGCTCCCACCCAGCAAGTCTGGAGCCCCAGCTGCTACCATTGTCTATTAGGGGACTCCAAACGTCAAGGGCATCTCCAGATTTGGTCTCTTTCACTTGAGTAGAAAGTTTGCAGGACTAGAGCAGTGATTTCCTTCCTGTCCTCATGAGTCTTATAGGGAGCTTAGACAAATGAAGCAAATCCAGCCATGGGATGTCTGGGTAAGCAGAGGTAAATGGAATCATCCAAGACCAGGGATGACTCCTTTTTTCCTCTCCTGGTTGGAATTCAAATATTAAATGAAGGAAGTTGCCCCTGAAAGAGGAGGATGCCTTCCTTTTCCAGCCCAAATGCCCTATTTATTACACCTTCCTTTTACACCTCTGGTATTTAAGGTTTTTCACAGACCTGTAGACCCTGAGGCCTCTTTGCCCCCATCGTCTTCTTTCTCTCAGTCACAAGGAAATCAGCACTCATTCTGTTGACCTGGATGCTCTGTGGGCAAAAGCAAACTACACCTGTTGTGTTTAGTTTCCCATGTACCTTTCTCTCAACTGAAAAGTCTTGTTATATATATAAAAAGCCTTGTCGAGAGTCCTTTGAGAAGTCCTATAATGCCATGTCTTTTGAAATGTTACCAACGTTTTGTTGAGTACCTTCTGAGAGCAGCACTTACATTTTCTCAACTACTCTCACAAAAACTCTGTAAGGTGTTTCTATCTTTCAGAAAAGTCAGGTAACATACCCAGCTAAAAATGTATTTAAATTTATACCTAAGGCTCACTATTCTTGGGCACCCTATCTCTTTTCCTTTGATCCTTGGGTTCTAAATAGGAATCCTTGGACTCCATGGGGACAATTTCTTACTTATATGCCTATGTACGTTTTTCCTCCAGAGAGAAGATCTATGGTTCTCAACAGAATTCTTTCACATTGGGTCCTTGAAAAAGTAAAGAATAATTGTATTAAATAGAAAGCAACTTTATATAGTAGAACAAGGACTGGAAGCTTTAGGGATCTTAAATAAGTCATCTTTACCCTCTTGAGACTTAGTTTTCTTATCTGAAAAATTAAAAAGCTGAACTAAAGGATCTTAAGATTCCTTCTAGAGCCAACATTCTCTAACTTTATGTTTAAATATGTATATAAACGCATACAGTGTTCAAAATGCTTACAAGTAGCCCTTGAGGGCTACGGATAGAAAATTATAAGATGTGTTATGTTTTACAAAACCTGTTAAGTGGCTCCAAGTTTTTTGTTGGTTTTTGTTTTGTTTTGCTTTGCTTTGCTTTGCTTTGTTGTTTTTTTACATATTTCTTCATCATGGTGATCCCTTCCAGCAAGTCAGAGAGAGCACACTTTGTGCAGGTATTTTTTTCTCACATATTCATGCATTCATTCCCTCAACAAATACTTACTGAGTATCCACGCTGTACTAATTCCTGCAGGTTCAGAGCCTCTGCCCTCAAGGGTTGCACAGTGTAGTAAGGGAGACACGAAAACAGGCCATTACAATCCCACTTAGAAGGGACAAAGCTCTGGGAACTGTAGGAGCATGTAGGAAGGACAGCCAACTTTTTACCTTGGGGTTCAGAAAATACTTCCCAAGGGAATGTCATAAAATTTGCTTGCCACATCCAGCTTTCCTGCTCTATCCTGTGCTCAGTCCAGAGCAGCAGGCTGCATACTCTGTGAGTCCCACCAGAGCTCAGATCTTTGGTGGACACTTGCCTCTGGGTGGGCTATCACAGCATATCTCCACAGTATTTGAAACTGTGCCATGAGAATGAGTCAGCCAGCTGGTACTGAATGGTGAGCTGGTAGACCATGGTGGCCCAAATCAGAACCATGGCACCCAAAACAATGAAGCCAAAGATCATGGAGAAGTGAGCTCTAAGACCTTTGCCGAGGAAGCTGGTCTGCGGAGAGGAGAATAAGGAGCCAAATAGACAGAAACTGAGATTCCTAAAGGCCTAAAAGGCTTAGATAGCTAGCTGTTTGCTTGATATCCCCAGTGTGGGTATCTAACTAGCATCCCAAACTTGATTTGTCCTAAACAAGACTCTGCATTTTAATGTACCAAGGCTCTTCTCTCCCAAGGTTGCCCATCAGATTAATGGCACCACCATTTAACCAGCTATTCAGGTCCAAACCTAGGAGCAGCTCTGATTTCTCCTTTTGCTGATTTCATAGCCACCCCATCAGCCAGTTTTGTCATCTCTACGCAGGGCCATATCAGAATCTGAAGCAAAAGGAAAACTCTGTATATGTAACCCAGAATAGTCGTTCACCACATGAAGAATCTAGTTAGATGAGAAACAAAATCCCTAAACAACTCAACAATTATCTGTCCTTCTTAGGCAGGAGGTAATTTGTACATATCCCTTAACAAGGTAGATTTTAGTTGAAGAGAAACATCATTGGGCTGCCACAAAAGAAAAAAAAGTCCCAATCACCTGACCCTTAGGAAGTCAACCTATTGGCTCAGCTAGGTCAATATGAGCCTATTCTCTTTGCCAAAAATGTTTTAAGTTCCCGGTAGCCCTAAGCATCATAGCAAACATATCAAAACCCATCACCATCAAAATATGTATCCTTTTTCCTGTAGAAATTTTTGAAAGTTTCTTTAACTTTGCTTTTAAATTTATTTGACTAATTCGTTTTATCCACTTGTGACTATGCTTTGTCTGTAATCATCAAGCATACTCAAGAATTATTGAGATGAGAAGAAAATCTAACCTACAATTGTTTTCAAATGAAATGAAATGTTTGTAAATATGAAAAGCCATAAAGCTACATTGTGTAGGTATTTATAACTAAACAACTATTAATTCCCCATTTACAGTTTTCTGTATATCTGTAATGTCAAGGCATGTAAGTCTTTCAGGGGCTTGTAAAAAATGTTGATTAAATGTCCAAATTACATCCATTTATTTAGTTCCTTGGTTTCCAGTAACTTTCCATTTCTATGATTCTGGCTAGTCATGAAGTCTGGCCACCTTTGCTGTCCTTGGTTTCCATGAGAGGCCCCCATGTCCTTCCAATAGATACATACCTTTCTTTTTCCTGTCTCAGGTAGCCTGAGCGAGTTTCTTTTCTTTGCAGACACAAATTCTCCCTGAATTGGAAAACCACCTTCCTAGTGCTTAGACAAAGCACTTCACTCCAGTCCACTAGAATCCAGTGGCCAAATCTGGCCCAGTGACCGAATCTGGCCCAGTAACCAGATTCCCCAAAGAAAAGAAACCTTGGGGAAACCTCATAAGTAGACATTATTACAGTCTTTGGGGATTCCTCACTCTGCTTCTGAGAAGATGTGGCAGATGGCCATGCTAAGGCCTAAGCCTGGGCTGTGTCTGTTTCTATATGGTATTTTCCATGAGCTACTGCCCATCCCTTAGGCCTCCTCTTCCTGCAGTGTTCCCTGACTTGGCTATTTAAAGGTAGTTCATTAGCACATTTTAAATTATGCCAAAAGCTGTAAAATTAAAAGGACTTTTAACCGTGCCCATTTTTCAAGAACAATTTCAAGGTGGAAAAGGCCCCTTAGAAGCCCCTAAGGAGAGGAATAACTACAGATGCAGGTTTTAAATATTTCAGAATGCTACAGGCTTATATATTCTTTTGGCCTTACCCAAACCGTGGTTCCTTAGACTTGTGCTTTTTGCTACTAAAGCAGTTACTTTCAAATACCACTGTGTTTTTCCTTCTACAAAGCTAAAGGCATTCTGGAGAGTTAAGCTATTCTAGAACCCATGAACAGTTCTTGCCTTGAATCCTGTCTGCGCTTCCATCCATGCAGATGCTGAAAGGATGCAACAAAAATTTTAAGCAAGCTAATGATGGGATCCATTAAGTGAGAGAAAAATAACAAAATTGGGTGGAGGGTGTTGCAACATGAAAGGTATTTGAAATATCCATAACATAACAAAACCAACCTTTTTTCTGTTTTCCTCCTTAGTGGCAAAAATTCAGCATTTAATAGTTGTAACATTGTCAGGAGTTTTAAATGAATCTGTGAAACTCCATGCTAAATGGGCAGGACTAGGGTGAGGCAGGTGAGACTCTAGCCTTGGGTGCAAACTTTAAGGAGACACCAAAATCTCAGTAATCAATATAAGATATAATATTTTTGAAATGGAAATCAGCAAACTACAGCCCATGGGCTGGCTGATTGTTTCTGTAAGTAAAGTTTTATTAGAACTTCTGAGGAACAAAGAAAACAAAGAGGAAAAAAGGGTCTGGAGCTTCAATTATAGGAATTTTATACCCTAGGGGTCCAAACAAGAATTTCTTATACTAGAGCTTCTAACTAACACCCAACTTCCTGGTGTTCCAGTGCTGCTGAAAATGCCTGCATTCATCTTTACAGTCCAGAGTCTCTCTGAGCAGGAGAAAAACATTTGCCCAAGAGGTGGATTCTTGTGAGAGAAAGGGTAACAAGCCACTGGAAATGTATCTTGCAGCAAAAACAGTCTTGTTTACCCAACTTAACCAAGGATTTTGAAGGTCTATAAAATACCTGCTTTAGGCTACGTATTTGAAAAATCACTGAGATAAATGTCTGAATAAACACACTGAGTACTCCATAAATATGAGCCATTTTTTAGTAATAGGAGAATTGTTAATGTAAATTTGAAGAGTGGAATCGCAGTTGTACTGCAAAGATAAAAGTGATGGGCCCATTAATCATCCTGCCTCAGGACAGAGGCCAATGCTAGATAAAGGTAGAACAGGGCCAGGACCCAGAAAACAGGAGAGGGTGTTGGCTTTCCTTCCAAGCGTTAAGTATATACCCTACCACCTACAAAAGTGGCTCAGACTACTGAATGTTCTACCACCAAGCAACTCTTATAGACTGTACAAAGGTTCATAACTTACGTTGCCAAAAATTCATCCATTTCTTGAAACAGGCTTTGGATCAGCTCTGAGAAAGAGTTCTTTTCTAAACAAAAGGCTTTACTACACAATGAAATGAAAGGGAACTAATTTGCTTGGAGGAGAATAATGAAAGAAAACAAGTTATTTTAAATGATAAAAATATATACCAAATTGACAACAGCTTTAGAATGATGCTCCTGGGTTTGATTAATGAGATACATTATCAGCTGAATAAACAAGAGCTTACTAGTTTAGGACCTTCTTTTACTTAACCTTCTAATGAAAACAAAATTTAATTTTAACTTACAAAAGTAAGAGGAACGGGTTATAAAATAAAATTCAAACATTCCAGAAGAGGTTAAAATCTGCTCTAAAAACAGCCAACCACTTTTAACAACCTGGTATATATTCCCTTGGATTTTTTGAATGCATATTTTAACAAAAATTGGGCCCAATTATGGTTTTTGACTTTCAGTATCCTTTATCTCCTCCTTCTAGCTTTAGACCTTGTTCTTCTGGCTTCAGAAATTGTCCCATCATCTTCCCTCCTTGGCCACAGTGGTTGTTCCAAGGGCTAGACATGTGGCCACAGTCAGACCAATCAGAATCCTTTCCTGGGATTTTTTTCAACTGGAGCTCTGTTCTTCTCTAGTCAAGGAACTATAAGGACGTAATAACAGAGTTAGCAACATCCATGGCTCCACTGCCATGGAAAAGCTTCTCCGTGGTTGTCTACCACTTGTAACCAAGTGAGTCCTAATATACATACTCTCCTGCAATTTGATTTTGTTCAGCTAAAATTGTGTACATCATGGACAGTTTCCGTGTCAGTGTACATCTCCCTCTTCCCTTTCAATAGCTGAATAATAGTCCATTGTATGGATGAATGTTTATGACCCTTTTCTAGAGCCAGGAACATAAGAAGTTCTTAAAAGTGATAAACACAGAAAATTATATTCAGATGGAAGAGCTGCAGCCACATCACAAGTGATGATGATTGTTATATAAATAAGAGACCAGCACTAATAAAGTTTAAGTAGAACTTATTCCCCAACCACCCATGCAGTACTCATCCGACCTGCGGTAGCAAGAATACTTTGTGACATTTAATATCACCTCTGCCAGGGACTTCTCTGGTGACCCAGTGGTTAAGAATATGCCTTTCAATGCAGGGGACACAGGTTCGATCCCTGGTTAGGGAACTAAGATCCCACATGCCGCAGGGCAACTAACTGAGCCTGCACACTTTGGAGCCTGCGTGCCACAACTAGAGAGAAGCCTATGCACCACAATGAAAGATCCCGAGTGCCACAACTAAGACCTGACAAAGCCAAAAAATAAATTAATTAAATTAAATTAAATTAGATTAATAAATAATAATAATAATATCACCTCTGCTAGATGACTAAAGACTATGCCTCATGCATCCTGGTTTCTCCACTACACCTAGTAGTAAACTTGAACTCACCATTCATTTAACGGGTCTTTAAAACTCTGTTAGAGGAACATTTTAAGGGAAGTTGAGAGGAGGCTATGTTTGCATTAGTTGTTGAGGCCTGGAACCATAAGTACAATTACTATTCAGTTTGAATGTCTAAAAATCTGATACCCAACGTTTCCATCGTGCAGTTTCCAAGACATGGAACAATTGTAATAAAGAGTTAGACTGGGGTTTTGTGGTCCCACAATGATAGAGTCAAGCCAGTCCCTCCCTTTATGACCCTGTGTGGTCTTGAGCAATTTATCTAACCCCATTCAGCCTGTTTCCTCAAGAGAAAAAAAAAGGGTGGGTTGACTAACTGTACTTGCCTCACAAGTAATTTGAGAATATTAAATAAGAAATTGTATGGAAAGTTCCTAGGACTGTGCTGGGCCCATAGTAAATGCTCAATAAATAGAAACTAACATCATTTTCTTCATGAGATACAGTAAATTCAGTTGTCTGGGCTGTATGCTGTTTCCACTTTCCAAGTTTCTCAAGTGCCAGTGTAACTTTAAAAAACTGTTCTTTTTAAAGTTTCAGAACACACATAGAAAGCTGGGTGCTAGCCAGGATACAGTTGGAATCAAAACAATCCTAAAAATAAGAAAAAGATGCATGACTTTTTAAATGTTGGATTTCTTTTTAAAAGCAAATTTATACTGTGAGTAAAGATCAGAATTCATTCTCTCTGTGACCTAAGTCAAAAACGAAGTTTATTGAGACATGATGCATGTCAGATGTTGTTTAGAGTGGCACGTGCCCTTCTCATGACATGTGAACATACGCAGCACGTCTGGGGTTTTTTCTAGCAGGTGTTTCAGGCTGAAGAAGGAAGATGAGTCCTACATTTGACTACAGCGCCCATAGCACTCAGGCTTTCCCTGGGTTATGTTCTGCAAAGTACAAACAGGTACAAAAAGGATAATTTTCTAGAGCCTTAAAGCAAATAGTTTGTGAAATAGAATTCAAAAGCCTTTCCCTTAATGGTTATGAAGTCTCAGGACTTCAGACTAATATTCACAGAAAATCCACAGTGGGAAATACTGCAACCTGATTTGGGATCCAATTTAATACATTCCAAGAAATGGGCTCCTCCTTGCCATTTCTACTGCTTAACACCCTCCTTTCCCACCACTCCACTTAATTAACTTCTATTCCGCTTTCAGCCTCAACTCAAATAGCACTTCTTCTTCCAGAAGGTCTCCCTGAGCCCTCTGTTAGGTGCCCTTGCTATCAAATCTCACTGCCCCCTGCACGTCTTTTTTATGGCTCTCATCATGACTATAATGGAATAACTGATGATTGATTCATGGTGTCGGTGCTGTCCACTCAACAGTATGTTTCCGTTCTATCAGGAATAAGACCACTTCTAGTGTGTTGACCTCAATGTCAGGACCACTGTCATGATATAATAGATACCTGTTGAAAGTATGAGAAAAAAAATCTTTTATTCTATGAATTTCAACTCAGACTGGAAACTCAAAGAGTAGATAATTTTCTAAGAAGATTTCCTTATGAAGATCAGAAGAATGCCTTTATTTCATGTAACAAAAAACCCCCACAAAACTATAGCATTTGATGTCATATCATCCATAGTCTATGAAATTAATTGGTTATCAGTTTCAGGAAAGAAAGTGATAATTATAACAATCAGCACTAATTGCATGTGTAACTGGCTAGGTCCAAAAAGGGACTGAAAGAGACTTAGATAAGAGGGGTTCAGAATCCATAGCTTACCTGCCTGCACAGACACACTTGAAAGTGAGGGTTCTAGACACAAGCCAAAGTGCTAGCAGGTCACTGATGCTGTTGTCCACCTTCTCAAAGCACCTGCTACGTTAGGTTTTAGCACAAGATAGAATAGAAAAGAAATCTGAGACAGCTTCTCCTTCCCAGAGCCAGCTAGCCTCTGCTTGGATCCTTTCTGTGAGAGAGGACTCGCTTATACCACAGGGCTGTCCATTCCATTATCAAATGGTTCAAAGGGTTAGGTCATTTCTACCTATATTAAGACCAAAGCATGTCTAACTCTAATTCTACCCATCAAAACCAGAATAAGTAGATGTGTGAATAAATTAATATTTACTAATTCTGCAAACTAAATGAGGCTTACTGCTCTATTTTAAAATACAGTAAACTTCTAGTTTTCTTCATTCTGTGTGTGAATTGTGAGCAAGCATGCGTAAGTGTATATGTGAGTGTATGCATGTGTGTGCAGGTATATGTGTTTAATATAACTATTTTGCCACATCAACATAAATGGTAGTGGGTTTATAAGATTCTGGAGGCTTACTCCACTGTAGTTATTTTTATAACCATCTTTGTTAATTCTCAAAGCCATTAAAAATCAAAATGCTTAAATAAAGTAAACTTAATTGTGGACTAAACTCTAGATCTGCCTCATCTTTAATATAAGACAAAGGATGGAAAAGAATCAAATGTTTTCTCTGTTTTGCCAAAGCCCAAAACCCTTCTTCTTTGGGCAAGGAAATACACACCATAAGGAGTAAAATCTTTTATTGCTTCTAATTAGAATAAATACCCAATACATCCTGAGTCTCCAGGAACATGACTAACATTTGCCTCACCTCGCAATGACTGCAGATGAAGCGTGGGCGAGGGTGTGAAAATGGTGGGTATCGCCTCAACACTGCTTCCTCCTCTAACCTTACAGTTGAAATCAGGCATCCACTAATATCTGGGCCTAGAGGCTCTTTCCAACAAATGTGTGAGAATATTAGGGAAGCTCAGATATTGAATCATTCCTGAAACAGATTTTGGGGGAAAGTAGCTTAGTAATTAGGAAACCATGGCTTTGGAGACCAAGAGACCCCCAAATTCCACCCAGGTTCCACCTCTAGCTAAGCCAGATAACCCTGGCCAACTTACTTAACCACTCAGTAGAATGAGGATAACACCTCACATGGTTGTGATGAGGATTCCATGAGCTGCTCTTATGCACAGCCTGGCATAAAGTAAATAAATACTCAGAAGTGTTAGCTACACAGATACCCAGGATGATCCCCACACATTGATTTAATCATCGACAGTGGGGCACCTACATGTTCAAGAAGGCCCCCACCAGATAAATCTAATGTATAGCCAGGATTGAGAACGCTTGGTACAGTTTTGAACTAAACACTGACCAAGACTGGGAGAGGGACACCTACTATACATGACTGAGCTCTAGTGGCAAGTCAATTACATGCTTCAGAGGGAGGAAGAATGAATCTTACCTAAGGAACTTCAGGATTTGCCTGAGAATTTGGAGGCATTTGATGGGGGGTTACCGAGACAGAGAGGAAGAGGATTATACAAGTCTTGGTCAAAGACTGAGCTAGATGAGGACGGCTTGGAGTCTGTTTCAGATATTGGTGATGATGTCCACCCATTGCCTCAGGAAGTCCTGTCTGAGTTCTGTGCAGAGGGAGCCTCTAACCAGAAGTGAGGGAGTCACTTCCACTGGGTACATTTCTGAGAGACCCGGGGGGCTGAGAAACTTATTCAAGGTCCAGATGACAAAGGATAACACTAACAATAACAATGGTAACAGCAACCACCCTTAATATACACACTTGTGGGGCTTCCCTGGTGGCACAGTGGTTAAGAATCCGCCTGCCAATGCAGGGGACACGGGTTCAAGCCCTGGTCCGGGAAGATACCACATGCCGTGGAGCAACTAAGCCCGTGAGCCACAGCTACTGAGCCTGCGCTCTAGAGCCCTCGAGCTACAACTACTGAAGCCCATGCTCTGCAGCAAGAGAAGCTACCGCAATGAGAAGCCCCCACACACAGCAATGAACACCCAAGACAGCCTAAAATAAATAAATATTTTTTAAAAAATATACACACTTGTGCCAAGCACGTTACATGCTTGTAACTATAACAATAGCTGATATCCATTGAGTGCTTACTGCCTATCAGGCACTAGTCGAACAGCTTTACAGGCTTAGTTTCATTTAACCTTCAGAGCAACCCTCTGAAACAGCTACCATTCCACTATAACAGAAAAGGGAAGCTCAGAGAGGTCAAGGGACTCACCCAACCTCCCACAGCTAGTAAGGTCAGGCTCTAACTGTGTCGTCTGCCTCCCAAGTCCAAGCTCCTAACCAACTGCTAGACAACGAAGACTCCCACCATCTGACACATTCTCTACAGCTCCATGCTCATCCTAGCCTTCAAATAAGCAACTGCCTCTCAGAAGGTGCTGCCCACACAGCTGCAGGACATAAATTTGTTCCAAATTCCTGGGAGTGGGCTGTGGTTTGGTGTCCCAATTTTAATTGTCAACAGCGGTGCCCAAGCAGTTCTGGCCATTCAATCTACTTTGTCTGAGAAGAGGCAACTGGTGGTCTGTCAAAGCAAATGCTACAAAACACTTAAAGGCCGGGGGTGGGGAGCAGAAGTAGTCTCAGGTGGGAACAAAGGTTGAAGGACACATCTCTTCATGAGACCAGCTTCTAAAACAAAAAGTGACATTCGAACCTCAGCTTCTGGACAGTGGAAACTTTTCCCAGGTTATCAACAATAAGTGTGATATATTTTTGAGTATCTCATGATACTCAATGTATTTAAGTCTCAATACATTGTTCTGAGAAAGTGCATAATGAAAAGTAGCCCTATTCACAGCACCTTCACCTCAAGGGGCCGAAGCACTTAGATGTCAGAAGTAAACCAGAGAGGACAATGAGATTTCTGGCTTGTCTCTGGCTTCAAGACTTGCCTTTTGACATTAGGTAAGGAACTGCACCACAAGGAGTTCATTAGAGGAAGCAGAAAACGGGATGGCTGACCCTTTCACATTGGCCGTTCACAGAGGAAGACCCAAAGACAAACAAATAAGGCTTTATTCTATCGCTGGGTTTCATTATAGTCTGAGGCTGTCCCCTGTTGTAGAACATGTCCCTTGTGGCATTTACAAGCCACTACAAGTTGACATTAATGATAGCTGGTAATACATTTTAGCTTTCCATTTATTTCACTTATCATCCTCCTTACAGCCCTTTGAGAAACAGAGTGCTGCTTTTATCCCCATTGACATATAAGGAAACTGAGGCACAGGGCTTGCCTAGTTTTACATGGATAGGAGTAGAATTATGACCTCTGACCTCTCCAGTAAATTCATAGCCAACCATGCTTATACAGAGATCAACTTAGAGCTCCTTCTTGAACACTCTTTGAAAGCAGGTGGAATATGAGCCTTAAGTAAATAAAGAGGCATGAGAAAGCTATAGAGTCAGGGAAGGGGAGGATTAAACACAGGAGGACTCTTGGGCTGCACTTGGAGGACTCACCGCTCATTGACCACTTGCTGTGCACCAGGCACTGGGCCAAAAGCTTTACATACATACATGTCCTCATTTAGCACTCATCACCATCCTGGGAGGTGGGATGTAGTAGTCCCCATTTGCAAGATGAGGAACCATATCCCACACAGTAACTCTCCCCACATCTGGGCATTCTTCACACCAAAGCCATTATTGCTCCCCAAAACACCATGCTGCCACCTGTAACTAATGGATTGGGGAAAGGAAATGTGCTTCTTAAAAGTAATTCAGTGGTCTAAACCTTAAAAGTACATTATTTTAAGATTCTGCATGCCAAAAAGAAAAATCAGGCAAATGTTTTTAAGGAACATTTAAATTATTTCTACATTTCCCATTGCTATATATAGCACAGTGGAGGGGTTAAGCAGTCTGGCTGACTTTGAAGCAGGAGAACCTTTCTAAGCCTTGGTTTCCTCATCAGTAAAATAGAGATAATATTAAACACCTCATAATGCTGTGAGAATTCAATGATATAATATATAAAGCATTTAGCACAGCTCTTGCTAGGTAGTGGGTACTCAGTGAAAGACAGCTGCTATCACATCACAGTAATATAATGATATTGCTAATAATAAGTAGGAGAGAAGTAACTGTAATAAGCAAAATATTCTGAATTTCGGATTGTAACTTTTTGTTTTCTTCTTTGCAAGTAACCATTTCTCATTGATGGGTGTTTTGTTGGTAGTTTTTCCCAGAAGCTTAGATTTGTGACTTTGGTGGGGAGGGTTCAGGAGTCATTGTACGGTGATATCAGGCTGCTTCTGCTTGGAAAACAGAAAGCCATGATAGCACCAACAGCAATGTAGAAAGACATGACTTATTAGCTCCTTTCTTATTGCGAGACCAGCAATGCAGATGCACCCAGAGAGGACCATGCAGGAGACACCAGGTTTTCTTCGTTTAAGAAAATGATGTTGGAGCATCCATCAACTGGAATACAAAGTTGCAGTGGGGATGGCCTTTCTTGTTTAAGTGAGAAACAACGGTGGGCAGTGCCAGGAGCATCCCAAGTGTCTGAGCACCCTCACTACGTGGGAAGAAACAGCAGTAGCTCCAGCTGGCTGGCTCCCTGTTAAGGCTCAGTGCTGTTGGAAATGTCCTGAATCCCCAGGACTTGCTGATATCCTTCAAGAAACAAGACAGAAAAGCTCTGCAAGCCTACGTCCAGGTACATCGATGTTTGTAAATGTTAACTTCTCTGTGGACATATGTCTTGTACAGGTTTGAGATCTCATTTTTATACTTATTATCTTCATGACCTCAGGGAAGTTCTTACCCTATGTGAGCCTTGGTCTTCTTATCTGTAAATTGGTTATAATAATAGTAAACCCTTAGTTTTAGTAAATAGTAAATTCCTTAGTTTTCCTGTGAACTTGGAGCAAACTAAAAATAAGAAGTCAATCCTTATGTGATTATAGTTCAATTGATAGCATATTAACATTGATGGTAAGTTGGAATCTACATGAAAGAATAGAAATAAAAATACAAGCAAGTATTATGAGAGATAACCTAATAAAATAAATCACGTGAGGGCTTCCCTGGTGGCGCAGTGGTTGAGAGTCTGCCTGCCAATGCGGGGGACACGGGTTCGTGACCCGATCCGGGAGGGTCCCACATGCCACGGAGTGGCTGGGCCCGTGAGCCATGGCCACTGAGCCTGCGCGTCTGGAGCCTGTGCTCCGCAATGGGAGAGGCCACAACAGTGAGAGGCCCGCATACCGCAAAAAAACAAAAACAAAAAATCATGTGTTAAATAACACATCAGAGAACTTGAGTTGCCCTGGTACAGATATTTATAAAGTTGGATTATGAGTACAGTATATGTTGGAAAACAGGACAAATTACCACATAGGCTCAAGTTGGAAAACAGAACTAATTATTGCATAGGCTCAAGTTACTGAGAAGAATCAGCCACTGAAAACAGCAATAGTTGAATGTGTCGTTTGGCTTATAAAACAGTCACACTGAAATCTCCTTCTCAAGTGCCTATCAAGCAGGAACACTGTTTCTCACTGTGTGGAAATCAGTGAAGACCACCCAAATGAAAACAAGCAGAAGCTGTTTATTCAGAGTTTGCTACAGCAAGGGAATCAGCCACCATCACCTGTGTTTGGCAGAGTCTCTAAGGCAGGCATTAGAGAAGGAAAGGCTTATGATGTTTAAAAAAAAAAACGGCTTTAGATGCCCTGATTGGAGCTAATTCTGAATATTAAAGCTGTGATCATTAAAAAAAAAAAAAAAAGGTGTGTTTAGAAGTAACACAACTTTGAAAATAACACTGAGATAAGGTTCTGCCAATGAACTAATTGACACAACGTCACACAACATAGCGACTTAGACCCAGAAGTTATTTGGGACTGGATCAGCTATAAAATTCCTTTTCAATAGATGATTCTCAATTGTAATTTGTTTTTTGTGGGGAGGGGGTTGTTTGGGTTTTGTTTTCACTAATTTATGCATTGCTTCTAATTTAGAGCAGCATTTCCCCCCAAGAGTCAAAATGAGTTCCGTGGAACATTAGTCCCATGAGACGCTCCTGGAAGAGGAGCTGGATGCCATGAATCTCTCTTAGAGAATCCTGGTGCTCATTAGCAAATGAAATTTTGCAGTATAGAAATCTGTCTGTATTTAACTCAGTGTTTCCCAGTTATTGGTCCATGGAATCCTTTTGCCTTTTAACACTCATTTAAATCCCATGAAAGTCATGTTCTAAAGAACATACTTTGGGACAGTGGTTCTCAAATTTTCAGGTTTGTCAGAATCACCTGGAGAGCTTGATGAGACAGATTTCTCAGGCTGCCCCTGGAATTTCTGATCCAATAGGTCTGGGGTGGGGCCCAAGAATTTGCATTTCTATGAGTTTCTAGGTGATGCTGATGCTACTGATCCAGGGACTATACTCTGAGAACCACCGCTTTGAGATATGTAGAATTAGACTCATCTCTACTGTTCATTTTTTACTAACTTCCAGGCTGTCAAAATGCAGAGCATGTTAGATCTGAGATGGAACTTGCCTTTATTTATTCAACCAGTATTTATTGAGCACCAACTATTGGTGAGGCACTGGACGAGGCAGTTGGGATAAGTGAAGAAACACTGACATGCTATCCATCCTCTCAGAGCTCAGAGTATAGTAGAGAAAAACTAAAACAAATAAACATGATTGCAAATTGTGGAAAAAAGAACTACAAAGGAAAAGCAGAGCATGGATGAGGAGAGATTCACATGGGTACTTAGTTTATGTTGGTCTGATAGATTAAATATGGCCACAGAGTCATTGTAGCTCTTCCCAACAGAGAGGATTTTCCTACCTTTTGAATCTGGACTGCCCTTGTAACCCACTTTGACCAACAGAATGTGGCAGAAGTGGTGTTATGGAGGTTACAGAGCGGAGGCATCAATAGCTTTCATTCTCACCCTCTTGGAAGCCATACTCTAAAGAAGCTGGGATGGAAGACCCTGTGGAGAGAGAGACCCGCTGTCCCAGCTAAGCCCAGCCCCAAGTCAACCTGCCAGCTGACTACCACCACATGAGTGAGCTCAGGCTAGACCAGCAGAAGAACCATTCGACCACTCCACAGAATCATGAGAAATGGTAAACACGTGTTGTTTTAAGCAACTAAGTTTAGCAGCGATTTGATATGAAGCAGTAGAAGCAATTGAGGAGCACGCAAGAGCTCTGGGAGAAAGGTCATTTAGGCCGAAAACTGAGTAGAAGTTGGGAAGGCAAAGAGCAGAGTAGGGAGAGCATTCCCGGTTGAGAATGGTAGAGTCCTGGCTCAGGGTGGGCAGCTCTCAGCTTTTCCAAGAGCTGAAGGGAGAGCTCCACAGGAGGGGATAGATTGGAGGAGTGGTGGATGCTGTGATAAACTGTCCAGATACTTTCGCCTCCTCAAGACTGAAGCATTCAATTCCCTGGCTTCTGCTGGCAGTGATGACTGACAGCACTCAACTGATCTCTCTCTGGGAATTTACTTTGGCTGAAGAGAGCTGCCTGGCCTAAGGTCACGACCCTCCCGGGGTGGGGGTGGGGGGTGCACCTTGCACCCAGTGACAAGTCTAAACATGTATGTGGGAGGGGGACAGATTTTGGTATAAAGGCCTGGCCCCTTACCATAGCAGTTTGGGACAACTCCAAGATTTCCTGTGGGATCAGCTGAGGCCTTTGTTGTGACTGCATCACAGTTCATTCTCTCCATCTGCCCAATACTGCTTGCCTCACTTGCCCTCTGTATTGATGTCATGCACACCCCAATAAACTTCCTACATGCAAACCTCCATCTCAGAGTCTGCTTCCTGGGGAAGACAGACCGTAAGTGGGAAGGACATCTGGGAGAACTATTTCAGTAAAACAAGAGAAAGAAGTTAATGTAAACTAAACATAGTAGCTTTGGGGATGGAGATAAGCAGACACATTAGAGATGAGGAGAAAATATGGAAAATATGTGGTTATTTGAGAGCTGGGGAAACTGAAAGCAAGACAGGATTACTAACAGTGCCGTGATGAGACATACTAAAGCCTGAGGCAAAAGGAAAAGTCAGTAATACTAATCTTGTCTTTATTTAAAATCTTGGTATTTTGGGCTTCCCTGGTGGCGCAGTGGTTGAGAGTCCGCCTGCCGATGCAGGGGAAGCAGGTTCGTGTCCCTGGTCCAGGAAGATCCCACATGCCGCAGAGCGGCTGGGCCCGTGAGCTGTGGCCACTGAGCCTGTGCTCCACAACAGGAGAGGTCACAGCAGTGAGAGGCCCACGTACCACAAAAAAGAAAAAAAAATCTTGGTATTTTGTTCATCATGGATGTTTTTGCATTAACTTTGATTTTTAAAAACGTTACTTATCTTTGTTGCTGAATTTTTTGGCACCCCCTTAACGCTTGCACTAAAGACCTATACCTTAATCACCTCACCCTGGTCTCAGTCCTGGAAATGTTTGTTGTTTTAAGACCCTAAGTTTTGGAATAATTTGTTATACAGCAACAGGTAACTAGTATGCCAGCTGTCAGGGCTTTGGACATTTACTTAACCTCTGAAAGTCTCAGTTTCTTAATCTGTGAAATAGGGATAATATCATATTTCACATGGTTATTTTGAAAGTTATATGAAATATTTCAGGCAAAACCCTTAGTATACTGAAATACATAGTGTTTCAATGTGTCCACAATTATCATCAATAGAATCATTAGAGTTAGATTCTGATTTTAAGATCCCGGAGTAATATTGATCTCTTTTTTTCAGAATACTGATGAGAATTTCTTCTTCTGTTTCTGAAATAAGTTTTCTAATTTTCTCTATGTATTTACTTTTTTTTCCAGTAATCTTTATGGGCATAAGTCTAGAAATTTAAATATGAGGGTTAATGTCTCAATGCTTCAAAGCAACTGGTAAGGCTTGCTGTTCCAAATGGAAACAAGGCACCATGAGGTACTGTCTTGATTACTATTAACATTTATTGAGTGCTCATGAAGCGTTAGGGCACTGGGGCAACCACATCACATACATTATGTCATTTAATCTTCCAGGCCACCTATGAAGCAAGCATTCCCCATTCTCCAAATTATTCCCCATTTTACAGATAAGGAAACTGAGGAGGGCATAGAGAAAGTAAGCCCTTTGCCCAAGGGTACAGCTAGATGGCAATTAGCTCCATGCCAGTGCTCTCAAGGGCTCCACAGCTCGTGGACAATTTACAAGTGGAAGTATTTCTCTCAATTCCAGCTGTGCCTTTGATTGGGCAAATCACCTTTCCACTGCGCACAGCAAAAGTCACATCTGGGTGTGTTCAGCCAAAGTATTACGGGTGTTTCATCCCTTAAGAGTTAGCCCTTTCAAGGATTTCTCCATTCATAATACGAATTGTAGACTAATGCTGAGTCAGCATGTTGAGTCTTACTGGTATCCCTGCTTCTGCATGAATAACAGCATGTGCTGAATAAGAGGTTTGGAATTGCTTTAATTCCTTCCCTGTGGCTTTCGCCTCAAGAATTGGCTCACTCTGTTGCTGTGGCCTGATATGTCAGCACAACACAGCAGCCTTCTTGGGTTGCAGAACTCCAATTTTGTCAGTACCTTATGGTCTCTTTTGCCCTTGAACTTCAGATAGCAACTTTTCACTTTAATGCACATTACCTCGAGAAATTCAAGGCCAAAGAAAAACATTCCACAAGGCCTGCCTCTGTAGCAATCAGAGTCAAGTAGGGAATGGAAGAGATTGTGTGAGGGCCGTATATGTTCCCATGAGTCCAGATTGCCTGGGCATCACTGAACAACTCCCTGCACAGTTGGACGGCTTATCCTGGGGAGACTCAACATGCCCAGAAACACCTGGGTTTTTTACTTGAAAAAAAAATCTGATGTTTGACATCCAGAAGACATAGTATTACATTTTTACTCTTTATATTTACTAAAGTAAGAAACCTTTGGGAGAAGAGATCAGTGTATTGGTATAGGTTTTTAAGTATTTGCTAAGCCCATGTTAGGGTGCTAAGCTCATATTAGGTTGCTAAGCACCTGTCATTTATCTTGTGTTCCAAAGTTTCAAGAAGTTTGAAATCAGATCCAACTGAAAATGAATGTCCCTCTAAAGAAGATATAAATATCCTAATCCAAGAAAACAAACCCTTGACTTTCTGATTTATAGAGGTCCTAGAAAGTATTAGATTCTTATGTACTATACTGTCTGCATAAAAGGGGGAAAAGGAATTATTCATTTATGCACATTTAGGATCAATTTAGCTTCATCAGTTCATTCCACATTGTCAAGAGTGTATATCAAGCACTCTTCCCGAAAGGTCTCTGCCAGCTGGAGAATTCTCTGACCTAATATGCACAGAATCTTATACTTGGACAGGCTTTTTGAGGTCACCTCATCAAACGCTTTCCTAGTGCAGAGCTTCCTCCTTGACATTCCTGACAGATGGTTTGCAGATGCAGGTACGACTCTAGCACCATCTCCCCTACCAAGATTCCCCTGATCTCGGTCAGAATTTGCTGCTACCCGCACTGAGTCTCTGTAACACTTTATACACCACAAATGCTATCATTGTAATGATCATAAAAGTAGTTGCAACTTACTGAGCACCTACGATGCATGAGGCACTGAAGTATCTAATATTATAAGATAATCCTGCATAATAGGTATGATCACATAGGAAATGGGATAAACTTGATCTCCCGTAATTTGTCCAAGGTCCCAAAGCTAGGAAATGGCAGAGACATGTCAAGTATGAGGGGTCTCAATCCTATATTCCCACTTCCCCCTCCATGCTGCCTCTCTTACACAGCAGTTAACATGTCATATTGGAATTACTCTGTACTCATCTGTTTCCTCCCTATTGATAGCAAATTTCTTGACGAATAATGTGCTGTTACTGTTCTTCCAATCTCCAGTCCCTACCGCTGTTCCCTGCACATAGTGGGGTCTCAATAAGCATTACTTGCTGAGTAGGTCACTTCCCTGTACCTCTGCTTCTCCAAAGCCTTAAACTCTGATTCTAGATCACTTCCTTTGTCCCCCTTGAATCACACTGATAGGGACTATAATCAGGAAGCAAAATATATCATATTGATGCAAATTAAAATTCTTCAATCAAATGATATTGATGAGAACTCAGACTTGAAAGAGGTTCTATATGCAAAAAGTGGTAACTGTGTGGACATGGGTATTTGGAACCATTTTGCTTTTTATGCTTGTTGGCAGAAATAGAATACGTTAAATCAGTAAAAGTAAATAAGTATGAGAACTCAGCCCAGCCAAGGAAGAGGCATGATGAAAAAATAGTCTATATATTTTTTATGATCTTGAGTCTGCAGGAGAGGGGAGGTACTGATACGGAGTTTGGGAGCAATCCAAGCAGAGGGTGTATGGAAAATATTTTGGGTTAGTAATAAAAGAGGGAAAAGATGTGCCCAAAAAGAAGTTTGGGGCACATCTCATGTATCCTTGGCATTAACATCTCTGCATGAAGATCCCTTCATATGACTGTGAAGCAACAGAGCTTCCTTTCCTGTGTTATCAACTATTGAACCAACCTGTTGCCTTGATTGTTCTCTTCTCTCTTGCCTCCCACAAAGGTCTTGAGTCCACTCAATGTAGGTGGGAAGGGGATTAACATTCACCCCAAAAGGAAGCTACTACTATTTCACTATGGAAAGTTTCTTCCTCTCTTCTAGTCCATGTTTCTTTCTCTCCCTGTGTCTCTGTCTCTGTCTCTGTCTCTGTCTCTCTCACTAGCCCTTTACTTGTTCCAGCACCCATTCCTTAAATGCCTTCCTCATTATTTTCTCTCTTTGTCCATACCTTATTTATCTTTCATAGCCCTCCTCTGCTGTGAAGCCTTTACTGACTGCACCAGCTCACACTGACCTGGTTATGAACTGAATTATGTCCCCTACCCCCAAATTCATATATTGAAGCTCTAACCTCCAGTGTGACTGTATTTGGAGACTGGGCCTTTACAGAGCTATTTAAGGTTAAATGAGGTCATAAGGATGGGGCCCTAATCCAATACGACCGGTGTCCTTGTAAGAAGAGGAAGAGACACCAGGAGTGCAGGGCACAAAGGAAAGGGCATGTAAAAACACAGGGAGAAGGCAGCTGTCTACAAGCCAATGAGAGTGAGCTTAGGAGAATCCTATCCTGCCAACACCATGACCTTGGACTTCCAGCCTCCAGAACTGAGAGAAAATTAAATTTCTGTTGTTTAAACTACTCAATCTTTAGTATTTTGTTATGGCTGCCTGAGCCGATGACAACACTTCCTCTAGATCTTTTTAGGCTTCTACCTAGCCTGCCTCTGTTGTCGCTTACATTGTCCAGTTCTCAGTCATTATAGATTTAAGTCTATTCTATTTAATGCTCCCTTGTTCACACATTACTTCATCAATACGTGTCTTATCTCCCAAAGCACAGCATTAACTAACAGGAGAAAAATCATGTTATACAAACCTCTTTTATTCTAAAATGCCTAAAAGGAAGATGTAGACTCTGGGCACTCAATGAATCTAAATTTCTTAAATAAATGATAATTAAGCTGTTCCTGCTGGCTACCAGTTTTGTAACCTTGGATAAATCAATCCTCAGTTTTCACATCTGTAAGAAGGGAATAAATTCTATCTCCTAAATAGAATTAACCTGAGATTGTAGTGAGGATAAAATGAGACAAAATTGTTTCACACATAGTAAGTGCTCCATTAAAAGAGAACTATTATCATTATCATTATTTTGTTCTGAAGCCACATATGAGAAAAGGAAAATGATCTCACCCAGAAGACACAGAATTGCTACAGATTTAATCTCCCTTAGACAAAGAAATCCTTCTCTAAATGATTGCAGCAGTTTAAACTCTCAGGAACAGTGTATACTGTTTCCATACTTATTTCCTCAATCCTTTACCAACTTTGAGCACTGTAGACAGTTTTCATTTTTTACAAAGTTCTTATTTCCACATTTTCATTTACAATCTCTTATAAAACAGTAAAATGAAGGACCTAGCCATTGTTTATAAACTATATAACAAGAGAGTTTAAAGTTTGGGTTCTTTAAGTTAATTCAAGGCAATAAAATCTTTTTTAAAAAACCTTATTTTCCTAGGCCATATTCTCTCCCAATTATTTGAGAACTAGGCAGGAATTCCTGTTCTCTATTGCTAGCTGAAGCTTCTACCCTGAGTTTGTGGACTGCCACTCTCACTAGAATTCCTGATGGCAGAATCATCTCTTTTCTTTGACGAGGAGCATATTGAAGTACTATCATTTGCCTACCCTTCCCTGACGCACTAGAGCTGATCGATGCTGGAATGACACAGAGGATGAAAGAATTTAACGTATTCCCATACTCCAACCAATTCTTAGCCACAGAGCTTGGTAGTGGAAGCTCCAAGAGTCTATCTAGATCCCCCAGTGTCACTCTTGTGAGCTTAACCATCTTACATGTTTCAGCACCTGGACAGCTCTCTGGGAAACCTCTCTAGAGGGAAATCTTGGTAAGCAGCTTACTGAGCCCTCTCGTGGTAGCTTTGGTTGTTGAATGATTTTTTTTTTTTTTAATTGGAGTACAGTTGATTAACAATGTTGTGTTAGTTTCAGGTGTTCAGTAAAGTGATTCAGTTATACATATACATGTATTTATCCTTTTTCTAATTCTTTTCCCATTTAGGTTATTACAGAGTATTAGCAGAGTTCCCTGTGCTATACAATAGGTCCTTGTTGGTTCTCTATTTTAAATATAGCAGTGTGTATATGTCAATCCCAAACTCCCAGTCTATCCCTCCCCCTGCACCACCTTTCCCCCTGGTAACCATAAGTTGGTTCTCTAAGTCTGTGAGTCTGTTTCTGTTTTGTAAATAAGTTCATTTGCATCATTTTTTTTTTAGATTCTGCACATAAGCACTATCATATGATATTTGTCTTTCTCTGTCTGACTTCACTTAGTATGATAATCTCCAGGTCCATCCATGTTGCTGCAAGTGGCATTATTTCATTCTTTTTAATGGCTGGGTAATATTCCCATGGTGTATATGTACCACATCTTCTTTATCCTTTCATCTGTCAATGGACATTTAGGTTGCTTCCATGTCTTGGCTATTGTAAACAACGCTGCAATGAACATTGGGATGCATGTATCCTTTCAAACCATTTTTTTCTTTAGATATATGCCCAGGAGTGGGATTGCTGGATCATATGGTAGCTCTATTTTTAGTTTCTTACGGAACCTCCATACTGTTCTCCATAGTGGCTATACCAATTTACATTCCCGCCAACTGTGTAGGAGGGTTCCCTTTTCTCCAAACCCTCTTCTGCATTTATTGTTTGTAGACTTTTTGATGATGGCCTTTCTGACTGGTGTGAGGTGATATCTCATTGTAGTTTCGATTTGCATTTCTCTAATAATTAGCGATGTTGACCATCATTTCACATGACTATGGGCCATCTGTATGTCTTCTTTGGATAAATGTCTGTTTAGGTTTTCTGCCCATATTTTGATTGAGTTGTGTTTTTTTGATATTGAGCTGCATGAGCTGTTTGTAAATTTTGGAGATTAATTCCTTTTAGGTCACATTGTTTGCAAATATTTTCTCCCGTTCTCTGGGTTGTCTTTTCATTTTGTTTATGATTTTCTTTGATGCGCAAAAGTTTATGAGTTTAATTAGGTCCCATTTGTATATTTTTGTTTTTATTTCCATTACTCTAGGAGATGTATCCAAAAAGATATTGCTGAGATTTATGTTAAAGAGTGTCCTGCCTATGGTTTCCTCTAAGAGTTTTATAGTATCTGGTCTTACATTTAGGTCTTTAATCCATTTTGAGTTTATTTTTGTGTACAGTGTTAAAGAATGTTCTAATTTCATTTTTTTACATGTAGTTGTCCAGTTTTCCCAGCACCATTTATTGAAGAGACTCTTTTCTCCATAGTATAGTCTTGCCTACCTTGTCGTAGATTAATTGACCATAGGTGCATGGGTTTATTTCTGTGGGTTTATTTCTGTGGGTTTCATGGGTTTATTTCTATCCTGTTCTATTCATCTATATTTCTGTTTTTGTGCCAGTACTATACTGTTTTGATGACTGTAGGTTTGTAGTATAGTATGAAGTCGGGGAGCCTGATTCCTCCAGCTCCATTTTTCTTTATGAAGATTGCTTTGACTATTCAGGGTTTTTGTGTTTCCATACAAATTTTAAGATTTATTTTTTCAAGTTCTGAGAAAAATGTCATTGGTAATTTGATATGGATTGCATTGAATCTATAGATTGCTTTTGGTAGTATAGTCATTTTGACAATATTGATTCTTCCATTCCAAGAACATGGTATATCTTTCCATCTGTTTGTGTCATCCTCAATTTCTTTCATCAGCATCTTATAGTTTTTGAAGTACAGGTCTTTTGCCTCCTTAGGTAGATCTATTCCTAAGATGGTAAATGGAATTGTTTCTTTAAATTCTCTTTCTGATTTTTCATTATTAGCATATAGAAATGCAAGAGATTTCTATGTATTTAATTTGTATCCTGCAGCTTTACCAAATTCATTGATGAGCTCAAGTAGTTTTCTGGTAGCATCTTCAGGATTTTCTATGTATAGTATCATGTCATCTGCAAACAGTGACACTTTTATTTCTTCTTTTCAAATTTGGATTTCCTTTATTTCTTCTCTGATTGCTGTGGCTCGGACTTCCAAAACTATGTTGAGTAAAAGTGGCGAGAGTGGACATCCTTGTCTTGACCCTGATCTTAGAGGAAATGCTTTCAGCTTTTCACCATTGAGTATGATGTTATCTGTAGGTTTGTCATATATGGCCTTTATTATGTTGAGGTATATTCCCTCTGTACCCACTTTCTGGAGAGTTTTTACCATAAATGGGTGTTGAATTTTGTCAAAAGCTTTTTCTGCATCTATTGAGATGAACATATGGTTTTTATTCTTTAATTTGTCGATGTGGTGTATCACATTGATTGATTTGCAGATATCGAAAAATCATTGCATCCCTGGGATAAATCCCACTTAATCATGTTGTATGACCCTTTTAATGCATTATTGGATTCAGTTTGCTAGTTTTTGTTGAGGATTTTTGCATCTATGTTCATCAGTAATATTGGCCTGTAATTTTCTTTTTGAGTGGTATCTTTGTCTGGTTTTGGTATCAGGGTGATGGTGGCCTCATAGAATGAGCTTGGGAGTATTCTTTCCTCTGAAATTTTTGGAAGAGTTTCAGAAGGATAGGTGTTAACTCTTCTCTACATGTTTGATAGAATTCTCCAGTGAAGCCATCTGGTCTGGATTCATGCCAACGAGTACTCCCCAGAACTACCACCACCAGTGTCCTTGTCCCCGCCGTGAGCCACAACCGTCCCCTGCCTTCGCAGGAGACCCTCCAGTACTAGCGGGTAAGTTTGGCCCAGTCTCTTATGAGGTCGTCGCTTTTTTTCCCTGGGTGCTGGTGTGCACAAGACCTTGTGTGCACCCTCCAAGAGTAGAGTTTCTGTTTCCCCCAGTCCTGTAGAATTCCCGTGATCAAACCCTGCTGGCCTTCAAAGCCAGATTCTCTGGGGCCTCCTCCTTCCATTGCCAGACCCCCAGGCTGGGGAGCCTGATGTGGGACTCAGAACTTACACTCCTGTGGGAAAATTTCTGTCGTATAATTATTTTCCAACTTGTGGGTGGCCCACCCGGTGTATATGGGATTTGATTTTATTGCGATTGCACCCCTCCTATTGTCTCTTTGTGGCTTATTCTTTGTCTTTGGATGCAGGGTATCTTTTTTGGTAGGTTCCAGCATTTTTTTGTCAATGGTTGTTCAGCAGTTAGTTGTGATTTTGGTGTTTCTGTAAGAAGAGGTGAGCTCACATCCTTCTACTCTGCCGTCTTGTCTCCTTCTCCACACAACTGTTTTTTAATTACTCCAGTAATAATGAATGACCCAAGCATCTTAAGAATATAGAGAATAAATTTGCTAGTTTCCATTACGCTCCCCACTCTCTCCTCCTCAGAGGTAAGCACTGATAATACACAACACACACATATATACTTACCCACCAACATCTTTTGTGTTTTGAACAGATTCATTCTAGACCCATTTGCTTTTATTTTCAGCTAATAGAATTTCTAGGATTTTTTTAAATCTAAGCACACATATCTTCTCACATTCCTGGAAGACAGTATGGAGGAGTGGTTGAAAGTGTGTGTGCTAGGGACAGATTGGTCACGAATCCTAACTCTGTCACTGCCTAATTGACCTTCGCCAAATCACTTAAACTTTGTGCACCTCAGTTCACTCATCTGTAAAGTAGGGATAATAAAAGTTCATACCACAGAGGAGTTTTAGGGGAAATAAATGATAAAATATATGTAAGCATTCAAAAACTCTCAGCTGCTATTACTATTATTACTATTAATTACTCATTAACTGCTATGCAGAATTACAGAGTGTGGCTGTATCATAAATTATGTAATGGCTCCCTTATTGATGGACATTTCCATTGTTTTCTATTTTTCCTCTATTGCAAACAATACTGTAATGAACACCCTAGTATATATGTCTCCATGCCTGTGTGTAAGTGATTCTTTAAGATCTGTTCCCGGTAGGAGCGTGAAAACTTTTCAGTTAACTTCCGAAGTTTCCTAGAATCCACATAACTGGTTGATTTGCACAGTGATGTTGAGAGGAAGAGAGAGATTAAGAAACAATCTCCCCTAGAAAGATGCAAGTCAGTGTAGCTCTAAGCGCTGTGAAGAAAAACAAAGCAGTGAGAGCACGTGGAAGAGAGACTTGGGGGAATGACAGGTGGGGCACCTTACTTTAGATGGGTACTTAAAAAGGGCTTCTCCATGGAGATGAAATTAGCAAAGGAACCTGAATGAAATAAAAGACTAATAGCAAATGACTTACAAATATGTGGGACCAGGGCTTCCCTGGTGGCGCAGTGGTTGAGAGTCCGCCTGCCGATGTAGGGGACACGGGTTCGTGTCCCGGTCCGGGAAGATCCCACATACCGCGGAGCGGCTGGGCCCGTGAGCCATGGCCGCTGGGCCTGCGCGTCCGGAGCCTGTGCTCCGCAACGGGAGAGGCCACAACAGTGAGAGGCCTGCGTACCGCAAAAAAAAAAAAAAAAAAATGTGGGACCAGAAAACAGTCTTGACTTTCTGGTTCTTTTCTCCTCTCCTCCAATGAAAGCAAACACTGGATTCACCCTTTTACCCCTTCTACTTAGCCATACATGGTCTTTATTTATCTTGGGATTCTCCACCCATCTGTCTTACCGTTCCTTGAGCATAACCACTTTGCAGGCAGGATTTAATTCCTTATGCTTCATAGTCCCCCAGCTTCTTACCAGAATAGGATCCTGGGTTATGCATTCCATAGGTACTCAAAGGTGACTGGCTGGGATGTGACTGCTGTTCCAACTAAATAATCCCTGAAGTTACTATGCAAAACGGTCCTTGGCCACTGGTACTCATTGTATTCAGTGACACGGAAACATGAAAGGGGAGGCATGTGTGTTCTACGGGTGTCAATTTTCTGAAAAAGTGAGTCCTTCACTAAGACCTTGGGCTTTAGTCAAAAGAAAGCTATTTTATGCTGGAGTGGTTTATTAGATGTGGGAGTTTATGCTTTTAGGTACAGGTCTGAAGGTATTCAGGGGTTTATAGAACCTATTTTGCTTTAATGTGTTTTGTTCTGGGTTTCAATTGTACCAATTAGAATGCTTTTGGCTGCAAGTAAGAGAAAACCAAACTTCAACTGGCTTGAAAATAAAGAAACTGTATAACCTCATTAAACAAATCTGGAGGCGGTTGACCCCAGGAGGATTTATTTGGGGGTTAGAAGGCATTATCAAGGATCCAAGATCTATTTTTCTGCTTTTCTGTCCTCAGCAAAGCAAGGTGGCTTGCACAGCTTGTTTGTGGGAGGGTCAGGGCTGTCCCCACATTCACCTGATTCTGAAGCCCATCCACTGAACCACCAGACGTCAATGCCTCCAAAGAAAGATACAGCTACAGGCTAAAGTCATCAAGAAACATTATAGGAAGGAATGGGACTTGAGTCTGACCTTGAAGGGCAAACAAGAGTTGAACAGGCAGAAAGTAACAGATAAGACATATTAAGATGTGGGAAAGCATGCACAAAAGTCCAGAGGTGAAAATTACCTTAACACAAGAGGGCAGGGGAACAAGAAGGTAGGTCTACCTGACTGATGGGAAGAAGTGAGAAATGAGTGAAAGTGAGGGCAGATTGTGACTGGCCTTGAAATCAGCTGGGGGCGGGGGGAGGTGAAGGGAGAATGTGAAGATGTCGTGATAGGCAAATGGGAGACTATTTGGGCATGGACGTGATATCAAAAGTCATAGTTAGGACAGTGGTTCTCAACCAGGATGACTTTGCCCTCCAGGGTACATGTGGCAATGTCTAGATACATTTTTTTGTTATCACAACTGGGAAAGGTGGTACTGGCATCTAGTAGGTAGAGGACAGGGATGCTGTTAAACATCATACAATGCAAAGGACAGCCCCCCACAACAAAGAATTACCCACCCCAAATGTCAGTAGTGCTGTAGTTGAGAAAACTTGGTTTAGCAAGGTAGTCTGGCAGTAGTTGTCCAGATGGAACAGAGGGAAGAGGATGGAAGCAAAGAGCCGGGGGAAGATGCTCGTTCAAGGAGATAGGATTAAGACCAAGGTCAGAGGTGGCAGGGGATGAACAGGAGACGGAAACCCCTCCAAGTAGTCCAAAAGAAGAAGATGCAATTTGTAATCGCTCTTAAAGGCAATCTTTTACAAAATGTGGGAAAACTAAGCTTAAAACTTTTTTCTTTTACATCGTCTAAGGGCACCTTATTTTATGATAAAAGATTGTAAATGATGTACAACTTCAAGAAAATTGCCACCATGAGGGTAGGGCACAGAGCTTTAACTATAGCAGTAACATTTTCATTCTTTTTTTAAAGCAAAATCTGAAGCAAATTTGGCAAAATGTTAACATCTGTTAAATTGGGATGGTGGGTAAAGGAATATCTGTTATATTATTTTCTGTGCCTTATGTATACTTGAAATTTTTTATGATTAACGAAAAACAGGGTGGGGGAAGAAAGAAAAAGAAGGTCTTGGAGTGGTTGTGATAGCTTTCATTAGAATTTTTATTGATATTTATTGAAAAATGTCATTTTTCAATTACAGAATTTATATGTGAATATGTGTGAAAACTGTCCAACAATACAAGAAATATAATAAGAATTAGAAATCCCTTTCTCCTTGTTAACTACACTAAATGTTAATGTGTATACATCCAGATCTTTATCTATGCATTTGTAGAAAGGAAGAGAGGGAGGGAGGAAGGGGTTGAGGAAGAGGGATTTGTGGTATCTAGATAGAGATCCATAGATCTATCCTTTCCATCTATCTTATGTGGAACTGCACCACTCATGTAACATGCTTTTCTTATTAACACATCTAAGAGGGCTGCCTTTCCATGTCAATTCATAAAGATCTATCTCTCTCCTTTTTTAACCTCTCCATAATATTCCACAGTATGGATGTACCATAATTTGTTTACTAAGATTGCTGTATATTTAAGTTGATTCCAGTGTTTTGTCATTTTAAAGAACGCTGGAACCTATAATTTTGTGTTCCTTTGTAAGAATTTCTGTAGGGGAGATTCCTAGAAATAGAACTTCTGGGTTAAAGTGTATGCATATTTCTAATTTTGATATACAGGAAGGTTACACCCCAAAAGCAGAGTGTGAGCTATCCATTTCCCTGAACTGTCACTGATGAAATCAACCTCTAAAAGTTTTGCTGTATTTATCAAAACTACATCTATGGATCTACTCCTCAGATGTACTCACACATAAGTGAAGTGATGAATGTCCAGAGCAGTGTTCATGAAAAAATACAGAAAAAAATCTTTCCACCAGCAGGGAAACATTTAAATAGACTGTGGTATATCTGCATAACGAAATTCTACACACTGTAAAAAGAATAATGAGGGAGCTCTCTAGGTACTCATAGGGAAAGCTCTTGAAGGAACAAAGTAGGGTAAAGAGCAGTTTATACGGGGCCTGATCATTGTGCATAAGGTGGCAGTGGTAAATGTACATATTTTCCTGTATATACATTAACAATCTCTGAAAAATTACACGAGATACTGATAACATTGGCCGTGTTAGGGAAAAAGTGAAACTAGAGATCGAGGAGAAATAGATGGAAAGGGAACTTTCCCTGGGCATTTCTACACCTTTTTTCATTTTTATCTTTGAACTCTTTAAATGTATTACCTACTCAAATAATTTATATAATTTGAATTAAAATTTTAAAATTTACCAAATGATAGGTTAAAAGTGCTCTTGGTGCTCCTGGCAGTGCAGTTAGGCTGGTAATATCGAGCTTATTTTTACCCTTATTAACCATCCATATTTACTTTCCTGTGAACCTCCTGCTTACATCTCTTTCACGTTTTGCTGTTGACTTTTTTTCCCCAATTGTTTTGTAGTTTCAAGTATATCAAGGACTTTATTTTTACAGTTTTATTGAGATATATTTTTACATACCATAAAATTCACCCACTAAGTGTATATATACTTCAATGATTTTTAGCAAATTTATAAAGTTGTGTTACCATCACCATATAGCCAGGATATTAATTCATTCTTCCAGAGTTCTTTGATGCCTCTTGATTACATAATGCCTTGCAAGCATAAGTAGAGGAAATGTTTTCTCCCAATCTGATGTTTGTCTTTTAGTTTAGACTCTGATATGGACATTTAAAAATTTATCTAGTTAAATTTGAAAACAGGAGGACAGAAGAGACAAAAACAAGAGGCAAACAGTATTCCCTTGCTGAATCTCAAGAAGATTTTTAAAGAGTCCACACTATCCAAGCAGACCATATGAAATATTATTTAACTTGGTCATTAATTTCATTTATAAAAAGTAAATATGAACTGTGGGTGTTTGAGACTATGTAGCACTATTAAAGCAATTAATGTAGTAAAATTTAGTACATGAAAAGAGTTACTTTTGCAAAGTTATAAAATATACATACAAGGGTATATGTAACTTATACAGTTTAAGAAGAATAAAATTAAACCCATATTCCTAAACAAGTACCTTGAAGCTACCTGTGAAAAAGAAACTTTTCAATCAGAAGGACAACAACCCGCCCCCGCACCCCACCTCCAATGCAGGAACCCCCTGGGAAGTGTTGATTCTTCTGCTCAGGGACAGTTCTGAGCCTCCTGTCAATTGCACCAGCCTCAGAATTTCAAAAATGACCAAAGCTAACATTACTGACCACTCTTTTTAGTATCGAGCTTCATAGTGAGCACTTTGCGAATGGTGTCTCAATTCTCACAGCAGCTGTAAAGTGGTAGCAGTGTTACTGTGAATTTATAGATGCTGAACCTGAAACACAGAGTGAAGTACCTCTCCAAGGTCACAGAGCTGGGAGGGTGCCAGGGCTTGAACCCACTTGTCTGTTAGTTCAACTTGGTAACCTCTGAATTCTATGCCTCCCAAGACTGCAAATGCTATTAAATCGTTCTGGAAATTTTTAAATCTCATATTTCTAAGTAAGTTTCTTTACTCAGGTGTACATGTACACCATTTCTCAGCAATCAGCACTGTGTGTGTGTGTGTGTGTGTGTGTGTGTGTGTGTGTGTGTGTGTGTTTTCTTTCTACTGTCTCCATAATAAATGTTTTCAGGTTGTCTAAATAACTCTGTCTTGTTCTGTCCTGTTCTGTTTTTTAGATCTTCCTATATCCAAATGCTTTTTCAAAGCTGCTTTTACCTTTGGGGCCCAGCCGGAATTTTTTTAATATTTTAAAACGATGGGCAAATGATAAAAGTTTCATCTGCTGCCCAACTTTCTCTCCCTGTGGAGTCACAGGAAGATATTTAGACTGCTTTCCCACAGGCAGGTAAATACAGATAAAATCTCTTTGTAGACATACCATTTTGATAATGATCATTTCCTACCCGAATTTTCATCTTTAAAATTCTAAAGGGAGCTGGAAAACAGTTCCATTCAATAAACAATGTTTGCATAGTTCTCCTTGTTAAGACTCCTCTGGAAATAAGTCTAAGCCTAAATTGAATTTAAAAAGCAGCTTCCACTTAAAGAGATCAGTTTCTAAGAGCAGCCAAAATTTCAAGAGTCGTGTGAAAGAGTGCCGAAAACACCATCTTTCCCTGAACCCAGAGTTTGTCTATTTTCTGAGCTATTCATCTGTTCTGAATAATTTCTTCTGATCTGTGTACTTTACTGCTGCAGCAGTTAAAGAGGTACTAGAGTTCATATGAACTGGGCAGTGCGAGCATCAATGGGCAGCTTGTATCAAGTCTAGAGGGTAAAAATGAGTAGATTCAGATTCACTGGTAATTTACCTTAACTCCAGATTCCCCTTTTACATAGGGTTGCCAGATAAAGTGTATGCCTGCAGCTGTTGCAGGGAGTTGTGTTGTTTTATTTAAATATTCACAAAGCAATCAATAGCTGAAGCACTCATTGATCTTTGAGAGTAGAAACTTGCCCCCAAGCATGCATAAACATGTTAACACTCTAAAGAATAATTTTCAAAGAAATCCATCAATTTACGCTCTGAGGCAAAAATGGCTATTATTTGAGTTGTTCTCTGTGTCAGGGCCTTTTTTTTTTTTTTAGGGCCTTTTTATATATACGTGTTTTTATCAAACACAGAGCAGTGTTATTATCCTTAGCTTAGAGATGAGGACATAGTCCCAGGGAGAGAGGCTGTGGTGCCCAAAGTCACACAATTGATGAATAGCCGCTGAACCATGGTTATTTGGCACAAATTCCTGGGCTGTTTTTGCACTCACCAGGTTTATTAACCTTTTTTCCATGTTCATCAGACTCCTCAGACTTCACAACTTTGTGTTCATTTAGGTCTTCATCTTTCTATTAAGGAACCAGACTCCCTCAGTAATTTCATTTCAGGCCGTTTGCCATTAAGGTAACAAATGATGCTCCTTCAGGATGGAACTATGCTGATGTATTTACTAATCACTCCCCTGGCTTGCAGACGTTGGCTGCGTTCAGTCTCTAGTCACAGAAGAAGTACTTCTTATCTTGCATTATAGTTTATAGAACAAGGAGGATAATTACGTAGTGTATGTGCTATCCCCTGCCTCTATCAGCCAAGGAAGACATTGATAATCTATTACGTGTGGTAGTTTCTCTACAGGATTCGGGGTTGGCCTCAGAATCCTCTCCATCTGCCACTCCAGGCAAACCAGTCAATTAAAATTGGCAAGTGAGATGAAATTCATTTGCCATCACCAATATAAGAAAAGCTTCCTTAAGTTTATTACATGCAGAAACTTTTGTTACTTAATAAAATGTTTGAAATACCAAAAAATTATCCCCAAATAGTAACTTCCAAGTATACACATCTGGAATTCAAACTGTCTTATCTAAGTCAAAATATAACTCATAATAAAGAAGAATTTGTAATTAAGTCAGAGCACTGGCCAAATAAGCATTGATTTTGACTTTAAATATAATCATAGAAGCACCTGGTGCTACTTGTCTTCTTTTATTGGGCCTTAGGTCTCTGGTATATCAAATGCAATTTTGAATCAACCAATCAAAGGAGCTGTAAAAATAATCTGATTAGAAGTCTAGAGGGATTAAAATTTCTCTTCTCTTTCTCTAAGAATCTTTTTTGTGTTTACTCATTCATGTAACAAATATTTACCGAGCGTCAACTCTGCCCGCTGGTGCTCAGTGCTGGGGATGCCAACAAGACCGTGTTAGAGGGAATCTCTGTCCTCCCAGAGTTGTGCTCCCCGGGCAGCAGCCCCACCTGTGGGCAGTTCAGTAAGGAACCAAGGGAGAAGGAGGCTTACAAATCTCTAGCCTTGCTTGTTATAGATGCTGCTCCAAATAGCTCCAAAAGCTTCCTGATGCTTCTTTTTGAACCCCATGGAGCATAACAGCCAATTTAATATATCTCCAGAAAAAACAAAACACAACCCTAAACACAGATATGGTCTGTCAAATACTGGGAAAATCTGCTTTGTTTCATGGAGGGCACAAAGTCATTCCTTGAAAGAATTATGCATCACAAATTGAGGGCAACAGACCCATATCCAAATGTTTGGAGAATCCTTCTCTAATTTCTCCATTTTATTTTAAAGAGAGAGAAATGAAATTAGGAGAAATGGGCAAATATGTTAAATGTAGGATGAAGTTAGAGAAATAAATACTATATGTTAATTCCCTAATGTGAAATGTGAATTCTTCTTTTGGACTCTCCAGTGAATTCTGGCATAGTTCCATGCCTTGGATATGTGAAATATTTGAATCCTCAAACTATAAGTTTTCTTCTAAATTAACATAGCACTAGAATGTGGTCCCCATTAGAGTGCAAACTCCACGAGGGCAGGGATTGTCCCCATCTCCAGCACCCAGCACAGAGTAGACACTTGATGACTAATTAGGGAATGAATAAGTGAATAAGCAGAAAACTGATCTTGAGACTAGGGAATTGTAATGAATAGATTCTAGTTTCCGTATTTATCATGTCCATTTTACCTTTGTATCTGATTTAAAATTGCATTGCTCCAGTGCTATCTCTAATACATCGTGTGCATAACCATTTCTCTGGACATTCCTGAGCCTAGGAAGTTTTCTTTCTGACATACTCTAGTGCTTCAATCTGGTGGAAAAAAATAAACTTACCTGCAGCTCTGAAGGGTGCTATTACCCTGAAAATAAATTTCAACATATTAGTTTTACATTTCAGACCTACAGTAGATAAAGGACTGAGTTTACAAAATGTAGTCTAATCTAGAAGAACATGATGGGACAGCATATTTTGACCAAACCCTGGGCTCCAGCCCTAAAGGCAGATGGATTCTGGCTACCCCTCTCCCAACACACTGATTCTTAGAGCAAAAGCTGCTGAGGAGAGAATTGTACCTAACTTCCAGGCCTGCTCATCCCTTTGCACTCATAGCCACCTGGGAAGAAAGGGACCATGTGGATATCTGGTGTCTTGCCTGGTGAGCATTCTTGCTCTGTTAGGTAACAGCACCCTGACTTTCCTTTGAATTTGCAGAACCCATTGAAAGCAGTCTCAGTAGAGTGTCAGTTACAGCCCCACCTAGCCCAGACACAGTTGTGACTCAAACATGACCAATTAGATGATCTATTTAGAATCTGAATCATGAACTGAAAAACACAAGGACAGAAAAAAGTTGAAGTGTAATCATTCCAATAGCACCCCCTCACATTCACTTGTTCCTGATCCCGAGATTCTAGGACCTGTCTAGATATCTGTCTTTCAAACTATCTATCTTTCCATTAAATCTTAGTTTGTTTTTGTTTTATATTTTGCTTAGATTAGCCAGAATTGCTTGCTTTGTTGCTTGCAGTTAGAAAATCCTGCTCAGGCCGGAACTAAGCCCCCTACTCCTTTGAGTTCAGAGTTGTTGAAACTTACCTGGTAGCCTAGGGTTAAAACAGGGCATGGTTAGACCTACTGTGGGCCCAATGGCACAATAAGAAATAGATCAGGCACATATGTAACTGATATAGAGGAATTTCCTTACATGGTAAGGGTGGACATTTCAGAGCTGAAATGGCCCCACTCTGAGCCAAGTGATAAAAGATAGTGAACTCAAAGATTAGGGTTCTTCCCAATGCAGACTTCTCACTCCATGCAAAATGCTTAGATCTTCACTTTTAAGGGGGAATCTCTGAGATGAAGGAGGCATTGGGAAGCTATGCCCACTCACTGGGTCCTACATGTGTGTTCTTTGCACTGAGTACTTGCTGGCTCAGTGGTACAACAAAGACAGGACAATTTTAAACCAAATCTGATCATCCTTCCCTCCAGGATACAAGTTCAGTCCACTTTTTATGGCCTGGCCCAGCTCAGGGATGAGAATATGGGACAATGAGGTCCTAAGGAGGAAATATAATGAAGATGGGAAGAGACATGTGTGCTGACCTCTGCACCAGGAATTAGGTAGAAGGAAGTCTTCAATATAGGTCCAAAATTCAGCCAAAACCAGAACCTGCCCCATGCATTCATCTTTCCTTGTGGTGGATTAGCAGTACGAGAGGATCTAGAAAGCTATAACCCTGGGACCCAACAATCCAGCAAAGAGCACTCCTCCCTAAAAGTAAATCAGAGGGAAAGCATGACCTCCTTTTAGGAGCCTTTGAGGCCTAGGTTGGGGTCTGCAGGAGCAGTAGCTGCAACAACAACAAAAGCCAATAGGGCCAGGAGCTCAGCTCAAACCATATCTCTTCCAACTGCAGATAGATATACCAAATTTTGGTTTGGTGGCAGAAGCATGAGTAAGAGTGTCATAAAGAGCAAGTGCATGTGGCCATTTGGTTGTATCTTTTCAACTGCACAGCTTTCATTAGAAGATGATGCCAGGCCTCTGGCTCTGAAAGGAGCAGCAACTTCTGGAGCAAACAGCATCCTGAGCAGTGGCTTGGGTGTCCTCAAGCCTCCAAGGGGCACACCTGAATTCCACACATGAATGTGAGAGCCCTCAGAACCAACCCTGGAGTGCTTGGAGCTACTAGGAGAAGAAATCTGAGACGGAGGAAAAGGAATAATAAGAGATGTGAAAGGAAGATGATCAGTTTGTTTGATGACCTCCGAGGAAGATCTTTTGAGATCCCTCAAGCCCTGATTTGCTGGTGGCTGTCCATATTTTTTAACATGTAAAACCAGTCATGTCTCTGCTTGCCCTGCTCATGTCACATGAAATAAAAATCCAAGGGACTATCAGTTGCTATGTGGTCTAGACCCAGTGCATGATGAAAACTAAAGTATGGTTTTCTTTATGTTATCACATAACCAACAGTTAAGCAATAAAGATTTGCCAGGCTTTAAATGCAGTTGTGGTTTAGAGAGAGGCTGAGTTTATAAGTGAATCTGAGGGCGTCAAGTTTAAGATTGGTCTGAGAAGAAAGGAGTGGGGTTGAAGTCACCCAGTGCCTGCTGGAAGCATTTGTGCATCATTCAACCATTCCAGACTTCATTCCAGGAACTGGCTCAGATGAGGCGAGTCCTACCCACGGATCAAACCAGTGAGGGCCGGCTGCTTTGAGAGCACTGTGGGAAGACCAGCGCACATGGTAAATAGCCTACACAATTGCCAATAATATTCCCTGGTTTTTGAACAATCAAAATGTGAGTAAAAAAAGAAATTAAAAGCAAAGGTCAGGTTTTCCAACTAAAAAAGATAGCATAGCAGAATTTTTTTAAATGCTTAATTGAGAAATAAGAAAAAATAAGAGTTTTAAACCTGGTTTAGTTACTAACAAAAGGTGAGTCACTTCCCTTCTCTGCACTCAGTTTCCACACCTGTAAAGTAGGGGGTTTGAACTCAACGGTAAGCAAAATGCCTTCTGCTTCTCTAGTGGAGTAGAGGGTTTATGGCACGTGATTCCACTGTTGAGGTTCTTATTACACTTTATAGTCAATAACATGATTGTTTAATTGGCTGTCCTCCCACAAGACTGTCAGTTTCTCCAGAGCAGGCACCAAGCCTCTCTTGTCCACCAGTGAGACCCTAACAGCCTGTAGTGCTTGCTAAGTATCTGTTGGAGGAATGAATACCAAATGCCATCTCTAAATGCCTCTAAGAGGCAGCTCTTAGAGCTTACCAAAAGGCGACTAGAGCCCTTAGTCAGCTTAGGAAAAGGCGAGTTGGTATAAATCTTTATTTAAAAAGTGGGCCAAAATCACTCCTTTCATTTTGCTTCTTTAAGTTTTTATAAAAGCCCAAAGATGTATATAAGTGGCAACATCCAAAAATATTTCCCACACCTCTGATATGGATACCACTACCATCCTGTCTTATGACTTCCATAAAAACCAAAATTGGAAAACTGCATCCCAAGTCAGCTATCCCACCTGTGCATCAAAGGACATTACATATTTAAAAAGTGAGAAGACAACCTATAGAATAGGATAAAATATTTCAAAATCATATGTCTAATAAAGGTTTCATATCAAGAATATATAAAGAACTCTTGCAAGCTCAAAAACAAATAGACAAGCAACCCAATTTTAAAATGGGCAAAGGATTTGAACAGACATTTCTCCAAAGAAGGCATACAAATGACCAATAAGCATATGAAAAGATACTCAATATCAGTAGTCATTAGAGAATTGCAAATCTAAACCATAATTTGCATTTGGTTGGCTATAATTTTTTTTAAATAGAAAGTAACAAGGTTTGGTTGTGGAGGATGTGGAGAAATTGGAACATTCATGCATTGCTGGTGGAAATGTAAAATGGTGCAGTCAAGTGTTTGGTAATGAGCAGTTATTTGGAGCCATTTTTCCAAAATAGAGGATGCTATTCGTAAAATGATTTGTGTAAAACAGTTTAGTGATTCCTCAAAAAGTTAAACATAGAATGCCATTTGACCGAGCAATTTCACTCCTAGGTAAGAATTGAAAAGAGCCATTCAAGCAAGTACATGTACACATGTTTTTTGTTTGTTTGTTGTTATTCATTTATTTATTTTTGGCTGTGTTGTGTCTTCATTGCTGTGCACAGGCCCTCTCCAGTTGTGGCGAGCGGGGCTACTCTTTGTTGAGGTGCTCAGGTCTCTCACTGCGGTGCCTCTCTTGTTGCGGAGCATGGGCTCTAGGCGCACGGGCTTCAGTAGTTGTGGCACATGGGCTCAGTAGTTGTGGCTTGCAGGCTCAGTAGTTGTGGCTCACGGGCTCCAGAGCGCAGGCTCAGTAGTTGTGGTGCACAGGCTTAGTCGCTCCGCGGCATGTGGGATCTTCCCAGACCAGGGCTCAAACCCGTGTCCCCTGCATTGGCAGGTGGACTCCCAACCACTGCACCACCAGGGAAGCCCTGTACACGTTTTTAGCAGCACTATTTACAATAGCCAAATGGTGAAAACAGTCCAAATGCCTATCAACAAATGAATGGATAAACCAAATTTGGTATATACAATGGAATATTATTCAGCCATAAAAAGGAATGAAGTACTGGCACAGGCTGCAACGTGGATGAACGTTGAAAATGTATGCTAAGTGAAAGAAGCCAGACACAAAAAGACAAATACTGTATAATTCCTTTTATATGAAATATCCAGTATAGATAAATCCATAGAGACAGAACACAGACTGGTTGTTGTCAGGGACTGGGGAAAGATGGCTCTGGGGAGAAATTCCTTAATGGTTAAAGAGTTTTACTATGGAATGATAGAAGTGGCTTGTAAGTAGATAGAGATGCTGGTTGCACAACACTGTGAGTGTAATTAATGCCACTGAATTGTTCACTTAATCTGGTTAATTTTATATTATGTGAACTTCACCTCAATAAATTATTTTTTAAAATAGATAGCACCTAAAATATATCTTTCCTGTGAATGTGCTATTTCAAAAAAATACTTTATTAAACATTTATTTGAATACAAAAATTAATTCCAAATTAAATAACTCCTTCAGGAGAAACACCCAGAAAAAGAATATAGAGCTATTTATAACTCATTGTTAACTTGAAATGCTGCTGAATCCTTGCCATGCTTTTGCACAATGTGGTTCAGTCAAGTGTTTGGTAATGAGCAGTTATTTGGAGCCATTTTCCAAAATAGAGGATGCTATTCGTAAAATGATCCTTGGAGTATTTATAGTTAAATGCCAATCTTTGTTTTTTAGTTTATGGGGAGACTCCTTTTGAAAGTCCCAGTTTGTGACTTGAGTAACTGAAGGAGCCTAAGTATGCTTCTCATTGATGACTGATCCTTCCTCCTCCTCAGAGCCAAGGTTTTTAGGCCAATGTAATAGTTTGCTAGGGCTGCCATAAGAGAATACCACAAGCTGGGTGACCTAAACAACAGAAATTAATTTTCTCACAGTTCTGGAGGCTGGAAGTCCAAACTCAAGGTGTCAGCATTTGGTTTCCCCTGAGGCCTCTCTCTCTGGCTTGCAGATGGTGCCTTCTTGCTGTGCCCTCGTATGGTCTTTTCTCTGTGCACGCACATCCCTAATGTTTCTGTGTGTCCAAATTTCCTCTTCTTATAAGGACATCAGCCACACTGGCTTAGGACCTACCCTAACAGTCTCATTTTAACTTGTTCACCTCACTAAAGGCTCTTTCTCCAAATATAGTCATATTCAGAGGTATTAGAGGTTAGGGCTTCAACATATGAATTTGGGAGGAACACAATTCAGCCTGTAACAGGCAGTATCAAAACTATACTATACAACAGATTATAAAAGTTTCAAATAATAGTGTAACATTAAAGTAGACTCAACCTCACCACTGGCAAAGATAGGCAGTTTCATGATGTTATTCCCATCTTGCTCCTGTAGCCAAGAGGGAAAAAAAAATTAAATAGCATAAAGATGCTTTTGCTTTCCAAAGGTCTAATATTTTCCTTTTTCTAGTAAGGCCTAGTTATCAATGGAGTAATCTTAATCAGGTTCTCAGTAATTTTAATGCCCTTTTTAAGTACATGGTGCCTTGTAGATTTAACTAGGTGAAAATTAGGTGATCTACAGACTTAATCCTATTGGGAAATACATGACTATTCAGAGCGTGATTCACTGTTTGTAAAATAGGAATGATACCTATCTGGTCTATATCACTAGATAGTATTGGGAAGACATAGAAATAATATATAACAATAGTAGTTCTAATCTATGAAATGCAACATTAATACAAGGTGAAACAATTACTAATGCCATCCAGTTCAATAAATGAAGAGTGATGCAATTACATAAGAAAATTGTGACAGAAAACTTCTCAATTAATTTTTATGTGGCCTTTACTTTTACAGCTTAGTTTTATTTCAAGAATTACTGAATGAATTTAGAAAGAGTAGCAAAATGTATATGTATATGCCATTAAGCAAGCTGCTCTTTCCATTAACTAAGAAAAGAATCTGGATCTGTGGTTTTAGGAAGGGAAGAAACTCAGTCAGATTCTAATTTTGTTTCCTTTCTATGTATGCTTTTTTGGGGGAATAAATTTGTTTGAACTCAATCAGCACTCTTTTTGTGAAGGAAATATGTGAAATGAAGAGGATTTGAGAATTGGGCCAGTGTCTATGGCAACACAACATTCTAAGTAAAGACAGGACGCATCAATCTGTACTATCTGATGGCAAAAGAGAAGAACTAAATGTATATCTGGAGAAAGGTGCCAATCAGCTTCAATTTGTCTTCTGTAAATTAGGATTCACTTTCGTTCAATGGAACTTTAAAGCTTTTCATTTTTGTCTTTCCTGTCTACATAAATGCTCACCAAGGAAGCATTAGGCTTAGAAAAGATTCTCGCAATTCATAATTACTTTCTCTTTTCTCTCCTGTTGATTGCGTGTTGTGAGTACTGTAGTAAGGCTGAGTTGTTAACACTAATTATTTCAATCCTGATTTATTATTCCACTTGGCAAATGTCAGTCCCCACGTGTCTCTGTTTCCACACCTAACTTTGAAGGTTATAGGTAAGATAAAGATACATATATTAAAGTTAAATAATTAACTAATAAATAATTAATAATTATTTAATTAAAGTTAAATAATTCCAATCTTACACAAACTCTTTCAGAGAATAAAAAAATGAAGAATGAGTCCCACGTCTTGTATAAGCTTAATATAACCTTGGTGTCAAAGTAAAATAAGGAATATATAAGAACAGGAAGTCCCAGACCGACTACACTCATGTATACTAAAACAAGAATCCTGAACAAAATACAGTTTATTTTTTATCAAAATAAACTAAATTATACACTATCATCATGGCCAAGTTGGGTTTATCCAAGAATGTAAGATTGGTCTAACATTAGAAAAATGTGTTGGTGTACTTAATGACATTTATAGATTAAAGGAGAAAAAAAATCATATAATCAACTCAATAGGTTCAGAAAAAGTGTTTGATAAAATGTAACACACACAGCAAAAATTCTCATCAACCTCAGAATGAAAGTGAGGTTCCTTAATCTGCAAAAGGATAATTACAAAATACCCTTCATAATGGCAAAATCTTAAACATTCTTGTTACAAACAACAGCAAGACAAGTCTACCCACAATCACCACTCCTATTTAGCATTATACCAGAGCTCCTAACCAGAAGAGTAAGAGATGAAAAAGAAACAAGTTATTTAGATTGAATAGGGAAAAAACAAACTGTGTTTATTTGAAAATGATATAAGGGGGGAAGTGGGGGGAGGGGTAGATTAGGAGTTTGGGATTGACATGTACACACTGTTATATTTAAAATAGATAACCAACAAGGACCTGCTATATAGCACAGGGAACTCTGCTCAATATTCTATAATAACCTAAATGGGAAAAGAATTTGAAGAAGAATAGCTACATGAATATATTAAATATATAACTGAATCACTTTGCTGTACACCTGAAACTAACGTAACATTGTTAATCAACTATATTCCAATATAAAATAAAAATTAAAAAAAGAAAGAAAACTATATAATTGTTTACATAGAAAAGCTGAAGGGATCTACAAATTACTAAAATTATTAAAGTTACAAGATACAACTTATAAGATTAATAAACAGATATGAGTAAGAAACATTCACCATTGTTTTTAAAAAGATACTATTTACAGAAGCAAAAGCAACTATAAAGATAGATTATTTATTAAAATAAATCTGAGAAAAAATGTCCAAGACTTCTATTTTAAAAATTGCAAAAATTTTTGAAAGGCATTTAGAAATAACTCAAATGAAGGTATATGCCCTGTTCATGGATAGGATGCCTCTGTATCATAAAGATTTCAGTTCTTTCTAAACTGACCTATAGACTCAGTGCAATTCTAATCAAGGAACTTGACAAGCTAATATTAAGTATATACAAAAGAGGAAAGACCTTCCAAGATGAAAATCAAATTGGAAAGCCTTGTCATACTGGAAATCAAGACTTAAAGCCTTAGTCATTAAGACAATGAGGTATTAGCACAGGATAAGCAAATATACTGATGGTAAAAAAAAAAAAAAGGCCCCCAAACATACAGAACCTTGGTATGTGACTAAAGTGGCATTATAAAGCAGTCGAAGGATCTCAAACTCACACTACACACACACACACACACACAAAATCAATTACAGGTGGATTGAAGACTTGAATGTGAAAAACACAACTTGCAGGGCAAGGAGAAATGAATAGGTGGAGTAGAGAGGATTTTTAGGGCAGTGAAAATACTCTGTATGATATTATAATAATGGTTACATGTTACATTTGACTAAACCCATAGAATGTATAACACCAAGAGTGAACCCTGATGTAAACTATGGGCTTTGGGTGATTATTATGGTGTGTCAATGTAGGTTCATCAATTGTAACAAATGTACCATTTCAGTGGCGGTTAATAATAGTGAGGGAGGCTATGCATGTGTGGGGAGAGAGTATATCTGGGAAATCTCTATTCCTTCCTTTCAATTTTGCTGTAAACCTAAAACTGCTCTTTAAAAGTCTTTAAATTAAAAAAAAATACAACTTGGGAACTTTCTTGGGTAGGGACATTTTTCTTAAATTAAGACACAATGTATACAAATACTAAAGAACAATATTTACTTATTTTAGTACATTCAGATTGAGAATTTCTATTAAAAAACACCATAAAGAAAGTGAAAAGATAGGTCACAAACTGAGAGCAGATACGTGCAATGCATGTAAGCCACAAAGAATTAGTATTCAGAACATATATAAAAATGTCTAAGAAAAAGACATCCCCAAATAAAACCAAGCAAATAAGAGAATACACAATCTAGTATAGAAAGGAACACAATATAAATGACTTTTCACAAAAAAGGATATACAAATAATTAATAAATATATTAAAAATGAAAATCCTCACGGGTAATCAGGAAAATGTGAATTAAAACTAATGAGACACCATTATATATCTTCCAGATTGGCAAAAGTTAACACATCTGAAATACCAAATGTTGGTAAGGATTTGGAACAACAGGAATGCCTGGGCAAATGCTAGTAGACGTATAATTGGAAACAATTTTTAAAAGTTTTTCCCTGTCTGGTAAAGTTGAGTCCGCATGACCAGAAATAGGTATAAAATTATTTATAGCAGCATTGTTTATGAGAGAAAAAATAAAAACTACCAACACAAAAAGTCATGTAAGCAACCTATTGTCCATTAATAGGTAAATGAATTTTTTAATGTGGCATATTCAAATAATTTAGTTCTATACAACGATAAAAAAGTGAACTACTGTTCACATATCAACATGGATGAACCTTAGAAACATGACACTGAGTGAAGAAAGCAAGTCACAGAAGACTACTTAAAATATGAATCCATTTACACAAAGTTGAAGAACAAACTAACAAATACACTGTTAAGAACACTATATTAGTTTGCTCAGGCTGCCATAACAAAGTACCACAGACTGGGTGGATTAAACGATAGACATTAATTGTCTCACAATTCGGGAGGCTAGAAGTCTAAGATCAATGTGTGAGTAGGACTGATGTCTTCTGAGGCCTCTCTCCTTGACTTGTAGATGGCTGTCTTCTTCTTATGTCTCCACATGGTCTTTCCTCTGTACATGGTTATGTCCAAATTTCCTCTTCTTACAGGGATACCAGTCATACTGGACTAAGGCCCACCCTAATGACTTTGCTTTAACTTTATTTCTTTAAGGACTATCTCCAAATATAGTCATATTCTGAAGTACTAGAGGTTAGGACTTCAACATATGGATTTGGGGGGAACACAATTCACCCAATAATAGGTACATACATATGGGTAAAGCTATAATGAAAAGCAAAAAAATAAAATAAATAACTAAAATCAAAATAGTTGGTCTTCTTGGGTGCTGGGAGAGGGATGAACCCGGAAAGGAGCACATGGGAGACTCCAGTGGTCTTTATGAAGCTCTATTTCTTATGTGAATACCCTGGTGTTCATTTATTGTATCCCTTACATATGTTCTTTTGTGTGCTTGAAAATTTTGCAATAATAAACTTCTTTTAAAAAAGAAAAATAGGAGATACATATATCAGGAGAGTTTGGGTTGCATGCAACAGAAATCCAACCAAGTAGCTGAAGTGCAAGGGGAATCTATTGGCTCAATATCTGAGAATATAGAAGTCAAGATGGCTTAAACATGGATGGTTCCTAGGGCTCAAATGTTGTCATCAGGCTCCTCCCTTGTTCACTCTCTCCTCTCATGCATGCTTCCTTCCTTCCATCCACAGAAAGAGAAGCTAAAGAAATTCCTTTGGGTTTGAGCATAAAATGTGCTAGGTTCTGGGACATCCCTGGTGTTACAGTGGTTAAGAATCTGCCTGCCAGTGCAGGGGACATGGGTTTGATCCTTGGTCCAGGAAGATCCCACATGTCATGGAACAAATAAGCCCACGCGCCACAACTACTGAGCCTGTGCTCTAGAGCCCGCGAGGCACAACTACTGAACCCATGCACCTAGAGCCCATGCTCTGCAACAAGAGAATCCACTGCAATGAGAAGGCCGTGCACAGCAACGAAGAGTAGGCCCCGCTCACTGCAACTAGAGAAAGCCCATATGCAGCAACAAAGAGCCAATGCAGTAAAAAATTAAAATAATAAATTAATAAAATAAAATAATTTTTTTAAAAGTGCTTGGTTCCCCTGAAGATTTTTCATTGTTAAATTATCATTCCCCTTTAAATTATTTTAATTGCTTTAAAATGAAATAGTAAATTTGTGTCCTGGATAAATTCTTATACCTCACCACTGCTTTTAAGTCTATAAATAGAGAACATTTCAGGTTCAATTTATGGTTCTCCTATTTCCATAGTTAATTCATTTCAGATGATATTTCTGAAAAGAAAAGAGTGAATAATGGTAGGGTCCTCAAGTTCATACTCTTGTCATTTTGTAATATGTAGCTAAACTTATAAAAGATGCAGAGACTGAATTCCTGAACACGTGTTAATTGTGAAACTTCCATATTAGCTCATCTTCTAAGAATTAGTACTTTACCAAATTAGATAACAAATTCTAAAATTTACATTTGTTTCCTTTTTGAGAACTCGCTAACCTGAAAAAAAGTAATTATGTGTAAATGATGATAAAATGTTTACTCTTGAATTGGCAATCTAATCAGTCTCAAAAGAAGTGCATCAAATTCTTATACTCAGGGGAAAAAAAACAAATTTATGAAGAAAAGAGAAGTAAAGACTTTTGTATAATGAAATGAAACTACTTTTGTTTGCTATTGCAATAATATTAAATCAAATGGGCTCATGCAAACTTGAAGAGAGATAACCACAAGGCTTTCCTTCTTTATTAGCTGGTGGTATTTATACCTCCAGAAAGGAACAGTAGATGAGGTAACAGATACAGAGAGCTCTCATTGACAATGGAAACGTTATTTGAGAAGATTTGAACACAGCATCTAGAAGGATAGACTCGGGCTATATTTCTCCCCTTTGTAACTCTTGAGGATATAGTACTTTGCACACTGGTATAAGAAGGAAAGAAATATTTAAAAGTAATTTCAATATGTACATCTATCAGACATTTATACATGGTATATACCAAGGACCCCATTTATTGAGCACCTACTATGTGCCATGGACTACATGTTAAACCACAGTATTTGCAATTTCTCCCACATTTTTCTCTGGTTCAGTTGAATCTAACTAGGTCAAAAATTTCTCCATAGAGACAAAAAGTAGATCAGTGGTTGCCTGGGGGCGGGGAAGAGAGTGTGGATTGGATGTCATTTATTTTTGAAACTGGATTTTTGAGATTGATTGGCTTGCCTAATCAGCAGCAAACATTTTACAGTCTAGTCATTTACATACAATTACTCTTCGTTTCAGGTTATAGTTGTTTCAAAAGAAAAACACATAAATTTTAGGGCTAAATTTTTGGAGTAAAGGTAGTGTTCTAAAACTGAAAGGTGGTGATAAATGATTTTTCAAAGGTTTCCCCCAAGTTCTATGAATTTAAAAATAAGGCCCAAGGAGGGCTTCCCTGGTGGCTCAGTGGTTGAGAGTCCGCCTGACGATGCAGGGGACACGGGTTCGTGCCCAGGTCTGGGAAAATCCCACATGCCACGGAGCAGCTAGGCCTGTAAGCCATGGCCGCTGAGCCTGCGCGTCCGGAGCCTGTGCTCCGCAACGGGAGAGGCCACAACAGTGAGAGGCCCACATACCGCAAAAAATAATAAAATAAAATAAATAAGGCCCAAGGACTTCCTTGGCAGTCCAGTGGTTAAGACTCCACGCTTCTAAGGCAGGGGGCATGGGTTCGATCCCTGGTCAGGGAACTAAGATCCCGCATGCCAAAAATAAATAAATAAATAAGTAAATAACTAAGGTCCAATGTGATATTAAAACTTTGTTCTAATATTAAAAATACATGTACCAACTTTTATGTGAAATAGGTTTTTTTGCACAACAAATGCCTCTAAAGAACAATTACAGAATTTGATCTGTGTTTTCACGACTGTTTTATCTTACAGTTAGTAATATAGTATTGCTAGAATTTTTAAAGCACAAGGAAAATAATTATGTCTGTGGTAAACATTTAATTCTATTTAGTAGACATGTTTTAAGGTGTCATATTTAATGAATGACTACATGCACAGATATGAAAGCATCTATCTTGGCTCTTGCAGTTTATGCAAATTTCACATAATAATTCTCCACAGAGAATAGTCCCTTTAAAATAAAATTCTTTTTTTTTTTTAAATAAATTTATTTATTTATTTTTGGCTGCATTTGGTCTTTGTTGCTGCGTGCAGGCTTTCTCTGGTTGCGGCGAGCAGGGGCTTCTCCTGTTGCGGAGCACGGGCTCTGGCCCACGGGCTTCAGTAGTTGCATGTGGGCTCAGTAGTTGTGGCTCATGGGCTCTAGAGCGCAGGCTCAGGAATTGTGGCGCACGGGCTTAGTTGCTCCGTGGCATGTGGGATCTTCCTGGACCAGGGCTCGAACCCGTGTCCCCTGCATTGGGAGGCAGACTCTTAAGCACTGCACCACCAGGGAAGTCCTAAAATAAAATTCTTAAACTTGCTTTAAATTATGTTTTTTATTGTGAGTTGTATAACATGATCCTTATTATCATACCATAGAAAGCTACAGCTTGATAAAATTTGACTTAATTTTTATTCAACCTCTACATATGTATCCCTGAAATATATAAAATCATAATTTGCTGAATAATTTTTATTCAACCTCTAGATATGTATCACTGAAATATAAAAAATTGTAATCATTTGTGTCCTCACAAAAGTAGGCGACTTCGTTAACCTACATTAAAAATTTTTTTTCATTAATTTAAGTGTACCAAGGTCACAAATAGGAACAAGTGGAGTCATCTATAAACCTGTGCTTATGTCAAACTTGCCAAGTGCTGAGAGAAAAGTCCTATTTTCAGAATGAACGGCTACTAGGGTTTAACACAGGCTCCCTGCAGTCACAGACCATTTGCACATGCTGTTTACACTGTTGGCCATACTCTTCATTCATTCTTCAGATCTCTGTTCTGGGATCTCCTTCTGAAGTTTGTTGTTATTGTTCAGGTAGGAGAATAAATCCAGGCCTGTTATTCCATATTGACCAGAAGAAGTCTTGTAACTGAATCTTAATGGATCACGTTATCTCAGACTTTTGCAATCCATTTTCTCACATCACCAGAGTTTAGTTTTTTCCTAAAGTATTAATCTCTTGTTATTCCCCTGCTTCAAGCTCTTTTGCAGCACCCCTATTATTTATAGAATAAAATTTGAACAGCTTAGAATGGCATATTTCATGTCTTCACAATGAGGCCCCTTCCCATCCCTCTACCTTCATCCCCTACCATTCATGCATATGGACCATTGCACATTTGGCTTTGTACAAATTGTACCATTGTACGTTGTACCACTGTACATTGCTCATTGTACATTGGCTCCAACCATATCAAGTTATTTCTAATTATCCTCTCCAACCCACTAACCAGCACTTACCAATACCTACCTCCCTGTCTTTGCACACACTGTTTCTTCTTCCTAGAATATTCTTTCTTCTGTTCCACCCAGTGAACTCTTCTTTAACCTAGAAGATCTTTTTAAGCATCTGTAAACTTTCCCCAGATCTTCCCATCCCCTCCAAGTAGAATTGCTCCCCTGCCTTTTTGGACCACTATGAACTAAATCTTGTGTATGCCCCTTTTATAACATTTATCACACTGCATTATGTACTATTTATGTGTCTGTTTCCACTAATATATAGTACACTCCACGAGGGTACAGACTGTGCTTTTCTTCATCTTTGCATGCCCAGTGTTAAATTCCAACCAATAAATATTTACTGAGCTCTTCACCATGTGCCGGGCATGTTTTATGTCCTGGGGATACAGCTTTGACCAAGACACAGTCCTGCTCCTCTTGTGGAGTTTACGTGGAGGTGAAAGAGGCAGCAATAAACATATAAGAGTATAGCATATTTATAGATCAGAAGAGAGCCCAGTTAGAAGGCTGTTATACAGGGAACAGATGATATTAGTATAGGCTGAGGGAGGAGAAGAGGAAGAGAACCAGACCACTTGAGATAGAGTCAGCAGGGTTTGTAGATCGATTTCTTGGGAGTGGGAACGGAAGAAGAGAAATTAAGGATGTATTTCAGATGATAGGTGCCTAATAAATTCACGTATGGATAAGTTCCTTAGCAACTGAAAACTAGTCACTTTTTGTTTTTTGGCTGCACCGTGCAGGTATGCAGGATCTTAGTTCTCTGACCAGGGATCGAACCTGTGCCCTCTGCAGTGGGAGCACGGAGTCTTAACCACTGGACTGCCAGGGAAGTCCCCCAAAACTAGTTTTAAAAAGATGAAGCTGTGGATTTTATTCAGAATTTAACTGGCCAATACCACCAGGAATATTTGCCTTGTACTGACTAATTACCATAAAATAGTGATAGTGAGCAAAATGGGTGACGGTGGTCAAAAAGTACAAACTTCCAGTGATAAAATAAATACGTCCTGGAAATATAACATACAGCATGGTGACTATAGTTAATTATACTGTACTGTATATTTGAAAGTTGCTAAGAGAGTAGATCTTAAAAGTTCTCATCACAAGAAAAAGAATTCTATGTGTGGTGATAGATGTTAATGAGACCTTGTGGCGATCATTTTGCAATAAATACATATACAGAATCATTATGTTGTGCACCCAAAACTAATATAATGTTATATGTCAATAATTTTAAAAAATGAATAGTAGGGGCTTCCCTGGTGGCGCAGCGGTTGAGAGTCCGCCTGCCGATGCAGGGGACACGGGTTCGTGCCCCGGTCCAGGAAGATCCCACATGCCGCGGAGCGGCTGGGCCAGTGAGCCATGGCCGCTGAGCCTGCGCGTCTGCAGCCTGTGCTCCGCAACGGGAGAGACCACAACAGTGAGAGGCCCGAGTACCGCAAAAAAAAAAAAAAGGAACGTTGAGTTTAGAATCCAGAATTAGACTTATGTGGCTTTATCCTTACTTACTGTCTGATCCCACTCAAGTTATGTAATCTCTAAGCCTCAGTTTTATCATCTGTAATACGGAGATAATACTACTATCTACAGCTGAGTTTTTAGCTTTTTTAAGAATAAACTGAGATAGGGCTTCCCTGATGGCGCAGTGGTTGAGAGTCCGCCTGCCGATGCAGGGGACACGGGTTTGTGCCCTGGTCCGCGAAGATCCCACATGCCGCAGAGCAGCTGGCCCCGTGAGCCATGGCCGCTGTGCCTGCGCGTCCGGAGCCTGTGCTCCGCAACGGGAGAGGCCACGACAGTGAGAGGCCCACGTATCGCAAAAAATAAAAAATAAAAAAAGAATAAACTGAGATAATGCTATTAAGGTACTTATTACTATGCCTAATATATAGTAAATATTAAATAAATTGGAGCTTATTTCAACATATGACTGGTAAAACAATTAATTGGTTGTTTTGTTCTGTGTTCAAGAAGAATGTCATGATTAAAATTTTTGTTCATATTCAGTGATTCTCTATAGAAATAAAGTTAGGTAATTCTTGCTCTGATATATTCTGTGTTCTAGAAAAATCCATGAAGTTCTCAAAAATATCAAATTTTTGAATATCAAAATAATTTAACAAAGTTAAATTATCACAGAAATCTCTCCTACAACATGAAAACAATGGTTTAACACTTTCAAGTGTCTTTCTAACATGGCGCCTTATCAAATATTTCTAGTATTGGGAGAAAAGCCCATCTGGTGAATCTTCTAGCTGAAGCAAGGAATTCTCAGTTCTCCTGAGCCTTTCCTGGGGAAAGGTGGGAGGACTTGAAGAGAAGATGGCTGTGTCCCCAGCAGGGAAGGAGCAAACAAGTTCTGTCACTACATTCTTTGGAAATTAGAAGTAAATGAAGAAGAACTCTGGTGAGCAAGATGAGAGAGAAGTGGAGTTTCCGGATGGAAGAGAGAATGAGAAGAAGGAAAGAAAAGAATCAGGGCCTAATGATGGGCAGCGTATTGGAGACACATCACTCCAAAGGCTGGGAAGGAAAGATGTCCGTGATGAGGGTTTCTACACATCCTGTAGAAGGGGAGAAAGAGAAAGAATATATACAAGAGGGTAACGTAGAGAGTAGAGCCTGGCAATCCTCAAGAACAGACATCTGTGCTAATACTGTGAACATATTATCACAGTAACCCTAAATGCTAAATTCTATTATTATCTCCATTTTACAGGGAAAGAAACTGAGTCTCAAAGATGCCAATGAACTTCCACTATATCACACAGGCAATCAGCAGCAAAGCAGGAATTTGAATCTGGTTCTGTTTAATTAGAGTTTGGACTCTCCTCCAGCTTGCTCTCCTGCCCTTACAGTTCTTGCTAAGGGAAGGGAAGCAGCAGATTCAAAAGAATCTGGAAAACTGGGGGATGTGGGGGAGGGGGGGAATGCAAAGAAATGTACTTGCAATTATCTCATATCTGCAGTTATTAAATAAAAATTGATTTAATTTAAATCTCTTTGGGTTTGATATTTTTTAAACTCTTGCCAAAAATGTAATCCTATACCATGGTAACAAAACATGAGGATTCATAAATAGTTTTATGAAGGGGTTTACTTGCCAAAGTCAAACTTGAAGTACTAGCTCAGACAATCATTCAAATCCTTGTGAGAATGAGTGTTGCTTAGTATTCTTTGGAGGCAATGATTCCTATTTCTGCTTAAGAATTAGCTTTTACTTTATTAATGAAGTATTTTTAATGAGTTTAATATAATTAGAAAATATGTCTCTAAATCCCCAGGAAGAGAGTCATAAGTTTCTATAATTTTCCATTTTCTATATTAACCATTTAAAACCAAATTTTCTAGCTAAAATAAGTTTCATCTATGAACATGTCCATGTTATTATGGTATAGGAAACTGGACCTACACTGCCATCTGCTGTGTCAAGATTAGGTGAAAACAGCAAGATCCTTTTTGACCCAACTCCTAAAGTAATGGAAGTAAAAACAAAAGTAAAGAAATGGGACCTAATGAAACTTAAAAGCTTTTACACAGCAAAGGAAAACATAAACAAGATGAAAAGACAACCCTCAGAATGGGAGAAAATATTTGCAAACAAAGCAACTGACAAAGGATTAATCTCCAAAATTCACAAGCAGCTCATGCAGCTCAATATCATAAAAACAAAGAACCCAGTCCAAAAATGGGCAGAAGACCTGAATAGACATTTCTCCAAAGATTTACAGATTGCCAACAAACACATGAAAGGATGCTCAACATCACTAATCATTAGAGAAATGCAAATCAAAACTACAATGAGGTATCACCTCACACCAGTCAGAATGGCCATCATCAAAAAGTCTACAGACAATAAATGCTGGAGAGGGTGTGGAGAAAAGGGAACCCTCCTGCACTGTTGAATGTAAATTGATACAGCCACTGTGGAGAACAGTATGGAGGTTCCTTAAAAAGCTAAAAATAGAACTACCATATGACCCAGCAATCCCACTACTGGGCATATACCCTGAGAAAGCCATAATTCAAAAAGAGGCGTGTACTACAATGTTCATTGCAGCACTATTTACAGTAGCCAGGACATGGATGTGGCACATATATACAATGGAATATTACGCAGCCAGAAAAAAAATGAAATTGAGTTATTTGTAGTGAGGTGGATGGACCTAGAGTCTGTCATACAGAGTGAACTAAGTCAGAAACAGAAAAACAAATACTGCATGCTAACACATATATATGGAATCTAAATTTTAAAAAATGGTACTGATGAACCAAGTGGCAGGGCAGGAATAAAGACGTAGACATATAGAATGGACTTGAGGACATGGGGTGGGGGGAGGGGGAAGCTGGGGTAAAGTGAGAGTAGCATCGACATATATACACTACTGAATGTAAAATAGTTGGCTAGTGGGAAACAGCAGCATAGCACAAGGAGATCAGCTCAGTGCTTTGTGACCACCTAGAGGGGTGGGATAGGGAGTGTGGGAGGGAAGCTCAAGAGGGCAGGGATATGGGGATATATGTATATGTATAGCTGACTCACTTTGTTATAAAGCAGAAACTAACACAACATTATAAAGCAATTATACTCCAATAAAGATGTAAAAAAAAAGGATTAGATGAAAAATCACCCACATAAATTGGACTTGAGTAATGCAAAATATACATATGAAAAGCTTACATCACTTTGCTTTATGGAAATGAATGCAAGGGAAAATACATGCTTGCAGTTATATATTTCAAATTGTACTGGCAGCATGGGGAAGAACTTTACATGTATGTGTATTTTCAATATGACATAAAAAAATGGAGAATAATAAAACAAAACCTGTGTCCCCACCAGCTATATTTAAAATTGAATATTACCAATGCTATTGACGTTCCCTTTTTGTCTTCCTGGTCCCGTTCTCCACCACTCCCATGCCCACTCCAAAGAAATCACTCTCCAATATCATGTTTATCACTGGGAAAAGTTTCAACAGGCAAAGTTAAAAGGTAAGTATGTTCATTTTTTACTTTTGTAAACCTTTATCAAGGTTTACCAGTGAAGAAGTCTCTGTGCTAGCAGCACTTCATCCTGGGAAGTTAGCGGAGAGCACTCTATTCTGATACCCTTGTTCCCAAGAGTATTTTCCTCAAATTTAAGACTTTGTGCTGCCTAGCTAACTTCTTGGTTATCACTAAGTCTTATACCATTCATGGAGCTTCGCTTTTTCGGTATATCTAAGATATTACATCAGTTATGAGCTTCTGCTTTCCCATCACAAGTTCATGTGGGGAGAAAGGCAATCTAGGTAGGGGGAGTACAAAAGAAAAAACACAGGAATGAGAGAGAATAAAAAGTATATTTGGGGAAGAATAAATAGACTGTCACAGCTAGAGCATTAGGAGACTGGGGAAAGAGGACACGTCCTACCACTGGCACACCAACTACCAGGGGCTGGGAATGCCACTGTGCCCTTAATGAGAGAAGGGAAACTCAGGTACTTCTCTGGTGGTCCAGTGGTTAAGAATATGCCTTCCAAAGCAGGGGTCGTGAATTCGATCCCTGGTCGGGGTACTAAAATCCCACATGCTGTGGGGCAACTAAGCCCATGCGCTGCAACTACTAAGCACCCAAGCCACAACTTGAGAGAACCGGTGTGCTGCAATGAAGAGCCTGCATGCCTAAACTAAGATCCAACACAGCCAAAAATAAAATAAATAAATATTTTTTTAAAAAAGGGAAACTCAGATGACAAGAGTCATGTTGGGGAAAGGATGGGACATCTGACATGGCCTCTACTGTATTTGAAGCGGTTCCACACAGCCAGAAAAGAACTGGCAGCCTGCAACTGGGGATTTTGTAGGTAAGGAGAGAAGTAGAGACTGGCGATTTCGGAGCCACCTTTATAGAGGTGAGACTGTGAATGAGGTGAGAGAGAGGTGAGCCAAGAGTCTAAGAGAAGAGCAGGGGCCACGGGGGCTAGAAAATAAAACTGGAGGAGTCAGTAATGAGATGCTGCAAAACACCACACTTTGAATGAAAAAAACACTCCTCTATGATTCTCCCCAGCACCTGATGGCTGTCATGGGCTATAACTGAAGACTCTTTCTTTTGGTTTTATCTCTTAAGTGTCCTTCTCTTCTAATGGACCCAAATGGAGGCAATCCCAGGAGGAAAGACACAGAGCCTGAGACATCACACCGTCTGCAACCCTTTCTCCACCTCCTTCAATACTTTTATGTAAGAATAAACTGGTTTAGATGAATATCAGGCCAACTAGAAGGAAAACAGAAGACACGATCAAAGAGGAGCCAGTAGAATCTGGGTTACAGGGAGGAGAAAGCCATCTCTTTGGAGGCTATTGCTAAAGAGGACCTTAGACACTTGCAGCAGGCCACATCTTCCCGAGTCATGTGGGTGTTTGTGCTTTTACGTTTGCATGCATGTGGAGGACCTGCAGGACAAGTTACTTAATGAAGGGGTGCCGTGAGGAAGAGCATTCCAGCAAGAAGAAACAGCTCTGGAGGGCAGGGATTCTGTCTGTTTGGGTTACTGCTTTATCCTTTGTGCTAAAACAATTCTTGGGACACAGTAGGTACTCAATAAAATCTGTGATATGAATGATTACGTAAAGGTGGGAGATAGGAGTGAATGTGGCTACACTGAAGAAATGAAAGAAGATCAGTGGAAGGAGGCTTAAAGTTTGAGGGGCCAAGGTGAGGGGTGAAATTTAAAAGGTCAAAATGGAGCTGGTGGACACAGTTAAGTCCTTTGGACTTTATATTGGGGCAACAGAGTTTTTAAATTAGTGAGAGATTTTAAGCAGCATAGTGACTTAAGCAGACTCACATTTTAGAAATCATTCTGGCTAGAGAATAGAGACTGCTTAGGAGGCTGTTGGAATACCCTTGGGGAGAGATGGGAGGGGCCCTAACTCTGGTGGAGGAGCAGGCATGGAGAGAGTTTGAGGATAATTTAGAATCAACCATTTACAAACTGAAAGAAACCTTAGACAGCTTGTCTAATCTTTTACATGAAGAGGTCAGAGAGGTTTAATTGACTTACTCCTGTAGTGGTTTTCTTTTTCTTCTTCCTCTGCTTTTTTGGTATTTCTTAAGACATTTCTCAGAATTGCCCAATTGAGACCTTCATCCCATCACACCTGAACAATTTACTTAATTTTGCTTTTGTCTAATGTATTGGTCCTATGGTTTGTATCATCTGCCCCTAGAGCCAGAGAAGCCTGCTAATTAACTTGCTCTGTAGAGCAGCACTTACAAATGGATAGCCAACACTGCTTCACAGTGGTGGTCTGTAAGGCGGAAAAATTAAACCCATAAATGGAGGATGCAGGAAGGCCTTCCCAGTTATGTACTCCTGAAAAAGTCTTTGAACAGTTGCAGGCAAAGCTTCAGAGATCAGCAAACTAAAGGTTCAGGATGCAACCTTCCAAGCGGAATTGCTGAATCATAGGCAGATGTTTAAAAGTTTCTATTAAAAATTATCACACTGTTTTCCAATGAGATTGGACCATTTTACACTCCCAATGTAAGAAGATGAAGGTTCCAGTAGTGTCACATTTTCCCCAACATTTGGTATTGTCAGCTTTCCATTCTAGCTGTTCTAATGGATGTGAAATGGTATCTCATTATGTTTTCAACTTTCACTCTTGAAATTACTGTGTGGCTGGCATCTCTCTCCTGATTGGACCCAGACTGATACAAAGTCTTAGAAGCAAAATGAAAATGAAACACCTTTTTAACTTAAAGATACTTTATCAGGTACTTGATAAAAGTAGCAGTTTCCCATGACAAAAAGTGTTTACTCATACAGAAATGATGTACCGTATTTAGAGAAATGGAAATGATTTACACATTTGGGATTGAGCTGGCTAAGAAAAATAAAGCACATATAGAGATTTTTTTCTTATGCTTTCCTACTTAGTAATAATCATAACCATGTTTGTTTACTTTAGGATGAGCAAGATGTATAAATTTTATGATCTTAGGAGAGTCCCTGCAGTACCTAGATACTCAAAATTGCCTTAATCTAAAGTAAATTCAGGGGAGTCATAGACAACGAAAGGACTTACAAGCTCTCTTCTTTCTTCAGTAAAAAATTTCAAAACCTACTGTCATCTGTAGGGAAACATTTGTTAATTGTTTAAGTAGAATTCAAGGAGAACAGTTCTATAAAAGAAAGAAGCACAGAACAGTAGTTAAGATCATGGGTAAGTTACATCTCTGTGAGTCAGTTTCCTCATCTGTGAAAGGAGGCTGTCTGCAATTTTTACCTTAATTTTTTAAAAAGGAAAAAAAATCAAGTGATCTAAAACTCTGTAAATTATTGGACTCAAATAGCACTTCTCCTGTAACAATATTGATCATTGCTAATACTTACATGGCATTTATGTGCCAGCACTATTCTAAGTACTTTGCATGTGATTAAACTCATTTAATTCTCACAACAACCCTATGAGGTGGAATACTAGTATTCATCCTCCTTGTATCAGAGAAGAAACTGAAGCAGGTTAAGTTAATAACGTCCCATGATCACACAGCTAGAAAGCAATAAAGCTGGGATCTGACCCCAGGCAGCCTCGATCCAAAGCTCTGGAAAACTATGCTATGCACTGGAACAGAAGAGAACACAAAAGGCATGCATTTCTCTTTCCTTACAGATGACTTGCAGCCTGGATACCTCAAGAGCTCCAGTGCACTCGGAGTGGGTTCCAGAAGTGCTTACTTAGCATGGGCCAAGATCCCACAGGTGCAGCTTGGAGCAAGATTATTGTCAAGGTGACACTCTTTGCACCCACAGGGTAATAAGATCTGAGGAAACTACACTGCATATAAATGAAGGATATGCTTGTAGTACCTCCAACCTTCACATACCTTTAAACAATAAATTCAAAGCATTTAACTAAACTCTCTTTTCCAGGGGAATGGACCTCAGGCAGACCATAAAGAACCATGGAGTGTTAAGGGCGCGACAGGCCGCTCTTACAACTTGTAGCTTACAATGCTACAACTGGAAACTTGACCTTTGATTCCTATCTCACAATACGCTTGGGAAGTGGAATAGTTTTGCACCAATTTCTTGCACCTGGTAAACAAGTAGGCAGAGAAGAGTGGTATGTAAAGGATGTAAAACCATGCAAAAGATGACTTATTGAAAAATACAGAAAACACAAAATAAAAATCGTTCCTCATTATTAGGTGAAATGTTGTTGGGGAACAGAATATTTGCACAGTGCTAAACCATCAGCCCTCAGATTACTTACTGACTGCAAAGGGGAAAATAGATGCTTACAATAGAGAGATAGGACTGCCACCACCAAGTCTTCAAACCTGACCACAGTAATTGTAGGACAACCTGATGTGATGCACGGTCGACCACATAATAACATCTTAAAAGTATTCACTTTTTATTGAAATATAGTTGGTATACAACATTCTGTAACCTTCAGGTGTACTACATAGTGATTTTATATTTGCATACATTATGAAATGAACATGATAAGTCCAGTAACAATCTGTTCCCATAAAAAGTTATTACAATACTATGGACCATATTCCTTATGCTGTATACTATATCCCTGTGGCTTATTTATTTTGTAACTGGAGGTTTGTACTTCTTTTTTCTCTCTTTTTTTTTTTTTTTTTGCGGTACGCGGGCCTCTCACTGCTGTGGCCTCTCCCGTTGCGGAGCACAGGCTCCGGACGCGCAGGCTCAGCGGCCATGGCTCACGGGCCCAGCCGCTCCGCGGCATGTGGGATCTTCCCGAACCAGGGCACAAACCCGTGTCCCCTGCATCGGCAGGCGGACTCTCAACCACCACGCCACCAGGGAAGCCCCGGTTTGTACTTCTTAATCCCCTTCATCTATATAGAATATATTCCTAGAACAAGTGGGAAAAATTAAATAGGAATGGAACACTCGATATTATCATAAAATTGCTAATTTTCTTAAGTGTAATAATAGTGTTATGGTTATATAGGAGAATGTCTTAGGAGATACATGCTTTAATGTTTAAAGGCAAAGTGTTGTAATGTCTGTAACTTACTTGCAAATAGTGATGCAAAAAAAGGTGGGTGTGTTCATGGCCGTGGGTATGAGTGTATGGATGTGGATGTATGTGTGTGCCTGCCCACCTATGTGTAGAGAGAGAGAAAGCAAATGTAGCAAAACATTAACCATTGTCAAATCTAGGTAGAGGGTATATAGGCGTTCATTGAACTATTCTTATTTTTGTTTATTTAAACATTTTCATAATAATAAAAGCTAGAAACAAAATAAAATTTTAAAAGTCACACTACTCCCAGAAATACTCCTGCTAACATGTTGGTTTAAATCCTTTGAGCCTTTTTTTTTTTACATGCACAGATGACTTTTCCTTTAAACGAAAACAAAAAACAACACAGGATCAAATATACATTGGTACCTGTTCATTTATTCAGTCAAATAAATTAACAAATGTTTATTTAAATATATCTTCCACAGGCCAGGTACATAAATAAAAAGATAAATTTGAGTTTTCACTGAATGTACCGTAAGAATTCAGTGTGCCTCATTTATTACAGCTATAGTTTGTAAAATTCATTTAAGAGTAAATAGATGAAAATTTGTAAACTTTTAGTAACTGCATTACATCTACGGGCATCCTCATCATGAAACATCATTGCCAAATTTAATAAGATTTTTGTTGTCATTAAAAACTTTTGCTGTTTATTCGTTTAACAAATATTTACTGTCTGTATTGTTCAGTTCCAGGTGCTGTGGGTATATAGGTGTCAAAAACCAACTCTGCCCCTCTGAAGCTCACTCTGACACAGGATCTGAAATGTATTAGTACCCTGATTGAAAGGGCAGGGACTGGGAAGTCCAGAAAATGGGTTCCTAATTTACCCGCTAGTGGATTCCACAGGAGCTTCATGGAGGAAGTGACGTTTAAATTGAGATTTGAAGGATGGATAGGAGTTAGATTCATGTATCGCTAAATTGGAACATGGGCTCTGGGGTTACGTAGCTTGATACAGACCTCAGGCAAATTGCTTAACCAGCCACCTCCACTTGAGCTGAGGCACTTCTCTGAGAACTCCCTGTGAACTCTAAGGGCTACAATTGCGAGGAACGAAGAACCCCCGGCACTCCAGAGTCAGGACCAGGTGGGGCGAACCAACAGGGTCTCTCCGCCAGCCCCGCCCCGCTGAGCGCAAGCGCCAGCACGCTCAACCCTGATTGGCCCGCTCTCCCAGCTCGCCGGCAACACTGTGTCCAATCGGCGTGGCGCTTGTTGAACGGCGGCGGCGACCGACGTATACAAGGGGCTTGAGCGGCTCGTGGAGAGCGCGGCCGGTTGCGCCATGAACTTAGGGTAAGCTGTGGCGACAAAGGTGGTAGTCCGTGGAGAGCGGGTGAGGCTGGGTTGGCTCTTGGAGCCCTTCGCGGGGAGCCTTCCAGGCCTGCGGCGCCCCAAGCCGCAGTGCCTGGCTTCCTGAGGTTGAGGGGGCGAGGGGCTGGGTCGGCCTTTACAGCCTCCGCAGACTTCCGTTTTCCAGTTAATAACTCGCGAAACTGTCCGTGCCTCCTTTCCGCCTCCTCATTTACTTCAGGAGGGAGAGGGAGGAGAGGCGTGAGAGGAGATAAAAGGTGAGGGCAGGTGGAGAGATAAAGCGTAGCGGCTTCCTGGGGAGAAATCCTGGCCCAGGCCCTGGTGCTTTGCGACCCTGTGTGGGGGTTCTTTGCAGAGTGTGGGAGCGCCCAGAGGAGCTTAGCGGCCTACGTACGTGCTGGGAGCCGAGGCTTCTCGAGGAGTCGTGTATCACCGGTGCCTGGCACCTCATAGGCCCTCATTAAGTAGTGGTTGAGTAAATAAAAAGGACTGTTGCGTGGTTTATCACCACTGGGATGTTTGATATTTCAAGAAGATGAAAAGTCTTCAAACTTACACGTGTGCACCTCGTTTAGCAAATGGTTTCTGTGTTCTAGAATCTAGGGATAAGAAACAAGACAGTCTGCCCCTGAAGGTGTTTGCAACGCGGTAGTGCTGAATAGACGGTTTCATTCAAGGTCTTTCTTTTGCTTAAGTTTCACCGACATAAACATGAACTGTTTGTAACCGTGCTACCGGGAAACCCTTAAAACCCATTCTTTATGGTGTTTTTATCTTAGTAAGTTGAAATCGTTTGAGTAAGTTGAAATTGTTTGATTTCCCCAACCTTAGCATCACCGCAAATTTCGTGTTCCCTTTTATTGGCCCGCGAGATTTAATTTTGTCGCTTGGACGTCATTTTTGTCTCTGTTGATATGTATTGACGTACGTCTATTCTCTCTCTCTCACTAAAACAATAAAATAACTGTGTGTACTGCTGTTTTTGTTTTCAGTGGAATTTTTATTGGGACCTTAACAGACGTACAAGTTTCGTTGGTAGTATCTACTGTTACTTTGTGCTCTTGGCGTTTGACAGGCACAGATAAAGTATAGCGGGCAAAGTTTATTATAGATGTATTGCTGTGATAGTTACAAAAGTGTCACTAAGTGTGAATATGTATTAGTTGAAATATTCAGAATAGAGTAGAACTTCATGCTCAAGCAGTTAATAACCCTGGTGGCAGTCTTACAGCTTCATTTTCAAATACTGCTCTAACAGGCCATAGAATGTGTTAGTCATGAGACCATTATGAAGCTAATAAATGGTAGCTAGATGTGTTTTGCTCCATTAACATAGGTGAGGAGTTTTGTAACAGCATTATTTTTTCCAGTCTAGAGTTGGAGGAACTAAATGATGTTACGATAACCAGATTAATTTATTCCTTGTCAGTAACCAAATGAAGTTTCAGATTAAAGATGAGAAATTGTTGGAAAGTTTCAGTAATTTTCTCCATGAAGTTTTTGATTTTATGTTGAATTGAAAAGTGTTTTAAATTAAAAGAATGGTTTCAACTATACATCAATTTTTAAAAGAAAAATAAACATCTATAGAAATTTTTTTTTAAAACGTTTTAATATTTACAAGATTCCTTTATAAATTCAGGAGAACAAATTTACTTTCAAGGTTCAACTGAGCATTTCTGTCTATTTAAAATGTTGCTGCTTCTTAAAAATGACAGACAACTTTCTTTTATTTTGCAGAGATGGTTTAAAGCTTGAAACTGAATTATTGGATGGAAAAACCAAGCTAATACTGTCTCCATATGGTATGCTATATTACTAGAAATCGAAAATACTAACTTTTAAATTCCTACGAAAAATGTGTAGCTGTTTAACAGATTTTTTGCTTGTAGTGGAATATTTAAATGACACTTTGAAAAAAAGCTGGTTTCCCTAACTTCCTCAAATTTATTTTTAGCCAAGTAAAGTCACATTACATCATTGCTTACCACTGTCAGTATTTATTCATGGAATTTAATGTTCCAGTATATTTCATTCGTAATGTTTCTTTATTATATTTGTATACAGCACATATGCTTATTGCCTAATGAATAATCTAGGTAAAACTTATGCAGTTATGTTCTGTGCATGTAAAGAATGTATTGTTTGAGAAAATTTATAATAAGACCATAGTTTTAAAGTCATTTTTCGTTTTAAAGCGCAGAGTATGCTTTGGTACTCTTTTCATTCACATTATTTTCTTTTTCTCTGATCTGTTTATAATTTTACCTTGGAAAATAAAAATGAAATATAAATACGTGAACCACACTGTAAAAGAACACTCAGGCAGGACCTAAAGTTAATGCTTTGAGGGTTAATATTTTTACTTAATATCTTCTTAAAATAATGTTAATTAAAATTTTCTTTTGTGACTGCCTTAGTATGTTCTTGGTTGATAGTTTAGTAATTTTTTTTTTCTCTTGTAGAACATAAATCAAAAATTTCTGTAAAGGTAAGCCAAATGACTTTGACCTGACTTGTTTTCAAATGTAAAATGCAGTTTACTTTACAGTGGTTTGAAAATAATTCCTGTCAAACTGTTACACAGGGTTTGGAATGATGGTGAAAAGTTATTATACCCTTGCTTTCAGGCTGGTCCTTTTACAGAAATAGATTCATAATTTTTCAGTTTAAAAAAGCCTCCTAGAACTCACTTCTCTAGATCAGTTCTGTCCAGTAACACTTTCTGCAGTGATGGAAATGTTCTAAAATCAGTGCTGTCCAATATGATAGTCAGCCACTAGCCATGTGTAGTTATTAAGCACTTGAATGTGGCCAGTGTGACTAAGGAAGTGAATTTTTAGTTCACTTGTTTGATTTTTAATTTAATGGCTACTGTACTGGACAGTGCAACTCGTGACATCTTTAAAAATAGTCAAACTTTAAAGCAAAATTTTTTTTTTCATACTCAAATTGCATTTTCCCACACCAAAAAGATGTATTTGATTGACAAAATCTTACATGCATTTAGCTTCCTCCTCTAAGAGGTTACACTTGAGTTAAATAATAGTTTTCCTTTTAAATTATTTTTCTTTATCAGGAGCCCACAGAGCCTTTTTCTACAAAATACATTACTGCTTCAAAATTTTGATACCACTACATTTCTTGTTTCCCATTTCTTTTTCCATTAAGCAGCAGAAATTTCTACTGTCCCCCTCTATAACTTACTGTAGCCCATTTTATTTTGCAGTATCTTAAAGTCTGTCTTTCCATATCTTGACTAGAGACTGCTTTGGGTGATGCGGCCCTTTTCTCTTCAACTCTGAACCCCTGATGGCTTTGCTGTTTCTTCCTGGTTTAATCAAGGTGGAAAAGTTGCTTGAGAACCCAAGATATCAATTACTTGATAAATGGGTAATGCTGATGAGAGTAATTCCACAAGCTACCTATAAAAATTATTATATGCACACACACACACATACACAGTATATACATACCCTGTGTGTTCCCTTAATCACAGAATATAGATTGTATAGTTTTTTCCTAACCCTGCGCTATTAAAATATTGCAACTAACTGTTCTTATTTGAGTCACATTAACAAATACAGTGCTCCTTTTCATGCTCCTAGATAGAAATCAACTATTACACATAGTTTTTTTTTTATCTTCACCTGACCTCAATTCTGTCGCACACGTTCCCTCTTCTGTTGTGTCCTTAATGGATGTGCTATGGTCACTACATTTGTGAAGATATTTCATTATCTTTTTAACCAACTTAGAACATCTGGAGATCCCCTTTTATGCCTGTAATAAACAAAGTTACTAGTCTTGGACTCTTTGTAGAATCATTACAAAATTCTTTTAGCAGTTTAGGGATTCTTTTATTCTAGGATTCTTCTTTCCAGAGTAACTAATAAGTCTCTGCTGATATTGATCTTAAATTATTTATTGTCTTAAAGCAGATTATTTGAGTTTATTTCTCTTGCTTTTGGGACTCCAAAATACTGATGCATGGTAACTATGTGAAGTGATGGGTATGTTAATTAGCTTGATTGTGGTGATTATTTCACAATGTATACATATATCAAATCATCAAATTTTACACCTTAAATATATATGATTTTTAATGGTCAATTAAATCTCAGTAAAGCTGGAAAAAAATACTGATGCAACCTAAATCTCCTTTTTATATTGACTTTATTTCAAGGAGCTTCTCTTCCCTTATTTACAGAGGTTCCTGAGATGCTTATTTCTTTCTTTGCTCTTCACAGAAGACAAAAACCAAAAACAGTAGTGCTGTCTTCCTTTTTTTGTTTTAATCAGTTTTTTAGTTTCCAAAATCTCACAGTTCTGTAGATACATGTTGAATTCTCTTTTCTGTAAGTTATTCATGAATTCACTCATCATAGTGCTTTTCTTCTACTGGGGTAAGCTAAGTGACTATACTACCTACATTTATGTTTTTCCTCTTCCTCACAGGTTGAATTACTGTCGTGTACATAGTGTGCTCTTTAAACACTGAACTCTATCTCATCGTCATGAAGTTTAACAAACTGTGGTCAGAGTACTTTAATTCTTTCAAAATCTCTCCTGTACTTTTCTTTAATCTGTGGTAGTAAATATGAAGTAAAGATGGTTACCAGTCTAATTTCTTAAGCTTTTATAGAAAGATAAATGAGAGAAATATTAATGATTCAGTGTCATGGGTAATTTATACATTCTGACCTCAAAATTATCTCACAATTAGTTGAAATATAAAACATCTTAAAATTTTCGCAGGTATTTCTATGTGTGAGAGTCAATAGTAACACACTAAAAGATGTATACAATATTAGTGCTAGGTAGCACATTTTATATTTTAAAATGTTAATCTTCTCTGATTCTTTCTGGCGTTGGGATCCTGGCCCCATATAAATTGTGAAGTTGGCCAGCGTTAAATGCGTTGGACGCTGTCTTTATATATTTTTTTAATATTAGGAAAAGTACTGGTACAATCAAAACTAGGTAAGAGAGCAGCATGCTATCTAAAAATGTTTATGATGTGAAGACCTATTTGATGTATTAAAATTCATCTAATCCAGTAAACACTTGGGAGATGATTTGGGCTAGAGATTGCTTTTTCCTATTAATTAAGCTGAACATAATTGAATATTTATTTGGTAGTTCATGGATTTTTTTGCTGCCTCCACTCATTGCTCTTCTCTGGCATTAAGCTACAAATGTATTCAGGATTGAGCTGCATGTATATTGATCTCATGCCAGACATTGCTACCCCCCTTTTTTATTACATAATTTTTAGATGACTTTTTCTGTATGTTACTTCTGATTTAAGTGGAATGTGGCAAAATAGTTCTAGTTAAATTGGAGCTCCAATTAATAGGTTTCTGTTTAACAAGGATTTACTGCAGCTGTAAAACTCCATATGTGTGTACAGCTCCATTCTTGGCTTTATTTGTTCTGTGACTGAGAGAAAAATGGAGTAAAACCTAGTCCATGTTTCCTAGAAGCAGGGGTGTCAGTCAGGTAAATAACTATATAATACAAGTACAATAAAATGTGTGCCATACTAGGGTTATAAAAAGAAGAAAACTGTGGAAAGCAGGTCTTTGTGGTTAAGGGAGACAGGGAATGCTTCATAAATGAGGTGACACTTTAATTAGAACTTAAAAGGTGAAGGAGATTTTCATAGTGAAAGAAGTAGGGTGGTATATTCTAAACTCAGAGAAAATAGTGGGCAAAAATACCAAGGTACAAAACAATTTGCATTTGGGGGATAGTGTGTATATCAGCGGGGAGTGTAGAACATAAAACTTAGGGAGGGTGGTTACAATCACAAGGAGTTTAAATGTATACACAGAGGGTTTGAACTTATTTGATTTGCATGTAGGGAGCATTAAAGAATTTTTGAAAAGTAGACTAGATATGATTTGTGTTGTAGGAACGGGCTTCAGGCAATTCTGTGAAGGACAGATTATCATAACAGGGACACTACTTAAGGGACAATTATATTAGTCCAGGGAGAGTCTTATGAGACCCTGAAGCATGGTGGCTAGCAGAATGGAAAGAAGGGGACAAAATTGAGAGACTTTTAAGATACGTTTAGGGAATACACTACACTTCTTAGCAGTTTGAGTGAGAAACTGATTAGAGAACTGAAATACTCAGCTGTTAATGATCCCAAAAATGTCAGTATGAGTCAAAGAAGGGTAGGATTAGTAATAGCTGTAGTCGTTGGAGACTGGGGTGGAGCTTAGCTCTGTAACCTACGTGTAGTCTGCTGATAATTTGCCTAATCCACACAGTGGTTTTCAAAAACTAGAATGAATTGTGAGTGTCTAAAAAAATGGAACTTTTAAGGTAAAATATGGCATTCTTGGTTCTCTTGAAATACTGGATGATCTAGCAAGTAGACTCAGATTCCTCTTTGGCAATGTAGGCTGCTTCTGAGGGGTGGCTGCCTCCTTTAGACAGAAAAGTGCTCTTCAATTATCCTAGTTCCCACCCAGGCTAATTTACACTACGTATTTAAATTTGCCACCTCTCATTTAGAGTTAGTTATATAAAAATAGCCACAGAGATAGGAGGGTAAAAGCGCATTTTAGATTGTGGTATTGGTATTATCAAAAGTCTAAAGCCTGGAATAAAAGGGTATAGGTGAGGTGAAGAGGGTAAGAAAGAGATTTTTACTACTGATAATACAGGTACATTTTGAAAAGAAAGGTAAAATGGGGTTGATTCATTGGTCAAAGTGTGGTTGTGTATTATGTCATTTTTGAAAGACAAGGACATTGGGATATGATAAGCCAGATGAAAGCCATGTGGCATCTACCCCACTCCTTGATAACAAGAATCTTGTCTTACTCATTTTATACCTCCAACGTCTTTCCCATAGTGTTGCTCACCTAAAAAGCAACACTTAGTATTTATTGAATGACTGTTGAATTATTTTATGTTAGATGGGTTTGCAGAAATGTACAGTTGGATAGATTTGAGATAAGCTGTAATCAGTAGTGTGGTAATGAAAACCTGAATTTAGGTGTATTGTCATGTAAAAGGGGAGAAAAAGATATTTGGAAGGAAGAAATGACCAGTACTTGCTGGTAAGCTAAAGAAGACCGTGAAGGAGGATAAAGAGTCAAAGATGACTCTATGGTTGCTGGTCTGAAAGACTAGAACAACAGTGCTACAGAAATGAGATATTTTGGAAAGGGGAGCTAATTTGTGGGAGAGAGATAAAGAATCCAGTCTTTAAAATGGTATGGTTGAAGATAGTAATTCAACAAAAATTTACTGAAACCTACCCTGTTCCACTGACTGTTCAGATACTGGGGACACAGCAGTAGACAAAGCAAACAAAAATCTCTGCCCTGGGCTTCCCTGGTGGCACAGTGGTTAAGAATCTGCCTGCTAATGCAGGGGACACGGGTTCGGGCCCTGGTCCGGGGAGATCCCACATGCCGCGGAGCAGCTAAGCCTGTGTGCCACGATTACTGAAGCCCGCGCGCCTAGAGCCCGTGCTCCACAACAAGAGAAGCCACGGCAATGAGAAGTCCGCGCACTGCAACAAAGAGTAGCCCCCGCTTGCTGCAGCTAGACAAAGCCGTGGGCAGCAATGAAGACCCAATGCAGCTAAAAATAAATAAAATAAATAAATTAAAAAAAAAAATCTCTTCCCTGTAGTGTTTACGTTAGAAAAAGGTGGGAACTTCCCTGGTAGCGCAGTGATTAAGAATCTGCCTGCCAGTGCAGGGGACACGGGATCCATCCCTGGTCTTGGAAGAGCCCACATGCTGCGGAGCAACTAAGCCCGTGTGTCACAACTACTGAGCCTGTGCTCTAGAGCCCACGAGCCACAACTACTGAAGCCCGCACGCCTAGAGCCCATGCTCCGCAACGAGAGAAGCCACTGCAATGAGAAGCCCACGCTCCGCAACGAGAGAAGCCACTGCAATGAGAAGCCCACGCACCTCAAAGAAGAGTATCCCCGCTTGCCACAACTAGAGAGAGCTCGTGCACAGCAATGAAGACCCGATGCAGCCAAAAATAATAAATTTTTAAAAAGGTGGAATGGGCAGAAAATAATCAAAATAAATATAGAATATTACAGGACAAAAGTGCTATAGAGAAACATGAGAGAAAGGGAAGGGGCATGGTCATTTCAGGGGCATGGTAGCCTTGGGAAAGTGGGGAGTGCTAGGGAGGTGGGAGTGAAGTTAGAGCAGGAAGCCTGCAATTTTTAATAGGGTGTTCAGAGAAGACCTCACTGAGCCAGTGATGTTGAGCCAAGATTTGAACATGGCGAGTGAATGAGCCATGTGACTACTGCTAAGGCCTATGACTGGAGGTTCTTACTGAAATTGAGATTATTACAGTTATGGGTAGTTACAAGGTCAGTATAAGATATCACTGTGGCAGTGAGTAACTGAGGTAGCATGGAAGACAAGAGTATAGGAACAGAGGCCAAGGAAATGAGGCCAGGGTATTGAAAGAACATGAAAGCACCAATAATTAAGACAGGAGTTAGGTTAGAGTGAGGGATGGTGACCCACAAGCTAAGTTATTCAAGGAATAAGGGCTAGTAACCTACCGGTGTATAAATGCCTGTAAAGAAAGATAGTGTGGGTGTTAGAATCATGACATGAGATTCAAAGCTGAAGCAGAATGGACTGTAAACACCTAGAATAAAAGTTGTTATGTAATCTTCGTTATCCTGAAATAAAATAATAATTTCCAGTTGTTAATGAAGCTTTCAAGTGGAGATTTGCGAAGGTTGAGTGTTAGTTTCTTATGGATATATTATCTAACTAGCAAAATGAGAAAAAAAAGTTTCGAAGCCTGACTTATCACTGACTATATAAAGATAATTGTTGATTTTTCGTGGGCTCTTGTAAAGAATAAATTTCTGGTGTTTTAGCAGATGGGAAATAAGACCAAGATTGCAAAATGTCCTTTAAGAAATAAACAAACTGGATACATTCTGAAATCACAAAATACTTGTGTCAGGAGTGAAAAACTTTCGCAAAAGAAGAGAATTGGTTCAGAAACTTCATTGGCAAAAAGTGAAAAAAATAGTATGACTTTTTCACCCACTAAGGATTTATGCAAGCAGTATGCAGATAAAGACCATCTTCATATCCAGAAAGAAATTTCACCTGCAACCCCTAATATACAGAAGACTAGAAACAGCATAAATGCATTTGCAGTAGCTAAACAGAAGCCTTGCAAAAAGCACATCACAGCTGAAAATGTGAAGAGCAGTTTGGTGTGTCTAACACAAGGCCAACTACAACAGATTTTGATGACTGTAAACCAAGGAAATAAATCAGTTTCCCTGACTGAGAATGGAAAGAAGGAGGAAACAAGTAAGATTTTTCTGAAGTTTTAATATTAAGTTTATCAATATATAAGTTTTAGAATTTGAGTTTTATTGGATTTTACATAACTGTGCCTCTTAAATTCTAGTTTAATGTAACAATGTTTTAAAATAAATATTCGTTTAGAAAACATTCTCATAGGCAGAATTACTTTTGTAGTTAAAATATGCCATGTTTTAAGGTTAATGCTCAGAATATTATTCTCATGTACCATGGCCTTAAGAAACCTAGTTTCTGTGGATTCTAGATTTTAGTTCAGAAAGCTATTGTACTAATTTTGGAAGGTAGGAGGCTTTACTTACATGAAAACTAATTATGTAAAATGTTCTAAAAAAATTGCTATTGTATTTCTAATGAAAAATGAGGGAATTTTGCTATGAAGATTTGACATGAGTTGCTGAAAAGGATTATTTTCCTGGCCCCGGCTTTTGCTCTTCCTGACTTTCAATCCTTGCTAAGAATTGGCAGCACTATCTTTTTAACCAGCGTAAAACACTGACTTGGAAGTAGTGGCGTATTATATGCCTTCTATTTTAGTAGTCAGGGTATTGTATTATGTTTTTAAAAGCCTTCTAGTTTTAGCTTTGAGCTAAGGAATTGTGACTATGAATAGAAATATTATTAAAATTTTGTTAAGCAACCGTGAAATAAATAAAAATAAAATTAACAGTCACCAGGAAGAGGCCCCACAACTGGTCTGGGGACTAGGTAGCTCCTTAGCACTCCCAAGGGGCTCAAAATGGAGTCATTTGCCTTCTCTTGGTATAGATTATTCTTTGTAAAGTCAGGGAGCTAACTTTTATCTTTAAGGCTAGAATTCTAGTTCAAAGAACAAAAAATAAAAACTTACTAGGCGTAATGAGAGATGATATCAACAAAGTTAAAAGCAGAATTTGCCTAATCATATAATGACCCGCATATTAGATATGCTTTCTCTCCATTGGGAGAACTATCACATTGAGGGATTTTTGAGCCAAGCATATGAGCCCTGTGTAAAACATATGGAATAGATACAGCTGGGATATAGAGACAGTGGTCCATGGAAAAAATCATCACTGATTGCTTTCCCAGCTAAATGAGAAAAATAAGGGCAAGGTAATGAGTTTTTTATAAAGCTGTTTGCATTTATTCTCCTTTAAGTTGTGATTTGTATTATCATTTATATTATTTGTAAAAGTGTTGTTGGCAAGAGTAAATGGAGGTTTTTTTGGTTGTTGCTTGTTTTCTTATTTGAAACAAAAGTTTGTATGGCTGTGGCCATACCTCTGGGCCATTTAACTTCTGAGGCTCAGTTTCCTCTTTTGACAAAAAGGGAATCGTAATACGCACTGCAAGGACTGCTGTGAGAGGTGATTAATTAGATGATGTGTAAAGCCGTGTTTTTTAAAACTGCGTAACTGTATCAAAATAAGGTATTATAATAGATGTAATTTTAGTATTAATTTTAAAACATGTATTTTACCTTCTAGGTCAGTATAGTCTAAATTTAAACAATATTCCTGATCAGCCAAAGGATGAGAACATCATGGGACTTCCGCAGAAAACTGAGGCCATTTCATCTGTTCAGGATGAAAAAAAGTCTGTTTTAAATGAAAATCAGGTGACATCTAATCAGTATGAGCAGAAAATTGCCACGTATGTAACTCACATCTATTGTTGTGGGGTCATCTTGGGAATATGGTTTTACTTTTCCTTGACTTGTATGTGAAATATTTACTCTGAAGACTAGAGCTATTTAAAAGTTTATTACTTAATATTTATGGAGTAAGTAGTATAGAAACATATGATAAGGTTTCTGTTATTTTTTGTGTCTTGTCTTAGAGAGAATATATGGAAACCAGCTGACATATTCAGTACTCTGGGAGAAAGAGAACGTGATAGAGGTTTGTTGGAAGCAAAAAAAGCCCAGTGGAGGAAAGAGCTTGGTAGGTAATTATTGCACATTTTATTATAGTTTTGTTGGCTTAAGGAATGTATATTGAGGATGAAGTACATCTTGCAGTATGATATTATCAAAAACCTTGTTTTATAACATTCACCATCTAGAGTAGTTTTCTGCAAGTGGCATAAGAAACTTTGTGATTTCACATTCCCTTATGTTATACCTTTTTGTTTTCTGCTCTGTGGTGTGCACCAAAAGCCACAAATGAACATTAGTATCATCAGTACCCTTCTGGAGCTCAAAGATTCCTAAACATTTCTCATTTCCTGAGAATCCACTTTAATATTTTTCCATTACAGAAATTCTATGGGTTAAAGATGGTTTTATTTAAAAATAATTCATTTTAAAAATTAAAACATTCTAATCAAGAATCATCAATATGATATCAATCAGTATATCCCATACAAAAATAAGCTTATTTCTTTTCTTCAGTCTGTAGACATCATAACAGAAAAAGTTATAATTTCTGTTAAGTAGGGTCTTAAGGTAAGTAAGATAATAACTAAGAAACTCCTGTTACTTCTTGGACTAGACTTAGGGTCCAGGTATCAGAGTTTGGAAAATACATGAGGTAATAGTTGTACTTGGGAATAGTTGTACTAAAAGCATGAAAATGGGATTCACTGTCCACTGAACTGGAAAGTCCTACCAGTTAGTCACAACCCTTCCAGGACAGGTGATCTAGAAAAAGATAAGCGAAGAAATAGGGAATGAATTGATGTTGGAAGTCAAAGTAATAGAATAATAAAGAAATTAAATGTATGGTAGCAGTATCAGAAGGTTTGGAGATCTGATGTGTTTTATATCATAATTGCAGCTTTAAATGTTTGTTCAGTACAAATTTGGACACATGATTTTTTGTACCTTTTCAGCAGTTACAAATAATAATGGCTGACATTTATTAAATATTTACTTTGTGTGAGGCCCTATACTGAAAATAGACATCATTATTGCTCTGATTTCACAGAATAAAAAATGGGGTTTAGAGGGATGAACATCATTCTGCCTTCAGTCACACAGCCGGGAAGTGGTTGAACCTGAATTTGACCCCAGGGTTCTCTGACTCCAGAGTTCTAGCTTTTAAGCCTTTTAGTAATAATTAAATGAACATTACTGTAGAGTAGAACCTCACAGTAATTAGCATAATATAAAATATGTTCTGAAAAAATTGCTCCTTATTTATAATTGTAGTAAAACAAACATTTTTACATCCATTTATGCCATACTTAAATTTGGTTCTGATTAAACATTTTCTTTTATTCCATATCCTTAAAATTCTTCTCTGTCTTGTGAGTTAATCTCCTTCCTAAAAAACAGTTTTGATCTGTGTTGGAATCTGCACTCTTTAAGAAGGTCATGATTTGTTTACGTCATTTTTTTTTTTACAGTTTTTGTATATTTTTTTAAAAAGGACATTATTTACAGATGAACAGGTTGCTTTAAAGAAGAAAGAAAAAGACGCATCTGAAAAATGGAATAATCCATGGAAAAAATCTGAAAGTGATAAAATAGTATGGGAAAAACTTCAAATTCTCGATCAGGCTAAGGTAAAAGTGTCAAAATCAGGCACTTATGGAATATAAAATACCTTAACTGCACTTTTTTAATGCTAAGCCTTGTTTATATCATACAGCTTTTTTTTTTTTTTTTAATTTATTTATTTATGGCTGCGTTGGGTCTTTGTTGCTGCACGCGGGCTTTTCTCTAGTTGTGGTGAGCGGGACCTACTCTTCGTTGCGGTGCACGGACATCTCATTGCAATGGCTTCTCTTGTTGCGGAGCATGGGTTCTAGGCGCACGAGCTTCAGTAGTTGTGGCTCACAGGCTCTAGAGCGCAGGCTTCGTAGTTGTGGTGCACGGGCTTAGTTGCTGCACGGCATGTGGGACCTTTCCCGACCAGGGCTCGAACCCGTGTCTCCTGCATTGGCAGGCAAATTCTTAACCACTGTGCCACCAGGGAAGTCCCTCATAAAGCTTATTTTTGAAGCTTATTCATTTTTTTAAAACTCACTTTTCATATGGTATTTTAAAACAACGTTATTTTGAATTAAATTATGACCTCAGTTACTCTGTTTGCATTCTGTAAATAGTCTTACTATGTTAGTAGGTGAGTGTAAAGGCCCCTGGCACCTCCTTTAGGCTCCTATAAAAGAGCTCCACGATGTTATAGATGACCACAAAACTCTACCACTGACCATGTGGTATTCACTACAAGGTTATCAAATCAAACATAAGTGATTGCTTATCAAACATAAGTATATACCATGTGTCCCTCGGGTAGTGCTTTGGGGACCTTTAAATTTTGCATGTATTTAATACTAGACAAAAAAGTACCCTTGTTTATCGTTTTGTTGTTAGACTTCTGCTAGCTATTCTAGCATTCTGTCACAGTCTCCCAGTCAGGTAATGGTGATCCAGGCTGACAGGCATTCACTGCCTAGAGCTAGGCAGATTTTAGAGGTAAGTTCTAAATGTCATTACTTTGAATATATAAGCTCTTTAGTACATGATGACTATATAACTTATTTTCCTTGAAGAAGTGAATCTAAATACTCTTTTAAATCACCAGTTAATTTTTATTGAGTGCAGTATGCTCCTTAAATTTTTTTTTAATTTATTTATTTTAATTTTGGCTGCGATGGGTCTTCATTGCTGTGCGTGGGCTTTCTCTAGTTGCAGTGAGCGGGGGCTACTCTTCGTTGCGGTGCTTGGGCTTCTCGTTGTGGTGGCTTCTCACGTTGCAGAGCACGGGCTGTAGGCACGTGGGCTTCAGTAGTTGTGGTGCATGGGCTCAGTAGTTGTGGCTTGCGGGCTCTGGAGCACAGGCTCAGTAGTTGTGGTGCACGGGCTTAGTTGCTCTGTGGCATGTGGGATCTTCCTGGACCAGGGTTCAAACCCGTGTCCCCGGGTTCAAACCCGTGTCCCCTGCATTGGCAGGCGGATTCCTTTTTGTTTTTTTAAACATCTTTATTGGAGTACAATTGCTTTACATTATTGTGTTAGTTTCTGCTGTATAACAGAGTGAGTCAGCTATATGTATACACATATCCCCATATCCCCTCCCTCTTGCGTCTCCCTCCTACCCTCCCTATCCCACCCCTCTAGGTGGTCACAAAGCACCGAGCTGATCTCCCTGTGCTATGCGGCTGCTTCCCACTACCTATCTGTTTTACATTTGGTAGTGTATATATGTCAATGCTACTTTCTCACTTCGTCCCAGCATCCCCTTCCCCTTCCCCATGTCCTCAAGTCCATCCTCTACATCTGCATCTTTATTCCTGTCCTGCCCCTAGGTTCTTCAGAACGATTTTTTCTTTTTTTTTTGTTTTTTAGATTCCATATACATGTGTTAGCATACGGTATTTGTTTTTCTCTTTCTGACTTGCTTCACTCTGTATGACAGACTCTAGGTTCATCCACCTCACTACAAATAACTCAATTTCATTTCTTTTTATGGCTGAGTAATGTTCCATTGTATGTATGTGTCACATCTTCTTTATCCATTCATCTGTCGATGGACACTTAGGTTGCTTCCATGTCCTGGCTATTGTAAATACTGGACAGGCGGATTCTTAACCACTGTGCCACCGGGGAAGCCCTGCTCCTTAAATTTTAAAAAAGTTATTAACTATTTCTTTTTTTCCTTCCTAATGAACATTTACATTTTAACAAATGTATTCTGAAAATAAGGCAGTAACCTAAAGGTATGATTCTGGTGGTAGACATTTTCAGTACTGGTAGAGTTCTTATAGAACCCCGTCAGTTAGATTGTTTGCATGGCAGCTTGTTCTGCTCCATATAGGACTGACTAGCTTACATCAGTTTATAGTCTGTTGATAATTTTACGTTAACAAAAGGAATGAAATATGAATTACGTTTTTCTGTGTTCCCAAAAGCACTTTGACCAAATGTTAAAAGGCAATAAATTAGTCTTTCTAGAAGTTATTTTGGAAAACTCTATAGTTCTGGATGATAATTCTAAGTTTTTAAAGTTTAGAAATTGATGCATGCACATACTACTAAAAACTGCAAATAAAACTACTCATGACATCATTGAGAATCAGTTGTAAGCTTATTTACTTTTCAACATGAGGATTAAAAAAACTTTAATGCTAAAAATATTAGGTATTTCTGTTACCGAAATGTCAGTTGAAGTGTTAGCATGTCATTTATTATTGCTTATTTTGCATGGCTTTTTAGGTCATTTATTATCTGGGAGTAATCCATACTATGATTGTTAATGAGATAAAGAATTAACCATTTAAGGTGACTTTTAGTTTTTTTGCTTTTTTTTTTTGAATGATAGCATGTGTCATTTTTTTTTAATAATCTAGAAAACCAGTAAAGTTATTTATATTTTAGAGTCACAGATAGGGGTTGGGGATGGGAGAAAGACTAGAAAGGAAATCATATACTAAATCCAGGGTTGGACAACCAAGGATTAGAGTATGATTACCTATGCATATTTTTACTGTTTAAATGTAGTTTTTATGTATTTATGTGTGAATGCTGTAAGATAATGGAGAGGTGCTACTGGGGGGACGTGAACTGCAACAAAAAAATCCCCCTTTAAATACTTGAAAGCAGTTGGTTTCATAAATCCCAGCCATAGCCACAACCATTTATATTATTTGAATATTAAGTTAACCTCTTAATGTAATTGAGAGGAGGAGAAATTTAGTTGCAAGCAGAATCATCAAGGCCAATTTTGTTAAAACATGAGATAATGCGGGGCTTCCCTGGTGGCGCAGTGGTTGAGAGTCCACCTGCCGATGCAGGGGACACGGGTTCGTGCCCCGGTCCAGGAAGATCCCACATGCCGCGGAACGGCTAGGCCTGTGAGCCATGGCCGCCGAGCCTGCGCGTCCGGAGCCTGTGGTCCGCAACGGGAGAGGCCACAACAGTGAGAGGCCCGCGTACCGCAAAAAATAAAAATTAAAAAAACATGAGGTAATGCATATTAAGTGCATAAGACAGTGGCTGACATATAACAAGTGTTTAATGAAAGTTTGCTCTAGTTATAATTTACAAAGCACAGGTCCATTCTGAACCCTGAGGCTGCTAAGAGTCAATCCTCTCACCATCTTCCTTTCCTCTCTCCTCTTCTTGATTCTCAGTCTTACTCCTCCTCCCCCAGTTGAATGGTCCTGTATTCTCTTTCCTGTATTGTTCAGCCCAAACGTTTTTTTACACTGTGCAGCTTAACATTTCTTTTTGTGTTTCTAAGAAATTTACTTATAGCCTCAGCCTTTGTGAGAATACGTCACCTCCATGAAACCTTGGCTTTCCCTAATGACTACCCCTTCCTGGGAAGCCTCTTAAGTGAAGGGAGTATATTCTAGCATACTAACATGGGATAGAAAGTGAGGTTATCTTTCTGCTAGCTTCTTACTGCTACCACCAGACCATAGTTCTGCAGTTAGCCAACAAAAAATTCCTCTTAATTTTCGGTGGTAAAAATTTGGTGGTAAAATATACATAACATCAAATTTACCCTTTTGTGGTGGTAAAATATACATAACATAAAATTTACCATTTTAATCATTTTTAAGTGTACAGTTAAGCGGCATTAAGTGCATTCACACTGTGTTGCAACCATACCACTATCCATCTCCAGAATTTTTTAATCATTCCAAACTGAAACTATACCCATTAAATAGTAACTCCCCATTTCTCCCTCCCCTTAGCCCCTGGCAACCACCATTCTACTTTCTGTCTCTATGAATTTGATTATTCTCAGTATGTTTAAGTGGACTAACACAATATTTGTCCTTTTGTGTCTGACAGATTTCACTTAATGTTTAGAGGGTTCATCCATGTTGTAAACATGTATCAGAATTCCATTCCTTTTTAAGGCTGAAAATATTCCATTTTATGTATGATACTACATTTTGTTTATCCATTCATCCAAATGTTGATGGACATTTGAGTTGTTACCACCTTTTGGCTATTGGGAATAATGCTGTTATGAACCTTGATGTACAGATAATCTCTCCAAGTCTGTATTTGCAAGTCTTCTGGGTATATACCTGTAAGTGAAATTGCTGGATCATACGGTAATTTTATGTTTTATCTTTTTATGTTAAATTTTTACCAGTTTTAATTTGATAATTTTATTTTTAATTGTTATACCGTTTCCACAGCTCCTGCACCATTGTGCATTCCCATCAGCAGTGCACAAGGGTTCTGATTACATCTTCACTAACACTTGTTTTTTTCTTTTTTTCTTTTGGTTGATAGCCATCCTAATGGATGTGGAGTGGCGTCTCGTAGTTCTGATTTACACTTCCCTAATGATTCTTGATGTTGAGCATTTTTTCATGTGCTTATTGGCCATCTGTATATCTTCTTCGGAGAGATGTCTATAAGTCCTTTGTGCATTTTTTTTTAACATCTTTATTGGAGTATAATTGCTTTACAGTGGTGTGTTAGTTTCTGCTTTATAACAAAGTGAATCAACTGTACCTATACATACACCCTCATATCTCCTCCCTCTTGCGTCTCCCTCCCACCCTCCCTATTCCACCCCTCTAGGTGGTCCCAAAACACTGAGCTGATCTCCCTGTGCTATGCAACTGATTCCTGCTAGCTATCTATTTTACATTTGGTAGTATATATAAGTCCATGCCACTCTCTCACTTCGTCCCAGCTTACCCTTCCCCCTCCCTGTGTCCTCAAGTCCATTCTCTACATCTGTGTCTTTATTCCTGTTCTGCCCCTAGGTTCTTCAGAACCTTTTTTTTTTTTTTTAAGATTCCACATATATATGTTAGTTATACGGTATTTATTTTTCTCTTTCTGACTTTTTCACTCTGTATGACAGACTCTAGGTCCATCCACCTCACTACAAATAACTCAATTTCATTTCTTTTTATGGCTGAGTAATATTTCATTGTATGTATGTGCCACATCTTCTTTATCCATTCATCTGTTGATGGATATTTAGGTTGCTTCCATGTCCTGGCTATTGTAAATAGAGCTGCAGTGAACATTGTGGTACATGACTCTTTGAATTATGGTTTTCTCAGGGTATATGCCCAGTAGTGGGATTGCTGGGTCATATGGTAGTTCTATTTGTAGTCTTTTTTGTTTTTGTTTTTTTTTTTGCGGTACGTGGGCCTCTCACTGTTGTGGCCTCTCCTGTTGCGGACCACAGGCTCCGGACGTGCAGGCTCAGCGGCCATGGCTCACGGACCCAGCCGCTCCGCGGCATGTGGGATCTTCCCGGACCGGGGCACGAACCCACGTCCCCTGCATCGGCAGGCGGACTCTCAACCACTGCGCCACCAGGGAAGCCCTATTTGTAGTTTTTTAAGGAACCTCCATACTGTTCTCCACAGTGGCTGTATCAATTTACATTCCTACCAGCAGTGCAAGAGGGTTCCCTTTTCTCCACACCCTCTGCAGCATTTATTGTGTGTAGGTTTTTTGATGATGGCCATTCTGACTGGTGTGAGGTGATACCTCATTGTAGTTTTGATTTGCATTTCTCTAATGATTTGGGATGCTGAGCATCCTTTCATGTGTTTGTTGTCAATCTGTATATCTCCTTTGGAGAAATGTCTATTTAGGTCTTCTGTCCATTTTTGGATTGGGTTGTTTGTTTTTTTGATATTGAGCTGCATGAGCTGCTTGTGAATTTTGGAGATTAATACTTTGTCAGTTGCTTCATTTGCAAATACTTTCTCCCATTTTGAGGGTTGTCTTTTCGTCTTGTTTATGTTTTCCTTTGCTGTGCAAAAGCTTTTTAAGTTTCATTAGGTCCCATTTGTCTATTTTTCTTTTTATTTCCATTTCTCTAGGTGGTGGGTCAAAAAGGATCTTGCTGTGATTTATGTCATAGAGTGTTCTGCCTATGTTTTCCTCTAAGAGTTTGATAGTCTCTGGCCTTACATTTAGGTCTTTAATCCATTTTGAGTTTATTTTTGTGTATGATGTTAGGGAGTGTTCTAATTTCATACTTTTACATGTACCTGTCCAGTTTTCCCAGCACCACTCATTAAGGAGACTGTCTTTTATCCATTGTATATTCTTGCTTCCTTTATCAAAAATAAGGTGACCATATGTGTGTGGGTTTATCTCTGGACTTTCTATCCTGTTGTTCCATTTATCTGTATTTCTGTTTTTGTGCCAGTACAATACTGTTTTGATTACTGTAGCTTTGTAGTATAGTCTGAAGTCAGGGCGCCTGATTCCTCCAGCTCCGTTTTTCTTTATCAAGATTGCTTTGACTATTTGGGTTCTTTTGTGTTTCCATACAAATTGAGAAATTTTTTGTTCTAATTCTGTGAAAAATGTCAGTGGTAGTTTGGTAGGGATTGCATGGAATCTGTAGATTGCTTTGAGTAGTACAGTCATTTTCACAATGTTGATTCTTCCAATCCAAGAACATGGTATATCTCTCCATCTGTTTGTATCATCTTTAATTTCTTTAATCAGTGTCTTATAGTTTTCTGCATATAGATCTTTTGTCTCCTTAGGTAGGTTTATTCCTCGGTATTTTATTCTTTTTGTTGCAATGGTAAATGGGGGTGTTTCCTTAATTTCTCTTTCAGATTTTCACCATTAGTGTATAGGAATGCAAGAGATTTCTGTGCATTAATTTTGTATCCTGAAACTGTACCAAATTCATTGATTAGCTCTAGTAGTTTTCTGGTAGCATCTTTAGGATTCTCTATGTATAGTATCATGTCATTGGCAAACAGTGACAACTTTACTTCCTCTTTTCCGATTTGGATTCCTTTAATTTCTTTTTCTTCTCTGATTGCTGTGGTTAAAACTTCCAAAACTATTTGAATAACAGTGGTGCAAGTGGACAACCTTGTCTTATTCCTGATCTTAGAGGAAATGGTTTCAGTTTTTCACCATTGAGGATGATGTTGGCTGTGGGTTTGTCATATATGGCCTTTATTATGTTAAGGTAAGTTCCCTGTATGCCTACTTTCTGAAGGGTTTTTATCATAAACGGGTGTTGAATTTTGTCGAAAGCTTTTTCTGCCTCTATTGAGGTGATCATATGGTTTTTCTCCTTCAGTTTGTTAATATGGTGCATCACATGGACTGATTTACGTGTATTGAAGAATCCTTGCATTCCTGGGATAAAAATATGGAATGCTTCACGAATTTGCGTGTCATCCTATGTAGGGACCAAGCTCATCTTCTCTGTATCGTTCCAATTTTAGTATATGTGCTGCCGAAGCAAGCACCTTTGTCCATTTTTGAATTGGATTTTCTTTTTTGTTGAGTAGTAGGAGTTCTTTACATATTCTGGTTATTAACTCCTTATCAGGTATATAATTTACAGGTATTTCCTTCATGAGTTGACTTTTCACTCACTTCATAGTGTCCTTTCTTGTACAAAAGTTTTTAATTTTGATGAAGTCCATTTTACCTATTCTTTGTTTTTGTTGCCTGTGCTGTTGGTGTCATATCTAAGAAATCATTGCCAAATCTAACGTTGTGGAGCTTCCCCCTATGTTTTCTTCTAAAGGAGTTTTATAGTTTAGATCTTTGATCCATTTTGAGTTAATTTTTATATATGGTGTAAGGTAACGGTCCAGCTTCATTCTTTTGCATGTGGATATCCAGTTTTCCCGGCTCCAGACTCTTCTTTCCCCATCAAATCATCTTGGCACTCTTGTCGAAAATCATTTGACTGTATATGAAAGGGTTTATTTCTGGGCTCTCCATTCAGTTCATTTGTTCTGTATGTCTGTCTTTATGCCACTGTTTCACTGTTTTGATTACCATACCGGGGGCAGAGGTCGGTGGGACGTTGCACCAGCCTGAGGCGTGCCGTGCGTTCTCCCGCGGAAGTTGTCCCTGGATCCCGGGACCCTGGCCGTGGCGGGCTGCACAGGCTTCCGGGAGGGGAGGTGTGGATAGTGAGCTGTGCTCGCACACAGGCTTCTTGGTGGCGGCAGCAGCAGCCTTAGCATCTCATGCCCGTCTCTGGGGTTCGCGCTGTTAGCCGTGGCTCGCGCCCGTCTCTGGAGCTCCTTTAAGTAGGGCTCTTAATCCCCTCTCCTCAAGCACCAGGAAACAAAGAGGGAAGAAGAAGTCTCTTGCCTCTTTGGCGGGTCTAGACTTTTCCCCGGGCTCCCTCCCGGCTAGCCGTGGTGCACTAACCCCTTCAGGCTGTGTTCACGCCGCCAACCCCAGTCCTCTCCCTGGGATCCGACCGAAGCCCGAGCCTCACCTCCCAGCCCCAATCTGCCCCGGCGGGTGAGCAGACAAGCCTCTCGGGCTGGTGAGTGCTGGTCGGCACCAATCCTCTGTGCGGGAATCTCTCCGCTTTGCCCTCCACACCCCTGTTGCTGTGCTCTCCTCCGCGGCTCCGAAGCTTCCCCCCTCCACCACCCGCAGTCTCCCTGCGAAGGGGCTTCCTAGTGTGTGGAAACCTTTCCTCCTTCACAGCTCCCTCCCACTGGTGCAGGTCCCATCCCTATTCTTTTGTCTCTGTTTATTCTTTTTTCTTTTGCCCTACCCAGGTACGTGGGGAGTTTCTTGCCTTTTGGGAGGTCTGAGGTCTTCTGCCAGCGTTCAGTGGGTGTTCTGTAGGAGTTGTTCCACGTGTAGATGTATTTCTGATGTATCTGTGGGGAGGAAGGTGATCTCCGCGTCTTACTCTTCCACCATCTTCCCCCTCTCTGTAGTAAGGTTTGAAATCAGAAAGTGGTTAAGTCCTCCAATTTTCTTTTTCAATATTATTTCACCTATTCAGGGTTCCTTGAGATTCCATGTGAATTTTAGGATGCATTTTTCCATTTCTGCAAAAAACATCAAGATTTTCAGAGGATTTGCTTTGAATCTGTAGCTTGCTTTAGGTAATCCTGACAATACGAAGTCTTCCTATTCATGAAGGTAGGGTCTTTCCATTTATTGATATTTGTGTCTTTAATTTCTATCAGCAATGTTTTGTAGTTTTCAGTGTACATGTCTTTGGCCTACTTATTCCTAAGTATTTTATTCTTAGTATTTGGTGCTATTGTACATGGAATAGTTTTCTTAATTTTATTTTCCCAGATTGTACATTGTTAGTGTATAGAGATGCAACTGATTTTTTTCTCCTGGTTTTGTATCCTGCAACTTCGCTGAATTTTATTCTAACAGTTGTGTGTGTGTGTGTGTGTGTGTATAGACTCTTGAAGGTGGTGGTTATTGTGCAGCATATGAGTTTGATGTGGATCCTTTTGGTATTATATTTTTTTAATGAGTAGATACACAAACACCAGTCTGCATTAATGCCCAAGATATTCATATATAATAATCATCACTATATTACGTATATTTTATCTTTTCCATTGTTTGGCATTTCAACTTTCTGACTTTTAAAAATATTATGTATTATTTCTGACACACAGAAGGATATGTTGACCTTAAAAAACAAAAGAGCAAGTTATTTTACCAGCAACATGAGTTTATTTGGGAATAGTAGACAGTTGTAATTCAGGACAAGCAAACTGTGACAGACCTTAGGCAAGTTTGGAGAACAGAGGAGAGGAACTTGATTTTGTAGAGGAAAGGAGGAAATTGGGGAGGGCTGTGGTAGCTGCAGGTGGTGGGAAGCTTGTTGCTAGTGAGAAGGAAATCTTGGTGGGGTCTGTAAGCTGTGGTGAGTCATATATGGGTGAGAGCTCCACCTTCAGGGCTTTCTGACTCCATTTTAAATGAGGTTTCCTTTATTTTTCACAGGTATAAAGGATAATCCATAAAACATTTCTATCCATGTCATGTACCAAAAAGAGCTCATTATAGCATGGTTCAGAGTTCAACAAGAATTTCTCTAGATTTATAGCACTTACAGGACAGGATTTTTTTTAATAGTTGGTCACAACCCAGTAGAATAAAAATTGAATGCCTAGAACCTTTATATTCCATTTGTTGTCAAGTTACTTTAGAATTCTGAGAAGAGTGTTTGTGAATTATGAAGCCCTTTCCACAACAGAAATGGGTTGTGACTAAGTTATAAACTAGTACCAGTCCACTGATGGCCTAATTTCAGAAGAAAGAAATACAATAGCTTGACTAAAATGAATCAGTCCTAGCTAAAGTTTCCCTTTGCCTCTCTATACTGGCATTCTTGGAATCAGAGGAATCCTATCTCAGTCCTCCAAAATTAAACTTTATGGAAGGAAATCCTCTTCCTTATTCAAAACTGGTGGGGGGGATCCCCTGGCGGTCCAGTGGTTAGGACTCCGTGCTTCCACTGCACAGGTTTGATCCTTGGTCAGGGAACTAAGATCCCACATGCTGCATGGCGGGGCCAAAAAAAGAAAAGGAAAAAAAGCAAACAACTGAGTGGGTCTCTTTGCCTTATCAGAAAGATTTAATAATTAAATAAAATAAGGAAATTGATTTGTTTGAGGGCCTGTTAGGATCCAAGAAGTGTACTAAGTACTTCATATACCTGTGAATCCCCTTTTAGAATAAGAAGCAGAACTTACTAACAACTAAACAGGTGGAGGAGAACACTGAGAGTAAGTTGTGTACGCCAATTACCCATAACACTAAACCTGGATAAATCTCTCTTAAGTTAGGAAAAGAACAAAATAAACCTAAATTAGAAGAAATAGATCATGAAAATAAGGAATTTTCCCACCAGCTGTTGGTGGGAATGTAAATTAGTATAGCCATTATGGAAAACAGGATGGAGTTTCCTCCAAAAATTAAAAACAGAACTACCATACAATCCAGCAGTTCTACTTCTGGATATTCTTCCAAAGGAAAAAAAACACTGAATTGAAAAGATACATGCATCCCATGTTCATTGCAGTTTACAATAGGGGACATAAAGAAGCAACCTAGGGTCTATCGATAGATGAATGGATAAAGATGTGGTGTATGTATATAATGGCATGTTACTCAGCCATAAAAACAAATGAAACCTTGCTGTTTATAAAAACATGGACGGACCTAGAAGTCTATCTGCTTACTTCACTTATGCTAAGTGAAGTAAGAGAAAGACAAAGAGTACTATATGATTTCACTTATATGTAGAATCTAGGAAACAAAACAAATGAACAGAACATAATGAAGCAAACAGACTCATAGATACAGAGAATAAACAAGTGGTTTTGCTAGAGGGGAGGGGGGTGGGGGCATAAGTGAAACAGGTGACAGAAATTAAGAGGTATGAGCTTGTAGTTAAAAAATATATGAGTCATGGAGATAAATGTACAGCATGGGGAATATAGTCAATAATACTGTAATAACTTTGTATGGTGACAGATGGTAACTAGACTTGTGATCATTTTGTAATGTATAGAAATATTGAATCACTATGTTGTGCACCTGGAACTAGCATAGTGTTGCAGGTCAGTTTTACTTAAATTTAAAAATTAAAAAAAAAGGAAAGAAAATAAGGGCACCAGTCGGTGAAATATATAATGAGTGAAAATGGCATTGCAGGTAGAGAGTGAATCATTAGTAAGTTAATATATTATGCCAATAATTATGAAAACTTAGATGAAGTGGGTAAATTACTGGAAAAGTTATAACTTACAGGAACTGACATAAAAATAAGTAAAAAGCTTGAATAATTATGTAACCATTAAAGTAATTGTAGATCTGGGTAAAAAAAAACTTTCCCACAAGGAGAACAAAATGCCCACATGGTTTTACTGACAGTTTCTACCAAACTTTAAAGAAATACATCCCAAATTTATTCAGCTTTCCAGGCAGTAGAAATATGAAATGGCCCCCAATTCATTCTGCAAGCCCAGTATAAACTTGGTATTAAAGCCAGAAAAATAACAAAAAAGGAAAATTAGGTTTATTTCATTCATGAATATACACACAAAAATTCTAAAAAAGTATATTAACAAGTAAAATTTGATAATGTGTAGAAAGGTAATATATCATGACTACAGTTCATAATGGGTTAAGGGAATTTTTAAAAATCTGCAAGTATAGTGTACCATTTTAACACAATAGAACAAAACATTTTAATAGATGCAGGAAAAGCATTTGATAAAACTCAAAGCCAGTTTGTTAAGGACAGTATTTCAGGCAATTAAACTAGAAGGAATTTCCAATTGAGTATTTAAAAAAAAAAAAACAACCACCCTATAGCGAACATCATACTAAATGAGAAATTTTAGTAGTAGTCCCTTTAAAATTAAAAATTAAATAAAATGCCCATATTATTATTACTATGTTATTGGTAGTCCTAGCCAGTATAGCAAGACAAATTAAAAGTCTTAAGAACTGGAAAGGAAAAAATAAAACTGTAGCAGTTTGTCATTTATATAGAAAACCCAAAAAATCTATGGGCAAAATATTTTAGAAATTAAAAGTGAGAATTAAGGGCTTCCCTGGTGGCGCAGTGGTTGAGAGTCCACCTGCCGATGTAGGGGACATGGGTTCGTGCCCCAGTCCGGGAAGATCCCACATGCCGCGGAGCGGCTGGGCCCGTGAGCCATGGCCGCTGAGCCTGCGCATCTGGAGCCTGTGCTCCGCAACGGGAGAGGCCACAACAGTGAGAGGCCCGCGTACTGCAAAAAAAAAAAAACCGAAAAAAATGTGAGAATTAGTAATTTGCTAGGCCATAAAGTCTCAACAAATTTCATAGGTTTAGATTACACAGAATATGTTATCTGATCACAGTGGAATTAAGCTAGATATCAGTAACAAATAACAAAATTTCCAAATGTTTGATATTTAAGCAGTAGTCTTTTAAGTGAAAGAAAACTCAGAATTAGAAAGTGTGTTGAACCGAATGATGATGAAAATATATATGAGAACATATGAGCTTCCTGTGCTTGGACGTTTATAGGCTTAAATGCATTTCTTGGAAGAGAAAGACTGAAAGCAAAACATAAATGATCTAAGTATTCATTTCAAGAAGTTAGAGAAAGAATTGCAACAGTTAAACCCAAAGGAAGTAGAAGGAAGGAAATAAGATCAGAATAGTTGGATGCAAGCGGCCCTCTGTATCCGTGGGTGCCAGATCCATAGATTCAACCAATCTCGGAGTGAAAATGTTTGGAAAAAACTTCCAGATGCCATGAGTCTTAATAAGATACTTAACACCTCTGTGCCTTAGTTCTCTTTTCTTTAAAAATGATGCCTACCCCATAATTTTATCATGGAAATTAATGTATATAAAATGCCCAGCAGTGCTTGTAACAGAGAGAGTGTTGTCAGCCAATTCGTATTATTATTGTTATTATTGTGAGGGCTAAAAAAGATAACATACATAAAGTTCTTTATGAAAATGTATAATAAAGTAATTAGTCAGTTAAAAAAAAAAAGAAAAAGGAAAATATCAGGGAAAAAATATTCCAGAAAGTTTCAAAAAGCCAAACTTCAATTTGCTATGCACTGGCAACTAGTTACATAGCATACACATTCTGTTAGGTATTGTAAGTAACCTAGAGTTGATTTTAGATACACATGAGGATGTGCATAGGTTACATGCAAATACTACACTATTTTATATAAGGGACTTGAGTATCTGCCAGTTTTGGTATATTCAGGAGGTCCTGCAACCCAGTAACCCACAGATACCAAGGGACGATTGTGTTAGTAAAATTGGAAAATAAGGAAAAGACTGAACAGATATGGCTCCAAAGATATGGCCAATAAGCACATGAAAACCAGGATTTTAGCCACGTGCACAACTGTGTAGTCCTGGTTCCAGAGATTTTACAGTTACTTTCAAGTTCAGAGTACTCCAGCCCACCCTCCAAAATGATTGTAGCTCTTGGTTGTGCTGCTCTTCCTCTTGGAAGATCTGTTTTTTTCTAGCCCAGTGTCCTGAAACCACCCACCACCCAGAAGCATGCCTTTTATGCGTACTGAGTGGACAAGATGAGTAGGTGGACAGACTGTCTAAAGTAGGGAGTCTTGGTGTCTGGGCTTGGGAATCATGCACTGGCAAGCAGGACTATTGTGGACCATGGCAAAGTCACCACTGAGTGTTCTCCTTTCACAGACATGCATTTTTAGACTGCTTTAAGGGGAGAATTAAATGAAACAGAACTAAGCATGTCTAGGTGACCATTTGAAAAGCCTCTACTTTCAGTTCTGATATAGCAGCTGCCATTCATACAGCATTTATATTAGGAGTAAGACTAGCAATTTCTAACATAGAAGAACTTGAAGGTAGCTAAAGATTTACATTAGGAACCTGTAACATTAGGAACTGTTTGTGGGGAAGTGTGTATTGAGTACCTGTGAAAATGAGTTTTCACTCAAGGCTGTCACTTGAGAATAGGCTCAAAATAGGTGTTTAGAAAAGGAGCTTTTATGTAGGGGAAGGGGCATCTGAGGTCAATAATGTGAAAGAGAGAAAGTGAAAAAGTGAGTGAACCTAGAGAAAGAGGGTTCTTAGCCATGTTGAAGCATTAACAGAAGGGAGGTGCTAGATCATCATCAGAACACATTTGTTACACAGTGAGTCTTGCATTTTACACACATTTGCCTTACTCAGGTTTCAACTAAAATGAGCTCAGTAGTCAAAAGGGAGTTTTCATTTACCTACCACCTCTCCCACCCCCCAGATCCTTATACTTTCATTCCTGTAACTGAATGCACGTGGGGGAAGACTTGTAAAAAAGAAAGTAATAATTTAAAGAGTTTTCTAGTCGGTTGGAGAAGTGAAATGACTTATTCAGGTGGCAAGCAAGTAAAACAAGGATGTAAGTCATCCTTGAGTAAGAAGTTGAAGACTGAATTGGAAGAACTGATTATTAAATTTTCCACAGGGTTGTAAATATAAGACATGTATATAAAGCATTTGATGAGGATTTTAGGAATTTTCAAGGGTATTTTGTGTCTTATCCTTGAATAATTGGAAACCCCACCAAAATTTGAAACCAGATCTGGTTACATCAGACTTAAGAAACAGATTACAGAATTCTATGTTGATTCAATGCCATATTGTGAATTTGTTTTTTTTTCTGGCCATGCCATGTGGCTTCTGGGATCTTAGTTCCCTGACCAGGGATTGAACCCGCTCCATTGGCAGTGAAATTGCGGAGTCCTAACCACTGGACTGCCAGGGAATTCCCTGTGAATTTCTTATAAGGAGTTCAAAGGGTCCTTTTTTTTTTTTTTTCCAGTTAGACCTCTAAAATAACATTTCTAAAATTAGAAGAACTGTTAAATCACTTACCTGAAGAAAATGCTCCTTTTGAAGTGGTTCTTTTAGGCTTAAATAAATAGGGTTGGTTTTTATCTGTTTTAAAATGTGTGAGAGCACCTGCGATACTAAGATTTTTCCTTTTTGTGTAAGTATTTCCTTTGATCAAAGCAATTGGTTGAAAACTAATGAGCTTTGCCATTATATTATTCTGTCAAACTTTTAAAAATTATGTCCTGTAGTTATGTCATGTAACAAAATGTTTTGTTGCTTAGCTCTTGCATTTTAGGACAGTTTGAGTAGAATATATGCTTTCCTTTTTGTTAAAGCGTACTAAACTCTCATAAGTTAAAGGAACAATAAATTTTTATGCTACTGTTTTTATTTTTCTTAGAATTCAAGGACTTAATCTGGACACAATATATTTTTCTTAGTGAAATGTCATAGATCATGCTAGGGCTGTAGCAGCAGAAATGGGAACAAAAGGTATCCAAAAGAGGCATTATGATTCAGTAAGAGAAAGCCTCTGGCTGTATTATATCCTCCTGGCTCTTGGTCCCAAAGCAATGTTTTTGTATTCTGAAGCCAAGTGTTAAACAGTATTTATCTATTTCAGTTTATCAGTGATTCCTTTCAAAGTAAATGAGACTATATTAGGATAGAAATTTGAAAATCTTATAATTGGTTTGGAGAAAATTTTCTATTTTTCATTAGAAAATTTCCTTTCTTTACGTTTACTTAGTTATCTTATATCCTTCTGCTAGTATGTGTTACAAATATATGATTCTGAAAATTAGAATATATCTACTTAATTCTTGTATACTTGAATTTTTTTTAAGTATTATTATTTATACATTTATTTATTTATTTATTTTTGACTGCATTTGGCCTTTGTTGCGTGTGAGCTTTCTCTAGTTGTGGTGAGCGGGGGCGGGGGGGGGCGCTACTCTTTGTTGTGGTGCATGGGCTTCTTATTATGTTGGCTTGTCTTTGTTCCGGAGCATGGGCTCTAGGCACGCAGGCTTTAATAGTTGTGGCACGCGGGGGCTCAATAGTTGCGGCTCACAAGCTGTAGAGTGCAGGCTCAGTAGTTGTGGCACACGGGCTTAGTTGCTCCGGGGCACGTGGGATCTTCCTGGACCAGGGCTTGAACTTGGGTCCCCTGCATTGGCAGGCGGATTCTTAACCACTGTGCCACAAGGGAAGTCCCTCGAATTTTTTTGTTTAAAATTATTGCTTCTCTTAGAGTTAAATACCTTTCCACGTTAAATCTATATAAATTATTTGGAAAGATTTGTAAATATAAAGTGGTTACAAAAAGAGGTAAACTTTTGATGGTATTGATGACTTGTTTAGGAAGCAGTACTGACGGAGCGCCCTTTCAGTGCTGTGAAACAAGAACAGCAGAGAAAATGGATTGAAGAGTTGAACAAGCAAATAGAGGATGACCGGCAAAAAAAAGTAGAGGAAAAAATTATATCTTCAAAGGTAATTTATGAAGTTTTATCGGTATAAAGGGGGAAAAAATAATTTCAGAGTCTCTAATCATAAACTTAAAAGTGTCCTGAAACTGTTTGACAAGGGTATTCAAATTATTCCATATTTGCTCTTGTGAACCTTTCGTTGAATGAATTCAGTGTGATTTTGCATAGCTTCTTGTAACTAACGTTTTAGAAATTTCCTGGTTCTTTGAATTTTTCATATTCTCCAAGCTTAATTGTCTAAATGTATATGGGATCAATACAGGATACAGTTTTGTTAATCTTTATGATGCTTGTTCTGTTGTGTGGTGACTTTTAGAAATCATGTTTGTCATTTGAGATTTTAAACATAAGAGTTGGAAGAGTTCTTAGCAGTTCTTATTTGTCGTGATTAGGGTGAGGAGCATGATAGATGGGCAATACATTTTGATTCATTCAAGAGCTGTCCTGGTTCTCAGTCTCAGCTGTCCTCTCGGTCAACACAAACACAACCAGAGTACTTCTGTGTCTCTCCGGACGCTCAGGACCTGGATGATATCAGCAGTCTGTATACACCTACAACGGGAAGCCAGGTTGAACCTTCAGAGGAGGAGCACGTAGCAAGACCTGTTAGAGACGTGGCTGTGGAAAGTAGTAAGAAAAGGAAGTAAGTGCCTCCTTCAGCACCTGTTGGTGTTTAAGGAGGTCTGTGTGCCTTTTTAGGATTGTTGTTGTATTTGTATCTTAATTGGTTTCAGGTTTGGTGTTTTTCTTTACAGTAGAAATGACTAGTAGATACATTTCAAACAAAAATGACTTAGCACCTTGTTAAACCCACCTTTTGGAGGTTTTAAATAGCTAATGGATCTGTCTTGCCAGCTTTCTCCGTTCTATGACTGCTCTTTTGGACCCAGCTCAAATTGAGGAACGAGACAGGAGACGACAAAAACAGTTAGAACATCAGGTATTGCATTGTCAAATGTTGTTCTTTGCCTTAATCATTAGTAGTCATGGGCTAGATACCTAAGTAAATGGAAATTAAAATTCCAGTATAAACTTACAGAACAGGCCCTGCACAATCCTGTGATGAATCTAATCCCTACACCAACTGGCATTATATTAGAATTATACTTATGTTGAGAACCAGACGGTATCATGTAGTACAGCCACCTGCCTTCCAAGGAAGAAGGTCTTTAATGTTTAGGTTGTGTATCTGAAATGACACTAAATCTTAAGTTGGTATTGGATATTTTTTTCTCCAATTCTCCTGAATTCTGTTCAGGATGAGAATTAGTTCTTTGAAAGGGAAATAGATGCAAGGGATTGAAGTAGAATTATGATTAAGAAATCTAATGGATAATATAAGAAAGGAAACTAAGATTAAAATTTTGTCCTAATTTTAGTCTAATACTAAAGGGACTTAAATGTCCAGTAATTCGGCAAATCTCTACTATATGAAGAATTTGGCTTAGTTAATATGGTTACTTGCAGTCGGTTAAGTGAACAGACATTTATAGAGCATCTGCTATTTTTACCAGGCACTGTGTATGCTAAGCACTGAGATTGTTTCTTCAGTTGTTTTTCTCTTAGTTCTTCTACGAGCCCTCTTGGGATTAAAGAAAAAGCATGTAAAACTTGATGGGAGATGGGAAAAATACATTGGAAACCTGACATTTTAATTTAACTCATATACGTATTACTCTCTATATATTGATAAACATTTTTGAAACACCAGATGCTTTATGGATTTTTAAAAAATTTATGACAATAATTTACGTTACTGTTTATGACTAGAAAGCCATCACTGCTCAGGTAGAAGAGAAGCGCAAGAAGAAGCAGCTTGAAGAAGAGCAAAGAAAGAAGGAGGAACAAGAGGAGGAGCGTCGTTTAGCACGGGAACAAGAAGAGATGCAGAAACAGTATGAAGAAGATATACTTAAGCAAAAACAAAAGGAAGTAGGTATTTATATCCTAACTAACATTTTAGAGTAAAAATGGGTGTGTTGTTTTTTGGGTTTTTTTTAAATTTGTTTTTGGCTACGTTGGTTCTTTGTTGCTGTGCGTGGGCTTCGTCTAGTTGTGGTGAGCGGGGGGCTACTCTTTGTTGCGGCGTGTGGGCTTCTCATTGCTGTGACTTCTCTTGTTGCGGAGCACGGGCTCTAGGCGCGCGGGCTTCAGTAGTTGCAGCATGCAGGCTCAGTAGTTATGGCACACGGGCTCTAGAGCGCAGGCTCAGTAGTTGTGGCACACAGGCTTAGTTGCTCCACGGCATGTGGGATCTTCCCGGACCAGGGATAGCACCTGTGTCCCCTGCATTGGCAGGCAGATTCTTAACCACTGCGCCACCACGGAAGTCCCTGGGTGTGTTTTTAAAGAAAAAATAACCAGAACATTTGCACGTGTTTTGAAGTTGTGAAACTATGCAGAAACATTAAAGCTTTGCATAAAGAAGGTTTTGAAAGTAGGAGGGAAGCTGGAGGTTTTATTGTTTCAAATGATTGATTCACAAATGCTGTACTCCTTGGGTTTCTTTCTGCTAAGAAGGTCAGGATGAGTTATTACAAAATAAAACAAAAGTTATCCATTTGCTTGATTTTTAAATGTTTTCTAAGCAATGATTATACTAATAAATTTCTAAATAGGTTAAGAGAAATGATTGGCCTTTCTGTCTGTATCCACTTGTGAACAGGAGCATTTACTTGCAGAGTCATTGGCTGGGATTGATGATAGAGTTTGTTGCTGTGTTAGAGGATTCCTCTGTGCTAAGTAAGGGTCTATTAAAAAGAGGAGATATCTGGTTGGCTAGGAGAACCCCTATATTAAGTGGTACAGTCTGCATAGGTATGGTGATGTCAAGTGCCATGTTTGAGTGGGCCTGACAAAGAGCAAGTTATACAATGACATTTGATTGCCAAAGGTTCCTGAGGTCTACAGAGCAGACTATACAGCACTCCCCCTGGAGCTGGGAGGTGGCGCTGAGAGACTGCCTTTTCTTGCCGTTTTCCACTTGCAACCTTTACTTCAGAGTTAGCCGATGAAGGTACAAATGATTTAGGTTCTGATTTCATTATGTTGAATAGGCTGAGCCAACTACACCTATGAAATAACTACATATGTGAAAAAAATCAAAGTGTGATTTGCTTGAATTGCAAAAAATGGCTGTAAGTCTTGAGTCTTACCTCTTATTATCTATTTTTTTATCTTAATAAAATTCAGGTGGAATTGACTGTTGGTTTTAGAAGTTTTGAAAACTTTATAGCATGGGTAAAAGAGTGTTTGTATTTGTGGTCTAATAATACAGCTGTAGAAAAAGATACTAAAATGTAATCTGTAAAAGGGAAGGAACTTTGTTCTCTTGGCTTCTCTACTCCCAGTATCATGAATAGTGCCTGGCACATAGTAGGAGCTTAGAAAATATCTACTGAGAGAAAATATTCAAGTCTGTACGTTTGATAATTGTATTTAATTAACTTTGTGCACTTCAATATTGATAGGAAATCATGACCCTTAAGACCATTGAACTGTTCCAGACGATGCAGAGAGCGCAGGAGTTGGCACAGAGACTGAAACAAGAACAGAGAATCCGAGAATTGGCTCAAAAGGGACATGACACTTCTAGATTGATTAAAAATCTTGGCAGTAAGCACTGGACTAGAATTTTATTTATAATATTTCTTGAAAATTTTAAATAATTGCCTATTTTTAATACCTTTAAACACCTGTTAACTAAATATTTTTTGAGGAATTTCAGACTTTGAACTAATGTAAAGTTATAATGCTTACTTGGGAAATTGCCTTAAGAGTAGAACTAAATAATGTTATAATTTTCAGTATCTTTTCACATACATTTTCTTACATTTTCCTCACAGCAGGTAAAATGTATACTTTTGTACCCATTTTTACAGAGGTATCCATTAAGTGATCTCCCAAAATTCAGTAAGGGATAAGAATGCTGATAGCTTTTTGTAAGAAACTTTAGGCTAGCCCTTCTAAATTTTTATTGCAGTGTTTGCACTGCTTGATTAAACTAAGAGTCTTGTGTGTATTTAGTTGCTGCTATGTCATTTTATCACATAACTTATTTCTCTTGCCAGTTGATACAATACAAGTGGAATATAATGCATCTACTGACAACATTGCAAATTCAGGACATGGCTTGGATAAAATCAGTGGTAAAATGAATGCATATATCAGCTCTACAGCCTCTCCGAGGAAGGACACTGGTGTGCAAACGGGTACTGGTATAATTTGTGATTTGGCTTAAAATTTACTTAAAATTTAAGTCACAATTAGAAGTAAGTTAAATTAATTTAAAATGTAAAGGAATTTGAGGTTTTCAGTACGAGTTAGGAAATAAAGGTATTTCTTGGTTTTTAATTTCTCTATAGCAGCTTTATTAAGATATAATTTACATAGTATAAAATTTACCCTTTTAAAGGGTACAATTCAGTGTTTTTTAAAAGAGCACAATTCAGTTTTTATATTCATAGTTGTGCAGCTATCACCGTAATTAACTTTAGAACATTTTTATCACTCCAAAAAGAAACCCTGTACCCATCGACGATCATTCTCCGTTTCCTCTCTCCCCTCTATTCTTGGGCAACCACCAGTTTACTTTCTGTCTCTCTAGATTTGTCTGTTCTGGACATTTCATATAATTGGAATCATATCATATGTGGTCTTCTCTGTCTAGATTCTTTCACTTAGTATGTTTTAAGTTTCATCCATATTGTTGCATGTAATAGTAAGTACTTCATTCCTTTTTATCACTGAATAATATTCCATTTTATGGATATACCACCACATTTTGTTTATTCCTTCATCAGTTGAGGACATTTGGGTTCCACTTTTTGGCTGTTGGAAATATCCTGCTGTGAACATTCATGTGCAAATTTTTGTGTAGACATAAATTTTCAGTGTCTTGGGGGAGAAGAGTAGCATTGCTGAGTCGTATAGTAACTGTATGTTTAGAATATTGAGGAACTACTAAATTGTGTTCCACAGCAGCTGTACCATTTTACATTCTCATCAGAAATGTATGAAGATTCCAATTTCTTTACATCCTTGCCCGTACTTACTATTCTCATGGTTGTAAAGTGCTCTCTCATTATGATTGCTGACGTTGAGCATCTTTTCATGTGCTTGTTTTAAATTTTTACATAACTAATTAGGTAATATCCATGTTGGGTATCATTATCATAGGTCTCCATGCTTACTGTGAATCCTTTCAGCCCTCCATCCATGCGTCTAGGAAATATTTTTTCTTTTTTTACATAACTTCCAATAAATCTTTTCATTTTTTTTGTAAAATTGAGATATAATTGACACATAACATTAGTTTCAGGTGTACAACATAATGTTTGATATCTGTATATATTGTAAAATAATCACAATAAGAAGTCTAGTTAACATTCGTTACCATACAGAGTTACAGTTTTTTTTCTTGTGATGAGAACTTTGAAGATTTACTCTCTTAGCAACTTTCAAATATACAGTACAATATTATTACTATAGCCAACATTCTGTACATTACATCCCCAGACTTACTTATTTTATAACTGGAAGGTTGTACATTTTGCTCACGTCCCAACCACCCTCTCTGGCAGCACCAGTCTGTTCTCTGTATCTATGAGGTTTTTTTTTTTTCCACCCAGATTCCACATATACCTGAGGATCATATGATATTTGTCTGTCTTTTTGACTTATTTTACTTAGCATAATGTCCCAGGTCGATTCATTTTGTTGGAAATGGCAAAATTTCATTCTTTTTCATGGCTAATATTCCATTGTATGTATATACGTGTGTGTGTGTGTGTGTATGTGTACACACAGTACATTTTCTTCATTCATTTATCAGTAAACACTTAGGTTGCTTCCATTTGTTGGCTATTGTAAATAATGCTGCAGTGAACAAAGTAATGCATATATTTCTTTGAGTTAGTGTTTTTATTTCCTTCAGCTAAGTACCCAGAAGTGGGATTGCTGGATCACATGGTTCTATTTTTAATTTTTAAGGAACTTCCAATACTATTTTCCGTAGTGATTGCACCAGTTTACATTCGCACCAACAGTGCACAAAGGTTCCCTCTTCTCCACTTCTTCACCAGCTCTTATTTCTTGTCTTTTTGATAATCGCCATTCTGACAGGTGTGAGGTGGTATTTCATTGTGATTTTTATTTGCATTTTCCTGATGATCAGGGATATTGAGCATCTTTTCACATATCCGTGTTGGCTATCTAGATGTTGCCTTTGGAAAAATGTCTATTCAGATATTCTGCACATTTTTTAATTGGATTTTTTTTTTTGCTGTTGCATAGTATGACTTCTTAATACATGATACATGATTTGTATATATTTTCTCCCATTCAGCTTTTTCATCTTGTTGATGGTTTCCTTTGCTGTACAAGACCTTTTTAGTTTGATGGAGTCTCAGTTGTTTAGTTTTGCTCACGCTACCTTTGCTTTTTGTGTCAAATCCAAAAAATCACTGCCAAGACCGGTGTCAGAGAACTTACTGCCTAAGTTTTCCTCTAGAAGTTTTATTATTTCAGGTCTTACATTTAAGTCTTCAGTCTGTTTTTAATTCATTTTTGTGTATGATGTAAAATAGTGGTCAAGTTTCATTCCTGTGCATGTGGCTGTCCATTTTTTCCAATGCCATTTATTGAAGAAAATGTTGTTTCTCTTTGGATCTTTTGTTGTAAAATCATTGACCATATATGCATGGGTTTATGTCTGGGCTCTCTATTCTGTTTCACTGATCTATGTGTATGTCTTCATGCCAGTACCATACTCTTTTGATTACTACAGCTTTGTATTACACTCTGAAATCAGGAAGCATGATGCCTCCAGCTTTGTTCTTCTTTCTCAGGGTTGCTTTAGCTATTCAGGGTCTTTTGTGGTGCCATACAAATTTTATGATTGTTTGTTCTGTTTCTGTGAAAAATACCTTTGGAATTTTGATAGGGATTATGTGGAATCTGTAGATTGCTTTGGGTAGCATGGTCATTTTAACAATATTAATTCTTCCAGTCCATGAGCTTGGAATATGTTTCTATTTATTTGAGTCGTCTTCAGTTTCTTTCATTAACGTCTTACAGTTTTCAGTGTACAGGTCTTTCACCTCCATGGTTAAATTTATTCCTAGATATTTTATTCTTTTTTATGTACTTGTAATTGGGACTGTTGCAGTTGGAAATGGGATTGTGTTCTTAATTTCTCATTCTGACAGTTCATTATTAGTGTATAGAAATGCAGGAGATTTTTGTATGTTGATTTTGTATCCTGCAAGTTTACTGAATTCATTTGTTATTTCTAATAGGGTTTTTTTTGGTGGAGGCTTTAGAGTTTTCTGTATACGATATGTCACCTGCAAATAGTGACAGTTTTACTTTTCCCTTACAAATTTGGATGCCTTTTCTTTTTTTTTTTAAGATGTTGGGGGTAGGAGTTTTTATTAATTAATTTATTTTTGCTGTGTTGGGTCTTCGTTTCTGTGCAAGGGCTTTCTCTAGTTGTGGCAAGTGGGGGCCACTCTTCATCGCGGTGCGCGTGCCTCTCACTATCGTGGCCTCTCTTGTTGCGGAGCACAGGCTCCAGATGCGCAGGCTCAGTAGTTGTGGCTCACGGGCCTAGTTGCTCCGCGGCATGTGGGATCCTCCCAGACCAGGGCTCGAACTGTGTCCCCTGCATTAGCAGGCAGATTCTCAACCACTGCACCACCAGGGAAGCCCTGGATGCCTTTTCTTTCATTTTCCTCCCTAATTGCTCTTGCTAGGACTTCCACTACTATGTTGAATAAAACCAGTGAGAGTGGGCATCCTTGTCTTCTTCCTGGTCTTTGAAAAAGTTTTCAGCTTTTCATCATCAAGCATGATTTTAGCTGTGGGTTTGACATATATGGCCTTTATTAGGTTGAAATACTTTCCCTCTCTACCCACTTTGTTGAGAGTTTTTATCATAAACCATTGTTGAATTTTGGCAAATGCTTTTTCTGCATCTGTTGAGATGATTATATGATCTTTATCCTTCACTTTGTTAATGTGGTATATTGATTTTGTTGCTTTTGGATAGAACGTTCTGTATATACCTGTGAAGTCCTTCTGATTTAATGTATCATAAAAGGCTATTTGCTTATTTATTTTCTTTCCGGATGATCTATCCATTGATGTGAGTGGGGTATTAAAGTCTCCTACTATTACTGTATTGCCATCTATTTCTCCCTTTAGGTCTGTTAATATTTGCTTTATGTATTTCGGTGCTCCCATGTTGGGTCCATAAATACTTACAAATGTTATATTTTCTGGTGGATTGACCTCTTTAAATGCCCTTCTTTGTCTCTTGTTACAGACTTTGTTTTAAAGTCTATTTTGTCTGATATAAATATAGCTATTCCCACTTTATTTTGGTTTTCAATTGTATGGAATATTTTTTCCCTTCTCTTCATTTTCAGTGTGTGGTGTGTCCTTGTATCTGATGTGAGTTTCTTGTAGGCAGCATATAAGATAAGTGTGGGGTTTTTTTTTTAATCCATTTAGCCATTCTTTCCCTTTTGATTGGAGAATTGAGTCCATTCACATTTAAAATAATTAAGGATAGGAATGTATATATTGTACTTTTGTTAATTGTTTTGTGGTTGTTTTGTAGTTCCTCTTTGTCCCTTCTTCTCTTCCTTGGTGTTTTGATGACTTTCTTTAGAAGTATGCTTAGATACCTTTCTCTTTATCTTTTGTGTATCTACTATAGGTTTATGCATTGTGGTTATCATGAGGCTTACCAACTTTATAACAACTTAAGTTTGAATGCCACCTAAAGCTCTACATTATTACTCTTCCCCTTTGTGTTTTATGTTTTTGATGTCACATTTTATATCTTTTACTTTGTGTGTCCCTTAACTATTTATTCTTACTGCTTTTGTCTTTGAACCTTCATACTAGCTTTATGAGTGATTTATGAGATTTATGAGTGAATAATCCACTGCCTTTAATATTAACCTTTACAGTGAGATTTATACTTGTATATGTTTTTCTGCTACTAATTATAGCACCCTTTTCAGCTTAAAGAAGTTCCTTTATAAAACCAGTTTAGTGGTGATGAACTCCTTTAGCTTTTGCTTATCTGGGAAAACACTCTTTCTCTCTCCTTCGATTCTGAATGATAACTTTGCTGGATAGAGTATTCTTTTTTTTTTTTTTTTTTGCCATACGTGGGCCTCTCCTGTTGTGGAGCACAGGCTCCGGATGCACAGGCTCAGCGGCCATGGCTCACGGGCCCAGCCACTCTGCGGCATGTGGGATCCTCCCGGACCGGGGCACAAACCCGTGTCCCCTGCATCGTCAGGCGGACTCTCAACCACTGTGCCACCAGGGAAGCCCGGATAGAATATTCTTAATGGAAGTTTTTTTCTTTAAACACTTCGAATATTTTTTGCCACTGCCTCTGGCTTGCAGAGTTTCTGCTGAAAAATCTCATAGTCTTATGAGGGTTCCTTTGTACATAACAAGTTGTTTTTCTCTTTTTTTTTTTTTTTTTTTTTGCGGTACGCAGGCCTCTCACTGTTGTGGCCTCTCCCGTTGTGGAGCACAGGCTCCGGACGCGCAAGCTCGGTGGCCGGGCCCAGCCGTTCTGCAGCATGTCGGATTTTCCTGGACGAGGGCACGAACCTATGTCCCCTGCATCTGCAGGCGGATTTTCAACCACTGCGCCACCAGGGAAGCCCAAGTTGTTTTTCTCTTGCAGCTCTTAAGTGTCTCTCCTTGTCTTTAACTTTTTTGACATTTTCATTATACTGTGCCTTGGTGTGTGGGTCCATTGGGTTCATCTTGTTTAGTGTTCTCTGGGTTTCCACAGAGCTTTCTTCCCCAAGGTGAGGGAAGTCTTAAGCCATTATTTCTTCAGATAAGTTTTCTGTCCCTTTTCTGTCTCCTTCTGGGCCCCCTGTAATGCAAATTTTAGTTCACGTGATGTTGTCTCATAAATCCCTTAAGCTGTCTTCACTTTTATAATTCTTTTTCTCTTTGCCACTCTGATTAGATGAATTCTGCTGCCCTGTCATCAGGTTCATGAACTTTTCTTCTGCTTCTATTAGTCTGATGTTGGACCCCTCTATTTTTCAGTTTAGTTATTGTATTCTTCAGCTCTGTGGCTTCTATTTGGTACTATTTATATTTTATCTCTTCTGAAGTTGTCACTGTGTTTATCCATTGGTTTCTTGAATTTGGTGAGAACCTTTAGGATCATTACTTACTTTGAACTCTTTATCAGGTAGATTACTTATCACTTTTTCATTAAGGTTCTTTATTCTTTCATTTGGAACATGTTCTTCCTTTGTTTCTTCATTTTTCTTGACTCTCTTTGTTGGTTTCTTTGCATTAAATGAACAGCCACCTCTTCCAGTCTTGAAGGAGTGGCCTTGTGTAGGAAATGAACGTTATCATTCAATCTTACCCTAGCTTTTGGTTGTATCTCAAGCCTTTGTGATTGTCCGTGCAGGATAGTCTATTTTTAATAGCTCCCAGTGGTTGAGGAGGTGCCAGGATTTGTCAGTGTCCCAAATCTAAGCACCTAGATTCAGGCTGACTGGAAGCCAGACTCGCAGGCAGTCTTGGTTTGGTTTGGTTTGGTTTGGTTTGGTTTTTTGCGGCACGCGGGCCTCTCACTGTTGTGGCCTCTCCCATTGTGGAGCACAGGCTCCGGATGCACAGGTTCAGCGGCCATGCCTCATGGGCCCAGCGGCTCCGTGGCATGTGGGATCTTCCCAGACCGGGGCACGAACCTGTGTCCCCTGCATCAGCAGGCAGACTCTCAACCACTGCGCCACCAGGGAAGCCCCAGGTAGTCTTTTAAAGTATACAAATATATACAGTCCTGTGGGACTGCAGGCATAAGCTCCACTGGCCATCAGAGTTAGGCATTCTGGAGGCGTCTCCTGGATGGCAGTAGCAAAAACTGGGGCTCCAGACAATTGCATAAGCTCTTGTGTATAAGCTCTTTTCTGGGAGACATCAGCAAACTGTAGTGAAGCAGAGGATAAGTGCAAAGATGGCGTCCAACAGCCTACATCCCTAAGAGCACCTCAGTAAGCCTCTAGATGTATGCCAAACCTGAAGCCTGCCCCTCAGGCCAAAGCTCCAGGATAAGCAGATAGACCTTTTTCATGAAAAGATAGGGTGTATGTGTTTCAGTTTCCTGTTTGTGTAGTGCCCTGGGGGTGGTAACATGCCAATAATTTTCAATTGTTGTAGTCCCTTGAGACTCTGGAACACAAGCCCCTCTGGTCACCAGAGCCAGGCAATCAAGAGACATCCTCCAGGCAGCAGCTGCAGAAACCAGGGCACAAGACGTAAAACCTGTGGCACCATAGGCAGGTAACAGCCCCCCTCCAAGAGATAATGGACGACTAGAGCATAGCTGAGAGTATGAAGATGGTGCTTGACCTCTAAGGTGTCTGGAAAGGGTTACAGTCAGCCCTTAGATAGGTGTTTAATTAGGAGCCTGCCCCTCAGGCTGTAGCTATGATACGCTAATAGGCTTCTTTCACAGAGAGACTGAACTCCTGCATCTGTTTTCTCTTCCTGTGCCCTGGCAGTAGTAGCTGTTTAAGAACTCTTTCTCCGTTGGTTACAGTCCTGTGGGACCTGCAAGCATGAGCGCTTGGCCACTAGAACCAGGTGATGTAGAAGTGTCTGCTGGTGGCAGCTGCAAAAATTGGGGCACCTTGCAAGGGTATAAGCTTACTGGAAAGCTGGATTAAGGCGGAGAAATAATGTGAAGATTGCATCTAATGATCTCCATTCCCTGAGAGCTTGTCCGTAGGCCCCTAGATGTGTACCAAACTAGAAGCCTACCCTTAAGGCCAAACCTTTTGGAGAAGCAAATAGGAATCTTTCTCAGAAAGACTGGGGTTTGTTTCAGCCTGCTGTCCATGCAGTGTCCTGGGGGTTATAATCTGCCAAGAACTGTTTCTCTGATTGTTACAGTTTCATGGGACCCAGGAATGTGACCCACCTCTGCCCCCCCCAACCCCTGCCTCCACAGCCAGGCCATCAGGGGGCAACAGCTGTAAAAACCAGGGCTCCAGATGCGTGTAAAAGTTCCCCTTCAGGAGATACTGGCACTCTGAAATGGGGTAAAGGGAGCGGGTGAAGATGGCGTGTACCAGCTATAGCAAGGCAGAAGGTGGCTGTGAAGATGGTACCTCCCCCCCCCCACCCCGCCGCCCGTTTGAAGCTGGGGGTGGGGAGTGTAACAGCGGGGCAGGGGCAGCAAGGTGGGAATAAAAGGCTTAGTGTTTTTTAATTTTTAAAATTTTATTTATATTTTTTTGAGTATAAACAGAACATTTATTAAAGTACTTCTTAAAATTACAGAGTGCTTAGAGAAAATTCTTACAGAAACATCTGTAAGGAAAATAGTTTTGGCTAGTATTCAAAATGGCAGTAGTTCTTAGCATGCATCTACCTGTACTTCTCCCACCTCATTTTTATTTATTCTTACATAATAAACACTTACAGTACAATGTAAGGTATTCCTTATTTCAGACTTATCTAAGGTATTTTTCACCTGCTGACTTTAAAACTTTGGAGCAACTTGACTTAAGTTTTTAAACTAGCACTGCAAGGTGAGTTCATCCCACTGCTTCATTTCAGTGAGAAGAGCCTGTCTTGAGTTCAAGCTTTTGTAATCCTTGGAATAGTCCAAAACTGTATAAAAGCCAATTTATGAGCTGTCACTTTATTTATTTATTTTATTGGAGTATAATTGCTTTACAATATACAACGAAGTGAATATTGTACACTTTGTTGTACAACAAAGTGAATCAGCTATATGTATACATATATCCCCTCCTCTTGGACCTCCCTCCCCTGCCCCCGCATCTGGCCCATTTAGGTCATCACAGAGCACCAAGCTAAGGCTCCCTGTGCTATACTGCAGGTTCCAACTAGCTATGTGTTTTACACATGGTACTGTATTTATGTCAAACCTAATCTCCCAATTCATCCCACCTGTGTCCACACATCCATTCTCTACATCTATGTCTCTATTCATTCTCTGGAAATAGGTTCATCGGTACTATTTTTCTAGATTCCACATATATGCATTAATATATGATATTTGTTTTTCTGACTTCACATTCTGTATGACAGACTCTAGGTCCATCCACATCTCTACAAATGACCCAGTTTTGTTCCTTTTTATGGCTGAGTAATATTCCATTGTATATATGTACCACATCTTCTTTATCGATTCATCTGTCAGTGGACATTTAGGTTGTTTCCATGACCTGGCTATTTTAAATAGTGCTGCAGTGAACATTGGCGTACATGTGTCTCTTTATTTTGTTTTTAAACATTTATTTATTTATTTTTGGCTGTGTTGGGTCTTTGTTGCTGTGCGTGGGCTTTCTCTAGTTGCAGCGAGTGGGAGCTACTCTTCATTGTGGTGTACGGGCTTCTCATTGCGGTGGCTTTTCTTGTTGCAGAGCATGGGCTCTAGGCATGCGGGCTTCAGTAGTTGTGGCTCGCGGGCTCTAGAGCACAGGCTCAGTAGTTGTGGCACATGGGCTTAGTTGCTTCACAGCATGTGGGATCTTCCCGGACCAGGGCTTGAACCCGTGTCCCCTGCATTGGCAGGAGGGTTCTTAACCACTGTGCCACCAGGGAAGTCCCATGTGTCTTTTTGAATTACAGTTTTCTCAGGGTATATGCCCAGTAGTGGGATTGCTGGGTCATATGGTAATTCTATTTTTAGTTTTTTAAGGAACCTCCATACTGTTCTCCACAGTGGCTGTATCAATTTACATTCCCACCAACAGTGTAAAAAGGTTGGTTCCCTTTTCTCCACACCCTCTCCAGCATTTATTATTTGTAGATTTTTTGATGGTGGCCACTCTGACTGGTGTGAGATGACACCTCTTCGTAGTTTTGATTTGCATTTCTCTAATGATTAGTGATGTTGAGCATCTTCTCATATGCCTTTTGGCCATCTGTATGTCTTTGGAGAAAAATGTCAATTTAGGTCTTCCGCCCATTTTTGGATTGGGTTGTTTGTTTTTTTGATATTGAGCTGCATGAGCTGTTTGTATATTTTGGACATTAATCTTTTGTCAGTTGCTTCGTTTGCAAGTATTTTCTCCCATTCTGAGGGTTGTCTTTTCGTTTTGTTTATAGTTTCCTTTGCTGCGCAAAAGCTTTTAAGTTTAATTAGGTCCCATTTGTTTATTTTTGTTTTTATTTTCATTACTCTAGAAGGTGGGTCAAAAAAGATCTTGCTGTGATTTATGTCAAAGAGTGTTCTGGGGCTTCCCTTGTGGCGCAGTGGTTGAGAGTCCGCCTGCTGAGGCAGGGGACACGGGTTTGTGCCCCAGACTGGGAGGATCCCACGTGCCGCGGAGCAGCTAGGCCCGTGAGCCATGGCCGGGGAGCCTG